>NC_141696.1:102695389-103913759 GCF_964263255.1 Lissotriton vulgaris
GGTCCTGGAGGGCCGGATCCATTCCAGATTTTTTGGATATCCCCATTGAGATACATGTAGTAATTTTAAAAATCTCCCATGGATCCGGCCCTCCAGGACCGGTTTGGAGACCCCTGCCTTATACTATGTCTATTGGTTCTGCTCCCTATCCACCCACAATGAGCTTTCCCTTGAAGTCTGATCCCCAACCATTTAGGGAAAAACAGAAATCTAATAGGTCCATATACGTGGTATGAGTTCCAAAACTGCACATGTGCCAGAGAGGATACTGAAGCACTAATCAGCAAGGTGATCGACTGGTTAAGACATGAGCGGCACTGCCTATCTATAATAAGACCTGATATTGCATTTGCAAAAAGGCGCTCAACTCCAACCTCACATTACTATCACATTCATGTTGTCTTATGTTTCAATTTGCTGGTTGAAAATCTAATTAATTTTGAATTTTGTATCAGTGATTGTGCTGGGAAAGAAACAAACAAGAATACAATTAAAAGCATTTTCCCCACTATTGAGGGATCGAATGGGCCAACAGAATGAGGCTTTTTCCCACGTAACTTATCTTTCCAATGTTACTACTTTTCAATCTCCTGTCCAATTATCTCCCATGAATGCACCAGATTGACTACTTAAAAGGCATATGTGTCCGAGTTACCGTATGGGTTGTATGAAATTCAGGGCAATGGAGAATGTAATGATTAATTGTGATACAATTCATATAGAATAACAAGTGTCTCCTTCAGGTATTAATAATAATAAGGATGCTTTGCAAGATAAGGCCCAAAGCTTACCTGAAATACATGACAATGATGATTGTGATACTTAACGACCCTTTGATAAACATACAAGACCACAAAGCCTCTCAGGGCTTAACTCTAACATCAATATGGTTGATGGATCTGATACCCTCCCGTGTTTAAACCTACTGTCCTGTAATTTAGCAGGTAAAATCTGAAATTATGTGACCAGGACAGGTTAAGGAACATTACGAGTTTTGATGTGTGTCTGCTACAGGAGACATGGGCTACAGAGAGAGTCTATAATAGATGGGAATTTCATCCCTTAGTGTAGACGCTAAACCTGCATTGCACTTTGACATAGCCAGTGGAGGGCTTTTAACTTTGACAAAGAATGGGCGCTTTAGCACTTTAACTGCCTTGAAAATAGATTGCCCATACCTAATGGGGACTCTAGTTACCCTACCCTCTTGTCTATCTCTGGCAATACTTACTATCTATGTTAGATAAGTTAAGCGCAAATATAAATCCACTAATTTAGCATTATTAGATATCCTATTGGATGATTTATCCACTGATATGAGAATTATAGTAGCGGGCGATTTCAACACCCCCTTTGAACCCTACTCCTTTCTAACAGAGATTACGGTAGAGGAAGAAGAGCACTGGGGAATTCCAAAACTGATAGCGCCCCCAAGAAAAAATCTTTCTTCTTGTGCACTACAACTAGTCTCGCTGGGCACTAGTAGAGGGCTGAGAGCCTGTTAAAGTTGTACCATCTCTGACTCCCTGCATGTACCAACATTTAAGAGAGGCATATGTGTCAGTGTAATTGATTATGGATTAAATGATGTGACAATGTGGCCCTTACTAGCTGATATGAAAATTAATGTAAGGCCTGATAGTGATCATAACTCACTTGAGGTGTCATTTCTGGAGAGCTCTTGGGACAAAGGTATGCTTTCCTGCGCATGGTTGTCACCGCTCCTCCAGTAACTAACAATCGCCGTACTGTTAAATGGCCCAAAGTTATGGCAAACCCAGCAGTGAATTCAGAACTTTACAGTTAGTTGCCTCATTTGATCAATACGAGGAGGTAGACCAAGCTAGAATACCTCTTTTAGTAGTTTATAACCAGCTGTTTGGTGAACTTCAAAAGATCTTTTACAAAGAGGTGACTGTTACTAATATGACAAACTCTAGATATAATGCTCGGTTTGATTCTGTATGTAAAACAACCAAGAACCCATTAAAATCTGCTATTATTAAGGGTGACGGAGAAAAACTTCTTACTGCCAGAGGATTATAGAAATCCCAATTTAGACAGGCTAAAAGAGATTGGGAAGATTTGTTCTGGCAGGACCTACTTATAGCTAGTAAAACCAAGGACAGTAGATCCTTTTGGAAATTAGTAGTGCAAAACAACCATGAAGTACCCTAGCTTTAATATATCACCTGAAAGCTGGGTGGGCCATTTTTCATCTCTATATTCACTAAGAAACCAGATGACTCAGCCAGTGTGCTGAAAATATAACTGTACTTCCTTCAGAGCAAATGTCACATAACACTTCCATTGTGTTTAGTCTTGAAGAGACGAATAGTGCAATACATTCTCTTAAATTAGCTAAGGCACCTGGGCCTGATAAAATTCTGCATGATCTTTTTAAGTCAGAGCCATTTATCAGGTCAATCTATTTTAACGTTTTATCGAATGCCATCTCAGCCGGGGGAGTTGTCCCTGATTCATGGAGGGGGGGGGGCGAGATAATAACTATATTTGTAAAGGGAGATGCTAATAATCCAGCCTACTATAGACCAATTAGCCTGCTAGATAATGCCCAAAAAATGTTAATTCAGCAAGTCCTGAATAAACTAACTGAATGGATGCATGGAAAGCAAATTCTCTCTCCCTTTCAGTCCGGTTTTCGAAAACAAATCGGTACTATAGACCAGATGTTTTGATTTTCACTATTGCACTGGAATTTTTTTTTTTTTAACACGGTACGCTGTATGTGGCATTTATAGATCTTAGAACAGCCTTCAACCTTATCCCCCGCTCCTATTTGTAGCAGGTCCTACTTAACTTAGGGGCCCCCAACTACCTTGTGTTTTTACACAAGAATAATTATGCCTAAGTACGCCAGGTACCGAGTGGTAAACTAACAGAATGCATTCCTATTGAACTGGGGTTAGGCAAGGCTGCATACTTGCCCCTACTCTGTTTTTTCTTTACCTAAATGATGTAGTCAAGGTTCTGGAAAATTGTGCAAAGACTCTCCAATGCTGAATAATAGGAAGGTGTGATCCTAATATTCGCCAACAATTCACAACTCATTTCAAAGTCCTCCACAGGTCTGCAGACTCTGGTAAACAATTTCTTAGGCTTTTGCAATGAAAGGGGTCTCGAAGGTAAATGTTAATAAAACTAAATTTATGATAATGGGTAAGGAGGCTAGGAAAGGTAAAACAACAATACGGGTCGGCAATGAGATCCTTGAGAGGGTTGACAATTTTGATTAATTAGGAGTATGATTCATTGACAGTTTTAAGTGGATAGACCAGATTATAAAAAGTAAACTCCCTATTGAGCACAGGTCAAATGCTATTCTATGGACACAAAATAGAACATTGTCCTTTGTAATATCCCCCGTTTTAGAGATTTATCACGCCAAGGCGCAAGGGGCTGCTCTCTATGGGGCTGAAGTTTGGGGCTATGTCAATGCTCAGTCCTTGGCACTGGTAGAAAATAGATTTGCTTGGAAAGCATTATGTCTCCCTCATAGTACACCCCTTATCCTGTTGTATCTAGAATGGGGACTAAAAAGAATAACTGATTTGGTTGCCTTGAACATATTGGTTTACTGGGTCCGTCTCCGGTGTACACCAGAGCTTGTTGATTATAGGGATTCTTTGAGTGAAGTTCTTAATCTACCAGGTGCTAGATCACTTTCATATATCCACATGTTTTCTCATGGATGGGAAAGTTAGGTCTCCATAGATTCTGGGCTGATTCTACCAAATTAAATAAAACTTACATACACCTACTTAAAACCTCTTATTGGGATTTTATCAATGCAGGTATAATAAGAAGTACAGTAGGATCTCTGACCAATACATTTCTTGATTTTAAATGTCTCCCATTTCTAGAAGAATACCTACATTTTATACCCTCTGCTTTTCCTAAAAGCCTTTTTATACAGTTTCAGCTGGGTATACTATCTGTAAGATCGTTCACCCATAAATGGAATATAGCCCAGCTATCACTGACCTGTCTAATGTGTAATCAGGGTAACGGAAACGCATCACATTTATTATTTTCTTCCCAGAGTACTCCTCCCCTCGTAGGAAGTGGATTATTCCTATTTGTTGTGAATTGAGGGTTACACGTTATCGAATAGCCCTAAGGATCCTAAAGACTGATCTCTCTTCCAGAACTGCTTTAGCGGTTACTAAATTTCTTGAGGCAGTTTGGCATAAACGCTATGCAATTTTTAAAATTAAACCAGTGTAATGACCATGCTCTCTATTTTATTGCTTATCTTGTAATAATGAACTGTTTTTCTTCTGTATTGATTTTATCTCGTTTTTATTGTAGTTTAGATATATATATTTATTGCTGGTTTTTATACTGATGCAATTTTTGGTGCTATTTGTTTGATTTCTGTTAAATAACATGGTACTAGATGTTATCGGATTCTGAAGCACTTGGCACTTTAAACTTGGGCATGTCCCTGATGAGGGCAGATACCCTTTATTGCTGCTACTATTGTATAAACATATTTGTTTTACCCATATTTTATCTTTTTATCACTACTCTTTTATAATTTATTAGCAAATTTTTGTATTGGAAGTAGTACTTGAAATAAGTTATATTACTCTTGCGCTGGGGGTGTCTATAGTCTTTAGCTCGACTGATAATGGTGCATTGGGCAATAACACGATCTATGTCTGTGTATTGTTATTTTAATGTTTTGTTTGTCTTGTTAAAAACTTTGATGTTGTAATAACTAAATAAAGTAAATTACTACTAATAGGAGATGAAGGCTCTATGTTCTGTCACAGGTCCTCCTCAAAGTAACTGGATACTTTTTGTTTTCTGATCCCAGATGGAATGTTACTACATAGTCAACTTCTGAGAAAAAGAGTGACCAACACAGTTGGCAGGGGTCAAGGCTCTAGCAGACTTCAAAAACTAAAGATTGTGGTGATCAGGAGCAGGTCCTTGTGCCAGGTACCCCTGCGCCAGTCCTCCTGTCCAGCAAGCCTGCAGCCTGTGACCCTCTGCTTCCTTCGGTTTGTTTTTTTGCCTTTTTATGCTTGTTTTTCTGTCTTTCTTGTGCACTTTCTGCTTGTTTTTCTGCCTCTTCTTTGCTCCCTTCTGTCCTCTATTTTGCATCTTTCTGCCCACTTTGCTCATTATTATGTCTCTTTCTGCTAATTTTCTGAGCTTTATTTTGCCTCTTTCTGCTAATTGCTGATCGTTATTATGCCTCTTTCTGCTTGCTTCTGACCTTTCTTTGCCTCTTTTTCCCCGTTTTCCAGCTCTTTCTGCAATTTCCCTCCTTCCGCCGGTCCACTCTTCTCGCCAAACGGAGCCCTGCCATCCCCAGGACTTACTTGATGGAAGCTGCAGTGTGGGCCCAACTGTGCCCATCCCTGCCTGGACCCAGCCCTGCACCAGGATCCCTGGCCTACTCGCCACCCACTGATATGCTGCCAAGGAGCTCCTGGACCTCAGACACCGAAACAACATCTGCTGCACTTCCTCTCGACGATCAACTAAAGGAATTTTCACATGCCGCCAATGCCACTTCTCTTGCAACACTGGGCCGCCAACCCGGACTGGATACCCTGCCACTTCTGCCCAGACCACAAACAACCGGGAATCGTTCCAATGCATCCTGTTATATGCCCATTTCCTCTGCTTGCACGCCACAGAAATCAGGGACACCATCACCACCCTCTCCCCTGACATTGCCTTCATAACCGAAACATGGCTCAACCTCTCCTTCAACCACGACATCGCCACCGCAACACCCGATAGATACAGGATGATACACTGAGTCTGCACCAACAAACATGGCGGGGACATCCCCCTCATCTTTAATGATACCATTTGATGCATCGCCACCAACTATGGCCCAACACTTCTCATGGCACAGCTCAACTTCCAGCTTCAGTCCAGCACCAAGATCACGATAAGAGGCACCCTTGTATGCAGAGCCTAGGGACTTCGACCAGCTTTCTGCGGCACTATCTCAAACCTCATCGCTTCATTAGCCATAGGCTCCTACCACTATGTCGCAGTCAGTGACCTCAATTTCCACTTTAACAACCCCAACAACGCCAACCCCACATCCCTCCTTGAGAACCTGAACTACATTGGCCTCACCTAACTGATTGCCAAACCATAACACAAAGCCTGACACACACTTGATTCCATTTTCACCTTCAGCAACAGAATCAAATTCAGCCATGTCACAGAACTCACCTGGATCAACTATGCCATCATTCATTTTATCATGTCCAGTGCTCAGCACACCGTCTCTAAGTATCACAGCTCTGCCCACAGCAGCTTGGGCAAGGTAATGGAGACACAGTGGGCACAGGCCCCCAGCACCACCCAACCTGAAGTTTCATCAGACCTTGACAAGGCTATCCAGAGCTTCTCCACATGGATGACCAAATGCGCTGACAGAGTCGCCCCGATGAAACCAGCAAAAATCAACAAAATGCAAATTCAAGCCAGCTGGTACACCTCCGAGCTCAGATCCCCCCAAAACAACTGTTACTGACTTGAAAAACAGTGGTGCACTACTAGAAACCCTTTCAAGAGAGCAGGTCACAAAGCTGCTCTCAGCAACTACCGCTGGTGCATCAAGGGAGGCAAGAGAACAGCCATCACAGCCCGCTTTGACACAGTGGCCAACCACACAAAAGAACTCTTCAAAATAGCCAATGAATTCTCCAACCAAGGAACCACAGAGAATGCAATTGACCCTTCTCAAGAACTCTACACCACCCACTCAGACTACCTCCACAGCAAGATTGCCACCTTCTACAACAACTTCGAACCTCCAATCCACTACTCTCAACCTCAACAGCCTCAACCAACCAGCATACACCAGCCAAACTATCACCACTTGGTCACCGCTCACCACCCAGACCACCACAGGAGACATGTCATCCATTCACTCTGGTGCACCCCCGCCACCACCATCTTTACAACCTCGGAAATTACCCAATCAGCACGGAACTGACCAGCATCATCAACACCTCCATCACCACAGCAGCCTTCCCGGACAGATGGAAACTTGCAGAGATCAGACCCCTCCTAAAGAAACACTCTGCTGACCCCATCAAACTCCAAAATGATCAACTGATCTCCCTGCTCCCCAACAAAACCGAAGTACTCGAGAAGGCCATCAACAAACAGCCTATTGAATACTTGGAACAAAACCACCTACTTGACGTCTCCCAATCGAACTTCATGCCAACTACAGCACTGAGACCTCTTTGATCACTGCCACAGATGACATCAGAACCCTTCTCGACCTCTCTGTTGCTTTCAACACTGTTTCCCATCACACATCTATCAACAGACTCTACAATGTCAGCATTCAGCAAAACGCTCTCAAGTTGATTGCTTCCTTCCTCACAGGATTCACACAGAGCATCCTGCTGCCTCCATTCAGCACCGAACCCAACGACATATTCCACATCATACCCAAATTATTCAACACCTAAATGGACCCCCTCACAGACTTTGGCAGATCCCAAGGCTTCAACATAATTTCCCACACAAATGACACTCAACACATCCTCTCACTCACCGAACACCCCTCTACCACCAGAATCAACTTCTGCGATGCAGTGACCAATGTAGCCAACTGGATGAGAGAAAACTGTTTTAAGCTCAGCTCTGACTAGAGAGAATTACTGACCTTCAGGAAGAACACTTTCGTATGGGACCACAGTTGGTAGCCATCAGCACTCGGACATATAGCCACTCCCACAAACCATGAACGCTACCTAGGCATCCTCCTTGACAGCGAACTCAACATGAAAAGAAAAGTCAACTCAGTCACCTCCTCCTGGCTTCCACACCCTTCGCATGCTCTGCAGAATATTCAGAGGGATCCCAGTCAACAACAGAAAGACCGTCTGGCAGGCCCTTGTCACCATCAGCCTCTGTGCCTGCATCTCTATCCAGCTCCTCAAAAGACTCCAGAACATACAGAATGCTGCAGCCAGACTCATCTTGGACCTCCCCAAATGGACCCACATCACCCCCACCTCAGAAACCTCCATTCGCTCCCCATCCAGAAGAGCTGCCAGTTCAAGATCCTCACGCACACCTACAAAGTGCTGCATGATCAAGGACTGGCCTCCATCAACCATCGGCTGAACTTCCACCTACTCGCAAGATCCCTGTGCTCCTCCTCACTTGCCCATGCACAAACACCCTGTACCCGTCGCAGCCGTAGCGGGGGCCGCTCCTTCTCCTACACCACCACCATGACCTGGAACGGCCTACCCCTCCGTCTTCGAACAGCATCCTCCAGGGCAGATATAAAAAAGTAACTCAGAACCTGGCTCTTCTACGGAGATGTCGCATTCACAGCACCCAGTTACCCCTAGGGGGACAATACTGTGCTAAAAAAGCTGATTGATTGATTGATCAGTGTATAGAGTTACTGGATATCTAGCCCCCAACACATAATGTTGCTATTCCTTAAATGCCATGCGGATACTCAACAGTTCTTTCTTTGCTATTATATAGCTAACTTCTGTTGCATTAAACCTTTTTGAAAGATAGGCTACAGGATACTTTTGCCCTGTTTTGGTATTTTTTTGTGACAAAATTGCTCCTATGGCCTCGTTCAAAGCTTCAACTTCTACTATAAAAAGTTTTGTGTAAGCCAGAGCGGGAGCTGAAGTGAAAGCTAGCTTAAGGGTGAGGAACACTTTCTCGCACTTCGGAGACCACTGAAACACAGCAATAGTACGTATCAACAGCGTAATCGGAACTATGATGACAGGAAACTAAGAAATGAAATTGCAATAGAAATTCACAAAGCCCAAACATTTCTGAATGTCTTTGACATTTTATGGGGTCGGCCAGTCCCTCACCACTTGTACTTTCCTTTTTAACATCTGCAACCCTTGGGAAGTTATAATAAACCCCAAAAACTGCACCTTGGATACAAGAAATTCACACCGGGACAATGTTCAGTAAAAAACATCTTGTCTCAATGTCCCCAAGATGGTTTTAACATGTTGAATGTGTTCCTGTTCGGTTTGAGAGTAAATCAAAATGTTGTCTACATAGACAATTACAAACTGGTCCAGGTAAGTTTTGCAAAACCTCATTTTGAAAATATTGGAAAGCGCTGGGTAATTACAAAGCCTAAAGAGTACTACATAGTATTCATATACGCCAAATCTGGTGCGGAAACTCATCTTCCACTCATCCCCCTCTCTAAAGCAAACTAGATGCTAGGCCCCTCTGGGATCTAATCAAGTATAGATTGTTACAGATCTCACCTGATCCAAGAGGACCAAGATAAGTGGAAGCAGTAATGATTGTTTACCGTTATCCTGTTCAGTGCCCTGTAATCAATACAGTGACATAACTCCCCAGTGGCTAAAGAGATAAATAAAAACAGGGGAGAGGCTGCAGGATATTTTGAGGGACATTTAATGCCATTCTCCAAATTATGTCTAGATATTCTTGTAAATGTTGATTTCCAGTGAGTGCATATATACGACTTCAAAGTATTTTGGCTCCTGGAACCAGGTCTATCTGACAGTCATAGGACAAATGCTTTGGCAAGGTTTCAGCACTACTTGGCTAAACACATCTAGATAAGCGGAGTATTCTTCAGGCAAGACTATCTCCTCTTCTGCTGCTGTTGCTATCATATGATGCAGGTGTGTGTTAACAGATTCTGAATCCTGTAATTGGTGACAAACTAAACAACAAAAGCTGGATTTGAACTATATGCTTCGATGTTTCCAATCAATGGTAGGATTTTGAAGAGTTAGCCACGGCATCCCCAAAAGTAACTTAAATTGAGGAGCATTAATAACAACGAACTGAATCATTTCTTTATGATGCATTTGTTGGCCCTTACAATGAAGCGTAACCAAGTCACTATGTTTTGCAATGGGTCCTGATGATAACCTCATACCATTCACCGCCCGAACCATCTTCTTATAACTGCAACAGGTATTTGGAATCAATGAAATTACCAGTAGTCCCAGAATCTATCATGGCCTCCATTGGTTGTATTCCTTGTTCTAATGTCTTGATTTCTGCCTTGAGTATTAAATGTGGCACTGCACCCCGTAAAGTGTTAGCTACACTTTGTTCATGAGATAAATCCCTAGATCCCGCAACATACTCCTGTCTCTGCAGCAGAATTGCTAGTTTTCAGACGCTTTGGGTTTATTGTATTTAGGTTGTGAGGGACACTCTTTAATGAAATGGACACAAGCCGTTCTTACAGCGATTGTCTCTTTTTTCTTTGGATAATGGCCCATTAACCCCACCGATTTCCATTGGTTCCGGAGTGGCCACCATGGGTTTAGGTTGTGTTCGATTGAACATTTTAGTTTCTATTTTCCTCTTTTCACCTTTATGCTCTGTCAAACTAATATTTAATTCTAAAGTCAGATTAACTATATTTAAACAAGTACCATATTTTCCGGCGTATAAGACGACTGGGCGTATAAGACGACCCCTACTTTTCTTGATAAAATGTAGGTTTAGTGCTATACTCACCGTATAAGACCACCTCCACTTCCAACGCAGTCCAACTGCCATTGGGAACATTCTACAGTCCCCTTTCTATGACCATGGAATGAGGAGATCATGTGGTACTGACGCTGCTCTCCTTCCGATGAACGTGAGATTTATGGAAGGAGAGAGAGACGCCAGATCAGCACATGTGGAGGAGCGCGTGTCAGACGCGCAACACAGTGGGGGCCGCCATCTTAGGTGCTTTAGCGCTGCCCGTTATGTTTTCGGACGTCCTGCTGCCTCGTCTGCCTTAATTGGGGAAGTATGCATCACTAGCGGTTGGAGGCGCGTGTGCAGCTGCAGTGTAGGTAGGATTCACGGCGCCATTTGTTCTGTTTGCTACCTCTTACTTTTTGTTTGCTTTCGATACTTGCACAGTGCCACCATTGCCTACGTAACGTTTGTTCTTGTGTTTGAGTGCCCTCCATTTATTGCAACATTATACCTCTACGGCGCCATTTGTTCGATTGTCACTTTTGCCTCATGTAATGTACCGTGCAGTACCGGTAACGTTTTGCGGCTCAGTGTTGGGTCACGGCGCCATAATATGCCTAACCAACCGGAGTATGGTCACTTTTTCATTTGTTCCCCAATCTGTATGACATAGTGGCCATTGTCTTGCAGGCATAAAGGTCTTGGTGCACAATAGTAGTGTCGCGCTTAGCCAGAACAAGACACCTAGGTCAAAATGTTTTGATACACTGGATCTAGTGAGTAATTCAAGGATTGATTCTTTCCTTCTTTGAACAACAGATCTTAGGTCTGGCAAGGTTTAAAAGCGGAGTTATGTTTGTTTTTGCTTGCCGGGAGTCGCAAAAGCAAACCACTATCCCGAGGCTGGCCACCTCAGGAAGTATACTAACAAAGACAATGGGTGGGATTCGCACTGCTCAGTTCACGTGTGGTAATCCTGTGTGATGGTTTGTGGCGTGCGAAAGAGGTATCACTGTCTGTTCCTTACAGCGTGTGTTAAGTTAAAGTCTATTACTGTGCTCCCCCAACCGTGGGGAAGACTCCTCCTCGCACTGCAGGAAAGACTAGACCAGTCTTGTTCATTTGTCTGTTTTTAATAAAGTTATTTGAACAACAGTTAGTTTACTGTGTATTTGCAAGTTAGTTTTCTATCTCAACACATTGCTTTCATGGTTGAAAAATCTTTGACATCTCTATCCAATGCATATAACATCAAGTTATTTATCCCAATGCATTTCAAAAGTTTTCACCGGTCTGGCCTTAAACTCAATTTACCATATTCGCAACTATTAAGAGTGAAACGCATTGTGTCCACCACAGGAGAGAGTGAAAACCAACAAAGACTTACATTGGAAAGATTCAAAGCTCGGGGGTACCCAAAAGAAATCTTAGATAAGGCAGCTGCCCGATGCAAGAAGGTTAACCGCAATGAACTCCTGCACATTAAACCAAAAGTGGAAAACACACGCATGGTAGTTGTGTCGAAATACACCGTTACCAGCAACCTATTTCGTAAAATGATTCTGAAACATTGGCCACTGTTAAGCACAGAACCTGACTTTCGAAACATCTTTGCACAAACACCCATCTTTGCCTATACAAGAGGACACAACCTCAAAGAAATACTCATGAGGCGAGGAGGAGTCTTCCCCACGGTTGGGGCAGCACAGTAATACACCTCAGGAAGTAGCAAGAGCCAGCACTTAATTGGGGAAGTATGCATCGCAAGCGGTTGGAGGCGCGTGTGCAGCTGCAGTCTAGGTAGGATTCACGGCGCCATTTGTTCTGTTTGCTACCTCTTACTTTTTGCTTGCTTTCGATACTTGCACAGTGCCACCATTCCCTACGTAACGTTAGTTCTTGTGTTTGGGTGCCCTCCATTTATTGCAATATTATACCTCTACTTGTACTTTGTACGCTTTTGTAACCTGCACACATGTCACTTTTTCCTCCTGTAACGCACCATTTCCTATTGTGAAGCGGTCTGACACCTTCGGGTAAAGTCAGCGCTATATAAAAACGCATGAATAAATACCGTAAAATTTTGCACCCGGCGTATAAGACAACCCCGACTTTCGAGAACATTTTAAAGGGTTAAAAAGTCGTCTTACACGCCGGAAAATAAGGTAATAGGCTGAGCTTCAATCTGTGCCAATATGTCTTTCATTTCATATTTCAGTCCTCTATAATAGAGAGCTGTCATTTCTCCTCAGGCCACCCCGTTTCATCCACCAATCGATTAAAGTGCATTAAATAAGTAACTAGGTCTTTGCTGCCCTGCCGTAATTCTAACAATTCCCAGTCTGCAGAACTTGTAATGGTTTGTCGGTCAAACACCTTCTCAAACTCAGCTTAGCAGTTGGACCAATGGTATAATAAGATCTTATCCTCATTGAGTAAAAGGATAGCCCAGGCCAAATAAGATATTAAAAAAGCAACTTGGGATTGGGCGTAGGGAAAGGCTTGAGGCCTTAGCATGAAGTGCAACTATACTTGTGTAAGGAAAACTTGAACCTTATCAGGGTGTGCTAAAGGAACAGGTGAAGGAACTGTTACTGCCACAACTGAAGGATTAAAGTCACTTGCGCTCCCTACATTTCTGCTCCATGATATTAATGGCATATGAGTGGCATCTATTCTGTTCTGTAATTGATTCACTCTAGACAGTGGTGCTGTAATCTCTGCTTGAGATGCAGTGATTTCCAGCTTCAGCTCAGCTACCATGGCATATAAATCATCTAATGCGGCATACTGGTTGGCACTGCTCAGGAAGATCATGCAATTTTTGGGTCTACTATTCTGTTATGCCCTGAGATCCTCTGGGTCACTAGTCCCCAGAGGCCCACCGACCAGCAGCTCCAGATTATAAAAGAACAGAGGACCAAAGTGGCTAGACGGGGAAGGGAAATTAGGGAAGGTACGCCAGTGAGTGGACTGTTGTGGCTCGTTGGGTCACATCAGCAGTGGGCTCCCACCAGCCAAGTGAAAGGGGGCAGGGAAGGCGACGACAGGGAGGGGGGAAAGCTCATGTCTTGGCCTGCCTGACTTTGTAATGGCGGCCGGGACCCCCTGATGGGAGATCACGTGGGTGGCACCCTCACAGCAGGGGGGAGACTGGAGAGAGTCGTTGACGCACCTTGACAGGGCTTAAGATGAGGAACGGAGGACCCAGGCACAGTGATACACAGAAACACCCAGCCCATGCCTGACCCTAAGATGGCCGCTATGAGTCCTCTCAAGGAAACCCACCATTTCATGGGCTTAGAAGGATCTGGGCACATACCTGGGACAACCCGAAGCCCAAAGAGGGGACCCCCAGAGATAAGAGGGGCCCGGCCACAGTGGTCCCTACCACGTCGTGCTACTACTCTTAAAAAAAACAGTCATCGGCCAGCCCTCAAACACATCCCATATCCGGCCTACCCATCAGGATACGGAATCTGTGAACCTACCTCCGACCGTGGAGACCTAACTTTTTGACCGATGCTTGGTGGAGCTACTTGATGGCTAAAGAGGAGATGGGGCTGTGGACTACCCCTTCAGCAGTCACCTACCCAGCCGGTCTTTGAACAGAACTTACTTCGTTTCTCCGTTGTATTCTCCCTCCTACCCCTTTACTCCACCCCCTTTCTCCTTTATGCTCCATTTATCCCTCCTCTTTGCTCTTTAATTGCTTTCCTGTTGAGACCTAGCTGTTTGGCTGACAGCCGGGGGAGCTAACTGATAGCTAACCACCTACCCAGCCAAACTTTGGGCAGACTCTCCTTCGTCTCCCCATCCTATCTACCTCCTACCCCTTTACCCCACCCCCTTACCCTTCTAAGTTCCATTCATTGCGTCTTCTACACTCTTGAAATGTTTTTCTAGTAACTGATGTAACTTGTAACTGGTGTAATATTGTAATTTCTGTGGAACCTTATGTAAAGCGCTCTGATACCTTCGGGGCTAGCCAGTGCTATATAACACTCTCAAAATAAATAAATTAAATAAAATAAGGGAGGGAGACTTGCAAAACAAAGACATTCAATGCTTGAATTCTGCCAAGCTCAAACAGAACTCTTTTCTTCATGCATGATTTAATGTAAATACTGTGGGATATAATCACTGAGAATTGATTTCATATAAAATTTAATTTTATTAGAATTGTCAACTCGCCCACAACACACCACCCTTATCAGCTCATAAAATATCAAAAAGTGTAGAATCTGGTACACATCATATTCTTATTTGGTTGCTTATAATGTATTGTATTACTCTGTGCAATCTTTGCACAAGCAGAAAATATCGTACCAAAATACAAAGGACAAACAACCCAAACCAAAGGAACTCCACATACAGTGATTTTATTCTCAAAGCCACACTTTATCACCCTTAAATGAGCAAAAGATCACTGACAGCAGAACTGTTAAAACATATGCAGCACATGGAAAGCCCTCACGATACACAGTCCACCAAGCATACATCGATGTAGAGGGAAATACTCAGAAAGTCACTAATGCCTTCTCTGGTATGCAACACACTCCAGATTGATTACCAGTCCAATGTAACACAAACAATACCTGAAGGACATGGCCCATAGGGGACCACGCAGGTTACTTAAAACCATCTGCTGTGCCTTCCCAAGAATGAAGAGTTGGTCAGACAGTAGAGAATACAAATGTACATGTTTATTGGCAATACTCTTCAGAGGAGTCCAATCAGACCTGCACCCTAAGATATCTGCTACGGACTGACCCCCCAACAGTCTAGGGTGGATAATCATTCCTCTCGTGAAGCCCACAACCACGCCCATAATTGAAAACTACCGGCCTGAGCCGAACATGAACAAAGAGGCACAGTAGGATGAGCTAACACCTGCCAGTTGGGCACATGTTATCAAGGCCTCAAGGCCACGGCAATGGATCTCAGCATCTCCTAATGTGGGAGCAGAAACGACACATTCAGATAAGCATTGGCAAGGGAAAATGGCCTATTCATTTGTAAGTCAGAAAACAGCCTTGAGCGGCAGAGAAAATGAGAATGAAATGCGGTGTTCTGCTGAGGCAAGCAACATGAGCAATGAGGCCTAACTCGGGCCTAGTCTAAACAGCCTAATAGGAATTACGAAATGCAAAATGGAGTCACACTTGCTAACTGAAGCCTTTACAACTCAGTGGGTTGCATAACATGAATACAAATTGAATCTATTTAGCCACGCACTGCTAATCTAATATAGCATGGGACGAATGTGTTGCAGGGATGGGAATTTCAAACCTAACACACCTGCGCAATGGGCAGCGCGCACAACTCTAACTTCTCCCAAAACTGCAGAAGAGCTATAAGACCGGACGCGGTCCAAGCACCGCAACATGAGACACGCCCAATACGAGAGACTCTGAAGCACGCTCACTCTGGAGAGTTCGAATAGCAGATGCTCGACCGCGTTCTACAAGCTCACTTGTACTCATACGTCATCACGCCTAGAAACACGTTCCATTAACTCCGAGTCCACCGCGCCAGTCATCTTATAGTGGAGTTCCAATTAAAGCACCTAATACGTTCTTGTCAAGGTTGCGATTCTCCCAGTATTTCCACCACTGATGGCACCCTGTAGCATGATATTTTCCACATAAAGTGGACACCCCTCGTGCAATTTGTAGCACAGAATGGACACATGTCCTGCAAGTCCTGACAAGACGTTGTGTAGTTTTCCAAATAAATAATCAAGGAAAGTATCTTGTATTGTTAATGAATCATATTGGGAAATCAGAAGGCCCGTTTACAAGACTTATAAGCAGAATTCACTGAAATACCAGTTTGTAATGTCTAGAAATATTTTCTTGTGAGCATCTGCTTATTCTCTAAATGGGTTGAAGAATACCCCACCCTAAGATGTGATAGGCATGATTGTAGCTAAGCTCCTGTTGAGAGAATTAATTCCTTGGTTAGGCCTCCCTGCTTCTATTGAGGTAGATCAAGGCGCCCATTTTGAAAATTAGATTTTAAAATTGATTTGTATAGCTCTTCAAATTGAATAAAGGTTCAATTGTAGATATAGTCCTAAAAATATGGCATAGCGGAGAAGGTGAATACCATGAGGAACAAACCGGCTTGAGTGTATGCTTGCACTGGGCTGAAATGGGCATATGCTCTTCCTCTAGTCCTCATGAGTATCAGAAGCAAGACAGGTCTCTGGCCACATGAGGTGCTGATAGGGTCAACAGTGAGACTAGCTTATATTCCCTCATCTACACTGGCTTCAATGACTGATGATATTGCACTGGATCACTGCAACAGTCTAGCTGATATTGTGAAATCTCTCTCAACAGAAGAACTTAGCAAAACCAGCAAAAAAAAGAAGTTCATAGGCACTCACTGAAACCAGAAGAATGGATCTATATCAAGGAGCATGTTCTTAAAAGTTGTCTTGAGTAAATATGGAAGAGGCTGTTTCAGGTAATTATTGTGACTAATACAGCTGTGAAATGTGCTGGAGTTCTACGGAAGATCCTTGATTCTCACAAGAACAGAGCATAGGCTGTGAGTGAAAAAGTGGAGACATGAACTACTTATTCACGGAGTCAAGCTCAAAATGCCATGTGGATCCACTGGGGGGTTAGAGAAAATGTTAAAACTGATGAAGGTGGAGGGCGTTGCCTGAGGCGTCAAGATGGCGGTCGCCCTCTAAGAGTGCTCCCTACCCCTCCGTCATCAGCCTCGAATCCAGCTATCATCGGCACCGATCCAGACCTCCTTCCTGACCGTAGTGGCATCCCCATCTGGTGGCGCTCTCCATCTGGTGTTTTGGTGCCAGTCCACTGTATCTGTGGCCTCCCGTGGCTCGCGGCCTGTTGCGGCCTGTTGTTCTTGCTAGCGTGGCCTCAAACCAGTGGGGCCGGGGCACCGGGTGAGCGGCGGTGCTGAGAGGGGCCGGGGCACTGTCTCGCGCCAGGGGGCCGTACGGCGCCTGCTGCCTCTGGCCTGCAGGGGGCTCGCAGCTAGGGAGCAAGATTGGCCCGGCAGTGTTTCGAGGCCTCTGGCCTGGGATCGGCCAGCGCCTGGGCAGCGGAGGCGATGAGGACAGCCTTCTGAATGTGCAACTGGTGGGGCCGCTGGCCATGGGCTTCGGCGCAGATCCATGCGGTGAGTGGGGGGTCCAGATGACGGTCCGGATGGCGGCTGAGGTGCAGGTCACAGGCCCACCCCACCCCTGTTTCCAATTGCAAGGCCTTCTGTGGTGTGCGGCCTGTTGCGGCCTGGCTGTCCCCGTCTGCGCAACCCTGTGATTGTCGGTGCTGCAGGGGGTTGGCGGATGGCAGCGCCTGAGAGGTGCAATGCTTGCTGCTCCGGCCCGCGGTGGGCCTGCGGTCCATGGCCGATTTAGACCCAGCAGCATTGTGAGGCCTCCGGCGGGAACTCGGCCGGCACATCGGCCGGCACAGGTGAAGAGGAGGTGTTGAGAGCGAGGAGGGCCATTGAAGGGAGCTGCTGGCCATGCTGATGATCCTTGGGGTGAGTGGGGGGACTGGCTGTCAGTTCAGGCAGCAGCGTGGCTGTCAGAATTTGCCCCCCCCACCCCGTCTCCACTCATTGTGCTCGGCGGGGCCCTCTGCACCTCTGCTCTGTAACAGGGCTGATTAAGGGGCCTGACTGTGCTTTCTTGGGGAGCGGGGCTTGAGGCCGGATCTGTGGTGGTGGGGGCACTGGGCCCCCCTGCTGCCTGGGCACCCCTCTGGCGCTGTCTGGAGGTGTTTCTTCCGGCTTCTGGGGAAAGGATTGGCTGCACTGTCGGGCAGTGGCCCCCCTCCCTCCTCTACATCTCTTCTTGGGGACTTATGAGGCGCCCCCCGGTGCCGGCTTTGGAGAGTCTGGTTTCCTTGGAACCTGATGGCGATCGGAGGGGTAGGTGAGGCCTGACCCTCCCTCGGGCAAAGTCAGCCAGTTTCTCGGGTGGCGGAGGGCATTCCCTGCACGCTGGTCTCTGAAGGGTTGTTCTCCTTCAGTTGGGCCTCTGAGTGAGGTTGGCTCTTCAGACCGGGTGGTTCCTGTCTGGCCCATGGGTGGCCTTAGACTCTGCGGGTCCGTGGACCCCATGCCGGCCTCCCATCCCCCCAGGTTCTCTACTGCCACAGTGACACCAAAAGCTACCACGGGCCATGGGGAGAGATAGGGGCCCTAAGCCTACACCGGCCTTCATGCAAACCAAAATTGACCGGTTTACCACCTCCGAACAGGAACCTCCCAGGTCGGCCGTGGGGGGTCTCCCCCCTCAAGACAATGATCTTGACACTATCCTCCAGGCTATCAGAGCCTCACAGGCGTCCTTGAAGGGAAGATTGGAGAAATTAAGATAGATGTATCTCTCCTTAGACATGATCTTCGCAACGCCACCACATGGCTATCAGAAGCCAAATCCTGCATATCCACGGCCGAGGACGAAATTACCCAACTCAAAGAACAAGTAGCTCATCTTTGCACTCACCAAGAAGCTCCATAGGCGTGCGGAGGATGCGTAAAACCGGGTAGGTCGCAACAACCTCCGCCTGGTGGGGTTCCCCGAGGGGGTGGAGGCGGGCCAGGCCACCGCCTTTGTTGAAGACTGGTTTAAGTCATGGATGCCTGGCGATGCCCTGTCGACATGGTTTGTAGTAGAGAGGGTCCACAGGTCCCTGGCACCCAGACCTCCTCCCGGTGCCGCACCCCGCCCCATTATCCTAAAAGTTCTCAACTTCAAGGAGCCAAGATGACCCTGGGCCTACAATATCAGCTCCAATTCCCAGCATGCCTTTGGGTCATTTTTCAAAATAAGACACAATTCTATGACTCACCCCAGGCGGCATGGACATGGCTGACAGAGGAGCTCCCCCTCCGCCAGTGACGCGACACATCCTTGGAACCCATGGAGTCGCATCCCAAGGGGCAGAGGTCGCTGGGACGCCAGTGCTGGCGCCACACGCGGTCACGCAGGGGGCGCCACTCACTGGCACCAGCACACAGATCCTTAAGTGCGGCAGTTCCAGATCCTCATAACTCCTCCAGCTAGTCGGAATCTCCACCACGCCATAGGCACTGCTCCATCAAGACCTTGGCAGGCTCGTCCTTACCATTGGCCCAGGTGGACTCGGACCTTTCCCACACCCCCACCCTTTAAAGACTATGTAGTCAGACTCAGACGTATGCCCACCATCGGGGGGAGCACCTCACCGGGGGGCATCTGACTGTAGGTATGTCCATATGTTCACTCACACTGTTTAATGCCAAAGCATTGCTTATCCGTTCTTCTGCAGGGGTCCTCCATGCAACCAACCAGAGCGTTTTAGTTTGGTTCAGTTAAATGGGGGGGTCGACAGATGCTTCCATTTTCTAAGTATACAGTCGGGGGAAGGGAAAGGGGGGTGGGTTTGGAACTGGGTTTTTTCTTTGTTGTTGGGGGCTGAGATTGTTTGCTCCCAAGGTTTATTATGGTTCTTTATTGTTTTGCTGCACCACCATCTACACGACATTCGGAACCACCTCTATAGGGGTCCAATACACATGGTCCTTCCCACCAGTGCGCTGCCACACTTGTTCCAGGCCCGCATTTGCCGTCGACTCTCCAGGGTCAGATGAGCTACGATAACGACCTCCAGCCACCATGACTGACACACCAGCTCTGAAGGCTGCCCTCCATATTTTATCCTGGAATGATAATAGCCTGCTAGACCGCCACAGATGAACGGCTGTGTTGCGCTATGCACAACGCCTCAATATAGAAGTGTGTAGTACCACCAAGGGTGTTAAGAAGTAAATTAATCAAATTGGTACACAAGGGACATTTAGGGAGAAGCATGTGTAAAAGGAGATTAAGACAGAATTTTTGGTGGCCGGAAATGGATAGGGAAGTAGAAGAGGTAGTAAAAGATTGTCAAGCGTGCAGTAATAGTAATAGTGCGGCGTACCCCAAGGATCCTCGCTGAGCCCAACCCTCTTCAACGTCTACATGAGCCCCCTCGCGGCCATCGCACGCCAATACAACCTGAACATCATCTCCTACGCCGACGATACCCAGCTGATCCTCTCCCTTACCAACGACCCCGCCGCCGCCAGAGCCAACCTTCACGAAGGAATGAAAGAAGTAGCCGAGTGGATGTCGACCAGCCGCCTGAAGCTGAACTCGGACAAGACGGAAGTCCTCATCCTGGGATCCTCGCCCTCCGCCTGGGACGACTCCTGGTGGCCCCCCGCCCTGGGAACTGCACCCAAACCGACAGACCACGCACGCAACCTGGGCTTCATCCTGGACTCCTCCCTCTCCATGACCAAGCAAGTCAACGCAGTCTCCTCGTCGTGCTTCAACATCCTGCGCATGCTACGGAAAATCTTCCGGTGGATCCCCACCGAGACCAGGAAGACTGTCACCCAGGCCCTCGTCACCAGCCGACTGGACTACGGCAACGCCCTCTACGCCGGAACCACCACCAAGCTCCAGAAGAGACTCCAACGGATCCAGAACGCCTCAGCCAGACTCATCCTCGACATCCCACGACACAGCCACATCTCCGGACACCTAAGAAACCTGCACTGGCTCCCGGTCAACAAGAGAATCACCTTCCGTCTCCTCACCCACGCACACAAAGCCCTACACGATCAAGGCCCGAGCTACCTCAACAACCGCATCAACTTCTACGCTCCCAAACGACACCTCCGATCATCCAGTCACGCCCTCGCCGCCGTCCCCCGCATCCGAAGAACGACAACAGGAGGAAGGTCCTTCTCCTACCTGGCCGCCAAGACCTGGAACTCCCTCCCGACCGACCTGCGCCTGACCCAAGACCACCTCGCCTTCAGGAAGAAGCTCAAGACCTGGCTGTTCGGGCAGTAGCAGCACCCCCCCCCCCCCCTAGCGCCTTGAGACCCTCCGGGTAAGTAGAGCGCTCTATAAATGTCTATGATTGATTGATTGATTGATAGTGACAAGTCTAGAGTAATTCGGCAACCACCATTGGGTTGTGTAGGTGTTCCTAATCGACCCAGGGAAAAATTTGCGTTGGATTTTCTAGGGCCAATTGAGAGACTGGGTGTGAGAAGCAGATTTTTAATTGTATTGGTTGATTACCACAGTAAATGGTTTTTGGTGAAACCTGTAGAACATATTACATCTGAAGTAGTGATTGAGTTTCTGAAGAGTGCATTTTTAGAAGAAGGTATACCAAAGTGTCTGGTTACGGACAATGGAGTCCAATTGGTTTCAGGTATGATGGCAAGGTTTCTTACAGGATTGGGTATAAAGCATGAAAGAGTGGCATTGTTCAGACCACAAGCGAATGCATTAGTTGAGCAAGTTAATCGCATCATAGTGGACAATATTCAATTGTCTTTGAGCAATGGTTTAAAGTGGAGAGAGGAGCTAGACAAGATGATCTGGGCTCACAGAGTGACTCCTCATTCTATTACAGGCATATCACCTTTTGTGGCTTTAAAGGGAAGGGAACCAGCAACCAAAGAATCTCCTGTGTGGTTACAAAAGAAAGATCAGGTCTGGGTGGATCGAGAAGTAATGGAAGAAAGAGTTAGAGAGTCTCAAGAAAGGAGCAAAAATGACTATGACAGAAGGAAAGGAGTGAAAGATGTGAAAATCATTATTGGTGATTGGGTGGTTACAAATAATATGGGATTTGACCCCTCTTCAGTTATGTTTACTCTACCATGGACACTGTTATTTTAAAAGAACATGTCCATCCATTCCATGCCCACGATGTTTATTTTTTTTCCAGCATAACCCACAGCACTTATATCTGAATGTTGTACATTTTTTAGATTCCTTTTTAATTCCTTCATGTACTCTTCTTTAGATATCAGCGTGAATAACTACCTGAATCCGCTAACACCTTAATTCCAATTTCACCAAAAATAATTTTACAATGAGGTTTCTCTAATTTCTCTGTACTTTCCATCTTTATACCTTTGTTTTCATGAACAATTATTTCTTTTTTTGGCATTCCACATTCATCTATAGAAAGCATCAATTCTTCTTTTATCTCTCCTAGATTTTCTATGGTCTTTACAGTAGAACTTTGATTTTTAAATCTACACATCTTAGCTAGATGACCCTTTCTCCCACACGATCTACATGTTACATTTCTAGCACCACACGAGAGACTGGAAGCAATGTGTCCAGGACACCCACACCTATAACATGTAATTTTCCTCCTCACAACCATATTAGGTGCATAAGATGTAATAGAAGTTTTTTCATTCTTGAAATTAGTTGCGTTTGGAACATCTGCCTTTGAATTTTTTTTTAGTCCTACTTCATCCACATCTAAAGATACTACTTCTTTTTCTGAGGATTTAATATTCATTTTTCCAACGTCAATTTCTTTCAACCAAACAGCAGTTTGCTCTAGGCTTCTGGCAATTTGTACAGCTTCATCTAGTGTAGGGTCTAGAGATAAAAGTCTTTCTTTAACTTTTTTGTTTTTGGTACATCTAACGATTTGATCACGAATTAAAGATTCTGTTAAATTTTGGAATTCACACGTCACTGCTAGACCACGCAGCGTAGCTACATAAGTCACAATATCCTCATCTTGAGCTTGTGCACGGCAGAAGAATTTATGTCTCTCAAAAACTATACTAAGTTTAGGCATAAAATGTTTCCCTAGCATTTGTATTGACATTTCATACACATTTACAGGCTGTCCATTACCAATTCCTAAAGAAATCTCTGGGAGGTCATCATAGATCCTTCTTCCTTCTGTTCCTAAATGGTGTAAAAGGATCGCTTGTCTCCTCAATGGAACATATTTATCTCCACCTATAGCTAATATATACATGGTAAAAATGTTCTTCCACCTTTTCCAAGGGATACTAGGCTCACCAGGAAGTGGTAAAAATGAAGGCGGAGAAGCCATGCTCTGATCCGACATACCTGCAATTAAATTAAAAATAACAAGCTACCAAAATTAATTAAAATAATATTTTAAAATAATTATCTAAAACAACGATCTAAAATACCTATCTAAAATAATAATCTAAAATAATTATTTAAAATAATTATTCAAAATAATTATTATTTCTTGTCTTGTCCACTGTGTATAGTTTTCACTTTATGAGTCTTTCTTCTGTTTTCACAGGTACAGGAAGTGTGACTGGACAAACTTGAAGCAATCGAGAGAATCCTCACAGTGACACTGGTAAGAATGGACTGTAACTCCGTTTCTTTATTTCTCCATATTGCTGAATAAACCCATATTTTAACTTGGTACTGTCTTCAGAATGGTAATATTCATTTCGGGTACGTTTAAATACATGTATTTAATGTTCATTTAATGTTCATTTAAACAACGTAAGGTTTCCTTCACGTTTGGCTGCTCGCGCTCAACTGTTTATCATCAAATTAGAATGCACACAATGACAGCTCCCCGGTTTCCTGGCAGTCAGACGAACTTGTTTACTTTTCAATTGCACTGCACGTGATGACAGCTCTCCTCACACTTAACTTACGATCTCCTCGTGCTTGGGCAAAGTTGTTTACTTTCAATCACACTGTCTTTCCACATTTGCATTTAACTTAAAATATTCACTGCTCTTCATGCTTAGACGAACTAATGAAATATATGCACAGTAAAGATTATTTTCATTACACTTACACTGCTTACTTTCAATGTTTTAGCAGTAGATGTGTGCTCTCACGCTGGCGATAATTCAAAGGCATAAGTATATATATATATATATATATATATATATATATATATATATATATATATATATATATATATATATATATATATATATATATATATATATATATATATATATATATATATATATTTCTAAACTACCCGGATCTGTCTCAAACGACAAGATGCAAGCTTTGTTTGCACAGGAACTCCACGTAGTTATTTAGTCATGTTTAAATAACGTGGATTCATGACATAAATATTTTAAAAGGAGTTAAAGTCCAATAATAGCAGTTTAAATGCCACAATGTCAAGACTCCAGCTTCTTATAATATCCAAGTGGCAGAAAATAGTTCCTTCCTTAAATCTTCTTCTTTAAGAACAAATAAGCCTTGGTAAAATCATAAATTTACTCACAGTTTAGAAATTACGCCATTTTTTTTTCCAGGGGTGGAGGTCACTCAGTCATCTGCCCCCTGCGCAGATTGTTGCCCTCGTCGCCATGAAATGTAGTAACCACAGAGGCAGTGGTTAATGAATAAAAAGTCTTTATTCGTATAAGTACAGCTACACAAGAGTACAGCAACCTCCAGCTTCATCAACTGACCATTCTTTCAGAATCTCCCAGTGATGTCATACTATGGCATCACTGGGTTCTACAATGGGAGAAAGCAATCTCCACATTGACAAAGTGCTTCTGCTTCAAGAGACGCACCTGACCACTGCCCCTTTCTTGTGCGTTACGGCTACGATAGGGTTTGGCACTCCGGCTTCGCTCGAGGTTCTTGTGGTGTGGCTGTATTACTGAAACGCACCCTTCCCTTTGGCTTACACAAGTTATTCATGACCCACAGGGCACGTTTGTGAACGTTTGCGGTACACATGGGGGCACTCCCCTTAACCTTGTGTCCATGTCCTCACCCTCTCGATGCTCGTCACGACTTTAAAACAATCTGCCGCCCTTTTGCCTACCGTCTCCCTGGAATCCACAGGATTGGGGGCGACTTTAACGTGATCTCCACCCCGCTTCTCGACTCGACAGGCCCTCCATCCTCCTCCAGGCTGGCGCAAGCGAAACAGTTAACAAACTGGGCTAAATCCCTTGGCCTCTGCGATGTGTGGCGAATCTGGCACCCAAACTCTAAACAATTCACACACACCTCTGCTGCACACCAGACGCAGGCAGGTATAGATGCAATTTTTCTTCTGTCTACGGACTGCACCACCATCCAAGATGTCCGCATACTCCCGAGAGGTATCTTCGACCATTCCCCGCTGCTCCTTAGTATAGGGGCTCCTCCCCCTTACTCACGCCCAATGTGACAGTTGAACGCCTTGTTTCTTCATGACAAGGGCTTCAAGAAGTTAGTGGGACTGGAGTTGAAGCATTACTTCATCATCAATATTGGGTCGGTCCCTTCCTCAGGTACCCTGTGGGAAGCTGGTAAGGCTACTATTCGTGGATATGCCAAAGGCCACGTCCAACGGCAGCGGTAGGCCCAGATGTTGCACATCACTTCACTAGAGGCGCAGGGCCTACGCCTCGAGCATTCCCCCTCCGCAGATGGCGATACTGATGAAGAGTGGCGCCTTACGAATATTCGAAATGAAATCAAGCATCTCTCCCTGGAGGCCGCCAAGCTCTTGTGGAGATCATCTGTGAACAGAGTTTATGGTTGGGGGGGACAAAAATGGCACAATCCTGCATAGGCTTGCCACGTATCCCAGAGTGAACCGTAGTATTCCAGAGATATTGGACCAAGAGGGGTCGTCACAATGATCCCCGGTGGCAATGGCCGGCACATTCGCCACCTTCTACTGTCAGCTCTACACCAACCGGACCCCGACACGGTGGCTCCGTAAACTGCTTGTTGCGAGGGTGCCCACCTGTCTCCGCTGGACTCTACTGCCCCAGCAGACCTTGACCACCCAATTCTCGCATGACGAGGCTATTGCTCACACCTCCTCTGGTAAAACTCCTGGCCCAGACGGCCTCCCCCAGGAATACTATGCAGTATACTGTGAGGCCCTCATGCCTCGCTTGGCAGATCTGTATGCCGAGGCCTTGGAGAAAGGTTCCTTCCTGCCCGAGACAGATATGGCTACTATCGTGGTCCTTCCAAAGTCACAACCGCCATCACCCCACTGTACTGACTATCGGCCCATATTTCTTATTAACACGGACGTTAAGCTGTTTGCCCAACGGCTCAAGCCCTATCTTACCAATGTGGTTTCATGCCCCAGCGAGGCACCGGACACTGTCTCCGGCGGCTGCACCTGGCCCTGGCTCACCACCAGGTGCTCCCCCCTTACTTGGCACTCCTTCTTATCGATTTTGAGAAGCCGTTTGACTCCGTGGACTAGACATACTTAGATGATGTCTGTGGTTCCGTGGTTCGCAAACTGGGTTCGATGGTTCCGAATCCATTCAATAAAAATAGTCAGAAATGGACGATTTTGGTGTTGGCAGACCGCAAATGGCGAGTGTAGCGTGTCTGAGTGTTTTCGTATGAATCGATATAGGAGAACACTCTCTATTCAAGGATTTAGTTTGAACCTCCGGGTTCCAATTTTGTATACGGCAGCCATTTTGTGTGGTTGCCCTAACATAGGCCCGATGACTGTGGCCGAACGAGTCCTTGAGACACGTACGCCTTAGCTGACTCCTGGGTGACCTGGCGGAACCGACTCCTTGCCCGAGGCTGACCTCGCTGAGCCAGTTCCTTGTTCAGCAGCAGGCTTGATAAAGATCAAAGAGCAGGACGTGCCCGAGTTTATGGTACACTGCTCCCACCTTTCTATTTCCTTTCCAATCTGTTTCTGCCTTTCCTTTACCACATAATCACTGATTTGGGTTGAAGGGTTTATGATGGGTTTGTCCGGCCTGATCGAACAGGAAACCGGGAATTTGCTTGGTCATTTCTGGTGGGCTGGACAACGGAAAATGGGATTGTCTTTGACTGTCGTCATTCGCTACTTTTGAAATGTTACACTGTCGTTGTTCAGTTTGTATGTACCGAATGTAAATTTGGAATGTTGCCTGAGGCTTGATTTTTGGCATAAAAGACCATGCTCCGCTTATTGAATTTGTGCAGTCTCTGACGAACCACCTGTGTGTGCTTCGTAGATCTCTGTTCCTGGTTGCAGCCAATAAACTTTGGTCTTTGACGTCATCAAGAAGTATCCTGTGTCTCTGTTTGCCAAGACAGGGGAACTTGAAGGTATCAGGCGTTCTCCCTGACGCCGCTGGTTTCTAAAACCCGGTCCTTCAGTTGGCGCCCAACGCGGGGCGACTTCAGCGGTACCGGTCCAAGCCAGAGGTTCGTGAGAAGCTTCGTGTGAAAATTCTGGAGGAAGGCCAGCCACTTCATCGACCCCTGTATGTCGTCGTGGTCCGAAAGTCTTTGCTGCGAGGTTTCCCGCTTTCCGACGGCTATGAAGGACTGCTGCCCTGACTGTCACCCTGTTTTGGAGCCTTAGACGTTTGTAGAGCGAGACGATTGACGGGTCTTCTTGTGACGCCATCGACATTTCAGTTAAGTATAAGCGGAGCGTCTCCTAGTCCTTAGTTTGTTTGGTATCCTTTATTGGATCGCTTTGATTTGGTACCTGCAGGACCCAAAGCCAAGGGATTCGTGTATTCACTAGACGATTGTTTTACGATTCCCCTTGTTGTTTGACGCTAGACTAGTGAGCAAGATGCCTGGTTTTAGCAGTTTTAGAAACTTGTTTAGTGGTGGTTCAATGAGGGACTCCCGGTTAGAGGATTCGTGTCCGGTTCCTCCGATCAGAACTCCTACATACAAGTTGTATGTGAAACATGGTGTGGGCCCTATTAGTTATAATGAGATCTGGGTAAAATATACGAAGAGTGACGGTGTCCTACAGTGGCCCCGTTACGGTAGTTTTGAAACTGAAATTCTAGATAACCTCGAGGTGAAGTTGTTCAAGAAGAAAGCCCGGCCGGCGATGTTTGACTCTTTCCGCATATGGTGCAAAGAAGCCAAACAGAAAGAAATGAAATTAGCGAAAAAGAATAAGAGAAGTATGTCAATGGTGCAAGCTGAAGAAGAACAAGAAAGTGAACAGATGCTTAGAGTGAGGAAGTTAGAGGTAGATAGATGCTACCCAGTCTTGCTGTCTAAAGAGCAGAAAGACGAGAAAGATCTTGCGAAAGATCCTTTAATGTCGCATTTGTTAAATTCACCGCCACCTTATGCGCATAATGCTACGGCACCACCGCCACCAGTCGTGGCTGTGCAACTGCTGGTTGTTTTGCCTCCTGTGATTCCTCCACAGCCAGCTCCTTTGTTGGCTACTGTTCCTTTGGCGCAGCCTCCTCAGGGGCCGCCAACTTTGTCTTTTCCTGCTACTACTGCTTCTATGTCTGTTCCGACTTTGGATTCTTCTACTACTGTCTCGTCTCCCCTTGTTCTTCCGACTACTCCTTCTCCTAGACAGCGGATGACTGCTGCCTTTTCTGGTTTTCTGACTCCTTAGTTGGGACAATTGGGTATGTCTCCTGTGAGTGAGTGTAGACAGTCGCGTAGTCAGTTGCCTGATACGGATGAACAAATTGTTTTGGATCACATGGCACATAGATGGGTTACGTACACGTCCCAGTACGATCTTGAGGGTATTATGGATGTTTTCCGGCAATGGGAAGCACCAAAGTAACGTTATGTTTTTGAGATCATGTGTACGTTCCTCCATGAACAATGGACGGACGAAGTGGGTAAAGCTCCTGAAAAGTTGTTCCGACTGCGTTCCGAGTTTGCAAAAGGAACAATTGTAAGTCTTCTCGACATCGAGAGAGCGGTGTCGACGTTATTGTCATTTCGAAGTAATGTTCCTTCTGAACGGCTGCTCGAGCCTGATTCGTCAGTTAGGAGACAAGCGCGTCAGTATCCGATGCGAGAGGTTCCTCCGGTTTGGAGGCCTCAAGATGGAGCTGTTGCTGCGCACTTTCAGCGAGTGTGGGTACATGTTACATGGAAGCGTGCAGAAGTTCTAGCGCTTAAGCAGACTTTGCCTGATCCGCAGAAGAATCCTGCGGGATATTATAAAGAGCTTACGCAGACTGTGAGTTTGTGCATCATGAATTTGGCGGACATAGATATGTTGTTTGGGAATGTTGTTCCACAGCCCATCTGGAATGTCATTCGACATACGGATCATGATAATGAATTGGGTGATTCGTGTGTGAACCTTGTTGCTGCAAATGATAGACAAGTTGGAGGTGCTAAGCCTGAAAATATCATTACAGAACTTCCTGGTAGGATTATTACTTTTATGAAGACTCTGATGCCTGAAGTACGTGTTAATTGGGACAAGTTGTCTGCATGTAAGCAGAAGAAAGATGAGACTGTGTCAGATTTTTTCTCGCGTTTCGAAGAAACTTTTGTCGATCATAGTGGGCAGGATATGGCTACCGAGGGTGGCCAGAGATTGTTCGTCGACAAGTTTGTACACAATCTTCTTCCTGAGTTATGCACTAAGTTGAAGGATTCTGAGAGTGCTTGGCCTGTTTCTCCATCAGCGCAGATTTTAGCTACGGCTCAGTACTATGAGAATAGACGTAAGGATGAGTTAGAGAAAGCGGATTAGAAGACTAAGGAATTGAAGACTAAAGTTCTTCTACAACAAGCTTATCCGCCCGTGTTAATAATCAGCTCGATTATCAGCAACCTCAACAGTATTCGAGAAACTCGCAAAGGGACGAGACTTCTCAACAGTGTATTCTGTATGGCCCTAATCAGTGTGCGTATTGTAAGGAAGAACGTCACTACAAGAATAGTTGTCCGGTCTTGCTGCAACGAGCAAATAGTGCTCCTGGTGTGAGAGGTAGAGGTGATCAGCAAGCGCCTAGAGGTAGAGGTCGCGGACAGAATGGACGTCCTTTGCCTCCACAGAATTCGATGAATAGTTTTGACCAACAGCAGAACTCGTCTGGTAGGACAGCACAGTACTACGTAGATGATTACTACGTTGAGGGCGATGAAGCACACGGTAATGATTGTTAGGACTGCCATGGACAAAGAGAGGGAGTTGTTTCAGTTCCAGTAGATCAGAGTGGACCTTATGTTGAAGTGATTGCATCAGGTGTGTCAGAGCCTTTTCTGCTAGACACTGGTGCTACGAAGCGTTCTATTATGCATTCTAAACTCCCTGGCGCACCTTTGTCTGGCTTTAATAATGTTTCTGTAGGTTTTTCTGGCGCCCCCGTTACGATTCCGATTTCTGTTCCATTGCCTCTTTCTGTTGGTCCTCGTGGGTTTGAAGCACCCCTTCTTTTGACTACAGGTTGTAATGAGAATTTGCTGGGATTGGACTTGTTGAAGAGATTGTATGCGACTTTGTATTGTTCTCCGTCAGGAGTACATCTTACCTTGGGTGAGAATGTGATCTCTCTGATGTATGTGTCGAAAGATTGTCTTCCATCTGAATTGTCTTTGCTACCAGATTCATTGAGGGCTACGGGTCTGAATGATGTGGGCCTGTTAGACATTCCCCCATATGTTGTGACACTGAAGGCGAATGCTACGTTACCGCGCATTCCACAATATCGTATCTCGAGTGATGGTGAGCGTGCACTTTTGGCGATCATTTATGATCTGATTGACAAGGGTGTTGTTGAAGAGACGCGAGGTAATGTGTGCAACAGTCCTGTTTTGCCTGTCTTAAAGAGGACTGATCCTTCACAGCCTCCTGTATATAGATTTGTTATCGATCTTCGTGAAGTGAACAAAATTGTCGTTCCACAATTCCCTGTTGTGCCTGACATTACTGTGTTATTGACTTTGATTCCGGCTTCTGCCACCTGGTTTTTGGTGATCGATTTGAAGAATGCTTTCTTCAGCATCCCCATTGCCATGGAGAGTAGGGACATCTTTGGATTCTCTCTAGGAGGACGAAGTTTCCGCTTTAAGCGCGCTCCTCAAGGCTATTGCGGGAGTCCATCGATTTATAGTCAAGCTTTAAAGACACAACTTGATTTGTTGGTTTTACCTGAAGGTGCAGCTCTTATTCAGTATGTTGATGATTTGTTAGTTGCCGCCGATACTGAGGAGATTTGCAAGAATGCTACTGTGTCCTTATTACGCCACCTATCTGATTGTCATCACAAAGTTTCTCTCTCAAAACTGCAATTTTGTCGACAAGAAGTTACCTACCTAGGTCACCTCTTATCGAAGGAGGGAAGGAAACTGACCCCAGAAAGAATTCAAGCTATTGCGAAAATGAGTGTTCCTACGACACAGAGAGAAGTACGTGCGTTTGTGGGTATCACGTCGTACTGTAGACAGTGGATTCCTAATTTTTCATTGTTAGCGAAACCTTTGATAGCTCTTACTGTTAAGGATACTCCAGATCCTATTCCTTGGACTGACGAATGTCAGAAGAGCTTTTCTGAATTACGCAATGCGTTGTGTTCGGCTCCTGTGTTGGGTACTCCCGACTACAGTAAGCCTTTCACACTGTATGTCCACGAGAGAGAGGGATGTGCATTGTCAGTTTTGACTCAGCAGTTTGGCGATAAGCAAAGCCCATGTGCGTACTTTTCGTTGACTTTGGATCCTGTAGCTAGAGCGTTGCCAAGTTGCTTGAGAGCCACAGCGGCAGCGGCTGTGTCAATTCGACAATCTGCTGGTTTGGTTATGGATAACACGTTAGTGGTTATGGTTCCACATGCAGTGGACACTTTGTTGAATCGCACCAAGACACAGCACTTAACTAGTGCTCGGTTGTCAGGGTATGAGCTTACACTGTTAGCGAGTCATGTGCACATAAAAAGGTGTAATACCTTAAACCCAGCTACATTGTTGCCGATTTCGCTTGAGACAGATGACGATAATGAAGAGCAGTACGATTGTTTTCTAAGAACCGAAGAAGAGACGAAAGGGAGAGTAGATCTCCGAGATACCCCTCTTCCTGACTGTGATGATGCTTTGTGGGTTGATGGTTCGTGCTTTAAGTTGCCGAATGGTGATACGACTACAGCATATGTTGTAACGACTTTGCATACGGTTGTTGAGGCTGCACGTATCCCATATAACTCAGCAAAAGCAGCTGAATTGATCGCACTTACGAGAGCATGTGTGTTGGCGAAAGGAAAACGTGTGAATGTGTACACGGATAGTCAGTATGCGTTTGGTGTGGCTCATAGCTTTGGACGTTTGTGGCGTGAACGTGGATTTTTGACATCGCATGGGACGAAGATTCAACATGGGCAACTGGTGAATGAACTTCTTGAGTCTCTTACGTTACCATTGCAAGTAGCGATTGTGAAATGCAGTGCCCATAAAAAGGTTACGGATGATGTTGGTCGTGGTAATGCGTTTGCGGATGAAGTTGCGAAAGAAACTGCTAGGAATGTGATGAGTCGAATGTATGTTGCGGGTCCGGCGAGATGGGTTCCAGAGAAGAGTATGTGTGAAGATACCATTGAGAGTGTGAAATCGATTCAAGGTGAGGCCACAGTGAAAGAGTTGAACGAATGGGGAGAAAGTAAGGGCAGATTGGATTCGAATGGTTGTTGGACTGATTTGTCAGAACATCAGAGATGGTTGTTGCCTAATGCGTATGTGCTTCCAGTTGTTACAATGGCTCACGGAATGGCACATATTAGCGTGAAAGGGATTTGCAAGTTGTTGGCTCCGGTTTGGCAGAATGTGGGAATTCCTAGATGCGCAGAGAATTTGGTCAAGAACTGTATGGTGTGTTTGATGCATAATCCTGGTAAGGGAACTCCAACACCAGCTGGTCATTTTGCTCCTCCTACGTATCCGTTCGAGGCTTTGCAGCTAGATTTTATCCATATGGAGAGATGCAACAACTTGAAATATGTGTTAGTGGTTGTTTGCTCCTTTTCTAGATGGGTAGAAGCTTACCACCTTAGGACAATACTGCTTTGTCCACAGCGAAGGCCTTGATAAAAGAATTTTTCCAGAGGTTTGGAATGCCGAGAATTATCTGGAGTGATAACGGGAGTGAATTTGTGGGTCAAGTTATGAAGAGAGTGTGTCAGGGTCTCGGGATTAGGCAGAAATTCCACGCTGCAAATCACCCCCAATCAGCTGGTTTAGTCGAGTGCTATAACGGCACTCTTAAATTAAAATTGTCTAAAATCCAAGCGAGCACTGGTTTGCAATGGCCAGATGCCTTGCCATTAGCACTTCTGTCTACAAGGATGACTGTGCATTCACCAATGGGTTTGAGTCCGTATGAGGTTGTGTTTGGTCGCCCGGCAAATATTTGGGCCGTGCCAAGACCAACGAGGTTCAGTGACCTCGAGCATCCTGTGTTGCTTGATTATTTGCGTGAACTGACAACTAAAATGAGTGTTTTACGCCAACAGGTGCATGACAGTCTTCCACAAGCTGCAGAAGATCCAGGGCGCTCCATCGAACCTGGATCCTGGGTGTTTGTACGTAACTTTCAGCGAACCAAGAACGAACAGCCTCGCTGGACGGGGCTCTACCAAGTACTTTTGTCAACGAGATCTGCGGTCCGAGTGCGAGGCAAACGGAACTGGATCCACGGATCCCACACCAAAAGGGCACCTTTGCCTTTGCCTTACGATAAGTGGGTCCAGGAGGGACTTGCAGACTCTGAAACAGAAGTTGTCCCACGGTTTATACCATTCAGCGATGCTCGACTGATTGGAACGAACTCAGAGAAAGAGAGTGATAGAATTCTGCAAGCATCAGTACCTCCTGCAGATCGATTGGATACTACAGAGCCTCACCTTTTGTTTGCTGATCAAGAACTAGCTGGAAAGAATCGCTATAATTTGAGATCGAGAGTTACGGACAAATAATAAAGACTAATAAAGTTTGATGATTTTTTTCCTGTTTGCAGGTTAACTCTCCACCAAGGATCTACTCATTTTTGTTTTTCTTGAACTGCCATCCGGTTCTCGCTGCTAGGGTCGCGGTTGCCATCAGTCTTGGGAGTGCAAGCCTGAGACACTAGGTCGAGGGTTCTGTTGGCCCGAGGCAGCCTTCCTGGGTTTAGCAGAGGCACTTCTGAGCAGAATCAACCTTCCACCGCGGGCAGCACATTTAGTTTAGGATGGATTTCTTTGAGTTGGAGAGACCTGTACGGACACTGACTTTTAGAAAACGTATATGAAAAATAATATCGAAGAAATGCTTTTTGATACCATGTTTACTTTTACTATTGAGCTTCATAATATTTATAGCTGGTTATGTAACATTTGTTTTTAAAATGACGTTTAATCCCACTGTGCAACCTACACCTTCACCTACTATTTCTTCTCATTCTTTCCATCCTTTGCCTGAACATGAGGTAGTCAGATGATTGGAATTTGCTAACAATTCCTTCATTCAACTTCTGCACCAACACCAGTTAGTGATGAATATGACAAACTGTTGGATTTGTGGTTTGATGCCTCATACAACCGATAAGGGTATTCCTTATTTAGTTTTGCCCTTTAGTTTAAACGATTCGATTTGGGCTTATAGAACGATGTTTATTTATGCCCATAGTGTTTACCCCCAACGTTCATTGAAAGATAACCCAAAGAACAGTGCTATAGTCAAAGGCATTGTTGACATGATTAGAGGGATTAGCTCGTATGAGACTATTCCGAAGGATGAGACACTAGCCTACATTGGTTGGAACGTTACTGGATATGGAGTTAGTCTGAGTGTTAACCAGCGAGCGAAGAGTTCTCCACCGATTTGGATAGTGCCCCATCGGGGCCACTATTGTTTGCAGGGCAACATCAAGAATCCGAAGGCACAGTTAGGGAAGAGTGTTTGCGCTGAGACTTCTGTATTTGCGTCTCAGTCTTCCCCAGCATTCCTAGCTGCTAAGGCTACCTATTTTGTTTGCTACGACAAAGCTTATACATGGTTGCCCCCCGTCTTCTCGGGCACATGTTTTGTTTCCTTTCTGTTACCTCCCACTTTTACAGCTGCGACAGATTACCATAAGACAAGAGTTGCTAGAGGTGTCTTTAGCCAAGAAGACACTGCAGAACAAGAACTGGGAGATTTCTTTAAGGGTTTTCTGCCGTTTTGGGGACCTATGGCTAACAGTAGGAATATTCGGCAGTTGACGAGAGTGGTTGAGTCCACCATAGTCGAAACTGCTGGTGCCCTTGGTAACCTGACTGCTGAGCTCCAGTCGGATAGACTTATGACACTTCAAAATAGAGTTGCCCTTGATGTTATTCTAGCAGATCGAGGTGGAGTTTGCAAGCTGATTCAATCAAGCTGCTGTGTTTTCATTCCAGACAACGCTCCATCAGTCTTTCAGGCCATTTCCAAATTGCATAAAATCTCCGATTCTGTCCATTTGGACACAGGAGATTGGTCTTTGATGGGATGGTTATGGGGATTGATATCCACTTGGGGTTGGAAGATTTTGATGGTCATTGGGATGGTCTTAGCAATCCTTTTCATGTTCTGTGTCTGTGTACAGTGTGCTCCTGCTATTTGTGGCCTCTGTGCTACTTCGTGTGCAAGGAGACCTGTCCAGAGAGAGGTACTAAGTAATAGGATGATGCTACAGCAACATATCGATGATCTGATGAATATAGATCCGGATTCAGATTAACATGGGTTTGGGTCTGTTGCCTATGATAGGGCAAAAGGAGGGTCTGTGGTTCCGTGGTTCGCGAACTGGGTTCGATGGTTCCGAACCCGTTCAATAAAAAGAGTCCGAAATGGACGATTTTGGTGTTGGCAGACCGCAAATGGTGAGTGTAGCGTGTCTGAGTGTTTTCGTATGAATCGATATAGGAGAACACTCTCTATTCAAGGATTTAGTTTGAACCTCCGGGTTCCATTTTGTATACGGCGTCCATTTTGTGTGGTTGCCCTAACATAGGCCCGATGACTGTGGCCGAACGAGTCCTTGAGACACGTACGCCTTAGCTGACTCCTGGGTGACCTGGCCGAACTGACTCCTTGCCCGAGGCTGACCTCGCTGAGCCAGTTCCTTGTTCAGCAGCTGGCTTGATAAAGATCAAAGAGCAGGATGTGCCCGAGTTTATGGTACACTGCTCCCACCTTTCTATCTCCTTTCCAATCTGTTTCTGCCTTTCCTTTACGACATAATTATTGATTTGGGTTGAAGGGTTTATGATGGGTTTGTCCGGCATGATCGAACAGGACACCGGGAATTTGCTTGGTCATTTCTGACAACCGAAAATGGGATTGTCTTTGACTGTTGTCATTCGCTACTTTTGAAATGTTACACTGTTGTTGGTCAGTCTGTATGTACCGAATGTAAATTTGGAATGTTGCCTGAGGCTTGATTTTTGGCATAAAAGACCATGCTCTGCTTATTGAATTTGTGCAGTCTCTGACGAACCACCCGTGTGTGCTTCGTAGATCTCTGTTCCTGGTTGCAGCCAATAAACTTTGGTCTTTGACGTCATCAAGAAGTATCCCGTGTCTCTGTTTGCCAAGACAGGGGAACTTGAAGGTATCAGGCGTTCTCCCTGACGCCGCTGGGTTCTAAAACCCGGTCCTTCAGCCCTCATGCCTCGCTTGGCAGATCTGTATGCCGAGGCCTTGGAGAAAGGTTCCTTCCTGCCCGAGACAGATATGGCTACTATCGTGGTCCTTCCGAAGTCACAACCGCCATCTCCCCACTGTACTGACTATCGGCCCATATTTCTTATTAACACGGACGTTAAGCTGTTTGCCCAACGGCTCAAGCCCTATCTTACCACATTGGTCCACCCGAACCAATGTGGATTCATGCCCCAGTGAGGCACCAGACACTGTCTCCAGCGGCTGCACCTGGCCCTGGCTCACCGCCAGGTGCTCCCCCCTTACTTGGCACTCCTTCTTATCGATTTTGAGAAGCCGTTTGACTCCGTGGACTAGACATACTTAGATGATGTAGCATGCGAGCTTGGTGGATACCACGTGATACACTTCTAGAGAAAAAAGTAAGACCGTAGATGGACAGACTTGTGTGTGTATCTACATTTTGTCCTACTTCTAACCAATTGAAAAACATTATCAATAAAAATTGGCATTTGGTCAAACATTTAGACAAAGCCCTGTCACAGGTCCCTCTATTTGCTTTGAAGAAGGAGAAAAGTATTGCAAAACCATGAGGTATGTGCGGAGTTACCCAAGCCTTCAAAGTCAACACTTAGGGATTATGTCGGCCTGGCACCAGTGAAAGGACACCATAAATGTGGGTCCTGCTCATGTTGCGAGCAGATAGTGGAAGGTTCAGTATTTTCTCATGAAGGGATACATTGGAAACATGAATCATTTACCAATTGTAAGTCCAAAGGCGTAGTGTACAGAATCCTCTGCCCATGCCCAAAACTATGTGGGAAAAATGAGCCTGGAAATCCGCCAAACAGTGCCGCAGCATAAATCCATAATTAAGTGGAATGCAGAAAACGCTCCTCTAATCAACCATTGGAAAGCAAAAGGGCACATTGAAAGAGATTTGAGATGGACAGTTATCTCCAAAATAGAAGCAGATTCATGAGGTGGCGATATAGATTTGCGACTATCCCAATGTGAAGCCATGCTTATCCTAAAATTCAATACTGCGATCAATGGGTTAAATGGAGTGTCTGAACTATATAAATTCTGAACCTTGACAGCGTCATGGTGTTCCTTGTATAGAGGTTTCCAGTATTTCTCTGAAGTAACAGCTTGGCAGCTCTATTCTATTGATCTATACTCTATAATGTGCCATAAACGTATAAACACGGTCACTCGACCATGCTTAGTGTGCTACTAAGGCTCCCTATGGGGAGCCATCTTCATGTGTCCAGAACGTACGTCTGTAAAACCCGATTTTGGGCTGAGAAATAAATAATTATTTTACTATCGTCTATCCAGTCTTCATAAAAGTCCTGGAATTGGATTGAGCCACTGTCACCTATGGGGAGCAAGTATTAGGTGTCTAGAACGTACGTTTTTACTACTCAAATGTGGGCTGAGGATCAATTTTTCACTATTCTTTATTCAGTCTCCACTAAAAGTCCTGGAACTGGATTCAGCTACTGTGCGTTTTTTAGATTGCCAATATCGGTCTTTCAATAAAGTTTTAGAGTGAAGGTTTGCGTCGTCACGCCTAAGCCCTGTTAAAAATGCATGTCCCAGGAATCTTAGCACTCCCATAATCCCCGGGGAGAGTATACGTCAGACGCCCTGAATTCCTACGCCCTGGCAAGTAAACGGAAGATAAACGGCTGATTAATTTCCAAGTTAATAGGTATGCTGCCTTGCAAGTGTGTTTCCCCAAGCGGTCTTTAATCCGTTTAAATACTCCCACTCTGTGGTGTTATATTTTACCACTTTGATACACATTGGCTGAGTCGACATGCCATTGTCTTTTCAGAGAGTCGGTTTCACTCTTCTGACGTGCATTGGTGGGAAGAATAATCAAGTCCAACGAGGTGGAAGTGCCTCCGGATACAAGTATTTTGGTATGTGACCCAGTCTTATTGATGTAATTATCCACCATGTATGCCTGACTTGGATTCTCTAAAACACGCACACCCCTCCTTATGTTTCCAGAATTGCTAACGAACAGGAAGCTTTAACAATACCGTTATTCAACATGGAAATTTGATTTTTGTGGATGACGGACTTAGAAGCCGCTCACCCAGACACCACAGTGTAAGCCCATTTAGATATATACGGATGTGGCCTACTAGCACTTTTAGTGACGTAGTTCTGTTAAGTTTATGCTTTATTTATTATTTCACTAGCTGTACCCGGCTACGCGTTGCTGTGGCTCAGTCTGGTTAAATGGAAGAGAAAGAAAAGAGTAAGCGCACGTTTCTAATATGTTTAATTTCACAATGCTTGTGGGTATACAATATGTTTTTGTCCATCCTAATATCTGTAGACTATTGTCTATATGCCTCCCTAGTATTTGTTGCGCAGCAACCAAATCGATAGGGTCTGTTCAGGTTGCAAAGTGAACCAACTCCTCGCCCCTCCCTCCACCCACTTCCCGGTCTGCCATTGTGACACTAACTGTCCATCATAATATATGTAGGCTATTGTCTATATGCGTCCCTTGTATTTGTTGGGCAGCAACCAAATCGATAGGGTCTGTTCGGCCTTTCGATTAAAAACGCGCGTATTTGACAAACGCGTATTCTAATCCAACGTTGTGAATTTATAAACACGTGCTAATGTTGCAAAGTGACGAACTCCTCTCCCCTCCCTCCACCCACTTCCCGGTCTGCCATCCTGACACCAACTGTCCAGCCTAATATATGTAGACTATTGTCTCTATACGTCCTTTCTTAATGTTGCCAAGTGAACCAACTCCTCCCCCTCCCTCCACCCACTTCCCGGTCTGATGCGCTAATGTTGCAAAGTGAACCAACTCCACCTCCCTCCCTCCACCCACTTCCCGGTCTGCCATTCTGACACCAACTGTCCATCCTAATATATGTAGACTATTGTCTATATGCGTCCCTTGAATTTGTTGCGCAGCAACCAAATCGATAGGGTCTGTTCGGGTTGCAAAGTGAACCAACTCCTCCCCCCTCCCTCCACCCAATTCCCGGTCTGCCATCCTGACACCAACTGTCTATCCTAATATATGTAGGCTATTGTCTATATGCGTCCCTTGTATTTGTTGCACAGCAACCAAATCGATAGGGTCTGTACGGCCTTTCGATTAAAAACACGTGTGTATTGGACACGCACGTATTCGAAACCAAGGTTGTGTATATCTAAACACGTGCTAATGTTGCAAAGTAAACCAACTCCTCCCTCCTCCCTCCACCCACTTCCCGGTCTGCCATCCTGACACCAACTCTCCATCCTAATATATGTAGACTATTGTCTCTATGCGTCCTTTTTTAATGTTGCCAAGTGAACCAACTCCTCCCCCCTCCCTCCACCCACTTCCCGGTCTGCCATCCTGACACCAACTGTCCATCCTAATATATGTAGACTATTGTCTCTATGAGTCTACTGTAGTTGTTGCGCAGCAACCCAATCGATAGGGTCTGTTCGTCCTTTATAGTATAAAATGCGCGTTTTTGAAACGCGCATATTCAAATCCACCATTGTGTATATATAAACACACGCTTATTCGAATTCAACGTTGTGTCAAAATTTCAAATCAATCGGTGAAGAACTTTCGTAGATTTAAGATTTTTATCAAATGCATATTGACATTTTTATGTGTCTGTTTATGCTTTTGATTAAAAACATGCGCGAATTCGCCATGCACGTATTCGAATCCAACGTTGTGTATATAAAAACACGCGCGTATTCGAATGCAACGTTTATTTATTTATTTATTTATAGTCTTGTATCGCGCGAGAATCAGCCCCGAAGGGGTATCTCCGCGCGTGGCTTCTGGGTGAGTTAGACAGAAACTATAGATCGGAAAAGGCAGAGGGGAGGCTAAATTAATCCTGTGTGAATAGGTAAGTTTTCAGTTTCTTCCTGAAATTGAGAAGATTAGGAGTTTGTCTTAGCTGGAAGGGGAGGGAATTCCACAGCATTGGACCTTTAAGGGAGGGGGCACGGCCACCCTGTCTTGCTCTGTTTATTTTAGGTACATATAGCAACATAGTGTTGCTGGAGCGTAGAGTGCGTCCAGGAGAGTAGGGAAGGAAGATATCCTTCAGATATTTGGGACCAGACCCGTAGATACATTTATGCATGATGCAGCAGAGTTTAAACTGAACCCGCTGTCGCACTGGAAGCCAGTGAAGGTGGGAAAGGAGGGGGCGGGAAGGGGTACGGGGGGGAGCATTCAGGACAAGTCTTGCCGCGGTGTTCTGTACCACCTGCAGTCTGCGAAGTTGTTCCTGGTTGGCGGAAATGAGTAGACTATTACAATAGTCCACCCGTCCAAGGACTAGTGCCTGAACCAGCGTCTTCCTATGGGTGTTTGGTAGGAAAGGGAAGATACGCCGTAGAAGACCAATTGTACGGAAACACGTTCCCGCAACCTGACTGACGTGATCTTTCATGATCAGAGTTTGGTCTAGGCGTACCCCCAGGTTTTTGATGGTTTGTTTAGGCGCTGGGACAGGTCCAAGCTCAAGTGGCCACCATTCCGGGGACCAGAGCAGGGTGGCCCCTCCAAACAGCATGACCTCAGTTTTGGTCACGTTGCATTGGAGGAAGTTCTGGGCCATCCAACCTGCCGCCGCTCTCATACCGTCTTGGAAAGATTGCATGACTGCGGGTGTAATGGTTTGAAAGGGGAAAAGCAGCTGAGTGTCGTCAGCGTAAGAGATTGGTGAGAACCCGTGAGATCTAATAATCTCTGCCAGGGGGGCCACATATACGTTGAATAACGTGGGGCTTAGACATGAGCCCTGTGGCACCCCCTTGGTGAGCTTCCTGCAGACAGATTTATAGGAGCCTAATTTGACACCTTGTTGTCTGTCTTCGAGGAAGCTTTCCAGCCACGCAAGGGCGGTCCCTTCTACTCCAGCTCCCTTCAGACGGCCGAGAAGAACTTCGTGCGACACCGTGTCGAAGGCAGCGGACAAATCCAATAGCACCAAAATCACTGAGCTCCCTCTGTCAAGTGACATTCTGATGTTATCTGTCACTGACAGAAGGGCTGATTCGGTGCTATGGTTGGGCCTAAAACCAGATTGTGAGTGGTCTAGGCCGCCCGCTGCCTCGATGTAGTTGGACAGGTGTGCGTTGACATGTTTCTCGGCCATCTTGCTGTAGTAAGGTAGAAGGGAGATAGGACGGAGGTTGGAAAGCTCCGTCCATGGGAGGGCAGCATTCTTGCGGATTGGGTTCACCACTGCTCTTTTCCATTCAGTTGGTACTTTTCCCTCTTTAAGAGACTGGTTGATAATATCCTGAATGTAGGGGGCTATCAGGGTGCGGAGGGGGGTTAAGATTTTAACAGGAATAAGGTAATCCGGAGATCCAGATTTGACTTGGGTCATTATTGTATCAAGCTCTTCAGTGTTAATAGGAGGGAATGTAGTTAAGGTAAGGTTTATGTTCTCATTGAGGGAGGAGGCATTTTGGGAATCGCTGTTTGGTTGCGATACTAGGATTTTTCCATAGATGGATTCTATTTTGTTTTCAAAATAAGATGACACTTCTTCACATAGACTTTGTGAGAAGTCGTCTGGGCATATACATGCCATAGGTTTTACAAAAGTTTCAAGAATCCTAAACAGTTCTCTGGGAGAGTTATCGGCTTCCATGAGCTGTTGAGCGATGTTACGTTGTGTCAAAATTTCAAAGCAATCGGTGAAGAACTTTCAGAGATTTGAGATTTTGAACAAACGAACAGTTACATTTTTATTTATATAAATTTACAGACACACTGGTGATTTACAGAGCAGATTAGGCTCCTATGATTCTTGACTAAGATATGCCGGTTTAACACCTGGGATGTTGTATTTATGCTGGTTGCTTATTCTATGTGACCTGACTAGTAAGAGAACGTGTTTCTCGTTTCCTTTAGATTTTTTGGTCCTGAAGAGAACCCTGCTATTAATTGGGTACGAAACGCATCAAACTAGCTTTGTTTTATGTCAAACAAACGTGTTGAAAATTAATTTGTTGTTGGTGCACTGTAAATAACTGCTTGTTCCCTGTGGAAGCTATTAGTGTTATTATTATGTGTGCCTTTTTAAGTCTGTAGTATAAGTTTGTCGTTGTTTGGCTTATTGCGCTGTGTTCCCTTCTTGGTTTTGCCTCCCCCCAAAAAAATTAATCATCATGGCTTAACCGGTTGGTGAACTTTTTGTAGGTTGCTCGGATTGTTGAATGGGTTATGATTGAGTGTGGAGTGATTGTAGGAAATGACCGAGTGAGTGTGGTGTCTCTATGGTGATTATTTGTAGTTGGAGTAAGTGTTTGTCTAAACTTCAAACTTGAGCAAAACAGTTGAAGTTTTTGTAATATCTGAAAGTAATTCAAAGGATTTTGCAAAAAAATTAAGAATTCAAATATGATTGGTGTGGAACCTTTAATTTAGTTTTATTGGTCCTATATTGAATTGGTTTGTTAAGTCGTGTTCAGTATTGGCATTTGTGTTGGTTTTCGTATATTGGCTCAGCCTTACTGAGTAGAGTCAAGGCCCCTTGTTGTTTCTTCGCCTAAGTGGGCATATGTTGTATCAGTATCAAAAGAAGAAGCAGACAATGAAAACTGTGAGAACTGTAGTACAATAAACAAGTGTCTATATAGCTTTGAAAGTAATCTGGAAGAAGAAGAAGGGCCTCCAAATCTGAAATTTGAAAGTGCTGACGTTAGTTGCACATTGTAAAGAATCTGAAACAAATAAGTTTGAAAACTGTTTTGATTTTTGATTATTATTTCAAAAAGTGAAATAAGAAGAACCAAGATGTATTATTATTTTGAAAGACAATTTAGATTTTTGTCCCAGTAGAAATAGCCTAGAGTAAATATTTTTTAATTTTTTTTTATATAGAGCGAACTAGACCAGAAGGTTTCAGAGCGCTTTAAATGAGCACCAGTTGAGTTACAGAGAGATACACTCATTTTTGTTAGGCTGAGGGAAATAAAGTGATGTGCCCAGAATCACATGATCTTGATTCGAACCGTCTTCCCCAGATTCGAGGTTGACTGCCCTAGCCATTAGGTCACATCCTCATTGCTGTGAACCTTTATCTAGATATCTTTGATAATGCTATTAATAGTCCCAATTGGGTTATTGTGCTTTATTTCCCAGGTGGGATGTGTTTCCACCAAAGCTGAACCTTCTACAGTACATAATAAGTTTGCCAATACACTGACATATAGCTAAAGTTTAGCTAGTGGTTTCAATAATAATCTTTATACTAATATGATGGGTAAATATGTGGAAATTACAGGGGTGAAAAACTGTATCATATGTACTTTTATTCCTTCCTTTGCAGGTGAAAGCTGTATCTATTTTCAGCTGCTGATATCCTATGGGTTGTCCTGCAATGTGTTAATTAGCGTTTTTAATAAGCATAAGTCTTTGCCAACATATTTGCCAAATTTTTACATTTTGCTTGAGAACTTACCTGTCAACGAGGGAGAAGAGGATAAACTAACTTAAGATACATTTTTTAATACAATTGCACAAACTAACTCTGATACTAAAAACATGAATTGAATGTATGTATGTGGTTAGAGTGCAGGTGAGTGAAAGTTTGTCAGGTACTATAGTGAAAGGAGAGCAAAGATTCTGAGAGCTTGGAGGAATGAAATATTAATGTTATGTTATGTTATGTTAATTGGGTCTTTTATAGCGCTCGGCTACTCAAAAGAGTGTCCCGGCGCTTTATTGACAGCCTGAAAAAGACAAACACAACACAAAGATAAAGAAAAACGGAGATGTAGATAGGAAAGCAGATAGCGGCTGAGGAATAATATCGACCCTCAGATTTGAATCTAAACTCGAGAATGGAGCATGTAAAAGAGGGTAAGATGAGTGTGGTACATCATGAACCTTCAGGGAGAGGGTTTTTTAGAATATGTCGGCGAGAGCAAACATGAAATAAGTTATGTGGTGAGTGGTGATATCCTGGTTGGCGAAAAATCGATTTTTAGAGGGGGGTCTAATATGTACGTTTATTTCAACCTGCAGCTTAAATGGGTGTGTTCTTGTAATCTGGCTTTAGTATTTCCTAAGGTTCATCATGAGCATGGTATGAATGATGGTCTCAGTTTGGTATGTGTTATGTTATGTTATGTTATGTTATGTTATGTTATGTTATGTTATGTTATGTTATGTTGTTATGTTATGTTATGTTATGTTATGTTATGTTATGTTATGTTATGTTATGTTAAGCATTTTGTAAAGCGCGACAGCTGCCCAAGCAACAGGGCGTCCCGGCGCTAGAACCAACATAACCAACTGGGAAGAAGAAGAGGACCTACAGGGGGGGGAAAAGATGAGTTTTGATAGCTTTGCGGAAAGCTAGGAGGTTGTCGATGCAGCGGATGTGGGGGGGGAGGGAATTCCATAACTTGGCTCCTAGCAGTCTGAAGGAACGACCTCCTATGCGACAGAACTTGGTATAGGGGATCTCGACTAAACCTTGCCCTTTAGAGCGAAGGTTGCGTTGGGGGTTATAGGGCGTTAGCAACGGGCGCAGGGGCTCTGGTCCTTCAGAATTCAGAATTTTAAAAGCAAAGATGAGGGCCTTAAATTGGATGCGAGCTTCCATAGGCAGCCAATGCAGTTTGTGGATGGTAGCTTTTACGGAGCACTTTCTGGGTAGGCCCACTATTGCCCTGGCGGCGGAATTCTGAATCCGTTGGAATCTCTTAGTTTCAGCTTTATTGGCTCCTAACAGTAGCACACTGGCATAATCCAGCCTGGCTAGGATGGTCGATTGTACAATCAATTGCCTCGTTTTTGAGTCAAAGAAGCCTAAAATGGGATTAAGACTTCTCAATAATCCAGTGCAAGTTGCGGCAACTTTCTTAGTATGAGCCTGGAACTTGAGTGTCGAGTCCATCCATACTCCTAGGTTTTTTACCAAAGTTTTAGGGGGGGGGGGCCGGACCCAATGAGCTGGGCCACCATAGGTCACTCCAGTTATTGGCGTTTTTACCCATGAGCAGCACCTCAGTTTTTCCTCCATTGAGTTGGAGGCAATTCGCGGTCATCCAATTGGCCACTGCTGTCAGTCCATCCCTAAATCTAGTGGCATCGGGGGACGGGGCTTCGTTGAGGCTGATGACCAACTGAGTGTCATCAGCATACGATGTCATTGTAAGGTCCCATTTTTTGGCAACTTCCGCCAGAGGTTGCATATACAAGTTAAAAAGTGATGGGCTGAGGTCCGAGCCTTGCGGCACTCCTTGTCCAATGTCTTGGGGTTGGGAAATGAATGGAGGGGCAGATACCTGGAAGGATCTGTTCGAGAGAAACGACTGGAACCATTCTAGTGCCAAGTCTGTGATTCCGATGTTTTCCAGGCGTAGAAGTAGGATATCATGGGATACCGTATCAAAGGCCGCGCTGAGATCGAGCAGTATCAGCGCGGCACTTTTACCGGCATCCATGATTTTCCGCAGGTGTTCTGTAGAGGTAAGGAGAGCCGACTCCGTACTGTGACCCGGTCTGAACCCATGTTGGGAAGGGTCCAGGATGTTATTTGCCGCCATGTGGTCATTCAGCACTTTGTTTGCGTGGGCCTCCGCTAGTTTCGCTACCCATGGAAGCAATGATACCGGCCGGTAATTCTCCGGTTTGGAGGGGTCTAGGGTGGGTTTCTTTATAATGGGAGTAATCCAAGCCTGCTTCCAACAGATGGGTACCGTGGCCGTGGCAAAAGAGAGATTAAGGAGTGAGGTCAAATAAGGGAGGAAAAATTCCAGTTCTCCCTGGAAGTATACTGGCCTCATAGGATCTGCGGGGGCGCCTGATTTTACTTTCCTGCATATTTTAGTTAGTTCCTCGCAAGAGATAGCTGGTATGCAGGAGAGCCTAGAGCCGTCTAGAGTTACCTTGGGAACATTAATGTCCTCTGGAAGATTGTGGTTGAAGGAATTATAAATTTTCTTTACTTTTTCCGTGAAAAAGGTGGCTAGCTCTTCACATTGTTGAGTAGAAGTGATGTGAGAAGCGGGTTTATCTCCATTCTGTAGTTTTTTTACGATTTTGAAGATAGTTTTTGTAGGATTGGGGCTTATTTTGATCTCATTCGCGAAAAAGGCTGCGCGGGCTGTGCGTATGGCTTTGTGATACGTTTTGAGCTGGTCTAGATAAGCATTTTTGTCCTCCAGAGTATAATCCTTCCTCCATTGACGTTCCGCCTTCTTACATGCTTTCCTCAGATTTTTCAAATTGTCATCGTACCAAGGGTTGGAGGGAGTGTTACGCCCTTTCGTCCACTTAGCCGGTATGATAGCATCCAGTCCCTTGATGAGCCAGTCCTGGAAGGCTGCGTACGACGTTTCAATGTCGTTACTGCCCTCCAAGTTAAGCTCACCAAGGCTGTCCGCAAGGTTGAGGTGTTGAAGTTTGTGCCAGGGCCGCTTCATGCATGAGGTGGGCGTCATTTTAACTGGACGGGAGACGATAGGAATATGGACCGTGACTAGAGAGTGGTCGGTCCAGACCATGGGTTTGGGTTCATCCGCTCTGGCTTCTGAGATGTTAGTAAACACCGGGTCAAGTAGGTGACCAGCAGTATGTGTAGGAGTTTGCACGAGTGGGGTCAGCTGCAGGGCTGCTAGGTCCGCTAAAAAGTTGCTGATGTTGGCATCCATGGTATTGTCTAGGTGGAGATTAAGGTCCCCTAGAATGGTAAAATTCGCTGAGCTAGTAATTAGAGCATGAGATATCTCAAGGAGTTCTTCCATAAATCTCGAGGAAGGCCCCGGGGGTCTATAGATAAACAGGCCCGAGAAAGAGTACTGCGGGCTCGTGGATATTTTAAAACGTGCGCATTCACTGTCCGCGATGCTCTCTTTGTGGAAGGAGCAGATAAAGGAAGATCTATAGATGGCAGCAATGCCACCTCCTCTCGAGTCCCTATTGATATTTGTCATGGAGTACCCATCAGGTAATGCTAAATTGGGGATGCTAGTTAGATCGTCTCTCAACCAGGTTTCACACAGAAACAGAATATCAGGATTGTCGTCTATTAGAAGCGTTCTTACCTCCGCATGGTGTTTGACCAGAGATCTAACATTGAGCTGGGAGATGGTAAGTGAAGCTTGGCTTTTTCCGGTCGTTTTGTGGCTGATTGGACGTGGCTCAGGTGTAACCCACTTGCAGTTTTTACATTGAAGCGCGGTATGTCCGATGCGTCCTTCTACATTGTAACATCTAGGGCCTGGGTTAAGTGCGCAGAGTAGGTTACTATCGTACATGAATGATTTTTGAGCAGGGGGTCTGGCGAGAGGCGAGGCCTTGGCGAGGACGGGCGAAGACGGGCTTGCCTTAGGCGCGCCCGCTGCGCCCGTCCGCTGCGCGTACGATGGATGCACATAATTTCAAGCCAGGAAAGTGGGAGGGGGGTGTGGCCTCGGAGTGGGCGTGGCCTCTTTCCTCGCCGGCAATGGCGATTGAAAATGAATGTGGTGCCTGGGCTCCGCTAACAGCGCTAAGATCCGCTGTGCGGTGCGCTCGAGTGCACACAGAGATTCTATCAACTGCCAGGGAGCAGCGTGAGTTTTTAAAAAGGTACAGAGTAATACGTGACACAAGTGATAATAATTTTTAAAAACAGGGATCAGGTGCTCCCGGCTTCCGCCTCAGGAGTATAGCAGGTTCCAATGTAAACACTCGTTATTCAGTGTTTTATACTGGTTAGGTCGGGGGGCGTGGCCTCGGAGTGGGCGTGGCCTCTTTCCTCGCCGGCAATGGCGATTGAAAATGAATGTGGTGCCTGGGCTCCGCTAACAGCGCTAAGATCCGCTGTGCGGTGCGCTCGAGTGCACACAGAGATTCTATCAACTGCCAGGGAGCAGCGTGAGTTTTTAAAAAGGTACAGAGTAATACGTGACACAAGTGATAATAATTTTTAAAAACAGGGATCAGGTGCTCCCGGCTTCCGCCTCAGGAGTATAGCAGGTTCCAATGTAAACACTCGTTATTCAGTGTTTTATACTGGTTAGGTCGGGGGCGTGGCCTCGGAGTGGGCGTGGCCTCTTTCCTCGCCGGCAATGGCGATTGAAAATGAATGTGGTGCCTGGGCTCCGCTAACAGCGCTAAGATCCGCTGTGCGGTGCGCTCGAGTGCACACAGAGATTCTATCAACTGCCAGGGAGCAGCGTGAGTTTTTAAAAAGGTACAGAGTAATACGTGACACAAGTGATAATAATTTTTAAAAACAGGGATCAGGTGCTCCCGGCTTCCGCCTCAGGAGTATAGCAGGTTCCAATGTAAACACTCGTTATTCAGTGTTTTATATTGGTTAGGTCGGGGGGCGTGGCCTCGGAGTGGGCGTGGCCTCTTTCCTCGCCGGCAATGGCGATTGAAAATGAATGTGGTGCCTGGGCTCCGCTAACAGCGCTAAGATCCGCTGTGCGGTGCGCTCGAGTGCACACAGAGATTCTATCAACTGCCAGGGAGCAGCGTGAGTTTTTAAAAAGGTACAGAGTAATACGTGACACAAGTGATAATAATTTTTAAAAACAGGGATCAGGTGCTCCCGGCTTCCGCCTCAGGAGTATAGCAGGTTCCAATGTAAACACTCGTTATTCAGTGTTTTATACTGGTTAGGTCGGGGGGCGTGGCCTCGGAGTGGGCGTGGCCTCTTTCCTCGCCGGCAATGGCGATTGAAAATGAATGTGGTGCCTGGGCTCCGCTAACAGCGCTAAGATCCGCTGTGCGGTGCGCTCGAGTGCACACAGAGATTCTATCAACTGCCAGGGAGCAGCGTGAGTTTTTAAAAAGGTACAGAGTAATACGTGACACAAGTGATAATAATTTTTAAAAACAGGGATCAGGTGCTCCCGGCTTCCGCCTCAGGAGTATAGCAGGTTCCAATGTAAACACTCGTTATTCAGTGTTTTATACTGGTTAGGTCGGGGGGCGTGGCCTCGGAGTGGGCGTGGCCTCTTTCCTCGCCGGCAATGGCGATTGAAAATGAATGTGGTGCCTGGGCTCCGCTAACAGCGCTAAGATCCGCTGTGCGGTGCGCTCGAGTGCACACAGAGATTCTATCAACTGCCAGGGAGCAGCGTGAGTTTTTAAAAAGGTACAGAGTAATACGTGACACAAGTGATAATAATTTTTAAAAACAGGGATCAGGTGCTCCCGGCTTCCGCCTCAGGAGTATAGCAGGTTCCAATGTAAACACTCGTTATTCAGTGTTTTATACTGGTTAGGTCGGGGGGCGTGGCCTCGGAGTGGGCGTGGCCTCTTTCCTCGCCGGCAATGGCGATTGAAAATGAATGTGGTGCCTGGGCTCCGCTAACAGCGCTAAGATCCGCTGTGCGGTGCGCTCGAGTGCACACAGAGATTCTATCAACTGCTGTTTGAAGAGAGTAAAGCATGATTTTGGGTAGATAGCATTAGAACATTTTAGGAGCTATCATTCCGCCTGATGGGATTGCTGTGAATTACACATAAATTAGCAGACTGTCTACATTAGTAAATAGGTTGGCTTACAACACAAAAGTAACATTTACACAGATTATTTCTGAGTTTGTTGCTATGAGCACAATTATAATGCTAAACGGTTTTGCATTAACTATCCTTTTCTCGAAGGAAGGAGGTATTTGCAGTGTATTAAATGTTAGGAAATATTGCACTTTTATACCCCATAATTGCAGAGTTATTAAGACGTACAAAATTGATATAACAAATATCTCACACCAGATAAAGGCTTTAGAAGACCATGGCTTATGGGAATTAGTAGGTTACTTGGTTAGTAAGACAGGAAAGGGGTTTAACAACGTTAGTACATAGTACAAATCCCGTGGGGGAGGTATGGGGGGGGGGGAGATTTAAACTAACCTACGGAACTGTGTTGATTTCTGCAATTGTCTTTTGTTTAAAAATTCTGGAGTAATTTTTCAGAGGTGTGGGTGCAAAGAAAGAAAAAACTCATGAGAGAGGAAAAGGGAAGAATATGAGCTGGGTGATATCCAAGACTATGAATGCAACCGGTTGAATATGATGGAGGAATCAATCCTAAAGGAGAAGAAAATGATGGATACTGTTTTATAACTGTTTAAGAATGCTTGGTTTTGGTGATTATGAAATAAATAAGAGGGGTATTATTAGAAGATCATGTCAGGTTAATATTTTTGTGCATCAACAATGACATATGCAATCTTTAGAATTATTGCTGTTTAGGCATTTCACATATCTTGAAACGGATATAAAACTATTGTTTTTGGAACACATTTCCAATGATATATTAAAGTGTGTTTCCCACATGTGTATTTGTTATGCCCCATGGTGAGTTTTGTCTCCATTTTAGTAAAGACAGATGCTTTCTCCTCTCTTCTCCTTCCCCTCCTTTGACTTTCCCCCTGCTCATTTCACTCCCCAGGCTGTCCACAGAGAATAGGCACCCAGAAACAAGCTAGGTTTGATTCCATTTATGTTGTTATTTCCTGTTTTTGCTGATCATGATGAAGCTTGATCACAAAATGTTGCTATTTTCAAGGATCTTCCACTGGCGTGCTGTGGTCTATTCATTCATAGAATGTTTTGCTGTTGTTCATGCAACTATTTCTTCCTGTCATCGCTGGATCACATTAGGCTATAATGTTCAGAATCAATATTCATATAGTGGGATGGTGCCTCAATGTTAAGGCAATGTGAAATGTAGGTTAGGTATTCTGATTTGCAGAATAAAGGAACCTTTCAATTGTGCCATTGCGAGTTCATAGCTTTGCTAATTTAATATGAATAAAGAGTGTATAAAAATCCCTGATTTGGAGAACTCTGGGAAAATCATTCTTATGCTACTAGGGATGCTTCCTTATTTTCTATTGATTTTGCTGCTCATCTGGGACGAAGAATCATTTTTGAGTCTGCCTTTTCGGTATTTGCTTTAAATGCTGATAAGCCTTTAAAGTATTTAATTTAAACAATTTGTACTATCTTTGATTTTTTTTAAATAAATATTTTAACTATTCTTTTGTTTAGTGAGTGAGCTCTTTTTTTAATTAAATGATCGTTTTGCAATTATTGAACTGTTGGCAGGTTGTGCCTTTTTGGGGGGACACATTGCTTCATGAAATTGAGGTATAACATTGTCTCTGATTCATCAACTAGTTGAATTCCAGAAGAGGTAAAATATTGAGTTGAGTTGAGATTTTGGGGTTCTGCATGTCCACACATATAGCAGCAGCTTGTAGAGCATCCCACCATCTTGACAGCAGAAGAAGTGTTCATGCATCATCATCATCATCATGATAATCTTTATTCGATTTTATAGATAAAACCATAAAAGCCAGTTCATTCTAAAACAACATACAAAATGTAAGCACCATAACTATTCCTATTTTAGAACTCCCACCAGAAAACGTACAAGGAAAAAGCAAGGAAAAGGTGAGTTCAGCAGCTATTAAAAAAGTAAGGTTGGCCTAACTTGTTTAAAATTCACCAGTAATAAGATTGGGTGTATGAATTTGTATCATAGGTTACTATATTTTGAGCAGAACATAACCATATGTAATTTGTCATTGAAAGATATGTTATCGCAGTGTCAGGGAGGCAAATCAGAGTGCTTAAAACAATCACAATTAAAAGGGACCAGTCGGTGAAATAAATGTAATCTAAAATAGGTCATCAATCGGTGTTGATGGCGAGTTATATCCCAAGTCAGATATGGTTCGATATTGCCAACTGTTTTCACCAATAGCGCATGTCACACAGAGTGTTTTGTTAAAGTGTTCACTCTCTACTCCATGCTGAGGGTTACCCCTCCTCCCCCGGGCTATTACAAATGACTTTCAATGCTATTGTTTTTTCATGTGCACCAAGCTTTCTGTTAGATATGATTGCAATACATCTAATTATATAACTTTTACCTGAAAATTTCCCAGGGAGATAAACACAGAGAGAAGGGCACAGAAAATAGCCCAAGGCATTGTTAAATGTATCCGTTGCGGCTGTTACCTGCAGATAAAAACAAAAAAAATAAAACAATCAAAATTCAAATAAAGAATGAGTAGCTTGTGTATCACAGAACTGCATTGTTTCTTAAAAGGACATCTAGCAGAGCCTGATTTTGTTTTTTTAAATTTGATTTAACCCTCTTCAGTGGGAAAACATAGACCTTCTTTCCCAGGTGGGCGATAAAACTAGGAGGAAAAATCGCCCACCCTCCCCCTAGGGTAATACTGTTGCCGCCCAGTGACAGCATTTCCACAAGTGAATTTAGTGCTCAGTTTGGAGTTGCTGATAAGGGGATCAGGAGTACCTTGAACATCATGGAAAACCAGTCTGGGCTGAATTTTACTGGCTAGCATAATGAGCATGTGTCAGGGGTTCACACAATGAGAGGGCCTGTTGTCCTTCTGTGTCAGAATATTGTTACTGTGTGACATAAATATTGTGCCCTAAACATTGCCTACATAAATATTGTGCCACTGGGTGTAGGTTTTCGATTACCTCAATTGGGACAATATTTGCAAAAATGATATTTAGGACAGAGTATTTATGGAAGACAATATTCTGGCAACAATATTCTGGCACTACATCCCCCCCTGTATCTCTTCATCAATTTATACATAACATGGCGGTCATCAAAGTGACTTCTTGGCAGCGGCACAAAGCGGACAGAGCCATTACTTGGATGCCCTTAGAGCACTGGAGCAGCATTTCCTATATTCTCCCTTCCCAGCACAGGGCAAGCAGCTAGTAGTTCTCGTGGCCTGAACATAGAACAGGGGTGCAGGGCAGTCGAGCAATGCAGATTACAAAAGTTTGATCCACAAATGAAAGAGCTGGAGGTTTCCTTATCTAAACAAGGGCAATGAAAGGAAACATGACTTAAAGTCTGTTATACACAGTTACAAAGGATTTGTGTTATTCACATCAATTCTGCATGTTTTACTGATTTCAAAATAAGATACGTATGAGTTGGCCTGCTCCACCAGACTGACAAGACCCCTAGGGAATAAGCAGCCCGAACCCCAACGACTGTGATGAATCCTTCTTTCAAAGCCATAAAATAACTGGTTATGATGTCACGCTACATCTAGTTTCCACTGCTGGTGACTTTATGGACCAAGAGAAGTATAAACCCCATATGGATTTTGGACCAGTTTCTATTTAATGCATTTAAATGACAAGTTCACTTTAGGCATGTAGAACACATTTGGTCATACTAGAATGACAGATAGGGAAGAGTTCAACCGTAACGATTTTCTTCAGATTGTAAGTCATACATAAATCTAGTAATACAGCCAAAATCAATCAGTCAATCAGTCAATTAATCATTCAATAATCAGGGTGCAAAACTCAGTTAAAAACAGAGAATATCAGAGAACACAGTAAAGTTTAAAATGAGAGACCAATCAGACATAAATTCACCTCCTAGGACCAGTGGAAAGGAGCTCACCACACATATAAAAGCACACTTACATAGGGTTCAGAATGAAGGATTTCATCCATTTAGTACAATTGAACATGATTCTCACAGTTGAAACCATTCAACATTAAGCAGAACAAAGCTGTTGCAAACAAATAAAATTAGGAAATCTCAAACTTCTACAACATGGAGCTTCTGAGGAACACTACCTGCTACTACTACGGTGGAAGATTCTGCCTAGACAGCTAGGTAAGGCTTGAGTTACCATAATTCTAACGTGAACAGCTTGGGAAGGTCATTGTCCTTGCTCGTGAAACACATTTAAAGATTATTCTACAGGAGCATCAAATTACAAGTGTAACTATGTGGTACAAATCATTTCCAGCATGTAGGAAGCCGGCTCTGTATGCTATACCAAAAAGAGGTATAGTGTGCACAGAGTCCAGCGAGTCCCCAAAATTAAGGCAGAGATTAAGGTAGATAATACCTTACTCTCAATTTAGTGGTAGCTGGGCTGAGCAGTTAAGCTTATCGGAGTGTAATGCATATAGTGTACATACTCATACAAAGCAGGAACACACACTCAAAGATGGACTACAGGCCGATGTTTGGGGAAATATATTACTTTTAGTTACTTTATTCCTCGGAACCAATTTGAACTCAGTTACAGGTAGGTAATACTTCCAAAAAGGCTGTAGGAATACTTGATAGTATTGTCGATTCAAAACAGTAACATTCAGTACTAGTACAAGATAGACAGTTGCAGGTAATCCATAGAGTGCAATGCAATCCTAAGGAAGGAAAACTGTGTTATGCATCAGCGGGTAAGTACAAGGCTTAGGTTGCCATTCTTCAAGGGCAGAGTTGCATCCGGGTGTTGGTGCTCTATCGCTGCGGTCTTGGGGTTCTGTTTGCAATAGTGAGTCGCATTGACACAAGTGTTGGTCCTCAACTTCTGCTGTCTTTGTGCCGGCGGATGCCGAGGACTAGCGCCTCTTGTCCAAAGGGAGGTTCTTGGAGATTGTTTGAAGGCTGGGAGGTCTCTGAGGTTTCTTGGATGACTGATGTCAGTCCTCTACTGCTGTGGTCTTGGGGTTCTGTTTGCAGTAGTGAATTGCGTTGACACAAGTGTCGGTCTTCAACTGTTGCAGTCTTTGTACCGGTGGACAACAGGGACTGGTGCCTCTAGCCCATAGGGAGGTTCTTGGACATTGTTTGAAGACTGGGAGGTCTCTGAGGTTTCTTGGAAGCCTGGTGGGGTTTCTGGAAGGACAGCAGGTCCGGTTGTTGAACCAGCTACAGGCGGCAGGGTTCTTGCCGGGTTCTTTCAGCAGCGGTTCAGTTCCTGGTCTGATATCAATAATCTTCCTTCCTCTTCTTTTTGGCCGTCGAATCTGAGGAACAAGTTTCAGGGGTGCCCTCAAATAAAACATTTCAGGGCCTTACAGGGGTCGGGTGCAGTAACCAATGGCTACGGTCCCGTAGGGTGTCTACACTCTTTGGGTGTCCCCTCCCTTTGGGGAGAGGGGAACATCCCGGTTTCTATTGGACCTAATTCTCCAATTCAAGAGGGAGAATTTCTAAGGGAGGAGTTCACCTCAGCTCCTGGTGACCCTAGGGTTGTGCCAGACTGAGGTGGACACTCCTACTCTTTGTACTCATTTTCCCGCCTGTCCTGGTGTCAACAGTGGGGCCTGGCAGGGGGTGGGCCTCTCCCCTACTTGGAGCTGCCCATATCAGCACATCACAGGGTGATAACCTTTAAAGCTCACTGCCAAATTGTGTTGCTCCTGCCAAGGGTAGGTGTGAAACACATTCACCCAGAGTAGGCTTTGTTCCTGACCTCTGAGAGCACAAAGGCTCACACCCCATGAGGTCAGAAACCTGCCTGGTGGTGGATGGCTGGCAGGGACCAGTCAGCCAATACACCAGAAGTTGGTAGTTCTTTAGGGCACATCTCTTAGATGCCTTCTGAACGCATGTTATAATACATCCAACAGCACCAGTGTGGGTTTATTATGCTGATAAGTTTGGTACCAAACTTCCCAGTTTTCAGTAAAACCATCATGGAGCACAGAGTGGAGTAATGACAAACTCCCAGCCCATGTACTAAAAATGGCTTCACTACATTTACAATGCATGTGAATGGTACATACACCCTAGGGGCATATTGCTCATGCAGCTGTGCCCTGACCTGTGGTATGGGGCACCCTGCCTTAGGGCTGTAAGGCCTGCTAGAGGGGTGACTTAAGCATGTCACAGGCAGTGTGGGTGGGCATGGCACACAGGGATGTGTACCATCTCGACTCTTCAGTTTGGTCTGCACCAAAACATGCAGCTTACAATGGCAGTGTGTGGGTGCTAAGGTGAGGGATCGTGGAGTGTTGCATAATATATGCTGCAGCCCTCAGAGGCTCTCTCTGTCACAAGGCCCTTGGTACAAGGAGTACTTTTTACTAGGGACTTACATGTGGCCCAGAGGTGTGACAGTTGTGGAAATGAAGGTACAATTTTGGGAAAGAATTTGGGTGTGGTGCCCTGGTTAGCAGGGTCCCAGCACACACCCACTCAAGTTGGCATCAGGTATTTGGCAAAAGGTAAGGAGGTAACCATGCAAAAAGGGGTACTTTCCTACAAAGCCGCCCCCAAACGAAAGAGGATGAGACTAACCTTTGCCAAGAGAGTCTTCATTGTCTAAGTGGAAGAACCTGGAAAGTCCCTCTGCATTGGCATGGACAGTCTCAGGTCTGTGATCCACTGTAAAGTCCATTCCCTGTAGGGAGATGGACCACCTCAACAGTTTGGGATTTTCACCTTTCATTTACATTAGCCATCTGAGAGTTATGTGGTCAGTTGGGATTAGGAAGTGAGTCCCAAACAGGTAGGGTAGCAGCTTCTTAAGGGACCAAACCGCAGCAAAGGGCACCCTCACAACAGCATTTCAACGCTGTTCCCTATGGAGTAGCCGCCTGCTTATAAAAGCAACAGGTTGGTCTTGGCCATCATTATTGGTCAGGGATAGGACTGCTTCTATCCCTAGCTCAGAGGCATCAGTCTGCTCAATGAAGTGCTTGGAGTAGTCTGAAGCTTTGAGAGTAGGTGCTGAGTACATCCCCTCTTTCAACGTGTCAAAAGCCTTTTGACAACTAACTGTCCAGTTCACTTTATTTGGCACTTTCTTGGATGCAAATTCGGTGAGGGGTGTATCAATGGATCCATACCCCTTCACAAATCTCCTGTAATACCCAGTCAAGCCAAGGAGTGACCTGACTTGGGTCTGGGTTGTTAAATCTTCCCAGTCCAGAATTGTCTGGATCTTGGGTTGTAAGGGTTGCACTTGACCTCCACCTACAAGGTGGCCCAGGCATACAACAGTATTCTGCCCTGTCTGGCACTTGGATGCCTTGATAATCAGGCCTGCAGGCTGCTGAGCCTGTAAAACCTTCTCCAGGTGGACCAGGTGATTCTGCCAGTAGGAGCTGAAGACAGCAATGTCATCAAGATAGGCTGCTCTGAAGGTTTCCAAACCAGCAAGGACTTGATCCATCAAACTTTGGAAAGTAGCAGGGGCATTCTTTAAACCAAAGGGCATCACAGTAAACTGATAATGCCCATCAGGTGTGGAGAATGCTGTTTTCTCTTTGACTTTTTAAGCCAGGCCAATCTGCCAGTACCCTGCAATTAAGTCAGAGGTGCTGAGAAATTTGGCTGCCCCTAACTTATCTGTCAGCTCCACAGCCCTGGGTATGGGTTGAACATCTGCGTTAGTGACAACATTAAGAACTGTATAGTCCACATATAACCTCATCTATCTTTTTACCCCCCTGTGGTGAGGTTTGGGACTAAGACCACTGGGCTGGCCCAGGAACTTTTAGAGGGCTCAATAACCCCTAACTCCAGCATTTTGCTTACTGCCGATAGATCTTTGTTTTGATAGGTAAGCTGTCTCCAGTGTCCACATCATGGGCACACCAGTGCGTCTGGCTAGGGCTTAAGAAGAAGAGTCCAGCATACTGTTGTATGACATGCCTACAGTCAGCCTGCCGTTGGGCAGTGAGGGTTTTCTTAGTAGATAACACCATCAACTAACCCATCTTTTGGACTGAAGGAGAGGAGGTCAGGGAGAGGTTCACTCTCTGTCTCCTGATCCTCATCACTGAACAACAGCATGGACGCATCAGCCCTGTTGCAGAAAAGTTTAATGCAGTTCACATGGATAACCCTCTTGCCTATTGCCCAGGTCTACCAAATAAGTGACATCACTTTTCTTTTCAAGGATTGGGTATGGGGCACTCAACCTGTCCTGGAGAACCCTTGAAGCCGCAGGATCCAAAACACACACCTTTTGCCCAGGTTGGAACTCCTCCAGTGCGGCTTTTTGTCATACCACAGCTTCTAGAGCTGTTGGCTAGCCTCATGATTTTTGAATGCCTTTTCCAAGTACTCTACCATCCTGGAACAGAGGCAACCACATCTTGTTTAGGTTCATGGAGAGGCCTCTCCCAAGAGCAAGCGATCCCCTTATAGGATGACCAAACAGAAGTTCAAAGGGGGTAAACCCTACTCCCTTCTGAGGAACTTTTCTATAAGCGAAAAGCAGGCATGGCAAGAAGACATCCCATCTCCTTTTGAGTTTTTTAGGGTTTCCCATGATCATGCCGTTCAATATCTTATTGAATCTCTCAACAAGGACATTGGTTTGTGGATGGTAAGGGGTAGTGAATTTGTAGTTCACTCCACACTCATCTCACATGTGTTTCAGGTATGCAGACATGAAATTGGTACCTCTGTCTGATACCACCTCCTTAAGAAATCCTACCCTGGTAAAGATACAAATGAGGGCTTTGGCTACTGCAGGGGCTGAAGATTGCCTCAGGATACCTGGTAACATGATCCACTACTATCGTATGTATTGGTTTCCTGATGCTGTGAGTAGTTCTAGTGGACCCACTATTTCCACACCAACCCTTTCAAAGGGAACTCCAACCACTGGTAGTGGAATTAGGGGGCCTTTGGGTGTCTACCTGTTTTACCACTTTCTGGGATATTGGGGGCCAGTAGAAATGCCTTACACACCTTTCCGTTGTTTCAGTCTGGCCCAGATGCCCAGCTAGGGGGATGCCATGGGTCAATGTGAGTAGAAATTCTCTGTACACCTGTGACACTACCACTTCCATGGTGGCACCATGTTTGGGGTCTCTGGCCTCAGTATACAGGTGTCCCTCATCCCAATAGGTCATGTGGGAGCCACTGACATCTCCCTTTTTTGTGCAGCAGCTTGCTGTTGCAGGCCTTCAAGAGTTGGACAGACCTGCTGTCCAAGGCGCAGCTGTTCCTAGAGAGTCCCTCTGGGCCCAGGAGCTCAACCTGGTAAGATTCAAGTCCCATGGGCTCAGTTCCCTCTTTTGGTGACAAGCCCTCTCCCAGAGGAGAGGGGTCCTGAGTCTTTTGCTGTTCAGAAGCTGGTACCTCTTGAAAGGTTGGGCCATTCTTCTGGGCTCCAACACTTCTTTTTCACACTGTGCTAGAGTTTGTGCTCTTTTCTTCACACACACTATTTCATGGATTTGCAGCATGGTTGCGTGGCTTTTCAGCTTTACCTCAGCCCGTGCTGCGGTCTCCAGGTAATTTCCAAGCAGACAGGCAGCTGGAAGTTTAGGAGAGACCACTATCTGTTTCAGGCCAGTAACCTCCCCCAGTCTAATGTCACCATAGCCATGCAATGGTCTGTTGTAACACTGTCAGCATTGGTGACTGGATAGGTTTTTCCACTCAGGTATTGTCCTGGAGAAACCGGTGTCTTTTACCATAGTGACACTGGCGCCTGTATCCGTCAGGACTGCTACTCTAGTCCCATTCACTAAGGGTTACTGTAAGTACTTTTTTAAGTTAGGGGGCCAGATAGCGAATGTGGTCAGTTCTCCCTCCCCTTCAGAAACTAGAACAGCTTTAGTGGGAACCCTGATTTTCTCTGAGCGGGGAACAACCATTACAACGCAACTTTTTCAACGCAATACCTTTACAACAAATCTTTTACAACGCAAATACCTTAACAACGCAGGCTATTACAATGCATGCTATTACAACGCAGATGCTATTACAACGCATGCTATTACAACAAAAGTATGGGTACGTTTTTTTTTTTAGGTTTTTCAATTAAAAGTTATTGTATTTTTTATTTTATTTTTATTTTTACACTTCCCTAATTCCCTAATTTTAATCCCCCAATAGTTTTTAAACTTCCATGGAGTTAAATTAGTAATGAATACCTTACACTAGTAATTAATACTCCTGCACTATCCATCACTTACCCTACTTTCACACCCCCAGGAGTCAGAATAGTAATTAATACTCCTACACTATCCAGCACTTACCCTACTTTTACACCCCACTTGAGATAGAATAGTAATTAATACTCTTGCACTATCCATCACTTACACTACTTTTACACCCCCTGGAGTTAGAATAGTAATTAATACGCTTGCACTATCCATCCCTTACCCTACTTTTACAACCACCTGGAGTTAGAATAGTAATTAATACCCCTACACTATCCAGCACTTACCCTACTTTTACACCCCTCTGGAGTTAGAATAGTAATTAATACTCCTACACTTTCCAGCACTTACTCAACTTTTACACCCCACTGGAGTTCGAATAGCAATTAATACTCCTACACAATCCAGCACTTGCCCTACTTTTACACCCCCCTGGAGTTAGAATAGTTATTAATACTACTGCACTATCCAGCACTTTCCCTATTTTAACACCCCCCTGGAGTTAGAATAGTAAATAATACTCCTGCATTATCCATCACTTACCCTACTTTTAAACCGCCCCGGAGTTAGAATTGTAATTAATACTTCTACACTATCCAGCACTTACCCTACTTTTAAATCCCCCTGGAGTTAGAATATTTATTATTACTACTGCACTATCCAGCACTTTCCCTATTTTAACACACCCTGGAGTTAGAATAGTAATGAATACTCCTACACTATCCAGCACTTACCCTACTTCTACACCCCCTGGAGTTAGAATAGTAATTATTACTCCTACACTATCCTGCACTTACTCTATTTTTATATCTTACTGGATTTTGAATTTTAATTCATTCTCTTGCACTGTCTTGTACTTACCCTACTTTTACACCCCCCTGGAGTTAGAATAGTAATTAATACTCCAACACTATACAGAACCTACCCTATTTTAACACCCCCCTTGAGTTAGATTAGTAGTTAATACTCCTGCACTATCCAGCACTTACCCTACTTTTATACCCATCTGGAGTTAGAATAGTAATTAATACTTCTACACTATCCAGCACTTACCCTACTTTTACACCCTCTAGGAGTTAGAATAGTTATTAATACTCCTGCACTATCCAGCATTTACCCTACTTTTACACCCCCCCCCCCAGGAGTTAGAATAGTAATTAATACTCCTGCACTATCCAGCACTTACCCTACTTTTACACCCTCCTGGAGTTAGAATGGTTTTTAATACTCCTGATCCATACAGCACTAACCTTACTTTTACACCCTCATGCATTTAGAATAGCTATTATTACTCCTACTCTATCCAGCACTTACTCTCCTTATACACCACCCTTGAGTTTGAATAGTAATTATTACTTCTACACTATCAAGAAGTTTCTCTACTTTTACACCTCTCTGTTCTATTTATTTATTTATTTATATTTCATATACTATTTAAATTTTAATCTGCTTTGAAATGTTTCTCGTGTTTAACTTTTAAAAATGTTTTAGAATTGTTTTATTTTGTTTTACCTCTTTAGACGTTGGTTGTTTGTTTTTGTAGATGTACTTTGATGATCTTCAGGTTGCTTGTTGACCTTTGAATTCTTTTAGCTGTTTAAAATAAAAAAATATATACATTTTTTTCTGCTTATTTTAACTCTATGAGAAATTAAAGTGGTTAATTGATTTCTTTCAACATTTTTATTTAGTATTTACCTTTAGTTTTTTAGTTTTGATGTATTGTAGATGGTTTCGTATTCAGAAGAAGATGGTCTTCAGCTGTTTTTTTGTTGGTTTCTTCTAGTTGATATTTCTTTGAAGATATCTGTAGTGGGATATAGGTATAATAAACTGTTTATTTTCGAAATATTAAATCTCTATTTTAAGGATGAAAAATTATTTCATTAGTTCATGGATAAACTGCTTTAAGATATTTTGACATTCAATTGTGTCTCTATTTTTCATTCCACAGTTGTCAAATTATTCTGGTAAATATACAAAAGCGTTTAAAAAAACATTCATTTGTACATTAAATTATTTATTCGGTATTCTCTTTCATTACCTTTCAAAGAGATGTCTTTAAAAATTGTAGGTGTCTTTCTTCAATCTTTTTTTAAAAGATTTCTTGTAAAATAGTTTTATTTTGCTGAAATAATCAAAACGTGACAAGGTTTAGCTTTGTTAATGTTTTAATATTTTACAGAAAACATTTTATTTATGGCTTTCTTCTTTTCAAATTTTAAAAACACTGTTTGGCCAAGATTTTTAGATAAATATAGAACTGTGCCTCATATCAATGCTTTCTTTGAATTATTTTTAAAAGAAAAATCCATTTTGTGTGATATACTCATTAAAATCTTTTTTTTTTAATGAACTTACTACTAATATCGTTATTTGATTTTCAATATTCTCTTCGTTGTTGTTTCGATTTTCTAGTGTGTTGAAAACTGTAAAATATAATGAATCTATTTTTAAAAATGTAGAATATTAATTTTTTTAAAGTAATTCTTTTTTCTTATATGTTTTATACTTACATGTTCTTTGGAGAATTGATGTATGGCATTTGCTGAGTACTCGTTTTTCTGTAATCATCAGAGTATGTAGGAAATCTGTCTGCTCTTGCTGGTAGTCTGTTGACCACTGGCTTCAAAATGGTGTCTTCCCCTTATAGCTGTATGTGTGTGTCACCATAATTTACGGGAAAAGTTTCATTGTTATTCATGTTTTTTTGTGATTCATTTTATGTGAGAACTTATATTTAAAATTTATTAATTTAAACTTTCTGTTTAATCTGTTTGACACTGTTTACTCCTCCATTTTGTTTTCTGTGGCTTAGGGGGTCATTAGGAGGGCGGGCGGGAAATCACCCCGACCGCCATGGAGGCGGAAAACAAACGCCCGCCGAGAACGCGGATAACCCGGCGGTCAAATTAGGATCAACCGCCAAAAAAGACAAACCACGGCGGTAGCGGGCTAACAAAAACCGTCCGACATGTGTGGTCACGTCTAAAAACCAACCGCTGCGGTCGGAAAAGCAGAGGAAAAGCTACACCCCGCCGCAAGCATAGCGGAGACACCGCACGGGAAATTATGATTTCCCTGATGGTCTCGCGGTACGAACCGCTATTTTCGACCCCCACGGCCGCAAACTACAGTGAATGGGAGAGACAGCTGAAGAGCTGCAGCATAGCCACCGCCGCGGACAGTACATGGAAAACATGGCGGACGAAGCAAAAACACTGCAACGATGCCTAACTGAGCACAAATCAAAGTACCAATGCCCCTCAAATACACAAAACACATACCAGGAAAACATTTTTTTATAAAAATACTCCCAGGAAAACACCCACAATACACCTCACAGCAAAGGCACAATTAGACACACCCACACAGCTGAGTATAAATACAGGTCCTTCACTGACCACAATTCTTTGCAACACTCCAGAAGAGAAGGGCATATACCAGATCTGAGAGGAGAGGCAAAATAACACAGCACACACACATCACCACCACCACCACACCAGCACCAAAAACTCCACAGCACACAACACATCTCCCAGTTCAACACCACACCCACCACACCCAACCCTGCACCGACAAACACTGCAAACACCAACCACCATGGCAGCACAGAAAATGCCAAAATTCACACAGGGTGAGTTGACAGTCATGGTCAATGAGATGGTGAGAGTGGAACCACAACTTTTTGGTAGCCTGGTCCAACAGACACCATTTGCCACAAGGACACAAATGTGGAAAGGATAGTACAAAGGGTCAATGCAGTAGGGACCACCCCAAGATCCAAGAAGGAGATCATGAAGCAGTGGCATGATCTCAAGAGGGTTGTCAAAGAGAAGAGGAGCAAGAACTGGGCGCTGGCGAACGTGACTGGCAGTGGCCCTCCCATCCTACAGAAAACATTCACACCATGGGGGGAGAAGGTGCTTGCCATACTGCATCCTGAGAGTCTCACAGGAGTATCCGGGGGAACGGAGGCTGGTAAGTACAAACAAATGCCAAACAACACACCGATAAGTACTTCCCTTCACAACCCAAACACCATTGCACTGTTCACCCTCACCTAACAGGTAGCCATCCATATTAACTCTTTGGGGGAGGGAGGCCTGCACTACCACTCCCAGCATGCCCCTTATTCACACTCCAGCAGCATGGAGGCCTCCCCCACCCTGGAGCATGTGTCAGCCATTGCACTGTTCATCAAACAGACTCACAGGTAGGTAGCCATCTTGTATTGGAGGACTGTGTGGGGGTGGGAGGTCTGTAACACTACTCCCAGCATGCCCCCTGTCCCACACCCCAGCAGCATGGAGGCCTCCCCCACCGTGGAGCATGTGTCAGTCATTGCACTGTTTATCAAACAGACTCACAGGTAGGTAGCCATCTTGTATTGGAGGACTGTGTGGGGGTGGGAGGACAGTATCACTACACCCAGCATGCCCCCTGTCCCACACCCCAGCAGCATGGAGGCCTCCCCCATCCAGGAGCATGTGTCAGCCATTGCACTGTTCATCAAACAGACTCACAGGTAGCTAGCCATCTTGTATTGGAGGACTGTGTAGGGGTGGGAGGACAGTATCACTACTCCCAGCATGCCCCCTGTCCCACACCCCAGCAGCATGGAGGCCTCCCCCACCCAGGAGCATGTGTCAGCCATTGCACTGTTCACCGTCACCTAACAGGTAGGTAGCCATCCTCACAGCTCTAGCTGTTTCTGTCTGGGAGACCTGCAACACTACACAGGGCACCAAATGCATGCGATGTATGAGTTCATGATGTTGGCATGCACCATGTAATAACAACCAGTATTGCCTGTAACAAGAATACAAAAGTTGTCTCAATTGTGTAATGTACAGACAGCAGATGACATGCAGCTAACACAATCCCTGCACATAGAAAAACACTGACCATTTTCCAACGAATCCACAGGTGATGAAGATCTTGCTGCTGCGGACAACATCAACCAGCGGAGCCAGTCTCCACCCCTGATACATGGACTCTCGGATGTAGACTCCCAGGACAGTTTGGACGATGAGCTCCAGGCCGGCCCATCTGGTGTGCCAAGGCCCAACCGGGCCCAGGACCCCATCCTCCCCACCACCACGTCTGCTGCACCAACACCTGCACAGCAGACCCCTGCAGTCACGGCCTGTGCCTCCACCGCTGCCACCTCGGACACCACCGCCACCACTACCACCACCACTACCACCAGCACCCTCCCTGTCCAAGGGGATGACCAGGACACACCACCAACTGTGGAGGGCAGGGAGAGTGTGCGAGGAGACAGCGTGGCGAGGCAACAGGGCCATGGCAGCAGGGCAGGTGGGTGGGCCAGGGTCCCTCCCAGACATCAGGAGGTTGGCACATCATCCCTGGACCACTTCACCAGAGTCATCGGTGCATATGAACAGGTCCAGGGACAAAGTGGCCGGTCGGACGAACTTTAAAGTGAGCTCATCCTGCTGATGAGGTCCATCGACAGACGTATAGGTCAAATGGTGGACCTCATGGCCCAGCAAGTGGCGTTGCAGAGGGACAGGCCTGTGTCCCAACCAACACCTCTGCCCCCTCCTGTTGTGCAGCAGGATGACAGTGCACCATCCTCCCCTGCGCCAACAGAGAGGGGCGAGTCCTCTGATGCCGCTGGCCATTCAGCAGGCCCCCCCACCGCCAAAAAGATCAAGGGGGCGTCCAAAGAAGAGCCTGGGAGTCTCTGGAGGCAAAGCACCTGCCACACGCCAGTCACGGAGCCAGCCCTGATGGCAACCCTCTTCCCCAATGCATTGACTGTTTGGACTGTCCTTCCCCACATTTCCTTGGCAATGGCACTTGTCTGTTGGACTGGGAACCCATATCCATGTGGTGTCTACTCTTGCATCTCATCTACCATGACTGTCAAATCACTGCCCATTCACCACCTTCATGTAAATATTCCCGCACCCCTCACATGTTCACTTTGCAAATAAAAAACCTGACGCACCAGATCTTGTGCTGTATCGTTTTTAGTGCAATATTTACAGTTTAGAAAATGTCCATGATGTGTCCAAAAGATGTACAGTAAGTAGGGCAGGATCATTTTGAAGCACCTAGGGAGACACAACAGAACAACAGTCACTGGTGTCATTGTGGCATCACAGACAGAACACTACACAAAACATACACAAGAGACAACTGGCATACAAGACAATGGGCTGCAGGTGTGTACAAATAGAGTCAAGCATATGTCCCCATATGGAACGTCAATATCACATTTACCACACACAGGTGACTGAACGTGTGCCTGTTTCTACCATCCGCAGATAGCCCTGCACAACAAGAACCACCACAACAGATAATGTACAAGTTCAACATCTGTACACACCTTCAAGTGAAGTAGCGGTTGATGAGCTGTTGACGAATGTGAACTCCTTCCTCCTCTCCACTGTCCTCATCACTGGACTCAGGTCCTTGGGCAGATGCGGGTCTTGGTTCCTCTCCAACATCCAGGACCAGGGGAATTTGCTTGTGAATGGCCAAATTGTGTAGCATACAGCATGCCACAACAATCTTGCAGACCTTCCCAGGTGAGTATGCCAGTGCTCCTCCAGTCCGGTCAAGGCAGTGGAATCTTGACTTGAGTAGCCCAAAATTCCGCTCAATGACACGTCGGGTCCTGTCATGTGCCTCATTGTACCTGACGTCAGCCGGGGTCCTGGGATTTCGCACTGGACTCAGCAGCCAGGGTCGACTGGGATATGCTGAGTCACCTAGGAAATAAAAACACACATTGCAATGTCGCACAGGCTGAGTGCATCATGTCACAAACACACCTCACGCCATATCACAGGTCATAGTTACCCACAATGCAAGCACGAACGGGATGCAGGTTAGCCATCACACGGGGTACCATGCTGTTCCTCATGACGTAGGAATCAAGGGCAGAGTCAGGGAATTTTGCACACACCTGTGAAATCGTCATGTCGGCAAGGCACACCACCTGCACATTTATAGAATGATAATGTTTCCGATTCCTAAAAATATGCTTAGTGGCCTGTGGCGCCACCAGACCTACATGGGTACAATCGATGGCACCTACTACATGTGGTATGTGCCCAAGGGCATAGAAGTCACCCTTCACTCCTGGCAATTCAGCTCCCGGGGGAAATATATGTATTGATTTTTAAATAACATCATGGCTGCAAGAACATCCTGCAGCACCATGCTGAACATGGGCTGCGACATCACTGCAGCAGCAGCCACTGTCTCCTGGAAGGAACCAGTAGTAAAAAAGTGGAGGGCTGCCATCACCTTGTATGTGGGTGCAAAGGCAGTTGGGTAGTGGCGAGGAGGCTGCAGGTGGGGCTCCAACTGGTCGCAAAGGGTCTTGAGGCTCGCCCTGTCGAGGCAGAATTTACGTATTATCGCAACATCCTCCATGTCCCCCAGCACTGTCGGGTGGCGTATGAGATTTGGCCTCCTTCTAGGTGTGATGTACATGGACACATGTCAATGACAACCATCAAGAAGTTGATCCAGCACATACTGTGGATCATGTTACGCAATACATTATAAATTCCATGTGAGATGCGTGACACACAGGGTTACATATTTTCAAATTGGGGACACACCAATCCATTTACCTGAAACATGTCCCACAGACATAACAGAATATCAATGTTAAAAGCACAGTTCCTGAACTCGACATTCCACATATGCACGACTCATCCAGTAACATCCACAAAAGTGTGTGAGATGACCATGAATGCCTCACACACATCTGCTTTACCTATCACACATCAATGCATCATGTGAAGCTGGCGCACATCAAGAGCACAATGATCACAGTGAATGTCAAACTTGTGTGCATGGGTGATATGGTAGCACAAGTATGGAACAACACCATACAGTGAGACAAGCCTTGCCAAGGTCAGCACAGACCCACAGCACAGTGCTTGGTTACACTTAATTAAGACCTGCTTAACACTGTCAGCCATCATCAACCATCAAATGCATCAGTGACAATGCAGGCACACAGAGCATGCAACCACCTGTGCCTGATACCAAGAGATATAATTGTGTGTACAATGATGTGCCACTAAACCTGTTGCTGCTGTGTACTGATGCAAAGTTCACAGTTCAAGTTCCCATTGCATTTGACCAAATTTGCGGAAACTATGGCATGTTCACAGCGGTGTGACGCCAGCACCACCCGCGTCCACAAGTGCATTGGCTATTGGCATGGGTTGCTGGCGGTGGGCATGCTACGCCACACATATGGCGGTTGATACAATGGGAGCGACGATTGCGGTGGCATGATGCAGGTTTGAAAATTGCGGAAGGCGTGCTCCACCACCGCGGAGCCGGTCATTGGATGGGTTTGAAAGATGCACCATCGCGGTAGCGCACCCCGGGCCCCTGCGGTGCATCACCGCCATGGGGCATTGCCTACAGCCAATGGGAGCGACGATTGCGGTGGCATGAGGCAGGTTTGAAAATCGCGGAAGACGTGCTCCCCCACCGCGGAGCCGGTCATTGGATGGGTTTGAATGAGGCAGACCTGGACAACCAATAATTGCAGCTTTGCACCTCACAAACGAGCATATGGGGCTATAAATCTGTGGGAGTGAGCCAACATTTCCACTGTTCACAGAGCCTGCTGCCTGGGACCCTCTCCTGCTGCTTCCTGAAGTGCCTGCTGCCTAGGACTCTCTCCTGCTGCTGCCTGGGGCCCTCTCCTACTGCTGCCTGAAGTGCCTGCTGCCTGGGACCCTCTCCTGCTGCTGCCTGGGACACTCTCCTGCTGCTGCCTGAAGTGCCTGCTGCCTGGGACCCTCTCCTGCTGCTGCCTGGGACCCTCTCCTGCTGCTGCCTGGGACCCTCTCCTGCTGCTGCCTGAAGTGCCTGCTGCCTGGGACTCTCTCCTGCTGCTGCCTGGGACCCTCTCCTGCTGCTGCATGAAGTGCTTGCTACCTGGGACCCTCTCCTGCAGCTGCCTCAGACCCTCTCCTGCTGCTGCCTGGGACCCTCTCCTGCTGCTGCCTGAAGTGCCTGCCGCCTGGGACTCATCAACACTCACTTCAACCACGGGTGTCACATGTCCACAGGGATGGCAAGAACAGAGAAGATCCGTGCTAGCCCATTCACAAGCGAGGAGCTGGAGGTGCTAGTGGATGAGGTGCTGGAACAGTACCCGAGGCTGTATGGTGGCCCCAATGTAGTGGTAAGTTATCATTGAGTGTGCTATTGGGCGGGGGGGTCATACATGCATGGGACTGGTGATGTGTGCGACACACAGAGGGCTTCCTTTGCACACATCCTGCATGTTTGTGTGTGTGGCATGTAGCCTGTACGCCCTCATGTTTGCATGCTATGATGACTATTTGGCCCATGCAGAGTGCCCTTGTGCGGTGCCCCCCAGTTTGGGTATTTGTGGGATTCCAATCGGTTGAGACTCTGCATGATGCTACTGTAGTAATAGATGTGGGAACATGACACTGTGCAACTGATAACTTACCCTACTTTTCTCCCATACCTGCAGCTCAAGGTACACCAGCGTAAGGCGGTGTGGAGGGCCATTGATGCCAAGGCACAGGCCCTGGGGGTATCCAACAGACGACACACACACTGCCACAAAAGGTGGGACGACATCAGCCGGCTGGCAAAAAACGTGGCCGAGATGACCTTGAGGCTGCTACCACGCACTGGGCATCTGGCATGGCGAAACTTAACCCCACTGATGTACCGCATATTGGCAGTGACTAATCCAGAATTGGATGCGCGTCTGAAGGAGCATAGGCAGCAAGGCGGGGTGAGTATTTGGTGAGGGTGACTTTGCCTGTGAGCCAATGCATGTGTACAGAGCCAGTTGCAGCGGTGTGCCACTGAATGTTTGCGGTGTGGTGCAGTGATGTGTCATGTGAGTGGCTGCAGGGATGTGTGCTAGTGTCAGGCATTGTGCCTAACAGCTCATGTAAAGGTTGATCATCCATGCTGTGCTTTATCATAGCCAGGTGTCTTGGGATACTCATGGCCATTCTGCATTGTGATGGTGTGGGAAATGTATTAGGGGTGGACAGAAGGGTCCACTATCTGAGCTTGAGTTCATGTATTCCTTCTTTTCATGCACCATGAGTGTTGAGGCTCACACGTCAGACTACAAGGTGCCCCTGAGTGGCACATGTTGCTTAGTATGGCCTACTTGGCATTGTGGACTGTCATGTCCTAATAGGTTTGTGTGTTCTCCCATCCGGTTCCCTGGGGGCATGTCAATGTCACTGAGTTTTGGTGCATGATAGTTGTGGGCATGTGAAGTTGTGTGTAGTATACTTCATCCACCAGCAAGGTGTTTTGCTTTGTGGCCTCAACATGGCTCAGTCATGGCAGGTAGTCAGTGTTGCAGGCGCTGTTGTAGTGTATGTAGTGTGCTGCGGCAATGTTTATGCAGGGTGTGGTGGTCAGCATGCTGATTTGTGCATCCCCTGTATGCATACTTTATTTAGCTTGGTCATGATGATGTAATTTATACAACCCTGCATCTGTCACATGCAGATTCGCCAGTGTGCATGGAGGAACTGTAGCCGGAAACCAGTGGAGGGGAGAGTAGCACTACAGCTGCACCGGAGGCCAGTGACACAGAGCTCACCAGCGCATCTGAAGGGGACAGGAGTATGCAGGAGGAATCTGTGGCAGAGACACAGAGTACTTTATCATCTGATGCAAGTGGTGATGCATCAATGTTGTCAGGCACAGGGGATGGGGAGTCTGCTACATCATCTGCCAATCAACGGCCAGTGCCCAGCCTCCCATCTACTTCCTCTGGTGCTGCCCGTGTCCGTAAGAGGGGACGTGTTACATTCACACCTGGCACCGCTGAGCCTGTACCTGTCCCCCCTGCTGCCATCAATTCTGAGTGTGTAGAGCTCCTGTGCCAGCTTTGTGTGGGCAAGACCGCCCTGCTCAATGCCTTCAGTGACCATGATAAAAAATTGGGGCAGGTGGTTGCCTACATGGAGGGCATACACTCTGACGTGGGTGGGCTCCACCGTACAGTCCAGGGTTTGTCAGCCACAGTGACGTCTGCCCTTCAACAGGCACATCCTCTCATTCCTGTTCAGGTGCCTTTGTCCACCCCCCAGTCAGTGGCCACATCAGAGGACAGGGACCACGGTTCGCATGCATCACAGAGCTGATACAGCACAAGGAGCACAAAGCAGACGCAAGCCAAGCGGTCCCGCCCACAGACATCATCTCCCCAGAAGAGCAGAGCCAGCCCAGAATGTATAGACAAGAGCCCGTCAGGGAAGAGCAAGGCCGAAAAAGCAATGAGACAGACATCAGCCTCACAAACCTCTGAAGCTTCTCCAGCAAAGGACTCTTCTGTCCCTAAAACTTCACGTAGAGCTAGGCGTGCACTGTCTGTGTCCACTGAGGAGCTGTTGCATAGCAAGGGTACACCTAGGAAGGGCACAGGCCCACTTACCCCCACAACATCAACTCCAATTCCAAGCCCAGTAAAGCAGGTGGAGGAGGGCACTGTAGGTGCCACCCCAGGCAAAGAGGCAAAGGAGGGCACTGTAAGTGGGACACCTAGCAGACAAGCAAAGGACGGCACTGTAAGTGGGACACCTAGCAGACAAGCAAAGGAGGGCACTGTAAGTGGGACACCTAGAAGACAAGCAAAGGAGGACGCTGTAAGTGGAACACCTGGCAAGTAGGGTAAGGTGGTCCAGAGGCGTAGCCAGACAAAGCGTCCTGCAAGATCCAGCACATCACCAGAGGGAATGCCAGTGTCTGAACCAGATGCAGGCCATTCAGTGTATGTACCTGTTGTGTCATCACCTGTTCCCATTAACCCCAAGACAGAGAAGCCATTTCATATTCCCAAAAAGTGGAAGGGTATCCCTCCAACCTCTCCCACCCACACTGTGTCCCAGGTCTGCATGACTCCACCTCCCCGTGCCACTATACCACCTGGTCCAAACAGCCCTCCAGCTTGCCAGACGACTCATTGCCCTACATTGCATGTTTCCCTGTCTCCCCAGTCAGGTGTTCCTGCTGAGCCCAAAACACAGCCAGCTTCAAGTCAACCTGACAGCCAGATGTGTGTTAGTCCCCCTCATACACCTGTCTCTCATAGAGGTGTGCTAATCCTGACCATCGTTTTACACCTGCTTGTGTTGCTGGGCATGAAAGGGTACAGTCATACACACTCACTGTGCAGCCTCTCATGCCCTGACTCTGCACTTGTCCCTGCCCACTGGCCTTGTCGTTCACTGCTGTTCTGGCCTTGCCTGTGCAGCATCTCATGTACTTGCTGGCCCACCTGCCATGGACACTGACCCTGTTGCTCTGCTGTGTTGGAGTCTCACCTGTGCCATGGACACTGACCCTATTGCTCTGCTGTGTTAGCGTCTACCCTGTGCCATGGACACTGACCCCGTTGCTCTGCTGTGTTGGAGTCTCACCTGTGCCATGGACACTGACCCTGTTGCTCTGCTGTGTTGGAGTCTCCCCAATGCCATGGACACTGACCCTGTTGCTCTGCTGTGTTGGAGTCTCACCTGTGCCATGGACACTGACCCTGTTGCTCTGCTGTGTTGTACTCTCACCTGTGCCATGGACACTGACCCTGTTGCTCTGCTATGTTGGAGTCTCCCCTGTGCAGCCTCTCATGTACTTGCTGGCCCACCTGCCATGAACACTGACCCTGTTGCTCTGCTGTGTTGTACTCTCACTTGTGCAATGGACACTGACCCTGTTGCTCTGCTGTGGTGGAGTCTCCCCTGTGCCATGGACACAGACTATGTTGCTCTGCTGTGTTGTACTCTCCCCTGTGCCATGGACACTGACCCTGTTGCTCTGCTGTGTTGGAGTCTCCCCTGTGCAGCCTCTCATGCACTTGATGGCCTACCTGCCATGGACACTGACTCTGTTGCTCTGCTGTGTGGTACTCTCACCTGTGCCATGGACACTGGCCTTCCTGTTTGTGCTTTGCCTGTGCAGGATATCTTGCTTTTGATCTGCTTTTTGTACCTTGATGTTGTGTACAGTTGTTATACTTTCACATCTGTGCAATATGTGAATAAATACAGTTACTCCTGTTGTGTCTTTTGTCAGTGTCCTTGCTGATTAAAGTTATTTTTGTGTGTGCATTTAGTTGACTGGGCCCGATGCTCTATGTATCAATTCGACATTGCAAGGCTCTTTGTCCTCGTCACATTTATAGACAGGGGTGACAAGGACTTCAGTCCATTCTGACACTGATACTTGTGTTACCTGTGTTGGCTCTTTTAGCTGTCATGCTGTTATGTTTTGAGTGGTATTGTGTTGTTGTTTTTTTTAAACCTTTATTAGTTGCGGTCAACAGAGATACACGACATTTACTGCATCAACAATTCAATAAAGCATGATACTTGTGGTACAGTCATTTGAGAAGCGTACATGTACGTGAGCTGGTTCCTCACATTTAGGCTGGCCAGCAACATATTTCCCAGTAGTCAGTAGTGTGAAGGCATCTGTGTTAGGGCACATCTCCTACATACTCAGGGTTGTGGGGAGTAGGGAGATTACAGTATCCTCGCAGACAGGTGCAGTGTAAATCATGAAGGGGAGGTGTCACATTACCCCCGGCTCATGGCTGTCTCAATCCTTACCAGTCGGCCGTCAGTGTCACTGTGTATATTAGTGTGTCGTATGTGTGGCATATAGGGTGGACTCTCACGGCACCCTAGGGAGCGTTCAGTGTGTAGGTACCCTGAGTGCTAACTGTCAGAAGGCGGAACCCAGTACCCAACCATGCAAAGGTCAATCCTACCTGTGTCCAGTCGCAGGACCCAATGTGTATGTATACCCCCTTCTGGTCTACTGTTGTAGGATATCGGGAGGGCCAGAAACGTGTGTTCTGTATATAGCAGCACATAAACCTGCAAGTGTCCCAAAGCCCTCATCCTCATTTCGGCATTGAGCATCCCGCCCCTGTCCATGCAGGGGGGATCTGTTCCCACCCATTAGGCGATGTGCAGTATTGTAAGTGTATCACACGACATCCATTCGTTCAGGGCCCAGCTAACTGACCCTCATCCCCAGAGGTATCACTGTGAGTCGCCTGTGACATCCAGTAGAGCTGCAAAGGGGACCAAAAATTTCTTGGTCTACAGCGGACGGGCAGCAATTCTGCATAGATGCCATGTTGGTCTTGGCAGTATGTGAGGTCGTCCAGCCATTCCTTACACTTTGGTGCCCTGCCTCTCCCCCACCTGCAAGCGATCCTCCTTTTAGCGAGGAGCAGCGCAAGATCCACAAACCGACGGTCCGACTTGGGTATGTCCTTGGTATACCCCAGTAACATCACCACCGGGTCCAGTGGAATAGGGCCTGCAATCATGACTTGGAGAGCAGCATGTACCTGCGTCCAATATTCCTGTATCGCTCTACACTCCCAGGCCAAATGAAGGAAGCCCGCGCCCTCCGTGCGGCATCGTGCGCACCTATCGTCCTCTGAGAGGTGAAATCGCAACTTCCTGACTGGCGTGTAATAATATCTCTGTATAAACTTGTAGTGAATGATTTTCAATTGACAGCTGGACGAAATGTTAGCCGTGACCGAGCAGCAATACTTCCACTGCTCGTCAGTGAGTTCAGTATTTAGTTCAGAACTCCAGTCAACCCGCGCCTTGGACACAGCCGGTGGACGCTGCGCGCGGATGTTAGTATACAGTTTTGACACCAAGTGTCTCCCATCCGACACCAATAACACATGCAAAGGTAAAACTGTCCCCGGTTCCTCTGGGAAGCTGGGGAGTATGTCACGCATACCCTGACGAAGTCTAATATAGTAAAACACCTCCATCGGTGTCGGGGCACCAGCCCGAAATATCTGATCTTTGGTACGGAATATCCCGTCCTGGAACAAGTCACCCCATGTACTAAGGCGGACGCGCTTACACATGGACCGAAATCCATTTTCCAGTAAAAGTGATAGCCTCGGGTGGTACGCAAGGGGCATTGCAGGTGAATAAAGCATGGGAGCCCCAAGCAGTTTAGTCACTCTCCTCCAGGAGTCAATAGTACAAGTAACTGTGGTAGCAGGCGTCTCGACATCACTAATCACTCCCATGAGCATGCCTTTGAGCGGAAGCGGATGCACTATCCAATCTTCGGCAGCAACCTGCGGCATAAAGGGAGTGGGGCTAACCCAGTGATAGGCGTACTGCGCCTGGGCACTGAGATAGTACACTTCTAGATCCGGTACATCGAATCCGCCCCTGTCGTATGGCTGTGTCAGAACAGCCCAACTAAGGCGCGGTTGTTTACCTCCCCAAAAGAGGCGAAGTAGCTCAGTTCGTAGTCTCTTAAAGAAATAGGTCCCCGGGTAGTAGGGAATGTTCTGGAATAGGTACAGGAAACATGGAAGGATGACCATCTTAATCAGGGAGGCTCTGCCTGCCATCGAGAGCGGGAGGGCCAACCAGCGGGTCACATTGTCGGTCAATTGTGAAATAGCCACTCCGTAATTCAGCCGGATTTTGTCCTCTTTATTGAGCGATATCTCAATGCCTAGGTATCTTAGTTCGGAGCTGCACCACTCTAGGGGGTAGTCCAATGGGAATTGGTCAACCGAGGCCGTGAGGGGAAAGAATTGCGACTTTTTCCAATTAATGTGCACTCCGGATATGCCGCCAAACACTATAAATTCTCTTAGAAGTGGGTTGAGGTTTTGCTGTGGGTGCCGCACATACAGTGTAACATCATCCGCATAAATGGAAATTCCTATCTGCCTTTGGTTACAGTTAAAGGCGCTGGCCTTATGTAGTTGCCGGATCCTGCACGCCAATGGCTCAATTGCCAAGGGTAAAAGCAGGGGCGACAGGGGGCAGCCCTGCCTGGTCCCTCTTGTGATCGGCATCTGTGTAGAAAGCATACCATTTATGATGACCCTGGCGACTGGGGAAGTGTAGAGCAGTTTCACCCATGAGATGAATATCCGAGGGAACCACATTCTATTCAAGATAGCCATAAGATAGCCCCACTCCACTGAATCGAACGCTTTGGTGGCGTCCAAAAACACAGCAGCGACCGGCAGCTCAGGCGCTATGGTGGGTATAAGGGAGAACAGTGTGCGAAGGTTATGCGATGTGGCTCGCCCTGGCACAAAGCCAGATTGGTCCGGTAGCACCAGGGTAGTCATGAGCAGGGACAGCCTAGTCGCCAGCACTTTAGCAAATATTTTTGCGTCGCAATTCAGCAGCGAAAGGGGTCTATAGGCGTCAGTATCTAACGGGTTTTTCCCTGGTTTCAGAAGTGAGGTGATCGCTACCTCCCTCATTGAGCCTGGCAGTATCCCCACCTCCAGCGACTCTTCAAAGACTTCCTTTAGCACCGGTGCCATGATGTCGATGTAACACTTGTAGAATTCGGCCGGAAGGCCGTCCAGCCCTGCAGCTTTGCCATTGCTGAGGGACATGATAGCTTCCCTAATCTCATCTAGTTCGAAAGGACATCCCAGGAATGCTCTGTCGCCGTCACTCAGCCAACACAGCGCTATGTCGTCTAGGAAGTTCCCGAACTCCACGTCGCCCTCCTGCTGCGTGGAATATAACCGTTTGTAGTGCTGCAGGAAGGTGTCCTGTATCCTTTTAGTGTCCTGGTAGGTCCCGCCCTTGCCATCAGTGATTTCCAATATGTGGGTGGCATAGCGCTGATGCCTCGTGAGCGCCGCGAGTACCTTCCCCGGCCGGTCCCCCTCGCAATATCGCCTAACCGTCCAGTACTTGCCTCGGAATTTCACCTCCCTGGCAGCTTCCTCCTCAAAGGATGAGAGCTTGGTCCTAAATTCCTCCGCCAGGTCAGGGCAAGGATTTCTGACCATCTCCGCCTCTAGAGCTTTAAGCTCCAATTCAAGTTTAGTCAACGTGCGCACTATGTCCCTAAGTATACCGCAACTCTTAGCAATCGTGACGCCCCTTACAGTCACCTTAAAGGCTTCCCAAATCGTTTCCACCTTATCGACTGACCCCTTATTTCTAGGGAAGAATGCTTCTATCTCCTCACCAAGTTCATGCTTAAAGATAGGGTCAAGCAGGGCAGAGGGGAAAAGCCGCCATGGCGGACGCACTCTGGCATATCCAGGCATCTCCAATACAGCCAAAACAGGGCAGTGGTCTGAGTAGGTACGAGGTAGATGTTTCACCTGAATGACACCCCCAGCCAGGCCTCGCAAGATAAAGCAGTAGTCAATCCTCGCCCATGAGCGTGCGTGCGTCGTGAAATGAGTGCCTTCTCTAGACGCGGGGTGCGTGTGCCTCCAGCTATCTATCAGCCCTGCCTCAGTCAGTATGCCTTGAAGTGTGTCTCGAACTTTCGTGTTGTACTGTCCACTCCCATCTGACCTATCTGCGCCAGGAGTCAGTGACAGGTTGAAGTCCCCCCCCCCCAGATTATGTGTGTGGCTTCGATCTCCAATACATGACCCCACAATGCTAGGAAGAAACCGGGTGTGTCAATATTGGGCGCATAACAATTCACAATTATGATCACATCAGTGCCCAGTCTGCCCCAAAGGATCACATAACTCCCCTCAGTGTCCACCCTCGCTCCCAACTTTTGGAACGGCAGTGCTTTATTGATCAGGATGACTGTACCTCTCGAGTAAGTGGAATATGAGGAAAACTCCCTCACAAGTGCCCATCTACATGCAAATTTAGGGTCACTCCACGGGTTCAGGTGGGCTTCCTGAAGCAACACTATCTTTACATGATGCCTATCTAAATATGCAAGTACATTTCTGCATTTTCTGGGGTCATTAAGGCCTCGAACATTCCAGGACAATATTGAGACGTTATTCAAGGCGTCATCACCCATGCTCATCATTGTACTTCTGAAAAAAACGCATAGCCAGGTCGCCAGCCCTCACTCGTATCGTACCAAGTACAAGTCTCTCCGCTGTTTGGAACATTTGCAACTCCCATCCAATAACGCTTGCAATCACACTAGCTACAACACCTGCATTCATGCCATGAACATCTCCCGCAAAACTGCCTCTAGGCTCAACAACGCATACCCCAACAGCCATACACCCCCCCACCCCCCACATGCAGCACCCCAACTCCCACGCTCCCAGTCCTCCCCCCTCCCACTGAAGCAACCCAAACTTGCCAGTACCAAATCCTCTCCCCCCGTCCCGAACCCCGTACTCAAGAACCATAGAAGAACTGTGTGGGGAATCCCCTTCTGGGGGCATCAGAGGTACACACCAATACACCCCAACTCTCTCCTCCCGACCCGCATATGTCATACGGAAACAGCCAGAGAAGGGGGGGTGGTGCCTGGTATACATTACCCCTGCAGGTCAGGGCCTGTCCATCATACCAACGTCTCTCACAGCAACCTCCCCAGCTGGAGAAGATGCCAGTCAAATCAAGTGAGCCGTCCATATATCAGCTGCTGCTCACACCTCCTCCAATATTGCCACCATCCTGTTCATGCCAATAACAATCCCAACCTTGGATCACAGTGTACGACCCTGTCTGCCCTTCCACAGCCAGTACACAAAGCGAGGAGACTGCAATCCAGTTCCTCAAACCAGGTCAGGACATCCAAGGCTGAGACAGGCCATAGGATCCAAGCCGAATGTCAGTACAACAACAGGAGGTCAACCAGCCAGTAGCCAAGAGGCACTCTCAGTCTTCAGCATGCTCCACTGGGTCGCCGTCCGCATCTCCATTCTCCTCGTTCCGTCTGTCCCTTCTAGTAGCGCGGAGTTTCTTGATATAGTCCTCCACCTGCTGCGGATTTGTGAAAAAATATTGTTTGCCCTGATGGGTCACCCTGAGTCGTGCCGGGTACAGGAGTGCGTAATCCACCTGCATGTCCCTTAGCTTTTTCTTTACATCTAAAAACTTCTTCCGCTGCTCCTGCACCAGAGGCGTAAAGTCCGGGTATAATGAAAAGTGTACGCCCTCACAAGACAGGTTTTGATTCATCCACGCTGCTCGTAGTGCCGTGTCGCGGTCGCGGTAGTTGAGCAACCGGGCGATAATAGGCCGCGGCTGCGCCCCTGGCTTGGGCTTTGGTCCCAGAGAGCGGTGCGCCCTTTCGACAATAAATTGACTGGAGAAGGCCTCCTTGCCCACTGCAGTGATGAGGATTTTCTCTACATACTCCTCCATACGGCCAGTGTTGGTGGACTCCGGAACACCCGTGACGCAAATGTTATTGCGCCTGCTCCTCGCCTCTAACTCCTCATTCTTTGCCGCTATCACTCGCAGAATGTTGTCCATTCTGGAGAGGCGGGTATCGTGGGATGCCGATGTGTCCTCCGAGGCAGAGATACGTCGCTCCGCTTCTGTCAGGCGTTCCTCATGGACCTCCAGCTTCTGTGCGACCCCATCCATCCTTGAGGACAGGCGGTCCACCTTGTCCACTATCGTGGCGAAGCCCTGTCTCATCTCCTCCATCATTACTCGCATCTCAGGGGCCATGGGTGTGGGGGGGGTCTCAGTGCCCGATGGTTCGTGGGCACTGCCAGCGCCAGTCGTGTTACGCAGCTGTTTCTTAGGGGCCGTAGGTTCAAAAGAGAGCGTAGGCTGTCTACTGTCGTTCTTCCCCATTGTGCTCCGCCTGTAGGGGCCTGAGGTGCCCGGCGAGAGGCGATCGGTGTGGTGCTCACTGCCCTTCAACAATCTTTTGTGCATTCGCGCCACTCTATACAGCGTTCGCGCCTGTGGCAGCGCCACCCGTGTGAGGAGCAGGTCAACAGCGCCCAAGTGATCCTCTCACCTCGATGTGTCCCAGCTCCAGTGACCAAGGCCAGCCGATACTGTACACGAGGGGGGCCGAGGCCTCAGCTGGCCACGTTGTGTGGGTGGCGGGCAGCGGTACGCTGGAAAGGAGTAAGGAAGGTCCGTTCTCAAGAAGCACTGGGGGGGTGGTGGGGGGTGGGGGGAGGGAAGGCCCAACGCGCCGCCAGCGGGCAGCAACACTTGCAGTACGATCACAGCCTGTGACCCCCAGTGGCCTCTTGATGCACCTCGACCCCCTGCCCCCAGAAGCAGCGAGCTCACAGAAGGAACGGGGGCACCGCCGGCAATCCGCAGTCCAAGGCCGGGGTCCCGGTCAAACTCCTCCCGGCCCAGGTGGTAGTGCACGGCCCTGCCCACACTCTCAGCAGGTCTCAGGTCCGCCGCCCAGCACCCCTGCACGTTGTTGCGGTCAGCGGAGGGGGGAGACTCACCGCCGCTGCTGTCCGCTGATCTCCGGCAGGTCCCGCACACCCCGGGCAGGTCACTCCGTCTCTGAGGCCTACCTGCCTCGTGGCGAGCCCCGACCTCGCGTGGCACGGTGCCCAGGCTCCCGCTCCGCCCTTCCGCAGCAGTGCGTCCCGACCAGAGTTCTCGGTCGGCTAAGTCCAGCACCGAACGTCAGATCGCCCCCAAACTTGGACAGGAGCTGCAGGATAGGAAGGCCCACACTCGCTGAAATTTTCAGGCGGATACCTGCAGGCTAACAGGATAAAATCAGGATGGTTCTGACCAGGCAGCCAGAGCCTCACTAAAGTGCGGCCATTAGCTCGTGCGCCCTCTAGCGCCCCTTCTGCCCAGTGGTATTGTGTTGTTGGCTACGTGGTTGCCATGTCAGTTTGGGGTACACTGTCAGCACAGGGTGTGATGCTGTGCACAGGATAGCATGCTGGATGTGCACTGTCATGATGTATATGTGTTATTCCTGTATATATGCCCAGCTGTTTATGTGTATGGACATCCTGTGTTTGCCCGTAGTCCTGGTCCCCTGGCATACATGTGATGTGTGCTCTTGGGTGATGAGGAGGTGTGCAGTGGGAAGGGTGTGATTTTGTAGTTGTTGTGTATGTGTGTGTGCCCCTGGATTGGGATAGACACACAAGTGTCAGCCAGGAGTTGTGTGGCTGGGGCTTTGATTGTCCTGCCCTGTGTAAATTATTTGATGCTTTTGTGTGAGTTGTCTGTTGTGCACTGTGCAGTGTGTTGGTGTGTCCATGCAGTTCTGTGCGACTCCTCATTGTTGTATTTGTCACTTATGTGTGTGCAAAGTGTGTGACTTGCACATCAGTGTTGTGTTTGTTTGATTATCAATGTGTGTTTTGTGTGTTGTGTGGACTATGTGATCCTGCTGGTCATCACTGGCATTGTGTGTGACTTTCTCTAGCACTGCAGGCACATGGTACCTTTTCTCCTCCTGTGAGGCATGGTGTGCGGTGTGATGCCATCCCCTATGTGTGCCACTTGTGCGTAGACATTGTGGGTCTGCCTTGACTCTATTTGTGTGTTGGACACACCTCACATGTCTGATACTGACATGCAAATCAGTTGATTTTGATGTCAGCTATCCCCTTTGTTTCCATGTGTATGTGCCTCCCCATCTCTTCATTTGTGAGTCTGTGCCTTGTGGTGGAGGTTTTGGGCCAAGTGTGCTGTTCAACTCTGGACATGGCTACATTGTTTTCTGTGTGATGTTCTTGTGGTATTCATCAGTTTTGCTTGCCCTTGTGCACTTGAGCTGTGTGTGCTACCCAGTGCTCTGGTATTGCTGGGTGTGCTGTTGTATTCCAGAGTGGTGCATCCTGTTGTTGTTGTGTTGGGTGTCTGTGTGTTGGCTGTGGTGTAGCTTCACTTCATGGGTGTGCTGTTGTTTTTGTCCTGTGCTGCTTTGTGGTGTGTGTTGTGGTTGTGCCAGTCATGTCTGTGTGTATCTGTTGTGCTTGTTGTGCACACACTGCCTGTTGTGCGTACAGTGTTGTGTGTCTGTGTGCTTGGCATTGCCTGATGTGCATCCCCTGATGTCCTGTGGTGTTTATGTATAGTTTTGTGCAGGCATCTGTTCAGGCTACCCTGTGTGTGTGTTCTGTTTGTGGTTACACCAAGGTAGTGTGTATGTGCTGGGAAATATTGTCAGCCTTGAGGGTGTGTGGCACTGGTGTAGTGTGTTCCTTGTCAGATACTCCTGCAGTGGCTGACTCCCTGGTTGTCTGTTGTGTGGTGCATGGTGTGTATTGTGCTTGCTTGTACCTTTGCTTGTTGATGTGCATGGGGATGTACAGGATGGGCATATGGCATCTAACTAGATAGTGTGTGTTGATGTGTAGTTGGGGGCGGTGTGTCCCTGTGGTGTCAGTGCCCTGCCCATGCCTTGTAGTGGCCCTGCCTTCTGCATTGTGCGCATGTGTTGACCACGGCGGTGATTTGACCAGGAGCAGGACGTTGCTGCTAGTTCGCGGTCGATGTGTGTCCCGGATGCAGAGGGGTGACTTGTTGGCAGGCGGGTAATATAGGGGTGCCCTTGTGGATGTGTTGTGACCCCCAGCAGGGTGTCTGTGGTGGAGTTGGACCCTGTGTTGCGCCGTGTGTTGTGTGTTATATAGGTGTATTTGCGTACCTGCGGCGGCCCTGTTGATGGTAGTGCAGTAGCAGGTACATGACCGGATGCAGGTGGAGGGCTGGGTCCATGGCGTTCATGGCCGGGTCTCGGCTATAGTGCTCCGCTATCGTCTTTCCGCCGGGTCTGGTTATGCGGTGTCTCTGCAGCGGAGCGTCTGCCTGTTTGGGCCATCCTAATTTGTGGAGCGGTGCGGACGTCATTCGGCACGGCGGTGAGTCTCGATTGGCTCCCACCGCCGTGGCGGGCGCACTTTGATGGTGGTGCGCGTCGCTCCGTGGCAGACGGGAAATGAGCTATGTTTTACTATACTGATATGGCGGACGTGGGTTCCGCTGTTCGTAGGCAGAAAAAGGCATTTTCCGCACCACCAGCACCGCGGTGGTGCCACCGCCCGACATCCTAATGGACCCCTTAGTGTTCTTGTCATGAAAACTGTTGTAGGACTTCTCGATGGTTTTAAAATGGTTTAATCTCTACTGCTCCTCCTTAGAACCCTCTTTCGCCCTCACTACACGGTGCAAACGCTTAAGCAACTCAACATACTCCCCCTTCCAGATGTGCTCCTTAGTAGACATCATGAAATGCACACCCAAAGGTTTCGTAATCCTCATATATGGCAGCCGCTTAATCTTTAGTTCTTTACTCTCAGGCTTCGCTGCACCATCCCTGGCTGCCCCATCACCCGCTGTGCCAGCCTAGCTTGCTGCCCCGCCTGCTCCGCTGCCCCAGCACCATCTGCTCCAGACCCTGAGGGCCCAACACCCGCCGTCCTGTGGTCGTCCTCCTGTACCTTCCCACCAGGCCCCACCACCCCATCATCCGGGCCCACACCTTTATCCACCACATACATGCCCTTCCTCAGATGATCCTCCACGTCCCCCACCTCTCCCCCACCCCCACTGAAACCAAGGACGCCACACGCCGCTCTCCACGCCTCTGGTCCAGGGACGCTGTCCTCGTCTCCCAATAAGAGGCCCGGGCCGTCCTCTCCCGCGGGCCCCATGACACCTGCAAAACTCTACGAACACCTTTACTCAGCCCACCACCACCCTCACCATCGCTCAGCTCTCCTTCTTCCAAGCTATCCTCATCTTCAATTATTTGCACCCTGCCAGTCACATAACCCCGGACGGCCGGCGGCGCAGGCTGCACCCTGCCTGACAACAGCCACCACATCATGCACCCCTCCTAAACCAGTAAAAACATCCGATGCTGAGCTCCTCTTCTGGCTGTGCCCCCCAAGCTGTAGTGGCCCTGAGGGTGGAAGGGTCAGCAAGCCCGCCACGGGCCTACTTCTGCTGGCCACGATGGGATCTCCTGCTGGTGCCGGTCACGCTGAGGGAGGATCAGCCCTCCCTTCACCTGATGGGCTGTCCCTAGCCCTGCCAAGTCAGGATCCCCGCGGCATACGTCCTCCTGAAATAGAAACAGTAGGTCTGGTGTGCTGGGTCCCTCAAACTGAGCCTCACCACCGACTCCATAATGCCCACTGCTCCACGCGCGCCTACCGCCCATGCCCCCATCCTCCTACTGACCCCCTTCCCCACTCTCTCCCTCCTCATCCTCGCTCCAGGCCAGACCCCCAAACTCGGCCCCCGGCATCCAAAAGGGCCCCCCCCCAACACCCCAATCCTGTCCTCCGACTACCCCCCTGCCCTCTCACCTACAATCCCCAAAGTCCCACCCCGCCACACGGGCCCGCCACGTCCCCGTCTCCCTGAGCCGCACCCCCAACCGTCCCTGGCGCATCCTGCACCCCTTCCACCAAAGAGTCGAAAACATCCAGCCCCTTCCAGTCCTTCCCGCTGTCATCGGAATCCAAAAGCAGTGGGGACATCCCTTCAACCGCTGCCCACCCACTTCCAGATCCCCCACACTCCTCCCCCGACTTATCCCCTCTACGCCCTTCCCGTACCCCCCCTGCTCCTCAACCGTCAAATCAGCCCCCCATCCACCTATGCCCACCAAAGGTCTCCCCTTTCCCTCCTTTGCCCTGCCCCCCAGAAGCCCTCTGCCTCCCCATTGTTACCGCCTGAGTCAACCCCCCAGGGTGGAGATGGACTCTCTTGCCTCCCCGTACGCCCCCCTGAAACTATCAAAACTGACCCCTTCCCCCCTCTCCCCCTGTGGGTCTTGCTCCCCGCACCCGCCTTCCCAGACACCCCGCCCCTTCGTGGCCGCTCCCGAGTGTTTGGAGCGGCCAGAAACAGGGGAGACGCTCTTCGCTCCTCTCCCCGCCTTGCGCCATTCTGCTTCTCCCACGCCACCTGCCGCCCGCCGCCCACACAGATGCTCTTGCGGTCTGCCTCGGAGCACCGCGACCGCCTCCCGCCGCACTTCGACCGCGCCTGATTGACCGGGGCGGTCAGAACACGGCTGACTGGTCTGCGGGGAGACGCTGCCGGCGCTCCCCGCCTCCCGCTGCATCGCGACCGCCCCGATGGACCAGGACGGTCATGTCACGGCTGCCCAGTCTGTGGGGGGACGCTGACTGTGCTCCCCACTGCGCCTTATTCCCGCCCTCTACCCGGCCCCCTCCCCACTACCATCAGCAACCAGGGCTGCGCCCCCGGAATCCGTGCGGCCCTTACTCCTCACCTGCACTCGGGCCATCTTGCGTGGTGGCGAGCAGGCCAAAATGGCCGCCGCCACGCCAGCAGACGCACGCCTCACCCTGAGGGCCCACCAAGAGGTCCATCCGCCCTGCTTCACTAAGCAGGTGGATGGCTTCCAACACACGGATGTCCTCACTAGCCATAACTTCGCCAAACAAATGCTGACAAACGAACAGCAAAACCGCCTCAATGCCGCCAGAAAAAACCTGCCTACAGCGCTCCCAGCCACCACCAGAACCTAAAATGGTGGCAGGGACAGCGCTAACCCCCACTATATTGCTTTGGGTTATATTTAAAAAATGGGCTGCCTTTGGGCTACTCCCATGCCAGCCCAAAGCCGCAAAGTGGCTGTTCCCTGCTCTCCCCCTCCCCCTCTCAAATCTGCCCGCAAGGCAGACCTCGAGATGCTCGGCTGCCCCCCAAAAACCCCTTCTTCTGCTCTTTATTTAGTGTTTTGGGCCATTCTGGATAGCCAGGATCACCGTCATATGCATTTCGATAGAGGCTGGTAGCCGCCGCCTTGCGAAGAATTGTTTATGTTCGGCGAGGCGGATCTGGGTGGGAGTGCCCCATCAGCAGTGGCGTTCCCTGTTAATTCCCCGGTTCGATATGTACAGTAGGCCGAAATTATCTTGTAACACTTATACTGACTGTTTAAATACAGTTTCGAAATGAGCAATGTGGTCATAACATTTCATGTACAGAGCGCTTATTATGTAGCCACAGAATGTATGTTCACTACAATTATACGACCTTTGAACCCGTTTTCACTGAGTTAGTGAACACATACAAATTTGTTTGTATTTCTCTTTGGTATGTGACAGTTAAACCCGTAATTTCTTGCGAGTTTATTTTTACCATCAAATAATCATTTCTTCTAGAGCAGAGCTCACGTCCTGAGCAGTTGCCAGGTGAGGTTAGGTGATTTGCCCACACATACTGGGTAAGTCCTTATAATTATATTTAGTTTTTTATCCTCACTAATGTGTGTCCAAGTATTGAGGACATTGATTCATTTTCTATCACAATTTAAAAATGAGTACTGAATTTTTAATTTTGATGTTTGTACCTCTCTCTTTCCCTTTCTTCATACAGGTCTGACAATTACAACAGTCCAGAATCTGTGATCTGCTGTGTATGTTTGTATCTGTTCCATTGAAAGGTAATTACTTATTTTGTAGTTAACTTGTTACACTTATTATTTTTTCACTATTTGCAGTAGCTTATACTCGTATGTCCTGAAGAATGCTAGATACTCTGTAGGTAACAGAAGCAGAAACATGTAGACCGGCCCTCATAAACTTTATAGTTGCCGTTATTCTTTCAAACTGCACGAGCACTGTTTTTAATTCCTGACACCACAAGAGATAGATATTAAAGAGGTTTTCTCATGGTAGTCAGTTTTAATACACTTCACATTTTTTTCACTCAAGCATTGCACCCATCACTATGAATGATATTTAGCTCTTGATCTGACGGATCTTAGTGTATACAGTTGTACTCATAAAACACATCCCTGAGCTCCTCCCTCTGAGGTGAAGGGGTTGTATCCCTCGTCTGTACTAGGTTTACAGCCGGGAGGAGATCCCAGATGATGAAGCATGTCACCTTTTGGCAAGTGATTGGGATTCTGTCCTTTAAATAGGGCTTTCCAGTGAGAGGTCACTGTTATAAACGCATACTTTATTATTTGGGCTCTTGTAAAGGCCACCTAGGCACCAGGTCATTCAAGAGACCCACAGATACATTTGTATTTTCTAGTTCTGGTTGGTATTATATCTGTGTTGGTCGTTAAACTTTTCCCTGGACCGTCTATCCCCTGGTTTATTTGTTAGTCTTCAAATGTACCCATGTACAATGATGATCAAATGTGATCCCTAAATATGTAAAAGTGTCAACAGTTTTAAGGGCACTGTAACCAATGTGGGCAACCGTAGATCATAGCGTACAATTTAGTTTTATTAGTTGTCAGCCCTAAGTCAGATATGAATCCCACAAAGCTATCCAGTAATTTTTGGAGTCCTCTTCCTGTTTAAGTCATAAATTCCCAAACATCTGCAAACATTAGGACCGGTATCTTATGAGTCTCTATCCTAGGATGATCTATATCAGAAGATAACAAATAATTTTTGTACTCATTTATATGAAAACTAAAAAGAAAAGGGGTCAGCATACAGCCTTGTCTGACCCCTTTTTTGATTTTGATATAAGGGGTACATTCCATGTGTGGGCCAAAACTTTTTTTTTTTTAACTCTGTTAATACAATTATGCAAACACATACATCACAAGCAGCGAGTTGTGACCATAGGTCTACAAGATGGTCGTGCAGCAACTAGGCCATACTGCAAAGTTAGACCTACAACAATAACAATGAAAGCACACAGACACAGACTCCAGTATTTCAGAACTCATTTGTCAGGACCAACCCCCTCCCCTGAACTCTGGGGTCGCCATGGCATCTTCCCATATTCCCCTTTATGACCGCAATGGGGACCAGATCTTTTCCCATTTACGGGGAAATCCCCGACCCTGGTATATAGTCTTCTCAGATAGCATACACCAATTCATGTCCTTCCCCCATCCCGCTAGAATCGGCACCCCAAGGAAGCCCCAGAGTCATACTATATTTCTCTGGGCCGCTGACAAGCCCAAGGTGAGCCTATATCTCGTTATATCTGGGTGGTGGGTCATCTCCTCATATATGTAACAAACACATCTTGGCTGATTCCGTAACCATATGTCACCGTCTAATTTGTGCAACGCAAGCTGTCAGGACTCCCAGTCATGCAGGTCACAGATTGCCCTGTGTCATTTGCCAACATCCTTATGGAGGTAGCATTAGTCATATAGCGCTGTGCGTAACCCAAAAAGGATTTGCATTTGCCAATGCTTGTTTTTATTTGCTTTTGCCAGTGTTTGTTTTTATTTACTTTTGCCAATGTTCGTTTTCTATGTTTGGGAATTTGCCAATGCTCATTGGTTTCAGGAAGCTGAAGGGCACATGTAGCTTAACAACTGCCTGCTGACATTGTTGTCATGTCGCCAGGCAGCAGAGGGCTCTGGTGGTTTCAACACGTGGATAATAATGATCCTGAGCACCTTGTTGTTGCACACGCCCGCCAACGCCCAGGATCTAGGCTATAAATAGCCTCATCAGCAAACAGGGGTTGCTTGGCTTTGTCACCGTGTAAAGGATTCCCCAGAGCCATGAAGGAATTCCCCAAAGCCTCTGCCTCGTCAAAGACCACGTGACTGCTGACAGAGGATTTCCTCTGTCTTCGAGCCTGCTCAAAGACAAGGCAAGGACATTACAGAACTCTGTCACTATGCTTGCATGAGATAAGTGTTTTGTTTGATTTTCACTTAGTCTTGTTACCCTTTAACTCCTTGTGGGGGTCACTGTTTGAAAACAATCCTACAATACTTGTGGTGCTTATTTATGGTGTTAACTCTTAGTGGCGGTTTAGCAGCTGCCTTTGACAGTTGATGCACACATTTCGGACACTTGCTTTTGATATTTGATGCACACTTCTGTGATTTTGATATTTGGTGCACACATTTTTGAAATTTGCTTTTGATATTTGATGTGTGCTTTTCTGCCTTTGATATTTGGTGCACACTTTTCTGGAAATTGCTTTTGATATTTGATGCACGCTTTCCTGACTTTGATATTTGGTGCACGCTTTATTGAAAACTGACATTTATATTTGGTACATGTGTTTTGGCTGAAATAGCGCAATGGGTGATTAGTTGAAGCGCAACACCCTGTTAGTTAAAGTGCAATGGTCTTTATGTAAAGTGCACTTGTTTTTAGTTGTTTCCTGGAGCACGTTGGTGGCGTTTTAGAAGGCAGAAGTAATCCGTGTTCTGAGAACTGAATGCAGACTTTTGCTTGAGCTGTGGAAACGCTTTCTGATGCATGGATGCATATATGACTGCTTATGCTTCAAAAAGGTGAGATGCTCTGACAGCGCAAACATATTAAGTGAATTCATAACAAAGAATACAAAGTCCAACACCTATCGTAAACTTCTGATTTATCAGCCTGACCCATTAATCCGACTTCGCCAACAGTGGGAAACAGACGTAGGCTATTTAGAGGACGATGACTGGCAGGAGGCCCTCTCCCCGGGTAGTCGCCATCCCTATGCGCCTGCGACTGGTCTTACCCAGATCCTACCTGCCCGCGCACGCGTTGGTCTCGATGGGCCGTTGGACTGACTGCGGCTGCCTCAGGGGGTGCACCGCGGAGGGCACCCTCTTTCATACTGTATGGGACTGCTCGCAGTTACAACCCTACTGGGGGGAAATAGTTTCTGAGTTGGTAAAGGGGGGGGGGGGGAAGGTATCTCATTGTCCCCACAGCCTTGTTTATTTGATGTATGGGAACCTACGGACCTGACCCAAACCGAACGTACGTGGGCATCACCAGGGTTTGCTTTGGCAAAAATAAATATCGCTCAGGGGTAGGGAACTGGTACCCTACCGAAATATTTGAAATGAGCAAAGGATATGGGCCAGGCCATGCTTGCAGAAAAAGATGTGTTGAAGTGCTGAGGGTATAAAACACAAAAGTGTCAAAGGGTCTACAAAGTCTATGTGTGGTTCATTAAACTAAAAAATCCACAAAAAAAATCTATGTCAACCCATTAAACAATTATAAAGAGACATCGATGGATAATCTGTAATCCCTGACAGGATACCCATCAGTCACCACTCGGAACCGCCCTTCATCATTTGGCATTCCTGTTAACCATATCATAGGTACACTACCGGTTGAGATGGAAGGTCAGATAGTATAACCTTTTTAAGAACCTTGTAGTGGCCAGAAATAGTTTAGAGTGTCACAAACTACCCATCAATAAAAATGAGGGTGACTGATTTGCAGTGCTAGTGAAAAGAAATGTGATTAGTGAAAAAATAAAATTGGGTGAGGGAGCAGGACTACTACTACTACTAAACTGAGAAAAATCCTAATTTTAAGAATTTCCGTATTCACAGAAGGCATTTCGGAGTCCTAAAGTTAGGAGTCCTAACTTTACTACTACTAAACTGAGAAAAATCCTAATTTTAAGACTTTCGGTATTCACAGAAGGCATTTAGGAGTCCTAAAGTTAGGACTCCTAACTTCTGTGAATACCAAAAGGAGTAAGTGCCTTCTGTGAATACGAAAATGGTAGTAAGTTTAGGATTTTGTCTTAAGTTAGTTCTGTGAATCGGCCCCTTAGTGAACTAGGCATGTTAAAAGCACACAAATCACATGGTTCACTTTGGGACCCCCCCCAGAACCTTCCTATCCACACTCAGCTTGGAGTATTTTCCTTAAAGCCAGTCAAGTAATGTCTTCCAAAACAGAAAAATGGTTGGAAGAAGGAAACCCCCAAGGTGATCCATGTGACACACCCCACTGGGATTATAAAAGTAAGCCAGAGGGACGAAACAAATTCAATCAGCTGGCCCTCGTACATTGGTGCCATGCTCCAAAATATACCTCACAAGTTTAGAATCACGAATATTGATACCAATAACAGTCATCTGAGTCCACTTTGGGGGCTTTGCTCTCACATTGTACCCCGCAGACACCGTTTATTCCTCTTGAAAACACATTGCTACTTATATGCTTAAAGAAAATATTCAACAAATGGACCACCTTATTTTTTGGTTTGTTATTGTGACCCAGAGTGGGACCATTCTTTAATACAATTCCATAGGGACTGCATTCGGGAGAGAGATGAAGAGTCTGTGGATTTCCAAAGTTACACATTGCAGAGGATACCAGGTTAGATGCAGCTGAGGGGAATTCCTTGCTCCCATGTTGTGGAGCCCTAGTTGTATAAGGCTGAGCTACAGGTGCTGTAACTGAAAGGGGTGCCCCATCCCTTGTCGGCATCACATTTTCTGCAGTCTGAATTGTAATTTGTTGCCCGGTTCTGTTTTCTATTGTACATAGTACTCCACAACGGGGATTCACAGGGGCATATTTGTTAGACTTAACAAGCATTATCATCTCCTTCAGGGATGCGTCTATACTTTGGAGTGCAAGTGTCACAGAAGCCAGCAACTTTGTAAGAATGTTTTCCAAAATATGAGTCTCCCCAGGGGTTAGCTATCATTTGCTCAGTCTCTAGTGCCTTCACTGCTTGATTACTGGCAGGAGGGCCTCCACTACCATCAATAGTAACTAGGGTTGGGCGGAATTTGCGTAGTTGCGCTACGCAAAGCTCAGCGAAATGGTAAAAAATCTCAGCGAGCATGCAAAAAATTCCGCGAACACGCAGAATTGCTTGTTTCGCCCGTTCACAATGCTTTTTTCCTGTTTGCGAAAGCTGTTTGCGTGCTCGGGCAGAAATATCTTGCGAACGCTCATTTTGAAAGCGCGAACAAGCAAAAAATTCCGCGAAGTTGCGGATCGCAGAATTTTTGGCAATCCGCGTTCTCCACGGAACACGAAATTACCCAAATTCCGCAAATGCCGCGATCAGAACGGAATTTATCGCCCAGGCCTAATAGTAACATTACCCTTCTGCTTACCCATAATATATAAACTTCAGTGTGCAAATGCAGAGTCTTGGAGCCAAGAGGAGTGGCTCAGCCCAGCGTCCTCCAAGCTCTGATGGGCCTGCTCGGGACTAAAAATGCAGGTTAACCCCTTGCAAAACCAGGCTGTTTCGTGATAGATAATTTTTATGTTTCCACAATAGGTTTTGAACCCTTCCCTGTAATGGGCCCTTGGCCCACCCACACAAGTGAGGTAGCATTTTTATTGGGAGACCTCCGGAAAGGCTGAGTGGCAGGACATTTGTGCCTGTGCAGTGATCTTACAACTTTACCACACAGAAATGTGCGAAGAATTAGATTCTTCCAGCTAAATTTGAGGTTTGCATAGAATTCTGGGAGAAAAAAAACTAGGGAGATCCATGTAAACCACACCTCTTTGGACTTCCCCTGGTGTCTAGTGTGTACAAATGACTGGGTTTGATAGGTTTCCCTAGATGTATAGAGATGGTGGTATATTTAATAGGTTACAGGAGCCAAAAGGGTGATTCCACTGAGCATATATGATTCGTATCAACTCTAGTTACGGTGCAGTACGGTTGAGAGAACCACCTGCCTCTCTAAAAATTGTGACCTAAGCAACAAGAGAACATAATATGAATTCCCCAGCACACGTGATATATAAGCAACATATGGTTGTACATGCAACTTTTTCAAGGCTTTAGAATTCACTGTAGTGCAGTATTAAGTATGGCGATAATTCCAGGCCACACTTTCCTGTGGCGTGAGGTGCTAGTAATACTGCTGGGCTTCGATTGCGAAGTTTTCGGGTATCCTTTTAGAAATCTTGGATTGAGCCGCCGATCCGCGTCCTCTCCCCTCACGCCGCGTTTCCTCGTGTGCAACCATACGGAGGCAACAAAACATGTGTTGGCTTGGGAACAGTTCACTAATTAAAGCTTGAAGAAGGAAACAAAGGCCAAAGAAATAACTTGGATCCATTGTTTTGTTCTAAATTACATGTGAATAACATCTGAAATTGTTGTTGCTTATATATCACGTGTGCTGGGGCATTCATATTAGGTTTCCCTAGATGGTTGTCTAGCCCGGGACCAAAAATGCAAGTTACCCTCTTGCAACACGAGGTTGTTTTGTGATTGATAATTTTGATGTCGCCACAATATGTTTTGGGTCCATCCCTGTCTCAGACACTTGGCCCACCTACACAAGTGAGATAGCATTTTTATCAGAAGACCTAAGGAAATGCTATATGCGTGAAGTTTGTGGCTCTCTGCAGATTCCAGAACTTTCCATCAAAGAAATGTAGTGAAACTGTGCTTTTTTTGGGACACATTCTGAGGTTTGCAAGGAACTCTAGGTCAATCAATCAATCAAAAATACTTTATTCGGCATAAAACAACCATAAAAAGTACAATGTTAAAAAAGATGTCTCAAGCTTTTTAAAACCGCACTAAAAAGTCTATATACAAGCCAAACATAAAGAACGAGTGGTTCGTCTTACAAGGATCATCTCAAGCAGTTGGCATAAATTATCCTAGGTTAGAATAGTTTATCCAAAAAATATAATAAGATATTACATAAAAGAATTACAGAGTCCAGACACGGATGAGTAGATCATGTACACCCGGGGGGTACCATACCTTTTATGAATAACAAATATTAAACCCAAAGACGTTTATCCCTCCCCTCTACCAGTTCTAAGTTTCATCGCCAGTCTTAGGAAATTAACTGTGCAAAATAGCGCTAGGGGCTCTACAGACAATTTCAGGAACAATAGGGCCACCTTTGCTTGTTTAAATTTAGCGTTTCTTTAAATACCTTTTAAAAATAATCGCCTAGGGTAATTATAGACAGGGCATAATAAAAGAAAGTAAAGCGTGTCCTGCAGAGACCGTTGGTCGCAGCTGCATGGACCCTTCATCTCTAACTGCGTTGTACACCCTGTCGGACCAGCCAAAATGTGGTGGAGCAAGTTTAGCCTGAAGCGGGTCATAAGAAATCTGTCCTGGGGATTGTAAACGTAGGACAGATAAGGCTCCAAGCCCAAGCACGACTTTGTTAGCTGGTGGGTTCTCACCGATAACTTGGTCAGCTCCCTGTCTTCTCTATTTGATATTTCTCTATTTAAAAACTCTGTCTTAATGTGGTCCTTGTCCCAGGATAACAATTTTGTTGGCTGGGAAAAATATTCGGCATGGCCCAAGGCCGTCAGGTTTTCCCTGACATATTTGAGCCATGGAATATTATGGCCCTGATCCCGGGTCATACAATCCCATATTATCTGCTTACTCAGCCCCTCCTCTGGATTGAATGTCTGACATAATATCGACAGACAGAATATCGACATGCAAAAATATCGGAGCAAAAATATCGACAGCAAAAATATCGGAATCCTATCTTCATTAAGGTAAGTACAAAAATATCGAAAAAATAATATCGAAGTACAAAAATATCGGAATCAAAAATATCGTTTTTTTAAATGTATTAATAATAATGTAAAAATAAATTAAAAATACATATAATTTTACAACTATTAAATAAAAATATTAAAACAAAATTAAAACTAATACATATAAATTTAAAATAAATAAAACACTTAATAATTTAAATTAATTTTTTTTTTTCATGTAATTTATTTGATTTAATGTAATTTTTTTTTGTTTTTACCCTGTAGGCCTGTACTCCAAAAATCCAAAACTGACCCTGAACCCTAAAAATATCCCTGTACCCCAAAAACCCAAAACTGACCCTGAACCCTAAAAATACCCCTTTACCCAAAAACTGAAAACTGACCCTTATCCCTAAAAATACCCCTTTACCCAAAAACTGAAAACTGACCCTGAACCCTAAAAATACCCCTTTACCCAAAAACTGAAAACTGACCCTAAACACTAAAAATACCCCTTTACCCAAAAACTGAAAACTGACCCTGAACCCTAAAAATACCCCTTTACCCATGAATTGAAAACTGACCCAGAACCCTAAAAATACCCCTTTACCCAAAAACTGAAAACTGACCCTGAACCCTAAAAATAAAATACCCCTTTACCCAAAAACTGAAAACTGACCCTGAACCCTAAAAATACCCCTTTACCCAAAAACTGAAAACTGACCCTGAAAACTAAAAAGACCCCTTTACCCATGAACTGAAAACTGGCCCTGAACCCTAAAAATACCCCTTTACCCAAAAACTGAAAACTGACCCAGAACCCTAAAAATACTCCTTTACCCAAAATTAATTAATATTATTTAATTACCAATTAATTATTAATTAACAATAACAATAAAGTAAATATATTAGCACATTTGCTGTAATTAATTTAGTTTAATAATTAATATTATTTTTCCCAATTAATTAATTAAGAATAACAATAAATTATATATAAAAAAATTACTATAATTAATGTAATTAAATAATTAATATTAATTAATTACCAACTAATTAATAATTATAAATATGTCAAAAATTATATTAATTAATTAACTAATTAATAGAAATTAATTACCAATTAATTATTAATTACAATATGTACAAACATATATCAATTAATTAATTATTATTAAATTACTTCCCACCCTATTCCCCTATAAACCCATAACCCGCTACAGAACATATTTATCAATTAATCAATTAATTAAAAATAATTAAAAAATATTTCTCAATTAATTAATTAATAATTCCTACTAATTAATAATTAAATTCACATAATTAAATTACTTCCCACCCTATTCCCCTATAAACCCACAACCCGCTACAGTAGTAAAATACATTATTTAATTAAATTACATTAAAAATAAATAATAAAACATAATAAATACAATATAATATACACTAAATTTATTTAAAAATTGATATTAGTAACATCAAAGTTATTAATTTCGATATTATTGACATCGATATTTACAACTTCGATATTACTGATATCATACCAATATCGATATTAAGACTGTCAATATTACTTACCTTCGATATTTTGTCCCATCGATATTTAAACTTCGATATTTTTGTATATCGATATTTAAAAATCGATATTTTGTCTGTGTACCCTCTGGATTAGTCCGTATTTTAATCCAGCATGCAAGGGGTTTCCATTGCAGCCTGTCAGTGATGTGGGCCAAGCCCAGTTCCTCATGAACAGTATAAGAAGGTGTGCTCTGGGGGACCTTTAGTACCCGTCTCAAATATTTATTTTCTTCTGTTTGTAGTTTGTGTGGATCGGTGGAGCCCCAAACCTCACTGCCATATAGGACTTTAGCACAACTTACAGAGCTATACAGGCTCAGTATTTGCTCCGGGGACCAGCGGCCTAACCTTTTTTCAAAATTCATTATTGCCCCTGTTGAGTTAATTAATGTATTACATTTCTCGTCTGCAGGGGCTTTGACACTGAGGTGGCTGTCAAATAGAATCCCCCGATATGAAAATAACTTGACCTTTTCCAGTCCCTGAGTGCCTATTGTATACTTAGTTGTCCTGGTTGGTGCTTTTCCTATCTCCATGACATACGATTTGGTATGGTTCGGTAAAAGATCTAGATTATCCATAAAACGAACAAAGCCGTCTATAAGGCACTGGAGTCCCCACGCAGTGTGAGCCAGAAGAACCGCGTCATCCGCGTACAGTAACACAGGGATGCTTCTCTTTCCTATCTGTGGGCAGTCCACCCCCAATGCTACCAGCGCCTGGGCTAGGCCATTTATATGTATAGTGAATAGGAAGGGGGCCAGGATACACCCCAGCCTCACTCCCCTTGAACATGGAAAGCGTTCGGTGACGTTTACCCCCTCGTCATATCTGACCTGGGCAGAGGTGTTCTGGTGCAATGCTCTTAATATATTTACCAAACCTGAATCAACTCCCAAGGCCTCCAATAGTTCCCACAATGTCCTCCGATTTACTCGATCAAATGCTGCCGTAAGATCCATGAAAGCCAAGTACACTGTCCCCTCACTGGCCGCAGTGTACTTGGCTGCCAGAAGATGCAAATTAAGGCATTGATCTGTGGTAGAGCGGCCTTGCCTGAACCCATTCTGGGTATCAGTGATAATGTCGTTTTCTTCCGCCCAATCAGTTAGTCGGTTAAGAATAGCCCTGCCTAGGACTTTCATAGTCACATCAATAAGTGAAATGGGCCGATAACATTGTTGGCTATTTCTGTTACCTTTTTTAAATATGGGGACTATTGTGGCCGTAGACCAAGACGCTTGCATCTTTGTCTCCACTGCAGTGTTTATTACCCGGGTGAGTATAGGCGCCCAAAGTTCTTTCTGGCTCAAGAGTCAAGTCAAGTCAAGTCAAGTAATTTATATAGCGCGCTACATACCCAGAGGGTCTCAAGGCGCTTGAAGAGGGGTGGGGAATTATTTGTCGAATATCCAAGTTTTAAGTTGCTTTCTGAATGTTAGGTGGTTCTGAGTAAGGCGAAGGTGAGAGGGAAGTGAGTTCCAGGGGAGGTACCTAAGATAAGGACTTCTGTTTTGTCTGAGTTCAGTTTCAGACGGCTGTGCTTCATCCACTCGGCTACTTCTTTCATTCCTTCATGTAGGTTGGTTTTGGCGGTGTTCGGGTCTTTGGTAAGTGAGAGGATTAGTTGAGTGTCATCAGCGTAGGAGATGATGTTGAGGTTGTGTTGGCGTGCGATGGTCGCGAGGGGGCTCATGTATACGTTGAAGAGGGTGGGGCTGAGTGACGATCCTTGTGGTACGCCGCAGATGACTTCGGTGGCCTCTGACTTGAACGGTGGAAGGCGGACTCTCTGAGTTCTTCCGGTAAGGAACGAGGAGATCCATTCCAGTGCTTTTCCTTGGATTCCGATGTTTCTGAGGCATTGTAGGAGGGTGCTATGACAGACTGTGTCGAAGGCTGCGGAGAGGTCAAGGAGGATGAGGGCGACTGTATCTCCATTGTCCAGTAGAGTTCGAATGTCGTCTGTTGCTGCGATGAGTGCGGTTTCAGTGCTGTGTTTTGCTCGGAAGCCGGACTGTGAGGAGTCGAGGGATTTGTTGGTTTCGAGGAAGGCGGCGAACTGGTTGTTGACAGCTTTCTTGATGACTTTGGCCGGGAATGGTAGGAGCGAGATGGAGCGGTAGTTTTTGAGTTCGGTGGGGTCAGCTGTGGGTTTTTTCAGAAGGGCGCTGAGTTCGGCGTGTTTCCAGCTTTCCGGGAAGGTGGCGGAGTTGAGGGAGCAGTTGATGACGTCCCGGAGGTGTGGTGCAATGATGGAGTCTGCTTTGTTGAAGATATGGTGAGGGCATGGGTCTGTGGGGGAACCAGAGTGAATGGAGTTCATCAGGCGGATGGTGTCCTCGGTGGACATAGGGTTCCAGTCGTTGAGGATGTTCAAGGGGGGTGAGGGTGCGGCAGAAGGTTGGGAGGGTTGGTCTCCGGGTTGGTTGTCGAAGCTGTTGTGGATGTCTGCGATTTTGTCGTGGAAGAACGAGGCTAGGGAGTCGCAAAGGGTTTGAGAGGGAGTGATGTCGTTGGAGTTGGCTGAGGGGTTGGTAAATTCTTTGACGATGTTGAATAATTCCTTGCTGTTGTGGGCGTTGTTGTCTAGTCGGTCTTTAAGTGCAGCTTTCTTGGCAGTTCGGATCAGTTGGTGGTGTGTGCGTGTGGCGTTTTTAAAGGCGACCTTGGTGCTGGTGTTTGGGTCTTTTTTCCAGGCCTTCTCGAGGGAGCGACAGAGTTTCTTGGATTTCTTAAGATCATCGTTGAACCAGGGAGCATTTTTGCTGCCTAGTTTGTTTTGACGTTTTCTCAAAGGTGCTAGGTTGTCGGCGCTGTTTGTTAGCCATTGAGTGAAGTTAATGGCTGCTTGGTTGGGGTTCGAAGAGTGGGCAGGGGGGTTTGAATAAGCGATGAGGAGATCTGGTCGGTGGTTATTTTGTTCCAGTTTCTTCGCAGAGTAGGTTGAAGATGGTTGTGGGTTGTGGTCTTTTTGTAGACAAAGTGAACGCAGCTGTGGTCCGTCCAATGGAGAACTGTGGTGTGACTGAAGGAGATATGTTTGCTGGAGGTGAAGATGGGGTCGAGTGTGTGACCTGCGTAGTGAGTGGGGGTGTTAACAAGTTGTTTGAGTCCAAGGTTGGCGAGATTGTCCAGTAGGGTGGTGGTGTTGCTGTTGTTGCTCTTTTCCAGGTGAAAATTGAGGTCTCCCAGTAGAATGTAGTCCTCGGAAGGGAGGGCGTGTGGGGTGATGAAGTCAGTGATGTCTTCACTGAATTGTGCACGGGGTCCAGGTGGCCTGTAGAGGAGGGTGCCTCTGAGTGTGGTCTTGGGGTCGGTGTGGATCAGGAAGTGAAGGTGTTCGGCGCTAGCGAGGTTGACGTCTGAGCTGGTTGAGATGCGGATGGAATTCTTATGGACGATGGCGATGCCTCCTCCAGTTTGCTTGGTACGGTCCTTACGGATGATCTTGGTGATGTCTGGGGCTGAGGAGGCGTTCATCCATGTTTCTGTTAGGAAGGCGACGTCCGGAGAGATGGTGCCTAGTAGATTCCAAAGGTCGATGGCGTGTTTGTGGACCGAGCGGGTGTTGAGCAGGATGCATTTTAGGTGGTTGGTGTCAGATCTCTGTTTGGTGTTCGTGGATGTGGAGTTGGTCTTGGTGCCATCATACTTGCAGGAGTTGCATGTGAAGGGTCCATGGGTGTGTCCAGGGGCGGCTTGGGCGCATTTGGGGAGACGGCCGGGATTTAGGGCTACGAGGATGGAGGCGTCGTATGTAATGCGGGTGGGGTGGGTGGGACGGGGGCCAGGGGGTCTGGCGCTAGGCGCGGTCCAGGCGCGGACGGGCGTAGATGGGCTTACCATTGGCGCACCTTCGGCGCAACCGTTGCGCGTGACCGTGCGCGTTGGGTCATCAGTCTTAAGTGGAGAGTGGAGGGGCGGAGCGTGGGAGGGGCAGCTGGGAGGCGGTAGCGGGGAGGGTAGGCGGGCCAAGGGAAGCACAATAACAAGATGGTGGGCGGGGATAGAAACCGAATCTGAGGCGAAGTAAACAATCAGCAATGGCGAGTAAACAGTTAAAAGCAAGAGCAGGCTGTTACAATGTCTCTGAACAGTCGCGCTTAAGAGCAAATCATAAAGGTGCGGCGCTACGGTGTGATGCGCTATGACCAGCTGACAAAGGAAATATAAAAGAAATGCAGCAGGCTACGATACCAAGCGCCGATAGCAGGGCAATGCGCTTCAGGTGTTGCAGTAGCAGAGAGCAGGGAAAGCGCTTCAGGGAAGGCGCTATGATCGGAATCAGGAGGCGTGGGGAGCGACCGCTTTGGCACAAGTCCAGACGGTCACAGCGGTATGTAGGAGGAGGTGAGCTATCTATTCGTGGGTGGGAGGGGCAGCTGGGAGGCGGTAGCGGGGAGGGTAGGCGGGCCAAGGGAAGCACAATAACAAGATGGTGGTCGGGGATAGAAACCGAAACTGAGGCGAAGTAAACAATCAGCAATGGCGAGTAAACAGTTAAAAGCAAGAGCAGGCTGTTACAATGTCTCTGAACATTCGCACTTAAGAGCAAATCATAAAGGTGCGGCGCTACGGTGTGATGCGCTATGACCAGCTGACAATGGAAATATAAAAGAAATGCAGCAGGCTACGATACCAAGCGCCAATAGCAGGGCAATGCGCTTCAGGTGTTGCAGTAGCGGAGAGCAGGGAAAGCGCTTCAGGGAAGGCGCTATGATCGGAATCAGGAGGCGTGGGGAGCGACCACTTTGGCACAAGTCCAGACGGTCACAGCGGTATGTAGGAGGAGGTGAGCTATCTATTCGTGGGTGGGAGGGGCAGCTGGGAGGCGGTAGCGGGGAGGGTAGGCGGGCCAAGGGAAGCACAATAACAAGATGGTGGTCGGGGATAGAAACCGAAACTGAGGCGAAGTAAACAATCAGCAATGGCGAGTAAACAGTTAAAAGCAAGAGCAGGCTGTTACAATGTCTCTGAACATTCGCGCTTAAGAGCAAATCATAAAGGTGCGGCGCTACGGTGTGATGCGCTATGACCAGCTGACAATGGAAATATAAAAGAAATGCAGCAGGCTACGATACCAAGCGCCAATAGCAGGGCAATGCGCTTCAGGTGTTGCAGTAGCGGAGAGCAGGGAAAGCGCTTCAGGGAAGGCGCTATGATCGGAATCAGGAGGCGTGGGGAGCGACCGCTTTGGCACAAGTCCAGACGGTCACAGCGGTATGTAGGAGGAGGTGAGCTATCTATTCGTGGGTGGGAGGGGCAGCTGGGAGGCGGTAGTGGGGAGGGTAGGCGGGCCAAGGGAAGCACAATAACAAGATGGTGGTCGGGGATAGAAACCGAAACTGAGGCGAGGTAAACAATCAGCAATGGCGAGTAAACAGTTAAAAGCAAGAGCAGGCTGTTACAATGTCTCTGAACAGTCGCGCTTAAGAGCAAATCATAAAGGTGCGGCGCTACGGTGTGATGCGCTATGACCAGCTGACAATGGAAATATAAAAGAAATGCAGCAGGCTACGATACCAAGCGCCGATAGCAGGGCAATGCGCTTCAGGTGTTGCAGTAGCGGAGAGCAGGGAAAGCGCTTCAGGGAAGGCGCTATGATCAGAATCAGGAGGCGTGGGGAGCGACCGCTTTGGCATAAGTCCAGAAGGTCTGGGGGAATCCCATCGGGCCCGGTGCCTTATTTTATGCCAGACCCTCAATCCCCGCCTTTATCTCTCCAATGGAGAAGGTAATCTGTGATGGACTCACGCTTTATGGTTCCGCAATGGTCAGTTGTAAAGACACTGAAAGTGCTTGAGCCAGGTTTCTGGCAGAATATGACAGGCCACCTTGGGTTTGTTTAGGTCCTGAAAGCACGGTTCTTTAATAACTTTTCAGAAGGCGGTCGAGTCCTTTATCTCGGCCGCTTCTCTCAGGTTCTCCCAGGCCTGATTCTGCAGTGCGTTCTTACGGCATTTCAGTGTCTTTTTATAGTTCTCCCTGCAGCTTGACACCTTGGTCCTATCTTTAGGCACAGATTTTAGGGCTGACTTCTGTTCTCTCAGTGTGAGGGTGCAATCATGATCAAACCACCGGGGGTTGTTCGGGTCCTTATTCGTCTTACTGCTCCTAAGCAGGCCATCAATTTGTAGGGCGACACCCTCGAATACCTTGATCAGATCTGCCCCCTCCACTTCAAGATCCAAACATTTCCAGACATCGGATTCATAATGCGCCAGTAAGGTTCTGTAAAATGCTTCATTGTCAATGTTGGCCCACCTTAATCTCCTACCCTGGTCGGTGGCTTTTAGTAAAACATCGACCACCCTTCGGGGGGGATAAATTGTCAAGTTTGGGTCTCTAATACACAAAAGCAGCGGGCTGTGATAGCTAAAAATGCTAACCTTTATGTTAAAGCTTGTTATCCGACACTTTAGCGTGTGGGTAACAAAAATAAAATCGATAATTGAGTCCTTTCCTCTGCCTTTAAAAGTTGGATTAACCGTGTTGTTCCCCTCCACTCCAATCAGATCCATGGTGTATGTGAGGGCATGAATGCCCAGGATCTTACTCACCGCCCCTCCCTCCGTTGTATGATTTAAATGCCACCCCTCTACCATTGGGCAGGCCGACCAGTTTCCTCCACTATTTTTTAGAAAGGGGCACGGGTGATAGTTAAAGTCACCCGCTAGGACTATCAGAGAGCTTGGTGCCCCTGACTCTTCTATTCCTGCCAACCGAGCCCTCAATTCGGTTAAACATGAGAGGGGTTGTCTTGCAGTGATGGCATGATGGAAATTAACAAGTGTTAGATTAAGGCCCTTGTTACGGTACGTAATTCCCAGCATACAGTCCGAGGCCCATCCCAGTTCGTCCCATCTTCCTTGTAGTCTGAGATCGACATAAGTAGTCAAGCCACCTTTTGCACGCCCGAGGCTGATTTACATGCTGGTACAAAAAAACATTTTATATCCTACTAGGGCCTGGGCATTGCTATGTATCTCCCACGTTTCCTGTAGCAGGATTATATGGTATTTCTTTATATAGCATAGCCAATTATGATTCTTGGTTTTTGATGACAAACCCGCAATGTTCCAGGAGATTATTTTAATCTCTCCCACTGTTTGGCTACCTACATTATCCGTTTTAGAACAAATATGATTTCCCAGAGATTCACCCAATAATCCTGCATTTCCCACAGGGCCCCTCCCCATGGGCTCATTGACTATCACGTTATGGCTTGGGTCGTCTGGCAGTGCAAAACCGACCCTTCTGGGACTCCTGATTGGGGCAGCCCCTCCCGTATAGTGCCCTTTTCATATGTCGGCCCTGTATCAGTCAGTCTTTTTCATTTAGGGCTGAGGGACTGTTCAGAGGTGCATATCGATTGGATAGTGGGACTGTCCAGCCTTCCCAATGTGGTGCAGCCACATTCCGTCTATAGTCACCATGCGTATTCACGTGCTCCATGTCCCTGTAGAAAAAACCCAAGGGGAGCAATTTGATACTAGACCCGCCCTCATCATGGAATGGGCCCCTACATTGGTTGTGAAGAAGGTTCCTTACTAGCTCTGGGTATCTTAGATTTAATATCACGCAGTCACCAGACAGGCTCTTCCTGCTACTTCCTATCCAGGCCACCTGCCTTGCCATTAGGATATGCCTGTGATGTCTGATGTTGAGACCTTCGTTTTTGACCAACCAGTGAGCCGTCTTATTAATTAGGGCGCGCACGGTTTTCTTCCTTGTCATCCCCACAATTCGGGACCCCTGCTAGAACCACTGTGTAGGGGCTTGAAGCTGGAGGAAGACCCAAAATCGGCAGGCCCGAGTGCTTTGCACAGGATTCACCATCTATTGCCCCTCTATCCTCGGGGTTCTTATGGGCTGTATCCGGGTAAGGCTTATAAGTTGGCCCGGTATTACTTATGCCTTGATTAGTCCCACTAATGGTTCCCACCAAAGAACCCTTATTGGTGACTCAGAGACTCCTTCAGGCTGCACGCAGTCTTGCCCCCCCCTGACCATCATTATTCATGGCTGGCTTAGGTTGTGATAAAACCTCCAGTACCCCATCCCCTTACCCTCACACTTTACTACCCTGATCCCATAACAAGGAAAGTTGTTCCTCTATCACCTTGATTTTCTCGAACACAGGCACTTAAAAGTGATTCCAGCTTAGACCATAATGAACTTTCCACTCCTTGGTCTGTATCCCTCTTCCCACAATTTTGGCACTGTAAGTTATCTATGGGTCCAGCTGAAGTTTTAACCTTGCTCGTCTTTGCCACTCCCCTCTGTTTTGGCTTCGTTCTTGGTGGGTGCTGTCCCCTCCCCCCTGATCGGGTGCTCCAGGTCCTGGTATCAGCTATAGGCGATGCCAACTGTAAAATACCTGCGGATTTTGTGGCTCCTTTCCATCGTGTGACCACTTCTACACCCTCCCGAGCTGTGGTTCCTGAGCCTAATTTAGCCCTAGGTGCCGCCAGCTCTGCTTCCCTTATTTCTGACCCTTCTGCCGCTTGTGGAGTGTGGACGAGGGGCCCCTCCGCCTCTTCATTAATAATCTGAGACTAGTTTGGGTCAGTAATGGGCAAATCTATAAGATGTGTGGGTGATCCAACCGCCTGTGCGGACTGAAATGCATGGACTAGGGCACTAATGCTGTGGCTAGAATTTTGTTTTAACTGACCTTGGGAATGCCTTTGCTTGGAGATTTACATCTAGCTATGGATCCCATAGAGGAAAGCTTGTAATCAGAGAGTATACCTAGGGATAATCTATTTTCTGTGAGCTGGATTTCATGGACTAGCAACGACTCCGCTCTTGTAAGAAAGGCGTCCAGAGTCCCCTTTACCCCTCTCCCTACCCCACCAGGTGTCACCTTCCGCTTGCTCATACTGATAGATTTTTCAGATAAGATAGAGTTGTGAGTATGCTTTTTAAACTTGAAATAATCTTATAATACACAAAAGATAAGGAGCTGGGTTGTGGTTAAAGTCTGCAAAAGGAATACCTCAGGGGAGACTATTAAAGAGATTATAAAGACCAGTTCGATCTAACTCTTTGCCACAAAATGTCTCGCTGCCTTGGCAACGTCCGACAGCCTTCCTAGCTTACAGTGCGGGGGACGATTAAGGGTGTATACGCACCAGTCCGCGTCTTACCTCTGGGTGTCTTCCAGTCCAGTCCAAAACGTAAGATGATGACCCGGCTGTGAATGCAAGGGGGGTGGCCCAGCCCGGCCTCCTTCGGCCTTTGACGGGCGCGAATGGGCCTGCCCTTGGCCCGGGCTTTTCCCGGGCAGCGCCCGTGCGCGTCCCGCGCTGCAGGAGCCCTGTCCTGCTTAAGAGCGCCTCCCGGCACGCTTGCGCGGCATTGAGGGCATTTCCCCTCTTAGGCCTCTAGGGACTCTGGGTGTTGTAGTCCCGTGCGGCAGGAGCAATGGCAGCAATGACTCTTCCGGCAGTGAACGGCGTGGATGCGGCGTCTCTGTGTCCCAAAGAAGTGTGGGCGCCCAAATCAAGCCTCCGAGTCCAGTCTGGCAGGTAAAAGAAAGTTCCGAGGAACTCCAGGTAATAAAATGTAGAGAGAGTCACACAAGTCAGCCCATCCTGTATTTCCCTGGGTGTATAATTTAAAAAAATGTACAGGCTTGCTAGGTTTCCCTATATGCTGGATAAGCTATGGCCCGGAATCCACAGCTAGGCAGATTGCAAAAAAAGGTTCAGTTTTAAGTGTAAAAATGTAATTCGTTCAAGTCCTGTTTTGGGCCATTTCCTGTTGTGGGATTTAGGCCTACACACACAAGTAAGATGCTGTTTTTGTCAGGAGACTAGAGGAAGTGCTGGGTGGGTGGAAGTTTGTGGCTTCCCACAGATTCCAGAACTTTCCATCACAGAAATGTGATAAAATTGTGTTTTCAGACAAATTTGGCAGTTTGCAATGAATTCTGGATTACATAACCTGGTGAGAGCCACACAAGTCACCTTATTCTAGATTTCCCTCTTTTTTTAAAAAATGTTCAGTTTTGCTTGCTTTCCCTAGGTGCCGGCTGAGCTATGGCCCAAAATCCACAGCTAGGCATATTGCAAAAAGGGTCAGTTTTCAGTGGAAAAATGTGATGTTAAAATATGATGGAAATTAGTTTTTGTAGTCACATTTTGAGATTTGCAAAAGATTCTAGGTTGAAAAATATGGAGAGAGCCATGCAAGTCAGCTAATCCCGGATTCCCAGAGGTGTCAAGTTTTAAAAAAATGAACAAGTTTGCTAGGTTTAAATAGATGCAGGCTGAGCAAGGGCGTAAAATACGCAGCTAGGCACATTTTAAAAAAGAATCAGCTTTCAGTGGAAAAATGTGTTGGTTTTGGGGCATTTCCTGCTGCGCACACTAGGCCTACCCACACAAGTGAGGTGCCATTTTTATTGGGAGACTTAGGGGAATACAGAATTGTCTTTCTCAGCAATTGTGCCTTCCAAATGTAAGACAGTGTGTAAAACAATGTAATTTTGAAAAATACCCTATAATTCACATGCTAGTATGGATACTCAAAAATTCTGAGATTTGCAAATAATCACTGCATCTAAACATCATATCTTGTTCCCATTTAGGAAATGCATAGGTTTCCTTCATACCTATCTCCATTTTTTATATTTTACCAAATGAATTGCTCTATACCAGATATAAAAAATGTTGCAAGGTGCCTGCTCAGTTATTGGCTCTGGGTACCTCGGGTTGTTGGTGAAACTGCAAGCCTTTATTTATCGCTGCCCTTATTTATCGCTGCAATTAAAAGGGTCCAGAGGACGTAACGGTATATTGCTTTAAAAAATTAGCCATCGAAGTTATAGGTGAGAACGTAGGCACAAATGGCAGATTTTTCAACTCAATTTCAATTTTCTTAATTTCAACTGTTACTTTTCATAGGAAAACTTTGAAGAATTTACACAAATGACCCCTTGCTGAGTTTAGAATTTTGGCTACTTTGTAGAAATGTATAGGTTTCCAGGATCCATTATTGGTTTCATACCCATTTCTACCACTGACTGGAAGGAAGTTGAAAGCTCAAAAAATAGGAAAATTAGGCTATGTCCCAGTAAATAGCCAAACTGTAAAAAAATGTGGTTTTCTGACAAAAGTCTTCCTGTTCTTGAAAGCTGGGTAGATGGTGATTTTAGCACAGCAAACACTTTGTTGATACCATTTGGGTGGAAAAAACAGATGCTTATTTCTGCAGCACTTTTTTCCCATTTTTCCCCCCCCAAAAACATGGCTGTATTTTAGCTCATTTCTCGGTTCTCTCCAGGGGAATTCACAAACCCTGAGTACCTGTAGAATCCTCAGGCTATTGGAAAGAAGGATACAATTATGACGTGGATACCTCATTTTGACAAAAGGTTATAGGGGCCAAAGCGCGAAGTACCCCAAATCACCCCAAAAAAAGGCTTAACACAGTGGGGAAGAAGCCTAGCAGCAAAGGGGTTAAATAAACTAAAACTCACTTCACTATCTACAAACAAAAAAACAACAAACACATAAGTGAATATTTACAACAGTATTTGATTTAATACATCACTTACACAAACCAATAAAACAAAAACAAATTGGAAACATTTTTATAAAAATAGCTACTGCTAAATTATTAAATATTTATGATAAAACAAATAATTTACATAATTTGTGAACCATTAAGAGAAATGGTTAATTAAGAATTACATGTAATAAACAATTCGATAAAACAAAAGATTATAACTTCAATAACTTCCCACTGTATTCTCCATTAAACCAATAACCCGCTACTAAAATATAAATCAAAATATGAAAAATGAATTATACATTAAAATTGAAAAAAATGAACAGCAGGTAAAACATTAAAACTTCACATAATAGTTACTCAATTAGGTAATTAATTTACGATCAAAATGAAACAGTAGAACTATAAATTTAATTGTAATTCAATTAACTTCCCACCCCAATCTCCTCCAAACCCAATAGACTGCTATTAATATTAAAATATTAAACAGAAAAGTGAAACATTAAATATTAAAATTATTGAATTAAGCTTAATTAGATAAAATAACAATTAGACAATTTACATAAATATTAATTTATAAAATATTTAATTTACAAAATATTAATTACAATAACATTAAACTAATTATAATTTAATATAATATATATATTTTATATATATTTATATATAATATAATGTAAGCTCCGCCCCCAAGCCAGAAACTCCGCCTCCGGGACGGAATTTACGGCCCGAGTTCGGACGTAAAGTTAGTAGTCTTAAATCTATTCTGTGAATACCGAAAGTAGTAAGTTCATTCTGTGAATCCCAAAAGTAGTAAGTTCACTTTGTGAATCCCGAAAGTAGTAAGTGCATTCTGTGAATACCAAATAGTAGTAAGTTTAGGATTTAGTCTTAAGTTCATTCTGTGAATCGGGTCCATGTCTTTTTGGAAAAATGAACTACAATTATACTTACAAAATGAATACCTAAAATTATTATTCGAAATAATATATAATTAAATCATTTAAAATGCCAAATGTATTACAACAACATTTAAGTGAACAATATTAAATATGATATAAAAAATTATACGTTATACAAAAAAAACAATATTCATGACCATGATATTGTTACACTATATTTTTGGAGTAACAATATTCTTGACACAATTTCTAGGTGGCACAATATTTTGACATCAGTATTTTGCAGTATCTTACATCCTAAAATCATGCAAAAAAATACTGGATTATCTCTCCATAGCAAGTCAGAAAACGGTGGTCACAGCCTTAGCGATGTCTAGGCTGGACTATTGCAATGGCCTATATGTCAACGTACGAGAAGGCCCCCTTAGAAAACTGCAACTCTTACAAAATGCAGCTGCCAGATTGCTATCGGGCACGTCAAAATACAAACCTATCTCGGCAGAAATTAAAAGGCTACAGTGGCTGCCAGTTAGGAAACGAGTGCTGTTAAAGGCCCTGTGCATAACCCATAAAGCACTACATTGTATGGGTCCAAAACACCTGATCCAAAATACAAAGTGGTATGTCCCGTCCAGGTCTCTGCGTTCCTCGGGAGCCACATTGATTCGGATTCCATTGGCAAAGAAAGCCAATTGGGGTGGTAGAAATTTCTTTGTTGGCGCTGCCAAGGCATGGAATGCCCTCCCAATCTCTCTTAGAGCTACAACGGAGCTGCTCGTTTTCAGAAAAGCCCTAAAAACCTGGTTGTTTAATGATTAAAGTTCTAGGCATCTCCAACTGTGCCTATAGGGGGCCATCACTCATAGCGCCAGGACGCCCTTGGGCAACAGTGCGCTCTACAAATATTATTAACATTAACATTAACATTAACATTGGTCATTCACCTTTTGCTGTGCCCCACCGTCCTTGACACCGCTTCATACACCTCACAGGACCCAAGCTCTTCTTGTACCCTACCCTTCTTGGTTCTATGTTTAATGGTTCTTACAGCTACTCCTCTGCTTTGCTCTCCTTATCCCTGTATCTTTGCTTTCACAGGACTCTGACTACAGATCTACCCAACCCTTCTTCTTATCATGGAGTATGGCAGTCCCAGCCTCTGCTCTGCCCTGTTCACTATGAGGTGCTTTTCTGCCCCCACAACTCTCATCTCATGCTTGTCAAACCCTTACTACTATTGCCAGTATAATCAATAGCATTACTTTTACCACCATTACTACCCCATTACCATTACCCAACCACCATTACACCAGACAATTCCACCATCATTACAAAGATCAGCACCATTTCCAATGCCTTTATCAGCATCATTACTATTATCACCACAACCACTGAATCGCGTATTGACTGTATCTTTGCCTATGGCCATGTGCAGCTTTCTGCTGCCTTTCAGCAAGGTTTGTTCTACTGAAAAACACTTAATAATCTACATAGATATCCATCATATGTATCCACCATCATGACCAATGTTATGTTATGTTATGTTATGTTATCCTGATTTATTGAGCGCACAGCTGCCCCAGCAAAGGGGCGTCCTGGCGCTAGTGCAGAACAAAACCGGACAGGAGGTGGGAAACACAACACGACGGCAACAAGAACTAAGGGGCTAAGGGGAAAAGAAAAGTTTTAACCGCCTTCCTAAAAGCCAGGAGCTCATCGATGGCACGGATGTGGACGGGCAAGGAATTCCACAGTTTGGCGGCAAGGACTCGGAAGGAGCGTCCGCCAATCCTGGATCTCTTGAAACGGGGAACAGTGGCAAGGTGGAGAACAGAAGACCGCAGAGAACGAGCTGGAACATAAGGAGAAATGAGTTGCTGCAGAATCTGAGGAGAGGAAAGCTTAAGGATTTTGAATGTCAAAATCAAAGATTTAAACTTTATTCTCTGTGCCACCGGGAGCCAATGGAGATTAAAAATGGTTCTCCTAGCTGAACAAAATTTAGGCAAACCAACCAGAGCCCTGGCGGCAGCGTTCTGGACGCGTTGGAGACGGGAGAGCTCAGCCTGATTGACTCCAAGAAAAAGAGAGCTGGCATAGTCTAATTTAGACAGAATCAAAGCTTGCACAATAAGTTGACGTGTAGGAGCGTCAAAGTATTTGAAGGTGGACCGAAGCTGACGCAAGATTCCAAAGCAAGATGCATAATGGGTAGTTTCTGCGAGTGTGCACAAAAACTGATGTGCACCTTAAACCCAGCCCTGGTCACACTTTGGGGCCCAATAGGATGTCCGTCCGTCCGGCCGCCACCTTAGCGGTGCTGGGACTGACCGCCAGTGGTGCGGCGGTCCCGCACCTGCGATTAGGATGCCACCGCCACTGTGGCGGTGGCATCCTCCATTCCCAGTATTGTGGCGAGCGGTGCTCACAGCACCGCCTGCCACAATGCTGGGACTGCACTGTGTGCATTGTCATTAAGCGTGGGCGTAAAATCCGTTTCGCCGGCGAATTTGCGGATTTTTGACGATTTTGCGATCCGCGAATCTCGCGAATTTACCCAATAATTTGCAAGCTACGAATTATTTTGATTGGTCGCGCTTGAAAAATACAATATCGCGCGCGCGGCATTGACTCTGAGCCTGCTGAGTTGTTTTTCTCCCGGTTTTGCATGTGCTGCGCCATTTTCGATCTTGTTGCTTGATCGCGCAAGAGTTTTTCGAACGCAATTACGTCATCGCGGCTTGCCATCTTGCACGGCAAAAATTGCAAATCTGCACCAGAAATCCACTGCAGGAAGCATAAACCTTGGTAAAATGTTGATTTTGATCAGAATAAATCCTCAGATTGACATTTGACTGCACTTTTTGGTGCAGGAGTCCATTTTTTGGGGTGGGGTGGGAGGAAGGAAGTGCCTCAGAGTCTCCAACTTCCTGTTCCTGTCCAGCAGGCTCCTCCCAGTGCTTTGTGCATGTACTGGTCACTTTCCATTTGGCTGTTGAGCTGGAAGGATTACTTTCTGTGACTGCTGCTGGATTTGTATTTGAGGACTTTTTGGACTTTGGAGTTTGGATCACTTTTGGACTTGAGATTTTACAAGTAAGTTGGTGTTGTTTGTTTGGAGCATTGCAGTTGAGGCAACTACAGTTTTATAACTTTTTTCACAACTTTAACAAAATATATATTGTGGTGGGTATCCACAGCATCCAGTAGGCCCAGAGTTAGTCATGGGTGCATAATACAACTGTTTCTGTGATATTTTTTTAACTTGTAAATGTAAATGTAAATGTATTTGAGCTTATATAGCGCACAGCTACCCACAAAGGGTTTCCCGGCGCTTGCTTAGGGAACCCGTCCTGGTATTCCCCTGTGAGATAACCCCGGCGGGGTATCCACAAGGTGAAAGCCAGGCATCCCGCCGCGAGGGGCCGTTGTGGAGATTAAGCAAGCTATTGCCCAGAGTCGCAGAGTGTGAACCCGTGAGTCGAGAAGGCACCGGAGCGAGAATTATCGAGTCCGTGGAATTTTTGAGCCCAAGACCCGCCGAGGCGGGGAATTGAACCCTGGTCCAGGGCCAATCTCAGCTTCCGGGTCTGCCGCCTCTAACCCCTGAGCCACACTTCCCCACTTAATTCTCATTTATGTCATGGAATTTTAGCTCACTGTTATATGTTGATTTTTTTTTTAATTTTGGGTTGCCTGTAAAGCCTCACTAGCCAGTAGGCCCAGGTGAAGTGAGTGGTGCATGGGCCTAGTCTTTCTGTGGGGTGTCTTGAATTTAAACATCATTGAGGGCATGGATGGCATGGGATTGTGGTGATTTTCATGTGTTTTTCGATTTTTTGGGGTGTTGTTGGGGACTGGCCATGTGGATGGGGGCCATTTTGAGGGCTGGTACAGGCAGGGCCTGGCCATGTGCTGGGGGTCAAGGGGCCATTTTGAAGGCAGGCAGTGTGCTCAGGCCTGCACCCAGTTTGCCTAGCTTTCATCCATTATGCCCAGGGGTACTCAGTGGTGCATGGGCCTAGTCTTTCTGTGGGGTGTTTTGAATTTAAACATCATTGAGGGCATGGATGGCATGGGATTGTGGTGATTTTTATGGGTTTTTTTCGATTTTTTGGGGTGTTGTTGGGGACTGGCCATGTGGATGGGGGCCATTTTGAGGGCTGGTACAGGCAGGGCCTGGCCATGTGCTGGGGGTCAAGGGGCCATTTTGAAGGCAGGCAGTGTGCTCAGGCCCGCACCCAGTTTGCCTAGCTTTCATCCATTATGCCCAGGGGTACTCAGTGGTGCATGGGCCTAGTCTTTCTGTGGGGTGTTTTGAATTTAAACATCATTGAGGGCATGGATGGCATGGGATTGTGGTGATTTTTATGGTTTTTTTTCGATTTTCTGGGGTGTTGTTGGGGACTGGCCATGTGGGTGGGGGCCATTTTGAGGGCTGGTACAGGCAGGGCCTGGCCATGTGCTGGGGGTCAAGGGGCCGTTTTGAAGGCAGGCAGTGTGCTCAGGCCTGCACCCAGTTTGCCTAGCTTTCATCCATTATGCCGAGGGGTACTCAGTGGTGCATGGGCCTAGTCTTTCTGTAGGGTGTCTTGAATTTAAGAAGGAGCAGAAGAAGCAAGTAGCACCACCTACCAAGGAGACTGGTGTGCCCACCCACACCTTTCTAGGGAAAAAAAAAACTACGCCTGCAGCTGCAGCGGTGCCTGCCGGGGACCAAGCTGGAAGCAGCACCTCCGCTTCATTGGGCTCAGTGCCACCATGCCAACTTAGGTCCAAGACCACCATGAGTGCTGCTGCGGCAGCCACTTTGGTTGTTGAATCACCATCGACCAGTGATCTTGGCTCATCACAAGAAAGTACCATCCAATCAACGCCGGGTGTAACTCAGCTGGCAAGTGTTCAACAACCACAGCCGCAACGACAACCACAAGTGCAACTAGTACAAGCGCAATTACATGGGCAAGGAGAGGCGCAAGTACATGGGCAAGGAGAGGTGCAAGTACATGGGCAAGGAGAGGCGCAAGTATATGGGCAAGGAGAGGTGCAAGTACATGGGCAAGGAGAGGCGCAAGTACATGGGCAAGGAGAGGCGCAAGTACATGGTCAAGAAGAGGCGCAAGTACATGGGCAAGGAGAGGCGCAAGTACATGGGCAAGGAGAGGCGCAAGTACATGGGCAAGGAAAGGCACAAGTAGAGGTGCATGGAGAGGTGCAAGTAGAGGTTCATGGGGCGGCACAACTGCCTACAACGCTTGTTCCTCCATAAGTAGGGTCACATCAGGAAATTGATATTGAATCAGAGGTATCATCCGAGGAAGGCGCTCCTCCTGATGATGATCCACCATTGGCTACCAGATCCCCAGCAAGAAAAAGGTCAAGGAGGGCTACTACTACTACAAGTTCTTCTTCAAGCCCCCTTCATTCTGATGACCTTGATCCTGATTGGAACCCACAAATGCAGTCTGAGAGTGAGGCACGCCATGAGCCGACAAAGGTAGCTAAGCCTAAAAGGATGGTTCCCGCATGGCTTCGACTTATGGGTGATGACAACGAACAAGAAGTGGTGTCTTGTGCTGCTGATGAACAGTCTGATGACCACCCAGTCATCACAGACGCCACTGAAGCCCCAGCGGGCATGGAGGAGACAGACATTTTCACCCTATCCAGAATGGCTGCTGAGCGGGATGATCATGTGGGCGGCGTGGCACTGGTACTGAGGTAATTGAAATTTTTATGGTCAAGTATGTCCCCTAACGTGTACCCCAACATCTCCATGTACGTGCTTAAAGTACATGTAATTTCCCTCCATGACCGAATATGAAGACGCAAATACATTTGCGTCCAACGTTAACATGTCCTCTTTCAGATCCACCATGAATGGATCGATAATTCAGTTCCTAACCATGCCATGCCAACGTCTTTACATGGTACACTTTTACGTTTTTCCTGGCTCTGCCGAGCTAGGCCCTGATTTCTGTCTCCGAGCCCTTTCTGCCTTCTGCCTCTGAAAGCTGCAGCATGGACACGTATCCCTGACCTCTGCCTTACTCCCTGCCAAGCGAAGCGGTGCCTGGCTCAACCTGGCCTGCCTGCCAAAAACCGTGTTTTGCCTTCAAGTTATCTGTTCAGCCTCCTCGAAAATACATTCCTGTCTAGTGATTTAGGTAAACATCTCCCCGGCTGCAGAGCAAAGAGCAAGCCTCCCTGCCTCCATGCAAGTAATTTACAGTTCCCGTTGCCATAGTAGGCCCATGGCCCTGCACGTAGACACGTAGACACATATGCACGCACTAGCATTCAGTATAGAATAGCCTCTGCCCGAGAGACCTTTTACTCCAGATAATACATCCTCCAAACATAAGATACCAGATATGTTATAGGTCCAGGTCGTTCTGACATCCCAGACTTCTGTCTCCTCTACTAGTGTTAAAGTTCTCCCCAGTTACCACATCTATGTCACGTCATGCTAGCTGCGCGCGCATCCGCACTTTTCTGCTGATTCTGCAACTTTCTCTATGCACCCACCCACATGTGACGATTCTTGTGACGTCCCTCTGACATGTACAGTGCACGCCTTCGTGTACGCCTATTTTCATGCCTCCTATTACGCACATGTGTTCTTATCTCGCTCTTTTTCACCTGTTACGCCTACTGTATTGGATTCAATTATGTTACTTTACTATATATAATGTGTAATGTTAATAAAACGTTGACTATCCCTTCCCGAACCCTAGTGGTGACGGAACATGATCTCCAACCTCGAGGTTTTCTAATAAACCCCGTAAAACTCAGATACCACGGACTCTGCCTCTCATTTTTATGAGCTGTCTTGTAATGATAATTATACGGAAAAACTGACCAGGTAATTTTATTTACCACATAATTTGGCGCCCGAACAGGGACCCCTCCCCCACCCCACGCGCCGGCGATGCGTCGCAGGCCTTGCCCCCTGCCACAGCCGTGACGGACACCTATGCGCATCTGCAGGTTTTCCTGTATCTCCCTCAGGCCTACGGAGGTGACTGAGACTGCGGTCGACATCCAGACGAGGCGGTGAGGAGTGCGGAGGATCCCGACCAGAGCCCAGCCGAGAGTAGCAGTGTCCGAGGTATCCAGAGGCCCACCTGTTCTGATGTGACGAGGCGCATGCGTAGTAGCAGTACCAGTAGACGTCCAGTCCAGTCCGAGGCCTTCAAGTTCAAGTTCAAGTATTGCTCCCGGTGAGTACCGTTGCTAGGGACGCATCTAGACGGGTGCATTAGTTTGTGTCCGGTCAAGACAGGTCTGGGTACACAATCCTGGTCCGTACGTGTTCACTTAGGTGAGCGCGGTATGACGTGTCTCTTTATGGGACCGGTCTGTACTGTTTAGCAGTGCATCTAGTAATTCAGTGATTCAGTGATTCAAGATTCAAGCCTTCTAGCATTATTCCCACGTGATTCTAAGTATTGTGTTTTATGTACTAGACAGTATCTATTCGAAATGTTTTAATGTGTTTCATGTCGTGGTATGAATGACTGTTTGCTTTTCATTGCCGTGTTTATTGTATTCGAGTCAAAGTAAAGATGCAGTTTTTTTCGAAATTGCGTCAGATAGGAACTAGGAAAGGGATACTCGAAGAAGCAGTGCCTGTCCCGCCTAGGGACACTCCAGGATATTTTATGTACCACAAGCACGGCTTAGACGCTGTGTTGTATTTAGACTTGTGGGTGGACTACACCAAGCATTTAGAAGAGCAGTTTAGATGGCCTGTCTCAGGGACATGGGATGCCGAGTGCATCATGAGAGTAGAAGAAGCATTATGGAAAAAGAAAGCCAGACAGTCTCAGAAAGATGCCATAGAATTGTGGCGTAAAGAATCGCATAGAAGAACAGAAAAAGAATTCAGAAAAACAGAGAGAAGTAGAGAAGAATCCGAAAAAGCCAAAGAAAAAGAGTTACTAGAAGAAGAAGAACAGGTCAGATCAGAACAATTAGACCGTAAAAGAAATGCACTCATTACAGGCATGTATCCAGTTGTGGCCGAGGGCCTGCCTAAGGCCAACCCGGAAGTATCCAGTAACTTGCCACCACCATTGATTCCGACTAAAGTACGTCACCATAAGACCGCAGCAGATATTTTCCTTTCTTCCTATTTAGATGATGTAGCTCCCGCATATACCAACGTACCCGTACAACCTGCTAATAATAATCCGCCACAGCTTATTCCTGCTGATCAATTACCACAAGCCACGACCCCTCCACGTCAGCATTTTCCCGCACCTGGTATCACTTCCCCTGCTGTTCCCCCTCCTAATCCTTTTTCGACAGATGCAGCCCAAGGTTCAACCCCGCTACAGCCAGGTTATGCCCATGCATCCGCCTCAGGAGGTGCCACAGGAGGTCCCTATCACACCCCGCCACAAGTACAGCGACTGACAATGAGAGAATTAGCTACACTACGTACCCCGAAAGCGACCCCAGCCGAAACGCTTAAACAATATCTTACAGATTGTAGATATGATTCAGTACCTGGCAAAACAGGACCCATGATGTTAGCCTCGTTACGTTTAAGACGTGTTGCAGATTTTTTGGTTACACTACCAGGAATGCCCGAACAATTAGATAGGATATATCATTTTATTCAAACAGGAGAAGGCCCTGAATGTGTTCGTGAAGCCATTACTACAGTAACTCAAGACATAGTAGCGTATGTAGGTAGAGCAAAACCTCCTAAACAGTACCCTTTGGGTAATCCTTTCGACAGACCCATTCGTCTAGAAAGCAAGAAACGATACCTTTCCCCGATACCAGAGCAATGTTCTCTTGAACATATATTCCAAGTTACTGACAAAATCCTGAAAGAGAGAGTAGGTTATCATGAACTCACTACCTTACGTGATCAGGAACTAGCCCGGTCAGCAGTTGGGCCGGGGATGACAATGTATATAAAGATGAACTAGTAGCGCAAACGTTTTTAAGTCTTACTCCAGAAGAACAGCGATTAGCTGGTATATACATGACTCAACATCTCATTACCCAGTATGAAAACCAACAGTCTGATCCAGGTCCCCTGTATAATCTATTACAAGACTTACTCCTGAGAAGGTGGAGAGGCCTAGGTACCGATTTAATTGATATCATTTTAGAACAACGTCACAAATATAGTACGTTCCTGACTCCACGTCTTGTTTCAGTTCCACCCCCAGTTAGACAGCCATATCACCTAGACAGACAGAATCCTTTACGAGAAGTACATCCAATTCGTAAGCCAGATGATACGCTTGAACGTGTATTTGTATACACTCCTTTGACTAAAATGGAATTATTGGAAATGAAGAAAATAGTACCTTGTCACGATAAAGACCCCGCAGGATTCCACCGTGAATTGAAAGATATGCTACTTATGGGCGATTACACATATTCAGACATCCTTAAGATGTTAAAAGTATTATTGCCAGCAGGGATTTACGAAAAACTGAAAGAGAAGTATTGGGAGGTGGGAGATAAAAAGATTAATTGGACCGAATTAGAAGATGAAGATAAAGGACGTACCCCAGGTTTGGGTCTTGGGGATAAAACCAAAGCATTACCAGGATTGTTAGTACAGGTTTTGCCTAGATTATTGACAGTTAAAAAGGAAGATTGGGATGCAATTTCAGCCTGGAAACAGAAACTAGACGAAGACACTAGTGATTTTTATTCTAGATTCGAGAAATGTTTTATTATTAACAGTGGCCTAAAAACAAGTAGCGAGTCATTCCCACATCTTTTCGTAACCAAATTAGTTGAGAATTCCTTACCCCAGGTTAAGAACAGAGTATTGAAAGTCGAAAGTACATGGCAAGCAAATACGCCTTCTCAAATGTTACAAATGTTACAGTATCACCAGAATAGAATCAGAGAGGAACACGATCATGAACAGAGACGCATGAAAGACACTAAAATGAAAGTATTAGTTGCCCAGTCTGTTCCAGCAGATGGTCAGAAGAGGGGTAACATGCAGAACACACAGACTAGTCATCCTACAGGTCCCGTTAAAGGAAATTGCAATTATTGCAAACAGCCAGGTCATTTTATTAGTGATTGTGCCGTTCTGAAACATAATATTGCTACAGGCAAAACGAAAGAAAGACCACGTCAGCCTAGGCCAGAACATGTTCAACAGAATATTCAACAGAATCCGCAACCTGCTCCACAGCATGCTCAGCAACAGACCGTAGCGGTACCACAGCCCCAGCCCATTGCCGCAACACAACACGTTACACAGCAGATGTACCAGTATGCACAGTCAGAGTATCCAGATTACCAACAGTATTCATGAAACAGCCTAGAGAGGGAAGTGGGTTTGCCTCTCATCGAGATTCCTGTAGATCAAGACGGTCCTTATGTACATAGTCAGGTATTAGGAAAAGACAGAAAATTTTTGATTGACACAGGGGCAAGCAGAACTACCATTAGTCATGACGAGGTTCCAGGGGCACCCCTCTCAGGCTCGCAGAATGTTTCCCTTGGATTTTCAGGAAAGCCTATCGTTAATGAAGTATCGAAACCAGTTCCCCTAGCAGTTGGTCCATTGTCTCGTACTACAGATTTATTGCTTACAAAGTCATGTCCAGAAAGCTTGTTAGGTATTAAAACACTGAAAGCTCTAGGAGCTGTAATATGTTGTTCTCCGGAAGGAGTGAGATTGTTTTTACGTGACTTCAAGGGTCACTATGTGTTGAGAGATTTTGATCCCTGATTACAGAATGTACCACAGCATTTATGGGCACAAGGTCCGACTGATGTAGGTTGTATGCATATCACACCATATCGTGTCACACTCAAGCCAGGAGTTGTTCTGCCCAGAATTCGACAATACAAATTGCCACCCGAGGCTGTAACAGCCTTATTGAAAATCATTGACGAGCTCATTGCTCACGGAGTAGTTGTAGAAACTGACTCCAATATCTGTAATTCTCCAATCATTACGATTCTCAAACGTACTGATCCAAATGAACCTCCTGTATATCGCCTAGTGATTGACCTTAGAGAGCTTAACAAATGTATCATACCTCAGTTCCCAGTGGTCCCAGATATTTCATCCCTATTGACTGCTATTGATTCCGAAGCGGTGTTCTTCACTGTAATTGATCTTAAGAATGCCTTCTTTAGTGTTCCCATTGATCCGGAAAGCCAGTACCTTTTCGGATTCAGTTTAAATGGCCGAAGCTTTAAATTTGCACGTGCACCCCAAGGGTTCACGGAAAGTCCGAGTATCTATAGCCAAGCACTGAAAAGACAACTTGACAGTATCCACATGCCTGCTAACACTGCCCTACTTCAGTATGTCGAAGATCTATTGATCACCGCTCGAAGTGAACAAGAATGTGAACAAGCATCTCTGACAGTCCTATTTTTTCTGGCCGACAAGGGACACAAAGTGTCTCCTTCGAAGCTGCAATTCCGTGTTCAGCAAGTTGTGTATCTTGGTCACTTGCTGTCCAAGAGGGGGAGACAGCTTACACCTGACCGCATCCAGTTAATTGTACATATGCCACAACCCAAGACACAAAAGGAGGTACGGGCCTTTATAGGCCTCACCTCTTACTGTAGACAATGGATCCCTCAGTACGCATATCTAGCCAAGCCACTGATACAGTTGACAACCCAGGAGGCAGTGACATCGACTGTCCTCCCTTGGACTCAGGAACATACACATGCTTTTGGCGACCTGAAGAAAGCCCTATGTCAAGCACCTGTTCTAGCGACACCATGTTACAGCAAGCCTTTTACACTTTTTGTCACAGAGCGCGAAGGTACTGCATTGTCAGTACTCACCCAAGATCAAGCAGGTTCACACAAGCCATGTGCTTATTTTTCTAGTACATTAGACCCAGTAGCCCAGGCTCTGCCTGCATGCTTGAAATCTGTAGCAGCAACAGCTCTAGCAATCAGACAAAGTGATTCCATAGTATTAGGACACCAATTGACAGTACAGGTTCCACATTCCGTGGAAGTTCTTTTAAACCGAACACAGACTCAGCACTTGACTATAGCACGACTGACAGGGTATGAATTGACGTTATTCCAGCCACACATAGAAATCAGATGCTGCAACACACTGAATCCTGCTACACTTTTACCGGTAAGCACAATAGACCCTTTGGCACATGACTGTGTGGAAGTCATTAACACTATGACAAAACCCAGACAAGATCTGACAGATATCGCATTACCAGATCCGGACCTGACACTTTATGTGGATGGTTCATGTATGAGAACCAGTACAGGAGAGTTGGTGGCCGCATATGCAGTGACCACTGAAACCGAAATCATAGAAACACATCGTATTGACACCCTGTCTGCCCAAGCAGCAGAGCTCATCGCTCTGACCCAAGCCTGTATTCGAGCCAAGAACAAGAAAGTTAACATATACACAGATTCCCGTTATGCATTCGGAGTTGTACACGACTTCGGAGTCCTGTGGCAAGAGAGAGGTTTTTTAACTTCCCACGGTGCCAAGATACAGCACGGTCCCCTCATTCAAGCTCTGTTAGAAGCAATACATTTGCCTACCGCCATAGCCATCATGAAGTGTAAGGCACATACGAAAGTCACAGATACCATTTCCTAGGGTAACGACCTGGCAGCTCGAACAGCCAAACATACAGCACAGACTCATACTCATACGACTGATATGACAAAGACAGTAGTTCCAACACATTGCATGACAGTTAGGGATCCCGCACTAGATGTAATTGACATACAGACACATGCTACCCCAGATGAAATCAAGAAATGGACAGAACTAGGAGGGATCCAGACAGAACAGGGATGGATGACGAAGGGAAAATCCACTTGGTTTCTCCCCGACTCTATGGTTCAAGTTATCATTAACACAGCACATAGTCCTGCACATTTAGGAGAAAAAGCTATGTTAGACAGTATTCAAAACCTGTGGTTCAATAAGCATTTACGAGCAGCAGCAAAACAGAAAGTGCGTACTTGCATGATCTGTTGTCAGTTCAACCCAGGCAAAGGCATTCCCGTAGAGCAAGGTGGATTTCATCCTCCTGATCACCCTTTTGAAGTCCTTCAGATGGATTATATCCAGATGGACCGTTGTCGAGGATTCAAATATGTCCTCGTAGTTGTATGTGCACTATCCCGATGGACAGAAGCATATCCAGTCCCAGATTATACTGCCGTGACCACTGCCAAGCAGTTGGTTCGCGAATTTTTCCCGAGGTTTGGTTTGCCTCGTGTCGTGTATTCAGATAACGGACAGCCATTCTCGTCCGAGCTCATGAAGCAAGTTTCCCTTTTGTTAGGTTATCAGTGGAAGTTCCACTGTGTTCGGCATCCCGAAGCAGCTGGATTAGTTGAGAGACACAATCAGACTCTGAAAACACGTCTTGCCAAGGTCTGTGCAGAAAAAGGAGTAGACTGGATAGTAGCGCTTCCAGTTGCCCTCTTCTATATGCGAATGGTAGCCCATTCTAGAACAGGGCTATCCCCGTATGAGGTGGTTTTTGGCCGGCCACCGAATATGTGGGGGACGCCTCTGCCTCGTAAATTAACCGATGTTGACAGTAATATGCTGACAGATTACCTTGCTTCCTTGATGTCTGCACTACAATCATGTCATTCACAGGTCGCAGCAGCCTTTCCAGACAACACCGAGGTGAAGCCACACAAGATCGTCCCTGGGGATTTTGTATACGTCCGCAACTTTGAAAGGTCAAGCCCTCTGGAGCCCCGTTGGAAGGAACCCAAGATCGTTCTGATGACAACGAGGACTGCTGTAAAACTCGAAGGAAGAAAAAATTGGCTCCATTCGAGCCACGTCAAAAAGTGTTATGGACTTCCGCCAAAAACTGATTCCCAGGACTTTCACATTCCAGAGACTGATACTAAACTCCCCCTGGTAGAGAAAACTCCGTCCCAGGAGTACAAATTAAAGTTGAGGTCTAGTAAGTCAGACAGTTTAATTGTTTAAGTCCCCCCTGGGTGAAGCGGTTAGACGGGTTCCTGACATGTACAAGCTAGACCCCCATAATGAGAGAGATAGACAGGAGATCAAGAAACAGAAATATTGCAAGAATCTGCGAAGCAGATGTATCATTACTTTACTTATCATGTTCTTTCTGAGTCTTACGATTATATGCCTAAGCTATATGTTACATGTATATTTTCCTATACAAGCACACTCTTCTTTCAATGACACTGCAGACCACACCTTTAGTGATCTGCCCCCGCACGAACTTTCTTACCGACTTGCACTGCGTAACAATTCCTTCATCCGTATGTTACATCATTCTCACCAGACCAGCAATGCTACTAATTGCTGGGTATGTGGCCGACTCCCTCCCTACCAGAAAATGACGGGAGCCTTGCCTCTTTTTCCTTATCCGTTTACACATAATGGTTCATGTGGTGCATGGTTTACATTAATGTCCTCGCTAGACAGTAAGTCCGATGTTTCCCAAGGTAATTGGATATGGGGAGACCTGAACACAGTTATGAATAAGGCATGTTTCCCTGACAAGGAGGGTCTTCCCCAAATGACAGGTACCGATCTAGAAAACGAAGTATATGGATTAGGTAATTTTACACTTAACCTCATGATTTTGAATGTCCAGTCAGAAACCAGTTCAAACTCACCTTCAATTACAGTTTTGCCAGTGAAAGGTGACCTATGCGTTAGAAAGAATGGTTCAGTACATTTAGGACACAGCGATTGTAATACAGTTATTGAATTCAGTGATAAAGGCAAGTCTACATTCAAAGCTTCCCGACATTCCTATTTCATTTGTGGTCATACAGCTTACATACGTTTACCTCCAGACTGGGATGGTACTTGTTATATTGCACTCCTATTGCCACCTATTTTTCTAGCCCCACCTGATTACCATAGAAATTCCCATCTCATTCATGTTAGACCCAAGAGAGATCTCCCAATTGTCGATTACACTGAAACACCATGGGAACAATACACAGATTTCAATAAAGGATTCTTTCCCTATTTAGGAACTGTCTCAAACAGTAAACTGATACGTAGATTGACCAGAACACTTGAAGCTGTAGTGAATGAAACTACTTTTGCCCTAGGTAACTTAACAGAGGAGCAGTCTGCTATGAGACTTGTCGTTCTTCAAAATCGTCTCGTCCTTGACGTCATCCTGGCAGATAGGGGCGGGGCTTGTAGAGTCATCGGATCCAGTTGTTGTGTTTTCATTCCAAATAATGCACCATCAGTATACAGAGCCATAACTCGGCTCCACAAGATTGCTAGTCAAATACACCAGAATCCAGGCACCTGGACCTGGTCCGGTTGGCTCTGGAGCGTGTTATCCGCCTGGGGATGGAAAGTCCTATCCTTCCTTGGAATAGCCCTACTCATAGTTTTCAGTTATTGCCTATGTCTCCAATGTGGGCCAGCGATTCGCGGCTTGTGCGCCACATCATGTATTCCCCGTCCAAGTCCACGTTCTCGTGCTCGAATGAAAAAAGATGAGCAAATGATGTTATATGAACAGATAGATGGACTCATGAAAATCGATATATCCTGAAGGGTCCGTAGGGGACAAGGAGGGAATGAGGTAATTGAAATTTTTATGGTCAAGTATGTCCCCTAACGTGTACCCCAACGTCTCCATGTACGTGCTTAAAGTACATGTAATTTCCCTCCATGACCGAATATGAAGACGCAAATACATTTGCGTCCAACGTTAACATGTCCTCTTTCAGATCCACCATGAATGGATCGATAATTCAGTTCCTAACCATGCCATGCCAACGTCTTTACATGGTACACTTTTACGTTTTTCCTGGCTCTGCCGAGCTAGGCCCTGATTTCTGTCTCCGAGCCCTTTCTGCCTTCTGCCTCTGAAAGCTGCAGCATGGACACGTATCCCTGACCTCTGCCTTACTCCCTGCCAAGCGAAGCGGTGCCTGGCTCAACCTGGCCTGTCTGCCAAAAACCGTGTTTTGCCTTCAAGTTATCTGTTCAGCCTCCTCGAAAATACATTCCTGTCTAGTGATTTAGGTAAACATCTCCCCGGCTGCAGAGCAAAGAGCAAGCCTCCCTGCCTCCATGCAAGTAATTTACAGTTCCCGTTGCCATAGTAGGCCCATGGCCCTGCACGTAGACACGTAGACACATATGCACGCACTAGCATTCAGTATAGAATAGCCTCTGCCCGAGAGACCTTTTACTCCAGATAATACATCCTCCAAACATAAGATACCAGATATGTTATAGGTCCAGGTCGTTCTGACATCCCAGACTTCTGTCTCCTCTACTAGTGTTAAAGTTCTCCCCAGTTACCACATCTATGTCACGTCATGCTAGCTGCGCGAGCATCCGCACTTTTCTGCTGATTCTGTAACTTTCTCTATGCACCCACCCACATGTGACGATTCTTGTGACGTCTCTCTGACATGTACAGTGCACGCCTTCGTGTACGCCTATTTTCACGCCTCCTATTACGCACATGTGTTCTTATCTCGCTCTTTTTCACCTGTTACGCCTACTGTATTGGATTCAATTATGTTACTTTACTATATATAATGTGTAATGTTAATAAAACGTTGACTATCCCTTCCCGAACCCTAGTGGTGACGGAACATGATCTCCAACCTCGAGGTTTTCTAATAAACCCCGTAAAACTCAGATACCACGGACTCTGCCTCTCATTTTTATGAGCTGTCTTGTAATGATAATTATACGGAAAAATTGACCAGGTAATTTTATTTACCACAGTACCACCACCAACGCAGTTAACTACAACACCAAAACGACCTACAGCTTCCATATTTTCTCGTCAGAAGGGCCGGCATGGACCTCCATCCAGCTCGACCTCCATTACCTCAAGTAGTGGTGCTATAAGTCAACTACAGAAACAAATTCAGCCACGCCCATCCTCCACTTCATCTGGCATTGAAAGTCAAAGTAGCTCCTCCACCACCAGCAGACATCTCCAGTCCCCAGTTTGGGACTTCTTTACTGTTAGCAAAAAGGTGGAAAACATGGTCGTTTGTTCGATTTGTAAAGTATTAGTTAGTCGGGGTAAGCTTGGTTCCAACTATGGTACCGGAGGCCAGAGAGGTCATCTTAAACTACACCACCCTATCCAGTGGTATAAGCACCTAAGTGACATTGAGGAAGCCAAAACAAATCCAAATGTATCCCTTCATATTGCATCTGATGATGATGAGAGGCTGATCGTGCAGGGGGGAAGTGAAGAAGCGACAGCCATTTTTTCTGGTATACCCAGCAGCACTGCAGTGGTAGCGCCCAAACCCTCTACCCCTGCAACATGTATGAGGCCCACTAAGAGTCTGGGACAGACACCAATGCAAAAAACTAAATCACTGAGCCTAACTGGTTTGAAGTCTGCATCACCATCATCATCATCATCATCACGTAAAATGGTCCAGCCCACCATTACCAGCATGTTTTGGTCAGAACCGCCATTTGAACGCAACCACCCAACGGCATCAGCAGCACAAGACACCACTTCTTGTTCGTCGTCATCACCCATAAGTCGAAGCCCTGCGGGAACCATCCTTTTAGGCTTAGCTACCTTTGTCGGCTCATGGCGTGCTTCACTCTCAGACTGCATTTGTGGGTTCCAATCAGGATCAAGGTCATCAGAATGAAGGGGGCTTGAAGAAGAACTTGTAGTAGTAGTAGCCCTCCTTGACCTTTTTCTTGCTGGGGATCTGGTAGCCAATGGTGGATCATCATCAGGAGGAGCGCCTTCCTCGGATGATACCTCTGATTCAATATCAATTTCCTGATGTGACCCTACTTATGGAGGAACAAGCTTTGTAGGCAGTTGTGCCGCCCCATGAATGTATAACGCCAAGCTGGCTAAAATGCTAGTGCTGGACCTTCTCCCTTTCTCTTTCGTGGAAGGGGTGGATTTTCGTGAATTGGTGGCAACAGTCTGCCCTAAATGGAAGGTTCCTAGCAGGTCCTATTTTGCAAGGGTTGCTATTCCAGCACTACATCAAGATGTGCTGGAGGTGATTGTGGCAGCTATTCTGAATAGTGCTGTTCACACTATCCACATGACAACAGACATGTGGACCAGTTGCCAAGCCCTTGATTACATGTGCTTCACTGCACATTGGGTCTCTTTTGCAGGAGTCGAAAAACAGTTAAAACACAAAGATGTTGACACGGAGGAAGTTTTTCAAGCTACTCGCAAACATGCAACAGTAGGCATGTTTGGAAGGGAGAAATCTCACACTGCACTTAACCTTTTGGAGGGGTTTAACAGGAAGGTCAATGAATGGCTGCATCCAAGAAATCGCACAGTTGGTTAAGTTTCCACGGATAATGGCAGTAATATAGTTAAGGCCATGGAGCACGGCGGCTATTTCAGAGTGCCGTGTTTGGCACACAGTATTAACATCGTGGTGCAAGCCTTCTTGAAAACAGTAGCGCCAGTCGTCAAATTACTGACCATCTGCAGAAAAATCTGCACAAATTTCAGCCATTCTTTTAAGGCCCGGAAGCAGCTGAGGAGCCTTCAATATGAATGTAAACTGCTAGTCAAAGGACTAATCCAGGAGGTGGCAACACGTTGGAACTCAACCTTTTACATGCTTGAGCGTCTGTCTGAGCAGTGGGAGGTATTACATGAGTTTGTCTTTAAACTGGGTTCTACTCATAAAGACATGAGGCTAGATTTGGAGGAATGGAAGCTAATTGCAAGCCTGACAGACATGCTTCGTCCTTTTGAGCTCTTCACGCGTGAAGTCAGCAGGGAGGACTGTTCTTTGAGCAAAGCTATCCCATTGTTGCGCATGCTAGAGCACCAACTGAAGGAGGTGTGTTCAACGTTCCGAGATGTTGGTGAAAAGCGAGAAGCATATGATTTGGTGGAGAAGTTATTAAGGCGCCTACTTGACAATGAAAGGCTTAAAAAGATACATACAGATCAACATTACATTTGTGCCACTATTCTTGATCCACGGTACAAAAAGGCAGTGGCTAGCAAAGTATTCATTCCTTTTGATGAAGCAGATGTTTCAAAGTACAAACATTGGCTAGCTGTGTCAGCCACTCGGTTCGAAAGAGACCGGCAAAACATTCAAGGAGGCAGCACAAGTACAACTGAATCAGCAGGCTATCCGGCATCAAGTTCCACTTCTCAATCCGTGGCCGAAGAGAGCCACTTTCCCTCACAGCCGTTAACGACACCAGCAACCATATCATCATCCTCACCTGCACCAGGCCACAAACAAATATTGTCGGAAGGGGATTGGCTAACTCAGCTAGGGTTAGCTCGGTCCACTGATGAAAAGGTCGCAGATGGTACGCAAAGTGGATCAACCCTGGAGAACCTTGAGTCGGTGGTGCAGGCCTATCTGGATGACCCAACAGAGTCTGTCATAATCAATCAATCAATCACGACATTTGTATAGCGCACTACTCACCCGGGGGGGGTCTCAAGGCGCTGGGGGAGGGGGGCCGTCACTGCTCGAAAAGCCAGGTCTTGAGTTGCTTCCTGAAGGAGAGATGGTCCTGGGTTAGCCGGAGGTGGATGGGGAGGGAGTTCCATGTCTTGGCTGCCAGGTAGGAGAAGGATCTTCCACCTGCGGTTGCTCGGCCGATGCGTGGGACGGCGGCGAGGGTGTGGCTGGCCGACCGTAGCTGGCGGGTGGGCGTGTAGAAGGTCAGGCGGTCGTTTAAGTACTTGGGGCCCAGGTCATGGAGAGCTTTGTGTGCGTGGGTGAGGAGTCTGAACGTGATCCTCTTGCTGATGGGAAGCCAGTGCAGGTCTCTCAGGTGGCCGGAGATGTGGCTGTGTCGGGGGATGTCCAGGACGAGCCGTGCGGAGGCGATCTGGATGCGTTGGAGTCTTTTCTGAAGTTTGGCCGTGGTTCCGGCGTAGAGGGCGTTCCCGTAGTCCAGTCGGCTGGTGACGAGTGCCTGGGTGACCGTCTTCCTGGTTTCAGTGGGGATCCAACGGAAGATCTTTCGGAGCATGCGCAGGGTGTTGAAGCATGATGACGATACGGCGTTGACTTGTCTGGTCATTGAGAGGGAGGAGTCCAGGATGAATCCCAGGTTATGTGCGTGGTCCGTTGGCTTGGAAGTGGAGCCCAGGGCGGCGGGCCACCAGGAGTCGTCCCAGGCGGAGGGAGATGGTCCCAGGATGAGGACTTCCGTCTTGTCTGAGTTCAGTTTCAGGCGGCTGTTCTTCATCCATTCGGCGACGTCTTTCATCCCCTCGTGAAGGCTGGTTATGGCGGAGGCTGGGTCGTTGGTGAGGGAGAGGATCATCTGGGTGTCGTCTGCGTAGGAGATGATGTTGAGGTTGTGTTGGCGTGCGATGGCTGCGAGGGGGCTCATGTATACGTTGAAGAGGGTGGGGCTGAGTGAAGATCCTTGTGGTATGCCGCAGATGACTTTGGTGGCCTCGGATCTGAACGAGGGAGGCGGACTCTCTGGGTTCTTCCGGCGAGGAACGAGATGATCCACTCCAGCGCCTTCTCTTGGATACCGGTGTTGTTGAGGCACTGCACTAGAGTGCGGTGACAGACGGTGTCGAACGCTGCGGAGAGGTCCAGGAGGATGAGGGCCGCTGTTTCCCCATTGTCGAGCAGGGATCTGATGTCTTCCGTGGCTGCGATGAGGGCGGTCTCGTGCTGTGGTTGGCTCGGAAGCCGAACTGCGAGTGGTCGAGGGATTCGTTCATCTGGAGGAAGGCGGCAAGCTGTCTGTTGACGGTCTTCTCGATGACTTTGGCAGGAAAAGGGAGGAGCAAGATGGGGCGGAAGTTCTTGAGGTCGGTGGGGTCCGCTGTTGGTTTCTTCAGGAGGGCGCTGAGCTCGGCGTGCTTCCAGCTTTCCGGGAAGGTGGCGGTGTTGAAGGAGGCGTTGATGATGTCTCTGAGTTGGGGTGCGATGATGGAGTCGGCCTTGTTGAAGACGTGGTGGGGGCAGGGGTCTGTTGGGGATCCGGAGTGGATGGTGTTCATCGTGCGGATAGTGTCTTCGGTGCTGACCCGGGTCCAGGTTCTGAGGGTGGTGGTGGGGGGCGATGGTTTGGTGGTAGGGTGCGTGGTCGGAGCGCCGAAGCTGTTGTGTATTTCAGCAATCTTGCGGTGGAAGAAAGTGCGAGTGAGTCGCAGAGCTCTTACGAGGGAGTGATGTCGTTGTTTCCGGCGTTGGGGTTGGAGAGCTCTTTGACGATGCTGAAGAGTTCCTTGCTGTTGTGGGCGTTGTTGTCCAGTTGTTCTTTGAATGCTGTCTTCTTGGTGGTGCGGATCAGCTGGTGGTGTTTGCCGGTGGCGTGCTTGAGGGCAGTCCAGTTGACTGTGGTCTGGTCGTTGCGCCAGGCTTTCTCGAGGGTGTGGCAGTTCTTCTTGGAGTTCATGAGTTCGTCTGTGAACCAAGAGGCTTTCTTGCTGCCGTGTCTGCTGGGAGTGGTCTTCAGTGGTGCAAGGACGTCTGCGCAGTTGGTGATCCATTGCGTGAGGTTGTTGGCTGCTTCGGTGGGGTCCGTTGTGCTGGCAGGTGGGTTCTGGCTGAGGGAGGTGGGATATTGGGATATTGGTATACGAAAAGCTTTGTATGGCGACTGATCACCAACCTGGCTCTAAATTATTTGTCTTGCCCACTCGCAAGCGTGTCTTCTGAACGTGTTTTCAGTGCTGCTGGTGCCATTGTTACTTCAAAAAGAACCCGCCTTTTGCCCAAAAATGTGGAGAGGTTAACAATAATCAAGATGAATCAGCACTTCATACCACCCGATTACAAAATACGTGAATGCACGCAGGAAGAAGAGGACACCGACTTTGGTGACGCCAACGGAAGTTCTTCTCGGTCACCAGACCTATTCCCGTCTCAATGCGTAGACTTGGAGGACGAGCTCTAATTCCCTGACACCGAGGCCTGAAAATTACTTCCTTTTTTCCGTACTTATTCACTTTCATTCCTGTGTGTCTTTCTTTGTTTTGCTACTTTTACCACAACAAAAAAACTCTAATCACCTAATCACAATAAGTCCATCATCAGCACTGCCTTCATCTTATTTTCCTTATTGATTTGAAGGTGCCGCAGTCTGCATTCAAATGTTCACACGTTCACAACTCAATCATGCTCCTCTATCCTCCTCCGCCAGACTCCCCCTATCCATTTCCCTCAAGGCAGATGGATGGATTATGGAGAAAAAACAAACTTTGTCTTCGTAGACGAGTCCCCTCAAGTGGGACTGAAATAACTGACTGACTACATGCTTGCTGATTGTTGACAGACCTACTTCTGAAATTTAAAGGAGAGGCTGCCCTGTGGGCCCTCACTTTCCGAAGAAGATGCGGACAAAAAGTAGAACAAGTAATAAGTAATGAGAAGATGGCATGTTGCAGTGGACAGCAATGGCTGTCTGTCTCTGTTGAAACCAATTGCTGTTTGGTTTTTGTGAAAAGCGCAATTTGCCATGTTTTTGGGGGTTTCTTTGGGGGTTTCTTTGGGGGTGTTCTAGATTTGCGGTGCTGGGTAGGGGGCTCTGGGATCACTGCTGGCACAGTCTAATGTTGATTGCATTTGTTTTTCAGGAAATCCCTGGTGGAAAAGGGGAGTTAGGGCCTAGCTGCACAGCGTATTTGGACTGAATTGAAGGTAGTAGGCCCATTTTTGCTTTTTGCCTGTTTGGGGGTGTTCTGCTTTTTTGCAGGTGGCTGCAGGGGCCTGGGGGCATAGCTTGGAAGGTCTAATTTCGGAATCAAGTGTTTTGGACCAAATCCATGGTGAAATGTGTGTGGCGTTTTTGCTCACTTGCCTGTGTTTGGGGTGCTGTTTGGGGGGCTTCCAGGTTTTTGTGGGTGGGTTTGGGGGTCTGGGAGCACTGCTGGGTATAGATACTTTTGATTGCAAGAGGTTTGAAGCAAATCCATGGAGGCAAAGGGGAGTTAGGCCCTAGCTACAGAGCGCGCGTGGAGTCCCCATTTTTGTAGTTTTGCTTTTTGGCTGTTTGGGGGTCTTCTACTTGTTTTCGCATGGGTTGACGGCTCTGGGGTCATTGCTGGGAAGGTCTAATACCGGATAAAAGTGTTTTTTTACAAAATCGGAGGTGAAATTTTTTTTGCGTTTTTGCTGACTTGCTTGTCTTTGAGGTGCTGTTTGGGGGGGCTCCGGGTGTTTGGGGGTGGGTTTTGGGGTCTGGGAGCACTGCTGGGTATGGATACTTTTGATTGCAAGAGGTTTGAAGTAAATCCACTGTGGCAAATGGGAGTTAGGGCCTAGCAGCAGAGCGCGCGTGGAGTGATTTTGGAAATTTGCCTGAAAATTTCTGTCCCCATTTTTGTAGTTTTGCTTTTTGGCTGTTTGGGGGTCTTCTACTTGTTTTTGCCTGGGTTGGCTGCTCTGGGGCCATTGCTGGGAAGGTCTAATACCGTAAAAAAGTGTTTTGGAGAAAATCCATGAGGAAAAAGTTTTTGCATTTTCTGACATTTCGCTCACTTTAGCGTTTTTGGGGGCCTGTTTGGGGGGCTTCCTGGTGTTTGTGGGTGGGTTTTGGGGTCTTGGAGCAACGCTGGGTATGGATACTTTTGATTGCAAGTGGTTTGAAGAAAATCCATGGTGGTAAAGGGGAGTTAGGGCCTAGCTGCAGAGCGCTCGTGGAGTGATTTTGGAAATTTGCCTGAAAATTTCCAAGTCCCCATTTTTGTAGTTTTGCTTTCTTGCTGTTTGGGGGTCTTCTACTTGTTTTCGCCTGGGTTGACGGCTCTGGGGCCATTGCTGGGAAGGTCTAATACCGGATAAAAGTGGTTTGGACAAAATCGGAGGTAAAAAAGTTTTTGCGTTTTTGCTCACTTGCTTGTCTTTGGGGTGCTGTTTGGGGGGGTTCCTGGTGTTTGGGGGTGGGTTGGGGGTTCTGGGAGCACTGCTGGCACAGTCTAATGTTGATTGCATTTTGTTTTTCAGGACATCCATGGTGGAAAAGTGGAGTTATGACCTAGCTGCACAGCGCGTTTGGACAGAATTGAAAGAAGGCCGAAAATATGTTAAGTATGAGATTTTCCATTTTTTCTTTTTGCCTGTTTGGGGGTGTTGTGCTTTTTTGTGGGTGGGTTGGCAGGTCTTGGGGCATTGCTGGGAAGGTCTAATACCAGATAAAAGTGGTTTGGAGAAAATCCATGCTGAAAAGTGTTTTGGCTCTTTTTGTAACTTAGGGTTTGTTAGGGTTAGCAGCAGTATTGCATGTGTTTGGGGGTGTTCTAGATGTTTGCAACTGGGTTCTGGGGTCTTAGAGCACTCGTGGGAATGTGTAATTTTGGTTGCAAGTGGTTTGAAGAAAATCCATGGTGGGAAAGGGGAGTTAGGGCCCAGCTGCACAGCGTATTTAGACTGAATTGAAGGTAGTAGGCCCATTTTTGCTTTTTCCTGTTTGGGGGTGTTCTGCTTTTTTGCGGGTGGCTGCAGGGGTCTGGGGGCATAGCTCCGAAGGTCTAATATCGGAAACAAGTGTTTCGGACCAAATCCATGGTGAAATGTTTTTGGCGTTTTTGCTCACTTGCCTGTGTTTGGGGTGCTGTTTGGGGGGCTTCCAGGTTTTTTTGGGTGGGTTTTGGGGTCCAGGAACACTGCTGGGTATAGATACTTTTGATTGCAAAGGTTTGAAGCAAATCCATTGTGGCAAAGGGGAGTTAGGGCCTAGCTGCAGAGCGCGCGTGGAGTGATTTTGGAAATTTACCAGAAAATTTCCAAGTCCCCATTTTTGTAGTTTTGCTTTTTGGCTGTTTGGGGGTCTTCTACTTGTTTTCGCCTGGGTTGACGGCTCTTGGGCCATTGCTGGGAAGGTCTAATACCGGAAAAAGTGTTTTGGAGAAAATCCATGAGGAAAATGTTTTTGCGTTTTTGCTCACTTGCTTGTCTTTGGGGTGCTGTTTTGGGGGGTTCCTGGTGTTTGGGGGTGGGTTTTGGGGTCTGGAAGCACTGCTGGCACAGTCTAATGTTGATTGCATTTCTTTTTCAGGAAATCCATGGTGGAAAAGTGGAGTTATGACCTAGCTGCACAGCGCATTTGGACAGAATTGAAAGAAGGCCGAAAATAAGTATGAGATTTTCCATTTTTGCTTTTTGCCTGTTTGGGGGTGTTGTGCTTTTTTGCGGGTGGGTTGGCAGGTCTTGGGGCATTGCTGGGAAGGTCTAATACCGGATAAAAGTGGTTTGGAGAAAATCCATGCTGAAAAGCGTTTTGGCACTTTTTGTAACTTAGGGTTTGTTAGGGTTAGCAGCATCTGCGCGCTGCCACACCGCCTCTTGATTATTAAATTCACCTGGCTGCACCTGGTCATGGGTGGTGCACCACTGCAGTTGTGCTTTTTCCCCCCGCACCGCACAGAGGAGCGGAGACACAGAGTAGTAGTCTGTCTGAGACAGACAGATACAGACTAGTCTGTCTGACTCACATCATGGACCGAAAACAAAACTGGCCCCCTGTCTATAAAACGCCCCCACCCCATCCAGCCTACCGGGGATTGCCCGGGGCATGGAATTACCAGTCCAGCCCTGGTTACCCGCTACATTTTAAATATGTAGAGTGGAAATATGTTAAGATCATGCATAAATGGTAACACACTTGACTCACCAAACTTTCAGGTTTGTTTGGCATGTAGTCCTACATTGCCATCTAAGACAAAGCAGAATGTTTCAATGCTATGTATTATTCGCACCAAAATAAAATCAATATTGAGGGATTGGCTGGTGCCTTACTAAGAATAATAAAATAGTGAAAAAGATAAAAGTGCTCATTTCACCATACAGTGTATTCCCTAACACAAACACTCATTTTCAATCTGCCCTTGAGCAAATGTGACATTATTAAGCTGCAGGGCCATTTGATTCACTCTAAATATGCTACGCAGTTTATCCCTTTTCAGGTGAGCACCACGTGTGACATCAGGCACATAAGATTGTCAACAGACCTAAAACACATTCGATTGCAAACAGACATAAAGCACACGTTTAAAAAGATTCATATTACTAATGTGTAATACAGCACTATTATCTGTAAAAAGTGTCATAGTAAACAAATTATATTCATGCTCTCCACATAACTCTGCACATCGGAAATGTAGAAACGTCACTAACCTGTGAAGGTGGCCATGAGTAAGAGCAGAACAGAGAGAGCTGGGGAGACGCCGACAAGCCGCTCTTCACAGAAACTCACAGGGAAGCCAGGGTGCAGCTGTTTTTTTTTGCAATGATCTAAGTTTAACTGGAAAACCTCCGATGATAAAACTGAAGAAGAGTTACCCATGCTTTTTCCTTGTGAGCAGCACAGGTAGTGGAGTCATGCCAGAAATTATTCTATCGTCACTGCAGATAACTTTTGAACTTCCAGCAAGGGTCCAAAATTTTAATAGCGGCCATGCACTTTTCTTTCGATTACCTGGGTGTAAACAAAGTGGTGCGGCCGCCATTACATTAAATCGCACAATGGGGGGCGTTTGTTAAAAAATAATAATAGGAAGCCCCCACAGAAAAAGATGGAGGACCTGCGTGCAAACAAAGTGGCACGGCCACCATGACGTGAAAGCACTCAACGGGGCGGGCGCTTGTTAAATTTGTTTTATAAAATAAGTAGCCTCCAAAGAAAAAGATAAAGGACTACAGTGTAAGGAAATTGTAGTTGGCCGGTGCTCCTGACTTAAAATGGAAGTGATGTATCAGGAGCACTGGCCAATGAGGGGCGAGGAAATAAGAGAGATGGGATTCTGAACCAATGGGAAGCACCAGGTGTAATTACACTCAGTAGAGTGAATACAGCAGGTCTTGAACATAGCGCATGCTCGCTGATGCTCCACCTGAAAAAAAGAACTTGCCAGCAGCCCGCTGCATCGCTGGTCTCCTGCTCCTCTAGAGGCTTCACTGGATGCATAGGCTCGTAGACTCCCCTGCGGCCAACTAGGGAGGCAGTTGAGTTACAAGGATTGCCCCAATGGAGAATAAAGCCAGCTATAAATATCTTTTTAGATGATTGTGCATGTTGAGCAAAAATAGGCTCTATCCAGTTTTCAACAAACATGAGGCTCTCACCACGAGATGGTGGATGCTTGTAAACCTGGAGGTTGTGAGGTGGGTGGTTTCAGCACTGGAAGGTGGGATAGGAAACTATTGGAAGACACTTTGAGAAGATGGATCTTGCCAGTGAGCTGGACTGTGCCTTGCTCTGCTCCTTGCTTGGGATTGTTTTGCAGTTGGGAGGGCATAGGCTTTAACATAATAATACACCTCCCCACGCATCTGTTCTCACTGCCTGTGAGTTGTACATTTATATCAGATGCCTGATGCAGCTTGGAGTAGTAGAAGGTTGGAGGGGAAGCCTCGTTTAACCTGTTCACTGCTGGGATTGGAGTTTCTTATGGTAATAACCACTTTCAATTTTAAATTGATTTATTTTACCCGTTTACGGAGCACCTAGACCAGTGACTAGGAGGTAGCCTTAGATTATGCCAGAGGATAAGATGTAAGGACAACATGAAGATGAAGAGAGGGTTAAAACACTGAGAAGCATACACGTAGTCACGTATCATCTCTACACTTTAAGTCCAAAGATTCGGTAATGGGTGTTAGAAATGGTGATTTCTGGTTAGCTGAGGCTTGCGCCAAAGCCAGGCAGAAACCACCATTCTAAATCAGGGCAAGGAAGTCACCCCTGCTAGCACGCCCCTGGTAGATTCAAGTTGAGCACAAGAACATTTTACAGGAGGTCACAGCCTCTTTTTATACACAAAATCCCTAGGGTGCAGGGTGGGAGAAAAACCAGATGCAGCTGGTTCTGGAGCACTCTGTTGCTCAGCCCCTCTCCCCATTCACTGGCCAGGCTACGGTCATCAGTCGCACCACAGGGGGTGGAGCCAGCATTGTGTAGGGAAAACCCAGCCCTATTCAGGTCCCAGGTGCAGTCCCTCCCTGCCATCAACATGCAGATCTCCCCATTCACCACCGGGGCAGACCCATCCTGACTTCTGGAGCCAGGCACACTAGCCAGCTCCAGCCAATCACAAGCCAGAAAGTGAATTTAATTTGGAAAGGGGTTCGGTGCTAGAACCAATAGTTGATATTATAGGTCTCATGGGAGGATCAGTTTCTGATTTATGTGTCTTGGGTAGACCATAAAGAGCAGAGACGACTGGACAGGTCTTATTGAGGAAAACATATTCGTCGTCACAGATGTATCCCTCAGTAAGGGCTGCCAGTGTCATGTCACGAATCTGGGCATTAAGTCTCTCAAGTTCCCTACGCTGAGCTGGTCTATAGTGATCAGTAATGGACAGCATCCCAGTCATTTTTTGATCATAGGTTTTTTTATCGAAGATGGCGATCCCGCCACCTTTATCAGAAGGTTTAATCATGAGAGTGGGATCTTCTTTCATTCTTTTTAGGGACATGTTTTCTGACTTAGATAGGTTGAAGGACGGTTTGTATGGGTTGTTAACAATACGGGCAGTGTCGCGAAGTACACTTTGTTCAAAGATACGTACCTCAGGATCCACCATATCAAGTGTGGGAGTAAGGGTGGATGGAGGTTTGCATCTGGATAAATTGTTAACTTCCTCCAAAGGGGCCCGGTTGCAGAAAAATCTGTTAAGTCTGACCTTCCTAAAGAAGGCGAAAAGGTCTTCATATAATTTAAATTTGTTGAGACCGATACTGGGGACAAATGATAAGCCTCTACTCAACAACTGAGTGTCTTCTGGTCTCAATGTAATAGATGATAAATTATAAATTGGTAGGTCCCCCTCGGTATTAGTAGCAGAGAGATAATTGTCATCTACCACCAGTATTGTTGGTTGTGAGTCCTCACATATTGCTGAGGAGGTTGAGGGCTCATTTGTTGCTGGGCTCCCTGGTCCTGCCATCTTACATTCCTTCCTCGATATGGGCCCCTGGGTAAAAAACCCCTCCCATGAAATGTTCTTTGGGTAGATCTACCTCTAAAAGGTCTGGAATTAAATTGACCATTACCTGAATCTTGATAATTATCACCATCTGAACCTGATGATCCTGAGTCAGAGAAATTAGTATACCTCCTACGTTGGTACCCATTATAGTTGGTATTGTAGTTACCTTGTCCTCCATCTTGATAGTAGGTAGAGTTAAGGTATGGGTAGATTTTTTCTTTTGTAAACCATCTGACATCTTGCACTTTCAGATTAATATTTGGAAGATAGATAGAAAATAAACATCTGAACCATACATTTGGATTTTTTCCATCAGAATTTCATCTGAATCGCCAATACCTGTTCTTAAGTGTAAGTACCTGTGCATACATAATTGACTATAGGGAGTCCACTATCTCTACACTGAGGATAGATTGTGATAGTGACAATAGTGCCATAAAGACTTTGGCTTACTTGATTTAATAAATCACTGAGTTTTTTTAATAATTTTGTGTTGTCGTACTAGTATTGTGACTATGTGTAGGGATCACTTCAGTTGTTCCTTCTAATCTGTTCTCTTGGTCGACTGTATCGGGATGTCTCCTCGTTGTTTTCAACAATGTAAATGGATAAATGATATTTTACTAGTTGGTGACACACTAATTTTTATACATTGTAGACTCCCTGGAAACTTGGGTTGTCCTATTGGAAGTGGTCCTGAAGAAGGTGGCCTTGAGCCGCCGAAACGCGCGTCGACCAAGTGCGGGATCTCACATTGATCTTGGAGACCTGGCTTCATGATTTTACTTCCTTGTTTCAAATGTTGTGGGAGTGTGTGTAGCTTGAGTGAATATGTGGTGAATGTTATGAATGTGTGCAAATGTTAGTATTATATCTTTTTCTTTTTCTTTTCCAGGGTTCTAATGAATTAGGTATTTATCTGTAGCCATTGAATTTGGCACATATGTCTGACTCATCTGCACTTTATCATGCTTTATTGTGTTTTTATTTTTTATATATAAAAATGTTTTGTCTTTATAAAAATTGCAAATCAATCTTGATGAATTCACAAAGGAATGCAAACTGATGCAAATTTATATTTATAATCATGGAATAAATTGTATATTTTTTGAAATATTGTAAATCATGGTTTAATTTTTGTCACCAATATTTGATTCATTCATTTTTTTGATTCATTGTTATACTTTTTCTATGTGGTAGGTAAGGGAAATTTGTTCTTCTTGTCATATTGCTTTACTCCCCTCCTTCCCTGGCTTGATCAAGTCTTGAGGGGTTCCCATCATATTTGCTTATAGAAAAGGCTTACACAACTACGGACAAGTAGTGAGACATCCTAGGTCACAATAAAGTAGGGCTAGTAGTGAGAGACAATTCCATCATTAGTGGGCACTTGCGGGGAACTCCTAAAATACCTTTGGGCCATGGCAATTATTTATTTCTTTTTACGAATTATGCTACGGCTTAAATTGACTCCTTGGCATTGCCAGCCTCTCCATATGCGGACTCTAAATATATAATGCCATCATGTCATAAAAGGAAACCTACCTGCATCATATCTTGACTGACAGATAAAACAATTGGTAGTGATGTGAGTTACTCAAAGTTTGGATGACACTCACAATACCCAATGGCTGAGGGTGGCCGACCCATTGTCCCTTTCTCTGCTTTTATGGTATAACCTCTGGGAGACAGCTAGCACTGCCTCTAGCTGTAGATCTAAAACAAGCATTGGCAAACCCAATAGGTCTAGCTTTAAAGGAACCTTATAAAGGCATGTGAAGCATTACAAGTAAATGACCAGGGAATTAATATGTATTTCTGTGGAACCTAAGAACTTTAGAATAATATTGGTGCATGTTAAAAGGTCAGGCAACAGTTGCAGTGTCATACCAGACCTAAACACCCATGTAGGTAATGAATGCCCTTCTCCCATCTGTGCTGCTGCCAAAGAAATAACCATAAACTATCTAGTTATCAAAGGCACTTCAATAGCATTACAATGTCATATGTGTGCCCCTGAAAGTGCAAGCTCGGCAACTAGATAAATAAACAAAATGATCACAGCTGTTTTGAGGGCAAGCACTTTTTTGTGGAAGCACACAACTTCTACTACATGTCCCCCTGTATTCCAACATGTGAGCAGATCCAAAGCCCCTCTCTAATGGTGCTTACATAATTGTCTGGGGACAGGTATGCTGTCAAGCCAGACCATACACATAACCTCATCTCTTTCAGTCTTGGCCATGCTCTCAAACACGTATGCTGTAGACACTCCACATTAAGGCCTGCAAACACAGGTCACGCAATATATGTGTAGTTTGCAAAGGTGCTCCACACAAAAATCCACTCTCTTTCTGTCTCTCTAATGCTCTCTCTAACACTTACCTGCCCCCTCGCATTCTCTCTACCTTGTCACTTTTCTCTCCTCTCTTCTTCCTTGCACTCTGGACTCTCCCTCGTGTTTTTTCTACTCTTCGTCCTTGCCGCATGCTGTCTCCTGCATCTCCCATACATTTTCTAGCCCTTGTTTTGTGCTATTTATCTCTAGTTTTGTTGTATTTCCTCTTTTTTCACCTTTGAGCTCCCACTAACCCTTCTTTGACTCCCCCTCTTGATTTCCTTTTTTTATCCCTAACATTTCTCTCTCACTATGCTGTGAATTCAGAATTTCACCGCATTCACAGGGGCATAGCTTCAAGGGGCGTGTTACATCCCCTTAATAAATGCATTCTCTAGTGAATAGTCGGGTACATATGTTTTGAGTGGGGAATGGTAAGGAGTCTGTCCCATTTCACCTAGGATTTTGATACACACTTGCGCACGCACAAACTGTCTTCTGTCTGTCATCTCTGTTATAAAGTTCTTATTTTACAAAATATTGTGTTTTAAGTGCCTCTTACAATCTGCACTCCGCTCCCTTTCCACCCTCAATTAAACTCTCCTTCTGCACTGCTTCCTTTATAATGTATTTTAACATGATGATGCCAGCATGGTCTTTGGAGAACCTGTAGCTCACAACCCCATAAAATGAACAACCAAGCCACGCCCCTGCACTCACTGCACAGTCATGCCCACTCTGCACTTCCAGTCCCCCAAGTCAGGACTTTGACGCCCCTCTCTCTGTCTCCCATCCGCCCATCCATTGATCCATTGATCCACCTGCGCCAGCTCTCTCATTCTCTCCATTTGCAGTGTAAATATATTTTTTTCCTATCGTTAATCTGCCTGTCACTGCGAAGCTGTAGTGTTATTTAGAAGCTGCATCGTGAAAGCATGTGCATATGTACTTCAGCCTTCCATATCCATTTCTATAGCAACACAGGACCCGCCCTCTAGAAAACCCGTGTGCTTGACACAAGCTGCTTTTATAAAATGATACAGCAAACTGGAAGATTAGTGGAATCCATCTGCGGTGCACGCCCTGCATGCTACAGTAAGTGTGCCATGGCAGGTTACAGTAAGATACCTTTATTAAATGCCGAGGCAGCCACAGCAGTACTCACGTGTTCTTTGCAGTAAAGTATCTTGTTTTCCAGTGCGCCTTCACTTCTAGATCAGCTCTTGGGGTTTTGAAGCTCACTCCGTTTTACCAGCCTACACTTTGTCTGTTCTTTGCTCCTTGTCGTGGCAGGTTTTATATAATGGTATCCGTTCTGCGAACCCCACCCACACTAGTATTTACCCATCCATAACTGAAAGTGAAACTTCCTCTTTCCACACAGGATGCATAATGCTCAGGCCGAACTGGGAACCGAAACCGGCCCTGGCAAATAGCTGGCAGGCGGGGTGCGGGGGGTGGGGGGGGAATCTTTTGTTGCTGGGGGCCATATTGCTGCTATGCTGCAAAACCGGCCCTCTGTAACAAAAACGCCCCCCCCCCCCCCCCCCCCGGGGTATAAAAACGCCTCCCATCCTGGCGACCCACTGGGGAAACGCCCGCTGCCTGCTACGGCCAGTCCGGCCCTGCCTACATGACCACTGGCATATCCAGCCTGAGAGACAAATACAGTAAGTCGGCCAAAACGCTCCTCAACTGCATCAAGTACAATTCCATCCCAAACACCGACAAATGTACCCCATCATCTCGAAAGAATTCTGTAATTTCATATTTTATGTCCTCCTGCTCTAGAAAAATTCAGCTAGATTAATGAAAAACACATTTTGCGATTCCTTAATAGCGAAATTTACCGATTCGCTATTAAGGAATAGCAAAATGCTATTCATCAAGAAATCTCTCAAGAAATACCGATTTCTAATTATTCCTTAATTGCGACTCGCAAATTGCGAGTCGCAATTAAGGAATATCTCCCCATTCATTCCTATGGGCCTAGAGGCCCATAGGATTGAATGGGAAGACACTCGCAATTTGCTAATCGCAAATAGCGATTCGCAAAATGAAATTGCGATTTCAAGGGTGCAGGGGTGTCCAAAGGACACCCTGTAGCACCCCTGAAATGTGAATTTACACTGATGTTGTGCACACACATGTCCAAAGGACATGTGTGTGTATAACATGCAACTTAAAAAAATTCATTTAAATGCATTTTTCTAAGTTTTCGCTATTTACCACGAGGTTTGACTTCGTGGTAAATAGCGGTCCTATATTGCGAATTCGTGAATTTCATGAATAGCATTTAAGGAATCTCTAATAGAGATTCCTTAAATGCTAATCCTCGCAAATTTGCGAATTCTTTATTATTGCATTTGGGATGATGAATCCCAAATGCAAAAATTGCACTCGCAAAGGACCAGATTCTCAGAATCTGGCCCTTTTGCGAGCGCATTTCGCTTGATGAATCTGGCTGATTATTTCTTACAGAATCTTCTCAATTCTCTGTTCCCCTTTGTCCTTGTTCTGTTAATAGCTCGGGCTGTATCGACCCATTTCCAGCATGGCAAAAACCCTGTCCACACAATCGTCCTACATGAGCATAACTGTTTTAACGATTTCAAATCTTCTTTTATGCTCTTTAAAAGTGCTAGTCCCTTAAAGTTATTGGCCATTCTCACTCAAGTGGCTAAATACTACATCTGGCCAAGGAGACTCCTTTGTCAAAGAGTTACATCTTGGAAGCAACTCATACCACCTCATTCCTCCTTTACAAAACCATTTCAGCTGCACTGCTGTATCACCAAATTCTAGCTGTTTTCCACCTGTCCTTGTCTACCCACTTGCCGAAAGTGTGCCCGCATAGTTACCCCTCTATGTGTTCTCTCCCTGGACGATCTGCAACAGAACCTAGAAGGAAACAAAACGAAAATGAATGCAGTTCCTCCAAAGTCCATCTCAACCTCAAGTATTTTTGATAGAAATCCAATCTCCACCTACCCGAACACCTGATGTCCGCTCCAGCCCACCCTCTCAACATTGCCTGATCAGGAAAACCCAGTTCGTTTACAGCCCTCCTCATGCCCCCAAGCACCTGCGACGCCAAATACCTGGTTCCACATGCATGTCTGAAAAGCTAGCCTAAACCCCCCCCCTCTTGCACCACAAGCCTCATCCACCATTCCCCTTGGCAAACCAGGGCATCCAGGTAAGCCCTCAAGGAAACACAAGCGCCCATTCCCGATTTATCGGTCTTCCACCTAGGTAGCCAAACCTGGACTCTCCTGCTGCACACCCAGACATCCTAACACCTTCCTTGGCTTTAGACCCAACCACTCCAGCCACCTCGAAAGCCCAGAGAAACACCCTAACCATTATCACAGAGAACCTCAAGCTCTTGTATTCATCGCTAAAAACTTGTGAAGTATCAAGATTATCCTTTTCCAAATGCGGAGCATCACCTGCCCCCTCACTTTGCTCTCGGTTCCCTGTTCCCTCGCCATCCCTCCAGAATCCGCCTCCCCATTTCCTCTGCGGACAGTTCGAAACTCCAGAAAAACTTCACATAAAAAGCTACACCTGCTAACTTACCTGCTATTGTGACCACTGACTAAACCCTCTCTATCAGTGCCATAACATATTAATCCACTACATTCCTTCTGACTGCTACATCCTCGTTGCTACTCCTTCTCACTGCCCTGAACTCTTCCCACGCGATCCCATACACCCTCCTCGTAGACTCCAACAGGGAACTGAGGATAAGCTGCATCACACATTCTCGTCCACTGACCACAACTGGACTGGAATCACCGTCTTCCTCTCCTCCGCCCATGGTGCATCCCAAGGAAGCTCAGCCGCTGGGAATGAGAGAGAGTATCATCAATTTCATTATGCACTCCTGCAATGTTCACACTCTGTAGGTCACATTCAATCTCAAGCATTCCAGGACATAAACCTGCAACAACTGCCAAACCTTTAGATTTCTTGCAGATGGTTTGTTGACTATATTCACCACAGCCAAATTATCTACATTGAACATCACCGACTTGTTGGCAAAACTCCTCCACACATTACCACCCATGCCAAAATATGCCAAATCCCTGGCCCTCTGCAGCATATGACCAAAACTCCAATGACTACTCCACCTGCTCTTCCAAAACGGCCATGGGATTCCCAATGAAATCTCTGAAAAATGTCCACCACACCTTCAAATCCTCTTTCACACATGCCTTCAATCACACCCTGTGATGCAGCAACGATGCTCCTGACGATGCATTTCCCAAAGCCTGCAGGGCATTCACCCAGCATGTACAGCCCTGCAAGCAAAATTGAGATGCCCTAGAATGTCTTAAACCCCCGCTAAGGATTTCAATAACATCCTTTCCAACAACTTCATCAACTTCTGCTTCCTATCTGCAGAAAGCCTGACTTCCATTCACCTGGAGTCCAACTCAATTCCCAAAAAAGTGCTCACTTCAACTGGCCCAATTGTCTTTTTTTGCACCAACAGGACATCAACATCCTGCATCACCTCCTGAAACACACCCAGCGCTTGTGCATATTCCTCCAAATTTGGGGAACCCACTAGAAAAAATCATCAAAGCAGTGTGTCATGATCTCCTTTCCCATATGTCATTAAACAACCTCTGCAAAAATTAACTAAAAACTTCAAACCATGAACAAGAAATAGAACAACCAATTGGCAATGCTTTGTCCACAAAGAAATATCCATCAAACTGTATGCCCAACAACTCGTAAACTGAGAGCTGTACAGGAAGTAAGCGACTGGCTGATTTGATGTCACATTTTCCCATCAGTGTCCTAACCGTTTAACCAGTGCAATTTTCACATCCACTGAAGTATAGTAAACTCTAGTGCATACCTCCAGAATTAAATCATTGACCAATATAACTTCCGGCCATGACAGGTGTTGAATCAAATGGAATTCCTCCTCAAATTGTCTTAAGGCCAATCCTAAAATGAGCCTTGCATGCACCCTTCCTGGACTTCCTTCAAATGCTTCTTCCGAGCCAGCTCTTCGTGTCCTCTGATTTCCACCCATCTCCTTCCATGCAGCCCCCATAACACAATCTAAAACCATGCACGAAACCTGCCTACAACAATGCCTTATGTTCCTGTGCCCCCAAATCTGACAGCCAGGGCTTTAGCATCTCAATCTTAACTTGCCTACACGCCTTTCCCCATGGGATTCTGTCACCCTCTGTCCCTGCCTCTATAATTGTTTCCCTGCCACTGACCCTCTGCACTTCCCTGGTTTTCAAACTGTTTTCCTGAGACCCACACTTGGTGATAATATACTTCCCACCACACTTTGAACATTTGTGACGTTATCTGCAGTATTCCTGCAAGCATGCCCCCCTGTTATATGACCAACAAACACCTTCCCTGCCCCCTACCTGCTATACCCACTCCTGTTTGGGTGAGATAGCCCTAAAAGGACCTGTATATCACCCGCCACCCACTTGCTGTGTAAGTGGATGTAACTGGCCTCTCTGGAGTCATTGTTTGCAGAAATAGTTTATTGTTGAGCTGTTCCCACGCCCCATCTGCGTCTTCTGCCAGCCTGGCCCTAAACTGCTCATTGTACCGCACCCAGGCCCAGCTGCCAATCATTATCAGCGCCTTCCGCACCACATCAATGCACTTGAACAATGAAACACATCATTCAGGGAATTAACACTCGGGTACATCACAAAAGCAGCAGTCCAATTTCTATACTGACTAGTACCTTTGGATGACAGGACAGATCATAGTCATCTTCTTTCTAGCCCTCCTTTGCCCTTACCTCTCTGTGTAATAGTTTAACGACCTTTATTTAACCCCTTCCTTATGCCCTTCATTGTCGCTAGCATTAAATGGGCCCACAATGGCTTTGTAATCCCCATGTATGGGAGCTTCTTATGCTTTATTTTCTTGCTTTCCTTTTTATCTATAGTGTCTTTCTCCCCTTTTTGTCCCCTGAATCCTTTCATGCTTCCTCTGCCCACCTCCCCCGGGACCACTGCAACTCTACCTATTGCTTTATGCTGCACAAACTTACTCCAGGACAAATGAAGCCCAGTTCCTCCCACCTGGTCCTTTGCCACCAGCCCAATGGACTGTACCTCAACCACTGCCCCATCACTGTCGCTCTCACCGCAAGGTTTCTTACCTGGCCTCAATGTCAGGGCCTGGCCTAAAGCCGTCCATCCCAATCTCCTATCTGTTTGAATGCACATCACTCTCGTGTTCTCCGAGCCAGCAATCACTTTTTGTAAGACACCAAACCTCTTTGTCCGGTTATTAATGCCGTGCCCATGACGCAAATCTTTCCACCAGTCCTGTTCCAACTGTGTGCCTTCCACAATCTCCCCCTCTTCCAAATGCTTTTCATCATAGTGCAACATCACCTCTTTCTCACATTCTCTCAGCCCCATATCTCCACTTGTGCCATGCACTTCACCATCATCCATGCCCCCATCTCCAAATTGCGCCTCATAAAGTCTCTGAGATGAATCTTGTTCCTGTAAGGCGGCCACAGAACCCCATCATTGCTGCTGCTCTAATTGGTCCACCCCCATCCCAGAACCTGCCACTCAGACACAAGCTCTTTCTTCTGGTTGGGCTGGTGGGTTGCACATGCTGCCCCTCCCTAAAGTCCCCTTCTACAAGCAACTCTTCATCCACATGTAACTTTCAGATGATAGTCAACAACTGATATTCCCCTTTTTCTGCGTGACTCTGCTCCCCAAACCTCTAATCTGTTCAATGTGCAGTTCGTCCATTGGATTATTAGGGCGTTTTCCCGGCTATGAACAGCAACATGTATAATTTAAAAGTCCCAGCTTAGTCCACCTATTTTTTTCTGTAGGAGCTTTCCTTGGGCTGCAGTGCTGTGTCAGGTGGGTCCCCAGGGCAGGGCATGGCTAGTCCTTTTGATTGGCAGACAGCAGGCATGAGGTAAAGTGCCCTTGTTGGGTTGGCTAGGTCTCTTGCTATGGCCAACCCAACATGCGCACTTCAGGTCTCTCAAGCCCATGCTGTTAATGGAGCAGTGGAACACACACAGACTTCGGCTCCCTTGGAGAGCAGGATTCTCCAGCTCCAACCAATCCCTGCATTGCTCCCGTGCTGTTTAGTAATATAGTAAACAGCATGACAGTAACATATGGATTAGGTCCGGCCATTGTGGGTCAGGATGGCCTGCCGCCCGGCCCACACTTGTAAGGCAGCGTGGGAACAGGAGGGTTACAAAACATGACCAATGACTTTGTATCTTTATTTTGAAGCCTTACAGTAATTGGTCATATTTCTTTCCTTTGTGAGTGGCGTGAAGGCCTTCTCCTCACGCACAACACCAGTGACATGACTTTGCACAAGGGCAGTGGAAGAGAGCACTCACTTTGACCTGGGTACTGCACACTGGCTACTGTCCCCTAAGGTGGCTACACCCTTTGGGTGCTCTCTCCTTTTGGGTAGAGGGGCATATCTCTGTTTCTATTGGGCTTAATTCCCAAATTCAAGATGATGAATTTCTAAGAGAGGGGTTCACCTCAGCTCCTGGGGACTTTATGGTGTGCAAGGCCGAGGTGGATGCACCTACTCTCTTACTAATTTTCGTTCCCATCCTGCCACCAAAAGTGGGGCCTGGAAAGGAGGGTGCGCATCTCCACTAGTTGGAGCTGCCCAAATTAGCACATCACAAGGTGAGAGCCTTTGAGGCTCACTGCCAAGTTGTCTGTCCTGCCAGGGGGAGGTGTGAAGCACCTCCAACCAGAGCAGGCTTTGATCCTGATCTCCGAGAGCTCAAAGACTGACACCCCAAGAGGTCAAAAACTGTTCTGGTGGGGGATGGCTGGCAGGGACCAGTCAGCCAATACACTAGAAGTTGTTCGCTTCTCAGGGGGCAGCTATAAGATGCCCTCTTAGTGCATTTTATAATACATCCAACACTGGCATCAGTGTGGGTTTATTATGTTGAGAAGGTTGGTATCAAACTTCCCATTTTTCAGTAAAGCCATCATGGAGCTGTGGACTTTGTAATGGCAAACTCCCAGTCCATGTACTCAAAATGGCTCCACTGCACTTACAATATCTGTGAATGGCACAGACACTGTGGGGCATATTGCTCATACAGCTATGCCCTCACCTGTGGCACGGTGCACCCTGCCTTAGGGCTGTAAGGCCTGCTAGATGGGTGACATTCCCATGCCACAGGCAGTGTAGGTGGACATGGCACACAGGGATGTGTGCCATGTTGACATTTCTGTTTGGTCTGCACCAAAACACACAGCCTCCAATGGCAGTGTGTGGGTCTCTGAGTCTGGTATAATGCATGCTGCAGCCTTCAGCGACCTTCTTTGGTCACAAGGCCCCCTGTTACCAGGGGTACCTTTTACAAAGTGCCCCAGAGGTGTGCCAATTGTGGAAACAAAAGTACAGTTTTAGGAAAGAATACAGGTTCTGAGGCCTTGTTAGCAGGGTCCCATCACACACTCAGTCAAGTTGGCATCAGGTATCTGGCAAACAGTTAGGTTGTAACCATGCAAAAAGTGTGGGGGTAACCATGCAAAAAGTGGCAATTTCCTACACCTAGGCTCTCAAACAGAAATCTGCACTTGGAAGTCTAAAGGTCATGACTACCCTCCTCCCATATATAGCCCTGCCAGAGATAAACAAACACCATAAATTAGTTAGTTATCTAAGACACTCTAACCCTTTCGCTGCGGCGGCTATTCCGCCGCAGTGCTAAAGGGGCGGGGCGGCCGCGCGGCGGTCGCATGCTGGTGACAGAACCGCTCCGTCACCAGCCGCGGTTGAGCTGTGCTGGTGACGGAGCGGTTCCGTCATGACCCGCCCCGCTCATTAAACCTGCCGCGCAGGCGCGAAATCAGCGCCGTGCAGGTGGGGCGGCCGGGCCATGACGGAACCGCTCCGTCATCAGCACAGCCCAACCGTAGCTGATGACGGAGCGGTTCCATCATCAGCATGGGAGGGGTTAATAGCGTTAAAGTGCGCACCCCAGGAAGTGTAAACACTGCCAGCTTTTCTCTTGCTGGTCGAGGCATCCGGATAAATATACAAAATGATCACAGCTGCGTGGAGGAGGAGGGCAAGCATTTTTTTAAGGAAACACATAGCCTCTGCCCAATCAAAACATGTTCTCCTGGCTGCCTACATATGAGCAGAGCCAAAGCTCCTCTCCTGGTAGGGCTTATTAAAACCCTTTGTTTACTGATGATACTAATTGTACTTCACACAGTGACCTGTCTCACATGCTGCTTTGAATGTTTTTGTTTGCTCGATCACATTTTAAAAGCCTTACACCAGCAGTCTGTGGCTGTTTCTCCCAAAGCAGGCCTTCCTTATACATGGATACATACTCATCAAATGAGTATTAGGCTTCCATTTGTTGCAACACCTGATTACTCAGACTCTGTTCCTTTCACTAGCTATTATATATTATGTAGCAGTTTAAGATCAGAGAGGAAAAAGCATCAGAAAGTACATCCTCTTCCGTTGTCTTTGGTATAGTCAGAGTGCAAGTCTTTACCTCCAAACTCAGACATTCAGACACAGATTACTCTCTTTGAAAAAAATAATATGTATTCACACTCATATAATAGAATTCCACTTTAAGGCAATATAACTCAAGTGTCACTTCCTGAACTTTCAAACCTTATTTATATATAACTAAATGTATTTCCTAATATTTCCACATATAGGGCCATATGTATGACGGTACCGATTTGCAATTCTGAAATAGCAATTTTTAAGAAATCGCTATTTCAGAATCGCAAATTGGTATGTATGTACAAATTCGCTTTTTTTTTTAGCAAATTCTTAGTATTCCTTAATTGTGATTAACAAATTGCGAATCGCAATTAAGGAATACTTTCCCATTAATTTCTATGGGCCAGGAGGCCCATAGGAATGAATGGGAAGGTATTCTCAATTTTGCGATTCGCAATTTGAAAATCGCAAATTGAGAATAATTTCAAGGGTGCAGGAGTGTCCAAAGGACACTATGTTGCACCCCTGAAATATGCATGGGTGCACATGTGGCGCACATACATGCACCAAGGGCATGTATGTGCGTCACATGGCACTTTGAAAAATGCTGAAATGTGCATTTTTAAAGGAAATTGCAACTTACCACCTAGAAGTTGGTGGTAATTTGCGATTCCTTAAGGGCATTTTGGAAATTTTTTGGGCTTCATACATTGCATTTAATGAATCGCAAAATTTGCGATTCCTTAAATGCAATTGCAAAATAAGGAATCGCAAATTTTGCGATTCCTTATTTTGCACCAGAATTTACTTCATACATATCATTTTCCTAATTTGCATTTGCAAAGGCCGAAATTCTGCTAATTTCGGCCTTTGCGAATGCGAATTTGCTTCATACATATGGCCCATAGTCCTATGCCCTGTCACTCTTGAGCGGGGGAAAGGAGTCTGACTTTGACAAACAAAAACATGAATCAGAGTAATGAAGATTACCGTAAGTAATTAGAGCATTCAATGCCGCTTCCTCCATCTTTTTTTCTTAATTTTAACAATGACAATTTACCCCGGCTCCTATGAGCAAAACGACTACAAGAGTAATGTCAAGATAACAATGACATTCAGTTCTGTTAAAGGATGCACACCATGTGATTTATTGAGGAAACCCTACATTTTCATTGATCAAACCATAAAACCTATTGACTTTATGGCTGTCCTGCAGACAACAACTCCTGCTCCAAAGGATGAGGAAACAGTACCTTCCACCACGGGTCTATAATAAAAAAATGTATTGCAGCATTACACATGTCCTTATGTGAAACAACTTTGTATTCTACTCAAGATATTACTATTCCTCTTGTTGCTCTCTCTTGAATTACACTAGGCAACAAACACTTTGATATTTCTATCTTGCAATACAAACCCTCATGCATTGAGTGTGACAAAGAAGGTTTAGAGGCCTGATTTACAAACTGCACTTTGTAGTAGATTTTTTAGTATCACAAAGCATACTACAAAACATGAAACTGAGTGTGCATTTTGACTATACTTATGTTCGCGGAGATCTCTACCCGATTGTGGGGTCTCTGCACATGGAATTTTAGATTGTAGTGGTAAATACCGGAAAGAGACAGGGGAGTGGGTAAGAAAAGGGGCAGACTTGCTACTGTGGAGATGGGATTACAAAAGAGTAGGAGGGGTGTAGGGATGTCAGGAAGGGTTTTAGAGAAGTACGCCACCCACCCACGCCAGTTACATTACTCTGGGGATTGAGATATGTAACTTACACTTTTGTAATACCGATAGTTGTAAGTCATTTTGACTACCTAGCAATGCAAAAGTTGCCTCACAATTAGACTGTTTGAAAAAAAAAAGTCTAAAGGCCATGAAGACAGCAGGGCAGTCTCTCTGATCCCACCAGCTGCGTCGAATCCTGGAGCTGCTGGCAAATGCAGATCATGACAGCCATCTGAATGATGGAGCCTTTCTTTCCCTTGTGTTGATGTTACAGCAGTAGGGGGGTTTGTGTCTCGTGCAACCTGCAGAGTCTGGCAGGAGTTGACTCTTCATCTCCCTTCCCAGTGCTGCACTGCTGTGGGCGGCATCTTCCAAAAGTGTAACCTCTTGCATGCTATAGACGTGCGGGAGACGGCTCCTGCATGTCCCAGCAGCAGAGGCAGGAGTTCTCTTCTGGTGCAAGCCCCAGTGCGGTTTCCATTCATATATTTTAGTCTCAGGATCTGGGGAAGAGCTTCCCCAGCTCCTGAGGCAATTATTTTCTCTCTGAAATAACGATCAGCATGTGTGGCGGGCTGACGAAATGTCATAGAAAGTGAAAGTGAAATGAGCCCATCAGCTGATCGTGACTGGACCTAGTACCCCCGACAGGCACAAATCAAACCAGGGTCTATAAGAGTTGCTCGGCGAGACCTTGGCTTGATGCTTGTCTGTCGCATGCACGGGGCCCAGCCACACAAGTGAGTTTGCATTATTATAAGGCAAGTGGGAGAAAGCCGGATTATGTGCAATTTTAGGCAAGGTTTGCGTTTTTTTGCCGGCATTGTGAGTAGATAAACCTTTTGGGATCCACTCGAGGCATTCCACCCTGAACTTCCCTGGGTGTCTAGTTTTCAGAAATGTCTGGGTGTGGCAGGTTTCCCTGGGTGGCAGCTGATCGCCAGCCAAAGAAACACCACTACCCCCCATTGCCAAATTAGACACTTTTTGTGACAGGAAATGTTGATGTCACCACATTGTATTTTTGGGCCTTTCCTGTTACGGACACTAGGCTTACCCATACAAGTGAGGTACCATAATTATTGGTAGATTTGGGGGAACAGTAGGCGGGACGAAATTTGTGTCTCCCTGCAGATTTCAGAATTTTCTATCACATAAATGAGAGGAAAATGTGTTTTTTTTGCTCAAACATTGAGGTTAGCAGGGGCCTCTGGTTTAAGAAAACCTGGTGACAGCCATGCAGATCACTTCATCCTGTATTTCTGCTGTGTCTAGTTTTAAAAAATTTGCAGGTTTGCTAGTTTTACCTAGGTGCCTGCTGAACTAGGGCCCAATATCCATAGCTAGCCACATTGCAAAAAAGGGTCAGTTTTATGTCGAAAAATGTGATGTGTCTATGATGCATTTTGGTGCAGTTCCTGTCGCAGCCACTAGTCCTACCCACAGAAGTGTGGTACCATTTTTATCGGGAGACTTGGGGAAATGTGTTGCTTCCTGCAGATTCCAGAACTTTCCATCACAAAAATGTGATGAAAATGTGTTTTTCTTGTCAATGTTTAAGGTTTGCAAGGGCTTCTGTATAGGACACCCTTGTGAGAGCCATGAAATTCACACCACCACGTATTACCCCAAATGTCTAGTTTTAAAAAATGTGAAGGTTTGTTCGATTCCCAGGTTGCCTACTGAGCTAGGGGCCCAAAATCCACAGCTAGACACACTGAGAAAAAAAACATCAGTTGCCAGTGGAAAAATGTGATGTGTCCATATTGCATTTTGGCCTCTTTCCTGTTGGGACCACTAGCCCTACACACACAAGTGAGGTACCATTTTTATCAAGATACTTAGGGAAATGGTAGGCAGTAGGAAATATGTTGCTACCAGCAGATTCCCAAACTTTCCATCAAAGAAATGAGAGGAAAATATGTTTTTTAGTCAACATTTGAGGTTTGCAAGGGCTTCTGGGTAAGAAAACCTGGTGGGAGCCATGCAAGTCAGCCCACCAAGGATTCTGCCAGGTGTCTAGTTTTCAAACATGTGCAGGTGTGCTTGGTTTCCATAGATGCTGGCTGAGCTAGGGCCCAAAATCCACAGCTAGCCACATTGCAAAAAAGGGTCAATATTCAGTAAAAAAATGTGATGTGTCCACATTGCGTTTTGGGCCCATTCTTATTGCAGGCACTAGGCCTACCCAAACTAGTCTGGTACCAATTTTATTAGAGACTTAGGGGAGCAAAGAATAGCAGAACAAGTGTTATTCAAAATTGCAATTCTCTGCATTTGTGCCTTCCAACTGTAAGCCAGTATGTAAGACAGAAGACATTTTTAGAAATGCCCTGTAATTCACATGCTAGTACGGGTGCCCACAAATTCAGAGATGTGCAAATAACCACTGCTTCTAAACTCCATATCTTGTGCCCATATTGTAAATGCATAGGTTTCCTTGATACCTATTTTTCACTCTTGATATTTTACCATATGAATTACTCTGCACCCGGTACACAATGAAAAACTCTTTGAAAGGTGCATCTCAATTATGGGCCCTGGGTATCCATGAACCCTATATATCCATGCAACCAGAAGGGCGTAGCAGATGTAATGGTATAATGCTTTTGTAAATTGGCCATTGTGATGAGAAGTTACAAATAAAAACGTTGTCTCCAGTAGTGGCTCATGGAGGGAGTGCTGCGAGTCGGTGGGGCGGGGGAGGGGCAGGGTGGGGGTAGTAAACTACGGCATACGGCCGAACAGAGTTAAGAAACTAAATAAATAAATAAAACAAAGTCCAATTCAAATGACCTTATTTCGGCCACTAGGGCCATCAAAGTACAGTTTACGGTAATACAGGTCTAGTACATTTTGTAGTTAAAAAATTATAAATTTCTCAAATTCATATATTAAACTAGTCATCCAGTGGACATACACAAGTTAAAAATCTCACAAAAAGTAAAAAAGCTCATGATACAGTCATCAGCCAATTAAAAAGATAAAAGATAGATGCAGCCAACTAGGGGAAAGCAGCACTCAAAGACTAATACACAGCTAAAAATGTGGGACTACAGTACTAAACCCAGAGCATGCATATAATTAATGAACCATGTCTAAATTCAGTGCAATTCTACAGCCCCATGGTTCTGCTTTAAAATAGCTTGTCGAATGTGCTGCATGCTATTTAAAAATCAGGATACAACAAAGACTATTGGGGGATGAGTGTCATACTTTAAAACTCTGTAGGCCTCTGTGCAACGTACAAATCTTAGGTTCTTGCAGAGTTGTATTAACCAGCGGTTGCACAGCAACCGATAGACTGGACAGAGGAACAGAATGTTTTAGAGCTCTCCCTAGCGAGAGGCACTAGGGCTGCGAGCGCTTTTATCTGGACTCAACTGCTGGCATATTTAACTGTTGAAATTGTGTTTTTATGCTGATAATACAGCGTTTTTTATGAATTGCACTTGGGGGTTCTAAATACAAGTTTAAATTGGGGAATTTTACAGGCACACTGACACCTCTCTCTCACGCTGAATTTTCTTATCCCTGCCTCGCCCAGCCGTCTTTTGTAAATTGCTGTTGGCGGCGGCGGGCGCCATCTTAGGTAGGGCTGGGGGTGCGCTCTAGTCGCGCCGCCCTCCCGCCCTCCCAGGCTATTTAGAGCTGCTACTGGACATCCTCGCTGCCCGTTTTAGAGCTCTCCCTAGCGAGAGGCACTAGGGCTGCGAGCGCTTTTATCTGGACTCAACTGCTGGCATATTTAACTGTTGAAATTGTGTTTTTAAGCTGATAATACAGCGTTTTTTATGAATTGCACTTGGGGGTTCTAAATACAAGTTTAAATTGGGGAATTTTACAGGCACACTGACACCTCTCTCTCACGCTGAATTTTCTTATCCCTGCCTCGCCCAGCCGTCTTTTGTAAATTGCTGTTGGCGGCGGCGGGCGCCATCTTAGGTAGGGCTGGGGGTGCGCTCTAGTCGCGCCGCCCTCCCGCCCTCCCAGGCTATTTAGAGCTGCTACTGGACATCCTCGCTGCCCGTTTTAGAGCTCTCCCTAGCGAGAGGCACTAGGGCTGCGAGCGCTTTTATCTGGACTCAACTGCTGGCATATTTAACTGTTGAAATTGTGTTTTTAAGCTGATAATACAGCGTTTTTTATGAATTGCACTTGGGGGTTCTAAATACAAGTTTAAATTGGGGAATTTTACAGGCACACTGACACCTCTCTCTCACGCTGAATTTTCTTATCCCTGCCTCGCCCAGCCGTCTTTTGTAAATTGCTGTTGGCGGCGGCGGGCGCCATCTTAGGTAGGGCTGGGGGTGCGCTCTAGTCTCGCCGCCCTCCCGCCCTCCTCACACTCTATAAAATGTGCATTCCGGCCAGACGGCGCAGCGGGCTGGCGCAGCGGGCGCGCCGGATGCGCGCCGAAGCCGCGCCTAAGCCAAGCCCGTCTGCGCCCGTCCGTGACCGGACACGGCCCAGGACCCCAACCCCTGGCCCGGCCTGCAGACTCACCTGGAGCAGGAGTGTACTACTAAGTTGTGCTACAAATGTGTGCACCCCTGGGCTCCACAGCGTTAGAGTAGGGGAGAACGAAGGGTGTCGTCACTGCCAATTCCGCTTCAGCATAGCGAAAGTAGACAACAAGATTAACAACCTCTCATTGTCTTGTGGCCTCATCAATGTTAGATCGTTGAGCTGTCACAAACATGATGTATATGATCTTCTCATTGATAAACACCCTGATCTGCTGTTCATCACAGAAACTTGGCTCGATACCAACTCCGAGCCAGATATCGTACAGGCCTTACCAGAGGATTATCAGATGGTGCGCCTGGACAGACCGATAGGCAGAGGAGGCGGAATTGCGATCGCCTTTAAACGACATTGGGCTTGCAAACTAGAGCCAATTAGTTTGGCAAATTGTGAGGCGGGCTTTTTCACCATAACAATTGACGGAAGCATGACTATAAAAGGTCTGCTTGTCTATCGCCAACCTGGACCCATGTCTAGATTTAAAGGCAATCTTCTAGAGTGTGTCACTGAAACAGCGATAAGAAGAGACAAGTTTCTGCTGCTGGGTGACTTAAACACACATCTGGAAGATCCACGGGACAAAGGAGCGATGGAGTTCCGGGAAGAACTTCACACCCTACAGCTAGAGCTCAAGGGGCAGCTCCCAACACACAACCGTGGGCATCTGTTAGATCCCATATTTGCCAATTGGGAGGATGTCCTGGTTGCCTCCCCAGAACCCCTACCCTGGACAGATCATTTTTATGTCCCATTTGATATACACCTGCCTAAGCACAAAGTAACTGCTTCTGCCCCTCTCAACTACCCCCGTCGCAGGTGGGCAAGATTTTCCATGCCAGAGTTCAACAAAGCTCTCATCGATGGTGGGCCCCCAGGAGGCAATGATGTGGCAACGGCAAACAAATTACTTAATGACCGCATCACTGCTGCTCTGGACTGCACAGCCCCATTAGGCCGGCCAACTAAAGATGTCCACAGACAAAGAACTGCCCCCTGGTTTAGCGATGCGTTGCGCTACGCCAAAAGGGAATGCAAACGAGCAGAGAGACTATGGAGAGTGGCATACGACGACCGGATGAAAGAGGCCTATCTCATTAAGAGGCGCACCTATCATAACAAAATCCGGATAGAGAAAGCCACATATTATGCAGACAGAATTCAGGGGGCAGAGAACTCTGCCAGGGAACTGTTCAGTATATATAAATCCTTGGCCACCCCTAAAACCTCTACTCAAGAGGATGCTTACTCAGTAGCAGCATGCAACCGCATCGCTAACTACTTTGGAGATAAAGTGTCCAAAATGTATTCTGCTTTTCCCGAAATCCCTCCTGCAGCGGAAGAGCCTGTAGACATAGCAGTGATGGAAGTTGATCAAAATCTGCTTCTCAACTTTACCATCCCCTCACCGGTAGAGCTAGTCAAAATCTGCAGATCTGTTAAATCTGGCTCCCCCCGAGACCCTGCATCCCCAAAAAGGTTGAGTGACAGTCTGGAGACCCTTGAACCCTATATCAGGCATGTGCTGGATGTCTCCTTCCGATCCAGCTCTATACCTGAGGACTGGAAACAGGCTGTGGTGCTTCCCCTCCGCAAGAAGCCTAACATTAGCTTTGAGAAGTTGGATAACCTACGCCCCATCTCTCTGCTGCCTTATTTTTCTAAGGTAGCGGAGAAGGTGGTAAATAAACAGCTTATGAAGTATGTGGAGGAAGGCAACATTCTTCACCCTACCCAATTTGGGTTTCGGCCCCGTCATTCTACGGAATCTGCCCTTCTTAGGGCCACCGAATCCCTCAGACAGGGTGCAGACGAGGGACAAACCATGGCTCTATTCCTTTTAGATCTCAGCGCTGCATTCGACACTGTAGCACATTCCATCCTGCTACAGTGTCTGAACAAAGGAGGGGTGAGAGGGGCAGCGTTGAAATGGATCTATTCATTTCTCACTGGCCGAGGCTTCCAAGTGAGGCAGGGTGACCACTACTCTGAGCGAATTTCTTTGGACCAGGGGGTGCCACAGGGCTCGTCCCTGAGTCCAACACTTTTCAACCTTTATGTCGCTCCTATTGCCACCTTAGTAGAGAGTCACGGCCTCCGTTTGGTGTCTTATGCCGACGACACGCAGTTGGTGATCTCCCTGTCGCGTGCACCCAGTCTCTCGGCGGACATCTTCAGAGCTTGCATGCAAGATCTAGCTGCCTGGATGTCCGCCAATTGCCTCAAGCTCAACGGAGGCAAGACTGAGGTGCTGGTCGTGGGGGGCTGCCAATCAGCGTGGACGTCAGCATGGTGGCCATCCTGCCTAGGTCCAACACCCTCTCCGTGCCAGAAAGCAAAGAATCTGGGCATCTGGTTTGACACTGACCTCACCTTCGGCCCCCAGATCAATCAGGTGGTCGGATCATGTTTTGGGACCCTTAAAAGTCTCAGGAAGACTTTGAAGTTTTTACCTGTGAGAGCCCGACAAACCTTGGTGCATGCACTAGTTACATCAAAGATGGACTATGGCAATCTTCTCTATTTAGGGACCTTGGAGAAGAACCTCAACCGCCTACAGGTCCTACAGAATGCCGCTGCCCGCTTAGTGCTTAAACTACCCAGAAGAGCCGCATCTGCCGCGGCCCTCCGATCTCTGCATTGGCTCCCGGTCAGAAGCAGGGTAGAATTTAAAGCCCTATGTACGTGCCATCGGATCATCAATGGGAGATCTCCTCTTCCTCTGCAGGGACTTCTGACTACTTACGAGCCGTCCCGCTCGTTAAGATCCTCTGGCTCTGGACTCCTGGTCGTTCCCAAGGTGTCTAGAGCTCGAATGGGCGGAAGATCTTTCAGGTACCTTGCAGCCTCAAGATGGAACAAACTACCCATGGCATTGAGATTAGAGCCATCAGAATCAATTTTTAGAGCCAAACTTAAAACTGCACTATTCGCTCAGTAAGGTATGCCGCTTCTATAGGTTCCAGTAAGAGTTGCTCCTCAGCGCGGGGACACGCCGCTGTGCGTCACCAAGCGCTTTACAAAACCCCCTAAATAGAAATAGAAATAGAAATTTCGGACTCCACCTTATAATTACATGCAGGGCAATCCCTCTTTTGTTCTTTGACCCGCTTGCTAGTAAGGGGAGGGTCCCTAATCTAAATTACACGTAAAGTTTCCTAGCCAGTGGGGGTTGAATGAAGTAAAGAAACTGTTCCTTACTGTATGTATTTTTAACTAGCAAAAATTCTGCTGTTAGGCGACCACGTGAGGCACTTTCTTCTAGGGACATTAGATTGGTTTGTCTAAAACATTTGACTAGTTCAAGCCTCGATGTCATGGCACATGATACGCTCGGTCCCTTATGTGACGGAGCCACGGGAGATTTTTAATAGTACTTAAGGTAAGAAGCTTCTTTAGCTTGGCCCTATAGACAGACAGCTTTTGGGTCACCCAAAGCCTCCTCCAAAATGTAACTGGTCTAAGGGCAATCTCTTGCTCAAGGGGCCTAATACCCATGTCCATGAGAAGGGAAATGAGAGGAGTACTACGGAGTATGCCCACGGACTGCTGCAAAAAGTTGTTCTCAACCTTCGCTAAATTAGAGGTGGAGCAGTGCCCCCACAGCTCCACTTCATATAACGTGGCGCCCCTGGCTTGAGCTTTGTACATTTCCACCATAGGGGCTACTGGTTTACAAACTGAACTTCTGTACATCTTCATTATACCACCCACTGTCTGGCTTAACCGCAGTCTTGCTTTGGCCAAATGGGGCCCCCATTCAAAATGCTCTGACAGGGTGACTCCCAAATAGTCAAATATCTTTACTCTTTCTAAAGGAGTACCACTTAACAAAGGGTTTGGCCTGGACGTGCTAGGAGCGTTGAAGACCATATATTTAGTTTTATATAGTTTGATCTCCAGCCCTCGCAGCTTACAAAAATTAGCAAAGCCATCGAGCGTGCGCTGAATGCCCATTGATGTTTTTGAAAGTAAAGGGTGTCATCGGCAAACATCAATGCAGGCACCCTCCCTGATGCTAGCTTGGGAGCATCGATGTCCTTGATGTTTGTGAGATAATCGACCAGACCATTAATGAAAAGACAAAATAAGGTAGGGGCCAGAACGCAACCCTGTCGTACCCCCTTTTGGATAGGGAAGCGAGAAATAAGTTCCCCTTATTTTCCACAACGTACTTGCGCATAGTTTCCCAGGTGGAGGCTCTCTATGACCGTGAGAAGATAGGGAGGAATCCCAAGATGACTCAGCACCTTCCAGAGCTTCTCCCGAGGAACCAGATCGAAGGCCGACTTCAGATTACCAAATATAAGGTAGAGGCTGCCACCCTCTATAGTTTCCGTTTTCTTGAAAAGTATTTTTAATCTAAATATCTGGTCTACGGTTGACATGTTTGATCTGAAGCCAGCCTGGTAGGGACTTAGGGCCAGATGTAGGTAGGCAAATACCGGTCGGTAACGGCCGAAATTCAGTAATTTCGGCCATTACAGACCGGTTTTTGGAAAATGAGATGTAGGTGGGTATTTTACTGATTCGGTAATTTACCGAATCGGTATTTTAAGGAATCAGTAAATTACCGATTCCTTAAAATACCGAATCAGTAAATTACTGATTTTGCTATGTAGGGAGCACTCAAATGAGTGCTTTTGCCTTTTTAGGATTCGTTATTTACCACCAACTACAAGTTGGTGGTAAATAATGAAAACCTTGGAAATAGCATTTTTTTTGCTTTCCCAACAGTGCCATGTTGCAGACATACATGCCCTTAGGGCATGTTGCAGACATACATGCCCTTAGGGCATGTATATCTGCAACATGTGCACCCATACACAATTGAGGGGTGTAACAGGGTGTCAAAGTGACACCCTTCAATGTTTCCCCCTTTTACTGAATCTGTAAATACCGATTTGGTAATTGCCATTCATTCCTATGTGCCTCCAGGCCCATAGGAATGAATGGCAATTACCGAATCGGTATTTACCGATTCGGTAATTACCGAAACATTTTTTCGGTAAAATTACCTACATCCCATTTGCCTGTTCTTAAATACTGAATTGGTATGATTCGGTAATTAAGAATCGGTAATCTGGGGTTACCTACATCGGGCCCCAAGTATTTGTTCTTCCTCCATCCAGCCCTGGAGACTGTCCAAAAGCACCCGGCCGAGAAGTTTTTGGGTGATATCAGTTAAACTAATCGGCCTGTAGTGGGAGGGTGAAAGGGTACAACCTTTTTTAAGTATGGGCACTATCGGGGGCGCTAGAGGACGCACGGCAAGATGGCTGCACTTATGTGAGGCTCCGCCAGACTGAGCCCAAATCCGTCCAATATCCGCCACATCCAGCGTCTACTACCGAATATCACGGTGGGGATTCATGCCTGACAGCTTGAGGTGTTGATTTGGGCTGTTCCCGGGCGGCGGAGCTCTCTGGCGGCGTGTGCTGCTGCACCGTTTCTCCCCCGCGAGATCTGTCGCATGGCGGCTTCAACTGGCCTACGTCTGCCGGGGCCCGCCTGGTGCCTGGCGTGGTGAGCGCGGCCCGTTGGCTGGTGGTGCTGTGCCCCGGAGGTGAGGGAAGACTGGCGTGCCTGCCGGAGTGGAGACGGAGGACGTTTGCAGGAGGGCGCCTGGTCGTGGCTCCGGGGCTGAGACGGCTAGCCACTGTGAGCCTGCGCGACTGCCTGAGCTGATAGCGGTGAGTGGGGCTGAGGCCTAGGGGAGGCAAGGGCTGCGGAGGCAACGTGTGGCTGACCTAGGCCTGGCTGTGCGATCTGCGTTTGGCGAGGGACGGGGGCGGGCCGGAGCGGTTGGTTCGTGGCGGCTTGGAGACTGAGGCTCCCAGAAAACATCGGGTGCTCGCGGACCGTTGGGCTGGGGGGCTCACTGGCTCCCGAGACAAGCAAGCTGTAAATTACGGACATTGGCTGCTGCAGACTGCCGGGCTGCTGGAGACAGCAATGGAACTGGAGGCCTAATCCCTATCAGCATTGCATAACCTGAGAGAGCGATTGATTGGCGAGTGAACTTTGGTTGAGATAAATGACTATTAAATCTGGATTGCTGAAACAGCTTTGGTGGAACCCCATTGTATATTCTTGCGGTGTTGCGTTATTACACGTCTTGCTGAGGCCCTGATTGTCTGGCGTGGTCACCCAACTGCCCGATTTGTCTCCATTGCAGAGGCCTTACTGCACCTGATTTCGTTTTTTTTTTTTACTATTGGCGACATGGTTAGGCCTGAGCGGAACCAACCAAAGCTTAACTTTGACACACGCAAATCTGCGATGTCCTCATCTCAGGCCACATCTGACGCTGAGACAGCGGGAGCGTCGGGGGGAGCGCCGAAATTGGAGGCCACACTCATAGCTATGCAAAAGACATTACAGTCAATAGAAGGAACTATGGAAGCGGTGAACCATAGGCTTGATCACATGTCCGCACAATTTGACAGGCAGAATGAGAGAATGAGTGAAGTAGAGCAGAGGGTGTCGGCTACGGAGGATGGCCTTACAACAGTCGCTGATAAAGTATTCAACATGGAGCGGGTGCTGGCAATTATCCAAGCTAAGAATGAGGAGTTGGAGGGGCGGTCCCGGTGCAACAACATCCGCGTCACAGGGCTGCCGGAATCCACAAATGTGGGCAGGATGGAAGACTTTATGGAGCGTTTGTTTGTGGAACTTTCTGGGGCCGACCAGCTTTCCCAAATGTTCATAGTGGAACGTGCACACCGCTCTCTGGCGAAAAGACCAGTGCCGGGTGCCCCGCCGCGTCCCATCATCGCTCGCATTTTAAACTATAGAGACAGGGATGTACTACTACGCTTGGCACGGGAAAAAGGCACTATCAAGGCAGCAAATTGGAGTTTTTTCCTGACTTTACTGTGGCTGTACAGGCGGCGCAGAAAGAGTTCAAAGGTGTGAAACAACTTCTCCGGACAGAGGAAATACCATACGCCATGTTGTACCCAGCTCGGCTGCGGATAGGTGCTCCTTCGGATAATAAAATCTTCACCTCGCCGAAAGCTGCCATGGAGTATGCCAAGAAACAGAAGAAGCGTAAGCGAGACTCCGCTATGGCACAGGAGGGTGGTGATGAACTGAACGAAGGAATGTCTGACATAATATCGACAGACAGAATATCGAAATGCAAAAATATCGGAGCAAAAATATCGACAGCAAAAATATCGGAATCCTATCTTCATTAAGGTAAGTACAAAAATATTGAAAAAATAATATAGTAGTACAAAAATAGCGGAATCAAAAATATCGTTTTTTTAAATGTATTAATAATAATGTAAAAATAATTTTAAAATACATATAATTTTACAACTATTAAATAAAAATATTAAAACAAAATTAAAACTAATACATATACATTTAAAATAAATAAAACACTTAATAATTTAATGTAATTTTAATTTTTTTCATGTAATTTATTTGATTTAATGTAATATTTTTTGGTTTTTCGCCTGTACCCCAAAAACCCAAAACTGACCCTGAAACCAAAAAATACCCCTTTACCCAAAAACTGAAAACTGACCCTTATCCCTAAAAATACCCCTTTACCCAAAAACTGAAAACTGACCCTTATCCCTAAAAATACCCCTTTACCCAAAAACTGAAAACTGACCCTGAACCCTAAAAATACCCCTTTACCCAAAAACTGAAAACTGACCCTAAACCCTAAAAATACCCCTTTACCCAAAAAATGAAAACTGACCCTGAACCCTAAAAATACCCCTTTACCCATGAACTGAAAACTGACCCAGAACCCTAAAAATACCTCTTTACCCAAAAACTGAAAACTGACCCTGAACCCTAAAAATACCCCTTTACCCATGAACTGAAAACTGACCCAGAACCCTAAAAATACCCCTTTACCCAAAAACTGAAAACTGACCCAGAACCCTAAAAATACCCCTTTACCCAAAAACTGAAAACTGACCCTGAACCCTAAAAATACCCCTTTACCCAAAAACTGAAAACTGACCCTGAACCCTAAAAATACCCCTTTACCCATGAACTGAAAACTGACCCTGAACCCTAAAAATACCCCTTTACCCAAAAACTGAAAACTGACCCAGAACCCTAAAAATACCCCTTTACCCAAAAAACTGAAAACTGACCCTGAACCCTAAAAATACTCCTTTACCCAAAATTAATTAATATTATTTAATTACCAATTAATTATTAATTAACAATAACAATAAAGTAAATATATTAGCACATTTGCTGTAATTAATTTAATTTAATAATTAATATTATTTTTCCCAATTAATTAATTAGAATAACAATAAATTATATATAAAACATTACTATAATTAATGTAATTAAATAATTAATATTAATTAATTACCAACTAATTAATAATTATAAATATGTAAAAAATTATATTAATTAATTAACGAATTAATAGAAATTAATTACCAATTAATTATTAATTAAAATATGTACAAACATATATCAATTAATTAATTATTATTAAATTACTTCCCAACCTATTCCCATATAAACCCATAACCCGCTACAGAACATATTTATCAATTAATCAATTAATTAAAAATAATTAAAAATTATTTCTCAATTAATTAATTAATAATTCCTACTAATTAATAATTAATTTAACATAATTAAATTACTTCCCACCCTATTCCCCTATAAACCCACAACCCGCTACAGTAGTAAAAGACAATATTTAATTGAATTACATTAAAAATAAATAATAAAACATAATAAATACAATATAATATACACTAAATTTATTTAAAAATTGATATTAGTAACATCGAAGTTATTAATTTCGATATTATTGACATCGATATTTACAACTTCGATATTACTGATATCATACCAATATCGATATTAAGACTGTCGATATTACTTACCTTCGATATTTTGTCCCATCGATATTTAAACTTCGATATTTTTGTATATCGATATTTAAAAATCGATATTTTGCTGTGTACCGAACGAAGATAGCTGAACGACACCCTGAGCACAACGCGTTGTTTGGTACTTGAAATGATGATCATAGGAGCTTTTTCAAGTTGGGATTGTTTCCTTGATTGTACTGTCTGCCTTGCTTTATTTAGGCCAATGCAAAGCATATGCACTGTTGGGGTTAATGCCTTTGAGAAACAATGTTTGAAACTGTGATATTATGATGGTAATGTATTGTTATGTGAATGGTGTTTAGCCACCTCAATTGTGTTCTTTGGGAGTTATAGAAGCAGCGGGATGCAGCCCCTGGTGGTAGACGCAGGATGTTCATTCTTGAGGCTTGGCCACCTCCTGTTTCTCCACATACGGGAGTTCTGCGCCTCTATGCCCCCACATATGGGAGTACCCCACAATCTAATTGTGGTTGGGATGGGGGGGAGAGTTTTGGGGGTTGGGGACAGCTTTGGCAGGTTGGGGGAGCTGAAGTGGGTGGGGGGCTGAAGGGGGAAGATAGGGGTTCTCAGGTCTGTTTTGAGTCTACAAATGGTGTGGTAGTGGGGTAAGGGGGGCTAGGGGATGGCGTTGGCAGGTTGGGGGAGCTGAAGTGAGTTGGGAGTCGGGGTGGGTGGACTGCGGGATCGGGAGCTACTGGTTGACATGCATTTTGGTCCTCAGGGGATTCTCCGGATGCAACTACTTGGCATATATATGTGAGCTCAACTTTTGGAGTTGGGAGGCAAGTGATTTACTTATTTGTCATTGGACGAGAGGGAGTCTGTTCGCTATGCATCAGGTTCTACATACTGGTGGGCCATCCGGATAAGGGAGTCAAGATCTCTTGGATCACCTGGAATGTGCGGGGACTGAACAGACCACAAAAGACCAGACAGGTGCTAGCGTATTTAAATGGACATGGTGTGCAGGTAGTCTTCCTGCAAGAGACGCATCTCAGGGGGCAGGCAGCGGAGACGGTAGCTAGACAATGGGCGGGGACTAGACTGGCAACAACATATTCCTCATATGCTCGTGGAGTCATGATACTGATTAAGAAGAACGTTCCATTTGTGAGTCTCCATGAGGACATAGATAAAGAGGGTCGCTATATTATTTTGCATGGAAAACTGTGTGGTACACTAATAACAATGGTCAATGTTTATCGGCCGAATATTGATGACCGTGAGTTTTATGTCGCTTTATGGAACAAGGTGTATGCCCTGCCTCCCTCTGCGATCGTCTGTGGTGGAGATTTGAATGTGACGTTAGATCGTGAATTGGACAGAAAGGATGACCGACAATGCACGGCTAAAAGAGCGGTTGAAGTGGTGTGGGACAGTATGAATGAGCTTGGCCTAGTGGATGTGTGGCGTCTTGGCCATCCGGGCGCGAAAGAGGGTACCTGTTATACGTCTGCGCATGACACCTGGTCCCATTTGGATTATTGGCTTGTGACGAGAGATGTTAGTGGTTGGGTGAGGAAGGCGGAGCATATGCCTCGCACGCTGTCGGATCATGCGTCTGTACTTATGGAGGTGTGGTTGCCATCACATGCGCCTGCGCCATTTTCGTGGCGACTGCCACCTGGCGTTTTGTCGGATCAGGTGTTGCGTGAGAGCTTGAGGGAAGTAATTGAGGACTATTTTGTCAGGAATGTTGGCTCTGTAGATGACATGTGTACTGTTTGGGAGGCTTTCAAGGTGACGGTGCGTGGGGCGTGTATTGGTTTGCAGGCGGGTGTGCTCAAATCACTAAGGGACTCCATGGACAAATTGGAGCGTGAGCTGTTAGGCCTGGAGCGGCAATATGAGCTTCAACCGGTGGAATATATTTTGGCTGATATACGTTCGAAAGTTACAGAGTATAATGAACTAGCGGAACAGGAGGTCAAATATTTATCCAAGCGCACTAGGGCACGGTATTATGGGGAGGGAGGACGTCTGGGGCGTGGACTGGCAGATAGAATTAAAGAACCATGGGCCAAGCACTGCGGAGTACAAGCAATTAAGGATGGGGACAGGACTGTGACGGATACGGATGGTATACTGGATTGTTTTGCGCAATATTACACGCACATGTATGAGCATAGGGAGACGGCTGGTGAAGAAGAGATAGCGCAATATTTGGAAGATATAGCGTTGGTCTGGCTGTCGAAGGGGCAACAGGATTTTTTAATGCATCACATCACGGAGGGGGAATTTAGGGATGCGATTGCGGCTTTTCCGAATGGTAAGGCAGCAAGAAATGACGGTTTACCATCTGAATTTTATAAAGAATATGCAGACTTGCTTCTGCCCCATCTTGCAACAGTATTGGAGGAGACTCTAGATCAGGGGCAGCTTCCGGCGAGGATGCGTGATGCCCTTCTCGTGGCCCTTCCGAAGCCAGGTAAGCCACCGGACCAGTGTGAATCCTATCCCCCACTGTCCCTAATGAATACAGACGTAAAGATACTTGCCAAAGTGTTGGCGACACGTCTACGCCTGATATTACCCGACATGATACTGCCGGACCAATCCGGCTTTGTCCCCCTCCGCTCCACGACACATAACTTGAGAGCTTTATTTGCGGTTCTCCATCTCCTTAAGCCGGACCTTGCTACGGTGGCGGTCCTGCTGGACGCTGCCAAAGCGTTTGATTCTGTAGCTTGGCGATATATGATAGCGGTGTTACATCGAATGGGGGTCCCTTTTGTCTTCATGTCCTGGGCCAACTTACTTTACACCAATCCGATTGCACGGGTGCGAGTTAATGGTCGTGTGTCGGTGCCCTTTTCTATACAGAGAGGCACGAGGCAGGGATGCCCACTCTCGCCCTTATTATTTGCCATCGTTTTAGAACCCCTGGCCTGTATTTTGAGGCAACGACACACGGCATCAGCGTTACGTTTTCTTCTTATGTCACTTGCGGTTTCCATGTACGCTGACAACATGGTTTTGTATATGCGGGAGCCGGATAGGTATCTGGAAGGGGTGATTCGGGAGTATATCCGGTTTGAACGCATTTCTGGTCTATCTATTAATTGGGATAAATCCATATTGTTGCCATTGACAGATATTACACTACCATTTCAGTTGGAGTTCCCATTGACATGGGCCACGGAGTCTATCGGTACTTGGGGATCTGGGTGCACAGAGACTCCCAAGAAGTTATATGAGCTAATTATGGGGTAGCAATTTCGAAGCTGGAGGATCAGGTGGCTCGCTGGACGAGTCTACCGCTATCGTTTGCTGACCGGGTTGCCCTGATCAAAATGGTGGTGCTACCTAAATTTCTGTATTATTTTGTTAATATTCCCATCGCCCTGACGTCTCATTTTTTTGCTACGCTTCAGACTTTGCTAGTCACTTTGGCCTGGGGGGGTAAGAAGCCACGTGTGAAGTGGGATACTCTGACCAAGCCTTATGAGCTGGGCAGGTTTGCTGTGCCAGATATGTGTTTGTACTATCTATGTGCCCAAGCACACTTCGCCTCCTACTGGATTTCGGCACCACCATATACTCCTCACGTAGCGATTGAGGCAGGAGCAATATATCCGCTACCCTTAAAGGCGATGGTAGTGAACCCGCATTCGGTGTATGAGATGGGTGAAGTGGACATGGTGCAAAGTACTGCTAAAGCTTGGAAGGAACGGGGGAAACGTTCAAATCGATTGCCACTGTATGCTCCAGCCATGCCTATGCTGCATCATGCTGGCATCTCAGTGTCGAGTCAGGTGGGGGCCCTTCAGCTGTTGAGGGGTGCCGGGGTACAGACCATGGGAGATGCTTTTCCGGCGGGCCAATCTCTTCCACTACAAAGCTTATTGGAACATGAGAACAACGGAACCATGGCTACATTCATTTATGTCAGGCTGCGTGCTGCGGTGCGCGATCTGTATCCATCTTTCCCCACAGAACCGCCTGTGCTGGGCGCATTACAGTTGATGTATACTACGACTACTCGTGTGAAGTTGATTTCGCGATTGTATAGAGCGTCACAGGTGGATGAGGGGGGTATGAATGTGACCGCGAGAGCTAGATGGGACGCCTGCTTGATGGAACCACTGACGGATGATGAATGGTCTGACTGCTGTACTATGACTGGCAATTTTGCAGCTAACGGTAATTTTAGACTCATACACTACAAACTTTTGCAGCAGTGGTACTACACACCGGCGCAACTTACTAAATACGGTCTCCGTGACTCAGCTGTCTGCTTGCGTTGTGGGATGGATGGAGCTGACTTTATGCATTTAGCTTGGGTGTGTGCCCGTGTATTTGCATTCTGGACGGATGTGACTGCGGCGTTGTCTGAAATGACGTTGGTGACGATTGCTAAGGACCCGCATGTATGTTTGGTTGGCATTGTTTCTAGCATGCCGGTGGGTGTGGGACGTTTGGTGGTATTAGCATTACAACTAGTCAAGCGTAGAGTGGCAGGTTGCTGGGGAGGGAGGCGAGCGCCTGATCTCAAAACCTGGTTGCCCGTCATGAGTTGACCTGCCGGATCTATATTCACACCCTTGAGGAGTCCCTCCATCAGTCAGTCTACCTCCTCAAGGCAGCCATATCTGTTGTTCACCGGGATAATACATTGGGGGAACCTAGTATGAGCATCCCTGCTTCTCTCTTGGCAAGCCCCTTGACCTTTTAGTGGAAGTAAAGATGGTAAGCGGCTTCTAGGATACGATTGAGGTAGTGGGTAGAAGAAATCCAGAGGACGGAGGCTTATGGCTGTTGTAGATTGTACGAGTTGGGGGAGGTTTTAAATAAATTGGTGACAGTTTAAGGGTTGTTAAAATTAATGACTACACAGTCACCCGGTTCGCTCTTTCTGCGGTTACCTACCTACCCACCCAACCCTTCTGACCATTAGTATCTCCCCTGCTCTGGCATAGACCATTTGCGATGCAGCGCGCGCAATGTAATTCATATGATTTATTTATTTAGTTACATAGCTCTGTTCGGCCATATGCCGTATTTTACCACCCTGCACCTCCACCACCCAACCGCCCCACAGAACACACTCCTCAAGCCACTACTGGTTGTCTCAAACTGATGGTTTTTTTTCCTATTAATTTTCAATATTTCTTCAATTCAACAGTTAATTTCTTTGGGAAAACCTTGAGGAATATACACAAATGAGCACTTGCTAAATTTGGAATTGTGTCTTCTTTTCAAAAATCTATAGCTCTTGAGAATCACACATAGGTTTCATAGTGATTTCCACCACAAACTGGAAGCGGGTTGAAAGCAAAAAACATATGAAAAATGGGCTACCTTTATAAAAAATGGCAAAAGTGTGGTAAAAACAGTTTTTTGATTCAGCTCTGCATGTTCCTGAAAGCCTAGAAAAGTGTGACTTTAGCACAGCAAAATTTTTCATGATGCCGTTTTTAGGGGAAAAACACACTTTTTTGCAGAGCACTTTGTCCTATTTCTTCCCAAAAACTCAACATTTAACTATATTTTGCCCATTTTCTCAGTCTCATCCAGGATAATCCACAAACCCTGGGTACCTTTAGAATTCTGGGATGGTGGAAAAAAGGATGCACAGTGGGCATGGATAACGTATGTGGAAAACAGTTATGGATGCCTAAGCGCAAACAACCCCAAATAGCCAAAAAAGCGTTTAGAAATCACGGGGGGAAAGGCGTGCAGCGAAAGGGTTAAAAAAAAAGTTTGCCTCTGCCACCAGATTCAGCTTGTGATAATATTTTATGCAGCACCACATGAGCTGGGCAGAATTACCCCATATGCGTTAGAAATGTCCCTCAGTCAATGTACCCAGAGATGGACATATTATGTAAACTAGGACACTTCTGAAGATGGGGAAATATGTCATTGGGTAATCTGATGTAGCATGATTTTAGTAGGACAATTTTTTTTTTTTTATTTAATTGCATTTATTACGCGCAACAGCTACCCACAAAGGGTTTCCCGGCGCGGAGATTTGTGAGGGCAAGGAACACTACGGAATATGAAATTTAGATGTTAAATAGCCAGATTTTTAGGCTTTTGCGAAATCTGCCATAGTTATCTTCCATCCGGACTGCAAGAGGCATGGACAATGCCCAGAACACACACATCACTAGGAACACAAGTGTGCTTATCCGCTGGTGCCATGGTGCATTTGCATTATAAACAAAGTACTGTGGAGGAGTGAGTTACAAATCAAGCACACGTTTCAAATGTGCCTGGATCGCCCTACTGAGCCTCCAACAGAACTGGCCTGCAAGTATTTACATTAAATTGTCTGTGTAGCCTAGTGCTCCTCAGGCCCTGATGAGAGGTGCATGCAGCTGGCAAGACAAGTACACTGTAGGCTGCAGCCTGAACAAAGACCAGAGCTACTGATCTGAAAAAACAGCAGAAAAGCAGATGCTGCAACATTGTCAATGTCAGGAATATCAGAGTATTATCTCTTGAAGGGGATCGATTTCAGCTTCTCATCAAACACTCTCCCGAACCGGGATTCTTACTAAAGTTAAGACACACAAAATACTTTATAAGGTACGACCCCTATGTTGACAAGCATCACTTTCTGGCATTAAATTGAACCTGAACCAGTAGTTCTTGTTGAACAAATCATATCAGCAGGCTAGGAACTATCAGGCATATGCATCAAAGTAAATACCGGTAGCAAATGGGCAGATTCTCAGAATCTGTCCCTTTGCGACCAGTATTTTTGCATTTGGGATGCATCATCCCAAATGCAAAAATCGCAATTTAAGGAATCTCTAAATTGAGATTCCTTAAATTGCGATTGCATTTAAGGAATCCCAACTTCATGGTAATTTGCTAAAACTTTGAAAAAAGCACTTTTGTGCATTTTTAAAAGTTTCATGTTGTGCACACACATGCCCTTAGGGCATGTATGTGTTCAACATATGTGCAGAGATCAATTTCAGGGGTGCAACAGGGTGTCATTTTGACACCCTTGCACCCTTGAAATTGCATTTGCAGATAATGTCGCTGGTTAGGTGTTTTTTTTCTAACGTTTCAGAGTCCCACTATTAACTCATCTGTATGTCGAGGCCCAAGCCAATTCTCTTCAGCATATTTCCCAAATTTCAAGTTGATAGATACCAGATTTTAACTGTCTCTACTTGGCCAGACAGTTCACCAACCAGAGCATCCAAAGACATATAGCACTTGGACACACGTGACAACCATTAAACCTTCTTTCTACATTTCTATGTCCTCGGATGGCATGCATGCGATCCGCATAACATATTAAAACCAAGCATGAAACCTTGTATTACATATAGTCATTTTTTCTCTCCTTCTTTTCCATCAAATATCTCTCTCCTGCCCACATCCTCCGCATGCATTGTTATTTCTGAGTGGAGCCCTCTCTGTTGCATGTCTGTTTACCCAACTCTCTACTAGATTTCTGCAAAATGGCCATGCCCTGTCATACATCACACGTTCTCCTTCTGTGTAACCATTCCTTGCATTCTAACTATATCTGACCCTACTCAACACCAAATCACACTAATGACCCCCCACCAACTCCCACTAACATTAATCTGCCACGAAGAAACTGGAGACAATGCATGCAGCAGTTTTACTGAGAGGACAATACTAATCCCAATAGCCAACACTAGCTATTGACCCCTGGACTAACCTCTAAAAATGGGTTCTGGAGTTGGCACACTGCCCACTATAAAGCGCTTCTATGGCTCGTCAAGGATAGTTAGCCCTATATAAATACAATTACAATACAATACAAATATCCTCATTATAGTTAGACCTATAACATAGTACAGTAAAAATGCTAGAGAACCCCCTTGGGAACACTCTTGCATGGGGTTCTGATCTGAGCATGCCACCGTGCCAATGAAGCCCAGTTAATGGTGCGTTAAAGCCACTCGTGACCTAAGGACTCCATATGCATATTGGGTATTGGAATCTCAGATTTGGAATTTTAGGCATTGTGGTTGATTAGATCACAGGAAAGGAATGGAGCTCAGCTACTGCATCATTAGTATGGCATTTTCTCTCTTTATCAATTTATACATCCGCACGTATTAATTTATTGGTCCACACACACGCGAGCTTGGCTGTTTAGTTGAGTGTATTGGCCTGGACTTAGGTAATAAACCCAACCAGTACTCTTCTTTTCTCCACCAGGTGTGAATGGAAATCCACATTTCCATGCTCCTTTGATGTTTGTGGCATTTTGCTGACAAGGTAACTTTGAAAGTTGTTGCAACTCTCTGTCACTTTTTATTTTTTATTTTTTTATTTCTGTAATATTTTATTGTATAAAAAAATATATATTTACATGGAGCATAATACACTAACACGTCATAAATGCTTGGCATGACATCACTAATGTGCTTTATGTAGACTACGTTTATGTATCGGCTGTACTACCCTCCGGAGCATCCATCTACGATGAAATGCTGAGCAGAGACCAATGCAGAGAGATCGGCTCATTTGCTTTACACTTTGCATCAGTACTGGAAAAATAATGAAGTACCTGGGGCCTAATCTGGAAAAGGGTTCAATCATTTGTGCTTTGCCTTCACATTTGTTTCACATGTGTATTCCCTTGTGCTTGCTTGAATTAGATCCATTCTTCATGAGTATCAGCACTGGGACTTCAATGTAGTGCAAGTTAATTACACATCATCGTATTCACAGAAAAGCACTATTCACTTGGCAGCTGCCAAATCACATGGTAGAACAGGCAGGTGGGACCCTACCCCCTCCATCCCAAGGCAAATAAGGAACAATGTTCAAATGGGAACTCAGACCTACAGTCCGTTGTTAAAGCTCAGATAACAAGGACTTCTCGTTTACCATGTGATTCGCGGAGAGGGCACAGTTCTGTTCTGTTCTTTTCTTTTACTTTATTGCCTTTTTCTGTATTTCTTTGTTCTGCCTCTTATTTTCACTGTTCACTTCTGTCCTTTACTCGCCCTCCGGCTCCCCACTTCCTGCCTCACCGCTGCACGCTCCCTGTACCATCCCAAGCACCATTTTCCTACCTTCGAGCTGACTAACCCCCCAACATTACTTAATGGTCCTGCTGCATGGCCGTGCATGCAGCGCCATGAAAATGCCTCAAAGGCAAGCTCGTATGTGCCCGTCCGCGTCTGGGCCACGCCAAGCGCCATGGACCCTTGTTCCAGCAGCCTTCACTGCTACAATGCCAGCACCCTCCTTGCGCTCAACCCCGGACGTTCCACCGTCTGCCGCCTCGCATAACCGAAGAACGCCCAAGGCCTGTTTGCCTGCCACAACAGCGCCTTCTTCTGCCTTCGCACACTGGGACCACCGACCAAACAACTCTCAAGAAATGGACCCGACCACTTCAGCTGCATGCTACTCAACACCCGCTCCCTCAAAGACACGCCAAGGAGATCTGAGACCTGCTCAACTCCATTTCCCCAACATCGCCTTCTTCATGGAAACCTGGAGGAACCCCACCTCAGCACCAGGCATCACAATCGCCATCCACAACGGCTACAAAATCATCTACATTTACTGCTTCAACCGGTCGGGAGGAGGCCTCATCATCGTACACAAAAACACCCTCTGTCTCACAACCTTCTTCGACGATTGCTTGCCCGACATGGAACACCTCCACTTCCAGATCCAGACCAACCCAAACATCACCCTCCATGGCACCCTTATCTACAGACCTCCGGGACCCAGTCCCCCTTCAGCGAAGCCATAGTCGACCTCATTGCCCACCAGGCTCTCTCCTCAATAGAGAACATCCTCCTTGGCTACCTTAATTTCCACTGGGACAACCTCGATGACCACAACACCTCATCCCACCTTGCCACCACTGGACTCAAGCAACTGGTAACCTCTCCAACTCACTCAGCAAGACACACACTCGACCCCATCTTCTCCGCAAGCAACAACATCTCCATCAGCCAGACCTCCGAACCACATTCCACAGACCACCACTGCTTCCACTTCACCTTCATCAAACCCACTGTATGGCACTATGCCCACTGCTATCCCCTCGGAAGCTGGAACAAAGTCACCTAAGACCAGCTCACCACTTCCCTCAGGAAAACACCATCACTGACATCCACAGATGCTAACGCCTCAGCAAGCAAACTCCACCGATGGAACTCCAACTGCGCCAGCTCTCTGGCTCCCTTCAGGAAACCCTCAGGCAAGCAGCCCTCCAAGAAAGCTACCTGTTTCTCTCCCGCCACTCAAGAGTCCAGACACTCCTGCTGAAGGCTCAAGTAAATATGGAGGAGCAGTAAGCTCATGGCAGGCCATGCAGCCTTTAAAACATCTGTCACCGCAAACCACCACCTCATCAGAATAACAAAGAAAGCAGCCATACAGGAATGCATCAATGCCAATGCACACAACAGCAAAGATCTCTTCACCATAGTCAAAGAATTTGCCAAACCCAGCACATAGACAGCAGCTCTTCGACAATGTCGCATCTTCTTCCACTGCAACCTTAGACCCACCCACCCAACTGCAACCACCGTACCCGATGACTCCAGACCCCAGCAGACTCTGCTCAACAGCCTCAGGATCATGAAGAATATCAACTTCGGAGCCCCCTCGGATCTATGCCCTCAACAATTCTTCAACAGAGTCAGCACCTCCATTGCACCTGAACTCTGCCACACCATCAACTGCTCCATTGAGTCCCCCACCTTCCCTGAAGACTAAAAACACAGAGAGATCGACCCCCTGCTGAAGAAACCCTCTATCCGCCAAAGTCATCGAGAAGGCCTTCTATGCCCCACTCACTGAGTTTATTGAAATGGACCACATCCTGAACCTCTCCCAATCGGGAATCAGATGCACCCTCCTCAACCGAAGCAAGACTGCAGCCCATATACTCCTGGACCTCTCAGCTGCCTTCAACACCGCCTCCAATTACACCCTCTGTGCAACACGTCATTTCGCCGCCATCCGTGACAAAGCCCTAAAATGGATCCGCACCTTCTTCACCAGCCGAACACAGAGAGTCGGACTTCCACCGTTCTACTCAGAACCAACAGCGATCAGTTACGAGGTGCCTCAGGGATCCTTCCTGAACTGCACCCTCTTCAACATCTGCATAGCCCTGCTTGCAGCCATCATCAGAAGCCAAGGACTCAACATCTTCTCCTATGCCGACGACACCCAGATAATTCTCTCCCTCACAGGTAAATCCTCAGCCACCAAGAGCAACTTTCACAATGGGATGAAGGTGGCCGCCACCTGGATGAAGGATAGCTGCCTCAAGCTCAACTCAGACAAGACTGAAGTTTCAATCCTGGGCTCCAGCCCCTTTGCCTGGGATGACTCCTGGTGGCCTGCAGCGCTGAGAACCCCCCCACACCGAAGGACTATGCAAGAACCCTCGGCATCATCTTCAACTCCTCGATCTCAATTGACCATCAAAATTAACGCTGTCTTGTCCTCCTCCTTCCACATTCTCCACCTGCTTCAGAAGAGCTTCAAGTGGATCCTCACTGAGTTGAGGAAAAGGTCACCCATGCTCTCGTAAGCAGCAGATTTGACTACAGCAACACACTATGCTGGCACAATCCAAAAACTCCTTAAGAAGCTGCAGACCATTCAGAACGCCCCCGCCAAACTCATCCTGACCATCCCCCGCTGCAGTCACATCATGGGCCACCTGAGACCTTCACAGACTACTTCTGAATAAAAAAATCAGCTTCAAGCTCCTCACTTGCTCCTACAAAGCCCACCACAATGCCGGGCCTACATACTTCAACAACCGCCTCTCCTTCCACACTCCCACCAGACTACTCCGCACTGCCAGCTGGCCCTGGCCACCATATTACTGATCTACAAGACCACAGCTGGAGGAAGTTCCTTTTCTTACCTTGCTGTGAAGATCTGAAACTCCCTGCCTCTTCATCTCAGGCAATCACTGTTGCTGCCTCAATTTAGGAAGGATCTCAAGACCTGGCTCTTCGACTGAACCGCAGATCCACCATCGCCCCCACTCAGCGCCTTCAGACCCTAACGGGTGAGTAGCTATGTTTTACAAGAAACCTGATCGATTCTTCGCAGTCTTCTAACTGGCTTTGGCATTTATTGAACATGTCACTCCCCCTCCCCCCCCCCCTTTTACAACTTAGGCTTGTGCCTCTGTCTGTACGCTTGTGCCTATGCTAAGTTTATGAAAACACTAAGAATGAACCTGGACATGGAAAGTGGAAAGATAAAGAGAGAGTTAGGAAGAGACAAGTACAGGTAGAAAGAGAAACAGCAAGCAAAAGAGGCAGACAAAGTCCGAGAAAGGCAAAGGGAAATTGGGAGAGGGGAGAGAGTAATAGAGAGAGGCAGACACAGTGGAAGGTGTCAGAGAGAAAGAGATGGGAAGAGAACAATATGAAAAGAGAGAAAGAAAGACAGGCTCTAACATACAAAGAGAGGAAGCTGCTCCAATCAGCCACAGGAGTCATGAGCAATGAAGTCTGAGAGCCAGTTTATATATGTTGGGGGTAAAAATAGTGCCCTTAAAGAGATTCACAAAAAAGACAAGTGTGATAGTAGTTATATTCTGTATTACTTAATTGGTCTCAAATAGACTGCATTTAAAAATATATTACAGTTTAAAGTTCTACTGCAGAGAGCTTTGTGAACCTACTCTGTAGTGGAAGTGACATACTCGTGGAGATTAAAAAACTTCCTGGTGCGATCTGGTTGCAGTCTATTCCCATCTTTGACTTATCATAAAATAGCAAAGAGGGGTTACCGGCCTGCTTCAAATCATAGACAGCCTGTAAATGCTTTTTAACATCTCTGCTGAAACAAATTACGCTTGTGTGGTTCGGACAGCCCTCGGCCGTCCTCCGCACATGCCCACTGTGACGTAGGACGGACGGGGGCGGTCCAAAGCATCAAAAGAAGTTAATGATACTCACACACCAATAATGACAGATGATTTTGCCTATTATTCATTTATCAACACTGATACTAGTAAACGTCTTCCAAGGAATCCTGTGTCACGTAAGTGATGTCAATTGTGTAGTATTAATTAATTTGGCTTTAAAGCAACATTTATCTGTCTAATTGCTAGCAATAACTATATAGCATTTTACAGTTCAGCATTTGGAAAGCCTGTAGAACTTTACAAAAATTCTCACATATAAACTAAATGGTTGTGCACAGATCCAGCCTGGTGTGCTGCTTTTGTTGTACCTGAACTCTAAGTTACTTTCTGCTGTCTGTCAGATAAGCAAAGCTACATTACGTTTACATAGGCATAACTCTGTAATTTAGGGCGCTAGGTGGCGCACGACCAAGATGGCCACATGCCTGTGAGGGTCCGGGCACTTGGCTATCTATTTCATCATTTATCCTGGGTTAATCTGCCGCTGTAACCTCCGCATATACCTGTGGTGACTCCTGACAACAGCCGTCATAGGCCGACGCCGACCTCAGCTCCAGAGACTGCAGTCAGACGCTAAGAGCACCAGAATAATTTGCCTGAGGCGGAGGCTGGGGGCGGCTGTGCTGGCCAGGCAAGAGCCAGGGATCCCACGTGGCGCCTGGGCCGCTTGGCCTGCACTGGTAGCTCACCCCCACACTTCTCTGCTGCCTGTGAATCCGCGCTGCGGGCTTCCCTCGGATCCGCACGCAAGACTCACCAGCACCTCAGACTGTGCAGCGGACAAGCCTGATGCTCGTTCCTCAACACTGGATCTGAACACTGATGTCCGATGGGCATTACAAACACAGTGAGGCCGCAGGCGTTCCTGATCATTGGAGAGGTGTGGCTCACTGGTTAGAGGCGGCAGACCCGAGTGCAGAGAACGGCCCGGGACCAGGGTTCGATTCCCGACGCGGCAGGGTCTTGGACCAGGATCAGCGGACTGATAATTCTCGCATCGGTGCCTACTCCGACCAGGGAGCACACTCGGCAACTCTGGGCATTAGCTTGCCTCATCTCCACAACGGCCCCACACAAACGCCGGGGATGCCTGGTTTCACCTTGGAGACCCCCAGGAGGGACTATCTCACAGGGAAAGCCAGGACGGGTTCCCCAGCGGTCTATAGCGCTACGAGGCCTCCGGGTAGCAGTGCGCTTTACAAGACACAACAATTTACAATTTACAATTATAAACGCAGAGTTTCCATCTCCAGTGCAGCGCCGGAGCTGCTTGTCTCCTCATCTCACCAGTTGCTCCTGATCTCCTCGGTGCTCTCCTCCCCCCGGACGGAGCCTCTTGCCTGGGCTGTTTGAGCGACTGTGGGATGGGGATAAGCTGGCAGACCGCCCGGTAGTAGGAAGCTGCAAATCCTACTCATAAAACCGGCGCAATCAGTGAGACACATGCTTCTGTCCGCCCTACTACCTCTTTGGACTGCCTGGTGTATATTCGTGCCCGCTGCACCCGTGAAGTAAACCAGCAATATCGCCGCATTACCCCGGGAGGTGGCCTTCCCCGCAATCTGCTTGATGAAGCCCTGACACAACCGCAAGCTTCAGGAGGCCAGCAGCTCACCTCATGGGTGGTGAGACAAAGCATGACTCTCTCGCGCTGTTTCCGGGACGGTATACCACAGGGTTTCCCATGGCATGCATCAGCTTCTCCTAGGCGGACCCTGCCGCGCCTAGACATATTTGCAGGGCGATACTCCCTGTGGGAGCTGCGGATGCCTCATTCTTTGCAGAGATTCTGACACGTTGTGCCACCATACCTCCTGCAACATTATCTACCTACATCACCAGCTACAGCCTCATCCCTGCACCCCACTCTGTCTTGGATACTGAGGCCAGCTTTGCCAGGGGTACATGATCTCCGACATTCATGATGGAGTCCGGTGCCAGTGTCGAACTACCTGAAAACGGTGCACCAGTAACAATTCACAACTTGCGCACTCCTGTGCCCTCAGCTGCTCTACTCTGGCGACCTGGACTCCTTCTGGTGCCTTGCATCCACCACCATTGCGCCTACCAACACTTGCTTCACCCTGGCAAGAGGGGGCCCGTACTCGATCACTGTCGTTTGGCCGCCTTTGATCCCTACTCACAGTCTTCTGCTTCTTCCATAATACTGCCACTGCTGGACCCTCCTTCAGTGACTATTCCCTGGTGCAGACCCTGAGGCGGGAGAGTATCTTAATTTTTCTCCCCATTAAGTCCCTCTCTTCCCTGAACACTTCTCGTCATGGGGAAACCCGATGGTCGGCAAACCAAACTCTCTTTTGATACGAAGAGAGCTGTCACCCGCTCCAATGCCAAAGAAACAGACCTGCCGACTGACACTTCATCCTCTAATCCTCCACCAACCCCAGCGGATGAGGTAAAGACTCTTCTCTTGGCTATGCAACACAGCATTACAGACCTCTCAAACAAGATGGACTCCATGAACAAACACATGGACTATACAGCCCTACAAGTGGAGAAACACGACAAACAACTTAAGCAGGCAGAAAGATGGATTTCCGACACTGAAGATGCTACTTACCAAGTGACACAAGAAGTGGCGCAAAAGAATAAACTCCTCAAGGTAATTGCAGCTAAAAACGAGGACTTGGAGGCCCGAAGCCAGCGCAATAACATTTGCCTCACTGGAATCCCTGAAAGCGCAAATAGCGACCGAATGGAAGACTTCACTGAACGTCTCTTACGTACCACCTTTGGATCGGACGCTTTTTCCACCCAATTCATCGTGGAACGGGCTCATTGATCCCTGGGCTCCACCCAGTTCCAGGCGCACTCCGCACCCGATAGTCGCCCGATTACTCAATTACAAGACCGTGATGCCGCACGGAAAATGGCCAGGGACCACAAAAACGTACAATTCGAAGGCGCCAACTTCTCCATATTTCCCGACTTCACATTGGCGGTGCAAGAGGCGTGCCGAAAGTTCTTCCTGCTAAGCAGAAGCTTTGAAAGGTGCAGATAGAATACGCCCTATTATATCTCGCCCACCTGCGAGTCACTTACCATGATAAACACCACTTCTTCACCAACGGTCAGCAAGTGGATGATTTCCTCCGTACCGTCAGGAAGAATACTCCTTCTAGAGGTTCCCCAGACCTCCTCACTCAATCTCCATCACTGAGTGCTGACTGAACACAAAAAAACTCTGGTTCATGTTGTCTGACCTAGTTGACTCCATCTGGACCAACTGAAGACGGTGTTCTACCTACCATCCTGGAGCTGCCCACTCTGGCAGTGCCTTGAACTCCATATTGATAAGGCCCTTGCCATGTGGCGGTGCTGCATGTCACCCTGCTCTATCACATTTAAGATGATCTAGCATTTTTTTTGCCCTGCTCTCCAACTGCAGATAAATGCCAAGACTTGATGCCTTTCAATTTTATATTATCACTGGTGAATATTACAGTCATCTATTTTGCCCCTTTATGATATGACTACCCCTCCTTTCTTATCCTTTTTGTCCTCTAGTTCTTTTTCATAGGCGTGTATTTTAACCCACCATCTATACTATGCCAAGCAACCCCCCCTTCCTGCCACTTTTTCTCTTCTGTCGAACGGGTGATTGTTCTTGCATCTTAAACGGGGGAGGTTCTCGTTGCCCGCCTGCGTTCCCCACACGGGATTTCCCCCCCAAAAAACTTTTTTTAAACAATGACTCACTCCTTATTGCAATGTTGCAATGTGTTTGTGGTTTTGGGTAAAGGTGGCAATGCCGGCACGATTGGGGTGCCGTTGTGGGTGGGGGTGGCGGGAGGGTTCGAAGTAATTGTTTTGTGTTGTTTTTCTTTCTTAACCAGCAAAAGCAGGCTATGTATCACAAGGTGCATTTTATTATGGTTTGTGAAGAGTATATTGCATTCTTCCTAACGTAAACTGGCATGTCATCCAACACTGGGCCTTTACAACTTAACTTAATCACTTCGAACGTCAGAGGCCTTTGTGACCCCCGGAAATGCAGGCAAGTCCTCACATATCTAGACAGGCATCATGTACACATAGCGTGTTATAAGAGACCCATCTGGACCCGCTCCCCAACATTTGCCAGTAAATGGGCCACAATACAAGTTTTCCCCTCTTATTTTACGTACTCCAGGGGCGTAGTGATCCTTGTAAACCGGAACACTCACTTTATTCTGGGGGGCACACAACAAGTCCCACTGGGACGAAGCTGTATGCTATGTGGCACGCTGGGTACCCAGTCAGTCACAATAATATGCTGTTACAGGCCAAACATTGACACCCCTGACTTCTACACCACACTTTGGGGACGCATACTGCAGGTGGGCTCCACTCATTATTTTTGGGGGAGACTTCAATACCGCTTTTAATCCAACAGTAGAGAGATCCAATCCATACCCCTTGCACTATACAAAAACACAAGAGGTTCTACAGAGAATATTCACGGCCCATGGGCTTACGGACGAATGGCGACACGTCCATCTGGAAGGAAGGGAGGGCATCCATAACACTGCCTCACATGCTTCCTGGGCTCATCTGGATTACTGGGTGGTCTCCCTGGGGGCTGCCTCCTGACACAAACAGGCCACGCATCTGGCCAGAACTTACTCAGACCATTCCCCAGTGCTTATAACAATAGCCCCGCCTAGCTCGCTGTCCTCTCCCAGAATCTGGAGACTCATACCCGAGGCGTTGCTTGATACGGTATTTAGAGCTGAGGTCGGGGATGAAATCACTAATTTCTTTCAGACCCAAATTGACTAGTTTTCTTCGATAGGTATAGTTGGGGAGGCCATTAAGGCCACGTTCCGAGGGGTTGGCATGGCCAAGAGTTTTGGGGTTTTGCGTGACCTTTGTCGTACCCTACACAGGCTAGAGTGCGAACTCAAGCAATTAAAAGCTGACCTCTGGGGGGATAACTCAGGCCCGCATCTTGCGTCCTTTAGACTTTAGACCTTTAGATTTTGGGGAAAATATCATATAACGCGCAGGTACGGTGAGGGCAAGGGCCTTGGTAGGCTGCTAGCGCAAACCATCTGTCTACCTAGATTTGCTAATTACGTTCTTGCGATTAAATATTCTGCTGGTGTGCATCACAGGGAAAGCCAAGACATCCTTCACACCTTTACTGAATTCTATAGTAACCTGTATGGCACCTGCAGAGATGAGTCCCCTGATTTCTCCCCATATTTCCATGACATCACCCTTGGCTGGCTTGGTGATACCCAGCGGGAGTTTCTCGCTGCACCCTTTGAGAATGACAAAATACATGAGGCGATAATGCAAATGAAGTCCGGTAAGGCTGCAGGTTCGGATGGCCTTCCCATCGACTTTTATGAGGCCTATATTGCTCATTTATTCACAGTTCTTAAACTCGTCTTTAATGAGGCACTGGAGCTGGGCTGCCTCCCTCCATCTATGAGGCTGGCATTAATTTCTTCTCTCCTAAAGCCCGGTAAATCAGAAGATTGCTGCGATTCTTACAGACCCCTTTCCTTAATCAATACGGATACTAAGATCCTTGCAAAGATCTTAGCCAATCGCCTCAGTTTATTAATAGAAAAATTGGTTCTTCCGGACCAAGCTGGTTTTATTCCTGGTTGGGCAACCTCACACAATCTTTGCACACTTTTCTCTGCTCGTCGCATGGTAGACCCGAAAATACCCTTAGCAGCCGTATTCCTTGATGCCACAAAGGCGTTTGATTCTTTGGAATGGGACTACCTTTTCATAATACTTCAAAACATGGGCTGGCCGAGGGATTCCTATATTGGGTTTGCCTGCTCTACACTAATCCCGAGGCCAAGGTCTTCATTAATGGTCATTCCTCCCCTTCCTTTCCCATCTCTCGCGGCACCCGGCAGGGGTGCCTGCTCTCATCTCTTTTGTTCTCCCTCGCGGTTGAACTACTTGCAGCCAAGATTCGACAATATCATCAAGACAAAGCCCTTCGATGCCCACTTCGCCACATTCTCATCTCCCAATACACGGATGACATCACACTATACATCAGGGAACCTTAAATAAATCTCAATCCCCTGCTCCGCGAATTTGTGAGATTTGGGGCACTTTCCGGGATTCATATGAATTGGTCTGAGTCTCAAATTTTCCCTCTTCCTTCGTCGGTCACAGAATTCGCCCGAGACTTTCCCATTGAATGGTGTCCTGAAGAGGTTAAATATCTCGGTATATACGACACAGCGAACCGCGAAGAATCAATGTGGCTCAATTATGATTGCACTTTGTATGGGATAAGGGACAATGTCACAGGATGGATCATCCTACCGTTCTCAATTGCAGGACGCATATCTCTGATCAAAATGGTTATCCTTGCTAAACTCCTTAACTTATTTATGAATATACCCGATGATCAGGAGAAAACCTTTTTCAGGATGCTCCGTACAGAACTGATTCGCCTTACCTGGGGTGGTAAACAACCCAGAATACAATGGGACGTTCTCACTAGACCATACTCGTATGGGGGGGTTCGACATACCAAATTTTGAACTCTACTGCACATGTGCAGAGGCTCATTATGACCATTTCTGCTTCCATCCCCCAGATACATGCCTCAGGTGGCCGCCGAACATTGGTTATCTGATCCCATTTCACGGGAGGAGCCATATTTACCACACACTGAAGACCCATTCCCCATCACCAGTACGGTGAAGGCATGGCAAAACGTTGTTACATGAACCCAGGCTCCCATGTTGTATTGTTATATGTTATATTCACCCTTGCTTCCCTGGCATATCACACAAAAATGCCCGTCCTTCAGGAAGGAATTTTTAAGAAAACTCAAGTTAAATATGGTATTAAAACCTGGGGGATCTCTAGCTTCATGGCAAATACCACACCTCGCAGCAACTTTCCTTCACACAGCCACCCTCTCCCATGGATATCTTTCTATATGTCCGCTTGCACCAGGTACTCAAGGAGCATACCCCTACCTACCCTCAGGAGCCTCCGGAGGTTACTCCTTTGCGCCTAATATTACATAGTGACATGGCGTCACGCTTGGTTTCTTCACAAAACCATACTCTGTACACCACTCAGAGCTTCACACAGAACACTACTAGGTACAAATGGTCCTTAGAATTGGGATTAGTTCTCACTGACAAGCAATGGAACTATTGCTGTAAACAGATGGAACAAAGCACGTCCACTAGCCGCCTCCGCATTTTACATTACAGATTTCTTCACCGCACATACTACACACCAGCTAAGTTCCACCGCTTTAAATTGCGCGTCAATGATAGATGTGACCAATGCGGTGTCGCAGGGGCTGACTTACTTCACTTGGCCTGGGACTGCAGTGCTGTACAGGAGTATTGGCTCCAGGTACTCGGAGCCCTGGAACAAATGACATTGCTGCGCCTTCAGCGCACCCCCCCTTTTCACCCACCTTGGATACACCGAGGCACTAGCGGTGGCACACCAGAAATTCGTCTCATTTAGTCTCCTTCTAGCTAAACAGCCCATAGCTTGTAGATGGGGTCGGGCAGAGTACCTAAATTTAAGGACTGGATCAGAGACATGGTGTTTTGGCAGGACCAAATGTACGCCTTTGCTGACCTGCTTCCCCTAACCTCCCGTCCTCGTGATAACTGGGATCCCCTTACGGCATATCTACTCTCTCATCCTCTTGACGGTTCCGACAATGCACAGACTGATATTGTGGTGCCTGCATGAACCCTTTTATGCATACATATGCTTTCAAATCCCTGTCTTCCTTCCCTCATGGAACCACTTTGAGGGCTGGACACTGTTGTTGTATGCGATCTAAAGTTATCATCATTGTACTGCCTCTGATGTCTTGCATGGCTCTGTAGCTCACTGTATTACTCTAGTCTCAATGCCTGCCTTTTTATTTAATTGTGTTTGCCTAAACCTGTACACTTTTGCTTTTGAAAATGCATAAATAATTTTTTTTTTAAATGACTCTGTAATTTAGGGCTATGTACATGGTATACAATGTGGGTGGGTTCGTAGGGGTGGGCTGAATTTGCGTAGTCGCGCTATGCAAAGCTCCGCAAAATGGTCAAAAATCTCCGCACGCGTACAGAGCTCCGTGAACAAGCGGAATTGCTTGTTTGGCCCGTTCGCGGTGTGTTTTTCCTGTTCGCGAATGTTGTTAGCATGCTCAGGGTCGCCAATCGGCACGGCCATCTTCTTCCACTTGTCCCGTCCGCTCGCGATTCGTGTTTCCTGTTTGAGAATGCGGGCACGTCCAAATGACGTGTTCGCGATCGCACACTCTCGTGGGATCGCGCGGCCGGCTACCAAAATCTGGTGCGCATGCAAACAGATAGGAAAACTCATTGGCGAACGCAGGGTAAGTCGCTCCCCCGCATGTGATCACGCATTTTGAAAGCTCTAACATGGAAAAAATTCTGTGACGCCGCGGATAGCGTAATGTTTGGCAATTCCGTGTGCTCCGCAGAACACTGAATTGCCCAAATTCTGCAAATTCTGCAAAAAGAGCGGAATTTACCGCCCAGGCCTAGTTCATACCACTGAGGCATGGAGCAATGTGATGAATAGTTTAAATTGGTTAATTGTGCAAAGGGATATTGTTGGAGATGTATTACTAACACACATGAGACAAGCATTTCTATAGAAACTTGAGTTGGCACCCAACTTAAACATTGAGTTATTGATAAGCATCTGTAATGTTGGGAAAATACCATGAATACTATAGAGCAGCTGCTTGCAAAGAAATTGCTTGGACTTACTCCTAAATAAGTTAAAAAGGAGTGGACCGAGAACTGTTGAATCCAGATTTGTGACGCCTGCCAAAGGAAAGATACTCAGCAGTTCTGGTTGCTAGTTACCAGTGGTGATGCCGAAAAATCCAAACCACCAACAAACAACATCTCTGAGGCTGCAGGTTTGGCCATTTTTCAGCAGTTTACACAGGATCTGGAGTGACGGATATCGAAGGCTCCCTCAAGGAATATATCAGTATTTAGACTAACAGTAACCTATTTTATCCAGCTCAGATAAAACAAAGCATCAACTTCATAGTTAAAAACAAAGCCTCCGGTCCCTATGGCGTACCTGGAGATGTCTTTCTCAATGACACTTCGAATTCGACTAACTACGTCCTAACACTAGCGAAAGGAATTGCTGCTGAGGCCCCGATACCTCCATCATGGAAAGGAGCTGAGGTTATCCCGGTCTTCAAGGGGGACCGTTCGCTGCCCTCCAATTATTGGCCAATCAGCCTTATTGATGGTGTACAGAAGGTCTTCTCCTGTGCTCTTCTCAACAAAATCACTGACTGGATTGATGAAAATAACATACTATCCCCCTTCCAAGTGGGTTTCAGGAAGAAAGTCAGCACCATTTATCAGGTTTTCCATGTCCCTTTGCTGGCCTGGAAGACAGTGTTATTAGAACAGGGCAGTCTTTATACCGCCTTTATTGATCTCAAGTCATCCTTCGATCTTATCCCGAGGCCCAAACTATGGCAGGTCCTATGCAATCAGGGGCTCCCGCATGACATCTTGGCACTTCTAATTTGATTGCATGAGGACAACTATGCAAGGGTGGGCTGGGGGGGTAACAATGGCAGCTATCAGATCCAATTAAAGTTGATAGAGGGGTACGGCAGGACTGTGTCATAGCCCCCACCCTATTTTGGCTTTTTATAAACAGAGTGGTGAAGTATCTAGCAGAGGTCCACGCAGATGCCCCCATAATGGGGAGAGTAAAAATAACAACTTTATTGTTTGCGGATGACACTCTGCTGGTTTCCAAAACCCCTACTGGCCTCCAGCTGCTATTTAACCATTTAATGGCCATTTGTGGATTGAGAGGATTGGAGATCAATACCTCAAAAACAAAGCTTATGCTGATGAACCCCCACAAATCGTTCAGGGGTCAACTGCTGCTGCGGTGGACCCCTCTGGAGAGAGTGGACACCTTTGACTTCTTGGGCGTAACCCTTAAGGAGAAATTGGCCTGGAAACAACACATCTCTAAACGAACCCTTCAGCAGAGGAAAACCACAGGGGCACTGATCATGGAACACAGGGCCTCACAAACAAGGCAGATCGCAGCCCCGCTCCAAATATAAGATCAGAAGATGGTGGGTTCAGCTCTCTATGGTGATGAAATCTGGGGATTTGACAATTTAGAGGGCCTTCTCCATACAGAAAATACATTCTTGAGGTTGATCTGTTCTCTCCCCCAGAGTACCCCGCTCCTTCCCCTAAGGTTTGACATGGGCAGCACCACTGTGGTGGATAAAGCAAGACTACACCCCCTACTCTTCTGGCTGCATCTAAAACAAACACCTGAGCTTATCTACTATGTGACCGCCCATGAGGAAGTCCTTAAGCTAGAGCGGTTAAAAAAAATTGGCTGGTTTAGCAACATCATGTCATTGCTTTCTGCTACAGGGTTGGGGAATTTGTGGGTCGAGACTGATGCTAGCTTGCTGCCTAGTAGAGACTGCGTTAGGACCTGTTATTGGAACTGGGTGGATCAGAGAAATGACACACACACAACAGGAGGCCGTCTCACATCAGAATTCTTAGAGTTTAAGTTACTCGGCATGTACAAGCAATATATAGAGATCATAACCATCCCGTCTGATAGAAAGTTGTATATCCAATTTAGATTTGGTACCCTCCCTCTGAAATCGTTAACAGCGGCATGGCGGCGGGGAACTAAGGTTGCATTGTGTTGCTGTCCCTGTTGCCTAGGGGTCAATGAGATGATTAAACACATTCTCTTCGCATGCCACACTCTATAAAACCTCGAGGCATAAATGGTCAGCCCCTGTCTGTATATATATAAATCTTTATTCGGCTTATTCACATTGGAAAAACCATAAAAGTACACCAAATAGCAAACAAAATAAAAATACACTTATTACATGTTTTTCTGGTAAGAGAACAATTCATGCTTTAAAAAGGGAATAAAAAGATTAGTTAAAAATGTGCAAAGTACCGCTTATTCTCACACTGACAAGATTTTTAGAGATTCGTTCTGTGTTTCATTATACATTTTAGGAACCTACTAACAAAATAACAGACGTTTGGTGTTTCCAACATTTGCAGTCTTAAAAGAGCAGGTCTGCATTGTCTCAGTCCCCAGGATTTTAGTATCGGTAAGAGCCAGATCTTTCTATGGGCTTGGTGATATTTACAAAGCAGAATCACATGCAAATTCGACTGCCTTGATATACCGTCACAGGGGCAAGGCGGGAGTATGGGCTCCCAACAATTTTGTGACGGGAAAGTGACCATTCTAAAGAATATATTTAGTCTGAATCTTGTAATAATCATTCTCTCGTATGTTGGCATTTCAAGTTCTAAGTACGGGTGAATGACGAGGGCTACTTGAATCATATTTGAATGGATCACTGCCGTTTTTGTCGAATTGGATGCGAGTCTTAGAGACTCCAAATGGGATAGTGCCTGACGTTTAAGAACTTTTTTTGAGATATCCGTTATAGATATCGGGTCTGAGTAATACTTCTCAAGGCCCAGGTCAGTAAAAAAGTTCTTAACATATAGGAGCCACTTTATTTTTACAGAATTGTCCATATTCATTGAATCTGTTATGATGGCTTGGGTCAGAGCATTTTTGTTTGAACTCCAGATGCGGCGCCACAGCATTAGAGGTTCAATTTTGATTAGATCCTCTAGGTATGGGATGGCTAGTTCTAGGTGCAGTGCGTAAATAGAGGTGCCTTTGGGGGTGGCTAGCAAAAATCTTAAAAAGGTGTTTTCCGCCCTCTGAATAGAGCTAACATCAGTATACCCCCAGACTCCTGCACCATATGTTGCTATTGACTTGCATTTGGCATTGTAGATCTTAAGGAGCTCTACTGGGGGCTTCTTGCCTAGTTTCTGGGAGAATGTTATTAGTGCTGCAATAGACCTCCTAAATAAAAGTGCTCTTGTGCTCACTGCTTGTTTCCAACAGAGTTGGTCATCTATCATGACCCCCAAATAGGGGTAGTGTGGAGTTGATTCAAGCTTTTGATTATTGAGGATTATTGGGTGGGTTCTTTTTCGGCGTCTACCCACAGTCATTATGAATGTTTTTTTTACATTCACTTTTAAATCTAAATTGCCCATGAAGGATGTATATCTATTTACAGCTTTCTGGAGTTCCCTGGGTGTTCGGGCTAGAATGACGGCGTCATCCGCGTAGAGCAGGGCTGGGATCAGGCGGCGGTCTATGCGTGGGAGGTCCTGGGCCCCCCTCAACATCTCCCCCTCCAAACCATTGGTATAGAGTGAGAAGAGGAAGGGGGCCAGGACGCATCCCTGCCTGACCCCACGCCCTACGCTAAACGGGGACGTCATCTCACCATTGACGCCGAAGCGTACTCTGGCTGTGGCCCCGGTGTAAAGTTCTTTGAGAAAGTCCAAAAGAGGTGGGTCTACTCCCAATTGGGCTAAGACCCTCCACAGCTTTCTGTGCGATACGCAGTCGAAAGCTGCGGAAAGGTCAACAAAGGCCATATATATCTTGGTAGGGATGGCCTGTGTATATTTCGCCATTATTAGGGCAAGGTTAAGGACCTGCTCTTGGGTGCCGAAGCCTTCTCGGAAACCGAATTGAATGTCCGAGATTATACCCCGGTCCTCGGTCCACTGCTGGAGACGCTCGAGAATCACTCTCCCCACTACTTTCCCGAGGGAGTCCAGCAGTGATATGGGCCGATAGCACTTTACATCTTGTCGGTCCCCCTTTTTAAAAATGGGGACCATTATTGATTTTGTCCAGGATGTTAGGATTCCCTCAGTTGCTGCTGCTGTACATACTCTGGTTAAGATGGGAGCCCAAAGATCTTGGTTGCATTTAAAAAGGTCCACCGGGACCCCATCGGGTCCTGGTGCCTTGCCTGTTTTACTACTCTGCAGAGCGGCTATAAGATCTGGAATATCAAAAGGGACCAGAATGGGGTAGTTTACCTTAGGGGGAGGGGATTCTGTTGGGTGGTTGTTCTTAAAAATTTCCTCAAAGTGGGAGACCCAGGTGTTTTCGTCGATAGCGACTTCTATTTTTGGGGTCTCTCTATCTGTGAGGTATGGGGTTCTGACCGTACGCCAAAAAAGCTCACTGTTTTGGGAGACTGCTCCGTGATGGAGATCATCCCATAACTTTTGCTTTAGTTGCGCAGTACGGATCTTTCTCTCCCTTGTATATTGGCGCCTAAGCAGCTGAATCTGAGCCACGTCACGTGGGTTGCTTTTGAGCGCGGATTTCAGGTTTGATAGGGCCGCTGTGCAGTTGTGGTTAAACCACTTTGGCTTTGATGGGCGGTTTGATTTAGGTTTTGTGGTCAACAGGTCTTTTATTGTATCTAATATTGAGTTAAAATTTTCCAGAACTTCTTTGTGACTAATTGTAAGGTCCAGACATTTCATTATGTTTGAGTAGGACTGCGTTACTAGTTTTTCCATTATGTCAGATGGATTAATTTTCGCCCATCTAATTGTTAGTCCATTACGTTTACCGACCTCTATCTTATTCTGCCTAAGAGTGGTCGCCATGTCTGATTTGTATGAAAGATTGGCAGGCATGGGCATAGTTAGCGTTAGGGTTGCGTGATCGCTAAAGGGTGTGACAGTGACTTCGAAGTCTTTCAATGTCGACATCAAGGTTTGGGAGAGAAATATGAAGTCTACTGTTGTCTTGTGCCCTCTGCCCACATAAGTTGGGATGAATTCATTTGGATCTGCTTTTGGATGATTAACAATTTGGAGATCTAGGTCTGATAGGGCAATATTAATTATGTTTCCCAGTTTAGAATGTGCGAGGTGAGCTAGTGGGATGTTAAATTCGTCCACAATCCCGCAACACACTAAACTGGGAACTGTACAGGGGTGGAGGTTGAAATCACCTCCCCAAATTAAGTGGGTTGCTTTATTAGCAGGGCTCTGATGTAGTAGTTGTTTTAATTTATCGGTTATGGTGGTGAGAAGAATTATAAATTTTTCTTCCGATAGGTTATTATATGTATTAGTCAAAATGATACTGTCTTTGTTGGAGAGGGTGAGCAATAGGATTTGATAATTGGTATCCAGAGAGAGTACGGCCACTTTATTAAAAGATAAAGAATTTGAAATATAAGTGGCTAGCCCACCTTTTGGTCTGCCCATTGTACTGGTTAAGGCTGGAACATTATAAGTTTTATAGCCTTGTATATGGAGTTCTTCTACAGACCATGTCTCCTGGAGACAAATTATTTGGCTTGAGGCTAAAAACTTCTGCGCAGAACCATCCTCGATTTTATTGCGGAGGCCCGCGATGTTCCAGTAAGAGGCTATGAGGAGTGGGGTGTCATCAATAGATTCAGCTTCTGGGGTTATCGTATTCTTTTTCTTATTACTAATAGGTGGGACAGTGATATTGGGTTGCAAGGGGGGAGATAATTGGGTGTCAGTGGGAGAAATTTCTATTGATGGTCAGTCGACCATTTCTAGGCCGCTAAACCTATTACTTAGTGGGATGTTTTGCCAAGGGTCCCATCGTGTTTGATCTCTATGTGGGGGCCAATATGTATCGGGTCTTCTGTCATCCCACCTTCCGCCCTGACGGCGCTGTCTCACTGGGTGCCAGGAGAAATCTGGCTCGTATTGGTTATGGGGACCGTTATAGATGGTATTTTGAAAGCCATCCTGTCTAGGGAATGGGACGGATGTCAGAAGTGGGAGGGACCAAGGGGGCTCCTGCTCATGTATATAGCTGTCTATATGCCTGAAGGGATAGAAAAAAGGGAGGGACTTGATCTTAATTCCTCCATTTGGGGTGATGTCTTCCCAGGCACAGACATAATCCGCTGTTCGAGGATCCTCGAAAGTGATTGTGATACAGTCCCCGGGAATGGTCTTTCGGGTGTTACCCACCCATGGTACCCTAGCTACAGATCTAATTTTACCGCGCCAGGAAGATGGAATTGGGCGGTTAGTCTGAAGCCAGTGCTGAACTTTATTTTTCAGAGACCAGGCCGGTTCTGGGGTAGAATCTGTTAGTTCTGGCACGCCGGCCATGACTGCAACGTAGGGTGAGGCCTCTGGGGGGAAGTCTGCTGGAAATCGTGATGGACCGAGATTCCCCGCAGTATTTCTTTTGGATCTACCCACAGGTGTTTTTGGTGTTTTTAATGGAGCAGGGGGGGGGGGTAAGGTTTTTGTTATTGCGTTATGCGTGGTTTTCCCTGAGGTTTTATTGGCAGTACCGCTCGGTACGGTCGAAATGGGGGCAGTAGCAGCAGGGACAGTTGTTGCGGGCACAGCTGGGGGAATCGGGACGGTGGTCTGTTGTGGGTTGCTAGTAGAACTGTGAGCTGTTACAGTTTTTGCTATTTTGGTTAGATTTGTGGTATTTTTATTGGTCAACGCATTTGGTGTCGTTATCCTAAGGGTCTTTTGTTGTGGAATAGATAAGGGTAAGTTGGCCGTTAGTGCGTTAGAGCTTAATGGTTTTTTACTGTTGTTATGTGGTGGTTTTTGAGGACGTAATAGTTCAGAGGGATGCTGATTTTTTATAAAGTTAGTAATTTGTAATTCTAGGGATGCTAGCCGATGTTCTAGGGGTTGTAGTGCTTGCTTGACTACATTGGCTATGCTGGAGAGTGTTAGTTCCTGAGCCTCAGGTGCACTCAGATCCGTCGAAGTTTGTTTTGTGGGATGAGGGTCCAAGACTATCAGGGAGGGTGGCTCCTTATCTACATGATGGACTGACGCTAGTATCTCGACATGTGTCGCCCTATCATTCTGGATTTGTGGAATACTTGATGTTATTACCAAGGTGTCCAGGATGGTTGGGTTTTGTGATGCCCTTTGCTTACTGATTGCTCCCTCCCTCCTACCCCTTTCTAATCTTTTTTCTGACGAGGTGATATCAACAGGAGTTGTTGGAAGCAATTCGGGTGTTTTTTCCAAATCAAAGCTGAGTTGGGAGTCCGCTAGCTGAGATACCGACAAGTCTACTGTATTTGGTAGGCTGCGTCTCTCTCTAGTTGGAGCCAACTCAGTGGATGGGATGCCTAGCGCTGGGGATCTGGCTTCCGCCAAAGTTCCTAATGAGGATCTTTTTGCAAATGCCAGGTCTAGGGAGACCCTTTCTTCGATGAGTGTTATACTTTCATCTATAAGCGTGTTTGCCTTCGCCAGGAAGTCGTCCATGGGACCAAGCAGTTTACCTGCGGCACTGGGGGCTTTGGTTTTAGCTTTGTTCCCTCTCGTATAGACCATTGCTAATCTATTTCAGTTGTAGAGATGAAGTTAAACATATGAATCTTACTATTGACGAGAAATGAGTCAGAATATAATGTTGGAGTTAAGAGGGATTGCCCAGTCCAGTCTCTACCAGCCTCTAACGGCCTAAAACGGCCCAGTCTTTGCCCGGGTCTTCGCCCCGGGCTGCGACCCGCGGCGCGACCCGCGGCGCGTTTAGAGGCTGTCTAGATATGGGGGAGGGAAGGAGGGCGTGGCCTCCGGGGGAAGAGGCGCCGGCTGCAAGGAGCGGTGGTTTCTGGGCCTCGCAGTCCCCCGGTGGGCTGTTTGTGGACACAACCAGTGCACTGCTACCTGGGCGGGTCGCGCTGAGAGCGAGATGGTGAACTGCCGATTGCAGTAACGCTCCCACCAGCCGACCTCAGCTCCAGGGAGTGCGCTTCAGGATTTGGACAAATAAGCAGTTCCTCTTTCGTGGCACAGAGCAGGTCAGTGAGCGGCACCCGCGCAGCGGGTGTCGCGAAAGGTTATGTAGAAGCGTCCCAATGAGTGGGCGTGGCCTCCGGGGGAAGAGGCGCCGGCTGCAAGGAGCGGTGGTTTCTGGGCCTCGCAGTCCCCCGGTGGGCTGTTTGTGGACACAACCAGTGCACTGCTACCTGGGCGGGTCGCGCTGAGAGCGAGATGGTGAACTGCCGATTGCAGTAACGCTCCCACCAGCCGACCTCAGCTCCAGGGAGTGCGCTTCAGGATTTGGACAAATAAGCAGTTCCTCTTTCGTGGCACAGAGCAGGTCAGTGAGCGGCACCCGCGCAGCGGGTGTCGCGAAAGGTTATGTAGAAGCGTCCCAATGAGTGGGCGTGGCCTCCGGGGGAAGAGGCGCCGGCTGCAAGGAGCGGTGGTTTCTGGGCCTCGCAGTCCCCCGGTGGGCTGTTTGTGGACACAACCAGTGCACTGCTACCTGGGCGGGTCGCGCTGAGAGCGAGATGGTGAACTGCCGATTGCAGTAACGCTCCCACCAGCCGACCTCAGCTCCAGGGAGTGCGCTTCAGGATTTGGACAAATAAGCAGTTCCTCTTTCGTGGCACAGAGCAGGTCAGTGAGCGGCACCCGCGCAGCGGGTGTCGCGAAAGGTTATGTAGAAGCGTCCCAATGAGTGGGCGTGGCCTCCGGGGGAAGAGGCGCCGGCTGCAAGGAGCGGTGGTTTCTGGGCCTCGCAGTCCCCCGGTGGGCTGTTTGTGGACACAACCAGTGCACTGCTACCTGGGCGGGTCGCGCTGAGAGCGAGATGGTGAACTGCCGATTGCAGTAACGCTCCCACCAGCCGACCTCAGCTCCAGGGAGTGCGCTTCAGGATTTGGACAAATAAGCAGTTCCTCTTTCGTGGCACAGAGCAGGTCAGTGAGCGGCACCCGCGCAGCGGGTGTCGCGAAAGGTTATGTAGAAGCGTCCCAATGAGTGGGCGTGGCCTCCGGGGGAAGAGGCGCCGGCTGCAAGGAGCGGTGGTTTCTGGGCCTCGCAGTCCCCCGGTGGGCTGTTTGTGGACACAACCAGTGCACTGCTACCTGGGCGGGTCGCGCTGAGAGCGAGATGGTGAACTGCCGATTGCAGTAACGCTCCCACCAGCCGACCTCAGCTCCAGGGAGTGCGCTTCAGGATTTGGACAAATAAGCAGTTCCTCTTTCGTGGCACAGAGCAGGTCAGTGAGCGGCATGGCGGCGGGGAACTAAGGTTGCATTGTGTTGCTGTCCCTGTTGCCTAGGGGTCAATGAGATGATTAAACACATTCTCTTCGCATGCCACACTCTATAAAACCTCGAGGCATAAATGGTCAGCCCCTGTCTGTAGGCAGATTGGTATCCTGTGTCATCAAGAGGCTCTACACATCTTAAAAACAGATTCCAGGCCACTAATTGCTTGCGCAGTAGCCAGATTCCTGGGGGAAATGTGGCTCATTAGGAGGCTTGCACTGAAGAATGGCTGAACCGCATGTGCAGCTTTTACATGGAGCCCTATTTTACTTAGTCCATAGTCATAGTCTATGCCTCACATACTAATAGCATTGGAAATTGAGACCATGCCACTATGATTATGTGCAAGGGTTATCTGCACAACATCCCTCAGACTCTTTTTGTACAACGGCAACATTACCAAACATTGTTGCTTCATTTATCTGAGCCATTGCTCATTTATAACGGAGCTAGGTGACCAACAATGTAAGTTGTGCTTCCATTGGTTTTCCCAATATGTATGAAATATGGTCCCCTTGCACTAAACGCACTTGCACTGTTTTACATCTGCCTCTGAGGTCCAACCCGTGAGAGCAATCTCCTTAGTGTAATTCTGTCCAGGTTTTTTTCTACCTGCATGAAGACTTTTAAAAATGTATTGTGTTTATAAATCATTGGGGCATATTATCAAGGACCGGTGTTAAAATTATCGCCGCTTTATCGGCAGGAAACTGCCGATAAAACGTGATAATGGGCTTGATAATACGCCCTTGTTAATTCCCATAGAAGCCCATGTTAACACAAGAACATGGGCTTCTATGGGAATTAACAAAGGCGTATTATCAAGCCCATTATCGCCATTTTATCGGCAGTTTCCTGCCGATAAAACGGCAATAATTTTAACACCAGTCCTTGATAATATGACCCATTGTTCTTAGCTGTCAGTCTAGCTGTTTTAACTGATGGATCCACCTAATAGGAATTAGGACGTTGCACTTATAATGCATTAACGCTGTGCTTTCAAAAATGTATCCTTACAATATACGCACTTGCACTTTTAAGTAATCTTCATAGGGTCCCATTAAGTGCGAGCCTCTTATTCGGCTTACTCGCCACCCTACGTTCCCAATTTTAACCGTTTTTTATGAAGTTGGTATACTTTAATCTGTCAGTTAACCTTTGTTGGGACAATGAATTATCATTATGGCAATGCATGCGTTGGTGAATCCACTGTTTTGTAGTTTGCACTTTGATGGTCGTAGTGACCGAATAAAGGGGCCTATTAGGATTGCGGTGAATCCGCATCCTCCGGGCCGGCCGAAGCCACCACCGGCCCGAAGGATACCGATTCACCACTGCGGACCTCCAAAACACCACCAGCCAAATTACGACGGGTGAAGAAACATGCTTTTCCGCTGCGGATTTTCCGCCGTGGAAAAGCATGTGTACCTTTGCTTCTGGGGGCCCGTTGTGGGCCCCCAGGGTGTTGGGGGATGGGGGGTGCACATGGGGGGTACCTATGGTACCCCCCTGCACATGCATGCACAAAGCGGCAGGCACCGCGCGGTGCCTGACGCTTTGTGCATGCATATGCAAAGCATGCAATTTTAACCTTGCGGCGGGCGCTGCTTCAAGCAGCACCCGACGCAAGGTTAAAGATACGGGATGTGACCGCCAGGGTGGCGGTCACATCCTAATTTGCATGGAGGGAACTCCGCAGCCCCTGCGGGCGGTCCCTCCACCTCGGGGTGGCGGACGGACGCAGGTCCGTCCGCCATCATAATCGGGCCCTAAGTTCTCTGACTGACTGACAAGCATCTGTAATGTTGCAAAAATACCATGAATACCATAGAGTATTTGCTTGCAAAGAAATTCCTAGGACTTACTCATAAAAACAGGCTAACAATACAGTGTTTAGTATCTGATCGACCAGACCAAAATGTACAACATCCATTCCAAGAATGGAGAAAATGTACAAATGCACATTCTCATACTCCTGGTACACAAAAGGAGATTGCCACCTGATGTAATTCTCCGTTCTGCTATTCCCTGGATAACAATAGGAGCAATAGACCTGAAGCATTTTTCAGATAAAATAAAGAAGCATGCACATTCGAGAATCCATATGGAGTACCTGACTAGATTGGGAACGCTGGGAAATACACCTATTAAAGCCCACATAAGTGACACCAGCCGAAAAGCAATAAAGAAACAAAACGAAGCAGTCAATAGAAATGGACACATATTGTCAAAAATAATTGATTGCATTCATTTTAGTGACACCTTTGACCAGCTCTTGCAGAGGCATGATGATTGGAAATATTATGTCTTCCGGTAATGCCCTACTCTCTTGCTTGCAGATCTAGGGCATGTAGGAAGTAAAGTTGGGTTGGTCTGACCAAGCAACTAAAAAGTTATGCCTTGCTCTCAATGCATCTCCCAAAGATCGTCTTTGACAGCGGTCTTTAGGAAACATTCTAAGGAGGAGCTGTTAGCTAGGAAAAAGGAGGTCAGTTTACTAGTATCCTTAGCTTCCCATCTATATTAGATACAGCGGTTAAGGATCTATCCCATCTTGGATAATCCATCTCCGATTGTAAGCCTGATTTGTTCACGTTAGATGAAGTTACAAGGGTGATTGCAAAGAGTGCCAGCTGGAAAGCGACAGGACCAGATGGTGTCCCGGTCGATAGGTACAAACATCTGCCTGTTTAATGGGCACCAATTCTGACTCAAGCATTGAACGGCCATCCAATTGCCATATTCCTGAAACCTGGGCCGAAACACTGGTTATCCATATTTTTAAAATGGTTTCTAAAGGTGACCCTAAATGCTACCACCCCATTTCTATCCTAGACTTCCCCGCCAAGATTTTGGGCGGAGTAATTCCTGGGCTGAGGAGTCTCAATACGGGTTTCGGAGGGGATTGAGGATGGTGGAACAATGTGCCAACCTGGACTTCCTCGTAGTGAGATACACAAGGGCCAAACCTGGCAGTCTACATTTATGTTTTGTTGATTTGATAAGTCTGCGCCTTCTGAAATTGTGCCTTATCCCAGCTTTACGCTATGGGCCTAATGGGGAATGTTCCCCACCGCTGGAGAGGTGCTAGGCAGAGGTGCGTGTTGGCACCCTTCCTATTCTCTCTGTATATATATATATGGGGTGGTCAGATTGCTGCAGGGTGTGGCCGCAGACCTCTGCTATTTTTCAGTAGAGCAGTCCTGGCCTTCCTTTACGCGGATGATGCTGTCCTATTGTTCAGGGAGTCTAATGGCCTGCAGCACTTAATGGGCAGTTTCTCTGACTTTATGGAGGCGAGAGACCTGCAAATAAATTTGAAGAACATCTATACCATGATCTGTGGCGAGGGGCCATGTAAATCATGTAGCCACTACATTATTGATGCACAGATTATGAGGGTTACATCATTCTCCTGTCTGGGAATCCTCTTTACTACCAGTGGTTCTTGGTCCAAGCACATTGAAAAGCTAATGAACACATTGAAAAGCTAATAAACAGATCTGGCCTTTAGTCTTGCTTATTGGCTTGCCACCATCCTCAACTCAGTCCTGCTGTATCCAGAGTCAATTTTGCCACATAAGGTCAGGTGATAGTTGCACTGTAAAGTCAGACCTAAAATCCATGTAGATCAGTTTGCCCTGGGCTCTGAAACACAAAACTGCACCATGAAGCCTAAAGTTAATGAATACTCTCCTCCCATATGTGGCCTTGCCAGAGAAGAAAATGACACAGTAAATAAGTTAGTTATCTAAGACTCTTTAAAAGCATTGCAGTACCATGTATGCAACCCAGAAAGTTCAAACTCTGACAGCTTTACTCAATCAATAAATCAATGAGATCTTTATTCAGCCTGAATAGGCCATAAAAGCATAACAATAAAACATCCACAATTCATCTTGTTACACTCACAAACATATCTAAAAAATACAGAAAACGTTTTAAAGTGCACCCTTTGTAATGGTAAAACATAATACATTGCTAAAAAGAAGATTTTAGAAAAAGATGTTGTGTAAAAGTGCGTCAGTGCTCCTCCTGAGAACCCTAACGAACAAAAACCTCCATATAAAGGTCCACTATGCACACAGGGAAAAATAGATGGGACTCACTAATACATTTTAAAATTAGCAACAATCCTTAGAAGGCTGTGCAAATCACAAGATATTAAAAAGGACATTTCTAAAAAGAGCTAGAAAAAGTGCAAGTGCAATTTTACAGTACCTATTGAGTAAGGGAAAGCAGGCGATCTGCCCCTGAACTGTCCCTGCATAGAACCAGCTAATACAATGAGTTACCACTGATCAAAAGGACAATTTTTTCTGAGTCTAATAGCCCCAGCAAGTAAACATCCTACTCCATAGCAAATTGAGGGGGAAGACAACATTTGTAGAAATATCAGGGGAGGTCTCACTTGGGCAAAGTGGCTGTTTCGTACTAGTGGGAGGTATCTATGCCTTAAAACCTGATAAAAATCACCAAAAAAACGTAAAATGTCTTGGTCTGAAAAGTTGTCACACAGGCAAGGTTTTAAATCGCCATGTTTGTGAAAGCCACAAGGGACGACTAGGGACCAGTGAGTTCAATTTAGCCTGAACCTTATTAAAAAGAAGCTTGATATGCATTGGTAACAAAGGACGGGTAGGGTTCCCCCTGGGGGCATGTTTTAAGCAGGGCGTATTTTCTCATGGTGGTTTTGAGAAGATCTTTGCCCTCTTTCTCACTTTTCCACCTGGATAAAAATAATGCTTTCAAAGACCTGGAGCTCCCCTTTACGCAGTTGTCTGGGGTTTATAAACAGGTCTAGATAGCCCACACTCGTCAACATCTGCTTGACATACCTTAGCCATGGTATGCTAAGACCACCGGTAAGTGAACTGCAATCCTTGATCATAAACTGGTTTAATTCAAGAGCGGGGCTAGAACACATTTTTAACCACCACAAAACAGGTGGTAAGGCGATGGTATCAATGATGTAGCCACGACCCACCTGCTCATGTGCCTGAAAAGATAGTGTCCAAGCCAGAACAGCAAGGAGATTATGTACAAAAATGTGTTCTCAATCATTTGAAGTTCCCCTGCGTCTTTGTACCCGCAGACGTCACACCCATCACACGCCATTGGAATACACGTCTCGCAATATATCTTCACCAAAGCATGCACTGATTTTGCCAAGACTCTTGGCAAAATTGGTGATTGCTCCTACAGCTCTCAGTAAGATGTCCTTTTTTCAGGTCTTTTTGTGCCAGCCAGGACACTCTATCATCAAAGATGACTCCAAGATATGGGAATGACAAAACTTCTGTTAATTCAGTCCTTTTGCCAAAAAAACTCATTACATGTGATTTTAAATAGTTGGTAGATAAATCTAGGGAGTCCATAGCATCTAAAAAGGTGTTGTAACCCAACAGCAGTCCGTGCGATCAAGACTGCATTGTCTGTGTATAAAAGTGCTGGTATAAGTTTGGAACCCACTTTCAGGATATCCATACAGGCGGCTATCAGGACTTTCCCCAGTTTGTTAATGTATGGTGTGAATAACAAGGGAGCTAAAATGCACCTCTGCCTTACCCCCCTCTGGACCTCCCATGAATCTAACAGGATGCCATATTCACCATACCTTACTGAGAGGTCCATAGTTTAAAATGTGAGCTTTGTACAAAAGCCACTATCTCTGGTTCCGTGCTCAGCTCCAAGAGGATGGGCCAACGTTTCGATCTATTTACTCTATTGAAAGCTGATGTGAGGTTCATAAACATAAGGTGTAGACAACCCCCCTTGGCTACAGTTTATTTACCTATGATCATCTGCCTCGACAACGGTATACAGACATAATATCGAATCAAAAAAATAGAATAGAACAAATATCGGAGTATAAATATAGAATGGACAAAATATCGAATGGACAATATAGTAGTGAAAAATATTGTTTTGAAGGTAAGTAATTTAATATCGATTTTTAAAATATAGAAAGTTAAAATATCGAAGTATATAATATAGTAATTAAGATATATCGAATTTTTAATAATATCAAATTTTTTTAGGTGTTTTTTATGTTATTTAATTTATTTAATTCTGTAGCGGGTTGTGGGTTTATAGGGGAATAGGGTGGGAAGTAATTTAATTGTAATTAATTAAATGTGTTAACTTATTTATTGGTATTTATTTTGAATTAATTGTTAATTAATTATTAATTTGTAATTAATTAATTTTTAATTGGCAATACATTTTTAATGGGTCATTACATTTTATTAATTGATAATTATGTTATTTAGTTAATTTATTTTCTGTAGCGGGTTGTGGGTTCATAGGGGAATAGGGTGGGAAGTAATTTAATCGTAATTATTTAAATATGTTAATTTATTTATTGGTATTTATTTTGAATTATTTGTTAATTAATTATTAACTTGTAATTAATTAATTTTTATTTGGTAATTCATTTTTATAAATTGATTAATTGATAAATATGTTAATTGTAATAATTTATTTTCTGTAGCTAGTTGTGTGTTTATAAGGGAATAGGGTGGGAAGTAATTTAATTGTTTTTATTTATTTGTTGGTATTGATTTTTAATGTATTGTTAATTAATTGTTAATTGGTAATTAATTTGTATTATTAGGAAATTAATTTTAATAACTAATATGTATTTGTATTTTTAATTGATTCATTATTACATAATTTTAAATTTGTAATTTATTTTCATACATTTTTTGTTGGTATTGATATTTTATTTATTTGTACTAATATATTAAATGTTTACTTTCCCTACTGTTAAACTCACTAGAGTGGGAATAGTAATTTTTACCCCTACGCTATCCAACGCTTTCCCTACTGTTGCACTCTCTGGAGTGGGAATAGTAATTTTTACCCCTATGCTATCCAAAGCTTTCCCTACTGTTGCACCCTCTGGAGTGGGAATAGTAATTTTTACCCCTACGCTATCCAACGCTTTCCCTACTGTTGCACTCTCTGGAGTGGGAATAGTAATTTTTACCCTCGAGTTATCCAACACTTTCCTTAATGTTGCACCCTCTTGAGTGGAAATAGTAATATTTACCCCTACGCTATCCAACGCTTTCCCTACTGTTGCACTCTTTGGAGTGGGAATAGTAATTTTTACCCCTACGCTATCCAACACTTTCCCTACTGTTGCAGCCTCTGGAGTTGGAATAGTAATTTTTACCCCTACGCTATCCAACGCTTTCCCTACTGTTGCACTCTCTGGAGTGGGAATAGTAATTTTTACCACTACGCTATCCAACACTTTCTCTACTGTTGCGCTTTCTGGAGTGGGAATAGTAATTTTTACCCCTACGCTATCCAACGCTTTCCCTACTGTTGCACTCACTGGAGTGGGAATAGTAATTTTTACCCCTACGCTATCCAACGCTTTCCCTACTGTTGCCCTCACTGGAGTGGGACTAGTAATTTTTACCCCTATGCTATCCAACGCTTTCCCTACTGTTTCGCTGACTGGATTGGGAATAGTAATTTTTACCCCTACACTATCCAACGTTTACCCTACTGTTGGAGTTGCTGGAGTGGTAATAGTAAATTTTACCCTCCCGCTATCCTACTGTAAAATATTGTACATTTTTAATGAATATTATGTTAATATATATATATATATATATATATATATATATATATATATATATATATATATATGTGTTAAAAAATCAAATTGTATGTTTCTTTTTTTTTACTTACATTAATTATTTAATAATTTTAAAGTTATTTAAGTATTTTTAAGTATGTTTCAGTTAATTATAGTTAATATTTCATTAACTTTAAATTACTTTTAAGACATTTTAAAAAATTCAATATTTTGACTAACTATATATTTTTTTTCAATATTTTTGTACTTACCTGTTTGTAGATAGGAGTTCGATATTTTTGCTTTCTATATTTTTACTTCTATATTTTTTTCGTCTATATTTTTGTATTCTATATTTTGTCAGTGATCCCTCGACAACAACACACACAGCAGCAAAGAGCTCTTCAACATTGTGAGGGAACTCTCCAACACCAACGCCAGCACCAACGACATCCCACCTTCACAAGGTCTGCGCGACTCCATGGCCTCCTTCTTCCACCGCAAAATCGCAAACATCCACAACAGCTTCAACAACCAGGCGTCCTCCACAGTCCGCAATACCCCAGACCCCTTGGCCACCACACACGGCGACCCCCTCATCAGCTGGAACAACATCAAAGACGATGACACCATCAAAACCATGAGCACCATCCACTCCGGCTCCCCGTCAGACCGGTGCCCCCACCACATCTTCAACGAAGCCAGTACCATCATCGCACCCCATCATCCTGGACCCTTCACAGCCTGGGTTCCGCAGGAACCACAGCACCGAGACGGCCCTCATTGCCGCCACCTATGACATCAGGGCCCTACTGAACAACAGCGAGACCGCGGCCCTCATCGACCTGTCAGCTGCCTTCGACACTGTCTGATACCACACCCCTCACACACGCCTCCACGACGCAGGAATCCGGGGCAAATCTCTGGACTGGACTATCTGTTTCCTCTTCAGCAGAACACAGAGCGTCCGCCTCCCTCCCTTCAGATCCAAAGTCACCAAGATCATCTGCGGCATGCCCCAAGGATCCTCCCTCAGGCAGACGCTGTTCAACATATACATGGCCCCACTCGCCCACGTCGCCAGACTGCACAACCTCAACATCATCCCCTACGCCACACAACGGATCCTCTCACGCACCAAGGATCCTGTCACCGCCAAAACCAACCGCCACGAAGGTATGAAAGCCGTCGCCAATTGGATGAAGAACAGCAGCCTGAAGCTGAACTCTGACAAAACGGAAGTCCTCATCCTCAGCTCCGCACCTTCAGCCTGGGATGACTCCTGGTGGTCGACCGCCCTGGGAGCTGCTCCAACACCCACCAATCACGCATGCAACCTGGGATTCATCCTCGACTCCACACTCTCCATGACCAAGCAAGTCAACACCATCTCATCCTCCTGCTTCAAAACCCTCTACATGCTCCGAATGATCTACAAGTGGATCCCCACCAACACTAGAAGAATGGTCACCCAGGCCCTCGTCAGCAGCTGACTGGACTATGGAAACGCCCGCTACGCGGGAGCCTCGGACAAACTCCTGAAACGACTACAACACATACAGAATGCGTCTGCCGGCCTGATCCTCGACATCCGTCGCTGCAGCCACATCACACCCCACCTGAGAGACCTGCACTGGCTCCCCATCAACAAGAGGATCCCCTGCAGGCTCCTCACCCACTCACACAAAGCTCTCCACAACACCGGTCCGGCATACCTCAACAAACGGCTCAACTTCTACACCCCAAACCGCTAGCACCTCTTCACCGACCTCTCCCTCGCCATCGCCCCCCTCATCAGGAGAATGACCACCGGTGGCAGATCATTCTCCCACCTCTCCGCCAAGTCCTGGAACACCCTCCCCATCCTCCTACAGCAGACCGAAGACCTTCTAACCTTCAGGAGGCTACTCAAGACCTGGCTGTTCGAGCAGTAACAGTACCTCCCTCCCCCCAGGTGCATTGAGACCCTCACGAGTGCGTAGTGTGCTTTACAAATGTCGTGATTGATTGAATACACTCTTCTAGGGGCTCTCTGCCCTGCCTAAAGCCATATCGCAACTCTGAGATAATGTCGTCTTTTACCAGCCACAATGTTAAATGCTCCAAGACTACCCTTCCCATGAACTTCGTGGCAGAATCTAAAAGTGAGATGGGGCGGTAACAAAATGGATTATCCCTTGCTCCTTAAAAATGGGTTGTATAATGGCTTTGGACCAAGTGGGTGGAAGACCGTAGTTAGTTACAAGCCACGTTAAACAACTGATGCTCGGTGTGACTCAACAAGAACCACTTGAAGCAATGTGTGTGTAATTAATGTATTGTAATTGTATTTATATAATACTCGAACCCTGACAATGCCATTGAAGCTCTCTACTGCTGCACACTACTCTAGAACCGAAGATTAAACTATGACTGTGGTGGGAAGGAGATCGCGGCCGGTGCAGGCGACAGTGACAGGGGCAGTACTTCACCCCCAGGCAGCCCCATCGGCCAAACGCCAACAACGTAGCTTGCTTCTGCACGCGGAGGCGCGTACATAATCCCGCTTGGGCTCCCGCAGTGCGGCGGAAGGAGATTGCGGCTGGTGCAGGTGAAATTTCAACCATAGACTCATTTTGGTATGCGCTGCAAGCATAATTTCCAAGGAAATAGCCCTTACTGAAAGACGGTTATCTATTGAAAGCTCCAAAGGCGAACCCTGCCCAAAGCTGTTAACAGACATCGAGGCGGCAGACATCACATCAATCTGGAACGCAGACTCCTCATGCCCCTCATCATCCTGAGGTCGATGTGAACTCCCCTGTGACTGGTAACAAGGCATTTGAAGGGCCCCCGGTCAAAAGAAAGAGGGGGCAGGGAGGAGGGGTCTATCGGTATGGAACAAGGGAGATATATCTCCGGACGTTAGTTTGGTCTGGCTTTCGGCCCAGGCCAGTGATAATTTACTCCTGAGGCTTGACATAATGTTAACTACTTTACTGGCTCCCATCTTGTCATGCCTCGAGAGGGTTGAGCCTTTAATAGGCCAACCTATGCACCCCAAGAACAGCTTCACTAGTGCTATGGACAAAGGATCTGCTCCCCTGGACCAGGGTGATCGGGGGGTGGCAGAGGGGGGAAATGTTGTTGGTTACAACAGGGGTATGCCTTGGTGGGTCCTAGGCAGATTGTGCCAAAGGGATCAAGGGCACAAGGGGTCCCCCAGGGGGTTTGAACCAGATTGGACCATTGATCAGCCCTCCATCAGTTGTAAGTATCAACAAGCATGAAGATACCCCTTAAGTATCTGAGCAGCAGAAGGGCACCGAACCCAGCTCAATCCCAGCTTCTATAGCATATTTGGATGACACAACAGTATTACATTTGCCACCTCAATCAGCCCCACTGGTCAGCATCCTACCCCCCGTGTGCACCCCCCACCTCTCCTTCACCTCTCCTTCACTCCTTCACCTCTCCTTCATTCTGGGGGCCAGTAGGGGGCCCCCAGAGTAAAGACCGCATGCCTTTCCGTGGCGGCATCGCCGCCGCAGAAAGGCATTTAGAGCAGCCCATCATAATATGGCTGGCGGTGTCTATTAGACACCGCCACCATATTAAATCTTTTCCGCCCCAGTCGCCTTGCGACCGGGGCGGAAAAGCGGCGGACGGACTTTCCGTCTGCCGCGGTCGCCCCCGCCATCCTAATATGGCAGGGGAGAATATAGGTGCGGATGGCGGGCGGATTGCCCCCGCCAGGCTGGCAGTGGCTACCCCCAGCCTGGCGGGGGCAATCTGCCGCCATCCTAATGGGCCCTTGGTGTCAATGGAAACCCTCATGTGTTTAGGAGTCTGACGAAGAAGACTCGAGGCCTGATTCACAAACTGTACTTTGTAGTACACTTTGTAGTATTAAACAACATACTGCAAAATGTACTACAAAGTGCAAGTTTATTTTTGTGGCTGAAATGCACATTGTCGTAATCCAGTACAGGAACCTTTCTTAGTATTGTGTCATTCCAGTCAGACATAGCAGTAGCCTCTTTTGAGTAGACCATAAGGTTCTCAGTATCTAGGATTCAGCCCTATTTACAAATTGCGCCCCCTTATTATTAATCTGCTAACGTTCATTCCCTTAAATACGCCTTTCTATAAACTCATTAAATCGAGAGAGCCTTGAGACATTGGTTTTGAAAAAGGTTCTAGTTGTTAGACCCATTAATACCTGTGCACTTGATGCTCGCTTGTTACTATGAAATCGGGAGGTAGATTAGTATTGCGCGCTATAACATGTTTTTGTAAAAATGGTAAATAGAGACTCTTTATGTGCATTCAATTTGTGGGCACATAGACTGATTTTTCGTCAACCGTTATAGATATACCCAGGAGGTGGCGGAGCAATAGAACCGGTCGAATATATAACAACATCCGCTTGAAAACCATTAAGGTAATTGACCAATATTAATGTACATGTATGTAAACCTACATTGGTGGAATCTTGGCACCTAGTGTTACCTACTGCTCTTGGACCTAATGAATAATGGTCTTGTTAGGCGGAGATATCTGAATGGATTTACCGCTTTATTTATTTATTAATAATGTATAGAATTTCGGTGACCACTGCTCACATATGCACTTGGGAACACTTGGAAGGCATATTTAATATCTGAACAATTAAGTATATGTGATGTAGATCCACAGATGTTTGTATGGTTTGTGATATTTTGTCTGTTAAAGGAGTAGTACTGTATTACATGTTGTTATACTGCAACCAGACAGTCATAATTTTGTATATCTTACTTTGTGTATTTTTTTTTTTTTTTGCAGACATTGTGGTTAAGTGGGATATTATTATTTTATTTCCTGAGGAAGGTTTTTTGGCTTTGGAAATGTATGTGCCATAAACCGAAACGCGTCGATGCTCTATTTTGGTGGAGAAGCACTAAGTAACAAGAGATAAGAAACTCCTACAAACTGTGGAATTTACAACTTGGAGTAACCTAATCAAATCATTGAAACACTGGTGGTTTTCTTCTCCCCTTTTAATTGGAACTATTTTCCTTATGCACTGTCCCATTTTTTATGGAATGGGTTTTTTATCTTGATTTTTTACAATGTACTGTTTTCTAAATTGTTTTTAATCTACTCAAATAAAATGTACAAGATTTTCTGTATGACTGATTCATGTTAATCATTTACTGCTCCCTATTATGTTTATGTTTTTGTATGTTTAGTGTAAAACTGTGGTTTACTCTTAAGTTCACACAAAGGGGAAAACTTTGTTGACAGTTCTGTCTTTTGGTACCCTACTCCTTTGGTTTTTTGGGTCCCTCTCTTTTATTAGAGACATTGTGTATGGCCCTGGTGGCTGGAGAGTTCCACTCAATTCTTTGGTGAGATATTGAGGAAAATGGATCAGTTTAGAACTTTTGGGTTCAGTGATGACCAACTCAATAAAATCATTAGTACCAAAAGTGGTAACAAGATCACAGTTGTTACTGGTAAAGGCGAAAACTGGGGAAAATTACTCAATCTAAAAAAGAAACTGATACGGACTGAAGCCCATGCTGATTTTTTATGTGAAAATGTAAAATCAGGCATTATTCCAATACGGTTACAGGTACAGAATGAACCCGGCCTTTTCTTTGAAAACAAAAAATTCCTTGATACGTGGACCTTGATATCCAATAGATGCAGCCGCGATTGGATGCTCTTAATCATTTAGACAGCTCAAGGTTTAATCATATTAGAAAAGGAAGAAATTGAAAAATTGGAAAAATGAATTAAAAAGTTGTCCTTCTTTAGAAGAAGCAAAAAGAAAATTAGAAGACATTAATAGAGATGTAGAAGGGTACAGTGAGTACCTAATTAATAAGAAAACTAATAAACTTAAAAAGGACATAGAGAAATTCTCTGTTGAGAAAGTTTATCCTTTTCTTCAAGATGATTATTACCAGCAGAAAAATGAGCCTTATTGGGAAAGACCACAGAATAGACAAGTATATACCAGGGGAGGAAGAAAACAAGTCACCTTCTCAGAATCTTCTGGGTCTGGCAGCAAAGATGAGTGTCTTCAAAGAGATGAACAGCCAGGCAGAAATTTCCAGAAACAACAAGGTTCTTTTTTAGGATCACGCCCGAAGAGGGGGCAACGTTACAACGGGAATTCAGGGAGGGGCCAGTACAACCGGGCCCCTCCTCAACAACAGGAATATATGAGCACAAGGAGCAAACGGTATTGGAGACCGGCCGAATACCTATAATTAATTTATTGGATAAGGTACTTAATGACACAGAAATAGATGTGTTAAGCAAAGGCCTTAGTTTTGTTCCTTGTGCTTATGTAGACCAATTCCAATTGGAAAAGGACATGCGTTCTTTTTTTAGAAAGGTTAGGCTGAGACGCTTTTTTGAGGATAGGGAACCCAGAGTACGTACTAACGTCTCCGGGCTTAAACCCAAATCCTCCTTTACCCCCACGTTAGCAATGGTTGGAAAAAATATAGAAGCCTTTGAAACCGCAGTGGAAAGTGACAGCCATAATTTAGTTAGTAAAGCAAAGAAACCCAATGTCCATAATATTAGCATACAGGAAAGATCTGCCCTTAACTCCCTCAAAGATGATAACTCCCTTACTATCAAACCGGCAGATAAGGGAGGGGGGATTGTCCTTTTCAACACTAGGGACTACGATAAAAAAATGTATGACCCACTTGAGGTAAAAGAACATTACATACGCACCAATGGCAGTAGCATTACCAAAGTCTCCAAGAGCTGTCTTGATCTTTTGAATGAAGCCAAATCTAAGAACTGGATATGTGACGAGGAATTTAAATTTCTTAATAATAGTGAACCCAGAACTCCAGCTATATATGGGTTACCAAAGGTCCATAAGGACCCAGTGGATCCCCCTATGAGACCGATAGTGAGTAGCATTGACTCCCTTCTGGAACCAATTAGCAAGTACGTAGACCACTTTCTCAGACCCATGGTCTGTGATCTCAAATCCTATGTTAGAGACTCTGCCCACATGATATCACTGATAGAAGGAAAAAAGTTCTGTAGAGAGACTCAGTGTCTGGTTACCCTAGACATTGAGTCACTCTATACGAATATCCCCCAAAGGGACACAGTACAGGTCATTGATGGATTATTAGAATCCCAAGACCTGGGCGGTGCTAGTAAGGAGTTTATCGTAAGATGTATTGAACTTATCCTGTTTAACAACATTTTTCTTTTCAAGGAGGATTTTTTTAAGCAGTTAAAAGGCACCAGCATGGGGGCCACATGTGCCCCTAGTCTGGCATGCCTTTACGTAGGAGCTTTTGAGATGAAACACATTTATAATGAGTTAGCGCCTTTTTATGAGAATGTAGCGGGCTGGTACCGCTAGATTGATGACATTTTTTTTGTTTGGAGAGGCCCCACTGATTTGCTGGAAGATTTTCTTGGCTGGCTGAATCTTGGCGATTTGAACCTAAGATTCACGCCATCGTACAGTACATCAAGTGTGGATTTCCTGGACATCACCATCAAAGATGTAGAGGATAGTTTGGAAGTTGAACTCTACACGAAACCTTCTGCCAAGAATACCCTCTTGCACTTTACAAGTTTCCACCCCAAGACTCAAAGAGAGAGTATTCCTTTTAGCCAGTTCTTGAGACTGGGACAGAATTGCTCGAACTTGAATGATTTTTATAAACATTCTGAAACTTTGTAAAAGAAATTTAGAGACAGAGGTTACCCTAAGAAACTCCTATCACACTCACTAAAAAGAGCCAGGTGCTATGACAGAGAGGTACTTGTCAATAACAATAATAAAGAGAAAAGAGAGAAGGAACCACTTAAAAAGATTGTATTTGTTAGCCAGTTTTCTAATATAAGCAATCAAATTAAAAACGCTGTAAATAAAAATTGGCACATCCTAAACCACGATGAACAAAACAAACTTGAGAGACCTATGTTCGCGTTTAAGAAGAACAAAAACTTACGTGATCTCTTAGTTCACACATATAGAGAAGCACCCCAAATGTGTCAGAGAACTTTAGATAATACTTCAGCATTAGGAAACTATAAATGCGGTAATGTTAATATGTGTCCGCAATGTGTACAAGCTAAAGAGATCAATTTTAATGGAAAGGTGCTGAAATTCAAAAGCTTTACGAATTGCAGGAGCAAAATATTATATATCTTTTGCAATGCCCGTGTGGACTGGCCTATGCTGGAGAAACCGGTAGAGAAGCAAGAACAAGGTTTCAGGAACATAGATCAGCCATAAAAACCAAAAAAATTACTGCACCACTAGTGGAACATTTTCTGAAAGCAGGCCATGGTGAAAATGATTTCACATGGTTTATTCTAGAAAAGATATTTATCGGAAAGAGAGGTGGTAATATGCAATTGAAACGTAAATCACGTGAACAGTGGTATATTTCACTCCTCAATACCGTAAGGAAGGGTCTGAATTCAAAAGAGGAATGGGAAGGCCTCATTAGACCGGTTTAAACTTGGAACAAATGGGTCCGATTTAAATTTGGTCGATATGTGAATATACATATGCAATAAATAGGACTTAGATCTGTGTAGATGCCTATAAAGTAATAAGAACGTAAGAGCACACTTCCTTATTTGCATCCTTCCTGCATCTGTCGACAGTATTAGAATTATTTATTTGATAGGGTACTGGGTGCGTTGATCTGTCTATTAAGAAACAGTCTACAGGGTTATAGGACCTATATTATGTATTGAGATGGACAGATGCACTATAAACTGTTGTATAAATGTTGTATAAATGTGAGATAATGTTATAATATTTGTGAATACAAATGTATATAATGTTATAATATTTGTGAATACAAATGTATTACTAAAAGGTTTTTCCTTATAATAGAGCCAATATGGCAATATTGTTGCATGTGATCTCTTGAATCAGTTGCTTTCCAAGCATTACCATATGATTAATTACCAGTAATGATCTGAACACAATATATAGTCGTAGATGCAGGCATGCGTTCGGCCAGAAAATAAAAGATATAGGAGTAGAGGTTATTTTCTTTTATATATCTAATTTAGAGTTTCTGGTCTGAAAAGATACATGATTAATGGAGTTAAAATATGTGTCAATGGAATCTTAATGCATTATTATATCCATGTACATATTTGTCATTCAATGTCACATTTATAGCATGAATATATAATTACACATGTATAGGTGGTTATAGATAATGATATATTTGCATTCGCCTTTATATTTTCAAATGTTATATTTGTAGCTTTAACATGTAATTGCACATGTATAGGTGGTTATGGATAATGATATATTTGCATTTCCCTCTACACTGCATTAGTATCAATGAATTACTATATTCATGTCCATAATTTTCATTTATTGTTACATCTATGGCACGAATATGAAAGTGTCCGTGTATAGATGGCTACGTACAACTACATACCTGCATTCCCGTTTTTGCAGGAATATTATGAATATCTGTTGAAAATTATAAAAATAGTTCTGAATATCCATAATCACTGTACAGGGACGCAGCGATGTGTAAAAATATTGTTTACATGATGCTTCGTTTCCCATAAACACTGTGACGGGCGTCTGTTATTCAAAATCGCCGTGATAAACAAATCGGACATTGGATAGTCCGTCATCTATTACCCCTATAGTTGACTGACCCGGAAGTTTTGTTCTTCACCAGATATCGTTCATGTTGACGTGCGCGGTTTTTCACAATATAAACCGCAGTCCTATATGCGTCCCTCAATAGCGGAGGTTACACCACGCAGTACCCCACGTTGCTGTTGACCAGCAGGTACGTGTCATTTGAGGGAGAGCATAACATATATTTGTGTCGATAGAGGCTATAATTACCTTTGTGGTAATTAACTAACCCCGAGTCTCTTTCCCTGACATCCCATAGACTGGGGGCGGTCTGACTAGGAAGGAGGTCATCCTTGAAGCACGAGACGTGACTCTTGCCGTCTTTGATTATTGTTGCAGTATATTTTTATACGCACACTACGATCTCTAAGGTAATTGACTATTGGAAATCCAGTTATTTTCTTATTTTTGTGGCTGAAATGCACATTGTCGTAATCCAGTACAGGAACCTTTGTTAGTATTGTGCCATTCCAGTCAGGCATAGCAGTAGCCTCTTTTGAGTAGACCATAAGGTTCTCAGTATCTAGGATTCAGCCCTATTTACAAATTGCGCCCCCTTATTATTAATCTGCTAACGTTCATTCCCTTAAATACGCCTTTCTATAAACTCGCTAAATCGAGAGAGCCTTGAGACATTGGTTTTGAAAAAGGTTCTAGTTGTTAGACCCATTAATACCTGTGCACTTGATGCTCGCTTGTTACTATGAAATCGGAAGGTAGATTAGTATTGCGCGCTATAACATGTTTTTTTAAAAATGGTAAATAGAGACTCTTTATGTGCATTCAATTTGTGGGCACATAGACTGATTATTTGTCAACCGTTATAGATATACCCAGGAGGTGGCGGAGCAATAGAAGCGGTCGAATATATAACAAAATCCGCTTGAAAACCATTAAGGTAATTGACCAATATCAATGTACATGTATGTAAACCTACATTGGTGGACTCTTGGCACCTAGTGTTACCTACTGCTCTTGGACCTAATGAATAATGGTCTTGTTAGGCGGAGATATCTGAATGGATTTACCGCTTTATTTATTTATTATTAATGTATAGAATTTCGGTGACCACTGCTGACATATGCACTTCGGAACACTTGGAAGGCATATTTAATATTTGAACAATTAAGTATATGTGATGTAGATCCACAGATGTTTATATGGTTTGTGATATTTTGTCTGTTAAAGGAGTAGTACTGAATTACATGTTGTTATACTGCAACCAGACAGTCATAATTTTGTATATCTTACTTTGAGTATTTATTATTTTTTTTGCAGACATTGTGGTTAAGTGGGATATTATTATTTTATTTCCTGAGGAAGGTTTTTTGGCTTTGGAAATGTATGTGCCATAAACCAAAACGCGTTGATGCTCTATTTTGGTGAAGAAGCACTAAGTAACAAGAGATAAGAAACTCCTACAAACTGTGGAATTTACAACTTCGAGTAACCTAATCAAATCATTGAAACACTGGTGGTTTTCGTCTCCCCTTTTAATTGGAACTATTTTCCTTATGCACTGTCCCATGTTTTATGGAATTAGTTTTTTATCTTGATTTTTTACAATGTACTGTTTTCTAAATTGTTTTTTAATCTACTCAAATAAAATGTACAAGATTTTCTGTATGACTGATTCATGTTAATCATTTACTGCTCCTTATTATGTTTATGTTTTTGTATGTTTAGTATAAAACTGTGGTTTACTCTTAAGTTCACCCAAAGGGGAAAACTTTGTTGACAAATATCGGAGAGAGACATGGGAATGGGTGGGAAAGGGGGCCGACTTGCTACTAAAGGGGATGGGATTAAGCAGGAGAAAAAAGGGTTTAGGGAGGGTCTGGAAGGGGTTTAGGGAGGGAACCTCCAACCCATACACGAATACGCCTGTTGCATTACCATATGGGCTGAGACATGTAACTTTTGAAATACCGAAATTGTCAAATAATTTTGACTAAAGGACCAACCTAACTATTCGAATGCTACCTCTAAATAAGAATGTTGTGAAAAACAAAACAAGTTTAAAGCCATGAAGACAGCAACACAGTCTCTCTGATCCCACCAACTACCCAGGGCAAATACAGGTCAGGAAAGCCAAATGAATGATGGCTGCGCCTCTTCTCTTGTGCAGATGCTACTGCAGTGTGTGGGGGGGTCTCGTGCAACCTGCACAATCGAGCAGGAGTTGACGATGCATCTTCCCTCCCAGTGCTGCACTTCGGTGGGCGGCAACTTCAGAAAGTTTTTAAAAAGTGTCCATCTGTCAGTAGAAATGGGTTGAGTTAATATTTCATGGAGAACCAACATGAGCTGGGCTGATTTAACCAGCACGCGTTAGTAATTTCCTGAACCAATGGATCCAGAGATGGACAGATCGTGTAAACAAGGACCAACCTGTCACGCTCCCGCATTTGGCAGGTGTCACTTTTTTACTTCCATTCTCCCATTTTACAAAAAAAATGCCTCTTTAATAGGGCCATCCACTTTTCAAACCTATATAACCTCCAAATAAAATGTTAATTCTTCATTGCCGATGACATCCGCTCCCTCCTCGACCAGGGCAAAACCACGGCCCTCATCCTACTGGACCTCTCAGCGGCCTTTGACACTGTCTCCCACCGCACCTTAGCTGCAAGACTCCAGTATGCTGGTATTTGAGACAAGGCTCTCAACTGGATCAGCTCCTTCCTCACTACCAGAACACAGTGGGTTAGACTCCGACTGTACCTTCCGAAACCGACCAAGATCAGCTGCATAGTACCCGAAGGCTCCTCCCTCTTCAACATATACATGGCCCCCTCACATTGATCATTAGGAACTACGGACTCACCATTTTCACCTATGCCGACAACACACAGCCGATCATCTCCCTCACCAAAGAACCCACTGTACCCAGGAATAACTTCCACGAAGGAATGAAAGCCGTCACTGCCTGGATGAAGGACGGCTGCCTGAAGCTCAGCTTGAACAAGACAGAAGTCCTCATCGTGGGAGCCTCCGCTTGGAACGACAACTGGTGTCCCTCTGCTCCAGGAAGTCCCCTTGCCCCCACGACCATACACGAAACCTTGGCATCAACCTAGACTCCTCGCTCACAATGGACCACCAGATAAACACCATCTCCTCAGCCTGCTTCAACACACACCACCTGCTTCAAAAGACCTTCAGATGGATCCCCACCGAATCTAGGAAGAGTCATCCATGACCTCATCAGCAGCAGACTTGAAGGCGGCAACGCCCTTAATGCAGTGATGGGGCAAGGTTTTACACGTAAAGTGACTTGGTTGTATTTAACCCTCTCGAAAAATAATATTAATGTACTAACTAATATGTATTGTCTTATTAATATTGCATTACACAACATATTGGGCATCTAAGAGAAGCTTGCCAATGTGCTTTTACTAACTATAATCCGCTTGCACTAAACGGGCTGCTGCTACGCAGGATTTTCTACTGCACATGCGTCTGTCATGCCCATGTGATATGCTTGGTGGGAAAGCTTCTGCTTCTGCGCAATAGAACTAAGATGGCGGTTATGTGTCCTAACGCGCAAGAAGCTTGCGCCCTTGCTTTGCTAAGCCGTTTGTTTCTGCTTAATATTTAACGCAATAGAATAAAATAAAATAATGGGAGTAGAGTAGAAAGATGTGGTATACAGTGTATTCATTTATTCTGTGTCTCTAAAACTGTTCTTTTTTATTTTAACATACTAAAATGAATGGGCCTAAATGCTTTGCTGAACTCCATCTTTGGAGAAGTCCTGAAGTTACAGAAGCTGTAGTCTTGAATCATGGCCAAGATGGACATGGAAGGCAGAGAAGAATGAACTCCTTGCCTTGACAGAGGAAGCTGAATTGATTAATTTGTTTTTAAATAATCATTGATACATTTCATTACCGGGAGGAATAAAGAACATGGGTTAATAAAGTTATGGGAGGGAACAAATTAAATACATGATTGACAAGTTGCTTTTAGAAAAATATGGTGTGATGGCTACTCCTTGTTCTTGTCCAATAAAATTGTGGGATTCACACGCTTGCAACATTTGGGGGTGGTACACTGATCTGATAAATAGTATAACTAGGGTAGGCTTAGTTAGTTAGATTGTCCGACTTGTCCGAATAGCTGACCTGTCACTGACCCAACGCACTCAATAGCACTCGAGAGCAGAGTTGCTGACGAAGCACTCTGTCAGAAGATTCGATAACCCAATCGGGGCTATGGGAAGGAGATCAATGGCCCAATCGGGGTTCGACTGTTAGCTGCCGAGAGGGTTTACAACGCTGGTGTTTTGAACTTTAACTGTGGTGCGAGTCTCAGCCTGTGGTGGTCCTGTCCTGATCCAATTTGGTCTGTATCCTGTCCTGATTCTGATTCTGGCTTGCACCTGTTCTAACCTGCTGGCACCTGTACTTGGGATTCTTATTCTTTGGCCTAATCCGTGACCAGGGTTGGTTATCACACCGATCTTAGATAACTATAAAGTGTGGGTTTGTCATTGTACTGTTTTCCCTTTTCTTACCCACCCTCTGTCTAATGCTTAATGACATTTTCTCTCCAAATCATTTGCAAATGTTTATGTATTAAATCTACATTAGTCTAAACAGAATAAGAAGCTAAATTTAGTTCATGCTTTATAAAATTTCAAAAGATGTATTAGATAAAGATTTTAAAACGTTCTCGAGTATGTGGTTATTCATGAAATGCTAAATGTTATTATTGCTACCTATTTTCTCTCTAACTCCCTTGATCCTTTAGGACTATAGGTATCGGTGACTTGGATTGGTAAGATAAATGGTATAAAATCCAAATGGTAAAAACCACAATTAATAGAGTGTAGGTTTACCTGCTTAATGTATACATAGATATATGGGCCCAGGTGAGTATGTTGAGCAGGTGAGCCCGCGCTCTATCAGTTATTTTGGTAGCAGAGTAGTGGTTAGGGATTAGTGTAGATAGGTAGTTAAGTAAATATTGATTATTGATTGATTATTAGTTATTGATTTTATGCATTAAGCAAAACTGTTTGTACCTGTTTTTATGTTTTGTCTGGCAACCCCGGGGGCAGAATAGTAGGTGGTAAATGGAAGCCACTCTGTAGTGAGGTCACTTGTTTGTAGAAGTAAGTGCATGGTTAGGTAAAACTGGAAGCACTGTTTTAGGGATTTTTCTGTGTAAATGTGTGAATAATTGATAGCAGAGAGTTCACTAGTAAAACTTTAGTGTGATATCACCTAGAAAGGGTCACACTGAGGGAGAAGCAGGTTCTTCTGAGCTTGATTGACAGAAAGGGGTTCATTGGTGAAACGTTAGCCTTGCGTAACATAGCTAGGGTAAGCCCGAGGGAGTAACAGGCTCTCCGATGCTTGCATGAAAGGTAGACAGAAGGGATCTACTTGTAGTGTATGAAGAGTAAACAGAAGGGAGTTACTCGCAGTTAATTAAAATCATTATTTTCCTCTGAATTAGTTACTCAGACACAGTGGAGAATGTTTTTATGTAGTTAATTAATTAAATGAACATGTAAAAGTGAATTGAAATAAACAATCGTATTCCCTTGCAAAGGAGGGAGTCAGTTGCGGAGCTGCGCTGACGTCACTCAGAGCCGTGCTGGTATTGGTTGATACAGCGGGTGTGTAGCTGAGGTAATTTTGTAAAGGAGGGGTGAGCACAGGAGCGTGAGAACTCATCTCTCGAGAAAAGCCGCGCAACTATTGGTTGAATTTTTTTTTGTATTCTAATCATTGATTGGCCTTTGAAAATAAGAAACATTTTTGTATTGGAGGTTTTTCGTAAACAAACTGAGTGTCATCACAAAGTAAAGCGGCATAAAATATATGTGGAATCTAGATCCAGGATTCACAGGAAATCGACCAGATAGAAAATATCTAGGTTTTGCTAAAGAACAGATGATAAGAGGGAGACCTTATATCATGTACGGAGATAAAAGAAACATTTAATTTGTCAAGAAAGTTAAAAATGTCTTCAAGAAAGATAAGCCAATAAAAACCAGAGAAGGGATTATTATTCCACCACCGAATACGCCCGCATCATACATGATGGTTGAAAGGGGCTACCATACTTGTATATGGTTAGAAAACTGGATAGAATACACAAAAGATGATGGAATTTTAGCATTTCCAGAAAATGGTACCTTTAATGGTAGAGTCTTGTACAATTTAAGAACACGCATGAATGATTTAGATCTAAGACCTAGGTTAACCCAATATGAGGCATTGGAGGAACGGGAAACAGAAGCTTTTGAGCGAGACAGATTAAGGAGTGATAAAAGTATTAGTACATTTTATCCTAAATTTCCTATAGAGACAAGAGATAAGTAGGTGAAACAATGGAGACAGTCTATGCTAGTGGAAGGATTATATCCTGTCCGAGCATTAGAAGAACAACAGGGAGTAAACATACTGAGAAAACTAAAAATTTAATGACAAGTACTGCCCTAGAAGATGATTACTTGGAGGATTTATTAATGAAAAATCGGCCACCTTATAATGAAGAGCAGAATAAGGTAAATCCCAGTGCTCCGTTCTTAAAGCCACCTTTAGTTCAGCAAGTATTACATGAGGCATCATTAGATAAAGCATTACAGGAAAAGGAACGAGAAGCAATATTTAAGCAAAGGAATGAATTAATTCAGAAAATTACACAGTTAAATGTCAGTCCTGAAGCCTTGACAATGCCAGTAGTTATAGGTCCAGTTGTTCCTTTATATTTAGACTAGCAGCTCGTCCCGACGTTGTCCAGGTATGAATTGCTGACGGCCAGTAGTATATTGTTTTGTAGGATTTCGTTTTGATAGTATTTCTTATCTGTGACAGGCCTGTGAAATGCTCCGATTCACAGTGCACTGCTGATGCACTTAAGAGTGCGTGTTCAGTAGTGTGTGAACTCGAGTTTCCCTACTTTTTCCTTGCAATATTATATAGCACGAACTCGACAACATGGCATGAGCACAATTTACATTACAGAAGAACTCATTCATTTGTGGTATTCACGGGGAGACAAAGCGATTTGCCTGCAATCACAGGATGTTGAGCTGATGCCGAGATTCGAACATAGCTCCCCAGCTCTAAAGTTCGCAATTCTAGAACTTGTGGCCTGAGGTGTGTCTAAAGGTGTATGTCGGTGCTTGCCATCAATGAGAGAGACCTGTGCATTTTTCAAATGGGTGGTGAAAAAATATGAGTATGTTGCTGGAGATGTGGGCCGCCATGCCACCAATGTACTTACCGGGGGAGGGTAAACATCCATTATTCCGCAACTTTCTTTCCGCATACCATCACTCCGCATACTTTCATTACGAAAGTACCATGACTCCGCAATGCCATTATAACGCATGCCATTACATTTTATATGCTTTTACCACGCATACATTTACAACGAAATTCGTTGTAAAAGCATGTTTTTTTTTAATGTTTGGATAAGGTAAGTATGGGTATAGGGGTATATGTTTTGGGGTACTGGGGTATATGTTTTGGGGTGTTTGGGTATTTTAAGGGTTCAGATATAGTTTTGGGGTATGGGGTACAGGGGTAGTTTTAGGGTTTAGGGATAGGTATGGGTTTTGGGGTACAGGGATATTATTAGGGTTTAGGGCTAGGTTAGGGGTTTGGGGTATAGGGGTATTTTAGGGTTCAGGGGTAGGTTTGGGTTTTGGGGTACAGGGGTATTTTAAGGGTTCAGGGCTAGGTTTGGGTTTTGGGGTACATGGGTATTTTTAGGGTTCAGGGCTAGGTTTGGGTTTTAGGGTACAGGGGTATTTTTAGGGTTCAGGGTGTAGTGATTACCAGCATAAACAAATACAGAGTGAGAAAAGGTCGAAACCGCTGTGGCTCCCAGAATGCCCTGGGTCCTGGCAAACCGGAACTCACCTCCCGTGCAGCAATAAGAGCACTCCCCTGATGTTGCCGGGTGCTTGTCAATCCTTCCGGTAGTTGTGACAGAGCTTGTGTTGTTTATTCCTCGAGTGCAGGTGTGGGCGGACGCTTTCCTTCCCGCTGGAGGACGCCGAGTGCAGGGGTGAGCGGACGCTTTCCTTCCCGCTGGAGGACGCCGAGTGCAGGTGTGGGCCGACGCTTTCCTTCCCGCTTGGAGGACGCCGTGGAACCGAAGACTGATTGCCGCGGACGCTCTATTTCCCGTGATAAAGAGGTAGGACCTCGTACTAAAGCACAGCTGTGCTAGTATTGTTGTTTGGTCCTTCCTGAATCTTTATTCTTTGACCCTGGTGGAACAATATTACATTTTCCTTTGACTTTGGAACACTTCGTGCCTTGCTTGCCAGTAGTGACATTAACTACCTGGGGGTGTGGAACGATGTCCTGTATTCCTATTGGTTTGTGCTGTGGTGGAACAGCTACAGAACCACTGAGACCCACGAAAGAAACAATAACGAAAATCAGGCTGTCATAGCGTGGGCATTCTGTAAGTGTTCTCCTTACCACCATATAACAGACAGATGGGGCGTATTAGCAAATAATAATCTAATCAGTTGCTCTTGTGTTTTCTAGAACTGTTGTGCATCAGAAGACCTCCGAGACCTTTGACCAGACTACGAGGGGTGTCTTCTCAACAACCTCCCTGATTAGCTAATCCCTTCCCTTTTCCCGGAGTACTACCTGTCCCTGGTGTGTATGCTCACACAGGGAGGGTCTGTGCTATTGGGTACTGGGAAGAATATCGTCACGCTGTGGTCCCCGCTGGCTAGCTACCTCAGGTTAGTGGCTTGTGTGTTCTCTTCTTGGGTTTCATTTCCGCTGCTAACCGTGACACAGGGGTAGGTTTGGGTTTTGGGGTACAGGGGTATTTTAAGGGTTCAGGGCTAGGTTTGGATTTTGGGGTACAGGGGTATTTTAGGGTTCAGGGGTAGGTTTGGGTTTTGGGGTGCAGTGGTATTTTTAGGGTTCAGGGCTAGGTTTGGGTTTTGGGGTACAGGGATATTTTTAGGGTTCAGGGGTTGGTTTGGGTTTTGAGGTACAGGGGTATTTATAGGGTTCAGGGCTAGGTTTAGGTTTTGGGGTGGAGGGGTATTTTTAGGGTTTAGGGATAGGTTTGGGTTTTGGGGTACAGGGTATATTTATAGGGTTAAGATGGGCTAGTGTTTAAGGGTGTTGGGGTATTTTAAGGAGTACGGGTGGGTCATGATTATGGGGTGCAGGGGTATTTAAAGGGAGCAGGGTGGTATTAGCACACGATATGAGACATGGCATGAAGGGCAGAACGTACCACACGCCCCCAGCGTTTGTCACGCCCCTAGCACATGCCCACAGCACAACGCAGACACACCCACATGGGACTACTATGCTGGCATGGTTCTTTTACCTTTTAAATGTATATGGTGGGTGTCTGGATAGCCTATGTCCTTCTGCTGCAACTGCCCTTTCCAACACTGTATTGGGTGTTGTGATTGGTGCTGTGGTTCCTGAGATTACCCGCCTCAAAGGTTTGGGCTCTCTCTTTATTATATTAGTATGGATGAACAAACCAGTCCTAGACCTCCTGTTTTAACTACCCCTGTAGGGTTGCCAAGAAAAGAAACCTTAATAGTAGATGACCAAGCAAGTGAATGTGGGTCAGACATTTCTTTAATGGATTTACCTATAAGAGATCCAGTAAGTAGCTCAGCTAGGAAAACTACACCTGTAAATACTAGAGAAGTACAAATTGAAAGCTCTTCAGGTACGAGAAGTGCAACTGTAGTTACCCCAGAGGAAATTAAAAGATGGTCTCGAGAAATAGAAAAACCAAAATCACAGTCAAAGACATTGGATATTTTTAAATTAAGAGTTGAATTGGAAGAAATGATTGCTGGAAATGTGGGATTAGATCGACTGAAAGCATTAAATGAAGATGAATTGTTCTTTATATGTCGAAGTATCACCGGAAATACAAAAACATTTCATGAAAAATTGACGAGTTTGGCAAGTGAAATGGGAATTGACATTGGTAAATCAAAAGTGTTACAGAAACCATATCGAGCTGAATTTTCTGACAAAGATTTAGAAAATATGAATGTGTCAGGTCAAAAATTGCAAATCAAAGAATTGTTGTCATTGTTACAGAAATGGGGTGACATAGATAGATGGAAAGCTAGGTGGTTAAAGAAAAAGGAAGAAGTTCAAGGAAAAAGCACTGTATCAGAATATATGTTGAAAGAAACAGAAAAAGTAGAAAGGTTGTGTCCAATGAGGTAAGTACCAGATGGAGGTTAAGTGCATGTTCCATGGTACCGACAAGATATATTGTCATTTACAAATGATTTTCCAAAACTCAGAGAGAAACCTGTAAATTGGTACAGACAGGTCGAGGGATTTGTAAAAGTTTCAAAAGTACTATTAAAATATTTAGATGGGTTATTTGACATTGTTGTTCCTGTCAATTCATGGACAGAATGCAGAATTGCAGTAAACTGGCCAAACGATGAGTACCCTAGAGACCCAAAAACAGGAGCACCATCAGATGAGGTGATGAGAGAGTATAATCAGGTTATGCTGTACTTGAAAAGGTAAGTACCTCTGAAAGAGTCAGACTGGACTAGAATAGACAGACCTACCCAAAATAAAGCTGAATCTGTGCATGCATATTATGAACGTCTTTTACAGGTTTTTAAATAGTATAGTGGTTTGGAGAATATTGACACCAAAGATATAACACAGTTTATCTACCGGTTTGTGTCTGGGCTAAGACCAGAAATTTCGCAATGGATTAACGATAATAAAATCTGTTGGCATTCCAAACCTGTGGATGACATACTGAAATATGTGAAATATTGAGAAGATGAATTGGACAATAAACGAAAGAATTTGGAAGAAAAAGTAATGTGGGTACAGGTAAAATTAGTAGAACAACAAGAACAACAATTGAAAAATATGCAGACTCAAGGAAAAATTTAATCGAGAGGAGGCTAAAAAGAAACTTCCTTGTCTTGGGTGCGGCAAGTTGGGGCATTGGAAGAACGAGTGTAAGGCTGTGCTAAATACCAATAATAATTTGAATCCACAGGCGCAGAATGAGGTATCGAAAAAGCAGCAAAAACAGGTAATACAAAATCAGTTACCATTGGTGCCTATGCCAAATCCTGGGAGTCAAACAGCATGCAGTGTAGATACCACGATTTGAAAAGGAAGTGATAAAAGGGACACAGTGACACCCCAATTCCTCTTGAGTGATTCATACTTTGATGAAGACAGTTTCTGACGATGCCTGAGGGGGGAGGACGAGGAGTGCGTACTTGGAGCATTCTTGCAGGTAGATCAGTCAGGTCCATACTTTGAGGGAAAGGATTAAGGAAATTATGTTACTTTCCTGTTGGATACTGGCGCTGCCCGTTCTACTGTGAGAACAGCAGACGTTCCAAACCTACCCCTCTCGGCAGAAGCGAACCAAATTAGTACCCCGTTACAGAGCCAATGGAAGTCAAAATTGGCAATTTTAAAGAAATGCATAAATTTGTCGTATGTGACTCTAGTCCTGTAAATCTCCTAGGTAGGGACTTGCTGTGCAAAATGAATTGCACTATCCGTTGTACCCCAAATGGTTTTGAAATTCAAACCCCAGATTAAGACGGAATTTATAAAATCATGTTAGCAAAACAAGAAAACGAAAAAACAAAGTTTACCATTGAAGACTTGCCAAAAGAATTACAACATACGGTAGATCCTAAAGTGTGGGATTTCACAGGAAAAGATTTAGGATTAATGGCAAATGTTGACACAGTAAAAGTGACAGTAAAAGAAGATGCAGTTTATCCAAATATTCGACAGTACAAAATGAGCCCAGAAATAAAAGCAGGAGTCACACTAGAAATAAAAAGTCTGGTTGAAGCAGGAATTTTATTATTATTATTATTATTATTATTATTATTGGACATTGCGCTATGATAAGTGGAATAGCCGTCCCTCCCGCCCTTTAAGAAGCCTACCTTCTATATAAATGGGTTTTAAGTTTCTTTCTGAACATGGTCTCAGACAGTTCCAGTCGCAGTTCTAAAGGTAGAGCATTCCAACACCTGGGAGCGAGGTATCTGAAGGATCTCCCTCCCATGCGAGCTTTCCTAACTCTTGGAACCTTTAGCAACCCAGTTTGGGAGGATCGAAGATTGCGCGTGGGCTCATACCAGGTCACCAAACTCTGAAGCGGAGCAGGAGCTTTGCCGCTCAAAATACGATGACATGTGGAAAGAGCTTTAAACTCCACCCTTTTCCCCACAGGAAGCCAGTGGAGAGCCTGAAGCGCTGCTTTAGAGGGAGATCTCTTGGGGAGCCTGAGGACCAAACGCGCCGCGGCGTTTTGCAACACTTGTAGGCGGCCCACGACCTTGCCCGTGGCCCCCAGATACAACAGATTTCCATAGTCTAATCGCGAAGTGACCAGGGCGTGCACCAACGTCTTTCGAGCCGCGATAGGGAGGAGATCTAACACTTTCCTTAAGGTTCTCAGAACGCCGAAGCACACCCCTGCCACCCGACTGATCTGGGGGCCAAAGGCAAGATCCGCATCCAGCCACACTCCGAGGTTCCTTGCCTCCTGGCATGGAACTGGGACTTCTCCCAGGCAAGGGGGCCACCATGCCAACGACCAAGCAGACGGCCCTCCCCCCACCACGAGCACCTCGGTCTTGCTACCGTTCAACTTCAAACAGTTTGCGGGCATCCAGGTTGCCAGATCTTGCATGCAATCCCTGAAGATGTCCGCTGCAAGACCGGGTGCACGCGAAAGGGAGATGACCAGCTGCGTGTCGTCGGCATAGGACACCAGGCGCAGACCGTATCCTCCCACAATAGTTGCCAAAGGTGAGACATAGAGATTGAATAGGGTTGGGCTCAGGGACGAGCCCTGAGGCACGCCCTGGCCCAGCCCAATCTCCTTCGAGTAACAGTCACCCAAGCAAACCTGAAAGCACCTGTCTGACAGGAAGGATCTAATCCAGCCAAGCGCGTCTCCTAATACCCCTCCTTCATTCAGACACTGTAGCAAGGTGGAATGTGCTACAGTGTTGAATGCCGCGCTTAGGTCTAGTAGGATCAAGGCCATAGTTTGGCCCTCATCCACACCCTGTCGTAGAGTTTCGACCGCCATGAGAAGTGCTGACTCCGTCGAATGACGGGGGCGGAAGCCAAACTGAGAATCATGGAGCTGTCCACGTAATTCACCCATAATTGGCATCAGGAAACCAAGCGGAAAATACAGGGTCGTACAGGAGCTCCGCAAAATTAATACAATTGTCGTCCCATGTTGTCCAGTTGTACCAAACCCTGCTGCGATTCTGTATCAAATAACATGGGCAGCAGGTTGGTTCACTGTAATTGACCTTTGTCAAGCATTTTTCTCAATACCACTGTACCCGGATAGTAAGTATCTTTTCTCGTTCAAATTCGATGACCATATCTACATTTGGAATCGCGTTCCACAGGGGTACACAGAAAGTCCATCGATCTTTAATCAGATCTTGAAAAAATGTCTTGAATCTCTAATATTGCCCGGACAATCAGTCCTGGTGCAGTATATAGATGACCTACTAGTGGCATCTAAGAATCAAAAACACTGTGTTACTGATACGATTGCTTTGCTGAATCACTTAGGAAAATGTGGACACAAACTGCCACCTGAGAAATTGAAGTGTTGTACCACATCAGTGAAATATCTGGGGCACCAGATAGAGAGAGGTGTCAGAAGGGTTACCTCTGAAAGAATCAGAATAATTCAAAACATGAATCTACCTCAAACACAAAAAGAAATCAGAATGTTTCTTGGAGTTGTAGGTTATTGCAGGCAATGGACTGTGGGATTTGCAGTCCTAGCTAAACCACTGATACAAATGACAAGAAAAAGAGCAAAAGACCCAGTAGAATGGGATGATGAAAGCATGTCATCTTTCCTAAAGTTACGGGATTGTCTGTGTTCAGCTTCAGCATTGGGGATGCCTGACTATACAAAAGATTTTGCATTGTTTTGTGACACACGAGACAATTGTGCACTTTCAGTTCTAACTCAGGCACATGGTCTGATGAGAAGACCTGTTGCATATTTTTCCTCTACTCTGGATCCAGTGGCAGCAGCATTGCCAGGATGTCTGAAAGCAGTAGCAGCAACTTGTGTGAGTCTTGAGCAAAGTGGGTCTATTAGCATGGGACATCCAGTGACAGTATACGTCCCACATGCAGTTGTGATTTTATTGACCAGGACTAAGACCCAGTACCTAACACCTAGTCGGCTGACTAAGTATGAACAAATTCTTGTATGTGCAGAAAATGCGACAATTGCTAGGTGTAATATTCTGAGCCAAGCAACATTATTGCCTGAATCGCATTTTGCAGAAGTCAGGAATGAAACTGAACATAATTGCATTGATCTTACAGAATATTGTACTAAACCACATCCAGACATAAGAGAAGAGCCACTTATATATTCAGAACATGAGCTATTTGTAGATGGTTCATGTATGCGACATGAAGCAGGAGGTTTGAGTGCTGCTTACGCAGTTTGCACTCTATGGGGTCCAATTGAAGCATCATATTTACCAGGAGTAAAATCAGCACAGGTAGCAGAACTAATTGCATTGACAAAAGCATGCAAATTTGGGAAAAATCTGAAAGTGACTATTTTTACTGATAGCCAATATTGCTATGGAGTTGTGCAAGATTTTGGCCAACTCTGGATGCAAAGAGAGTTTCTGACTTCATCAGGTACTCCTATTAAAAATGGAAATTTTGTGAAAGATTTGCTAAAAGCAATCCAATTACCAGTGACAGTAGCTGTGGTAAAGTGTGCTGTTCACCAATCTGGCAACAACAAAGTGACATCAGGTAACCAATATGCTGACCAACTAGCTCAGTATTGTACCAAAAATAAGATGGAAATAAACACGAAAATTGAACCAAAAAGAAATAGCTGCCAACTTATGTTGCTTGAGAAAGTGAAAACGTGGGAAGAAGTGAAAGATTTGCAAAATGATGCAGACCAGGAAGAAAAGGAAGATTGGGCAAAAATAGGATGTCAGAGAAGGGCTGTAGATGGTGTCATTGTTTACCTTGATGGGAGGCCTGTGTTGCCAAACTGTATGCTTGCTCCTATGGCTAGGATGTATCATGGTGATTCTCATCTAGGACGAGATGCTATGATAAGATTATTCAGACAAACTTGGTTCAATGCAAGGTTCAGGAACATTGCAGAGAGTCTTTGCATAGGTGTTTGGTGTGCCAACAGAAGAATCCTGGGAAAAGAACTGTAGTATTGTCAGGAAAGATTGGAAAGGCAGAAGGTCCTTTTATTCGACTTCAGATTGATTTCATTCAGTTACCCCCTTACAGAGGAATGAAGTATGTTTTGTCATTGTCTGCCTATTTTCAAAATGGTTGGAAGCTTACCCTACACGTAGGAATGATAGCATCACAGTAGCAAAACTACTACTCAGAGAGCTCATACCACGTTTCGGTTTTCCAGTAACAATTGAGTCAGACCGAAGGAGACATTTCAATAATTAAATAATTGGTCTAATCTGTGAAGCATTTAAAATTGAACAAAAGCTGCACTGTGCATACCGCCCAGACGCTTCTGAAGTGGTAGAACAACTGAATGGCACAATCAAATCAAGATTGGGAAAGATTTATGAATCAACTCGATTAGAGTGGTCAGATGCTTTACCTCTTGTTCTGATGGGACTCAGAAGCATTCCAGGCAGAAAAACAGGCTTGAGACCTCATGAAATACTCATGGGAAGAGCAATGAGGCAGGCATGGGTGCCAGGTCATAAGTTGATAAATATATCTGATGACTTAGTACTAGAGTACTGCAAAGAAATGGCTGACCAAGTGCGTTCTATCTCTCACCAGGTTGGAGAAGACGCCGTCACCAGGCAAACAACTCCAGCACACAATCTGATTCCAGGTGCCTGGGTTGTAATAAAAGACCATACAAGAGTATCTTGCCTAGCTCCAAGGTGGGGCAAGCCAACACAAGTGATATTGGTTACCACTACAGCAGTAAAATGTAAAGGAGTTCCAAGTTGCATTCATGCGAGCCATACAAAAAGTGGCTGTACCTGACGAAACTGAAGCTGAAGGTTGTGCAGCTGAGTCTCGAGAAAGTGATTCTGAAGTAGTTGATGATGAACAACCGAGCACCAGTCAGAATGAATGGATTCTAGTAAATGACATTCCTGCAGACGTTTTTTTTTTTTTAACATCATTTTTATTGCATCACCAATATAAATGTACAGACAAGATATTCAACCAAATTAGCATGACATGAATCGATGCAATTGAAGACATTCGATCTTCATCCGGGGGGGTCATCCCGCTCTTGACGCGGGCGGCTTCATTTCCGTTCTTGTCTCGTACTGCTTACATTGTCTGACCGCTTCATTTTGCACATAACCCTGGAATGCTTTTGTGATTTACGCCCCTCCCCCTCCCACAATTTCGGTACCCCAACATCCCTCCAATCCAGCTTCCTACCCGCCCTCCCCCGTGGTCGCGCCGCGCTTGGGTAACCATGTATTAGTGCCCGGTGTGTTGTAGGAGGAAGTAAACAATCGCTAAGGTGTGTTCTCCTGTATAGTGTTAGGGTCTGCTCCAGCTAGTTCGCTCTCGCCTTCCTGCTCCTCATCGTCCACATCTCTGAGCGCCTGCACCATCACCTCCCATGCAGTCGCCCTTTCCAGTGCTTTCTCATCATTCGACCTCCAAGCCATCTGGTACCGTAGGGTACTATCACACGCGGCCCATCTCAGACACTCCCCATACCATCTTTTATACGTGGGCCCCACTTTGGACTTCCAATTTCGTGTGATCTCCCGCTTGGCCAAGATAAGCCCTAAATCTATAAATTTACTTGACATCGTATTTCTGGGTGTGTGTGGGAACCAGTGAAGGATGCCAACTGCTTTAGTATACTGGATATCCCTGTCCGTCGCGCCGTTAAGGGCCCGCCCAACTTCCTGCCAATAGTCGCCCAAGGTGGGGCAGTCCCACAGCATATGACATAGATCCGCCCCCGCTGTATTACATCTGGGGCAAGCAGCGTCGGTCGTCCCAAAGTACTGGCGGATTTTCCCGGGCGTGAGGTATGCCCTGTGGATAACATAAAAGTGGATCAATTGGAACCTTGCATTCCTCGAGCTCTTCCGCGCCCTCCTCAGCAGTTGGCCCCAGGTCGTGTCTGGTATCTCCACCTGGAGGTCCAGCTCCCACTTGGCCTTCAGGGCTGCCAAAGGTTGCAGGGCCTCCCGCTGCATCCTCGAGTACAGGCACGTGACGGCCTTAAAGGTTCCCGCCGCCATCATGGCGTACTGGCAAGCCATCGAGGTGCCTGGTTCCTGCAGCCCTTCCCCCCAGTGGGCTCGCATGGCGCCCGTGACTGCCGCATGCAGCAGGTAGTCACCCCTCGGCAGGTCAAATCTCTCCTGCAGGTCCCGAAACGGCAGCAACACCCCATCTTCGTAGAGGTCACCCAGCACGTGCACTCCCGCCTCTTCCCACCCTAGCAAGCGTGACCAATCACCTCCATGCGGGAGGGCAGTGACCATTCCCAGCGGTATTTCGGGGGCATACATAAGACGGACACCCGCCCGCTTACGGGCCCGGTCCCAACATAGGCGGAAAGTCTGTTCCTCGACCGTCAGGTCTCCCACTCGGAGTTTCTGGTGCAGCGTAATATAAGCCAGAACGTGTCGCGGGGTGCCTTCGGCTCTCGCGTCTTCGGGACCTCTATATACTCTTGCCACCTCCTGAGTAAAAGTCTGCAGCTGCGCGGCGAGGTAATATCCTTCGAAGTCTGGCACTGCCATACCTCCCTCATCCTTGGGGCGTAACAGCGTGTCGAGCGCTATGCGTCTCCTACCCGTGCCCCACAGGAACGCTATAATCAGTGACCTCAGGCGTTTGAAAACCGAACTCGGGATCCATACCGGCAGTGTCCTAAAATAATACAGAAGCCTGGGCAGGGCTATCATTTTAAGCAGGGAAATTCTACCAGCCAGGGAGAGCGGTAGAGTCGCCCAGAAGTCCATAGATCCACGCAGGGCGTTAATACAGCGAATTATGTTGCCATCCAGCAGGTCGGACGGGGCGTGGTAAACATAAACCCCTAGATAATGTAGGCAGCGCGGCTCCCACCGGAGTTCCTGAGCAGTGAGTGGGCACGGCTCTCCCGGCCTCAGGGGAAACAGACAGGATTTGGGCCAGTTGACCCTCAGGCCCGATAACCTACCGAACTGCTCCAGTAGCCTCCGCGCCCCCTGAAGTTCGGCGCCGGCATCGGCCAAGAACATCAACAAGTCATCCGCATATAGGGAGATGAGGTGTGGCCTCCCCCTAAAAGACAAACCCGCGTAGTGGCGGCCCAGTCTGGCTACCGCAGCGAAGGGTTCCATTGCCAACGCAAACAGTAGCGGGGATAGGGAACAACCCTGTCTAGTGCCACGACTAATCGGGTATTGACTTGAGATCAGTGCCCCCACCCGGACCCTCGCTACCGCCTCAGTATAGAGGACCTTGGTCCACTGTATATATCCGTCTCCCAACCCAAAGCGACGCATCACCTCATACAGGTATCCCCATTCGAGGCTGTCAAATGCCTTCTCAATGTCGATGGACAGGACAAATGGGGAGACGGTGTCCGGCCAATCCGCACCCATCAGTCTCGTGAGTCTACGGATGTTATGGGTGGTATTGCGTGTCGGTATGAAACCGCACTGGTCACCATGAACCAGGCCCGTCATGTGCACTAGTAATCTGTTGGCCAGAATTTTACTGAGGATCTTGTAGTCCGTCGTCAACATAGACAACGGACGATACGAGGACAGCGCCGCACCCTCTCTGCCCGGCTTCAAAAGTGGGATCATAAGGGCCTCGCACATAGAGCCCGGGAGTCGGCCCTTCTCCTGCGCCTCATTGTATACCTCGCGCAGCCGCGGAGCAAGATGTTCTAGGTATTTGCCATAAAATTCGATCGGTAGACCGTCAAGGCCCGGGGTCTTGTTTCTAGCCATCTGTTTTACAGCACAACCTATTTCTCCGAGGGAGATGGGCCGCCCTAACTCTTCTGCCTCCGAGTCCTCCACTCGCGGCAACTCTAGCCCGTCCAAGAACTCCTCAAGTTCCTCCGTCCCTCCCGTGTTACCACTCAGATAGAGCCCTTCATAATAAGCTCGGAACTTGTTCAGGATCCCGGGTTGGGAGTGGCAAGGCTCCTCCCCTGGCTCCTGGATCCTCATGATCGGCCCTCCCCCCCGGATAGGGTTAGCAAGCCAAGCCAACATCGCCCCCGCCTTATCACCTTCCGCATGCGCCCTCGTCACGTACGCCTTCTGGTCGAAGCTACGCAGCCGCTCCAGCTCCACCGCCAGCCCCTCCCGCGCCCCGCTAAGCCCCTCCTGCAGTTCAGGGTGATTCGGGCGCCTCTTCTCAAGATCCCTCAGCCGTGTCTCAGCCTTGTCTAAGTCATCCAACAGAGTCTTCCGCGCCCCTGCCGTGTGCCCAATACAGTGTCCCCGCACCACCACCTTGAAAGCATCCCATTCAACCGCCCTCGTGGAAGCCGAGCCACTGTTCTCCTCAAAATACCTCTCAATACGTTCACTCAGGGCCTCCCTGAACAACAAGTCGTCCAGGGTGTCAGGTTGCAGGCGCCATGTTGGCACACAGTTAACAGTCACCATCCATTCCAGAGACATCAACAAGGGGTTGTGGTCCGATATCGTCCTGGCCAAGTATTCCGCCCCTCCCACCGCGGGGAGCACACATTCCGAACAAAGAAACGCATCCAGCCTCACATGTAAATCATGCAAGTGCGAGTGAAAGGAGTAGTCCCTAGTGGTGGGGTGCAACGCCCTCCATGCATCCGTGAGGGCCCAGCTCTCCTGCCATTCTAATCTACGCTTGGCGATCCTATGTGCTGGGGACGCGCGCAGCGGGGGATGGGACCTATCTAGTAGCACATCCTCAACTGAGTTGAAGTCCCCCCCCAAGAGGACCGGCCCTGCCAAATAACCCGCCAATTTGCCCGAGATGTTAGACAAGAAAGCGGGCAGATCCACATTAGGAGCATACACATTACAGAGAGAAATCATCCTGCCTCTCAGCCTTCCCTCCACCGCCACATACCTGCCCTCTGGGTCTATCGACGACTTCGAGACCTGGAAGGGGACCCCCGCCCGTATCCAAATCAATGTCCCCCTCGCAAATGCCGAAAATGTCGTATAGAATAACTGCCCCCTCCAGCGCCTTTGTAGAGCCGCCCCTTCCTGCTTATTTAGGTGTGTCTCCTGCAAAAACGCTATGTGAACCCCCCTACGCTTGAGGTACGCCTGAACCTTATGTCTGCGCGTCATGGACTGCATACCCCGCACATTCCAGGTCACACATTTCAACGCTCCGGTACTAGCCATACCCCCCTACACAACCGGACCAGACAGCAAAGAACAGTGTTCGTATAAGTCCCGCGACCACGGGCCCCCCCCCCCACCCTCTCCAAACAGGAAGCCAAACCCCTCCAGCAACTACAACCCCCTGAGCAACCCCAACTGCTCGCAACTCCCACCCCCCCAGGACAGGCCCCCCCGCAACTGGAAGTACCCCCATCCAAACCAACACTCCCGACCACCCCTCAAGGAAAGGTGGTAATATTCGCAGTCCCCACTGCGATGACCTTAGGGGCCAGTAAGGCGCGGCTCAATGCTATAAGTCCTCCAACATATCAGCCCCGCGCGCTCCACCCCACAATCCCCACATTACAGCTCCCCAAAACCTCAATCAACATCTGCTGCGGGTCCATCGCCCCGGTGTCCAACCAGCGAGTCCATTCCGCCAAACCAGTTCAGCACGCCTCTAGTATCTCTCCCGAGGTCTGCGGCGTCACTATAGGGCCCCGGGCTCCGCCAAATTCCGATTGTCCTGTCTCTGAGCCCGTGCCCGGGGCCTCCGAATCCGTACCCTTCCCAGACTGAGTCCTGGCGGCTCTAGATAAGTCCACCACCGCCTGTAGGGCCGCCTGCCTCTCCGCCTCCGTCTGCGACATCGATGGTTTCCCGGTCCTCTTGCGGTTCCTTCTGATCCGTTGGGACTGCCTGATCGGCTTTTCCACCTTAGCCTCTTCCTCCCTGGCCTTGGCACCGTCCGTTCCTGCCTTATAGGTGTCCCACCAGTCCCATGCGTCCGCGGAAGTCGTGAAGAATAAAGACTTCTCATCCACCACCACTCTTAGCTTGGCAGGGAACAACAGGGAGTACTTGATGCCTTCCTGGCGGAGCTCCCGCTTGAGGGACAGGAAGTTTGCCCGGAGTCGCTGAGTCTCAAACGTGTAGTCCGGGAACATGGTGACTCTGTTGTTCTCCACTTGAAAGGGCCCTGCCTCTCTCGCCCTCTGCAGAAGCCAGTCTCTGTCCCGGTAATGGAGCAACTTGAACACCACCGGGCGAGGAGGAAGGCCCAAGGCTGGCGGACGCGCCGGAACTCTATGTGCCCGCTCCAGGGAGAAGAAGGGGGACAGACCTTCTGGTGCCACCTCCGTCCGCAGCCAGTTATCCAAATAGCCCACCATGTCGTCGCCTTCAATTTTCTCCGGCAGGCCCACTAGGCGTACATTGTTGCGCCTGTTCCTGTTTTCTGCATCCTCGGCCCTCCTTTCCAGCACCTTCAGACGGTCCATCACGTCGGCCATCTGGGCCTTCACCGTTGCCTGGGCCGGGGCTAAGTCCTTAACCGTGGACTCCACGGATTTCACCCTGTCCTTGAGTTTGTCGTGATCGGCCTTCAGGAGGCCCAAGCCCGTTGCCACCTGAGCTATATCTTGCTGCAGGGCGTCCTTTGTGGTGGCGATGGCTTCCAGGATACGATCCTGCATCCGCTGTAACGCCGCTTGGTCTCTCTCCGCTCCTTCCGCCGCCTCAGTGTCGGTCGCGCCATCTCCTTTCCCCTTCGGCTTCCCCATTTGGGCCGGGATGGGCGGTGGTCTTCAAGTGTGTACTTGGTCGCCCTCCGAGCGTCGCCGGGCACCGTCCTCCGGTCGGGTTCTCAGGCCCAGAAATGTCACCAAGAAGCAGGAAGCACCGAGCGGTCGTGGCCCGGCCAGCGCCAGTTGCGCCAGAGGTCCGGGGTTCTCGTCTCCGGGTCACTGTCGCACCGTTGTTGCCCCAATCAGGAGACGGTCCTCAACCACCGCCCAAGGGCGCGCCAAAAGTCCATCCGGCACCTGGGGAGAGGCGCGACGCGGCCGCCAACACCTCTAGCGTGTCCGGGAATGATCTTCAGTGGGTCTCCGGGCAGATGTCTCCGTCACAAGCTATCTCATGCCCTCGCCGCCATTTTGGGGTCCGCGACTTCTCGGCCGAGTTTAGCTTTCAAAGTCGAGATACTGCTGTGGGAAGGCTCGGTGTCGTCCTCCGTGGGTCCCGGACCCTCCGCAGTACCGTCCAGTACCGGATAGTGTCCTTTATCTCGGGGTTCAAATGAATTTTCAGGATATTATCCGGGATCGGGCACGGAGCTCCGAGCTCACGCTGCCTACCTCCTCGGCATCCAAGCCACGCCCCCACATTCCTGCAGACGTTGTCAGAACCAGTAGCCAAACTTATTTAGACAGACAGAGTGATAGTGAGGATGAGTCAGGAATAGAAGAACGTACTCAGATTACACAAATAAAAGCCAAAAGTAATTCTGAGGAGAACCAGATAAGGAAAGATCAATATACTCAGATATTCCAAATACCTATTCCAGAGTCTGAGAAGGGAAAGAGAGGTAAAAGGGCAAAGGCTCAGGAAGAAGTAAAGCAAGAGATCGAGATACCTGAGCAGGACCAGATAGATGTAGACAAATGTGTTCAGGAAGAAGAAAGTAAACCAAATCAAAAACAATTGCAGCACATACCTGAAGAAGGTCAGATTAGCATCCAGGCAGAAGAACCAGAAGCAAGACCTGGACCAAGTAAGATAGAGAGGAATTCAGCTGATGAAGATACACAAATTGTGCCACAACTGAACGAAAATAAAAGAACAATTGAAGGAAAACAAAGCACAGTGCCAGTTAAAAGATTTAGAAAAGGAGATAATTGGCTGGTTTTGTCAAGGAACTTAAATGTTGTCTCAAATCAATAAATGAAGAACCAGAACAAGTAAACAAAATATCAAGTCAAACTGGACTATCCACAGAACAACCAAAAAGAAAAAGCCCGCGTTTGAAAAGACTGAATAATAAGTTCAGAGGCCCTGAATGGACTTATATTCTTGAAGATCTTGAAAAACTAGAACTGAGTGATGAATAAGATGATGAATTAATTGATGAACCAACAGACGAAGAAGTAAGGCCAACTTGAAAAATTCATAGGTTAAAATTCTGTGAAAAGTCTCAAAGAGGGGCTAAGTCTCCTTAATCGAAAAATGGCTGATCATACTGTTAATGGTAAACCAAAAAGAAATTGCTTAAAAACTTGCTGCAGAATATGTACATGTAGTGTAGTAATAAGACTCATAGTATGGTTAGGATTGATGGTAGCTATTCCTTATCTAATGAGTAAAGGTGAGAAGAATAACACTAACATTCATGAGAAAGTAGATGTACCTGAAAACTCAGATATACACAAAAGAATAGATAATTTTAGGCAGCAAAGAATAGAAATAGAAGCATCAGATGAGGAAGGATTACATTATGATAAAGTTAGAAATAGAACAGTACATTATCTAGAGGCAATGGAAATAAGCGATTGCTATGTGTGTATAAAGCTACCATTGTCTGTAGCAGAAGGCGTCACTTATCATCATTTGCCCCTGACAAATGGTATTTAATATAGTATTTTAGCTAGTTTATTTTACAAGAAAGGACCCTTACAATATTATTATTCGAATTTAGATGTGATTTTCTCTGAACTTCCTATTCATAGTACCTTGAATCCTGTACATAGTAAAGGTAACATAACTCGTTATATGGGAGAATATTTCCTAACAGTAGGTACTATAGATATAGCTGAAGCACACAAGAATAATTTAACATGCATTTTACACGAAAAAGAGAAAATATTTTTGAATTTAGTTGAGAAAAGGAGAGAGGATTTCCAACAGAAAGCTACAGAAAAGAAACAAAAAATTCCTAAATGGGCAGAAAATAAAGAATACACATTGAATGGTAAAACTCATGCTGCTATGTTACTGGACTTTAAAAAGAAAGGGAAACTCTGTCTTCACAGGGAAAGAACGAGTTATTATAACAATATATTCATCGGTTCTAGTGAATGTGAACACAATTATAAAGAAATTGGAGGTTGGGGTTTCAAAGATGGAACTGAGCCGGTGTTTCCTGGAATGTATTATATTTGTGGAAACAAAGCATATTATAAATTACCTGATCACTGGTATGGGAGTTGCTATTTTGGAATAGTATTTCCAAAAGTATATCATATAAATAGAATCACTGGAAGCAATGAAGATACTAATGGACTAATATGTAGTAAAAGAACTAGTATAGCAGAAATTGTAGGTGATATATTTAGTGCATTGATACCTTCAGTGGGAGTGGTTTTAAATACTGAAAGAATTTGCAAACTGTCAACAGTAGTGGATCGTTTATCAACTGACACTGCTGGAGGATTTTTGATGATCAATACTGAACTAGTTGCAGTAAGATCAATGGTTTTACAAAATTGACTTGCTCTTGATACATTGTTGGCAAAAGAAGGCGGAGTCTGCGGAATGATAAAAGCGTAACATTGTTGCACTTACATACCTGACAAAAGTCTAGAACTGGAAAAGTATGTAAGGAATGTTACATATTTAGAAAAAGAACTTAAACCACTGGGGGTTGATAGTGCTTGGAGGAGACTAACAGATGGTCTCTTCTCTCTAGGTAAGGTTGGTTTTCTAGTGTAGGGAAAAGTTTTGTAGGTAAAATACTGATGCCAATGGTAGGAATAGCCCTAATGATTTTAGGGATAATAGTTTGTTGCAGATGTCGTAAGCATAAAAAGACATACGCAGTAAATAAAAAGGGAAAGAAAAGAAATATCAATGAAATAGAATTAGAAGAATATAATAGACATTTATACAGAAAGGTGAAAGACTTTCATATGAAGAATGGAAGGAATAATAACAGAAAGTTTGAAGAAATTGAAATGGTGAAGTGTAAAGTTGGCATCTGTTTCATAAATTAGTGATGATATAAAATATCATCAAAGAGGGGATTGATGGGGCAAGGTTTTACACGTAAAGTGACTTGCTTGTATTAAAATCTCTCGAAAAATATTATTAATGTACTAACTAATATGTTTTGTCTTATTAATATTGCATTACACGACATATTAGGCATCTAGGGGAAGCTTGCCAATGTGATTTTACTAACTATAATCCGCTTCCACTAAAATGGCTGCTGCTACGCAGGATTTTCTACTGCGCATGCGTCTGTCATGCCCATGTGATATGCTTGGTGGGAAAACTTCTGCTTCTGCACAATAGAACTAAGATGGCCGTTATATTTCCTAACGTGCAAGAAGCTTGCACCGTTGCTTTGCTAAGCCATTTGTTTCTGCTTAATATTTAACGCAATAGTATAAAATAAAATAATGGGAGTAGAGTAGAAAGTGGTATACAGTGTATTCATTTATTCTGTGTCTCTAAAACTGTTCTTTTCTATTTTTAGATACTAAAATGATTGTGCCTAAATGCTTTGCTGAACTCCATCTTTGGAGAAACTGCGTCTGCGTGACAAGTCCTGAAGTTACAGAAACTGTAGCCTTGAATCATGGCCAAGACGGACATAGAAGGCGGAGAAGAATTAACTCCTTGCCTTGACAGAGGAAGCTGAATTGATTAAATTGTTTTTAAATAATCATTGATACATTTCACTACCGGGAGGAATTAAAGAACTTGGGTTGATAAAGTTATGGGAGGAAACAAATTAAATTCATGATTGACAAGTTGCTTTTCGAAATATATGGTGTGATGGCTACTCCTTGTTCTTGTCCAATAAAATTGTGGGATTCACACATTTGCAACATTTTAGGGTGGTACACTGATCTGAAAAATAGTATAACTAGGGTAGGCTTAGTTAGTTAGATTGTACGACTTGTCCGAATAGCTGACCTGTCACTGACCCAACGCACTCAATGGGTGATCGAGAGCAAAGTTGCTGGCGAAGCACTCTGTCAGAAGATTCAATAACCCAATCATGGTTATGGGAAGGAGATCGATGTCCCTATCGGGGTTCAACTGTTAGCTGTAGAGAGGGTTTACAACGCTGGTGCTTTGAACTTTAACAGTGGTGCGAGTCTTAGCCTGTGGTGGTCCTGTCCTGATCCAATTTGGTCCATATTCCGTCCTGATTCTGATTCTGGCTTGCACCTGTTCTAACCTGCTGGCAACTGTACTTGGCATTCCTATTCTTTGGCTCAATCCGTGGTCAGGGTTGGTCATCACACCGATCTTAGGTAACTATAAAGTGTGGGTTTGTCATTGTACTGTTTTCCCTTTTCTTACCCACCCTCTGTCTAATGCTTAATGTCATTTTCTCTCCAAATCATTTGCAAATGTTTATGTATTAAATCTACATTAGTCTAAACAGAATAGGAAGCTAAATTTAGTTCATGCTTTATAAAATTTCCAAAGATTTATTAGATAAAGATTTTAAAACTTTCCCGAGTTTGTGGTTATTCATAAAATGCTAAATGTTATTATTGCTACCCATTTTCTCTCTAACTCCCTTGATCCTTTAGGACTATAGGTATAGGTGACTAGGATTGGTAAGATAAATGGTATAAACTCCAAATGGTAAAAACCCCAATTAATAGAGTATAGGTTTACCTGTTTAATATATACATAGATATATGGGCCCAGGTGAGTATGTTGAGCAGGTGAGCCCGCGCTCTATCACCGACGTCACTCAGGAACTCCTCCAAAGACTCCAGAATTTCTAGAATGCTGCAGCAAGACTAATCCTCAACATCCCTCGGCACAGCCACATCACTCAACACCTCCGCAACCTCGACTGGCTCTCATTCGACAGACGAATATCCTTCAAACTCCTCAGCCACGCACACAAGGCCCTTCACTTCACCCGACCTGAATCACCGCCTCACATTCCACGTACCCACCACACACCTCCGCTCCGCCCTGCTTTCCCTGCCTACCGTCCCACAAATATACAAGACCAGAACCAGAGGAATGTCCTTCTCCTACCTACCTCCAAGACACGGAACACCTCGCCTATACTCCTCGGAAAATCACCCTCACTGACACAATTCAGGAAGGACCTCAAGAACTGGCTCTTTGGATGAGCTCAGCTGTTACTCTGATCTATTGCGCCCATCCCCCTGCAACCATACCCCAGCACCTTGAGACCCTCATGGGTGAGCAGCCGCACTTTACAAACCCCCGATTGAATGATCTCTTTGCCCCGCCCCCTCCCTCTCTCTTTGCTTGTGCAACCTTTCCCAGGTGATATCGCTTGTCTTCTCCCTTCCACGCCGTTCGCTGTCTCCCCCGCATCGTTCTTTGGTGCCATGCTTGTTAATTATCTAAAAACCTGTTAGAGTCACCCCCCCTCCCCCACTCCACATCGATAGATGTCCTTTAGCATGCATGATTATTATTTTTTGACAGAGGAAGTGCTGCAGCTAAAATGTGTTACAGTGCGAGCCTCACCCATCTCTTATCAGAGCAGTGTGCATACTACGTGTGATTCGCCCCAGCCAGATTCTGCCAGCCTCCACCCCCTTCCCCTTTGCCCCACAAAAATATATCAGGCAAAGAGTTGATCTTCACAGCGTAGCCTTTATTAAACCTTCAGATACCGCAATCTTTTATTATTGACTAACTGTCAACGCTTGACCAAACGTTTATGATAAAACCAACACACATTGTTATAAAAGAAGTAGGCTTGTGACGTATACATTTCAGCCACAGGTTAAGATTGTATTTACATTTCAGGATCTCCAGAGACACACTTTGATGCGGGTTGTGCCAGCAGGCCACAACCAATTTGTACTGCCCCCATCTGGGGTAACTACCAGTCATCCATCCCCTAGACGCTACCACAAGGGCACTGCTTAACGCCTTGCCCCACAAGGGGGTTCCTGCGCACCATATACCTTCTCCAAAATTGCTTACTACATGCACCGGCATCTCGGGTAGGACAGGAGAGTCCAGGACCACCAGCAGGTTAGTCCCCTCTCCCGCCAGCCGGGAGCCCCCCATTGACTGTCCGCTCTGTTCCTGGACCAGACAGTCCCCGCCAAAAAGGAGTTCCCTCCATTTCTCTTCCCATGACCCCGCCACAGGACGAGGCGCTTAAGGGAACTCTCACCTACCCCCCACCAACGCTTGACCCTCCAGTTCTAATGTAATGGACCCTAAAATGTTGTGGGACGCGTGGGTAAGCCCGCCAATAACTTGGCCACTGATTGATTCAATTCCTTCACTGACCTATTCACCGCTATTGAGGGAGCATTATTAGCCCAAACCTGGCATGGAATCTCTTCCGAACAGAAATTGTTGTGTTCAGTAGTGCCCTCTGGACCCATGAGAGAGTAGAGAAGAGTGCTTTATTAAACCCCTCTCGGGCACGCAGGGATCATGTTGTTGCCCCCTGAATGAATCACCAGCACATATGGAATGGGCATGCCCTTGTCCAATACACTCTCTAAATGGTAAATGAGATCCTTCAACTGCTGCCCTCCAATCCCTATCCGGTGGTGGTCGATTCACCTTGCCCTCTACAATCTCTCCACCTTGGACTTGCCAAAGAACTACCCTGCGTATATAAAATAATGGCCACACCAGCATACCTGTGTCCGTTGCCTCTTGACCACTGCATGGAAGTTAAAAAGCAGAGAGAGAAACTTCATTATGCCAGAGACACCTCGCGCCAGTGTGACCCAGAAGCTGTCTGAGCTAACTGTGGTCTCACGTACCACTCAAAACAGGATGACTTCCATCTGCCTACTCTTTTGATGGTTTCAGCTGGGAGGCCTAACAAGTCTGCTGTTGTGGCCGCCCCAATGCGAAATGAATGAGACATGAACTGGGTTGTCTCTGGCGAACAAAGCGGTACAAAAGGGGGTGGTGATGGACGGAGCATCTGAACCAATCAAACACTCACACCCAGTCAAAAGATCTGGGTTTGCATATGGCCATGTCTGAACTGGGGTGGCAGAGTGGGCTAAAGAATGGTGATGGATTAAACCCAGATCTTTTGACTTGGTGTGAGTGTTTGATTGGTTCAGATGCTCTGTCCATCACCACCCCCTTGTGTACCACTTTGTTCGCCATGAGTTTGGGAGGGTTTGCTCAGACGTGAGTCCCTTGCTCACTTTGCCACTGGATTCAAGCAAGCCTGGCTGAAGACGACTGGAATACCAGAAACCGGTCCTAGGAAGCTTGTTTCCGGTCCAGGGAAGGCATGGCTTGGCAGTTCGGGCTGGACTGTTCCCATGAGGCACAGGGTCAGACTGATTTGTATATGGCCATGTCTAAACTGGGGTGGCAGAGTGGGCTAAAGAACGGTGATGGATTAAACCCAGATCTTTTGACTGGGTGTGAGTGTTTGATTGGTTCAGAAGCTCCGTCCATCACCACCCCCTTTTGTACCGCTTTGTTTGCCATAGGTTTGGCAGGGTATGCTCAGACGTGAGTCCCTTGCTCACTTTGCCACTGGATTCAAGCAAGCCTGGCTGAAGACAACTGGAATGCCAGAAACCGGTCCTAGGAAGCTTGTTTCCGGTCCAGGGAAGGCATGGCTTGGCAGTTCGGGCTGGACTGTTCCCATGAGGCACAGGGTCAGACTGATTTGCATATGGCCATGTCTGCACTGGGGTGGCAGAGTGAGCTAAAGAACGGTTATGGATTAAACGAAAGATCTTTTGACTGGGTGTGAGTGTTTGATTGGTTCAGATGCTCCGTCCATCACCATCCCCTTTTGTACCACTTTGTTCGCCATAAGTTTGGCAGGGTATGCTCAGACGTGAGTCCCTTGCTCACTTTTCCACTGGATTCAAGCAAGCCTGGCTGAAGACAGCTCGAATGCCAGAAGCCGGTCCTAGGAAGCTTGTTTCCGGTCCAGGGAAGGCATGGCTTGGCAGTTCGGGCTGGACTGTGCCCATGAGGCACAGGGTCAGACTGATTTGCATATGGCCATGTCTGAACTGGGATGGCAGAGTGGGCTAAAGAACGGTGATGGATTAAACCCAGACCTTTTGACTGGGTGTGAGTGTTCGATTGGTTCAGATGCTCCGTCCATCACCACCCCCTTTTGTACCGGACTATGAGGAACAGCACCCCCTGTGGTGTAAATTTCTCTGTCCTCTCTGCTCTTTTCATAACCGCCAAGTATAACTGCCATGCACTCTCATACATACTCTTGGTCTTGGGAACAAGGGAAGCCGCTATCAGGTCGGGGGCAATGGGGCACCAAGCTTCCATTGTGCCATCTGGTTGTCCCTTGTGGCCATCAAGCTCTGAATTCTGTTAACTGTGAACAAGACAGTGCATCAGCTACAGCATTGTCTCCCCCCGGCAAATGTTTGGTGATAAAATGCACATTGTGCTTGAGGCACTTACAAATAAGTTCCTTAAGTAAGCGAAGTACCCATCACTGCAGACAAACTTTCGGACCAGAACACGATGCACTTATTTTTTAGGAGGTTGCCCAAGAGATGCATTTGTACTATGATAGGAAACTGCTCTAGGAATGTTATGTTGTGGGTCAACCCTGTCTTGACCTACTCCGTCAGCCAGTAATTCATGCACCACCTCAAGTCTAGCACTGCTCCGAACCCTACGCTGCCTGCCCCATCCGTGTAAAGCTCTAACTCAGCATTCGCTTGCTCCGGTTGCTGCCAAAGCACCGAGCCATTGAACCCCACCAAAAACTCCTTCTACGTGCCCAAGTCATCTTTCACCTCTGCGGAAAGCCTGGTGTGGTGATATTTTGTACTCAAGCCTGAAATTGCCCTAGCAATGATCCTTGAAAATGCCCTGCCCCTGGGTATCACCAGGAGGGCGAAATTCAACTGTCCCACCAAGACCTGCAACTGGTGCAAGGTAACTATCCATGTCGCTAAACATTCGACCATGGAGGCTTCAAATGTTCTTACTTTCTCCTGTGGGAGCCTGCATACCCCTGCTCTGGTGTCTATTTTGATGCCTTAGAAGGCTAGACCGGTCGCTGGACCCTCAGTTATTTTCTTCTGCCAGTGGCACCCCCAATTCCTCCGCTAACCGTTGGAAGCCCATCAGGGCCTTCCCACAAGCCAGAGAGCTAGGAGGGCCCAAAAATAGGCAGTCATCTAAATGGTGCACCACATCTCGTGATGACAACAGATCTTTCACCACCCATTCCAAGAAGCGGCTGAATGTTTCAAACACCGCACACGCGATGGAACACCCTATTGACATACACAGGTCTATAAAGAAACTCCCCTCAAACATAAAACTTAGCAACCTATTGTCCTCAGGGTGAACTGGCAAGAGGCGAAAGGCAGCTTCTATGTGGGATTTTCCATTAGCGCGCCTCTTGGCTAGTCTCTGTAGCTTATGAATTGCTGTATCAAATGTGGTGTAATGCACTGTGCACAGTTTCGATCTAACCTGTCATTGACTGACGACCCAGGAGGACATGATAGGCTAAGTATCAGGCGGTATTTCCCCGCCTCCTTTTTAGGTACCAAACCCAGTGGTGATCAAACCAGGTCTTGTCTTGGCGTTTGCTGAAAAGGGCCAGCCACCCTCCCCAGTGCTACCTCCTTCATGATTTCTTCCCTAGCCACCTCTGGGTTGCACAAGACTAAGAGCTGATTGTGTTGGGGAACTATGGAAGGCAGAGCATTAGATGGAATATGAAAACCAAATTTGAAACCCTGATATAACAGATGAGCCTCTTGTCTCCTTTTTATATCTATAGAGGAGGTGGACCAGGATATGCAGGTGTGTGTGAGTAGGTAGGTTCTCATGATGACTGAGGATTGCAGCGCCTGTTCTGTGCGTGGGAGGGGGTATGCTCTTCTCTGGGTTTTCCCACCTTCTTGAAGCACTTACCCTCTGGATGCACTTGGATTCCACAGAAGGAACATAATTGCTTGAATTTGCATGTAGACCCCCTACTGCATTAGTTTTTATTACACTGCCAGCAAGTTTGCTTCTTGTCCCCAGCCCCTCTGTCCCCACAAAAGGAGTGAACTGTCTTGTTAATTGCCCGGCCAAGTAGAATTCAGCATGCCATATGTTGCTCTCTCTCTGATCCTATTCCATCTCTGACCTTACTGCCTTCTTTTGCCTACATTTTTGTCATATTGCAGCCAGGCCATGCCTGAATATTCTGACGCTGCGCTGTGGATCATTGACATGTAGCTAATTATCTGGGCCGCCACTGCTAGGAAATTCTCTACCATGATTGCTGCGTAAATAGAAGACCCAGTAACCCAATTCTTGATAGACCATTCCACCCACACTTTCTTCTGCTTGAATTCACCTTCCTTACCTGCCCTGTTCCTCCCTGGCACCACCGCCGCATCAATCAGGTCAAAAACATCATAAATTCCGAGCTGAAAATGTTCTCTCTGGTTATGCCGGTACGTGCCATGTGATACCTGCCTATGGGGTGAATGCGGACGATGCAGAACCATAGAGCACTGGGCTCTGTGACAGAGGGGCCTGCACCGATACCACCGCCACCTGTGGTGCTTGCCTTTGCTTCCACAACATGTTTGAGCGTTTCCGGCTGCGCTCCCCTGTAACGTTCCAGAGTTCGCCTCATGCGTTTGGGTAATGGGACCTCCTGCTGTAGGTTCGCTCGGGCCTGTAATGTTCTTTTCTCCCCCACAGTATACACGGAGACTTCTGGTGTGAGGAAACAGGTTTATTCATACAACAAGAAATTCCAATCGCAAAGGGCGCCGAGCGTCTGGCTATGACCAGCTCCAGCCGCCAACTGTCACTCTCCTGTTCGCGCCTTTCCTTTCATAGTCCTGCGCGTGCGCCGTGCCGCTCTAGCTTATGACGTAACGCGTCCTCGCGTAAGCGTCCATAAGCTAGAGCGCATACCACATATCTCCCCCCTTTACTGAACCAAGGTAAACAACATTGCCCCCACTATAACTGCAGTGTCCTCATCTGTACCCATTGTCTATGTGAGGCACCGGGGGCCGTATCCACTAGTGTCCATCCACCACAAAGTCATTATAGCGAGAAGGCATCACAACTGCCCTTCCACTACGTGTGTGTCTTACCGGCACGTTCTCCCTCGTCTCTGTCTGTGCCTGGGATATCCCCGCATCTCTCACCACTGTGCTCTGCTCAGCACTCGCTTGCACTCTTCCTCCGTCGGTCTGCTCAGCTCCCTGGGCGCCCGCTTCACTGACCTCGCCTGCATCTTCTCCTTGGCTGTTCTCGCTGTGCTCCTGATGGGGTCTCACCTCTGGGTGACCTGTGTATCTGTCTGCTTCTTCCGTCCTTGGCCAGACCAATATTTTGTTGACTCTGGCCATGCGATCTTGTGACCAGACCTTGCCGTCACTGAGGAGGGCCGCTCTCCCACGCACTTCCTTAACTTGGAGGGGTTGGCTGAATTTGCTGTCGCCCTTCTTTTGGAGGGTGGGGAGTTTGATCCTGACCCACTCCCCTTCTTCCAGCGACGTTTCTTTCGTGCCGTGTCGCTTGTTGTAGTGCGCTGCATATATCCTCTGGGCCTTCTCCAGATTGTTTTGCACCACCGCTGGGGACCACTTGCTGGTGATGGTCTTCTCCCTCCATGCCACATTGTCCCGGGTGAATGGATGTCGTCCTCTTAGCACCTGGAAGGGACTATACCCTACCACGGAGGGTGTTATGCGGTAGGCCCATAGCATGTTCATAATTTCCACCTCCCAGTCTTTACCTTGCGAAATGGCTGCCTGGATGGAACCCATGAGCACCCTATTGAATCTTTCGACCTGGCCGTTGCACGCTGGGTGGTACACCGCCGTGTGTCTCACCTCGATCCCATTCCGTTTCATGTATCTTCCCCATTTGTCCGACACAAATTGTGGTCCATTGTCGCTGAGGATCGTTTTGGGTATCCCTTCTCTTAGGAACACCTCCGTTAAGAACTTCAAGATCGTGTCCGTATCCATCGACTCCTGTATGTCCACTTCTGGCCACTTGGAATACTTATCCATCAGCACGCAGATATACTTGTTCACCCCCATATTGTCCAGGACAGGCCCCAGAATGTCTATCGCCACGTCCTCCCAGGGGCCATGTGGCGTGTCAAACTTCCCCAGAGCCGGTCGGAGTGGTCGGAGCACTTTGTCCGCTCCTTGGCACTGCACACACTCCCTGACTTGTCTCTCGATGTGGGCATCCATTCCTGGCCACCAATATGTCTGTTTGACCAACGCCTTGGTTTTTACTATGCCCAGATGCCCCTCGTGGAGTATTTTCAGCAGTCGTGGTATCAATGTCACTGGGGGCACAACTCTCTCACCTCGGTATAAGAATATCCCCGAGTCACTCAAGGACAACTCTTCCCTTATTTCATAAAAGCGGCGGACGCTCTCCGTCAGTTTCCTCTTGTCCGGCCACCCCAACGTGAGATGTTTTCGGACTTCCATCTTTTCCTCATCGAGTTCATAGGCCGCCTGCCACTCCTGTGCGCTGATTGAGGTCTCGTGGTCCTCCATGCAGGCGACCATCTCTTCGGTGTCAGGGGTGACACTCGGAGCCTCTTCCATTGCAGCTGCCCTGCTGAGGTAGTCAGCCACCCTGTTCTGCGTGCCCGGGAGATACTCGACATCGTAAGTATAGTCTAGCAGTTTCAGGGACATTTTCGCTATTCTCGGGGTGGCAGTGTCGTGGCCAGATGACGTCAACACCTTGACGAGCGGCTTATGGTCTGTTTGGAGCTTGAACCTCGTGCCCCATATGAACTGGCGAAATTTATTCAAAGCCCACGTGACCGCCAGCATTTCCTTTTCTATCACGCTGTACCTCTGTTCCGTCGGGGACAGCGCCCTGGATGCAAAGCTGATGGTTTCTTTCGTTCCGTCTGTCCTTTCCTGCGCCAGGACAGCCCCCAAGCCCTTGTCGCTCGCATCTGTAGTTACGATGGTCTTGCCCGTTGGGACATATCCCTGTAACGGAATGGCCTGGCTGATACAGTCTTTGATGGACTCGAATTCGGACTGGGCCTCCTTGTCCCATTCGAATTTCGTATTGTGCCTGATCAGTTGCCTCATCCTGTGCGTTCTCGTGGCAAAATATCTTACAAATTTGCTGTAATACTCGGCCATTCCGAGGAATGACCGCACCTCTTCTTTAGTCGTGGGGGCCTTGGCGTCCTTTATGGCCTTGACATTCAATTCTTTCGGCAAGATGCCATGCGTTCCTATCTCGTGCCCTAGGTAGGTCACTGAGCGAGACCCAATTCTGCACTTGCTCCACTCTGCAGTCAGCCCTTTGTTCTGTAGCACTCCCAACACCTGGTGCAGTTTCCTGTCGTGCTCGTTCTTGTCGGAGCCCATCACCAGGATGTCGTCTTGGAAGTATTGCACTCCCGGGATGTCTTTGAATAGCCTGTGCATGAGCTTCTGGAACACAGCCGCCGCGGATGCCAGTCCGAAGGGCATTCTTCTGAATTGGTAGCATCCGAATGGCGTTATGAAGGCCGTGTATTTCCTGCTCGCTGGGTGCAGTTCTATCTGGTAGTATGCAGACGTGAGGTCTATGGTGGAGTAGTGAGTAATCCCTTTAGTCTTTGCTAACATTTCTTCTATTCTGGGGAGCGGGAACCTCTCCACTATGAGATTTTTGTTGAGCTCCCTCAGGTCCACGCAGAGCCTGACCTTGCCGTTGGGCTTTTTAACTACCACCAAGGGCGATAGCCATTCTGCGCTGTCCACCGGCTCGAAGATTTCCAGCTCTTCCAACTTCCGTAGTTCCTGGCGCACTGCCTCGCTAGTGGATATCGGTATGTTCCGAACCTTGTGCACGACTGGTATTGCTCCCTCTTTGAGGACCATTTTATGCACGAATTTCTCCAGCTTGCCAACCGTGCCTTCAAATACTTTGGGGTATGCCGCCTTCCAGTCTTCCTCCTTCGAGAGGGGCCACTCCTCCGTCAGCAAGATCTGTTCTCTCCCTCCGGGATTTAGTACGATGCCGAGAGCGCCCGCATCTCTCCATCCCAACACCGACGGGCCCTTCTCCGCCACATATAGGGTGCACGTGGCCGTCCTTCCTCTGAACTCAAATTCCAGGTCTCTGCACCCCACTAGGGGAATGGCATTTTCAGTGTACGAGATGGGTCTGATATCTGGTGGCCATAGGTCGGGTCCTAAAGCCGGGGCGAAATCCTCCTCCCATATCGACCTCTGCACGATCGTCCAGGGGGACCCTGAATCCACCGCCACATGTACCTTGACGCCTCCGATGCGCATGTCTGTGCGGGGCTTGTCCCTGCGTTTCCCCGACACGTCCAGCACTTGGTCCTCTATGCATAGCACCAGGTCGTCCTCTTCCGGTTCGTCTTCCCCACTTGCGTCGGCTGTGGCCGCTTCGATGCATTTAACCGTTGATTTCATCCCTTTCTTCCGGCAGACTTTCTCGAAATGCCCCGTCAGTCCGCAGTATGAGCACTTGGCGCGAAACGCGGGACAACGCCTGTCCTGGGCCGCATGTGCGGCGCTGCCACACCTGTAGCACGCGAACTTCGTCGCCTGGCTGGAGCGAGGCATCTGCTTCCCAGGCCCTCTCGCGTCCTTCCTCAGGTCTCCACTGACACTTCTTTGTTTGCTGGAATGGGGTGCCTCATCGATTTTATTGATCATCTGTTTTGGCGCGCTTTCTCTTTTTGCCGCGTCTGCACCTCTCTTCGACATTTCCGCCTTTTTGACCATTGCCACGACTTCCTTCAGGGTGGTCTCGTTCATCGCCCATAGCTTGTCTTGGACTGCTCTGCTGGTGGTGTGCATTACGATTTAGTCCTTGATGTATTCGTCTTGCAGGTTCCCATACCTACATGTGATTGCTAGTCGGCGGAGGGCAGCCACATAGTCGTCGATCGATTCTCCCGCCTCTTGTTTCCTCTGCTGGAAGTTGTAGCGGTCTATCGAGACACAGACCGCTGGGCGATAGTGGCTGTCCAGGTCGTCCAGTGCATTCACGAAGACATCCGTTTCCTCTGCACCTCTCTCCTTGGGCACCAAGTTCTTATAGACCCGTACCCCTTCTGGGCCTAAATTGTGGAGCAATAGTCTTTTTTTTCTATCCGGTTTGTATTCGCCTTCACTTTCGTCCTCCAGTGCCTCGATGTAATTGAGGAAATACTCTTTCCAGTCTTCCCATTTAAGTTGAGGTTCGCCTGGTCTGGTCAGGAACGGGACGGGCGCCATTAGGGTTGACGCTTGACTCGTCATTCTGGCTTCACCTCTGGGTCCTCCTTCCTGGGCTCTTTGGGCAGGCTCACCGGACGCTCCTGCGTTCCCTGCCGTGTCACCTTGGCCTCTTGGGCTGCCCGGGGTATTGTCCCTTGTGGTGTGCGCTGTCTGTGCACCCTTCCCCCCTTCCTCTGGAGTTGGGGTGTCTCCTTTGGTTGCCAGGATGCTGCCTGGGGGTTCCTGGAGCCTTGGGCCGCACTGACCTGCTTCTATGCCTTGGAACGTTCCTTTCTTCGCTGTTACGCTGCTGCCACGCCCTTGCTCTTCTGTGTGGTACCTGTGCTTCACTGGCCCGTGGATGCAGACCGTGGAGGTATCCTATGTTCTTTCTTCCTTTTTTTTTTCTAGCACCTGGTGGTGTTCGAATCCCAGCCTCGTCGCCACTGTAATGTTCTTTTCTCCCCCACAGTATACACGGAGACTTCTGGTGTGAGGAAACAGGTTTATTCATACAACAAGAAATTCCAATCGCAAAGGGCGCCGAGCGTCTGGCTATGACCAGCTCCAGCCGCCAACTGTCACTCTCCTGTTCGCGCCTTTCCTTTCATAGTCCTGCGCGTGCGCCGTGCCGCTCTAGCTTATGACGTAACGCGTCCTCGCGTAAGCGTCCATAAGCTAGAGCGCATACCACAGGGCCCCTTGCGATAATGTCCGCAGAGCCCACTGAATGCCTCCTTTCTTTGCGACCTCCCACAGGGCCAACAGCGATCGAAATTCCTCTGCAGTAGCTGGAGCCTCCTTGTTGCCTCGCACCTGTTTTGGTGGCATCTTGATTAACTAACGCACAAACCAAGTCTACCTCCGCGTCACTTCACTAAAGAAAGCAAAAGAGAGTTAAATGCTTGCCCACAATTCACTCAAATTACCCGGGGTATCAGAAATACTCACTATTCCAGTGTCCTGTGCCTAATCTAGCTTGGTACCCCCTGGCAGCCAGCCAAATCATGCATTACATACACTGGCTCCCGGTGGCTAAACGCTGTGCCTTCGAGCTGGGCTGCACCATCTTTAAATCCCTTGCCGGGAATGGCCCAGCATTCATCTCCACAAGGATTCAGCGCTATACCCCACTTGTGAACTGTGCTCCTCTCATCTGAATCTGCTTCCATCCCCGCTTTCAAACGTAAAAAACACGGTGGTTTCAGTTTCTCAGTCCTGGCCCCTCAGTTCTGGAATTTACTTCCTGCTGGACTGAGGTCAGTAACCTCCTAGGCTCAGTTCAGAACACTACTCTAGCCCTTGTTGTTCTCTCAGGCATACGAGTAAAGCATCTGTTTTGCGTCACTGTCGCCCTCCCGCTCTCAGCGCCATGAAACCTTTTGGTGTAAGGCGCTTAATAAGTCATTTTAATATAACATAACATAGCAAATCCCTTGGACTAGAGATATTAACATCAACAGTGCAAGTCTTAACTTATGAATGCCTGGCTACTGCAATTGAGAGTGAAAAGTCAATCAGCTAAGTTTCTGTGAGCTATGCGTGGTTTTCAGTTAGTATCATTCCATTTGAGGTAGAAACATTATTGTTTATTAGCAAAATGGTTTACAGTGAGGATGTATTAAAAAGATCGTAGTTAAAAAACTTTGGGCCATATGTTTCAACATTCCGTTTTGCGATTCCTAAGTAGCGATTTTTAAGGAATCGCTATTTAGAAATCGCAAAATGGTATGTATGTAGAAATTAGATTCTTTTTAGTGATTTCTTAAAATTCCTTAATTGCGATTAGCAAATTGCTAATTGCAATTAAGGAATAATTTCCCATTCATTTCTATGGGCCAGGAGGCCCATAGGAATGAAGGGGAAATGTTCGATTCGCAATTTGCTAATCACAAATTTAGAATATTTTCCAAAGGACACCCTGTTGCACCCCTGAAATCTGCATGGGTGCACATGTGGCGCACAGACATGCCCTAAGGGCATGTCTGTGCGTCACATGGCACTTTGAAAAATAAAAAAATATTCATTTTGAAAGGAATTCGCAACTTACCACCAACTAGAAGTTGGTGGTAATTTGCGATTCCTTAAGCCAATTTGCTATTTTTTTGGGCTTCTTACATTGCATTTAAGGAATCGCAAAATTTGCGATTCCTTAAATGCAATCGCAAGATAAGGAATCGCATATTTTGTGATTCCTTATTTTAAATGCAGATTTCCTTCATACATACCATTAGTCCAAATTGCATTCGCAAATGCCGAAATTCTGCAAATTTTCGGCGTTTGCGAACTCAATTTGGCTAGATACATATGGCCCCTAGAGGACAAAGATTGACTACTGCAAATGTTTTTATTTTAAAAGCCATTGAATATGATTTGCTCATTAAACGAGAAATAGAAAGACAACCATTGCATATAAGTACTGTTGCACATTAAACATAAAAAAGTAATCTGTGACAGAATAAAATAGCAAAGTGAATTAAACATCATGCAGAACTGTACAAATACATCTTCATAAATTCAACAAGGATTGCCTTTTTGTTTTTATGTTTTGTTGAAAAAACGTTAGTTAATTTGAGTCCTTCAATTTCGCCTGCCTCCTTTAGCTGTTTGTCTCTGTCAGTGATAGAATTCGCCGCATTTCATAGCGTGTGAGCTGTGACGTAAGATTGATCTGAAAATAGTATTGATTTCTTCTTCTCATCCTCTTTTGCTCTTTCCTAACCCTATTATTTACTTTGGATACATCCATGGATGCTCCCCTATGACTTTGTTTTCTTTGAGAAGTGTATAATGGCAGGTGTAGTTCTTATGTGTGTCACACATCTGCTACTGTTTGCATTTCTTTTTAACTAAAAGGTTATTTATTTGATTCATGCACCATTCACGCAGGGCCCACATCTTTGCTAGAGAGAGAAGCGTCCAGCACCGGTCTGCCTCTAGGACCAGAAATACTGGACTCCAAAGGTCAGATATTTATGGAGCATACATGGCGTTTGTGTCACAAAATGAATTTCCAGGGTGTTTGACAGTATTTATTTCTACGGTGCAGACACTCGGTGAAAGGAAGCAAATGGGTTGTGTTGGTTTTTAGGTCTCGCATTTTCCATTCCGAAGGAATGGGAAATGGCGAGAATTCAAGTGCTCAAAATGCTCATCAAACCAAGGGCTTTTTGGTGCGGTTTTCTTTGAGTTCACGTGAATCACGTGACCAAACAAGCATGCGCATCAGCCTCCCTCCCTCCTAATTGCATTTTTTCACGGCCGCCACCACATCAAAGGGCTTCTCCCAGCGTGCGGTCTGCGGCTTCTCCTCCCCTAATTATTCATGGCTGGCCGGTGGCCGGCCGTACTTTCAGTTTCCCGGCCGCTCTTGTTTTAAAGTAACTTCTCATAAATCCCAGCTTGCCAAATGATGTAGGACGAAGGACTGGCTAAAAGTGACAGGCTTGCCACAGAAAGACTTGCATCAATCATTACAATGTTACCCTCCTGTCCATCTCCTCAATATTTATATCTTTCTTTTCTAAACAACTCTCTGCAGCATTCCCTCTGTCATTCTTTCCAGCATCGCCTCTGATTTAAAAAAATAAATAATCCGGAAGTAAAGAAAGAACAAACAGAACCAGGTACATGGGGTGCAAAATAATATTAATAAATCAACCTCATTCCCACTTCATTGCTCCGTTAACTGTTCACCTCCCCTCAGCCAATGGATGCATTTTTTTATAGCCCCAAACATGTGGACATCTCTTCTTACGTTTCATAAAATGTGTTTACATTTAGCAATTGCAGATCTTGCATACTAACTGTGCCTACAATTTCACAGTCGGCTGTATAGGGAGTGCGTGCTTCCTGCTTCTCCAGCTCCTTCCTCTCTGCTGGAAACAGACAAAAGGCGCCAGTGGTGCACAACATAGACGGAGCCATCCGGCTTAATGATTGGTTTGGAATTCCATGTGTTAACAGTAAACAGACCAGAGGCGCCAGGAGAGCACAAGCCACACAGAGTTGCACCCCCACCTCCCCCTCTCGCCTTAGTCAAATGAGGTGTTTGTAACCAAGGCTGCGTCGTCTTTGGTGCGTTTATAATGTACATGGGCTGTTTGGGTTCACGCTGGGTAGCGCTGCAGCCATTGACTCTCCCCCAGCCCTACCCTCCTTTGGCTTCTATAGCGCACTGTTGTAGTACTGTTAAGGTGGGCTAAAATACAGGCACTTTCTTCTAAACTAAACATATGTTTGTGGTAATCTCTTTGTTTTAAAGTGCAAACAATGTTTTAAAATGCTGCCGCTGTTAGTTACACGAGGTGTTTGTAACCGAGGACACTTCTCCACATGAGCGCCTGCCTCTCGCACGCATGTGAGTGCGTTTCAACTATGTTTTATTAGTACCGTGCTGTGTGTTGGCTTTTTCATATGTTGTCATGGGTCTATATTTTTATAATAATGGCAGCGCTTTAGGCAACGCCACCTGCAGATAATTACCCGGCCGTCTGCTGAGGGAATCAGCAGCGCTGCTCTCGAAGAATAACACGGGGGTCCATAGCAGGGCCACGCGACCGGTCCGGCGCGCTCTCCACCCTGCTACCGGGGGCCAAGACAGGCAGGGATATCCTTAAATTGCACAGCCAACAAAACTCCTGGGCAAATGTGGTAAGGGGATAAACAAGGGCACGGCGAAAACATGGCAACAGTCACCGCATGCAAAACTCGATTGCTGTTTAATTTCCTACCCCACCACCATACACGCATACAACCACTCACACATACAACCACTCACACATACAACCACTCACACATACAACCACTCACACATACAACAACTCACACATACAACCACTCACACATACAACCACCCACACATACAACCACTCAAACAACTACACACACAACCACACACAACCGCACACACACAAACACACACATCTGTCGCCCTCACTCTATCTATTCCCCTCACTCTATCTATCTATTGCCCTCACTCTATCTCTCTATCGCACTCACTCTCTATCAATCTATCTATCGCCCTCACTCTATCTATCGCCCTCACTCTATCTATCGCCCTCACTCTATCTATCGCCCTCACTGTCTATCTATCTATCGCCCTCACTCTGTCTATCTATCTATTGCCGTGATTCTGTCTATCTATCTATCGCACTCTATCTATCTATCGCTCCATCCCCAGCATCACTCAGGGGCACCACAGCATCACTCAGCACCACCACAGCAATATGTTCTCTCAATGTTTGAAGCTTTATTTCAAATGTCACAAAAAAATGTTAATATTTCACTTCTGTTCTTGGATTTTAGTCAATGAACATAATCTTCACAACAGTTATTTACAAAAGTTTAAGCTATTGCCATTAAAAAATACAATCCCTTTTATTAAATTATTAATTAATTAAAAAAATCAAAAGCCAATGTTAATTGTAATATCAATACATCTAAGTAAAGGCAATACAAAACATGTGACATTACAAATACTAAAAGTGTCACATATGCTAAAGTTAAAAGTATTGGCATTGTAAATCACAAAACATAAATATAAAATATCATTTAAAAAACCAATAGCTCCAACTTTCCTACTGTGAGACCTATTGGCAATGCCAGTGCTTGTTATGGCAGCTACTCAGAAGAATTTATTTTTAAGTCTGCATTAATAGAAAGGCTAAAGTATCTAAAGTATCTAAAATGCTAACGTAAATGTGCCCAACACCAATAAGCATTTAGAGATCTAGGTTAAAGCTTTAAAACCTGGCTAAATATTATGCAATATTTCAATCACAGTACTGTAGGATACCTTCTTACCACCGTGGATGTAACAAGCAGAGTTCACTCAGATCCTCATCAGGGCATAGCTGCAAATCTTACATTACTGGAGCATGGCTGTCATCATGTATGTGTGAAGCGGGGACAGGCACACAGGAAGCTTCAATGAACAGATGCTTGGCAGACGTCTCCGACAGTCAAACACTTTAGACTCATTGAAATCATGTATACATCTATTACACCATGGATACTGTCCCAGCAGGCACAGCGGTCTGCAGGAAGAGTGTTGATTGGAAGGCAAACAGGAAGAACAATGACAGGGCTAGAGTGGGTTTTCTGCCTTATCACAGTTTGATGTAAAGACAATGGTCTTCCTGGGTCAATAAGAACCAGAGAGGTTTCATTCAGATTCTCTGATCAATAAAGATACTTGAGTTAGAGAAGCAATTACTCCGTTCTTGGCAGCAGATAACCAGAGTTACAACAGGAGAGTATAGTAGACATCCTTGTATAAGGTACCATGTGTGCAGCTGAGTGGTACTCACCTTGGTAAATGTGGTTACCAGTGTCCAAATGTTATTTAACATATATGTATTTTAACTTCTGAAAATAGTTTCATGTACTAATGAGTGAGACTCTCCACATAATACAATAATTGTATTTGATAAGTATTAACTTTATTCGAGTAATTATACTTAAATGTGAAACTTATTATTCATTCATATAGTTATCAATGCATACATGTATAGGTCAAGACATAAAGAAACAAACAGGAGGGGCGGAAAAGAATAACATGATACCTGCAATTTTTGCGGCTGCAAAGGACAAACTTAAAGGGGGGAAAAACCTGACCTCCATGGAAGTAGAAACCGCTCTCTCAATTGACATAAATGAAGGAATGGATGCGTTAGGGGCTGCAGACAATGGCATACATATTAACAAGGCTTCCGTATCTGCAAAAGGAGTGGCTGGGATGGCTGTAGTAGAGTCTTCCCCACCTACAATTATTAACTCAAATACTCAACTAAATCAACAAATTTTTGATGGCGTACTTTTTGAGGCAAATGTGTCCCAGATACCGGTAGAAGGAGGTGTGGGGAAAGATCAAATCACACAACAAGATGCGGATTCTGGAGATTTTTACTCCCTGTCGGAACAATCATTTCCTTCGTCCTGTGAGGATTTAGTTTCGCAATACGCTCAGCATATGAGTATGGAAGGGGGTAGTCCATCCAGTAGTATATGTTTGGATGACTCAGTGGCTGTAGATATAGTTGAGGACAGTCCATTCACAGTGCGTAAAAATATAGGGAAAAAGACAGACAATAAGGGTGAAGGTGGCACTCTGCATCAACTTCAGGATGGTTCCCCCGAGGTAGCGGACGGGGTTGTTTCATTATCACTGATTTACGAATCTATAATTGCCCTACGCGACAAGACAAGGGAGGAAAGCCAGAGATTTCAAACCCTATGTCGCAAGCTTCAGAGTTCGGTTCGCAGACTAGCCAAATCACAGGGGGACTTTGCATCTAGGTTCAACGAGGCTGAGACCCGCATTTCAAATCTAGAAGATGTGGTGGGGCAACAGAAAGTAGTGACAGAGTCACTGCAGGGAATAAAGGAGGACACCCAGTGGAAATTAGCGGTCTTTGAAAATAGAGCACGCAGAAATATTTTGAGGGTCCTTCAAGTGCCAGAAGGAAAAGAGGGCCAAGATCCAAGTAAATTCCTAGTGGACTTATTTAAGAACGCTTTTCCGGAGTTAAGCAAATGGGACTGGGATCGTTTCCCTTTCAATATTCGAGTACGCGCAGGACAATCTACTGGCAACTCGGGTGGAAAAAACTCGGACAGACCTAGGGCACTGCTAATTTCCTTCAATAGTTTTCTGGCCCGTGAGGAAGTTTTCAAACTCGCTCACCCTGACAAACGGAGATCTGGCCCAGGCTTTGAGTTTTTCGTTAGTCTGGATTTCTGCAAATATACTATGGAAAATCGTTGGCAGCTTCACCAATTAATTACACCGCTTCAGGCCAAAGGGGCACAAGTTTTCTTATTGAAGATAATATATAAGGAGCGTACACAATTTTGTACTACAGCAGGACCTGCTAAAGAATTTTTGAACAGTATTTAGAATCTAGTAAAGCTTTGGTCAACTGCTCAATCGTTCACCTGAACCGGACTATACAATTTAAGTAATGATGTTTGTCAAATTTGGCAGTCTCCTTTGCTGGCATGTTTCCCTTTTTTATTCTTTTCTTTCACTCCCTAAGGTTTGAAGATAAGACAATGTGGGTTGATGATTATGTTTTTCTCGCAGACGTAGTTTCTCCTGCACAAATTGAGGATTATTATTATTATTATTATTATATTTCTTATATAGCGCCAGAATCAACCCCTGAAGGGGTATCTCCGCGCTTGCCTTGGGAACCCGTCCTGGTTTTTCCCTGTGAGATAGCCCCTACAGGGCATCCCAAGGTGAAAGCCAGGCATCCCACCGCGGGGGCCGTTGTGGAGATTAAGCAAGCTTAATGCCCAGAGCTGCAGAGTGTGAACCCATGATTAGGTCAGGCACCGAAGCGAGAATTATCGAGTCCGTGGACATTTGAGCTCAACACCCTGCCGCGTCGGGAATCAAACCCTGGTCCCGGTTCTGACCGCTGCTTCAGGGTCTGCCTGCTCTAACCAGTGAGCCACACTTCTCCACTTCTCCACAGGATAATCTGGCTTTGGATTCTGAAGGCTTGTGGGTGGGGATAGGGAAACTGCCAGCCGGCATCTGCAGGACCATAAGTCATAAAGCCTCATTAATGGGAAGGGGGGGGAGTGGGGGGTTTGGGTGTTTGGGTTCGTGGGTGGTAAGGGAGGTTGGGTAGTTTTTGATGGCGGGGTAAAAGGGGAGAAAAAATCCACAGTTTCAGATTAAAAAAAAGAGAGTTAATAAAAAGCATCAAATGCAGCAAAAAAAATGTTGTGGGGTAAAGGTACTGCTTAGATGTCTCCAATATCATTGGGAAACCTTACTGGTGATCGATGGCGTCTAGTGATATTCGACTATGCTCTTTAAATGTTTCAGGTTTAAATAACATTAATAAAAGAAGGAGGGTAGCTGCTGAGCTACGTTACATTCACCCGGACATTGTTTGTATTCAAGAGACACATTTGCCATGGAATAAGCACCATTTGTTAGCAGAGCTGGGATTTTCTGTTCTTGTCTCTTCACAACAAGCAGGATTGACTCGGTGGGTGGCTATCATAGGCAGGGCCGGCTTTAGGGCGGTGCGACGGGTGCGACCGCACTGGGCGCTGACCTGTGGAGGGGGCGCTGGCCTGGGGGAGATATGCGTTTAGCAATATCCTATGATTGGAGAGATGAGGGCCACTTTTGCCCGGTGGTAGTGGGAGGAAGCGGTCATGTGGCGTGGGGCCGCCAAAAATTATTATCGCACTGGGCCCCATTAGCACTAAAGCCAGCCCTGATCATAGCTAAAATGAACATGTTTACTGTCCGTCGGAAATTAGCAGATAAACTTGGCCGATGGGCTATAGTTGAATGTGCTGGGAAGCTCAGGAGTGTTACCTTATGTAATATCTACGGGTCTAATTTAGATGAGCCAGCAATTCTGGAAGAACTGCATATGGAGCTTACAACATGGTCCACCCCTTTAATTATTTGCGGCGATATGAATATTAATTTAACCGGCCAAGATCTTGTGGGAAGGATAAAATGTTATAAAGGCCGAAAACCACAGGTCTTTAAAGCTCTCTCTAACATATTAAAGGTTTATGGCCTGGCAGATGTATGGAGCACACTATTTACAGCAGACCCGGGATATACTTTTTACTCTCACCCTCATAAAAAGAAAGTGAGGTTGGACTACTTTTTTATGGGTATCGCGTACTTGGCTAGGGTTAAAATGCAGATTTACCCCAACATTGCATCTGATCACTCTCCTATTGTTTTAATACTTTCTGGGTGGGGGGAAATGGGCACTTTTTAAAAATTCTCCTTCGACCGGAAGTTGTGTGTGAATGATGACTTTATAGAGCATATGTCAGGGTGGCTAAAGGAATTTTTTGCCAACAATAGGGACTCAGCTAACATTAGTATTGTGTGGGATACCTTTAAAGCTTGTTTTAGGGGGGAGGTGTTAAGCTTTGGGTTATCTCAACAAAAGAAATTACAAACAAAGATTGAGATGTATTATCTGGAGTTGCAACTGGCCGAGGAGAAATTGACGCAGGGTATTGCTGTACAGGGCAAAATAGCCAATTTAGAGGATGAGGTTGCGAGAAAAAGGGCCAAAATCTTGGGGTTTGGGATAGTGAGAGTGCAAGAAAGTATTTGACACAGAGGAAAATATGTCACGAATATGGTGAATCAGTTGGAAGATCCTTAGCCCTTAAACTACGTATGAATGAAGCTAGTCATAATATTGCTGCTTTAAAAGACAATGCAGGTGTTTTAAGGTCTGATCCAAAAGAGATCTTGGCTATTTTTCAACAATTTTATACCAACCTTTATACTACTCAGCAAGGGGGGGTTTGTGGAATGAATACCGACTTCGTTTGGGGAGCTCTTTAAATTAGATTCAGCATCACTGGATATGTTGGATGCCCCGATAACGCTGGATGAATTAACAAACGCAGTGAAAACGCTGGTGATGGAAAAGGCTGCGGGCCCTGACCAGCTACCCGTGGAGATATATAAAGTTTTTTTTGACCATCTAAAAGAGATGATGTTGGCTACGTTTAGGGTGGCTCAAACTGGGTTAGCACCAAAGACATTGGACGAAGCTGCAATTGTAGTTTTTAGTAAAAAGGGCAAATAGCTAGAGCTTCCTGGCTCATACCACCCTATATCACTTTTACATTGTGATGGAAAAATATATTGAAAATTTTTAGCCAACCGCCTCTCTAAAGTTATATCTTCCCTGGTATCCCAAGATCAACACAGCTTTATACCCGGCCGGGGGACGGTGACACATATTAACAAAGTATTTACCTTGTTTGATATAGCGGAGGTAGAGAGGCGTAAACTGGGGCTGATCTTGCTAGACGCAGAAAAAGTGTTCGATCGTGTCGAATGGCAGTACTTATGGTTATTAATGGAAAAGTTTTATGACAGCATTGCAAGCTCTATATGCGTCACCTGTAGCTAGAATAGAAGTAATTGGATCAACCTCAGAAATAGTGCGGATTACTAGAGGCACGAGACAGGGGTGTCCCTGCTCTCCTCTACTCTTCGCTTTATATATCAACCCATTTATCGTAATGCTCTCCAGAAGTCAGGTTATTAAGCTCTTTGTGGTACGCAGTATCCCCTATACAGTATTTGCATATGCGGATGACATCGCGATAACATCAGAGTACCCGGCTTCCGCAATATCGGAGATTGAACGGCTGGCTGGGAAATTTGGTCAGATGTCTGGATACAAGTTGAATGTTATGAAAACGCAGCTTTTATGTACTGATACTGTGGTATTAACTGATCCAAGAGTCGTGGTGGAAGCCACATATTTGGGGGTAAAGATCCGGGCCTCAATGACTGCAGTAGTGGACGCAAATTGGGGATCATTATGTAGTAATATGGCAGACTCTCTGCAGAGGTGGGGGAGGTTGCACTTTACCCTGATTGGGTGAGCAAACATCTTAAAAATAAATATTCTACCGCGGGTACTATACCTATTTGGAGCAATGCCGTTAGAAATTTCGCCAGCTCAATTGCAGAAGCTACAGGCACTGTGTTCTAAATTTTTAGGGGCCCTGGGAAACCTCGAAGAGCCATGAGATTTATGTCATTACCAATTGCAAGGGGTGGTCTAGCAGTACCTGATTTTGCCCTGTATTATTATGTTTGTTTTCTACAAAAAATGGCTGTATTACTGTGTGGAACAGGATGAGGGTAATATAACAACAACAACTAGCAGCTCCATCTTTTATTTAGTTTTAGGAATTGAAGCTAATCGCAGTCTATTTCGGGAAATCGAATGGAGCTATTGCAAAAGAACCAGGTTCAAGACCTTGGATGCAGCAATAAAACGTGGAGAAAAGTACGCAAACTATTTGACCTAGGAGCTCTTTCTTACTAAACTCCTATGAATGCGACAAAACTGCTTCCATCTATTTTTGGTGACAGGGCTGCGAGGGGTTGGCAAGATAGAGGAATAGGCTTGCTTGGAGATTTATATGATCAGAGGGGAATCATTAAACAGTTTGGAGATTTAGTAATGGTATATAATTTACCACAGTCACAGTTTTTCAAGTTTTTACAAGTATGTGATTTTTTGTTAAAAAGGATATTAAAACTGATTTCAAATCCTCTGATTAAGGCTATTAGGTCACAGAGCACAATAGGAGTGATGTATAAAAATTTAATTTCGTGTAAAAAGGATGATTTGGAGAAATATACCTCACAATGGTCAGTGATATTGGGAGAAAATGAATCTGACATACTTATTGAAGATGAACTTATAAGATCAAAGGAAGTTCTCTTATCAGCAAATCTAAAAGTTCAATGTTTTAAAACTTTATTCAGACTGTATTACACACCAGCACAGATGCAAGAGTGGGGTAATCGCTATGATGGTAAATGTTTCCGTTGTGGGGGGGGGGGAAACGCTGATATAGAAGATATTTTTTTCAGCTGTGTTAAATTGAATTTCTTTTTGCACGACATCGAACATTTCCTATCCATTATTTTAGGGGATACATTTCACATCATTCCAGCCTTGATGCTTCTAGGGATGGGGCATTTAGTTACAAGAGGGAGTATTTTGTACAAACACCGACTGTTTTTTTTTGTTGCAATGACTGTGGCCCGTTTATGCATTGCGGGGGACTGGCTATGCCCTGAGGCACTAAGATTTGAAGTTTGGAGGACGAAAATGTATCAAGTAGCCAGCCTGGAATTTAAGTTATATTTAATAAAGGGGGCGAGGAAACGCAAATTAGGGTTGATGATTTGGGATCTCTTTTTGGCCCATATGAACACCTGATTTTATGTACTTCTGATTTACGATTATTATTTATGGTCTACGAGCAGTCATCTTATCTGATTGTTGGACCTGTAATATTGTTTGTATTACCCTTGATATGTAAGTTTTGCACTCCTGGACTCAATTTGTGTATTAGACACGTATTTACATTTGAAACTGTGGAAATAAATGAAAAAAAAGAAAAAAAAGAAACAAACTACGGTTCATACTAAGCATCCTCGAAGGCTAATACATTATGGATAAATGCGCCTGGAATGAACTGGTCATGCCCACAGCCTTCATGTTTTCCAGAGATGAGGAGGAGGCGCAAGAAAAAGACTTACAACGCGGACTGACTCTGTAGTGTAGTATCAGAGAGTGAGTGCTTGGATAGTATCTGTAAACATTTCCAAAGACGTTAGGGGGCAGTGGCGTCTCAGAAACCAGACTCAGGTGTTTACTTATTTACTCTGGTAGCACAACTCCTCTCTTGGTTACAAGGTCAACACTATGGCCCCAATTAGGGCCGGCTCAGAAAAGGGTGAGATATTTATTCTGACTGATATATTATGAATAATGCTGGGATCCTAATATTTAGGGTGCAATAAATAACACCCAATTGCGATGAATGCCCTGGAAAAGGGGCGGAATATGGAAATTTCCCGCAACAAAATCTGAACATATATATATTTATCTGGCACTTTTCTGACAGTAGATTTTAACAGGTTTTACCTTCCAAAATTCACAAAGGGTGTGCAAGGCCTATGGCACAGTTTACAATTGTGATATGTGCTGTAACAAAGGTTATTTGAAATAGTACATATGTGGTCATCTTTAGTAAGTGCACAATATAGAATATGTTTGAGAAATGTTTATTAACTTTAAAATGTGCCTGTGATATGTTATGATCCACGTTTGCGAAGTGATTCTTTTCTAAAAAAAAAAAAAGGCAATATTTTTTGGGCCTCCTGATGCCACATAACACCTCCATCTGTGATGCCTTTGAGCTGGAGAGGCCAAGTGTAAAGATCTGCCTGGTTCTCTATCGTGGTTTTGTGGATGTGCACCCTTGAATGATCTGGTCTCAAACCTCCTGTGTCTGACTGTGTAAGGTGCTAGTGTCAGCGCCCTCTGTGAGCCTGGTGTGGAATGCATCCACAGACTCCTCTGAGCCTTGTTTCTCTGGCCACAGTAAGGATCGCTCGTAGTCTGGGTTTGCTAATGGAGTAAAGCACCGATTGAGCAGTGCACAATAATGGCAGCCCTGGCATGTCCTGGTACAGAAGCCAATGCACAGCTGTGCAATATGCAAGAATTATGGGTGCATTTGCATCCCCAATGTGCCACCATGGAAAGGGTATGGGGCAGTCAGTATGGGAGCAGAGCCAACCTGTGAAGGTACAGGGAGCACAGCTGGAAACAGTTGTGTGGCTGGAGTCACCAGGGAGGAAGAAAACGCCTGGTTAGTTTACCTTCACTTTAGTGTGACTGGGAGACATGACCCGTCCAGGGCTCTCTGTGGAGAAGCAGATCAACTCAGCAGCTCGAGCATGGCCGTGGACAGGCAGCAGCATCTGTTGGCCCAAGCAGTGGACATGTAAGAGCCACGCCACACGCAGCATAGGGCACAGTCATCATGCCCACACGTTCACAGCAGCGCCACTGAAAGCTGGATCCAGTGATGGAGAGGGCAGGTGGGACGGCTGTGGTCGTGGCGCGAGAGCTGAATGACCCGGCAGCATTTGGCATGGTAGAATCAACCGCAATGGATCGCACACTGCTAGCCCCTCCTCCGGATCGCCCCCAAGGACTCTGGTACATATAGTTCATGAGTGGTTCACCTCAGTAGGTGAAAGTGAGTACTTGTTGTTGTGAAGATCCCTAGACCCGAGACATGGCCCAGGTCCCAGGATATCCTCCCTCATCAGTAGAGAACGTACCTGGGGTGGAAAAGAAGGCCGCCAAGCAACCGTCACTGGCCTCGATGCCTAACCGGCACGCAGGTGCGTCGTCCAGAAGCTCGTCAGCTTAAAGGCTCAAGGGAGCCCATTTGTAGAATCAACCGCAATGGATCGCACACCGCTAGCCCCTCCTCCGATCGCCCCCAACTATCTACGCGCAAGGGCGCCATTGGAGTACACGAGGTTTGACCTTACACAGTGTAAGGTTCCCCAGTTGACTAAAATAACACCACAGCCCTGTTGTAGCTTAGGCTGCAGTGTACAGTGAGCTATTCATAGTATTGGTCATATTTATGTGCAGTAGCTCCACTTGATGGGTCGCTTCCATGCACAGACATGAAGCACCAGCGAGTGACATTCTGGGCAGCAGCATCTGTCTGACAAGACAATGTCCCCTTGCAAATGACCAGCCTGTATGCCAAGTGACTGATGTGATGAACTGCCCCTGTCTCTGTGCCAGAGGGAAGTGAGAGCTGCAGCTGGGGCTACAAGATGGTCAGCAATGGAGGAGGATCTGGGTGCTCTACAAGGAATGGCACCTTCATCACAGCAAAAAAGGGAAATGATCTAGAGGCCAGAAATAATTCAATGTTCAAACACCTAAAATAATTCACAATGTAGACAGCTGTGACCTGCTGCTACCTGAAGGTGAAGAAGACAATAGGGTTATTTGGGAGAACCAACAATGATGTGGATGCAACAAAGGCGAGATCCAGGGAACACCTCAGCTACACCCAACCCAACTACCACCACCAGCGGAAAGCATGGAGGGGAGCATGGTGGCCAAGGGAGGTGCTCACTCCACCCTCAACTCTCTCCATCACAATGACTATAGGACTATGGACTACTTTGAAAGTTATGGATAGTTATGGATGTTACTCTTCACCCATATTTACATTTTTGTTTACTTTTCATACTTTGAGGATGGGTGGTGTGCACTGTCCTGTATGCACAGAGGGAAAATACAGAATGTATTCTGCACTGATAGCAGTCTTGATGAAGCCCATTAGTTTGAGTGTCCAGGCACTCAATGCCCGCAGCAGGTGCATCCACTTGTCACATTGCTTAGTTCAGAACACTCATGATTGCATGGGGCTTCTCACCTATGTGGACTGGCTTGGGACACAAGAGCTGTTGAATATACACCTGAGCCAGCGCTAACCCCTAAATATGACCCAAGGACAGAGATCATTTAAAAACACAACAATTTTATTAGCAACAGGGCCCATCCCATTTTACCCATTAGGGGCCATATATATCAAGGTACCAATTTGCGATTCTGGAATAGCGATTTTTAAGAAATCGCTATTTCAAAATCGCAAATTGGTATGTATCAGGAAAATCGCAATTTTTTTGCGATTTCTTGATATTCCTTAATTGCGAATTCGCAATTAAGGAATACTTTCCCATTCATTTCTATGGGCCAGGTGGCCCATAGGAATGAATGGGAAGTTATTCTCAATTTGCGATTCACAATTTGCTAATCGCAAATTGACAATAATTTCAAGGGTGCAGGGGTGTCCAAAGGAAACCCTATTGCACCCCTGAAATATGCATGGGTGCACATGTGGCACACATATATGCTCTAAGGGCATGTATGTGCGTCACATGGCACTTTGAAAAATGCAAAAATGTGCATTTATCAAGGAATTCACAACTTACCACCAACTAGAAGTTGGTGGTAATTTACGATTCCTTAAGGGAATTTTGCTAATTGTTTTGGCTACATACATTGCATTTAAGGAATTGCAAAATTTGCGATTCCTTAAATGCAATCGCAAAATAAAGAATCGCAAATTGTGCGATTCCTTATTTTGCATGCAGATTTAGGTGATACATACCATTTTGCGAAAATGCGTTCACAAACGCCGAAATTCGGCGAATTTCGGTGTTTGCGAACGCATTTGGGCATGATACATATGGCACTAGATCCTTGGAGAACGGGTGCTGGATTAGGGGGGTTTTATTTTGTCAGTTTTGTATTCACAACTATAATTTCCTAGTTATTCATCATTTCTTCTTTTTCCTCTGGTGAACGGACCATTAGTTGCTAGTTTTAGTGATTATGGCAAATCTCAACTGTTTATTACCATAAAATAACGACAGACTCTGGCTTCAGGTTAATCATTTTATCTCAATTTTTCAAGATGCAGCATCATTAGAAATACAGTGCCACACAACTCACACATGTAAAATTCACAAAACAGTGCATATAATTGTGACATAAAAATCATATCAAAGCGGAGGCTCATAGATATAAAGAGGATAGTAACAAAATTACAGCAAACATAATTTGCATAGAGAAATTTCAATAGAGAATGCTTAATGAGATCGTACCCATTCGAAAAGAATAGGAAACCCACTTCCCTGGCCAAGGTTTGTGGCAGTGGTCTCCTGAGATATGCTCAGAAGACAAAGATCATAGGACAGGTTCCACAGATAACTCTAAACTTACTTGAAAAAACGTTCTCCCATCTATCTCGCTAATTCTCAGCTCCTCGGACGCAGTCTCCACCCAAAGCACTCCCGAAACTCATCTCGGACATAACTGGCACATGCATCAACGTAGGCTTTTGCGATTCCTTTATTGCGATTATTAAGGAATCGCAATTAAGAAACCGCAAAAGCCTATGCATAGAGGAATCGCTATCAAAATAGTGATTCCTAAACAGTCCTTAATTGCGACTCACAAATTGCTAGTCGCAATTAAGGAATGCTGTCCCATTCATTCTTATGGGCCCCCAAGCCCATAGGAATGAATTGGAGATTGCATGAGCAATTTGCGAGTGCCAGTAGGTACTTGCAAATTGCTCATGCAATTTCAAGGGTGCAAGGGTGTCAAAATGACACCCTGTTGCACCCCTGAAATTGATCTGTGCACATATGTTGCGCACACACATGCCCTTGTGTGTGTGCAACATGAAACTTTGAAAAATGCACAAAAAGTGCATTTTTCAAATTTTTTGCAAATTACCATGAAGTTCAACTTCATGGTAATTTGCTACTCCTATTAGCGAAAACGCTAACTTTTTTACTTTAATGCATTGCATTTAAGGAATATCAATTTGGGATTCCTTAAATGCAATCGCAATTTAAGGAATCACAATTTAGAGATTCCTTAAATTGCGATTCTGAGAATCTGCCCGTTTGCGACCGGTTTTTGCTTTAATGCATGTGCCTGTAAGTCTGTAGAATGTATTGCAGTTTCCAACGATGTGCGGTGTATGTCATAACTGGGGACCCCAGTTCTACCCTAATTCTGGGCTCCCAGACACGGATTTGTTTCAATCTTACAGCTAACTCGAACTGGGATTGGTTGGCCAGGGAGGAAGAAACATCTCACCACCAGGTTCTCATCAGTAATCCACCCAAACTGGTTCTTAATGCGAGTATATTATTTAAAATTAATACAATATCTATCTTTATTGTTATACATGTTTACATTCGAAACAATTTAATACATGTTATATTTCAACTTCCGAGTTGTAGTTACAAAAAGTCCATGGCGATGCAGGTTCCCACGAACACAAGTTTTTCACTTTGAACTAGACAATAGAGTTTCAATCAGCTCGGCCATGACCAAAGTTCTGCTTGACTGTGTAGGTCTTCTTTTTTCACGCAGGCGCAGTTCTATTTGGCTCATCACACAACTGCTTTCACTACATCAATTGCAGCAGCATAATTTTTTCAACAGGCCCTTTTTGACTAAAATAAGCAAACACAAGAAAGTATTAGTTTTAATAATGAAACTACATTCTGTTTACCGCCACCATTCTAATAACCCATATTATTTATTACCTAGCATTTGCGATTAGATAAAAGCGATTTTCCTGTTAATTTTGCACAATGTGCAAAATGTGCAATGTACAACATAGCATAACTAAAACAGTCATGCACACTTTCCCTGTTCTCCAACCAGGCTGCATTACAGCCTGCGTGGAGAACATGGCCAGGCCCCCATTCCCTGGAACCGCGACGCTCAGACCAATCACAACTCTGCATTGCAGTGTTGTGATTGGTCCAGGGAGCGGGGTGCTTACCAATCACAACACTGCATTGCAGCGTTGTGATTGGTCAGGGGAGCCTGGCTGTGCTTCCAGTTCCTGGAGTCTGATGGAGGAAAGCAGGAGCAGAGACGCAGGACCAGGCGGCAAGATAAGTGTCCACTACTAGCATATAACGTTAAAATACATTATATGACAAGGAGGGCTCCTGAATAGTGGCAGATTGGTATGAGTACTAAGTGAGAGAAACACAACATTTAGTAATATAAACATTTTAGGACATTCAAAACAGGAGATGTGAGAGTGTATGTGCGTTTTTGTCAATGAGAAATCTGACAGACACCCCGCCCTATATGACAGAAAGCACCTGTACACCACTGTTTATAAGAAAATACATTTATTAGGGGGGTGTAACACTCCAAGCACCCCCCCTGAAGATACGCCCCTTGAAAATATATATTTTTATGTGCGAAGTCCTTGGCCCTGACTGCGAAGTCTCCACAGTCGTAAAAGTTCTAGGAGTAAAATTAATGTTGTAGTTTGTGAATAAGAATAAATAGTAAACTTACACAGATATGTAAGTTTACCTTGGTGAATCAGGCCCTGAGTGAGGAGACACCGGTTAGTGTCATTATTTCCTGCTCCAGTGTATTTAAGCAGTAATCATGGGTCTCTTGATTTGTCCAAATGTGATCACTTGATGTTGAGACCTTGTAGTGTCAGAGGAACCGATCTATATCAGCATTTAGTATGAAGTAAAAAAATGTTAAGTGAGCTAAATCGGCTGATTTAGAGGTTGGAGTCATAACCGTGAGGGATGTCTCACCACCTTATTACATGTGCATTATATGGGAATGCTCTTGTAATTAGGGTGCAGGAAGGTGTGCAGATGTCCCCCATCCCCCTGACTCTACTTCAGGCTCAAGGTCTCCACATGCACTCACAGGCCACAGTATTTCCCACCAATATCAGTATAATAGGGCAGGTTCCATGCGTTTTATGCATCTGCACACAAACAAATGATGCTGTTTCGCACAGACAGGCACAGTTCGTCCCTCAAATACCTACCAGTACGGTTTACGTATGCACAGTTATAGTTACTGCAGGCCTCTTGTGTACTGTTTAGTACAAATCTGTTGCCTGGCCCCATGTTGGTCACAGTGAACTCCTCATACGGTGGAATCAGCACCTCTGACTCGTCAGGGAAAGCGGAGCAGTCCTGAATGCTAGCTCCAAGGGAGGTTCTTATGATGAAGAAGGAAGTGTTGCCAAATACCTCTGCTGCTCCTCTATCCAATGATGTTGAAGCAAAGTGGCCAAACCTCATTTTATTTTTTGATCCCGTCGGTGGCGAAAACTGAAGCCCACTCACTCCCCTGTAGACAACCCTGGCCTCCGTGTTGCATCTGTCTTTTAAGAGCTGGAGAGCTCTGGTCAGGTAGAAGTGCAAGGATTTGAAATGAAAATTGTTAATGTAATATTCTGTGGACTGGCCGCCCACCCGGACAGCGGCGTTGAAGTCCCTGTAAATGCCGTTACCGGTGTAGGCCAGCACGGCCACGCCGTACTCGTCTTTGAAGCCCTTGGGGAGGGGGAGCAGCGTGCCGCTCTTTTTCTTTTGCGCCCATTCTTGTGTTGCCCTCTCCCATTCCTGCCTTAACTGACTATTTCCGGACAGTTCTTTTTGTAAGAGTCCCTCTGTTATGATTCTTTGCTCCATTGCATCAGCACAGCCTTTGTACTGATCATCAAAGGAGTTCGGCGCCATGTCGAGCACGATTACGTTTGCCTGCTGGAAAGAGATGACAGCAGAATTAACACTGGGAGTGTATTGAGGCTGCACAGTACATTTACAACATGGCATCAGTAGGGCAGTGGCACAGTACAGGCACTCTAGGCCTCAAAGCAAGAATGGAAAATGTTACCTCATCCCTGCTCTGCTACAAAATGCAGCTTCAACTGGGGGGCAGTGGGACACTCACACCCATGGGACCTGGTGCCACTGATCCTGCTGCGCTATTGATAGCTGCCCCCTGGTGCTAGGTAAACCTTTGTATTTTGGAAAGTATGACATCTCAACCAGTTTTTACTGCACTGCTGCCAGATATCGCCTCTCTCTACACTGTGACGTCATTCTTTGCAGCTGTATCTCCACCCTAGGGCCTTGGGTGGGATCTCTCAACACTCAGCACTAACAGGCCAGTTTATATCTTGGCAGGCAGGCAAGTAGATTACTCCATCGCCCTTATGTAGTTCCCACCTGCCAAATTTAGAAACGACTGACAGGCTGGGGGTCATTCCAGAAGCACTGTTAGGAACCGTTGTCAAGGGAGCACCTGTCAATGCTTTTTTAAGTTTGACACATGGTTCCTTCAACTTGACATAGGAGTCCATCAGACTTATTTTTTTTTCCAAAAAGGAAATCAAAAAACATAATTTCACCCTAGCCATGGAAGATATCTCTATGGCGAGGGGGGCATTAGACAGTTTTCACTGCCCCTTACTGCCATGGTTTCATCCAGGAGTCTTGAGACCGGTAGGGGTGAGTAGTTCGTTTCCCACTCCCTGTATTATATAAACGCAAACTAACACTACTTCCACAGGTATACTACAGCGCCCAGAGCCCATCACTTTACAGCAATGAGCTCACGATTTAGGCTCTCAGTTTAATCCCTGAGTCTTCAGACCAGTAGGAGAAAGTAGTTCGCTACCGACTCCCTATATACTCTAAACGCTTACTAACACTACTTACACAGTTATACTACAGCGGCTAGTATCCTACATTGCCCAGAACCCATCACTTTACAGCAATCAGCTCGGTTTCATCCCTGAGTCTTCACACCGGTAGGCGTGAATACTTTGCTTGCCGCTTCCGGTATAGTATAAATGCACGATAGCAGTCAGTAGTTCGCTTCCCACTCCCTGTATGGTATAAACACCTACTAATACTACTTCCACATGTATGCTACAAAGACCAGACCACATCACTTTACAGCAATGAGCTCACGGTTTAGGCTCTCAGTTTCATACCCAAGTGTAGTAGCATATCATCTCAGCACCATATCTGAGCAACACTGCACTTTCAGACCGGTAGGAGTGACTACTTCGCTTCACACTCCCCCACAGAGGTTACAGTGCTCCTATCCTCCTTTCATACTTTTTTTACTCTTTTTTCCCCTTACTCGCTTCAATGGAATCACAAAATGGCGGCCAACTCTTTCTAGTTGCAACCGCTCGCAACCAATAAGCAGCAAGCTTGTGCTCGTAACACCTCAGCCAATCAGATGGCAGAATTCCCAAATATTGATATCTGTAAATTTTGATATTTCTCAAAAACTACAGAATGGATTTACACCAAATATACAAAAGCGTGCTTTCTAGACCAAACCCTTCTCCCTGCCAAATTTGGGGTAATTCAGTTCACCCGTTCGACCTGTAGCCTTGCCTAAGGTTTCGTATGGAAATGAACATGGAGAAAACATGTTTTGGGACCCCCCTTTTTTCTCGGCCCCCTCATGACAAATCACTCCTAAACTTTTAACATAGGAGCTGATATGAACAAAGAATTTGTTTGTAAAATTTCATGAAGATTCATCAAACGACACCACATTTATAAGCAAAACAAAAAATGTTCTTCTTATGGAAACTTGGTCCTAACTATAACTACCTACTGGTGAGTGCCAGTAGGTAATAAATTGTTTGTATAATTATTGTTAATGTTTTTAAATACATATTGTAACTTTTTAGTTGTTTGTAAATTTAATTTAATTGCAAGTGTTGTAGAGACGTGGGGTTTCAGTAGTGAGGAATTCCCACAACCCGACAATTAGAACATATTGTTTGGGGTCAAGGACAACATGCTTTCATGTTTAGTTTGTCCTTGGGACAAGTAGGCCAAACCCCTAAAGCACAAAGCACTCTGGATGGCAGTCTACAGTACCACATTATGGATCAGGGAAGGGCATTATCTGCAGTTAAGGTAATATCTGTGCTTGTATGTCAATGCTGGTCAAACTTGTATTTATGGTTCATTAACCCCTCCCCTGCTGATGACGGAACCGCTCCGTCATCAGCTGCGGTGGCGCTCTGCTGATGACAGAGCCATTCCTTCATGGCCTGGCCGCCGCGCCTGCGCGGCGCGTTCTATTGAGCGGGGCGGGCCATGACGGAACCGCTCCGTCACGAGCACAGCTTAACCGCGGCTGGTGATGGAGCGGTTCTGTCACCAGCATGCGGCCGCCGCGCGGCGCCCCGCCCTTTTAGCGCTGCGGCGGAATAGCCGCCGCAGCGAAAGGGTTAATACAAAGCCTTTCTTATTAGGGTGAGCGCCCTAAGGAAATGTTTGTAGTAAGTTCAGACTGCACTACTGGCAGTGGTTCGAGTGCAAAAATGTGTACACATGTTTGCAAAGTTTAAAAATATGAGGCTATAAACAATGCTCCCACAACGCTTTCTCATTAATTTAATAAACTAATTAAATGCAAATATCTGCAACAGCTTAAAAGCAAGATTGATGGTCCTTTGCTTCAAAATAAAATGTTCGCAAAATACTGCAATCAGGAAAAACAAAATGCTTTGCTAAACTACTGTAGGTAGCATTTCTTTAAAGCATCATTTAGTAATATGTGTTGATGCATACTAGTATTTCCAAAAAAATTCATAATGGAAAATCAGTGCAACCAGTTTCAACAAGATAATAGGAAACATGAAAATTACCAAGCATTCGTAAAGCCAATAGATCAGATATTGGTTGTCAGCCTTTTGGTTTTGTCAATGCGTGTCTTGTTTTGATATGGTTTTTGTGAAATGTTATTGTTGTGGGAGCTGCCAGGCCCTCACCAACAAAACAAACTTTGGCAAAAAAGCAATAATATTTTGTGGTCTCAAAAAGCACACTTTGCCACAGTAGGCCCAGGCACTGAACAAAACTACTTTGTGTGCCGATATGCTCTTTGTGAAAGAGCAGTAGCCAGTCAATGGATAGAGAGAGATAGCATTTTAATAAAAACAAAAAATCTTGGTTTACTCCAAACCTAATTATGCACCCAACTCTTTCAAAAGGCACAGAATTGCACCCTTTGTATATGTTCTTGCATTAGTACGGGCTAGAGTGGGAATAGTACATTTTATGTTAATCAGAGATGACTAGCCTATTTGTGAAGGATTACAGGACTCAGGACTGTATGACAAAGTGGAAACCATTAGGTTGCTTCATGAAGCCCTCAACACTAACCTAGTTGGTGGCATGATTCATCGTCCGGCCCACCCAGTGACACTGAATGTGTCCCGGGTGTGCTACTATGCCTGGATACAGCGGAGCTGGTATGTTGTTGAGTGTGCAGTGTGGGTGACGTGAAAGTGAGATTTAATTTGTACCTCACCCCCCTGATCCGCTCCCTCCAGGGAAGGAATGTCACTGCATTTAACCATGCAGATGACATTCAGCTCATTTTCAATCTTGACTCCTCGCAGGATGCGGCTCAGGATTTCCAGTCTACCCTCTGTCATATTAGCAATTGGATGGGCATTCACCATCTCAAACTCAACCCCGACAAGACGGAGCTTGTTCTTGTCGGAGGTCCATCCAACCCCTGGAACTCCACCTTCTGGCCCCCTGCCCTTGGCCCCTCCCCTTGCCCTGCTGACAAGGTTAAAAGCTTGGGGGTCTATATTTCACATGATCTTTCCATGCAACATCAGGTCAGTGCTACAGTGTCTTCCTGCTTCCACCAGCTCAGAAAAATTCGTAAAATAGCCCATTTTCTGACCACTGAAGCTCTCACCCTGACGTTGCTGGCATTAGTCATCTCTCGGATTGACTATGCCAACGCCTTGTACGCAGGTATCCCACAATACCAAATCAAAAGACTACAGCTGATACAGAATCAGGCAGCCCGCCTGATTTACCACCAACCAAAACATCATCACGTCCGTCCTCTACTCAAAGCCCTTCACTGGCTTCCTGTATCAGAGCGTTGTAAATTCAAACTAGGCTGTTTGACCCATAAATCCCTGGCCGGCATCGGCCCCTCCTTCATCTCGTCTCTTTTGCACCCGTACGTCCCTTCTAGACCCCTCCGATCTTCCCACCATGCTCTCCTTCAGACGCCCAGGTTTAGGCGCAAAAAGCACGGAGGCCTCAGATTCTCTTTTTTGGCCCCCTCACTCTGGAACTCTCTCCCACTGGAACTTAGACTTTCCTCCTCTTACCCTCACTTCAGGTCTCTCCTAAAAACTCACCTTTTCCGCTGTGCTTACACATAAGCTCCCTCTCCCTCCCTCCTTTGTCTCTTTATGATTTAGTGAACAGCGCCAAGAAACCGTCCGGTGTATGTTGCTCTTTATAAATCATTTTTACATTACATTTTACATTTTACATTACATTACATTACAAAAGGGCTATACAGTGGTCCCAGCACCCAAAGGGATAATTAGTCTTTAATAACTGGGCCTCAGTTAGCATTTAAAAAGGCAAGTGGATGTGATTGGAGTATATATTAGGACCTCCTACATCCAGGTGTGGTCTACATGTTTCAGCCAGGCCTTTGTAGTAAAACTGGCTTTCCTCAGGACCATTGATTAAGTGATGGTGCAATCTATACTTAAGTCAGTGTGTTCATTGTAAAAGTGTGAAGCTCTCACTAAGGTGCTATATATGTGGGAGGGGGATTCCCTCTCCAAGAATTAGTGGACATACAATACGTATGACGGACAAACATACAGAGGAGAGTCTTTAGCATGGTTGCTTACATCACAATTGCCGATTTGTAAGGTGCAGTGTAGACGATAAAATACGGCAAAGGTGTAACCGTACTGGTGGTGCGGTTAAAGTGAAAGTTAGTGGAGTATGCATTTGTTTGTGGTGGGCTAAGAGACGTAAGCACACACACAAGTAAGTGGTGGATACATTAAAGAGGTATGGTAAATTTTACCCCTTTGGTGTGTAATGCTACTGTTGCACTAAATGGAGTGGGAATAGTAAATTGTATACCTCCTTAGGCCAACGCTATCCCTAACGGTTACACAGACTGGAGTGAGAATAGTAAATTTTCCTCCTGCTGAGTCCAAGGCTTTCCCTTCTGTTGCGCAGAGTGGGGTGGGAATAGTAAATGTTACCCCTCATGACTCCAATTCTTTCCCTACTGTTGAACAGACAGGAGTGGGAATAGTACATTTTCCCTTGTCTTAGTTTAAAGCTTTCCCTACTGTTGTATGAATTTGAGTGGGAATAGTTGATTCATAATTCCTTGAGGTGAATAGTCTTACATATATAAAGGTATGTAATTTTTTAAGATAGTTTTAGTATAACATATAAACATACACACATACAGATATATGTGTGTGATTGTCTAAATTAGTATAATTTATATATATTTTTGGATATTACTTAAACAAGTTTAATTTACATTATATTTATATTAAGGACCTGAAATATGATGTCGGGTGGATCGCCCCACCAGGACGTCTGTGGCGATCTGTCCGACATCTGAGGCTGCGGTCCAACCACTGCATAATGATGCAGTCGGTTGGAGAGCAGCGGGCGGAGGGACCGACTGATGCCTCCAACAAGCTCAAGTAGGCCATCGGAGCATTGGTTGGAACGTAATCCCTATATTTGGGGAGGGGCTTGTGGAAGGACCGCCTTAGGGATACCGATGTCCCTTTTCCCTCTGCCCTTACATAGTGGTCGGACCGCCATGTAACAGAAGAGGGAATGGGACTTGGTGACCCCTATCCTCAGCTTTTGTCCCTGGCGGCACATGTGGTGCCAACTATCCATGCACTGTGTGCCAGGCACCACATGGTGCCTGGCTCATGGTGCATTGATGTCTAACAACTGCCCTTTTCAACTGCACTTTTTGCTGCAGCCCTTTTATAGGGCCACAGCACAAGAGAATGACGGTCGCATTGTAAGCGGGCAGGTGGGACCGCTAACATATAGTCATCACAAACCTGCCCGAGGCGATGGCCGTCGGACGCTCGTCCAACCGCCATCGTAATGAGGGACTATATGTTAAAAATATTTAAGATTAACTACTTTTAACTATATATATATATATATATATATATATATATATGTTAAAAGACATTCTTGTCTATACTTTTTCGATATTAGTGTAAAACGATATTTTGTCTCAATATTTTTGTACTTACCTGTATATGTATAGGAAAAAGATATATTTGTGCACGATACTTTTGACACGATCTTATTGTTGCACAGTATTTCTGGTTTCGAATTTATGTCAGTGAACCACTTTATTTCTCAGGTGGGATATGTTTCCACCAAAGTTGAACCTTCTACAGTACATAATAAGGTTGCTAACACACTGACATGTAGGAAAAGTTTAGATAGTGTTTTTAATATTAATCTTTAGACTAAAATGATCGGTGAATATGAAGAAATTACAGGAAAAAAACTGTTTTGTATGTACTTTTCTTCCTTCATCAACATGTGAAAGCTTTACTGATTTACAGCTTCCGATATCACATGGGTTGACTGTAACATGTTCATTAGTGTTTTTAATAAACATTAGTCTATGTCACCATATTGGTAATATGTTAACATTTTGCTGGAGTACTTACCTGTTAAAGAGGGAGAATGGATGAATTAACTTTCAGTACGTTTCTGAATACAAGTGCACAAACTGACTCTGATACTAAAAAGACTAATTGGAAATATGTATGTAGTTTGAGTGCAGGGGAAAGAAAGTGTGTCGTATAATATGATAAAAGGAGAGCAAAGATTCTGAGAGATTAGAGGAATGAAAAGAAGATGGGGGAGCAGATTGACTCTGAGGAATAATATAGACTCTCAAATTTTCATCTGAGATTGAGGCCGGAGCATGAAAAGGAGTGTAAGATATTTATTGTACATCATGAAATTTCAGGGAGAGGGCCTGTAGAATATGGAGGCAAGAACAAATGTGAAAGAAACTATTTGGTGAGTGGTGATTTCTTGGTTGACGAAGAATCAATTTCGAGATGGATCTATAATGTGTGTTTATTTCAACCTACCTCTTAATTGGGAGGGTTTATGTTGTCTGACTTTACTATTTCCAAAGGCTTATCATGTGCATGGTATGAATGATGGTGTTAGTTTGAAGGGAGTGAAGTCTGATTTTGGGCAGCTAGTATTACATATATTAGGAACTATCATTCCACCTTCAGAGATTGCTGTGAATGATATGAAAATTAGGAGACTTTCTACATTTAGCAGATAGGTTGGTTTATAACACAGTGGGAGTACTTACACAGATTACTTATGAGCCCAACGATAATGCTATACCGCTTTGGATTAGACATGCTTTTCGCGAAGGTAGGTGGTGTTTACAGTCTATTTTATGTTAGAGAATGTTGCACTTTTATAGCCCATCTAACAGGCTTATTAATGCGTATATAACTGACATAACAAACAACTAACGTCAGATAAAGGCATTAGAAGAGCATGGCTTATGGGAATTAGAAAGTCCTGGGCTAGTAAGGTAGGAAAGGGTTTTAGCAACAGTGGTGTGAATCATACATCTCCCAGGGAGGGGGAGATTTATACTAACCCCTGGAATTGTTGTGGTGATTTATGCAATTGTTTTTGTTAAAATCTTCGGGAATCATTTTTCAGAGGTGTGGGTGCAAAGAAAGAAAACACTCATGAGAGAGGAACAGGGAAGAATATGTGTTGGGTGATATCCGAGACTGTGAACACGACCATCTGCATATGATAGAGGAATTGATCCTAAAGAATAGACAATGATGGATCCTGTGTTGTACCTGTTTCAGTATACTGCTTTTGTGGGTTTTAGTGATTATGAAATAATTCAGAAGTGGAGTTTAGAGGATGATGATCTTTCTCTCCCAGGCACTCCACAGAGAATAAGCCCTCAGAGACAAGCTAGTTTATTTCCATTTATGTTGTTCTTTCCTGTTTTTGCTGATCACAATGAAGTTTGATCACAAAATGTTGCTATTTTCAAGGATCTTCAACCAGCGTGCTGTGGCCTAGTCATTCATAAAATAATTTGCTGTTGCTCATTTAACTATTTCTTCCTGCTATTGCTGGATGACATTAGGTCATAATGTGCAGAAACAATATTCATGTAGTGGGATAGTGCCTCAATGTTAAGGCAATGTGAAATGCATTAGGTGTTCTGATTTGCTGAAGAAATGACATTTTTACTGGGGAGGCTGCCAAATTTCTACTGATTTTGCTGCTCATTTGGGACGAAGAATAATTTTTGATTCTGCATTTTCTTTAATTGCTGAGAAGCCTTTATAGCATTTGATGTAAGCAATTTGTACTCTCTTTAATAAAACATTTTTAACTATTCTTTTATTTAGAACCCAGTTATTGAGTGAGCTCATTTTATTAAATAACTGGTGTGCAATGTTTGTACTGTTGGCAGGTGCTTCCTATCTATGGGACACATTGCCTCATGAAACTGAGGTTTCACATCGTCTTCGATTCATCAACTAGTTGGCGTCCAGATGAGGTAACATTTAGGGGTGCCTACATTTTTGGGTATATAACTTTTGGGGTTTTGCACTCCCACACATCTAGCACCAGCCTGTAGAGCATCCCGCTATCGCGACAGCACGAAAATGTGTTTACCAGCTACTCCATGCTGAGGGTTACCCCTCCCCCTCCAGGTCATTGTGCACGACTTCCAATGCTATTGTTGTTTCATGTGTGCCAAGATTTCTGTCAGATATGATCGCAATACATTTAATTATATATAGATATATATTACCTGAAAAGTTCCCAGGGAGATGCACACAAAGAGAAAGGCACAGAAAATAGCCCAAGGCATTGTTTAATGTGTCAGTTGCAGCTGTTACCTGCAGAGAAAATAAAACAATCACAATTAAAATAAAGAAAGATGAGGTGATTGTGCATCATAGAATTGCATTGTTTCTTAACCCCTTCAGTGCTGATGACAAAGCCAGCTCGTCATGGGTGTTATCTGCCCTACGCGCATGACGAGCTGGCTTTGTCACGTAACGCGTAATTTTCGAATTTTCAGCGCGCAGCGGGAAAACCCGCTAGCGCGCATGCGGTTAAAAGGACATCTGGCACAGCCTGATTTAGTTTATGATTTTATTTAACCCTCTTCAGTGGGAAAACATGTTCCTTCTTTCTCAGGTGGCTGGTAAAACTCAGAAGAAAAATCGCCCACCCTCCCCTAAGGGAAATTCTGTTGCCGTCCAGTGGCAGCATTTCCACAAGTGACTTTAGTGCTCAGTGTTGAGTTGCTGAGTGGGGAATGGGGAGTACCTTGAACATCATGGATAATCAGTCAGGGCTGTATGTTATTGACAAACATCATTAGCATGTGTCAGGGCTGTACACATGATGAGAGATATCATTAGGGCCTGTTGCCATCCTGTGTCAAATATTGCTACTGTGTCAAATATTGTGCCCTAAATATTGCTTACAGAAATATTGTGCCACTGGGTGTAGAGTTACTAGTTTTAACTCAATTGGGGCTATATTTATGAAAATTGTATTTATGACTGAATATTTATGTAAAACAATATTCTGGCAACAATATTCTCCATCCCCCCATCAAAGGGACTTCTTAGTAGTGGGTACAAAGCCAACAGAGCCAATTCTTGGATGCCCTCAGAGCACTGGAGCAGCATTTCCTACACTCTCCCTTTCCAGCACAGGACAAGCAGCTAGTTATCATGACCTGGAGATAGAAGAGAGATACAGTGCAGCAGAGCAATGCAGATTACAAACTTTTGAAACAAAATTATCAGAGCTGGAGGTTCCTTTGTCTAAACAAGGACAATGAGAAATTCAGCATGGGCCCAAGATAAACACTAAAAAACCTTACTTAAAGTCTACAATGCACAATTACAATAGTTGTGTGCTATTCACATAAATTATGCATGTTTTACTGATGTCAGAAGAACACACGTCTCAGTGGGCCTGCTCCACCAGACTTGCAAGACCTCCTGGGGAATAAGCAGCCCGAACCCCAACAAATATGGTGAATGCTTCTTTCAAGGCCATGATAATAACTGGTTATGATGTGACGCTACACCTGGTTTTCCCTGTGTGGCTTTATAGACCAGGAGAAGTATAATCCCAGAATGGATTTTGGTACTCCCTGCTGAACCTGTGTCTTTTTAATGCGTTTAAACGACAAGTTCAGTTTAGGCATGTAGAACCCATTTGATTCTAATAGAATGACAGACAGGGAACATTTAAATCTTAAAGGGTTATCTTCAGATTGTAAGTCATGCAGAAATCAAATTATATTGCCAAAATCAATCGGTCAATAATCAGTGCAGAGCTGCGTTAAAATACAGAGAACTCAGTTAAGTGCAGGTCAGCAAACTACAAAGTATAACATGAGAGAGCAAACAGACTTGAACTCAACTCCTAAGGTCAGTGTAAAGGAGTTCCCCACACATTGAAAAAGAGCACACTTACATACAGTTCTGAACAAAGGACTCCATATATTTAGTATGATTGGACAAGATTCTCATTCGCAGTTTAAACCAATCAGTATTAAGCAGAACAAAGCAGTTGCAAACAAGTGCAATTAGGAACTCTGCCATACTTCTACAACATAGAGCTTCTGACGAACACTACCTGTTGCTACAATTGTGGGAGAGTCTGCTGAGACAGCTAGGTAAGGCTTGAGTTAACATAATTCTAATGTGAACAGCGTGTGAAGGGCATTGTCCTTGCTCAAGAAACACATTCAAACATTATTCTACAGAAGCATGAAATTCAATTTTACAAAGCATTTCCATTATTATCACAAACAAGATAAAAGCCGGTCAGGCCACCGCCTGCTATCATGTCGGTCATGAGGCCATCCGACAAGCGGCTGGCGGCCCACCCACCCAATTAAGATGGGACCGCCAGGCTGGCGGTCGGAAAAGTGCTCTTTCACATTGCTGCTAGTGCTGTGGTCCATTAAAAGCGCCACAGCAAACCTGCAGTGTGAAATACCACTTTGTGCATATCCATGCACCATGTGCCAGGCATCATATGGTGCCTAAATGTGTGTGGGGGAACTACATGTGCCCCCAGACCCACTTTACAGTGGCCCATGGGAGATGAGGCACTGCTTGGGGCCCACAAACCTCGTTTCCAACCTCCTTTTTATGGTGGTCGGAACGCCATGAAAGACTGCCGGAAGGGGACATCGTAATCCCTATGGCGGGGCCTGCAATGGGAATGGCTCCATGCAAGGGACACAACTCCGACTGCTACCTCAATGGGATCTGAGATTCTATCTGAGACAGCTGTCCTTCCCTTGACAGCTGCCGGTCTGACCGCATGCATCAAAATGCAACATGGATTTTTTGATTTTTTTTTAGGGTTTTATATAGCGAAAACTAGACTCAAGACATCGGGTATCAGAGCGCTTTACATGAGCACCAGTATTGTTGCATCAGGACACCTTCATTTCTGTTAGGCATGGGGAGATTAATTGAAATGCCCAGAATCACAGGATGGTGAGCGTTGTTGCTGAGACTCGAACCCGGATCCCCAGCTTCGAAGTCAGACGCTTTGGCCCTGAGGCTACATCCTCTTTGACCGGGTTAATTTACTATTCCTTCTCCAGTCTGTGCAACATTAGAGAAAGAGTTGGACTTTGAAGGGGTTAGATTTGCTATTCCCACTCCAGCCTAAACAATAGAGAGGTAAGTGTTGAACTCTGGAGGGGCTAGTTTTGCTATTCACACCCCATTCTGCACAACAGTGGGGTAGCTGTTGGACTTTGGAGGGGTTACATTTATAATTAACACAACTCAGTGCAGCAGTTGATACAGTGTTGGACTTCGAAGGGTTAGATTTACTATTCCCACTCCAGTCTAAGCAACAGTAGGGAAAGTGTTGGACTCCGGAGGGTTAGGTTTTTTATTCCCACTTAGTCAGTGCAACAGTAGGGAAAATGTTGGTCTTCGGATTTGTTAAATTTACTATTCCGGAGGCGTGGCCAAAATGGCGACGGGCATGGATGCTGCCTAAAGGAGCTCCGCGCCCGCCCGCATATAATCCTATGATATCCTACCCATCCAGACCCTCCTGCCAATAATTCGGCCCCATCTGCTTGATGGGAAGGCGGTGGCCGAGTACTGGGGGTCTTCAATGATCAAGGGCCACTCCGGGGCCGAAGATCGACAGTGGCCTAGTCCGGCATTGTGCTGATGGTGCCAGCGTGTGTGGCGGGCCTCGCTGACGCTGCAGGATCCTGTTGGAAAAAAGGGGCTCTGCTGTGGAGAGGACGGGCCCAACGAACGACTGAGTGCCTCTCTGGAGCTCGCAGACTTGCTCGTCGGCTCGGAGGCCTGCGGGCTTGAGGTGAGGGCGGGACTTGGCTCCCGGGCTCAAGTGTGGGGGGAGAGCCCTGAGAACCTGGTGGCTGAAATTGTTGTCCAATCGGGGCACTGCTACCTGGGATCTGTGGTGGGGTGGACACCTTTCTCACCTCGCCCCCTGCTTGTCTGGACCGTGTGCGAAGGGGACGATCGAGCTGGCCATGAGGGGATGCAGGGGTTGGCCATCTCATCCCCAAATTGAGGACATGGATCGTGGCCTTCTCGCTCCCTCTCACCCCTCCCTCTTCATCCTTGGGAGGCCTGCCCATAGACGTGCTATATTTGGGCCGCATCGCCTGCTACTGGGTTGGGACCGAAGGGATCCTGGCCTCCTCCTTCCCCTCTCCTCCCTCTGCTCCGGAGCTCTGAAGACACAAGACCTGCCGGGACCTGCTGCATCAATAGATCGGCCATATGAGGAGCTGGAAAGCTGGACCTCACATGCAGCATTAAAACAGAGGTGAGGTGGCGATGAACATGGGATGACATTGGCTGCACTTGGAGCGGAGTGTGGGAGACATGGTGGGGATTTGCTACTTGGTCCCCATATGAGCCAGAACTGAGTTCAAGTGGGGGTACTGTTGGAGCTTGAGTCGAGATCAGGTCCTGGGGGATACCAGCGTACTGAATGTGCTCTCCAGTGCCCCCCCGCCCCACAGCACCTGTCTGAAAGTCTTTGGGGTGGTCTGCATTGCCTTCAACTGCCGTAGCCTCAGCAAATTGGTGGGTGGTCACCTTTATCAGGTGTGGAGACTCCTTACTCAACAGGCCTGCGCTGCCATGCGAGCACACCATGTGACGTGGCCCTGCTCCCTGTGAGCAGATGGGGGGTGCCGGTTAATGGGTCGATTGGTGAGCCGAGCAGACTGCGAAGCAATGGGCAAGGACTATCTACCTAGGGCTGCCCAACAAATGAAGATGGACCCTTTTACAGCTCGGGGTGCGCCCTCAAAGACTGCCACGTTGCCTTTGATGTCAACAGGGGAGGTGCGGCACAACCTGAGCCCACGGGATCTCAAATACTGGCAGCCATAGAATCCTCCAGTGCAATGGTGCAGTCAAAAATTGACACAGACTCTCTGGACGTTGTTCTGCTGCGTGCGGATCTTCGCACGGTCGTAGATCGGTCACTAGCCACAGAACAAACGGTCAGTGAATTGCGAGAGGAGGTTTCAGCCCTGAAGGTGACGCTCATTTAGCTCTCACAAAAGACAATGGGTCCGATTACGATGGCGAGTGGACAAAGTCTGCCCGCCATTGTGGTGCAAAAGGGACCGCCCGCCATAGGTGCGGCGGTCCCGCAAAACAAATTAGGATGCGCCCGCCACACTGGCGGGCGCATCCTGTATGTTTACATTGTGGTGGGTGGCGGCACCCGCCACAATGTAAAAATACATCTTTCACATTTGCATGTACAACGTGGCAGGCACTGGGGTACCATAGATACCCCCCACGTGCAGCACCCCACCACCGCAACGGGCCCCCAAAGGCATATTCCTCCCCTCTTTTTGCGGCAGAAACTCCGCCACAAAAGACAGGAATCCAAATACCCATGGCGGTGCCTGCATGGCACCGCCTCCATAGACCCCCTGTACATGGTCCTGCAAGGCGGGCGGAAAAGGCCCGCTTTGCGGGACCATGGCGGACGGTCTTTCCATCCGCCGAGGTACCTTTCCCCTTTCCCCTTCTAAATCCGCGACCGCCGGATTTACCACCATCAGGTTGTTTTGTGATAGGTCATTTTGTTGTCGCCTAAAAAGGTTTTGGGCCCTTGCCTGTTGCGGGTACTTGACCCACCCACACAAGTGACATACCATTTTTCTCAAAAGACTTTGGGGAATGCGGGGTGTGTGGAATTTTGTGGATCCACGCAGATTCCAGAACTTTCCACCACAGAAATGTGAGGAAAATGTGTATTCTAGGCAAATCGTGAGGTTTGTAAGGGATTCTGGGTGACAGAACCTGGTGAGAGCCAGACAAGTCACCCCATCCTGGATTTCCCTGGGTGTCTAGTTTTCAAAAATGTATAGGTTTACTAGGTTTACCCAGGTGCCGGCAGAGCGAGGGTTCAAAATCTACAGCTAGCCACTTTGAAAAAAAGGGTCCGTTTTCACAGTGAAAATGTGGTGTCTCCACATTGCGTTTTGGTCCCTTTTCCTGTCACCGCCACAAAGCCTACCCACACAAGTGAGGTACCATTTTTCTCGAAAGACTTTGGGGAATGCGGGGTGGGTAGATATTTGTGGATCCACACAGATTCCAGAACTTTCCACCACAGAAATGTGAGGAAAATGTGTTTAAAAAAAAATGAGGTTTGCAAGGGTTTCTGGGTAACAGAACCTGGTGAGAGCCAGACAAGTCACCCCATCCTGGATTCCCCTGGGTGTTTAGTTCTAAAACATGTATAGGTTTGCTAGGTTTCTCTAGGTGCCGGCAGAGATAGGGTTCAAAATCTTCAGCTAGGCACTTTGCAAAAAAGGGTCAGTTTTCACTGTAAAAATGTGGTGTGTCCACGTTGCGTTTTGGACTATTCCCTGTCGTGTGCACTAGGCCTACCCACACAAATGATGTACTATTTCTCTCGGAAGACTTTGGGGAATACTGGGTGGATGGAATATTGTGGATCCATGCAGATTCCAGAACTTTCCACTGCAGAAATGTGAGGAAAATGTGTATTTTTGACAAACCTTGAGGTTTGCAAGGGATTCTGGTTAACAGAACCTGGTGAAAGCCAGACAAGTCACCCCTTCCTGGATTTCCCTAGGTGTCTAGTTTTTAAAAATGTATAGGTTTACTAGGTTTCCCCAGGTGCCGGCAGAGCTAGGGTTCAAAATCTACAGCTAGCCACTTTGAAAAAAAGGGTCCATTTTCACAGTGAAAATGTGCTGTCTCCATATTGCGTTTTGGGCCGTTTCCTGTCACGGCCACAACGCCTACCCACACAAGTGAGGTACCATTTTTCTCGGACGACTTTGGGGAATGCGGGGTAGGTATATATTTGTGGATCCACGCAGATTCCAGAACTTTCCACCACAGAAATGTGAGGAAAATTGTTTTTTCTGACACATTTTGAGGTTTGAAAGGGATTCTGGGTAACTGAACCTGGTGAGAGCCAGACAAGTCACCCCATCCTGGATTTCCCTGGGTGTCTAGTTTTCAAACATGTATAGGCTTGCTAGGTTTCCCTATGTGCGGGCAGAGCTAGGGTTCAAAATCTACAGCTTGGTACTTTGCAAATAAATGGTCTGTTTGCACTGTGAAAGTGTGGTGTGTCGACGTTGCGTTTTTGGGCCTTTTCCTGTCTCGGGCACCAGACCTACCCACACAAGTGTGGTACCATTTTCTCAGTAGACTTTAGGAAATGCAGGGTGGGTGGAACTTTGTGGATCCATGCTGATTCCAGAACTTTCCACCACAGAAATGTGAGGAAAATGTGTTTAAAAAACAAATGAGGTTTGCAAGGGTTTCTGAGTAACAGAACCTAGTGAGAGCCAGACAAGTCACCCCATCCTGGATTCCCCTGGGTGTTTCGTTTTCAAAAATGTACAGGTTTGTTAGGTTTCCCTAGGTGTCGGCAGAGCTAGGGTTCAAAATCTCCAGCTAGGCACTTTGCAATAAAGAGTTCGTTTTCACTGTGAAAATGTGGTGTGTCCACGTTGCATTTTGGACCATTTCCTGTCTTGCACACTAGGCCTACCCACACAAATGAGGTACTATTTCTCTTGGAAGACTTTGGGGAATACTGGGTGGGTGGAATTTTGTGTATCCATGCATATTTCAGTACTTTCCACCACAGAAATGTGAGGAAAATGTGTATTCTAGGCAAATCGTGAGGTTTGTAAGGGATTCTGGGTAACAGAACCTGGTGAGAGCCAGACAAGTCACCCCATCCTGGATTTCCCTGGGTGTCTAGTTTTCAAAAATGTATAGGTTTACTAGGTTTACCCAGGTGCCGGCAGAGCGAGGGTTCAAAATCTACAGCTAGCCACTTTGAAAAAAAGGGTCCGTTTTCACAGTGAAAATGTGGTGTCTCCACATTGCGTTTTGGTCCCTTTTCCTGTCACGGCCACAAAGCCTACCCACACAAGTGAGGTACCATTTTTATTGGAAGACTTTGGGGAATGCGGGGTGGGTAGATATTTGTGGATCCACACAGATTCCAGAACTTTCCACCACAGAAATGTGAGGAAAATGTGTTTTAAAAAAATGAGGTTTGCAAGGGTTTCTGGGTAACAGAACCTGGTGAGAGCCAGACAAGTCACCCCATCCTGGATTCCCCTGGGTGTTTAGTTCTAAAACATGTATAGGTTTGCTAGGTTTCTCTAGGTGCCGGCAGAGCTAGGGTTCAAAATCTTCAGCTAGGCACTTTGCAAAAAAGGGTCAGTTTTCACTGTAAAAATGTGGTGTGTCCACGTTGCGTTTTGGACTATTCCCTGTCGTGTGCACTAGGCCTACCCACACAAATGATGTACTATTTCTCTCGGAAGACTTTGGGGAATACTGGGTGGATGGAATTTTGTGGATCCATGCAGATTCCAGAACTTTCCACCGCAGAAATGTGAGGAAAATGTGTATTTTTGACAAACCTTGAGGTTTGCAAGGGATTCTGGGTAACAGAACCTGGTGAGAGCCAGACAAGTCACCCCTTCCTGGATTTCCCTGGGTGTCTAGTTTTTAAAAATGTATAGGTTTACTAGGTTTCCCCAGGTGCCGGCAGAGCTAGGGTTCAAAATCTACAGCTAGCCACTTTGAAAAAAAGGGTCCATTTTCACAGTGAAAATGTGCTGTCTCCATATTGCGTTTTGGACCGTTTCCTGTCACGGCCACAATGCCTACCCACACAAGTGAGGTACCATTTTTCTCGGACGACTTTGGGGAATGCGGGGTGGGTATATATTTGTGGATCCACGCAGATTCCAGAACTTTCCACCACAAAAATGTGAGGAAAATTGTTTTTTCTGACACATTTTGAGGTTTGAAAGGGATTCTGGGTAACTGAACCTGGTGAGAGCCAGACAAGTCACCCCATCCTGGATTTCCCTGGGTGTCTAGTTTTCAAACATGTATAGGATTGCTAGGTTTCCCTATGTGCAGGCAGAGCTAGGGTTCAAAATCTACAGCTTGGTACTTTACAAATAAATGGTCTGTTTGCACTGTGAAAGTATGGTGTGTCCACGTAGCGTTTTGGGCCTTTTCCTGTCTCGGGCACCAGACCTACCCACACAAGTGTGGTACCATTTTCTCAGAAGACTTTAGGAAATGCAGGGTGGGTGGAACTTTGTGGATCCATGCTGATTCCAGAACTTTCCACCACAGAAATGTGATGAAAATGTGTTTAAAAAACAAATGAGGTTTGCAAGGGTTTCTGAGTAACAGAACCTGGTGAGAGCCAGACAAGTCACCCCATCCTGGATTCCCCTGGGTGTTTCGTTTTCAGAAATGTATAGGTTTGCTAGGTTTCCCTAGGTGTCGGCAGAGCTAGGGTTCAAAATCTCCAGCTAGGCACTTTGCAAAAAAGAGTTCGTTTTCACTGTGAAAATGTGGTGTGTCCACGTTGCATTTTGGACCATTTCCTGTCTTGCGCACTAGGCCTACCCACACAAATGAGGTACTATTTCCCTTGGAAGACTTTGGGGAATACTGGGTGGGTGGAATTTTGTGTATCCATGCATATTTCAGTACTTTCCACCACAGAAATGTGAGGAAAATGTGTATTCTAGGCAAATCGTGAGGTTTGTAAGGGATTCTGGGTAACAGAACCTGGTGAGAGCCAGACAAGTCACCCCATCCTGGATTTCCCTGGGTGTCTAGTTTTCAAAAATGTATAGGTTTACTAGGTTTACCCAAGTGCCGGCAGAGCGAGGGTTCAAAATCTACAGCTAGCCACTTTGAAAAAAAGGGTCCGTTTTCACAGTGAAAATGTGGTGTCTCCACATTGCGTTTTGGTCCCTTTTCCTGTCACGGCCACAAAGCCTACCCACACAAGTGAGGTACCATTTTTCTCAGAAGACTTTGGGGAATGCGGGGTGGGTAGATATTTGTGGATCCACACAGATTCCAGAACTTTCCACCACAGAAATGTGAGGAAAATGTGTTTTAAAAAAATGAGGTTTGCAAGGGTTTCTGGGTAACAGAACCTGGTGAGAGCCAGACAAATCACCCCATCCTGGATTTCCCTGGGTGTTTAGTTTTAAAAAATGTATAGGTTTGTTAGGTTTCCCTAGGTGCCGGCAGAGCTAGGTTCAAAATCTCCAGCTAGGCACTTTGCAAAAAAGGGTCCGTTTTCACTGTAAAAATGGGGTGTGTCCATGTTGCGTTTTGGACCATTTCCTGTCATGGGCACTAGGCCTACCCACACAAATGAGGTACTATTTCTCTCTGAAGACTTTGGGAAATACTGGGTGGGTGGAAATGTGAGGAAAATGTGTTTTTTGACAAACCTTGAGGTTTGCAAGGGATTCTGGTTAACAGAACCTGGTGAAAGCCAGACAAGTCACCCCTTCCTGAATTTCCCTGGGTGTCTAGTTTTCAAAAATGTATAGGTTTACTAGGTTTCCCCAGGTGCCGGCAGAGCTAGGGTTCAAAATCTCCAGCTAACCACTTTGAATAAAAGTGTCCATTTTCACAGTGAAAATGTGGTGTCTCCACATTGCGTTTTGGGCCATTTCCTGTCACGGCCACAAAGCCTACCCACACAAGTGAGGTACCATTTTTCTCTGCAGACTTTGGGGAATGTGAGATGGGTATATATTTGTGGATCCACGCAGATGCCAGAACTTTCCACCACAGACATGTGAGGAAAATTGTTTTTTCTAACAAATTTTGAGGTTTGCAAGGGATTCTGGGTAACCGAACCAGGTGAGAGCCAGACAAGTCACCCCGTCCTGGGTTTCCCTGGGTCTCTAGTTTTCAAACATGTATAGGCTTGCTAGGTTTCCCTATGTGCTGGCAGAGCTAGGGTTTAAAATCTACAGCTTGGTACTTTGCAAAAAAATGGTCTGTTTGCACTGTGAAATTGTGGTGTGTCCACGTTGCGTTTTGGGCCGTTTCCTGTCACGGCCACAAAGCCTACCCACACAAGTGAGGTACCATTTTTCTCGAACGACTTTGGGGAATACGGGGTGGGTAGATATTGGTGGCTCCACGCAGATTCCAGAACTTTCCACCACAGAAATGTGAGGAAAATTGTTTTTTCTGACACATTTTGAGGTTTGAAAGGGATTCTGGGTAACCGAACCTGGTGAGAGCCAGACAAGTCACCCCATCCTGGTTTTCCCTAGGTATCTAGTTTTCAAAAATATATAGGTTTGCTAGGTTTGCCTTGGTGCCGGCAGAGCTAGGGTTCAAAATCTACAGCTAGTCACTTTGCAAAAAAAGGGTCAGTTTTCACCGTAAAAATAAAGTGTGTCCACATTGTGTTTTGAGGCGTTTCCTGTTGTGGGCACTAGGTCTACCCACACAAGTGAGGTACCATTTTTATCGGGAGACTCAGGGTAACAGAATTGTAGAGCAACTGTTATTACCTATTGACTTTCGATACATTTCTGCTCTCCAAATGAAAGACAATGTGTGAAAAGGAAGTCACTTTGAAAAATGTCCTATAATTCTCATGCTAGTATGGGTACTTACAATTTGGGAAATATACAAATGTTTCTAAACTCTATTTTATGTTCCAATTTCAGAAATACATAGGTGTCTTTCACACAGATTTTTCCATGTATATATTTTCCCAAATTAATTGCTATATACCCGGTACATATTAAAAAACCATTGCAAGATGCTGCTCAGTTATTGGCTCTGGGTTCGTCAGGTTCTTGGTGAACCTACAAGTCCTATATATCCCCACAACCAGAAAGGTTCCGCAGATGTAATGGTATATTGCTTTCAAACAGCTGTAGAAGAAGTTACAGGTGAAAACGTTTTTTCAACTAATTTTCAATTTTTCATATATATTCAACTGTTAGTTTCTATAAAGAAACCTTGAAGGATCTACACAAATGACCCCTTGCTGAATTCAGAATTTTGTCTACTTTTCTAAAATGTATAGCTTTCCAGGATCCATTATTGATTTCTACCATTAACTGGAAGAAGGTTGAAAGCACAACAAAATAGCAAAATTAGGCTATGTCCCAGTAAAATGCCAAAACTGTGTAAAGAAATGTTGGTTTTCTGACAAAAGTCTGCTTGTCCCTAAAAGCTGGGGAAATGCTGATTTCAGCCCCATAAACCCTTTGTTGATACCATTTGCAGGGAAAAGAACAGACGCTTTCATTTGCAGCACTTTTTTCCAATTTTTCCCCAAAAAAACAAAATTTTGCTGTATTTTGATGAATTTCTGGATCCCCTCCAATGGAATCCACAAACCCTGGTCACCTTAAGAATATCTGTGATGGTGGAAGAAATGGACGCAAATGTGGTGTGGATACCTTATGTGGCAAAAAAGTTACAAGGGCATAAGCGCGAACTACCCCAAACAGCCAGAAAAAGACTTAGCATGGAAGGGGGAGGCCTACAGCGAAGGGGTTAATCTGTCTATCCCTGCTGATCTGTAGTGTTATTTAGATGCTGCACAAAATCATGGAAGCATGTGCATACGTACTTCAGCATACTATATCCATTTCTATGGCAACACAAGACCCGCCCTCTAGAAAACCCGTGTGCTTTACACAAGCTGCTTTTATAAAATTACATAGCAAACTGGAAGATTAGTAGAATCCATCTGCAAGTTACAGTAAGTGTCCATCGCAGGTTACAGTAAGATACCTTTATTAATTGGCGAGGCAGCGCTCAGCAGTACTCACGTGTTCTTTGCAGTAAAGTATCTTGTCTTCCAGTGCGCCTTCACTTCTAGATCAGCTGTTGGGTTTCTGAAGTCCACCCCGTCTTACCAGACTTCACTTTGTCTGTTTCTTTGCTCCTTGTCATGACAGGTTTTATACTGTTGACTCTGTTTTATGAACCCCACCCACACTAGTATTAAACCATCTATAACTTTATTGTGAAAAAGCTATTAATAGGCCGCGTTTGCTAACTATTAAAATGCTTTTTCACAATAAAGTCTTTTCCAACGAAAAGTGAAAAAGCTATTAATTAGTTAGCAAACACGGAAATGTTCCTGTTGTTTTGCTACAGAATCCCAACCAGCTCTCACCGGTAGGATGCACGTTCAGATTTAGGCACAAAACGCAAATCCGCCATGTGTCCTAATTAGAGAGCAAAGGACTGGTCTTTCTCACAATTGATGTGGTTTTGTATTCAAATGTTAACATTTTTGTTTGTCTTGTCAAGATTGTGAAATGTATATATGTGAATAACCACAAAAAAGGTGGTCCTTCAATTGAAAGACATGTTATAAATGTTCATAACTGCTTCAGAAAAAAAGAATACTTGAATGTGAAATAAATCACTGAGGGGCAGATGTATCAAAATACCTATTTGGGATTCTCAAATAGCGATTTTTTGAGAATTGCTGTTTGAGAATTGCAAAATGGTATGAATCCCAAAAAATCGAAATTTTTAGTGATTTCTTATTATTCCTTATTTGCGAATTCGCAATTGGCGAATTCGCAATTAAGGAATAATTTCCCATTCATTTCTATGGGCCAGGAGGCCCATAGGAATGAATGTGAAGTTAAGCTCAATTTGCAATTCGTAATTTGAGAATCGCAAATTAAGAATAATTTCAAGGGTGCAAGGGTGTCATAAGGACACCCTGATGCACCCCTGAAATTTACATGTGTGTGCATATGGCGCACATACATGCCCTAAGGGCATGTATGTGCGCCACATGCCACCTTTACAATTGCAAACAAGTGCATTTGTGAAAGAATTCGCAAATTACCACCAACTTCAAGTTGGTGGTAATTTGCGATTTCTTAATGAGGATTCGCAAAAATAAAATGCTTGATGCCTAGCATTTAAGGAATCGCAAAATTGCGATTCCTTAAATGCTTGAGCAAAATAAGGAATCGCAATTTTTGCGATTCCTTAATTTGCGATTTGGCTCATGCATACCAAAACACCGTTTGCGATTTGCAAACGGCTTCTTACATCTGGACCTAAGACCACTGTATTTAAAAATGTGGTTTTATTGCTAACTGGCATTATCTCATTGAAGCACCCATACACTGTACTGTTTTTTATACTTTATAAGAGGCCTAGTCTGGGTGCTATCTATGGGCTCATCTACCCTTTTACTATAACTTATTAAACCCAGCCAAGAACACAGTGGTTGTTTGTTTTCAGGGAGGATGTGTTTCACTTCCTTCATGGTCTCACCGGTGGGAAATGCGACAAGGCCAGGTCCATTTCGCATCAGTCTCGTGATTCACGGGAGATTAACTCATCGGCTTATCTGATCGCCTTGTTCACTTCCGCACAGGCCAGCAGCGAGGCCGACATGGTGTAGGCACAGAACGAGGACATATTGAAAGTATGCTAACGCCAAACAACGATGATTAGAGAAGGACAGATGATACCCAAACTATTAGCCCCAACTTATTTCTGTGCGTTTTGCGACTGCGCCCTATATCTGTATCTCGTATAATGTGTATTTGTAAAGTGCATGTTCAGTCACTGGGCAATTTGGTGCCGAATAACTGATGAACCCAACTGACTAGTACTCACTTTATCGACCTGAGACGGATGAAAGGCTGACTGCCAAACCCAGATTCATGGAATGGATCGACTGGTTTCAAGCCACAAAACCCAAGACGATGCTGAAGTTAGCTTCTTATTCGGCCAGCTTCTTATTTGCAGGCTGAAGTTAGCTTCTTATTCTGCAAGCATCTTATTCAGCCAGCATTTCATTTGCAGGCAACACTTTATATAAACTAAAACCATAAATAATTCAGTTAACTCCATTTTTTGGGACTCTGCATTGCCATACAGTGAATATGTTGTTTTTCAAATATAACACATACTACTTTTACGTATATTAGGATTTAGTCTGACCCTAGCAACCTTTCCACCAAAACATGGCACAACTTTGCTATCATCGCAGTTTAAGCTATGGAGCACTCCTTTACAGTAAATGCATGTTAGCTGTCTGAGCTGATCATAATTTGTGGCACCCTATGGTTCACCTTGACCTCAAAGCATCTCTAAGCAGTTACAATTAATAAGTAATCATACTTTCCCTATAGGAAATTCACATTGGATCACAATAATTTTAAAAACAATACATCACCCTACAAGCTCCAGAAGGATTTACACTGAGCCAAGCAATGTTCCCACCTGCACCCACTGTGCCACCCTCAAGCCAAATCATTCATGGGGAGGTATTGACGAATAATTAACCATCCTTTCTCCCATCAAATTCAACTTGGCTCATCAATGTTCATATTGATCCTAACAAAGGGAGCTCCCGTCTACAATCCCTATATGTAAATTGTCCGAGCTGAGCAAAATTTGTCACAACAGGAGGCACCAAACTGGTTGCCCTCGCCTCGAAGCATTTCTATTGATTTACATCCAAATAAGAAACCATTCTTTCTCCCATGAAGATCAACTAATAAAGGAAGCACCCCTCTACACTACCTGGATGTCAATTCCCTGAGCCAAGCAACATTTGTCACAACAGATGGCACCAAACTGGTTGCCCTCACCTCAAAGTATTCCTATATAGTTACATGCAAATAAGTAATTGTGGTTCTCTTATATGAAAAACACATTGGCTCACAAATACGTATTTTGTTTTTCAAACATACTACATCCCCCTACAAGCTCCATAAGGATTTAGCCTGAGCCAAGCAACGATTCCACTTGTGCCCACTGTGCCACTTTCAAGCCAATGTGTTCCTATGGAGTTATAGACAAATAAGTAACCATCCTTTCTCCCATGAAGATCAACTTAGCTCACCAATTTTCATATTGATCCTAATAAAGGAAGCTCCCCGCTACACTACCTTTATGTCAATTCCCTGAACCGAGAAAAATTTCTCAGAACAGGTGGCCCCAAACGGGGTGCACTCTCCTCCATGTATTCTTAAGTAGCTATTTCTGAATAGGCAATTGCAGTTCCCTTACAGGAAAATCACATTGGCTCACAAATATGTATTTTCTTTTCAAGCATACTGCATCACCCTATAAGATCCATAAGGATATAGCCTGAGCCATGTAATATATCCACTAAAACATAGGCCCACTGTGTCACCCACCTACCAATTCATTCCCATAGAACTATATGCAAACAGGAAACCATTCTGTCTCTCATGAAGATCAACTTGGTTCACCAATTTTCATATTAATCTTAATAAAGGATGCTCCCCTCTTCAGTTCTGATATGTAATTTGCTTGAGCTGAGCAAAATTTGTGACAACAGGTGGCAGCAAACTGGTTACCCTCACCTCAGTGCATTCCTATATAGTTACATACAAATAAGTAATTGTGGTTCTCTTATAGGAAAAACACATTGGCTCACAAATATGTATTTTGATTTTCAAACATACCACATCCCCCTGCAAGCTCCAAAAGGATTTATCCTGAGCCAAGCAATGATTCCACTTGTGCCCACTGTGCCACTTTCAAGCCAATGCATTCCTATGGAGGTATAGACGAATAAGTAAACATCCTTTCTCCCATGAAGTTCAACTTGGCTCACCAGTGTTCATATTGATCCTAATAAAGGAAGCTCCCCTCTTTACTCTGATATGTAAATTGCCTTAGCCGAGCAAAATTTGTCACAACAGGTGGCACTAAAAAGTATGCACTCACCTCAATGCATTCCCATATAGCTACATGAAAATAAGTAATTGTGGTTCTCTTTTAGGAAAAACTAATTGGCTCACAAATATGTATTTTGTTCTTTAAACATATCACTTCCCCCTACAAACTCCGTAAGGATTTAGCCTTAGCCAAGCAACGGCTCCACTTGTGCCCACCTTGCCACTTTCAAGCAAATGTGTTCCCATGGAGTTATAGACCAATAAGTTACCATCCTTTCTCCCATGAAGATCAACTTGGCTCACCAATTTTCATACTGATCCTAATAAAGAGAGCACGCCTCTACACTACCTACATGTCAATTCCCTGAACCGAGCAAAATTCTCACAACAGGTGGCACCAAATGGGGTGCCCTAGCCTCAATGTATTCCAATGCAGTTATGTCTGAATAGGCAACTGCAGTTCCCTTATAGGAAAATCACATTGGCTCACAAATATGTTTTCTTTTCAAACATAATACATCCCCCTACATACTCCATAAGGATTTAGCCTGAGCCAAGCAACGTTTCCCCCAAAATATGGGATCACTGTGCCACCCACCTGCCAATACATTACTATTGAGCTATATGCAAATAAGAGACCCTTCCTTCACCCATGAAGATCACCTTGTCTCAGCAATTTTCATCTTCATCCTAGCAGAGGGAGCACCCATCTACGCTACCAATATGTGATTTGCCTGAGCCAATCAAAATTTGTCACAACAGGTGGCACCAAACGGAAAGCCTTCACCTCAATGCATTCTTATATAGTTACATGCAAATAAATAATTGTGGTTCTCTTATTGGAAAAATGCATTGGCTCACAAACATGTATTTTGTTTTTCAAAACACACCTCGTTCCCCTACAAGCTCCATAAGTATTTAGCCTGAGCCAAACAACGTTTCCACCTGTGCCCACTGTGCCACTTTCAAGACAATGCGTTCCTATGGCGTTATAGACAAATAATTAGACATCCTTTCTCCCATAAACATCAATTTGGCTCACTAATTTTCATATTGATCCTAATAAAGGAAACTTGTTGCCCTCACCTCAATTCATTCCTATAAAGTTACATGCAAATAAGTAATTGTGGATCTCTTCAAGGAAAAAGACATTGGCTCAACTTGGTTCATCCATTTGTACACTGATCCTAATAAACAGAGCACCCTGCTACACCTATATGTAAATTCACTGAGCCGAGCAAAATCACTCACACTAGGTGGCACCAAACGGGGTGCCCTAACCTCAACGTGTTTCTATGCAATTATGTCTGAATAGGCCAGAGGGGGACGTGGTAACGTGCCACGGCAATATGGTGGCTTTAACCTGAGCTCCGCTCAGACGCGGTGCTCTTCTCTTACATTCAGCCTTCTCCTGTGGCGTTGGGCACGAGTAGGTGCTGGAATTTTGCCTATGAATGGTCAGAGCGGCAAATGGAGCCTTTCCGACCTCGAATGCGGTCAGCTGCAACCCAGCAGCGGTGATTTTCCTTATATAAACGCGAGCGGCCGCCATTTTGTGCTTGCCGCTTGCCTCACATGATCTCCTCTGAGGTAAAACCAGAATTTTAATTCCTAAATGCGCAGAAAAGTTTTTTTTCTCTTTTTTTATAGTTTCTTTTTTCTGTAACCTGCTTCTTATGTGACTCCCCTTCAGGAATAGCACAATTACAATTCATAGAATGCAGTACTTCATATTTTGTATGGATCCTACCATGTAGAAGTAAAGGAAAAAAAGTCCTTCCCTGTGTTTGTAATGATTTTGGTGCTTCCAGGCAACAGTGTCAACTAATGTATTTTTCTACATGGATATTCTTTAGACTGTGCTTATTTTAATTCTATGTTTGAGCTACTTGATTCCTCTTCATGTAACTGCGTGTAGCTGCCTTTTTATCCTTGCTGCACCTCTCGTCCTCTGTGCTAAACCAGAGTTTTGCTCCTAAATGTACCGCAATTTTTTGTTTTTCTTGCTTATTTCAAATAGTATGAGGCACATTATGATCTTTTGACCTCTTTTCCCTTACTTCTTACCTAATGAAGATACCTCATACTCCACTTTTGATTATCTCACTGCATTGACTCTTTTCATGGATGTTGGCTGTGTACCTTTTTTCCTCTCTCATACTCCAAATGGAAGGTGACATATTTTTCTCTGATTTACTGGCATGTCTTCTGGACCCTCGTTTGATGGTGTTGGGTACTTATTAAGCTTATGGGAAGATTGAGACCTCCATTAAAAGTTTGTCATCGTCCTTCTCGTCCTTTCACAATGGCCAGTGAAGTTCCAATCTCTGTCAGAGCCTCGTCTTCATTACTAAGCCAAAGAGGGTCCAAAACTACCCCCCTGCCATCTTGTCATCTCATAATCCTGCTCTTGATACCATTCTGGATGAGGTGAGGGGGTTGAAATCTTTTATGTCCACAACTAATGAGAAACTCCGACAAATAGAAGACAGGTGGATTAGTATGTACGCTATGGTGTATGACATGGAGCAACGCATCAGTGATTTGCACGATGTATCAACCAAGATTCCTTTTTAGAGCAGGAAATCCAATGTCTAAAGCTTCACACTGAGGATCTTGAAAATCGTAACAGGCGTAATAACCTGTGTCTTTATGGACTACCAGAAAATCTTGAGGGGCCAGATCTACTTCTTTTCCTAAAGAGATTTTTGTCAGACCTTTTGGATCTTCCTCCAGAACCCCCACTAAATATCCAATGTGCGCATCGCCTATGACGTTTTCAATCAAATGCTTCAAGACCCAGAGGAATTATAATGTTGTTTCTGGAATTCACTGATCTCATGCATGTTCTTTCAGTAGCTTAAGTGAAACGTTGCCTCATATGGTCTGGTCACACAGTCTATCTTTCACAGTATCTCTCTAATGCTACTAATGCACGATGAAATGAAATTTTGACTCTCCATCCTCAAATGAGGTAATTGCATATTCGTTATGGCATTCTCCATCCTTGCTTGTGTAAAATTACTTTTGAGGGCTCGACAGGTTCTTTTGATAATCCTACTAAATTGAAGTCTTTCTCCAAAGTCTCTCAATGAACTCTGCTGATGGTTCTTCCCATCGTGTCTAATTTTCCTGCTTCTTTTCTTTATGGCTGTTCAAATTTCTATTTTTTATATCCTTCTTTCTGTCGTTCCGTTTGTCTTTGGTGCTGTTACGCCCCATGCTCCATTGGTTAACTGTTCCTCTTAGATCTGGATCTCTTTCCTTGATCTATCTCCTCCTATTTCTATTCCTTTTTTTCTTCTTTGTCACTATCCTTTTTCAATTCTTTTATGTTTGCTCCTTTTTTCTAGATGATATTCTAAATGTTGCATGTGCCTATAAGTGTATCATCTCCATTCATGTATTACCCATCCATCCCTCCAATATGTGTAATGTTGTTACATAGAATGTTCGTGGTCTTGGACCATCGTCAAAACACAAAAGGTACTCTCTCATGTGTCTAAATTAAATTCTCATGTTTCATTCTTTCAAGACACGCATTGTAATGAAGCTGAATTGCTTAAATTAAAAAGACAATGGGTAGGTCAAGTTGTTTATTCTCCTGCATCTAATAGGAAGCAGGTGTGGCTATATTATTTCACAAATCATTGCCAGTACAAATTTTATCTACACAATGTGATACTGATGGACGATGGGTAATGGCTAAGGTTGTTATACAAAATAAAGAACTTGTCTTATTTAATATTTATGGCCCTGTTAAACCAGACCCGGAATTTTGGAATAGTATTAAGATTTTACTTTCCTCTATTGATAACCCTAATATATTTGTTGCTGGTGATTTTAACCAATGGATGGATCCTTTTTCTGATAGACAATCCAAGTGTAAATTCAACCCAGAAAAGTCCCATAAATCAGTTCAATCTGCCATTGCCTCTCGTTCATTATATGATGTTTGGAAGACCTGTAACCCTGATTACCTTGAATTGACATTTTGTTTCTAATATTCACCATACCCATTCCAGAATTGATTATATTTGGTTAGTAAACCCTTACTCCCAACTATTCAATCCTCGGAGATTGGTTCTATTTTTATTTCTGATCATGCCCCTGTCATTTATGTTCTTGGCCTTTCCATGAGTTCTCCAAAATTTGGTCGTTGGAAACGTAATAATTTTTTATTATCAGACACTGTTTGTATAACTGAAGCTACTGCCTTTTATTAATGAGATTTTTAATATTAACAATCCTCTAGATACCTCTATTCCTAATAATTGAATGCTTTTAAGGCCTCCTTTCGTGCCTTTGCTATTTCATATTCAACAAAAAAGAAGAAAATTGCAAAGGCCAAGTATACAGCTTTACTACAACAACTCAAACTGTTGGAACATAATTACTTTACTTCTAAATCTCCATGAATTGATTAAGGCCAAATCTGCTCTTAACAAACTTGCTACAGTAGTTCCCTATAATGTCCTTCTTTAAATGAAGTCCAAGTAGTCCAAGGGGTCAAAATAAAGCTGGTAAGATGCTGACCAATTACTTAAAACTTAAATCTGAACATAAAAATATTGGACCCATTTTAAGTGAATCTACCAACAACTTAGCGTCCTCCGATGAGGATATTGCTACAGCATTTCATGATTATTACCGATTATTACATTCTGTTGATACAAATCCCTCTAGTCAAAATGTACACACTTTTTCTGGTCTCCCTAAACTCCCTTTGTTACCTGATGTTACTCTTCAAGAGATAACTGATGCTATTAAATCTTTAAAAGAATCGAAAGCACCAGGCCCTGATGGTCTTTCTGTTTAATTTTTTTCTACGTTTGCCTCCCAAACTTTTGGCCCTTTTAACTCAATACTTGTTGATTCTAAAGCTTCTGGTTCCTTTATGGAAGCCTTGATTGTTCTTATTCCCAAACCTGACAAAGATCACTCCCTCTGTAAAAACTATTATCCCATACCATTAATTTGCAATGATTGTAAGATATTTGCTAAAATCCTTGCCTATTGACTTGAGAATATTATTCCACTATTGGTCAAGCTGGTTTTGTTAAGGGCAGATTGGCTGCGGACAACGCTCGTATGTTTGCTAATGTTATCTCCTTTGGGAAGAGATTTAAGTCTCCACTTGCAGCATTGTCCTTAGATGCCAAAAAGACTTTTGATAGTATAAACTGGCAATTTATGTTCAATACACTTCAATGTTTGGTTTTGGTCCAACTTTTATTTCTTATGTTAAATTGTTATATTCTTGTTCTCGTGCTATTATTTTTGTGAATTACTGTTTTTCTAAATTATTTTCTTTATCTAGGGGTACACGTCAGGGCTGCCCTCTTTTACCCTTATTATTTGTTTTATGTCTTGAACCCTTCCTTGAGTGTATTCGTGTTAATAAACTTATTTCTGGCTTTACACAAAATTCCATAGAAACTAAAATGTCAGCATACGCTGATGATATTTTGGTATACATGTCTAATCCTAATACCTCCCTCCCTCCTTTTTTGGATGAGGTTCTGGATATAAGTTGAACTTTTCTAAAACAGAAGTCTTACCCATGAATTCTCTCTTTTACCAATATATGTTTAATGATACAATTTTACTTGGTGCCCCACAAAAATTAAATACCTTGGTATTTGGTTCTCCTCTACTTTATCTACCACAATTAGCTTTACGTTTAATACACTAATTACTAAAATACAGTCACTCCTTCTTTTTTGGTCCCCCCTTCATTTATCTTGGTGAGGAAGACTGGATACTATTAAAATGATGATTGTGCCTCATGTCCTTTATACACTATCCATGTTACCTTTTCGGATCCCTATCTCATATTTTTCACAAATTAACTCTATTTGAACAAGGGTTCTATGGAATAACAAACATCACAGCATTGCTCATATGAAACTCAAACATCCAAATCAGAAGGCGGTGTGCATTTTCCTGATTTTAAATCTTATCATTCTGCATTTTTTTGCCCTAACTTATGATTTTGCTGATATCCCTATTCCTCGCTTGATTGTTTTTGAGCGTTCCCTATTAAAAGATTTTTTTTAAACATAATTTAAATGTCTAATTATACTCTCATTTTAGATAATCCTTTTTTTCCTCTACTGTCTGGTATAATAAATTTTTCAAATATAAACGTAAATCATTTTATTACAAACATTGGAAGGGAATCGAAATTTGCCTAGCTTATGTAACGGTAAGTTTCAATTCTATTAAGGACACGGAGGCGAGGAATATGCTAATATCTTCCTTCGCTTTATTAACATAAAACTCCACAGCAGCTCAGGAAAATACTCAAACAGTGAAAGAAAATGCTTTAAATCCCAAAAGCATTTGAAAAACGTTTTAACAGTCCAAAACCACAACTCCCAAGAGTCTCTTGTGCATTACTAGTCCATAGTCCTTCCACCATGTCTACCATAGCTAGATAGCCAGTCCTCTCTTCCTCTTCCTCCTCTTTCTTCGCGCAGATCACGCATTCGTCTCACTGATCCTGTTTAGCACCCTCATTGCCTGTCAGAAAAAAGGACAGCGTAAGCGAGGAGTCACAGGAGCGGAACAATATGACAGAGGAACATCAAATCTTAGCAACATAATATAACTGCATAAAGGAAAACGCTTTACTTACTGCCATACGGGTGGGCAGGAAACATTGTGCCTTCTGGGTGGGATAATCCTTGCCTCCGTGTCCTTAATAGAATTGAAACTTACCGTTACATAAGCTAGGCAAATTTCGATTCTATGTCAGGACCGGAGGCTTCAGATTATGCTAGTTCAAAGCTTACTTACCACCAACTGGGCCAAATCCACCACTGGTTTGAAATAAAACCTCTTAAACGTGGAGTCCGAGGACCAATCCGCAGCTCGCATTAAATCCTCCAAGCGAGCACCCACAGCAAACGCCTTAGAGGCCATGGCCCCTCTGGCAGAGTGTGCCCCAAAAAGCTTCGTATCGATGCCTGCTTCTTGCATGACCCACCGCACCCACCTTGCAATAGTGGGGGAGGAGACAGCTTTGTGTGGCTTCCGCAAGGCAATCAACAATTGACGTTCGCCCGGGGGGCGTATTTCCAAGCTTATATCCTCATATGCTTTTAGGCATTGCACAACACACAACTTAGGGGTGTCCAGAAAAGCTGGATATGAGATAGATCGCGACGCCGATTTTGTGCGGCGCCCCACAGTAAAAGTGACCCCATCCGGGGAGAAGATTCGCGCCGATATGTCCAATGCGCGTACATCAGACACACGCCTACAAGAAACCAAACACAACAGCATGGCCAACTTAGCTGAGAGCTCCTTTAGAGACAAGTAGGCGTTGGCCGGCCATGAAAGGAATAAATTCAAGACCAAATTGACGTCCCAAAGGACGGAATACCTAGGCTCTGGAGGCAACGCAAGACGAATACCTCGCAGAAGTCGACAAACAAAGGGATGTTCTCCGACCGGAGAATTATCGATTCTGTTATGACCCGCAGAAATCGCTGACCGAATCGCATTAATCGTTCTGTAGGCAAGGCCGTTGTCGGCTAGTTCAGCCAGGAAATTCAAAATGGGAACGAGGCCTGCGACCAAGGGATCCAAATCCCTTCGAAGACACCAACGCATCCACTTAAGCCAAGCGGATCTGTAGCGCTTCGTCGTACTATCGGCCCATGCTTTAGAGAGAAGGCCCTCAGCCGATCTCGAAAGGCCCGGGAGCGTCCAACGTCTCCTGAGAGCCTCCACGCCATGAGACAGAGCGAGCTCCGCAAGATGAGAGGATGCGGTTCCTGATCCGGATTCCTCAGGAGGAGAGGAAACAGGGGGAGTAGGATTGGAAAATCCCAAGAAAGTTCCAGAAGAACCGGAAACCACACTTGAGACCTCCAAAGCGGTGTAATCAGCACCAGCTCCACTCCTTGGCGGCGTACCTGGGCCGCCGTCCGCACCCCCATGGAGAACGGGGGAAACGCAAACGGCTTCTCCCGACTCCAATCCTGCAGAAAGGCGTCCGTGGCCTCCGCAAGAGGGTCCGGCCTCCAACTGAAAAACCACAGAAGTTGGTGATCCAGACGGGACGCAAACAGGTCCACCGAAAAGGGACCCCAAAGGCTTTGTAGCCACTGGAAGACCTCTGGATCCAGTTTCCACTGGCTGGCATCCCTGAGGTACCTGGAGTGCCAATCCGCTACCTGATTGGCCTGGCCTGGTAGGTACTCCGCTGTCACAGCAATGTGACGCGACAGGCAGTAGTCCCAGAAGTCCTTCGCCAAATTCGCCAGAGCGCGAGAGCGAGGACCCCCTAGATGGTTCACATAACGAACCGCTGAAACATTGTCCATTTTGAGTAAAACACAGGCTTTGACTGAATCCTTGGTCCAGCAACGCACCGCGAAGGAGCCCACCAGGAGCTCCAAACAGTTGATATGCAACCGTTGTTCGTCTGAAGACCAGGCGCCGCCGGTGGAGAAATCCCCGCACCAAGCGCCCCAACCCGATCTGCTGGCATCGGATTCTATGATGAGATCTGGGACTGACCCGAAGATCGGCCGACCCTTCCACGCCTCCATGTGAGAAAGCCACCATGACATTTCCTCCTTCACCTCCTCCGTGAGAGGAATCAACTGATCGTAGCTCATTCCCCTCCGGAGGTGTTGGGCTTTGAGGTGTTAAAGCGCCCTGTAGTGTAGGGGCCCCGGAAAGATCGCTTGGATGGAGGACGACAGGAGTCCCACCACCCTGGCGACGTGTCGCAAGGACGTACTGTCCTTTGTGACCGTCTGCCGTAGCAAATGTCTGATCTTCGCGATCTTCCTGGGTGGGAGACTTAGAACAGCCTCCACCGAGTCCACGACGAATCCCAGGAAGGTAAGCCTCTGAGTGGGAACCAAAACCGACTTGGAGCCGTTGATGACGAACCCCAGTCGCTGAAGGAGGTGTACGGCCTGTTGCAGCTGCCCGGCCAAAACCACCGGACACTGTCCCATGAGGAGGATGTCGTCCAAGTAGACCAACATCCGCACCCCCTGACCCCTGAGGTACTCCACCACTGGATGCAACACCTTCGTGAAGCACCAGGGGGCCGATGAAAGGCCGAACGGAAGTGCCGTGAACTCGAACACCCTGTCGTTCCACAAGAACTGAAGGAAACGACGATGCGGCGGGTGGATAGGAATCACCAGATAAGCATCCTTGAGGTCCAGCCTCACCATCCAATCCCGCGGGAGGAGCACGTCTCGAAGGAGTGGATACCCTCCATCTTGAAGTGCCGGTAGACCAACCACCCGTTGAACTCCTTGAGATTGATCACAGGTCTCTTGCCCCCATCTGTCTTGTCCACTAGGAAGACATTGCTGACAAACCCATTGAGGTGGCGCGTTGATTGACGGATGGCTCCCTTGCAAAGCAACTCCGCGACCTCTCCGTCTATCAAAAGCGCGTCGGACTCTGAAAACACAATCGGTCGTGGAAAAACCTCCTGAGTGGGATGGTCATAGAACTCTATGTGAAACCCACGGATGGTTTGTAAGACCCAAGCGTCGGCAGTGAGCAACTCCCACTCCTCGTAAAAGGATGCCAACCTCACTCCTATTGGAACCTGATCCAAACAAAGTACACTCACCGGTGGTATTGTTGGGTCCGGAGTTCTTCTGTAACCCCTGCCGCCAAAACGCTGCCCTCTGGTGGGGTAGAAATTATTGAAGTTCGCAGAGGTCTGGTACTGGCCTCTGCCGGAGCTTTACCCTCTATTATTGGATGGTTGGCCACGGCCGGTCGCGCGGCCCCTGCCGCGACCGGCCCCTCCAGAGAAACGCTGATGAAAACGCGCTTGATGCTGGATTGTGCTTTGTCCAGCGATGTAAAGGTGGACACAAATTTGCCCAGCTCCCTGATAAAAGGCTCGCCAAAGAGGCCCCCCTGGGCCACCGCGCCCGCCTCCGAAGAGGCCAGGTCCCCCAGCTTAGGATCTAGCTTAATCAGCAACGAACAGGGTGAATTAGATGCACTCAACAGGTGGGGTCAAAATATATCGGAAGGAAAACACGACAAGGGGACTTGCATATCCAGTATGTACAAGAAAATTAGAAAGACAGTGATAGACATACACAAAGAAGAAAAAGAAAGGGCTTCCTCCGAGGGGGAAGAAGAACTTGAAGAACCAGAAAAGACTACAGATACTATAGCGGAAATATAAATTTTATGGTCAAGTTGTGTTCCCAGGAAGGTAAGCCTCTGAGTGGGAACCAAAACCGACTTGGAGCCGTTGATGACGAACCCCAGTCGCTGAAGGAGGTGTACGGCCTGTTGCAGCTGCCCGGCCAAAACCACCGGACACTGTCCCATGAGGAGGATGTCGTCCAAGTAGACCAACATCCGCACCCCCTGACCCCTGAGGTACTCCACCACTGGATGCAACACCTTCGTGAAGCACCAGGGGGCCGATGAAAGGCCAAACGGAAGTGCCGTGAACTCGAACACCCTGTCGTTCCACAAGAACTGAAGGAAACGACGATGCGGCGGGTGGATAGGAATCACCAGATAAGCATCCTTGAGGTCCAGCCTCACCATCCAATCCCGCGGGAGGAGCACGTCTCGAAGGAGTGGATACCCTCCATCTTGAAGTGCCGGTAGACCAACCACCCGTTGAACTCCTTGAGATTGATCACAGGTCTCTTGCCCCCATCTGTCTTGTCCACTAGGAAGACATTGCTGACAAACCCATTGAGGTGGCGCGTTGATTGACGGATGGCTCCCTTGCAAAGCAACTCCGCGACCTCTCCGTCTATCAAAAGCGCGTCGGACTCTGAAAACACAATCGGTCGTGGAAAAACCTCCTGAGTGGGATGGTCATAGAACTCTATGTGAAACCCACGGATGGTTTGTAAGACCCAAGCGTCGGCAGTGAGCAACTCCCACTCCTCGTAAAAGGATGCCAACCTCACTCCTATTGGAACCTGATCCAAACAAAGTACACTCACCGGTGGTATTGTTGGGTCCGGAGTTCTTCTGTAACCTCTGCCGCCAAAACGCTGCCCTCTGGTGGGGTAGAAATTATTGAAGTTCGCAGAGGTCTGGTACTGGCCTCTGCCGGAGCTTTACCCTCTATTATTGGATGGTTGGCCACGGCCGGTCGCGCGGCCCCTGCCGCGACCGGCCCCTCCAGAGAAACGCTGATGAAAACGCGCTTGATGCTGGATTGTGCTTTGTCCAGCGATGTAAAGGTGGACACAAATTTGCCCAGCTCCCTGATAAAAGGCTCGCCAAAGAGGCCCCCCTGGGCCACCGCGTCCGCCTCCGAAGAGGCCAGGTCCCCCAGCTTAGGATCTAGCTTAATCAGCAACGAACAGGGTGAATTAGATGCACTCAACAGGTGGGGTCAAAATATATCGGAAGGAAAACACGACAAGGGGACTTGCATATCCAGTATGTACAAGAAAATTAGAAAGACAGTGATAGACATACACAAAGAAGAAAAAGAAAGGGCTTCCTCCGAGGGGGAAGAAGAACTTGAAGAACCAGAAAAGACTACAGATACTATAGCGGAAATATAAATTTTATGGTCAAGTTGTGTTCCCTAGCGAGTACCCCACCGTCTCCATGTACCAGCTTAAAGTGCATGTAACTTCCCTCCTGAGCCAGCTATGAAGACGCAAATACATTTGCGTCCAACGTTAACATGTCCTCTTTCAGACCCACCCTGAATGGGTTGAATAGTCCGTTCCTAAGTATGCCATGCCAACGTCTTTTTGTAGTGTACTTTACACGTTTTTCTGCTCTGGCAAAGTAGGCCCTGAATTTCTGCCATCGAGCCTTTTTATGGCTTCTGACTCTGAAAGCCTCAGCCCAGGCTGTCTCTGTACCCGTGACCTCTGACTTACTCTCTGCGCGGCTCCCGGCGCTTAGCACAGCCTGCTGCCTGCCAAGACTGACTTCAACCTTCGAATTATCTGTTCCGCTCCTCGAAAATACATTCCTGCCTACTAGTTTCAGTAAACATCCCCCCAGCTGCAGAGCAAAGGGCCGGCCTGTCTCCGTGCAAGTAATTCATAGCCTCTGTTACCATGCTCCCATGGAAGGCCCGTGCCCCCTCGCATTCTCATGCAGACACTTAGGCGCTTATACACGCACTCACAGTCAGTATAGAGTAGCTTCTGCCCCAGAGACCTTTTCCGTACAGATAATATGGTTCCCAAACATCAGATATCAGATATGATAGAAGTACGAGTTGATCTGACATGCCAGACTTCTGTCTCTTTCCGTCAGTGAAAATGTCAAGTCCCCTGCACCCTCCAGTTTCCACGTCAATCACACGTCATGCAGCTGCGCGCGCATCCAAGCCTCCGATTTCTGCTGACATTGCAACATTTCTGTTTGGTGCCACCCACTTGTGACACCTACCTGTGACGTTTCTAGCACACACCTCTAGTTCACGCCTAGTCCACGCCTTCTGATTACGTACTAGTAACACGTGGATGCTGTTATCTTGTCTTCTCTCAGCTGTTACGCCTACTACATTGCTTTCTATGATGTAAATTAAGTATATAAGCTATGTATTGTCAATAAAATAGTGCTCTATCCCTTCCTGAACCCCTGAGGTTGCAGGAACATGATATCCAGGTCATGACCATTCCTTTTTAAGGAATAAAACCCCTAAGAACTCTAACACCACGGACTCTGTTTCTTTCTTTCCGATTGAGTTATTATTGATTAAGTACTTACCTGCATAGAAATTAAGATGGTAAATTAAATATTTACGACATTTTGGCGCCCGAATAGGGACCCCTCCCCCACCCCACACGCCGGTTGGTGCGTTGCAAGCTCTGTCCCCTGCCATCAGTTAGAAGGAAACTACGCGTACCGGCAGGATTTCCTGTATCTCCCTCTGGCCCACGGAGGTGACGAAGACTGCAATCAGCGCCCAGACGAGGCGGTGAGGAGTGCGGAGGATCCCGACCAGAGCCTAACCGAAAGAAGCAAGGTCCGAGGTGTCAAGAGGCCCACCAGTTTTCCGAAGTATCCACGTGTCGAGTCGAGTCGAGTCCGGTCCAGTCCAGTCGAGTTTTCCGAGGCCTTCTGTTTCCGTGCTTCCCGGTGAGTACCATTGCTGGGACGTATCTAGACGGGTTTGGGTACACAAGTCCGGTCTGCACTGTTTTTAGACAGTGTATCTGTACTGTTTAGCAGTACATCAGTCATTCAAGTCAGCTATTCAAGTTTTGCATTGTCTCTGACAGTGTATCTGTGCTGTTTAGCAGTACATCAGTATAGGGGGTAGTTATATATGTCTCAAATGTCTTTCATGTGATTAATGTCGTGGTATGAATGTGACTGTTTTTAATGTACATTATTGTGTTCTTGTGTAACTAGCCGTATTCAGTATTAAGTAGTTAGGATTGAGCATTCAGTACTAAGTAAACAAGATGCCGTTCTTCAACAAGCTAAAGCAGATAGGAACTAGGAAAGGGATACTAGAGGAAGAAATTCCTATCCCCCCTAGGGACAGTCCTGGAAATTTTATGTACCACAAGCATGGCTTAGATGCCATATTGTATCTAGATTTATGGGCCGATTATACTAAGCATCTAGACGAGAGACACAGATGGCCTGTTACCGGAACATGGGATGCCGAGTGCATCATGAAGGTAGAAGAAGCATTATGGAAAAAGAAAGCCAGACAATCTCAGAAAGACGCCATAGAATTTTGGCGTAAGGAATCACATAAGCGTGCTGAAAAAGCACTACGTAGAGAAGACAGACTTAAAGAATCAGATAAAGCTCGAGAAAACGAATTAGTCACTGAAGGGATCCGAGTAAAATCAGAACAAGTAGACCGCGCACGAAACAATCTCGTAAACGGTATGTATCTCGCGGCCGAGGGTTCGCCTGAGGCCATTTCAGAAATGCCGAAAAATCTGCCGCCGCCATTGGTTCCAACTAAAGTAACTCACAGGGCCACTAAAGACATATTCCTGAATTCCTATCTGGAGGATGTAGCACCCGCTTACACCAATCTGCCTGTTCGCGCCCTGCCTAACGACAGGGACGGGGGGTACTAAAAGACAAATTCAAGTTCAGATACAGACTCCACAGAGAGATAATGTTCAAGCTTCCGCCTCAGGAGGTGCGACCGGGGGTCTTCGGACCCCGCCATTAACACACAGAGTACACCTTAGGGATATGGAGAGTCCTTTCACGTTCAAATCACCCCGTCTTGACCTACTCAAAGAACCACTTGCAGTTTGCAGATATGATCCAGTACCCGGCAAAGACGACAGAATGATGATGGCATCACTACGGTTACGATCTGCTACTGATTTCCTGCTGTTATTTGCAGGAATGAAGGAGCGCCTAGATAGAATATATCACTTTGTTCAGACTGGGAAAGACCCTGACAGTATTAAGGATGCTATGGAGCATCCGAAAGTTGACACTCAAGCATATATACTACGCTTTTTTATAAATTGCCTAATAAGAGAACGAGACAGGCCTGAAACAGAACAGGGTGAATTAGATGCACTCAACAGGTGGGGTCAAAATATATCGGAAGGAAAACACGACAAGGGGACTTGCATATCCAGTATGTACAAGAAAATTAGAAAGACAGTGATAGACATACACAAAGAAGAAAAAGAAAGGGCTTCCTCCGAGGGGGAAGAAGAACTTGAAGAACCAGAAAAGACTACAGATACTATAGCGTATGTAGGTAAGGGAACTTACCTTAGGAAAGGCATTCGTCCAGAAAGCAAGAGAGTTTTTCTCTCTGGCTTAACCAACCCGAATTCTCCTGAACATCAGTTCCAGGAGACTGATAAAAGGCTTCGAGACCGAATAGGGTACCATGTACTAAATTCTATGGATGAACAAGAACTAGCCCGGTCAGCAATATTATGGGCTGACAATCCAGACATATACAATGATGATACCGTAGCACAGACATTTCTGAACCTATCCCCAGACAAACAGAAATTAGCAGGTGTATACATGATGCAACACCTCCTCACGTTATACAGGAACCAACATTCTGATCCAGGTCCCTTACACGAAACATTAGAAGCACTACTCATGGATAGATGGAGAGGTCTAAGTACCAAGTTAATACAAATAATTCTAGAACAACGACATAGATATAACACTTTCTTAAGCTCCGAATATGTTCCCGCCCCGACACCAGAAAGAAAAATGTATCACATAGAGCGTCTGCATGGTCTTGAAAGTCAGAACCCCTTACGAGAGGTACATCCAGTTATGGGTGAAGATCATACCTTGAAACGCGTGTATGTACACACGCCTCTGACTAAGTTAGAACTGTTAGAAATGCAGAAACTAGTACCCTGTCATGATAAAGACCCTGCAGGTTTTCACAGAGAACTTAAAGACATGTTACTGATGGGGGATTACACATATGAAGATATCATGAAAATGTTAAAGGTACTGTTGCCCACGGGCATCTACGAGAAACTGAAAGAAAAGGAATGGGAGGTGGGAGAGAAAAAGATTGTATGGGCAGAAATAGAAGACGAAGAGAACAAACGTGTCCCAGGGGTAGGCCTTGGGGAGAAAACTAAAGCATTACCAGGTTTGATAGTACAGGTTCTGCCAAGATTACTGACAACTAGAAAGGAAGATTGGGATGCGATTTCGGCCTGTAAACAGAAACCAGATGAAGATACTAGTGACTTCTATTCTAGATTCGAGAAATGTTTTATTATAAATAGTGGTCTTAAACCAAGTAGCGAGTCGTACCCGCATCTTTTTGTATCAAAATTAGTCGAGAATTCCCTGTTAGCAGTTAAAAACCGTGTATACAAGGTTGAGAGTACATGGCAAGCAAATAAGCCATCACAGATGTTACAAATGTTACAATACCATCAGAACAGAATTAGAGAGGAACAAGACCATGAACAGAAACGTATGAAAGACACGAAAATGAAAATGTTAGTAGCCCAATCAGTTCCAGCCGACAGTCAGAGAAAGGGTACGACCCAGACGAGTCACGCCGCAGCTCCCGTTAAAGGGACATGCAACTATTGCAAGCAGCCAGGCCACTACGTACATGAATGTCCAGTTCTGAAAAATAACATAGCAACAGGTAAAACTAAAGAGAGACCGCATCCACCAAGACAAGATCAGGCCCAGCAACAGACTTCACAGAATACACAGCCTATGCATGCTTCATCACATACAGCACAGACAGTAGCGGTATCACAGCCACAGCCCATTGCCGCGACACAACAAGTATCACAACAGATGTACCAGTATGCCCAATCTGCTTACCCCGACTATCAACGATACACATGAAACAGCCTAGAGAGGGAATTTGGCTTGCCTCTTATTGAAATTCCTGTAGATCAAGAAGGTCCTTATGTACACAGTCAAGTATTGGGAAAAGACAGAAAGTTTTTAATTGACACAGGGGCAAGCCGCACAACAATCAGCCATAACGAAGTCCCAGGGGCACCCCTCTCAGGCTCACAGAATGTTTCCCTTGGTTTTTCAGGACAGCCCATTGTAAATGAAGTATCTGAACCAGTCCCCCTGGCTGTAGGTCCATTATCACGAGTTACAGACCTATTGCTGACGAAATCATGTCCAGAAAATCTGTTAGGAATAAAGACATTGAAGGCTCTAGGAGCTGTTATATGTTGTTCCCCGGAGGGAGTTAGACTCTTTCTGCGGGATTTCAAAGGTCACTATGTATTACGAGAGTTTGATGTCAGATTGAAAAATGTACCAGATCACTTGTGGGCAAAAGGCCCAACTGATGTAGGTTGTATGCATATCACACCATACCGTGTTACACTCAGACCAGGTGTTGTTCTACCCCGAATCAGACAATACAAGTTACCACCCGATGCTGTAGTGGCTTTACTGAAAATCATTGAAGAGCTCATTGCCCAAGGAGTGGTCGTAGAGACCGACTCCAATATCTGTAATTCACCCATCATACCGATTCTTAAACGTACTGATCCCAATGCACCGCCAGTATATCGGTTGGTGATTGATTTAAGAGAGCTGAATAAATGCATTGTTCCACAGTATCCTGTGGTCCCCGATATCTCTTCCCTATTGACTGCTATTGATTCTGAAGCAACATTCTTTACTGTAATTGACCTCAAGAACGCCTTCTTTAGTGTACCCATTGATCCAGAGAGCCAATACCTCTTCGGATTCAGTTTAAATGGACGAAGTTTCAAATTTTCCCGCGCACCTCAAGGATTCACAGAAAGCCCCAGCATCTATAGCCAAGCACTGAAAAGACAACTAGATTGTATTCAAATGCCAGTTAACACCGCTTTACTGCAATACGTCGATGATCTGCTGATCACCGCACGAAGTGAGCCCGAATGTGAACAAGCATCACTGACAGTTTTACATTTTCTGGCCAACAAGGGACACAAGGTGTCTCCTTTGAAGCTACAATTCTGTGTTCAGCAAGTTGTGTACTTGGGTCACTTGCTGTCCAAAGTGGGGAGACAGCTCACTCCCGATCGCATTCAGTTAATTGTAAATATGCCACGACCCCAGACACAAAAGGAAGTGCGGGCCTTTATAGGCCTCACCTCGTACTGCAGACAATGGATTCCTCAATATGCATTTCTAGCTAAACCACTCGTCCAGTTAACGACACAGGAGGCAGCGACTTCGACTGTCCTCCCTTGGACTCAGGAACACACACAAGCCTTTGAAGAATTAAAGAAAGCTTTATGCCAAGCACCAGTTTTAGCGACACCATGTTACAGCAAACCTTTTACACTTTTTGTTACAGAACGTGATGGTACAGCGTTGTCTGTCCTCACTCAAGATCAAGCAGGTTCACATAAGCCTTGCGCTTATTTTTCAAGTACATTGGATTCAGTAGCCCAGGCACTCCCTGCGTGCTTAAAGTCAGTAGCAGCAACAGCACTAGCAATCAGACAGAGCGACTCAATTGTTTTAGGACATCAGTTAACGGTTCAAGTTCCACATTCTGTAGAGGTTCTCTTAAACAGAACCCAGACTCAGCACTTAACTATAGCACGACTGACAGGTTATGAATTAACGCTATTCCAGCCACACATAGAAATCAAACGCTGCAGCATTCTGAACCCCGCTACATTGTTACCAACGATTATGACAGATCCAGCCCCGCATGATTGTATAGAGATCATTAATGCAGTAACAAAGCCTCGATGAGACTTAACAGATGTTCCATTGACAAATCCAGACCTGACACTTTATGTGGACGGTTCATGTATGAGAACAAGTACAGGAGAATTAGTGGCCGCGTATGCAGTGACCACTGAAACTGAAGTTAAAGAAACACATCGTATTGACACACTGTCTGCTCAAGCGGCAGAGCTCATCGCTCTGACCCGAGCCTGTATACTAGCCAAGAACAGAAATGTCAACATATACACTGACTCCCGTTATGCGTTCGGAGTTGTACACGACTTCGGAATGTTATGGCAAGAACAAGGTTTTTTGACCTCTCATGGTGCCAAGATTCAACACGGTCCTCTCATTCAAGCACTGCTAGAAGCAATACATCTGCCTTCAGGCATATCCGTCATGAAGTGTAAAGCACATACTAAAGTTACGGATTCTGTCTCCCAGGGTAATGACCTGGCAGACCAGACAGCAAAACATACAGCATTGACTCACACCCAGACAACTGACGTGACAAAGACAATAGTACCAACACATTGTATGACAGTCAAGGATCCCACACTAGATGTAATTGATATTCAGACACATGCTACCCCAGATGAAATAAAGAAATGGACTGAACTAGGAGGGATCCAGACAGATCAAGGTTGGATGACGAAGGGAAAATCTACATGGTTTCTCCCTGACTCTATGGTTCAAGTCATAATCAATACAGCACATAGTCCTGCACATCTAGGAGAGAAAGCAATGTTAGACAGTTTACAGAATCTCTGGCACAATAAACACTTACGAGCAGCAGCAAAACAGAAAGTGCGTACTTGCATGATCTGTTGTCAGTTCAATCCAGGTAAAAGCGTCCCCGTAGAGCAAGGTGGATTTCATCCGCCCGATCACCCTTTTGAAGTCCTCCAGATGGATTATATCCAGATGGATCGTTGTCGAGGATTCAAATATGTCCTCGTAATTGTTTGTGCACTTTCCCGTTGGACCGAAGCATATCCAGTCCCAGATTATACTGCTCCGACCACGGCCAGGCAGCTGGTTCGAGAATTCTTCCCACGGTACGACTTGCCTCGTGTCGTGTACTCAGATAACGGACAGCCATTCTCATCCGAATTAATGAAACAAGTTTCCTTGCTGCTAGGATATCAGTGGAAATTCCATTGTGTCCGACACCCCGAAGCCGCAGGCCTTGTAGAGAGGCATAACCAGACACTAAAGACTCGCCTTGCAAAAATATGTCAAGAGAAAGGGGTCGACTGGATAGTCGCCCTGCCAGTTGCACTGTTCTATATGAGAATGGTTGCCCACTCGAGATCAGGACTATCCCCGTATGAAGTGGTTTTTGGCAGACCACCGAATATGTGGGGGACGCCCATTCCTAAGAAAATTACTGATGTCGATTGTAACATGTTGACAGATTACCTTGCCTCCTTGATGTCTGCACTCCAATCATGTCGTTCACAGGTTGCCGCAGCTTTCCCTGACAACACTGATGTAAAGCCGCATGATGTCCGTCCTGGGGACCTGATCTTAATTAGGAACTTCGACAGGAAAAGTCCGCTGGAGCCCCGCTGGAAAGAACCGAAGACCGTCCTTCTCACTACGAGGACCGCAGTGAAAGTGGAGGGCAGAAATGGGTGGATACACACGAGCCATATTAGACGATGCAATGAACTGAAACCAGACCCAGACTCGTCCACCCCCACCAAAGACTGTTTTGAGCCAAGTGACTTTAAAGTTCCCGAACGAGAGAAAACTCCCCAAGAGGTGTATAAAATCAAACTCTGATCTAGCAAGTCAGACAGTTTAATTGTTTAAGTCCTCCCCTAGGTGAATCGGTTAAATAGTTTCTGACATGTATCCCCTAGATCGAGATAGAGAGAGAGAGAGACAACACAAGAAACGTACATATTGCAAATCACTGCGTAGTCACTGTATAGTGACATTATTAATTATGTTTTTCCTAAGTCTTCTGATTATTGTTACAAGTATGCTGCTTTCTATCTATTACCCTATTTTCAAGCGTGAACAATCTGCTTACAATGTTTCTGCTGAACATTCTTTTAGCGAATTACCTCCACATGAACTTTCTTACAGACTCGCGCTGCGCAACAACACATTCATTAGTATGTTACACCATTCCCATCAGACTAACAATGCTACAAACTGCTGGATATGTGGCCGACTCCCTCCCTATCAGAAATACAAGGGAGCTCTGCCCCTCTTTCCGTACCCGTTCACTCACAATGGCTCCTGTGGAGCATGGTTTAGAATAATTAATTCCTTAGATTCTGATATTGCTGTTTTCAAAGGGAGCTGGGTTTGGGGAAACTTGAACTTAGTTCTGCTTAAAGTCTGTTACCCTGACAAGAAGGGACTTCCTACTAGAATAGGAACTGACATAGAAAATGAAGTATATGGATTAGGTAATTACACAATTAACCTTATGATTCTTACTGTCGAATCCGAAGCCGCACCAGTTCTCCCTGCTATGTCAGTATTACCAGTCACTGGTGAATTATGTGTCAGTAAGAAAGGTTCAGTACACTTAGGTCATAGTAAATGTACTACTGTGGTCGAATTCAGTGATCAAGGCAAATCGACCTTCAGAGCTACCCGTCATTCCTATTTTGTTTGTGGTCATACCGCATACATACGTTTACCTCCAGATTGGGATGGTACCTGTTACATTGCATTCCTTCTGCCACCTGTTTTTCTAGCCCCTCCTGATTATCACAGAAATACGAATCTAGTAAAGAATAGACTCCGAAGAGATCTCTCGCTTGTCGACTACACAGAAACGGCATGGGAACAATACACCGATTTTAATAAAGGATTCTTTTTCTTTTTAGGCCCCGTCCAAAATAGTAAATTAATACGCCGATTAACTAGAACACTTGAAGCAGTAGTAAATGAAACTGCCTCCGCCTTAGGTAACTTAACAGAGGAGCAGTCCGCCATGCGGGTTGTTGTTCTTCAGAATCGTTTTGTTATTGACGTCATCTTGGCAGATAGAGGTGGAGCTTGTAAGGTCATCGGGTCAAGTTACTGTGTTTTCATTCCCGAAAATGCGCCATCTGTATACAAAGCTATTACACGTCTTCATAAAATTGCGAATCTGATACATCAGAATCCAGGCACCTGGACTTGGTCCGGTTGGTTCTGGACAACGTTAACCGCTTGGGGATGGAAGATCCTATCCTTCCTAGGCATTGGCCTAGTCCTAGTATTCAGTTGCTGCCTGTGCCTACAGTGTGGGCCGGCGATTTGTGGACTGTGTGCCACATCATGCATTGAACATTCCAGTTTTCTCTCAAAATGTGAGAGGAAGAAAGAAGAGCAAATGATGTTACAAGAACAAACTGATCGATTCATGAGGATCGATATATCATGAAGGGTCCGTAGGGAACAAGGAGGGAATGAGGAAATATAAATTTTATGGTCAAGTTGTGTTCCCTAGCGAGTACCCCACCGTCTCCATGTACCAGCTTAAAGTGCATGTAACTTCCCTCCTGAGCCAGCTATGAAGACGCAAATACATTTGCGTCCAACGTTAACATGTCCTCTTTCAGACCCACCCTGAATGGGTTGAATAGTCCGTTCCTAAGTATGCCATGCCAACGTCTTTTTGTAGTGTACTTTACACGTTTTTCTGCTCTGGCAAAGTAGGCCCTGAATTTCTGCCATCGAGCCTTTTTCTGGCTTCTGACTCTGAAAGCCTCAGCCCAGGCTGTCTCTGTACCCGTGACCTCTGACTTACTCTCTGCGCGGCTCCCGGCGCTTAGCACAGCCTGCTGCCTGCCAAGACTGACTTCAACCTTCGAATTATCTGTTCCGCTCCTCGAAAATACATTCCTGCCTACTAGTTTCAGTAAACATCCCCCCAGCTGCAGAGCAAAGGGCCGGCCTGTCTCCGTGCAAGTAATTCATAGCCTCTGTTACCATGCTCCCATGGAAGGCCCGTGCCCCCTCGCATTCTCATGCAGACACTTAGGCGCTTATACACGCACTCACAGTCAGTATAGAGTAGCTTCTGCCCCAGAGACCTTTTCCGTACAGATAATATGGTTCCCAAACATCAGATATCAGATATGATAGAAGTACGAGTTGATCTGACATGCCAGACTTCTGTCTCTTTCCGTCAGTGAAAATGTCAAGTCCCCTGCACCCTCCAGTTTCCACGTCAATCACACGTCATGCAGCTGCGCGCGCATCCAAGCCTCCGATTTCTGCTGACATTGCAACATTTCTGTTTGGTGCCACCCACTTGTGACACCTACCTGTGACGTTTCTAGCACACACCTCTAGTTCACGCCTAGTCCACGCCTTCTGATTACGTACTAGTAACACGTGGATGCTGTTATCTTGTCTTCTCTCAGCTGTTACGCCTACTACATTGCTTTCTATGATGTAAATTAAGTATATAAGCTATGTATTGTCAATAAAATAGTGCTCTATCCCTTCCTGAACCCCTGAGGTTGCAGGAACATGATATCCAGGTCATGACCATTCCTTTTTAAGGAATAAAACCCCTAAGAACTCTAACACCACGGACTCTGTTTCTTTCTTTCCGATTGAGTTATTATTGATTAAGTACTTACCTGCATAGAAATTAAGATGGTAAATTAAATATTTACGACAGACGGATGGCTCCCTTGCAAAGCAACTCCGCGACCTCTCCGTCTATCAAAAGCGCGTCGGACTCTGAAAACACAATCGGTCGTGGAAAAACCTCCTGAGTGGGATGGTCATAGAACTCTATGTGAAACCCACGGATGGTTTGTAAGACCCAAGCGTCGGCAGTGAGCAACTCCCACTCCTCGTAAAAGGATGCCAACCTCACTCCTATTGGAACCTGATCCAAACAAAGTACACTCACCGGTGGTATTGTTGGGTCCGGAGTTCTTCTGTAACCTCTGCCGCCAAAACGCTGCCCTCTGGTGGGGTAGAAATTATTGAAGTTCGCAGAGGTCTGGTACTGGCCTCTGCCGGAGCTTTACCCTCTATTATTGGATGGTTGGCCACGGCCGGTCGCGCGGCCCCTGCCGCGACCGGCCCCTCCAGAGAAACGCTGATGAAAACGCGCTTGATGCTGGATTGTGCTTTGTCCAGCGATGTAAAGGTGGACACAAATTTGCCCAGCTCCCTGATAAAAGGCTCGCCAAAGAGGCCCCCCTGGGCCACCACGCCCGCCTCCGAAGAGGCCAGGTCCCCCAGCTTAGGATCTAGCTTAATCAGCAACGATCGCCTGCGCTCGGTTGACAGGGCGCAATTGGCATTCCCCAGAAACACGATAACGCGTTGTGCCCAGTTTGACAGCACCTCCGGGGAAATGACCGTGCCATTCCCTTTCGCCTCCTCCGCCATGTCGAGGATTTTTGTGGCAGGCCCTACTGCATCCAGCAACTTATCCTGACAGGACCGCCAGGATCGGTCAATGCCCTTGCGGGGATCTTTCATGAATTTGGCCAGGAAGGTGGCCATTTTTGCATCCAACTCGGGGGTCATAGCCACCTTGCCGTCCAAAGTCGGCCTCGGGCATTCACCTCGCAAGCAACCTCTGGCTTCTTTCTACAGCGGTTTGCGCAGGCGACCCGCAACGAACTTTGCCACAGTCTCTCCCGGTGTCCAGGCTGCGGACCGCGGGTGGACAATCTCGTCCGGGTCCAGCATGCCTGATTCATCCCGAGGAAGCTCTGCAGCTGAGCCCGAGGGGCGCCAAGAGCGCACCGACTCCCCGTCATCATCCGTGTCAGGGGAATCATACACTGGCGATGCGGGAGCCGTTCCTATGTCCCCTGCTGACTCAGGATTCGACAGAGGTGCAGGGGGCGCAGCAGTCGCCTTAGCCAAGAAAGCGTCACGGAGACGCTCAGAGGCGCCTCTGTCCACCCCCTGCATCCCTGAAGGAGTTCCCTCCCTGTAGGGTTTCTTTGGTGCCAGCGGCCTTTCGCCCGATGTTCCCGGGGGGTCAGTAGGCGCTCCCAAGTGTGCGGACGCTAATTTTGCACATTCCTCGACAATGCGTGCGGAGAGGCGGTCCTCCATGGGTCCCACCACCTCGGTCACGCAGCGGTATATGGAGCTATCCACCGCTTGGTAAAACTCATCATCCTGGAGGTAGGAGTAGGGCTCCTCCTCATAATCCCCGTCTTGGGCCATAACAAATATATAGAAATATAAATAAATAACCCACTAGACAGAGGCAAAGGGAAAAAAAAACCCAAACCCAGGAGCAACCTGGCACTATAGGCACCCAAGAGGGTGTAATATTAAAGGCAATTCGTTTTTGGGCAGACAAACTGACTGCAATTACTTTGTGGGCCAACAGGTGTGGCAGATAGGGCTGCACCAACCCCTCAGCGCGCGGACCCTCCTCACCGGGACCGAGTCCTGCTACCCCTCAAGCGCGCTATGCCACACGAATAGCTTAGGTGCACAAAGAGGCGCCCGAAGGCGTTTACGCGGTCTACGCCGCAATACAGACCCCAGCGGGGCGTCGGAAGGCAGGAATACAGACCCGGTAACCGGGCGTCAGAGGGGCAAGCGAGGGCAGGCTCCGGCGCAGGCAGGCTCCTCAGCGCGGCTCCCGTAACCGTAGAGACGCGCTGAGGAGTCGGCGAGATGTGCGGGCGCCCCCTGGCGGCTTTGTCAGTCACCGCACCCAATCGGGGAAAGAATGCCGCGTAGGAACGAACAGAGTGTTCCCACGACCGGGGACTCTGCAATGAAGAGAACACAAGCAATGCGACGAGTCCCCAACAAATCGTATGCACGATATACACATTAAATCTCACACACTAAAGGAAAAACGTTAAAAGCACTTATCTGGCTGCGGGAGCAGCGAAGAAAGAGGAGGAAGAGGAAGAGAGGACTGGCTATCTAGCTATGGTAGACATGGTGGAAGGACTATGGACTAGTAATGTACAAGAGACTCTTGGGAGTTGTGGTTTTGGATAAGCATGGGCAAATTTTGCGAATCTCGCGTTCGCGAATTTTGCGGATTTGCGAACTCGCAATCCGCAAAATCCGCGAATTCTTGCGAATTTGCGGATTTTTTTTTTTGTGTGTTCGCAAGGATTTCTGCCAGTTCGCGAGGGTTTCGTACCAGTTCGCAATTGCGAACTTACATTTCGGCACGCAACGGTCGTGATTATGTTGTTTCTACGTCTGGTTCATCATCACAGGTTCCCAGCACCCTCTGTTTCACCACTGCAACCCTCTGTTACATCAATGCCACCCTCTGGTTCATCATTACTGTAGATTATGGGGGGGAAAAGCAAGCACACCAGCCCTGCTTCAACTGACATGAATTAGTTTGGGGTTAGTTTATTAATGTGTCACTGTTTTAAACTTCCAGTCTGGCACCTGCTTCCTTATCTGTAATTTTGCTTTCTGTTGCAGTGCATTTTTTTTCCCCAGGACCTTTGTGGCCTACTTGTAGCTATTCTATGAGCCTGCTGTGAGGGTCAGAGCAGGGTCATACAATTGTTGCAACTAGCATCTGAATTCTGGAGGGGCCCCAGTCAGGAAGCACTACAGGGAATTGTTACTAATGATGAGTTTGAACTCTTGCCCCTGCCGAGTGCTTTCAGTTTTGAAAAACTCGTTTTTCTGCAATTTCGCGGGATTCGCGGGGCGCGAACACGCGCGAGATCGGATTCGGAAGCCGCAAATTCGTGCGAATATGCAATTTGTTTTTTTGCGGCGTGTTAGTTGGCAAGGTTTTGTGCGTTTTTGCGAGCCGCTCGTAGCGCAAGGCGTGAAGTTACCCTCGCGGTCGTTCAAGGGCGCGGCCATCTTGTTTGCCTGATGTATTTCCGTTTCCGGGTGCGAAGTGTAATCTCGCAAAGTCTGCGGCTTGCCAGTACAGTTTCGCGCGTGTTCGCAAGGAAAATCTCGCGCGAACTTACCCGCGCGGTCGTGAACGGGCGCGGCCATCTTGTTTCTCATTCATTGCTATGGTTCTGGGCATGGTCTTTGTATCCTCTGTCAATCTCTGCCATCCTTTGCTTGTTTTTTTTTAATCTATTTTACTTATCATCTATCCCTCTATTTTTCTAGCCCTATATTTTTGTGTTTACTGCTACTTTTGGTTAATTTTAAACTACTTTTTTAAACTCTTTTCTTTTCTTCTCTTCCCTATTCTATTTTCTTTATTCCTTTCCGCCCAGACCATGGTGAAGGGAGCCGGGAAGCATCCCGAGAAGGGGAAGGGTCCCGCACCCCGTGTCCGGCTCCCGTGCGGGCGTTTGAGGGGGGAGGAGGTCGTACCCAGGGAGATCTTTACCCCGGAGGAGGTGGGCCAACTCATTTTTTATGTTCAGCGCCGCCTCCCCAGGACCATCATGGGAGGCGGCAAGATCAGTGCCGGGTACGGGGCCCGGGAGCGCCGGAAGCGGTGGGAGAAGGTGTGCCAGGCCATTTACCACCACTCTCGGGTCTGGCGCACCTACAACCAGGCCACCCACCGCTGGACGGATGTCCTGACCCGTGAGCGAGATCTGCTCGACCTCCTTGGCCTTGAGATCCCCGGGCTTGGTGAGTAGTAGTAGCTATTTCTTTACTACTATGTTTTCTCCTGCTGTGTTATTATATTGCAAATTTTTGTTTTTTACCAAGAGCAATAATGCTGCTCATTACATTGTAGGTAAATTATATTTCAAAATCTTCTGTGCATTTCAGGTACACTGCTCTCCTTCTTCTCAGTAGTGTTGCTACTATGCTTATTTGTTTTAGATTTTGTGTTCATTTCATTGGCCTGTGAAATTATGTATGAGTGTAGTTTAGAGAACTGCGTAATGCTACACACTAAGGTTCAGATTTTTAATTACCGGAGCATCCCTGCAAAGTAGCAGGGATGCGCCAGTAATTGTGCGTCACGCCACCATCACCCATGGTGCGCCGTATTTACAATGCGGCGCACCATGGGCCCAAAACGTCACCAAAGCGTTACGCATCTGTGCCGTAAAGGCGGCGCATTGCTGGAGTTGCGTCGCAACGATGGTGCAGCTCCATCAATGCTCTGGGGTGCCCTATCTCCCCAATGCTGCGTCAAGCCGTATGTCTGCTTCAAACAGGCGCAGGGTTTGAGTCACGCATCATTGTCCTCAAAGTGACTGATTGAAATCTTGTAGATTTCCCTCAGCCACTTTTAGGATGCATTCCTGCGCAGGAACGCCCTCCCTTGCGCCTGAACGCCCCCTATTGGCGCAGGGCTTTACAACGTGATGCATCTCCCATATGCGTCACGTTGTTAATATACGCCGCATCATTGCGCCTCTTTTGTGCTGTCGCTGCGTCACAAAAGTCATGCAACAATGGAGCAAAAGAGCCGCAAGGAGCTTCTAAATCAGCCCCTACAGACTCAAGTCCAGTCCTTCCTTTGTACACATGGCGATAAGAAGAAATAGTGGTGGTGGATTAATAGTTTGAGTATTTTAATGACTGGTTAATGTAGTAGGAAACTTTAGTGTTGTCGCTGATCTTCAATCACGATGGACTTTGGCTGTCACTTCGCGTGCTGCGGACTGCTGCCTGCCAATCCTAGGCAAACCTTTTTAGTACTTTGTTTAGTGAGTTACATAAGGTAATTTCCAATTCGACGGTCCGCAAATCAAGCAATACAAAAGTAATAACGTAGTCGACCACATGAGATTGGTCAATAATATATCCCGTGGAGTAGTTGTCTATTTGCTATTTCGCAAAAATATTTTGTTAGTTCTTTTGAAATGTTTGATTTGGTTGACAAATATCATCCATGTTTTCTGTTTTTCTTTCTTTCATGTTGTACATCAGCTTCCCCCGGGGGCAAGAGGAGGACACAGGAGGAGGAGGAGGGTGCTGTTGACGATGCAGGCCAGGACCGGGCAGGCGAGGTCTCCTTTGCTGGCCCCAGTAAGTTTAAATTTTAATATAGAGTACTTATTTTTTCCTAGCGTTCCTCATTCGATTTTTTCTAAATCGTCTTTGATCTTCTTGTAGACAGGATCTAAATTCTTATCCTGCCTCGACTATGACTCCGTGTAGTATTACTAGATTATTCTTATTAGTCTGTCTGTGTAGCTAACTAAGATTGCACATTTGGCATTTCCATTGGACTCCCATTCTAGTCAGCAATAGCTCTATGCACTGAGTGCAGTCCTCTGGGATTGTCCATAATGTCTTTTCAAGTATTCTAAATGTTTATGCTTTGACAATTGCCAACAATAAAAAGGCGAATGACCACCAAGAAAGAATAAGATACTACTTTACTTTTGGTTTGGATAGGAGGACAATCCATTCTACTACTGTTGCAGGGAAAAATCTGCACAAACAGAAGTATGGACACTAAATAATGCATTGCTTAGCTTATCAATTATAAAAGGTGCTGTTAGACTTTACACATACCTCAGTGATAACAGACTTTGTAGTTGAACCCCCAATCTCTTTACTGACTAGATAGGGTGGCAGAGTCATTTAGCTCCCAAAGTCACCGATGGCAGAGGCACGGACTTATGCTTGCAAAAATTCCAAAACCTTTAGCTCATCCACTCTAGTCTGGAGGACCAAAAACCACAGAGTCTATTTGAGTTTAAAAGCTTTATTAATAGTAAACACATTTATTGAAATCAAGTTTGTCATAAAAGTAAACGTTTAACTGGAAATGGAAAAGTGCTTAGTGCTGACGATTAATTGGACACATTTCTTGTGGTCGAGCCGAGCTCTCACCTGGTTTGAACTTGATCCTGCTCGTGTTCTTAGAAGTCAAGCTTCTGTCTGTTAGGAGAAAAAGTGGTGCGTGTTAAAAAGTAAAAAGCAAACACTCATCAGTTGTGCCAAAAAGTGCAGCAAGACAACAGCCTTCCCTGGAAAAAGGGACATTTTTACTTTAGAGTACACAGTCATAAATTATTAAATTGTATACTGTTTTTTTCACATTTCTTTCTTTCTCCTAGACCAAATATTATATAGTAGTGAGTGGTGTATTCTAACATTATTAAATGTACTTTGTAGGTGGAACATCTGGAGACGGGGCCAGCGCGGAGGTGGTGGTGGCATTGGACGAGGAGGACAACTCTGGGGAGGAGGCGGTGCAAGTGCCGGACAATAACATGCCTGTGAGGGTTCACACGGCGGTGGCGGGCAGAGGTAAGCTATACATTCCTTAGTTATTGAGATTGAAGACTGCAGAGTGTGCTTTCTGCACGGGTGTATTATAAATAAACCAGGTAGTAGCCTCCTCTAAATGTACTTCGACTTAGCTGTGAAGTTTTTGGCGAGAAGAATCCCAATCAGATCTGAGGTGAACTTGATGGATGGGATGAACGAAAAGCGAAAGAAGGGTGTAAGTAAGTGTGGAAGGACGAGAAATGTAATGATGACTGGCAAAGAAGAATGATATGTGTTTGCTTGGTCCCCGAGGTGGCTGGGAAGGAAAGAATATGGTATGGTGCATGGCTGGGTGAATGATGAAGCAAGGATGGGTGGAAGGAGAACAGCCTGGGTGGGTGAGACAGAAACTGTATGTGTGCATATACTTTGAATGGATGGATGCCTGGATCATTCATGGTACTATCTGACTCTTAGATAGCATATGTGTATCTAGAGAGAGTAGACGGTCACTGGATGAACTAAGTGTTACTTTGAAGAGCATGTAACACCGCACCCGCACGTCCGTTCCAGTGTAGGAAAGGCAAGGAAAAGAAGTTGTAACGTTGTCCAAATACTACCATGAATAGTAGCAGTAGTTTGTATTGCAACTGCAAGCACAGCATATATCCGGTTATTACGGTGGACACTCCCTACCTCTCTTAATAACTTTAGTTTAGTAGTAGTACGTCATTCATGTGTGGGGGTATCACTGTTCACTCAATAATAAGCAAAGCACCTAAAGTCATCCCATATGTCATCAAATACATCCCATGTGAAGTGATAGATAATCAGATAATTTAGCTTCTTCATTTTCCTTTTCTAATACTCATTTGCACTGTAGGGTGAAAGCTACATTAATTAAGCAGTAGCCCTTTTAACAGAGTATTCTCAGTGCCACCCGTAATAGAAAAGTAAGAGCTTCACCACCTGCATGTACTGGACCGGTACAGTAACGCAAGTCTGTCTCACTCACCATGGTGTGCGTCTGTTTTTCTCGGGTGCAAGTTCACTGCGCTGGCATTATGCCGGCTTGCATAAGATAACGTACCAATTTTCCTAAACAAGAGAGAAGAAGAAGAATAAGAGTGGTGTACTGTCATAGTCAACTGTAATGGAAGTCCATAGTGCTCGTAGAATTTGTTCCTTAAACTCCCACTAATGTTAGAGCAAGGATGAAGAAGTCGGAGGTTACATAGATACTGTCCTCAATAGTTATGTACTGTGCTTTCAATTTGCTACTTGTACTGTGACAACTTTCTGCTCAATCATTTTGTGTTAATCTTAAGGAGCATTGATTACATACTATGTCTTTCTTTCTTCATGTAGTTGCTCCTTCCAAATCCAAGACACCATCAAGGAGGAGGGAGCTGGCTCGAATGGCCCGGCAACGGAGGCTGGATGCCACTGTCGCTGAATATCGGCGGCTGGTGGCCCTGTAGGAGGAGGAGACGCAGTCTGGTACAACAACAACGTCCACTGGGACAGCTGCATCCTCCTCCATGCGAGCTGCCAGCCAGCGCAGTGCTCCAGCAGTACGGAGCCGGGCTACCAAAGCCAAACGTCACCGCCGAGCAGCAAAGAAAGCAGCTGCCCTTCACAGGATTTGCAAGGCACACCGGCGCCGCTTATCCCTCAGACTGTCCTACCTGGAGCAGGAGGTCCATAACTATAAGAACTCGGTGGAGGGCCTCCGCTTCGAACTTGCCACCCTCCGCAAGGAGCATGATGCCCTGGCTGCTAAATCCAACAGCACCCTGCCATAGTGTCCCTTGCCCCTTTTTTAGAGACTTTTGGGGTGTGGGAATTGGGAGTTGGGTTTTTTGGGGACTTTTGAAGGACAATCGTTGGGGTTAGGGAGGGTCTTGCGGGAGATTATTTTGTTAGGGCTATAAAAATATACTTTTTGAAACTTTATCTGACCATACCTGTTTTTTACTGCTTTTGAGTCTGGTGGGTGGGGGTTTAACAGTAAGTTTGTTTTCCTGAATAGTCCTAGGACTTTAGTAGTACTACCGTCAATCCAATCTCTCGTCTCTCCTAATACTCCATTATACTACCTCCAACCAAACGCCTATCTTACCTGTAATTTCTGTTTGCAAGTAGGGCTAGGCCCAGGGCTGGCTCCACGGGAAACAGCGAATAAGGTTGGCAATCCTGGGCGGATAAAATTTCCTCATAGCGGTGGTACTAGTGGTGTGACAGTGGCAGTTGCATGCCTATGAAAAAAAAGAAAATGAAATCTGGTTTGTCCTCCTGAGCAATACAACGGTACAATAGAGAATATAGCAGGTGACAGAAGTACACTAGAACAGTGCCACATTGTAGCCTAACAAATGGTAAAGTATAACTAATTCGGTTGAAGTTCTTTGACATTAACCATGGGTCTTTGTCAAGCAGAGTAAGAATATATCCTCGGATTTCTTCACCAGCCTGTTGCTATCACCTTATCCTCCCCAGCAAGTGTGTGGATTTATTGCTGTAATTTAGTCACACATCAATCAAAACCACACAGCCCGGCGGAAGAGGGTTAGGGTTTGAAAAATGGATGGGTACGGGGGTTTTTGGGAAAGGTTTTGGGAGACAAGAAAAAATAGCACAGCATGGACAAACAATTGTGAACATAAACAAATCTTTGGGTACAAACCTATCCATCAATATTTGAAAGTGCATGCACTACTGCATGCATGTCAGTGAAAAGTAAGTAGTTCTTTTGACAACTGTGGAAGAAAGAATGCGACAGTACAGGGCGTGTGTGGAATTATTGATAACTATATTCAACATAAGGTCTCTGTTACCAGATACCTGCGAGCCTTGCTGGTCACTATAAATCCATTCACAACACTCAATGGGGTTGGTCTGGAAGGTATAGTAGATAGAAAAGGAGAAATTGCTCTTTTTCTAGGTGTCCCCTCACTCACCAGGGTTGCCCCTTGGTGACATGCTTCATCATTGGGGCCATCCCAGTCCTCTACGGGCTGGGGCGTGCTGCGACTTGCGAATTACGTAGGAGCACTTACAAATGACTATGTGTGCTGCAGATGTGATAGTGGAGTGGACTAAGTGATGTGTTAAGGGATCAATTTAGAAGCAGAGAGAGATCCAAGAAATGCAGTCACAGTTAGAGAAAAAGACAAAAGATACTGTATCTGTATGTTGTTGTAGTTGTCCTGTTGAATTTGGTAAGTAAGTTGCATGCAGAAAAAAATTCCTCTCATTAGCGGCACTCCATTGCAGCTGACGCTTCGTCCATCAATGTTGGTGACCAGAAGACACCCTGTCCACTGCCTGCCTGATGCTGAATTGTGGCTCGCTAATGTGAAGCCTGACTCCATCCTTTTTTCCCCATTGCACAGACTGAAACCCGGCCTGTAATTATTCAACGAAAAACAGGAAGTGATATAATATTACAACACCATTGATAAATAAATATAAGGTATGTAGGCTGTGGAGTGCAAAAAGTCACACTTTGATTTTCCTAGTAGACAGTACAATATTTTTGAAAGTGCGTACTTTGTCTGAGTCACCTTTTGAAGGATAAATAAGTATGGGCAAATTAATGTAGCGGATCTTTCCCCTCAAGCTAGGTGTCCTGTAAACTGTGTTTTAGAACAAAATTAGATCTTCCCAGCAGTGCTCCCACCCAGACCCTTACTAAAGCCAGTCGCAAAAATGTAGAAGACCCCCAATCAAATCTCAAAAAACGAGGCCTAGCAGAAAACTGGTGACAAAACGTACTTTGAAAGTAAAAGTAGGCCCAAGTACCCCCTTACCCACCGTGGATTGCATTCAAATCACTTGCAAGCAACCAAGCAAAAGTATCCATAGCCAGCATCGCTCCAAGACTCGAAACCCCCCCCACCCAAACACATGCAATAGAAATACTGCTAACCCTAACGAACCCTAAGTTAAGAATAGTGGCAAAGGCTTTCTTTAACTATGCCAAGTCCCCCCTTTCCCACCATGGATTTTCTTCAAATGACTTGCAACCAAAATTACACATTCTCACGAGTGCTCTAAGACCCCAGAACTCAGTTGCAAAAATCTAGAACACCCCGAAACACATGCAATCCTGCTGCTAGGGCTAACCCTAACCCTAAATTACAAAATGTGCCAAAAGGCTTTTCCACGAGGATTTTGTCCCAACCACTTCTACCAGGTATTAGACCTTCCCAGGAATGCCCCAAGACCCGCCAACCCACCCGCCAAGAAGCATAACACCCCCAAACAGGCCAAAAGCAAAATCTCATACTTGCAATATTTCTCGGCCTTCGGTCCAAACGCGCTGCGTAGCTAGGCCATAGGTCCGGTTTGCCACCACGGATTTCCTGAAAAGCAAATGCAATCAAGATTAGAGTGTCCCAGCAGTGCTCCCAGACCCCGAAACTCACCCACAAACAGACGGAACCCCCCCTAAGAGCACCTCAAAGGCAAGCAAGTCAGCAAAAACACTATAAGATTTGCGCCTCGGATTTGGTCCAAACCACTTTTATCCGGTATTAGAGCTTCCCAACAATGGTCCCAGAGCCGTCAACTCACCTGCAAAGAGGTAGAACAACACCCCCACAAGTGCTGAGTCTTTCTTCATTGGGTGTAAACCAGCCCTCTGCTTTGATGGAAATAGGAGTCTGGAGGAGGAGGATAGAGGAGCATGTTCTTCTGAACTTGTGAACCTGAGGAATGCAGACTGCGGCACCTTCAAATCAATTAGCAAACCAGTGAAGACAGTTCTGCTGATGGGCTTGTTTTTGTGATTATCTGATTAAAGTTTGAAATATATTAACTGTGCACAACAAAGAAAGACAGACACACAGGAATAAAAGTGAATAAGGACGAAAAAGAAAGTTATTGATTCGTTGTCTCATTTTCAGGGCTCGGTATCACGGTCCAGGAATAACAATAAGGCTTCGTCATCATACTCTGCGAATTCAGGCAGGGTGAGCTCAGTGTCACCTGACAGAGTAGAAATTCCCTCATCTATGTTGCTGGCCACCTCGTCTTCATCCGGCGGTATGAGGTGCTGATTCATCTTGATCATTGTTAACCTCTCCACATTTTTGGGCGAGAGGCGGCTCCGTTTGGAAGTTACAATGCCACCAGCAGCACTGAAAACACGTTCAGAAGACACGCTTGCGAGTGGGCAAGACAAGTAGTTTAAAGCCAGGTTGGTGAGCTCTGGCCACAATTCTTTTTTCCCATGCCAATACGCCAATGGGTCAGCATTAACATAGACCTCTGTTGAGTCATTCAGATAGTCCTTCACCATCGACTCAAGGTCCTCATCCAAGGTTCCTCCACTTTGCTTAGCTGTTGATGTGCCTCTGACCTTTTGAGAACCATACCCAAGCCGAGCTAGCCAATCCTCTTCAGCCTCCAATGTTTCTGTTGTGTCTGGTGCAGATGATCCGGTTGCCGGTGTCTTTAACGGCTGAGAGGTCACTTGTGCCACAGCCACAGGTGCAGAAGTGGATTGTTTTGACTGGGGATGGCCTGCTGATGTACTGCCATTTCCTTCAATTTTCTGCCGTTCTCTTTCAAACCTCTTGGCTGACAAGGCTAGCCAACATTTGTACTTTGGAACATGTTCATCATCAAAAGGCAAGAATGCTTGGCCTGCCAGCGCCTTTTTGTAGCGTGGATCCAGAATAGTAGCACAAATGTAATGCTCTTCTGAGTGGATCATTTTAAGACGTTCATCACCTTGTAGGAGCTCTAATAATTTCTCAGCCAGAACAAAAGAGTCTTGGTTTTTTACATCTTTTTCAAACACAGAGCACACCTCCTTCAGTTGGTGCTCCAGCATGTACAACAATGGGATAGCTTTTCCCAAATTACAGTCCTCCTTGCTGACTGCACGCGTGAAGAACTCAAAAGGACGAAGCATGCGTGTCAGGCTTTGAACTATGTTCCATTGCGCCGCACCCATCCTCAGGTCCTCCTGAGCTGTACCCTCTGTTAAGAAATATTGATCGAGTACCGTATACTGCTCATACAGACGCTCAAGCATGTAGAAGGTTGAGTTCCAACGTGTTACCACCTCCTGGATGAGTGCTTTCACTGGCATTTGACGTTGATATAGCAGGCTCCTAAGCTGCTTCCGGGCCTTAAAAGAATGGCTGAAATGGTTGCACATTTTTCGGCAGGTGTCCAATACTCTGTACGCTGCACTGCCTTTATTACCCAAGAATTTTTGGACAACCAGGTTTATACAGTGCGCCAAACACGGCACTCTGAAATAGTCACCCAGCCTCATGGCCTTAACTATATTGGCGCCATTGTCCGTGGAAACATAACCAACCTGGCGTTTTTTTGGGGACAGCCACTTAAGGACCTTTGTGTTAAAGACATCCAAAATGTTTTCTGCTGTGTGACGTTTCTCCAAACCAAACTTGGCTAGTGTTGCATGTTTCCGAGCAGCTTTAAAAACAATGTCCACGTCAACACCTGCGTTTAGCTTTGCTTTAGCCCCTGAAAAAGAGACCCAGTGTGCAGTGATGCACATGTAATCAGCGCCTGCGCCACTGGTCCACATGTCTGTTGTCAGATGTATAGTGTGAACAGCACTCTTCTGCAAAGCTGCCCCAATCACCTTCAGAACATCTTCATGTAGTGCTGGAACCGCAACTCGGGCAAAATAGAACCGGCTAGGAACCTTCCATTTAGGGCAGAGCGCTGCCACTAATTCTAGAAAACCAACCCCTTCTACAAAAGAAAAAGGGAGAAGGTCCAGAGCTAGCATTTTAGCCAGCTTAGTGTTATACAGACGCGTCAGTGGGTGGTTGCGTTCATATTGCGCTTCTGTAAACAACATCTTTTTAATGTTGCCCTGGACCAAGGATTTACGGGATGATGATGATATCTTCGACCCAGTTACGCTCGCTGATGAACTTTTCCGCATTGATGTCTCACTCTCTCCCACACTCTTAGTGTGGCTCACATGGGGTGTGCTGCTGACAGGGGTACTGGGTGTAAGTGAAGTGTTTGAATCGTCTTCTTCCTCCTCGTCATCATCAGATGAAAAATCAACGTTTTCATCACGTGCAATTCGGGCTTCCTTGACCGCCTCTAGGTGCGCAAACCATTGGACAGGGTGCGCTCTCCTAAGATGACCTCTCTGGCCTCCGGTACCATAGTTGGTACCAAACTTACCACGACTAACTCGAAGCTTACACATGCTACAAATGGCTACGTTTTCCATTCTTGGGCAAACTCTAAAGAAGTCCCAAACTGGAGACTTGAAATGTCTTTGGGGGCCGGAGGAGGCGGCGATACTGGTGGTGGTGGTCCTGCTGCTAATGCCAGATGAAGTGGAGGATGTGGATTGCCGAACTTCAGTACGTTTTGCACTTTCACCACCACTAATTGAGGTCGAGGTGGATGGAAGTCCCTTCTTGCGAGGAAGAAATATGGAAGCGGTAGGTGTTGGTGTACTAGTTAACTCCAAATCGAATGATTGTTGTGTTTCCATTGACTCCTCGTCGACATCATCATCACGCTCAGCAGCTTCTCGGGATAGGGTCAAAATGTCTCTTTGCTGCATGCCCGCTGGGGCTGCAGTGACCATTATGATGACTGGATCGTCGTCGTGAAGGGCTTCATCAGCAGCAGTATGCGTCACTTCTTGTTGAGCCTCATCACACTCAATAGCTATGAGTTTTTCGACGACCTTCCTTTTACGCTTAGGTATCTTTGTCAGATCATGGTGTGCCTCACTCTCAGGCTGCCGTGGTGGTACCCAATTGTGATCCAGATCATCAGTAGGAGGTGGGCTTGAAGAAGATGTAGACACCCCCCTTGATCTTTTCCTTGCTAGGGATGTGGAAGACAATGAATGATCATCAGGAGGAGTGGCTTCCTCAAATGATACCTCGGTCTGATTGTCAATTTCCTGATGTGCCCCTACTTCGGGAGGAACAACTATTGTGGGCACTTGTGACCCTCCATGCACCTCTGCTTGTGCATCTCCTTGCGCTGCCTCTCCTTCCACATGTACTTGGGCTTGTACTACTTGCACATGTTGTTGTTGCGGCTGTGGTTGTTCAACACTTGTCAGATGAGTTACAACAACCTGTGTTGATTCAGGGACATTGCTGCTACTTTCTTGCGATGAGCCAACACCACTGGTCGATGGTGATTGGAGAAGTACACTGACTGCCTCTGAAGCACTCAAGGGCTTTGACTTAAGTTGGCGTGGTGGTGGAGGCACTGAACCCAATGGAGCGGGGGTGCTGCTCCCAGCTTGGTCCCCAGCAGATCCTGCTGCTGCAGGCGTACTTTTTTTTTTGCTCCCAAAAAACGTGGCGGTTGGCACACCAGCCTCCTTGGTAACTTGCTTCTTCTGCTCCTTACTAGCAACTTTCTTGCTAGAGGAGCTACGGAGACCTTTTTTTGGGGCCATCTTCTTCAGAGCAGGTCAGACAGCAGGCCGCAGTTGCACGAATTGTAGAGTTGTCTGAGGCCAGACGTGACGTCGCGTGACGTTATGCTGCACACACACACCGCTGCAGGACTTCTTCCTGGCACTGGTGGTTCTCTTGAGTCTTGTGCACCTAAAAACAATGGAAGACAGAGGAACATCAGTTCAGTTATACACCCCAAAAAAATCGGGGAAAAAACAGAAAAATCAGCACAATCCCATTCCATCCATGCCCTCCATGATGTTTAAGTTCAAGACACCCCACAGAAAGACTAGGCCCATGCTAGACTCAAATACCCCTGGTGAAAAGGCCACAAGTACAGCCCCCAAAAATGAAAATCACTGAAAAATCAGCACAATCCCATTCCATCCATGCCCTCCATGATGTTTAAATTCAAGACACCCCACAGAAAGACTAGGCCCATGCAAGACTCACTACCCCTGGGCATAAAGGTTGAAAAGTAGGCAAAATGGTTGCAGGCCTAACAACAATGCCTACATTCAAAATGGCTACTTGCCTCCCAGCACATGGCCAGGGCCTGTAGCAGCACTCAAAATGGCCCCCAGCCACATGGCCTGTCCCTCCCCATGAACACCCCCAAAAATCGAAAAACACTGCAAAATCAGCACAATCCCATTCCATCCATGCCATCCATGATGTTTAAGTTCAAGACACCCAACAAAAAGACTAGGCCCATGCTAGACTCAATACCCCTGGTGAAAAGGCCACAAGTACAGCCCCAAAAAACGAAAATCACTGCAAAATCAGCACAATCCCATTCCATCCATGCCCTCCATGATGTTTAAGTTCAAGACACCCCACAGAAAGACTAGGCCCATGCTAGACTCAAATACCCCTGGTGAAAAGGCCACAAGTACAGCCCCCAAAAACGAAAATCACTGAAAAATCTGCACAATCCCATTCCACCCATGCCCTCCATGATGTTTAAATTCAAGACAACCCACAGAAAGACTAGGCCCATGCAAGACTCACTACCCCTGGGCATAAAGGTTGAAAAGTAGGCAAAATGGTTGCAGGCCTAACAACAATGCCTACATTCAAAATGGCCACTTGCCTCCCAGCACATGGCCAGGGCCTGTAGCAGCACTCAAAATGGCCCCCAGCCACATGGCCTGTCCCTCCCCATGAACACCCCAAAAATCGAAAAACACTGCAAAATCAGCACAATCCCATTCCATCCATGCCCTCCATGATGTTTAAGTTCAAGACACCCCACAGAAAGACTAGGCCCATGCAAGACTCAATACCCCTGGTGAAAAGGCCACAAGTACAGCCCCAAAAAACGAAAATCACTGAAAAATCAGCACAATCCCATTCCATCCATGCCCTCCATGATGTTTAAGTTCAAGACACCCCACAGAAAGACTAGGCCCATGCTAGACTCAAATACCCCTGGTGAAAAGGCCACAAGTACAGCCCCCAAAAACGAAAATCACTGAAAAATCTGCACAATCCCATTCCATCCATGCCCTCCATGATGTTTAAATTCAAGACAACCCACAGAAAGCCTAGGCCCATGCAAGACTCACTACCCCTGGGCATAAAGGTTGAAAAGTAGGCAAAATGGTTGCAGGCCTAACAACAATGCCTACATTCAAAATGACCACTTGCCTCCCAGCACATGGCCAGGGCCTGTAGCAGCACTCAAAATTGCCCCCAGCCACATGGCCTGTCCCTCCCCATGAACACCCCCAAAAATCGAAAAACACTGCAAAATCAGCACAATCCCATTCCATCCATGCCCTCCATGATGTTTAAGTTCAAGACACCCCACAGAAAGACTAGGCCCATGCCAGACTCAATACCCCTGGTGAAAAGGCCACAAGTACAGCCCCAAAAAAACGAAAATCACTGAAAAATCAGCACAATCCCATTCCATCCATGCCCTCCATGATGTTTAAGTTCAAGACACCCCACAGAAAGACTAGGCCCATGCTAGACTCAAATACCCCTGGTGAAAAGGCCACAAGTACAGCCCCCAAAAACGAAAATCACTGAAAAATCTACACAATCCCATTCCATCCATGCCCTCCATGATGCTTAAATTCAAGACACCCCACAGAAAGACTAGGCCCATGCAAGACTCACTACCCCTGGGCATAAAGGTTGAAAAGTAGGCAAAATGGTTGCAGGCCTAACAACAATGCCTGCATTCAAAATGGCCACTTGCCTCTCAGCACATGGCCAGGGCCTGTAGCAGCACTCAAAATGGCCCCCAACCACATGGCCTGTCCCTCCCCATGAACACCCCCAAAAATCGAAAAACACTGCAAAATCAGCACAATCCCATTCCATCCATGCCCTCCATGATGTTTAAGTTCAAGACACCCCACAGAAAGACTAGGCCCATGCTAGACTCAAATACCCCTGGTGAAAAGGCCACAAGTACAGCCCCCAAAAACGAAAATCACTGAAAAATCTGCACAATCCCATTCCATCCATGCCCTCCATGATGTTTAAATTCAAGACACCCCACAGAAAGACTAGGCCCATGCAAGACTCACTACCCCTGGGCATAAAGGTTGAAAAGTAGGCAAAATGGTTGCAGGCCTAACAACAATGCCTGCATTCAAAATGGCCACTTGCCTCCCAGCACATGGCCAGGGCCTGTAGCAGCACTCAAAATGGCCCCCAGCCACATGGCCTGTCCCTCCCCATGAACACCCCCAAAAATCGAAAAACACTGCAAAATCAGCACAATCCCATTCCATCCATGCCCTCCATGATGTTTAAGTTCAAGACACCCCACAGAAAGACTAGGCCCATGCTAGACTTAAATACCCCTGGTGAAAAGGCCACAAGTACAGCCCCCAAAAACGAAAATCACTGAAAAATCTGCACAATCCCATTCCATCCATGCCCTCCATGATGTTTAAATTCAAGACACCCCACAGAAAGACTAGGCCCATGCAAGACTCACTACCCCTGGGCATAAAGGTTGAAAAGTAGGCAAAATGGTTGCAGGCCTAACAACAATGCCTGCATTCAAAATGGCCACTTGCCTCCCAGCACATGGCCAGGGCCTGTAGCAGCACTCAAAATGGCCCCCAGCCACATGGCCTGTCCCTCCCCATGAACACCCCCAAAAATCGAAAAACACTGAAAAATCAGCACAATCCCATTCCATCCATGCCATCCATGATGTTTAAGTTCAAGACACCCAACAAAAAGACTAGGCCCATGCTAGACTCAATACCCCTGGTGAAAAGGCCACAAGTACAGCCCCCAAAAACGAAAATCACTGAAAACTCAGCACAATCCCATTCCATCCATGCCCTCCATGATGTTTAAATTCAAGACAACCCACAGAAAGACTAGGCCCATGCAAGACTCACTACCCCTGGGCATAAAGGTTGAAAAGTAGGCAAAATGGTTGCAGGCCTAACAACAATGCCTACATTCAAAATGGCCACTTGCCTCCCTGCACATGGCCAGGGCCTGTAGCAGCACTCAAAATGGCCCCCAGCCACATGGCCTGTCCCTCCCCATGAACACCCCCAAAAATCGAAAATCACTGAAAAATCAGCACAATCCCATTCCATCCATGCCCTCCATGATGTTTAAGTTCAAGACACCCCACAAAAAGACTAGGCCCATGCTAGACTCAATACCCCTGGTGAAAAGGCCACAAGTACAGCCCCAAAAAACGAAAATAACTGAAAAATCAGCACAATCCCATTCCATCCATGCCCTCCATGATGTTTAAATTCAAGACAACCCACAGAAAGACTAGGTCCATGCAAGACTCACTACCCCTGGGCATAAAGGTTGAAAAGTAGGCAAAATGGTTGCAGGCCTAACAACAATGCCTGCATTCAAAATGGCCACTTGCCTCCCAGCACATGGCCAGGGCCTGTAGCAGCACTCAAAATGGCCCCCAGCCACATGGCCTGTCCCTCTCCATGAACGCCCCCAAAAATCGAAAAACACTGCAAAATCAGCACAATCCCATTCCATCCATGCCCTCCATGATGTTTAAGTTCAAGACACCCCACAGAAAGACTAGGCCCATGCTAGACTTAAATACCCCTGGTGAAAAGGCCACAAGTACAGCCCCCAAAAACGAAAATCACTGAAAAATCTGCACAATCCCATTCCATCCATGCCCTCCATGATGTTTAAATTCAAGACACCCCACAGAAAGACTAGGCCCATGCAAGACTCACTACCCCTGGGCATAAAGGTTGAAAAGTAGGCAAAATGGTTGCAGGCCTAACAACAATGTCTGCATTCAAAATGGCCACTTGCCTCCCAGCACATGGCCAGGGCCTGTAGCAGCACTCAAAATGGCCCCCAGCCACATGGCCTGTCCCTCCCCATGAACACCCCCAAAAATCGAAAAACACTGAAAAATCAGCACAATCCCATTCCATCCATGCCATCCATGATGTTTAAGTTCAAGACACCCAACAAAAAGACTAGGCCCATGCTAGACTCAATACCCCTGGTGAAAAGGCCACAAGTACAGCCCCCAAAAACGAAAATCACTGAAAACTCAGCACAATCCCATTCCATCCATGCCCTCCATGATGTTTAAATTCAAGACAACCCACAGAAAGACTAGGCCCATGCAAGACTCACTACCCCTGGGCATAAAGGTTGAAAAGTAGGCAAAATGGTTGCAGGCCTAACAACAATGCCTACATTCAAAATGGCCACTTGCCTGCCTGCACATGGCCAGGGCCTGTAGCAGCACTCAAAATGGCCCCCAGCCACATGGCCTGTCCCTCCCCATGAACACCCCCAAAAATCGAAAATCACTGAAAAATCAGCACAATCCCATTCCATCCATGCCCTCCATGATGTTTAAGTTCAAGACACCCCACAAAAAGACTAGGCCCATGCTAGACTCAATACCCCTGGTGAAAAGGCCACAAGTACAGCCCCAAAAAACGAAAATAACTGAAAAATCAGCACAATCCCATTCCATCCATGCCCTCCATGATGTTTAAGTTCAAGACACCCCACAGAAAGACTAGGCCCATGCTAGACTCAAATACCCCTGGTGAAAAGGCCACAAGTACAGCCCCAAAAAACGAAAATCACTGAAAAATCAGCACAATCCCAATCCATCCATGCCCTCCATGATGTTTAAGTTCAAGACACCCCACAGAAAGACTCAGTCCACCCACCACTGAGTACCCCTGGGCAAAAGGCCCCAAAACAGCCCAAAAATCGAAAATTCCAAAATTGTAGTTGCAGCAACTCTAATGCCCCAAACAAACTTACTTGTAAAATTTCTAATCCAACAGTGATCCAAAGAAAGTCAAAAAGGCCTCAAATCCAAATATCCAGCAGCATCCACAAAAAGTAATCCTTCCAGCTCCAGATCCAAATGAAAAGTGACCAGGAGATGGACAAAGCACTGGGAGGAGCCTGCTGGACAGGAACAGGAAGTTGAAGACTGCGGGGCACTTCCTTCCTCCCACCCTCCTCCCCCCTCCGCAAAATGGACTCCTCGCTAAAAAAGTGCAGGCAAATGTCAACCTAAGGAGTTATTCAGATAAAAATCATCATTTCAAGAAGGTTTATGCTGCTTGCTGGTGGATTTCTTGTGCAGAATTGCAAATTTTATATTTTCGCTTGTGCGAGATTGATGCTGCTCGCCGCATCTCAAAGCTCGCAATTGCGAAGTACCGCGAGACGTGATCTAGCCATACTCGCGTTGACAAACGCTCGCTGCAAAAGTTGGCAAGCCGCAATTACATAATCGCGCTTGCCAAATTCCCGCGGGATCCCGCAGCAAGATCCAAAATGGCGCAGCACTCGCAAAATATCGAGAAAAACAACTCGGCAAACGATGATAAACGCCGCGCACCGCAAAATTGTATCACCAAGAAAAAAAAAATCCGCTGCGTGCGAATTTGCGGATTTTGCGGGAAATTTGCAAATCTCGCGGATTGCAAATTTACCGAAAATCCGCAAAATCCGCGAGCGTAACGGATTTTCCGCCCATACTTTCCGTCGGTACTCCGGGGCCGGCGTCCTGGCTGACTGGGGAGTCCAGGACGCCGGCCCCGGAGTACCGACGGAAAGAGCGGTGCTTCATTTTCCCCTGAGCCGCTGCCAGGTGGGGTGAGGCTGTTCTACCTTACAGATTAAGTGACCGATACTGATCGTAAGGGCACTCGGAAAATTCAGGTGACTGTAAGCACTTGTTTTACATTTCGTTGTGTTACTTTTTCACTTTACTCACTATTCTTTTCACGTTGTGCAGTAGCTTTAATTGTTCAGTCTTTGGTCCTGATGAATGCAAGGACGTAGCAGTCCGAGTATTGCAGAAACATGTTGACCATCCCTACCTTAGGCAGTCTACATAATCAGACTGTTTTAGGTCGCACATTATTTTAATCTTGGTGCTGTAGGCACGCACAGAATAAATACTATCTTGTGCCTGTTCTAAACCAATTTTAATACACTCTTTTTTCTTGGTTTCTTCTTTTTCACTCACATTTCTCTGCACTGCACACCCCAGTCCCATGTATTTGTCCACTCACTATCATCAAGTGGTAAACCACACTGTTAGTGTTCATACCCTCTGAGGAACCCCCTAACCACCGGGTTGACCTCTGAGTGTGACACTGTTTTTCTCAGACGGGTGGTTCGGATAAAATCCCAAATGATGAAGGGCGGATCCGAATGGTGACTGATGGGTTATTTCCTCATCCTTTGAGAATCTCCTGTGTTGCATTGATTTAGTGGTACGGGTGATTTGGGGTACTTCTTTATACTCTTAGGCGTTCTCCTTTTAGACCCTCTGGTATCTAGTGTTTTCTACCTTTTACTATCAACAGCATTGCAATCCTACTTAACCTCTAATAATTTCCCTTTAGTTTCACCCTCACGTATTCCACTCACACCGTTATATGGTATTTCTCAAGAACACAGGGCTGTCTGCTCATATTTATAAGATGTTGTTATCACCTGTTACTAAAAGACCTAAATCTCATACAGAATTAGTCTGGGAAACAGACTTCTCTTTATTGATTTCTGTTTCTGCTTGGGATAAATTATGGAAGTTTAAAATTTCTATTGCCGGAGGAGCCGCGCCAGCGACCAAGATGGCCGCTTAAGGACCGGCTCCGCCGGCCTTCCCATCCTGACTCGCCATCCGGCACAAAATCCTGTGCCCCGTCCCTACCGGCTGGTGGGGGACCCACGGCTGTGCCACAGGGTGAAATTTTGGAGAGTTTGCTTGGTCCGGCGACCGAAAATCGTCGTCTGAACCTTTGCGGCCTACTGGGCGACGAGACCAGGACTTCGAGTGTGGCCCTGCCCGCCTTGGAGTTCGACAACATCGGCGAGGGGGACCGGAAGTGGCCGGTCGGAGACCTGACCGCGGACCTTGCGTCACATCGAGGGAGTCGGACGGCCCCATTATCCATCTGCATGGCCTAGAGACTATTGTCGTGACGGGAGCGACCCACGGCCGCCTGGTTTTGGCGTGACTCGGGGAGGATATATGGTTGGACCCTGGTCGGGAGGCAGACGTAGTGCCTGAGGCTCCTGGTGATCCTGTGATACGGTAGACCTACTGGCCGGTCTCTGAGGTGACCGTGGAGACTGTGTGCCATGACCGGGAGTCGGAGGTCGGAATGGCGGCGAGAGCGGACCCTGATAAGCTTCAGTCCAAGTCTGTGAGAGGGACCAGACAGGTCCAATCTAATAAACTGGATCGATATACTATGCCTAAGGGATCCCCGATTGAGGTGAAGCGGGGCCCGGCGGGAGGTCAGGAGGGTGATCCCGCCGGGGAGGACCCGACGATGAAAGATCTAATGGTCGCGATCACCGGGGTCCAGTCCTCCCTGAGCAAGATGGACAACAAGTTGGACACTGTTTCCATTGAGGTGGGACTTATTAGGGCAGATCTCACTAAGACGACCGAAAAAGTTACGTTCCTGGAGGTCAAGACGTCAAGCCTTATGGAGGATGTCACGGAATTACAGCAGGAGGTGAGGGAACTTAGGGCGGCCAGGACTTAGGATGATCGGAACCTTGATGACTACGAGGGGCGTGCATGGCGTAACAACGTATGTATCCTTGGTGTGCCGGAGAAATCGGAGGGCCCTAGTCCGGATCTCTTCGTGGAAAATCTGATACTCAATCACCTCCAGCCCAAGGGCCTTAGTAACTTTTTCACGGTGGAGCGGGCACACAGGATTCCTGGGGGACGACCGAAGCCGGGGGACGACCGAAGCCGGGGGCGGCTCCCCGCCCCATGATAGCACGGGCCCTGAATTTCCGGGACAGGGATGTATACTCAGATGTGAGTCCCTTGCTCGTTGCACCATCAGGATTCAAGCAAGCCGGGCCGAAGACGGCTGTAATGCCAGAAACCGGTCCCCGGAAGCTTGTTTCCTTCCCAGTGAAAGAATTGGCTTTGTAGTTTGGTTTGCCCTGTTCCCATCATGCACTGGGACAGGAACAGACTAATTTGCATATAGCCAGGTTCTGAGCTGGGATGGTGCAGTGAGCTAAAAAACGGTGTTGGATCTAGCCCTGATCTCTTGACTGGGTGAGAGTATTCTGCTTAATTCAGAAACTCTGTCCATCACCACCCCTTGTTGTTTAATTATTTTGTCCACAATAAGCGTGGAAGGGCATACTCAGATGTGATTCCCTTGCTCATTGCACCATCAGGATTCAAGCAAGCTGGGCCGAAGACGGCTGTAATGCCAGAAACCGGTCCCCGGAAGCTTGTTTCCTTCCCAGTGAAAGAATTGGCTTTGTAGTTTGGTTTGCCCTGTTCCCATCATGCACTGGGACAGGAACAGACTAATTTGCATATAGCCAGGTTCTGAGCTGGGATGGTGCAGTGAGCTAAAAAACGGTGTTGGATCTAGCCCTGATCTCTTGACTGGGTGAGAGTATTCTGCTTAATTCAGAAACTCTGTCCATCACCACCCCTTGTTGTTTAATTATCCTCCCTGTTGGGTCAGGCGGTTTTATTTAAGATGCTGCCTCTTCCGCGTTTCCTCTATGCCCTTCAAAACACCCTTGACCCGGTACCTCCCTCGTACTTTAATGAAATCGAGTCTCTTCAGCGACGGCTCCTTTGAGATGGGAGACCACGGATTGCACTCTCTAAATTGATGTTGCCATGGTATGACGGGGGGATTGGCTTGCCCAACATCCGGAAGTACTACTGGGCTTCCCAGCTGGTGCCCATCAACCATGTCATTTATGGCTCGCCGGTCGATCCAGGGTATGCGATGGACCGCGGCCAAGTGCCGGGGGGTGAGTACACCAGAGTTTTATATGCCAGACAGGGACAGTTTCCTTTGGTGGGACCACCGGCGATCGGGACGCGGGTGTGGCATGAGGCCAACCATTCTCTTAAGTGGGATGGGAAGATTACTTTGGCGACTCCGCTATGGAATTCGGAGGGTCTGGGCAGTTTGTGGAAAATGAAATAATTTGATCGGTGGGATCTTATTGGGATCTCGCAGGTGAAAGATTTGTGGGGGAAGAATGGGATCCTCACGTTTGCAGAGTAGCAGGACAGACACCAAGTGCAAGAGAGTGAGCGGTTTTGCTATATGCAGATTAGGCATGCGTTGATGGCTGGCGTTCCCTGTGGTGTTTCACCCCCTGTGGCCTCTCCGCTGGTTGACCGAGTACTGTATGGGCATCTCCCCACTAAGGCGATATCACTGATCTATAAAAAGCGGATTAACCACACCGATGACCCCTTAGTGACACTTAGGGAACAATGGATTGCTGATGGGTTGGTCTTAGACGATGAAGACTAGGGGGAGGCGGTATCATCTCCTAGGACTGTAGCCATCTCAATGAGGCTCAGATTGGTGCGGCTTAAGATTCTCCATCGCTCTTACACCACGGGTCCTAGATTGTTGCGGATGGGTCTGGCTGCAAATGCGGACTGCCGTAGAGGGTGTGGGATGATTGGGACATTTATGCATGTGCTATGGGAGTGTGCTGATATCCATGACTATTGGACTGCGGTGGGTCACCCTTGCTTGTATGATTGCCAAATGCAATATTGCGCAGTTGTGCGGTGCCAGCCAGGCCCCTCAGATTGGGAAGTGGATGGAAGACCTGGATTGGTGTATGTTTCGTGAGCGGTCAGTATATGTTGCCAGGGGAAGATTTGGAGTGCTTGGAATACTTTGTGTGCCCCCGCTCCAGCAGATATTACTGAGATGTTGGATTCCGCCTGATTCGGATATTGTTTCTCCTTCATTGTTGCTGTACCGAGGAAGTTCTTTATAATTGCACAGCGTCGAATGTCAACCGAGGCACCCTTTTTGTTTTGTTTATATGTGTTTAATAAAAAGATTTTTATTTTTTATTTTATTGCCGCTCGTATAACTCAATCTTTATATTTTATCTATACTAATATAATAAAGAGGGAGCCCAAACCTTTGAGGCGGGTAATCTCAGGAACCACAGCACCAATCACAACACCCAATGCAGAGTTGGAAAGGGCAGTTGCAGCAAAAGGACATAGGCTATGCAGACGCCCACCATTTACATTTAAAAGGTAAAAGAACGATGCCAGCAAAGTAGTCCCTTGTGGGCCTTTCTGCGTTGTGCTGTGGGCGTGTGCTGGGGGCATGACAAACGCTGGGGGCGTGTGGTACGTTCCGCCCTTCATGCCATGTCCCATATTGTGTGCTGTTGGCGTGTGCTGGGGCCGTGGGTGTGTGAGGATTACGGGGAAAAAAAAGCGAGCGTTGTGCCCAATATTTCATTGTTTTTTCTTCCCAGGTTCTGTACATTCCAGCTCCGGGTGTGCTTGCCCCGCGCTCCCAGTGATGTGCACCTGCTTTACTGTATGGAGGTCAGGCATGGCGCTATTCTCAAGGGCCGGAAGGAGCGCAAACAGGGGCCATTGTGCAGGAAATGTAATCTCGCCTTAACTTCCGGTGACGCCTGAAGTGCACAATGGAGATTTTCCACTTTTTTTGCGCACAGGCCTCGAGCCACGCACATCCGGACACAAGGCCCGCCTCCACGGAAATAGCAAGAAAGGGACTTTCCCTCCCCTGGGAATATGTGATGATATTCCGCAAACCAACATCCCGCATACCATCACTCCGCAATTTTTATAACGCGGGACTATTACTCCGCAAAGACATAATTTCTAAAAGTTTTACAACACATATGAATTTATTACGCATGCCATTATAACGCAAATGCATGTGTGGTAAAGTCATATACATTGTAAAAGTACATTATTAAAACATCAAATATATGTTTGTATATAATGTGTGTGTATATACACACACACATTTTTTAAATTTATTTAAAACATTTATTCTTTTAAATTGCATTATTTATATTATTATTTAATATTTTATTTTATTACCCTTTACACCCTAAAAACTAATCCCACCCTGCTCCCTTTAAATACCCCTGCACCCCATAATCATAACCCACCCTTACTCCTTAAAATACCCCAACAAACTTAAACACTAACCCATCTTAACCCTATAAATATACCCTGTACCCCAAACCTATCCCTAAACCCTTAAAATTCCCTGCACCCCACAACCCAAACCTAGCCCTGAACCCTATAAATACCCCTGTACCTCAAAACCCAAACCTACCCCTGAACCCTAAAAACACCGCTGTACCCCAAAACCCAAACCTAGCCCTGAACCCTATAAATACCCCTGTACCTCAAAACCCAAACCTAACCCTGAACCCTAAAAATACCCCTGTACCCCAAAATCCAAACTTAGCCCTGAACCATAAAAATAATCCTGTACCCCCAAACCCAAACCTACCCCTGAACCCTAAAATACCCCTATACCCCAAAACCCAAACTCAGCCCTGAACCCTAAAAATACCCCTGTACCCCAAAACCCAAACCTAGCCCTGAACCCTTAAAATACCCCTGCACCCCAAAACCCAAAACCTACCCCTGAACCCTAAAAATACCTCTATACCTCAAAACCCAAACCTAGCCCTGAACCCTAAAAATACCCCTGTACCCCAAAACCCGTACCTAGCCCTGAACCCTAAAAATACCCCTGTACCCCGAAACCCATACCTATCCCTAAACCCTAAAACGACCCCTGTACCCCATAACCCAAAACTATATCTGAACCCATAAAACACCCAAACACCCCAAAACATATACCTCAGTACTCCAAAACATATACCCCTATACCCATACTTACCTTATCCAAACATTAAAAAAAACATGCTCTTACCATTCATGCATTTACAACGAATTTCGTTGTTAATGTATGGGTGGTAAAAGCATATAAAATGTAATGCCATGCGTTATAATGGCATTGTGGAGTCATGGTACTTTCGTAATGAAAGTATGCAGAGTGATGGTATGCGGAAAGAAAGTTGCGGAATAATGGGTGTTTACCCTCCCCTGGTAAGTACATTGGTGGCACGGCAGCCCACATCTCCAGCAACATACTCATATTTTTTCACCACCGATTTGAAAAATGCACAGGTCTCACTCATTGATGAAACGTGCAAAAAACAATCACAGGGAGGCACTCATAGAAGAAAACCAACAAGAGAAAGGAACAAACAAGAGGCCAATCTGTGTGACAACCTACTCTTCCATATCGAACCAGGTATCAAAAGTGATCAACAAGAACTGGGGAATATTAAACTGTGGAGACCTGAATTTTGAGAAACCGATGCATGCACATCGGAGGGGCAAGAACATAAAGGACATTGTGGTACACACTAGACCACGGGAAAACCCGACTGGAAGACAAAATATGACTGGTGTTCAAGGTCACTTCCCCTGTGGGGATTGCAGTTGCTGTCATCAAACCCAAAAAAGCAGAACCCTTACCTTTAGAAATGGCACATCGTGGGAACAACACCAATTTTCCAACTGCAACACGAAAAACGTGGTCTACATGATAACATGCCCATGTGGACTGGAATATGTGGGTATGACCACCCGGCCCGTCAAAATAAGGATAGGGGAGCATAAAAGCAATATTCGCTGCAAAAAAACGACAACGAAGATGGCATCACATTTTTTGTCACACCAGCATTGCATCAATGATTTACGCTGGACTATCATCGAACGGCTACCCTCTGAGACAGGCCTGTTCCAGAAGGAACAACGCTGGGTGTTCCGCCTGGGAACCCATATCACAGGCCTAAATGACGATATACCATGGAGCCAAATCACCTGACCATCCTTGGGATATGAGAGGGTCAACAAAAATTCTCCTGTATAAAGGTAAACCTGGGAACCCATATCACTGTTCTAAAAAAGCGGTATACCATTGAGCCAATTCACTTGGCCATTCTGGAGATAAAAGAGTGTCGACTACTAGAATTCTCCAGTGCGGATATCAGCAAACAGATGCCACTAAACTGAATATATCTAAATGAATTTCTTCTCTGGAGAACGAATGTAGTATATGAAATCCTTGATAAAACTAGCATTAAAGAGGACAAAGACACTTCATATTTACCTTGGGCCCTTTTTTGGAAAAACTGAGTGGTAATCAGCACCTAGACAAAACCCTCATTGAGGATAATACTATGAAAACCAACGAACTAGACAGCCCGAGTGATCAGCGCGGCCTACAAACAGTATCACGCATGCGCCGAGAATCAGCGGAGAGGGGCGCGGCGAAAACACTTGTGCGCACGCGCGCATAAGAGACAGACGAACGGCAGCTGCGCTGGAGGGTTCTCTGTCAGCGCGAGCCACAGCCAGAACCCGTGAGTGGCTGACAAGCGGAAGGTCCATATTTGGACATCCTAAGACCCGGCAATTAACAAATGACGGAGGGATACATGTTACATGTGGTTAGATCACATGTACATAGGAGGCGGCAACACGGATGTTTCCTTACAAGGTCGTTTGCCATTTCCGCTAATTAACCAATGAAATCACACCCAATCCCCCTATATATACCGCCTAGCTCATTTGTAATTCATTCACGGCGGAGCAGCACAGGGTGGTAGAAGGAGGCCAATTCAGGCGGATTTCGTGAGTATACTTCAACAAAATGCAACCCCAGGTTGTCCAGGTGTAACGTGGAGTTAAACAGTGAGTAAAAGCTACAACACTGAATCCACTTCTCTACCCTCATAGATTGTGGATCCACCTACCTACCCTGATGCCCAGGATTGGCTCATGAGACAATACACTACAAAGACCATGAGTATGTCCAAAGAAAATGAGTATAAACAAAAAAACCTTAAGTGTGTCTTATATGTTGTGTGTGTTGTATGTCCTCTTCCTTTACAGGTTTAATTAACCGTTTGGGGCTCCAGGTGACTGCACCTGTCTGAGCCATTCCTATATGGTAACCAAACCTTATGGTTTTTTCTTCTTTTTTCAGGACATGTAATTGCATGATCCAAAAAACCGCTGTAGGCACACTGTAGCCGTCTTTAAAATTGTTATCACTTTTTAGAAAATTAAGATAACCCCCTTTTTTTTCTTAGAAAAACGTGAGTAGGGTTGGGAAGTTGTGCCCCGTCCTGAAGAAGGTACACAAGTACGGAAACATGTCGACGCACACCAGAGGTTTTGTCCCTAATTAAGACAATTAAACCTCGTTCTTTTGCACACCTTTTTAACAGCACCAGCCAGGGGTACGAAATAAAGTTTTTTTCACATTACCCACTAGCCAGGTACTTTTTAGACTTTCACCACACCTCCCACTCACATCAATCCTTTTCACTTACACTCAACACACACCACACATAGTCCAACTTGTCAACGCTCCCGCGTAGTCGCAGGTCGCAGCGTGCCGCATCCCCTTAGCGGGGTGCGAAGACCCCGATGATGAAGCATGACACCAAGGGGCCTGTTGGTGTGTGAGGGGTATTTTACACAACACTGAGTGTCCCCCTTCCCTGTGATACACACTGGTAGTAGGATTCTTCTTGTTTAATTGTCAGTGCCCGTGGAGTAGGAATCCTATTTTTGTACTCTACCTCCCTTCTTTGTTAATTATATACTCACTCATTGATGGCCAGCACAGACATACAGTTTTAGACACACCTCCCGCCACAAGTTCTAGAATTGCGAACTTTAGAGCTGGGGAAGCTACGTTCGAATCTTGGCATCAGCTCAACATCCTGTGATTCCAGGCAAATCGCTTTGTCTCCCCATGCCTACCACAAATAAATGTGTTCTTCTGTAATGTAAATTGTGCTCATGTCATGTTGTTGAGTTTGCGCTATATCATATTGCAAGGAAAAATAAAGTAGGGAAACTCGAGTTCACACACTACTGAACGGGTACTCTTGAGTGCATCAGCAGTGCACTGTGAATAGGAGCGTTTCACAGGCCAGTCACAGATAAGAAATGCTATCAAAACGAAATCCTACAAAACAATATACTACTGGCCGGCAGCAATTCATACCTGAACAACGTCGGGACGGGCTGCTAGTTTATAGTAAAGCTGTTATTACTCCTGTTTGTATATCCAAGTTTTCCCTGCTTCCTCATCCCTTTGCTCGTCCTGTTCTGAGTCCACTGGGACTTTAATTCATCAACTTTATGAATGTTCTAATGTATTGACGATTTGGCAATCTATTTGGTCCAAATGTATGAAAATATTTCAATGTAATATTCCGTTATGTTTTTCTAGGTTCATCCTAACCAGATTTGGATGACTCTACTCCTATTTCTTTGTTGTTTGATCTGTTTATTGCTCTAGCATTTAAAGTGATTTTATCCTGCTGAAAAGATAATTCTAAATTATCATTATTAACTTGGTGGAACTATATTTGTGATGAGCACAGAATTGCTAATGTTTCTTCTCTTACTCTTGCTCCGAAAATTAAATCTGATCTTCTTTGGCTACTCTTTACCTCCTATCTTTCTGCAAATGCACCTGTGTTTTAATTTCTACCTTCTTACTAGTCTTCCATTTTGATATATCTTCAAATATATATATCTTTTTGGTTTTTTCTCTTCTCTGTCTCTTTCCCTCCTCTCTTTTTCTCTCTTATTTTTCTTCTCTTTTCTTTCAAACTATTTGCTCCTGTTTTTTTGCTTTTTCTCACTTATATATTAATTGTTATATTTTATTCATAATATGTTTATTTGTTTGATTATGTTTTTCTTTCTCTGAAAACTCAATAAGAAATTATGAAACAAAAAAAGATGTCTGAATAGGACATTGCAGTTCCTTATAGGAACATTACATTGGCTCACAAATATGTATTTAGTTTTTCAAGCATACTGCATCACCCTATAAGATCCAAAAGGATTTAGCCTGAGCCAAGCAACTGTTCCACTTGTGCTCACTGTGCCAATTTCAAGCCAATGCTTCCAAATAGAGTTATAAACAAATAAGTAACCATCCTTTCTCCCATGAAGCAGGGCCGGACTGGGAACCAAAACTGGCCCTGGCAAGGTGCTCGGCCGCCCCCCCCCCCTCCCCCTCCCTAAGGGAGGGTCCGGGGTGCGGCTGAGCTCATTGCCAGGGCCGGTTTTCGGCCGATTTTGTTACAGGGCCAATTTTACAGCTATGCTGCAATTACGGCCCAGTAACAAAAACGGCCCCCAGGGGCCCCAAACCGGCCCCCACCCATGCGGTGCACCCGGGGATTGCCCAGTGCCCGCAACAGCCAGTCCTGGCCTGCCATGAAGATCAACTTGGCTCACCCATTTTCATACTGATCCTACTAAAGATAGCACCCCTCTACACTACCTGCATATAAATTCCCTCAGCTGAGCAAAATTTCTCTCAACAGGTGGCACCAAATGGGGTGCCCTCACCTCAACGTGTTTCTTTGCAGTAATATGCAATACAATAAAAATAAAATGTCTGAATAGGCCATTGAAGTTCCCTTATATGAAATTCACAGTGGCTCACAGATATGTATTTTGTTTTTCAAGCACACTGAATCACCCTATAAGACCCATAAGGATTTAGCCTGAGCCAAGCTACATTTGCACTAAAACATAGACCCACTGTGCCACCCACCTTCCAATACATTCATATAGAGCAATATGCAAATAAGAATACATTATTTCTGCCATGAAGATCAACTTGGCTCACCAATTTTCATGTTGATCCCAATAAAGAAAGCACTCTTCTCCACTACCTGCATGCAAATTAACCGAGCAGACCAAAATTAGTCACAACTGCTGGAACAAAAATGGGGGCCCATCACCTCAATGTATTATGTCTGAATAGGTAATTCCATTTCCCTAATAGGAAAATCACATTGCTTTCCAATACACAATTTGTTTTTCAAACACACCACTCCCCACATATGATCCATAATGATTTAGCCTGAGCCAAGCAACATTTCCACCTGTACCTACTGTGCCACCCTCAAGCCAATGCGTCCCTATGAAGTTATAGACTAATAAGTAACTATACTTTCTTCCATGAAGATGAACTTCACTTACAGCATTACAAATGATTCATGCACACTTTAACATATTTTAATACAGTTATCTTCAAAATACTAAGGATGAGATGTGCTGTGGTATTTAATATGTCTTGTCATCTGTCAATAAGGTTCCTGCATGAGCGAAATAATGGGAAGCCTTTACCCAGACGTAGCAGGAAATAGGCTCAAAACATAAAACATTATTGAAAGATAGCTTGTGTGTTTGAAACCTGAAAAGAAACTTGACAGTTAGTGCCAAGGATCAAGCTCCATGCAGATGATTTTTGTATACAGGGAGGCTCAAATTCTTATCAAAAGGCCTTGAATTCATTCTAGACAAGAAAATGTTGATTGGAAAATGTTTCTCTCTGGCTATATCCATGAAATTAATCCCATCCATGAAAGTTTGTCTAGAGTACATGTGCAAAGTATTCTTCTGTTGCAGACTCCCACACAAATAAGGGTGCAGAACCTGCTTCTGGACTAACACCTTTACTGTCCTACAGACAACAACCAACAAAATACAGTCAATATGTAATCAGCCAGATACTGCCTGCAATTTGTATACAAATAGTCTAAGCCCCATTATCACACTTGTCTTCTACATCGCATCAAAGTAAAAGATGGATCACAGCAACTTCTTAAAAATCTATTTCAAATCCAAGGATTCACTTGCCCAGGTTGTACAGATATTGATTATAAGTAGATTCTTTTTGATGTTAGTTATGCTTATTGATGCTGCATTCGTGGGAATTTCGAAAAATGTGTAGATACTATCCAAATGACCAATGGATGAAATAATACTTGTAATTGGCCATTTGCTGTTTCTGCTGCCTGTTGAACTGATATGGCTAGTTAATATACATGTAATCCCAATCATTTTACAATTTACAAACAGAAATGCCATAAAACAAATCACTTTTGCATTCAAGTGCTTTATGTTGAGTTTTAGGGTAGCAAATGAAGATATGAAAAATAGTTATTTTACGAAAAAACAGTTTGCTACTCCAGAGGTGCTGTTTGTGCATACAAACATGATGATATTTTAAACATTTTCCCCAACTGTTGCATGTTTCATGCAGTTGCTGTTTGTCGTGTATCTGATATAAAAAATTTCATATCCAAAATATTATAAAAAGTAAAAACAAATAGCTGTAAATGATTGTTGCTATCAACATAATTGTTAGCAGAGTTTATATTGTCTTCATAATTTGCAAGCGTTTGTTCCACTTCTATTTTTTCCAAGCAGAGTATCTTTGGTGTACATATCTCCATTCATTTTGTGCATGTTCACTACAATCCACTTGTTTGCCACCTTAGTATCATGAAACATTCTCATTCCCTGTAAAATTAAGAATTGCATGTAAAAGGTAAAAGTTTAAATATCAAGTGACCACATTTAATATTTTGCTGCAGTGTCATTCATTGCAGAGGCGTTTTTAGGAACTATTTAATGTCATCCTCCGCACAGTAAATACAATCAGCAAATTTAAGACCAAATATGAACAGGACCTTATCTCCACTATTAATGAGGGAAATAACAAGATTTGTTGGATGAATTCCAATATTTGGGACCTGTACTATGATAAAATAGTTTTGTGATTTTTTTAATATAGTTTTCTAACATCTTCAGAACATTACCTGTCTTAATTCCCCCTGACAAACTTATTTACATATCTTTGCAGTTATAGGGACAACCTTACAATATCAAATTTGACATGGCTGGGGATCCACACTAAGGGGGTCATTATGATGGCGGATTTCCTGCATACTCCGGGCTGGCGGAAGCCACCACCGGCCCGGAGGATGCGGGAAATCCGCCGAGGAGGCTTGAAAGACCCACCGCCAAATTAGGATGGCTGGTGGGTCTCACAATCTGTCCTCCGCTTTTCCGCCGCGGTCGGAAGGCGACCACGGCGGAAAAGCACTAACATGGCTGGCGGTGTCTATCAGACACCGCCAGCCATATTAGGATGTAGGGAAAGTAATGCTTTTCCGCGGCGGCTTTTCCGCCGTGGAAAAACATACGGACATTCACTTTGGGGGCCCGTTGCGGGCCCCCTGGGTGAAGGTTGCGTGGGGGGTGCACATGGGGGGTACCTATGGTACCCCCCTGCCTTTGCGTGCACGAAGCGGCAGGCACCGCGCGGTGCCTGCCGCTTTGTGCATGCAAATGCACTGCTTTCATTTTTTACATTGCGGCGGGTGCTGCTTCAAGCAGCACCCGCCGCAATGTAAAAAATGTAAAACATACAGGATGTGACCGCCAGGGTGGTGGTCACATCCTAATTGCCATGGAGGGACCGCCGCTGCCCATGCGGACGGTCCCTCCTACTCAGGGGTGGCGGGCGGACGCAAGTCCGTCCGCCATCCTAATCGGCCCCTAACTATGAGACTGGGTACTTGGTGTGTGATGTAAGGTCGAGGCTGCCAAGCATCCTGACCTTGACTCTCCAGATAGCTTGGTTGAGCAGTCAATGCATAGCTTAAAGGAGGTGGTATGAAGGTTGACATGAGGAAGAGGACAACAAAGTGATTGTATCTGCAATAATGATGGAATATCAAGACAAAGTAAGGTGAATTGGTGTTTCTTGGAGGAAAAGGATCTAAATGTAATTAAACAACATAACACAATAACATTAAATTGCAACACTGTACAACTAACTTACACACTGAGGGCTTGATTCTCAATGGTAAACTTACATGCTGGTGTAAGTTTACTCTTTTTTGGTATTCACAAGCAAGAAGTTAATAGGAACTTTACAATTGCGGATGCTCCACAATCGGGGCAGAGATCTCCGCACATAAAAAGATAGGACAGGCCTATCTTTTAATGTGCTAAATTCTCTGCCCAGACTGCGGAGTACAAAAAGTTGTAAGCTTACCTTTATGAATATGGCCCACTGTGATCTGTTTACAATCTATGAATCTGAATACTGCCTTGTTCATAGAACAAAGATAGCACACAAAATTCTCCCTCCCCAATCATGCCTAGTTTCCAAACATCGTTTGCAGTTGCAATTGCAAATATAAGAAAAAAATACAAATATGCACAATACAATTAAAGAAACCTGTAAAGGAATGAAACACATCCCACAGCATTTAAATCACATGTTTCTGATTGTTTGTTCATAGTTATGGAATGGAGAAGATATGTTTATCTCCCACTTAGGGGTTATTATTTCCAGATGTTTGAAAAATGTCGGGGGGCATGGCCGGCAGCCGGCTGAGATGGCCGCGAGCTAAGTGAGCAACGTTAGCCATGGAGTGTTTGCCCAGCTAAATCCGTCATTATCCGAAGTGTAAGGTATCCTTGATGGAGAAAGGACAGCCGGGAGCTTGTGGCAACCTCCTGGTAAAGCCTCAGGCAGTTCTGCAGCCTAGGAGACCGATAAACTGAGTGATGACCGCTGAAGCTGGCACAGGCAAAATAGCGGTGTCCTGCCGGCTTTGCGCTCCCAAGAAGCTGTTGTTCCTGGGGTCTTGGGAATCAGGCCTCTGGGACCTGGCAATGGTACGGTTTGTCGCAAGTGATGCTGCGCTTGGGTGACCCGCCCCCATGGATAACAATAGAGGCAAAGTGACGAGGAGTCAGCTGCACGGCAACGGAGCAGCCCGAGCTGCGGCGTACCAGACGAGCTTGCATTGGCCTCTTAGGCGGCTCGTGGGTACCTGTGGTGTGCAGGTAAATTTGATGTTACGGAGATTGCCGCGGCCCGGGAGCGGGGGCCCTCCTTGATTGTGCATCTCCCTTTGCCTTCCGGTGGTTGCCAGGTGTTTAGTGCTCGAGGGCTCTGGGGAAGTTGTGCGGTGTCCGCTTAGAGAAGAATACAAAGATCCGAGAGCGGGAGCCATCCCCTGCTGCGCCTCCCCCTCTGCCTCCTACTGGCAATAAATCAAGAACAACCGCTGGAGTTGGGGAGGTGAAGAAGCACTCATGGAGTGAGATTGGGCCTGTCCTGGAGACCTAGATTGTGTCCTGGTGGGGACAGGAGGTTGGGGTGGCCAGAGACATACTCGAAAGCGACGGACTGTGTATTGGGGAGGACACATTGGTTGGGCCCCAGTTTTGTAACAGGCTGTCCCTGGTGGTGCTCACGAAGGTTGATAGTCCTGCAGCCTGAGGGGTGATACCCTTACTGCCGCCACCAGATTGGGCTGTGCCCTATTGGAAAGGAGGGAGCCCCCCAGAGGTGTAAAACCGAGCACACCTGTGTAGGAATCTATATTGGGCAGACATCGGCGCCCCAGCACAGTGACAGTCACCCCTGGATGTCTTGAGGGGGACCCCCGGGACACCGGAGGCCTGCTGGCGAAAAAGTGGGGCATGTGGCAGCCAGATTGCGCCAGCGTGACATACCGCAACAGTAAGCATCCCCAGAGTGAGATACCATTAGAGAGAAGCCAGATGGGACATACCAAGTGAACAGGACCGGGCCAGTCGTGTCATACCAATAAATACACTGTTGCCATGGGCCATGGAGAGGGAGTTATGAGGGAGCTCCGGGACACGAGGAGTTTGACCCAGCGCAGGACCCCTTGTTGAAAGATATTCTCCAGGCAATAACGGAGTTTGGAGGCACTTTAGAGCCGAAGCTAGACTCGGTCACTGAGGAGGTCAACCTGCTCAGAGTAGACTTTCGGAAGATGAAGGACAAGATGAAGTCAGAGGAATCCAACATTGATGGACTGCAACCAAAGACTAAGCCCTTGGATGATCAGGTTCTCAAATTGACCAAGAATCAGACGGACATCCTGACCCGCCTGGATGATCAGGTAGAGCAACAATATCCGCATGGTAAGAGTGCCGGAGGGCATGTAGGGGCCGTCGGTGGATCTCTTTTTGGAGGACTTGATCTTAACAAACTAAAGCCGAAGCGCCTCTCTAAATGCTTCTCTATTGAGAGGTCTCACCGGTTCCTGGGGCCGAGTTCTAGACCGGGAGCTCCCCCACCACGATAATAGCCCACCTGCTCAATTACAGGGACAGGGACGTCATCTTACAAATGGCGCGTCAGCAATCTACAGGAAGAAAATGCCACGATCCGAGTTTTTCCGGACTTCCCGCTCCAGGTACAGCGACAACGATGGCCCTTCGATGCCCCGTAGCGGGCACTACGAGACCAGAACTTTAAAAATGTGATTCTCTTTCCACCTAAGTTAAAAATCATCGCAGAGGGCAAGACCTTTTTCTTCAACGTACCTGAGGGGTCGAGCAACTGACTCGAGGGCTGGAGAACGGTTGGGCGCAAGGGGGGGGCAGGACCTAACAGCACAGCCCCAGGGAGCGAGATGGTGAATAGAGTGGTGAGGACCGGGCAGTTGACCAGCAGCATCAGTCGCAACAACCAGATAAGTGACCACCTCTGGGGTGCTAGGTCTGGAACTTTGAGAATGTATACGTAAAGACTGGGGTGGGAATGCCATTAGGCTTGTTGGGGATCTGAGGGGCTATACAGCCGACATGTATTGGACTAAAGACATATGTGCAACAGGCGCACCCATAAAGAGAACTTGGGCATGGTTTATCTGAATGCTATACGTGGCCTCACATGGCTGGTCTGCTGGCACGTAACCCACAGTACTAGTTACCACTATACAGTTTGGGCGACAGGCGCTCTGAATGTTTGGGAGGAGGGAAGTTCTTTACTCACCAAGCAGGATTGCACGGAGGGGAGGGTTGGGAAATTGTTTTAATTCTTTGGTTTATTTTATTGTGTGTTCTGATGATTTTTACCCAAGATTCAACAATATGCAATGTGCATGCACGAAGGGGAGCGATGGAGGGGGGTGAGGTGGAAGACAGATTATCCCTGTGTCAACATAGCTAGGTTGAGGGACAGCCCCGTGCAGCTCAAGGCCTGGACCTGGAATGTCAATGGTCTGGGTAATAAGATAAAGCGCACCCTAGTTCTACAACATCTTAAATGACACGCCCCTGATGTGGTAATTGTACAGGAAAATCATATTAAAGGGAACAAATACAGTGCGCTGGATCATTTTGGATATACACTGGTGGCCTATTCGGGGTACGCAACAGACACTCAGAGGTGGGAATCCTGGTGCGGTCCGCCTCCCCGCTGATTGTGGAGAGTCTGGACTGATACTGCTGGCTGCTGCGTGGCCGTGGCAGGGAGGAGGGAGGGACGGAGTATAAGCTTCTGCTCATTCTATGCTCCCCGCTCTTACAGGAGGTGGTCTTCCCCGTGATTAGTAAAAATTGTGATAGGGCTACCGACGGGTGTGCTGCTAGCTGGGGCTGATGCTAATGCAGTTTTGGACTCGGGGCTGGACCGCTTGCGTGATTCGGCAGGGCAAAGGGGTGAGAGGCCTCTCCTAGAATTCCTGTCTGCCTTGGGATTAGTAGATGTATGGCAGGCACAGCACCCTCAACAGCAACAGTATACTTACTATTCAGCGGGCTTGTTCCCCAGACTTGATTATCTAATCACGCAAGCCGACAGGGTGGGAGATTTCTCTGCCGCCCTGCATTGGCTCGGGTATCTCGGATCACTCCCCAGTCAGTGTATCGGTTCAGGGGCTACCTGGTAACAAGGGAGCGTTACTGAGGATAGATCCGTGGAGATTGAGGGACTATGAGCTGAGGGATAAGTTACGGGAGGGCCCTGACTGGTATTTTCAGGAGAATGGTGGCACAGTGGATTCCCACCGTACACTTTGGGAGGCATACAAAGCAGTGATTAAGGGCCAAGCCCAGGCACTTATTGTTGGGCAAAAAAAGGAAGAAGTAAGATGTGTAGCATCCCTAGAACTAGAAGTGCTTCGGGCAGAGCAGAGAATGGCAAACAGGGGAGACGTTGACTCACAACATTTTTAGCCATGCGTCAATATGAACTAAGAGTAGCGACGGAGGGTTCAGCACGGGCACGTGCGCCGGCAGTAGAACACCGCCTTTATGACATTGGTGATAAGGCTTCTAGGTTGTTGGCATGGCTCGAGAAACACAATAGAGAAAGGTCATGGGTAGCATTGGTCCAAGATGGGACAGGCAATAGCCATACAGACAGTACAGAAGTGGCGGAGGTGTTTGCTTTATATTATGAAGGTGTCTATTCGCCAGTTAGCACTAGATCTGAAAGTAACTGTGCTGAATTCCTAAGCGACTTTGCATTGCGGCGGTCTTGAGGGACAACAGGGCAGCTCTAGAGGCTGAGATTACGGCAGATGAGTTGCCAGTGGCGCTGGGTTACTTAAAGTTTGGGAAAAGCAGTTGGCTACAATGCACTTCCTGTCGAGTTATTCAAGGGCTTGGCCTCCAAAATAGTGATACCCCTACGCAATATGTTACAGGAGGCGCAAGAAGAGGGACACCTGCCAATTGATCAGCGGGTGGCTACTATTGTAGTAATTCACAAACCTGGGAGGCCCCCGGACCGCTGTAGCTCGTACAGGCCGATTTCTTGTCTTAATGTCGAGGTTAAGGTACTGGCCAAGACCTTCGCCAATAGACTAATACTGATTATCACCGGGTTGGTCCACAGAAATCAATCGGGATTCATGCCTCATAGAAGTACCCGTCATGGCTATATGGAGTGTTACACATGCGAGATCCTGATGGCCCACAAACTGCGCTGATGGCATTAGATGCATCCATGGCCTTTGACATTATTGAATGGCCATACCTGTTAGCTGTGCTCACAAAGCTGGGGTTTGGCCCAAATTTTTGTAAGTGGGTGAGACTCCTCTATCAGGATCCGATGGCTCAAGTGAGAGTTAACGGTGTGTTGTCCTGACAATTCGATCTGCGGAGGGGCACGCAACAGGGGTGCACACTGTCTCCCTTATTATTTGCGTTGTCATTGAAGTCCTTGGCTCATTGGATCAGGAGGGACCCTATGATAAAGGGTATTGAGGACCTGGGAGGGTGGGAAGACCGTATATCATTGCATGCAGATTATATTTTATTATATCTCGCAAGGCCCTACCACTCAATTGCCAGGGTGCTTCATCTCTTTGTCTTGTTTGGGAGCTACTCAGGTTACACTATCAACTGGGAAAAGTATGTGGTGTTTCTGCTGGCAGCCCCCCCCCCCATCGAGGATACTGGTGCGGTGTACTGCTCCGGTGGCTATGGAGGGTCTTAAATATTTGGACATTTAAGTTGTGTGGAATCAGAAGTTGTTTTTGGAAAAGAACCTTGGCCCCCAGCTGGAGCGTCTTCAGAGTGATATATTACATTGGCGGACCCTGCCGTTGTCTTTGGCAGGCAGGGCAGCCCTCTTTAAGATGATGGCCCTGCCGCGCTTGCTGTATATCCTGCAGAATACCCCCTATCATGTTCGCAGACGGTTTTTAAGAAGATTGCCCAAGCTAATCTGGAATTGCTGTGGCAGGCAGGTAAGCCTAGAATAGCACTGCATACGCTGCAGAGAGGAGTATATGATGGAGGCCTGGCGGTGACAGACATACTTCTCTACTATTGGGCATCGCAATTACTAGTAGTAAATGATTGGGTATACGCGGATAGAAATGAGCCAGCATATAGAGTAGGACGAGATGCGATGCCTGCGGGGAACTGTGACCTCTGACCCTGCTTGCAGCAGGTCAGGTCACCCCCCTGCTGCCGGACGCCCCCTCGCCGCCCTTGCTCGCGCCTCCCAGCTGCTCCTCCCTCCCTCCACTCCTTTAATGGAGGCCGCTGCCCGATAACAGGAGTGACCTCTGACCCTGCTTGCAGGTCAGGTCACCCCCCTGCTGCCCGACAGCTCCACCAGCCCAGTGCCGCTCCTGTTCCAGTGCGCAAGTTCACGCCAGCTGCCTGCCCGATCGCCACCGTAACCTGGGTCAGGCCCGTGCTCTGCTTTGCCTCCTTCTTGCTCGGTATTCTGCATTTTCTGTGTGCCTTTAGTGCGCTTGTTTCCTTTCTGGTTCTATGCTTGCATTCTTTGTGTGCCTGTTTACTTGCCCCTGTTGCGCTCCGCTCGCCCCCCCCCCCCCCGCCTTGCTCTGTTTTTCCCGCTAATCCATTCGCCGCTGCCACTGAGGCCGCGCCCCCTCACCGCCCCGCTCCCGCCTCCCAGTTGCTCCTCCCTCCCTCCACTCCTTATATGGCAGCCACTGCCCGACAACAGGAGTGACCTCTGACCCTGCTTGCAGGTCAGGTCACCCCCCTGCTGCCAGACAGCTCTACCAGCCCATTGCCGCTCCTGTGCTAGTGCGCGAGTTCGCGCCAGCTGCCTGCCCGATCACCTCCGTGACCTGGGTCAGGCCTGTGCTCTGCTTTGCCTCCTTCTTGCTCAGTATTCTTCCTTTTCTGAGTGCCTTTACTTGCTTCCTTTCTGGTCCTATACTTGCATTCTCTGTGTGCCAGTTTTCTTGCCCCTGTTGCGCTCCGCTCGTCCCCCCACCCCCCATGCTCTGTTTTTCCTGCTATTCCTTTTGCCGCTGCCCCTGAGGCCACGCCCCCTCACCGCCCCGCTCCCGCCTCCCAGTTGCTCCTCCCTCCCTCCACTCCTTATATGGCAGCCACTGCCCGACAACAGGAGTGACCTCTGACCCTGCTTGCAGGTCAGGTCACCCCCCTGCTGCCAGACAGCTCTACCAGCCCAGTGCCGCTCCTGTTCCAGTGCACGAGTTTGCGCCCACTGCCTGCCCGACCACCACAGTGACCTGGGCCAGGCCTGTGCTCTGCTTTGGCTCCTTCTTGCTCGGTATTCTGCATTTTATGTGTGCCTTTACTGAGCTTGCATCCTTTCTGGTTCTATACTTGCATTCTTTGTGTGCCTGATTTTCTTGCCCCTGTTGCACCCCGCTCGCCCCCTCCACCCCCCTTGCTCTGTTTTTCCTGCTATTCCTTGCGCCGCTGCCCCTGAGGCCACGCCCCCTCGCCACCCCACTCCCGCCTCCCAGCTGCTCTTCCCTCCCTCCACTCCTTAAATGGTGGCCACTGCCCGACAGCAGGAGTGACCTCTGACCCTGCTTGCAGGTCAGGTCACCCCCCTGCTGCCGGACAGCTCCACCAGCAGTCTGTTTTCCCGCTATTCCTTTTGCCGCTGCCCCTGAGGCCATGCCCCCTCGCCGCCCGCTCCTGCCTCCCAGCTCCTGCTCCCTCCCTCCACTCCTTAAATGGCGGGACACGCAGCGGACACACGCAGCGGGCGTGCTGACTGCACGCCGAAGTCCACGCCTGGACCGTGCCCAGTGCCAAGACCCCTAGACCCCATGCACTCCACAACACCAGACTTCGATAGGACGCCATCACCCTCCACGCTCTCAACACCGGCCGAGACCACAGCTGCTTTCAGGCCGCCCCGTAACGCACCTACGGACCCTTCTCCTGCCACACCTGCAACTTCACCTGCGACAGAACCACCAAGCCACCAAGGACCGGACCCAACCACCTTCCATGCATCCTCCTCAACACCCACTCCAAACGCAAACAGGCCGTTGAGCTCTGGGACCTGCTCGACACCTCCGCCCCAGACGTTGCCTTCCTGACCGAGACCTGGTGGAACGACTCCTTGGCACCGGACATCGCCATAGCCATCCCAGACGGCTACAAGATCTACCGCAGAGACCGCACCAATGGAATCGGAGGAGGAATAGCCATCATCCACAAGTCCACCCTCCAGGTCCACACCCTCGCAGACGACTCCCTCAACTCCGCCGAACACCTCCACTTCCAGATCCACACCGATCCCAACATCACCCTCAGAGGAACACTCGTCTACAGACCCCCCGGACACTGGGTCCTGTTCAGCGACTCCATCGCCGACATCGCCAGCACCCACGCACTCACCTCCACGGACTACATCCTCTTCGGGGATCTGAACTTCCACCTCGAGAACAACAACAACGCAAACTCCGCCACCCCTATCGACAACCTTGCCAACCTCAGTCTTCGACAACTCATCACCGAACCCACCCACGCCGCCGGCCACACACTTGACCCCGTCTTCTCCACAAGCACCCACGTCACCTTCAACAACACCACCGAACTCCACTGGACCGACCACCGCTGCCTCCACTTCACCTTCAAGAAACCAACCACGCACCACTGCACCCAACAGCTGCCTCGCCGCTGCTGGAGCAAAGTCACCGAGGACCAGCTGACCTCCACCCTCACCCAGAACCCACCCACGGACCCCAGACAACACCGCCAGTAACCTCAGACAGTAGATCGACGACTGCCCCAACACTCATGCCCCCGCTCAAGAAACTCTCCCTCTACCACCCCAGCAGGAAAGCCGCCTGGTTCACCGAAGAACTCCAGACCTCCAAACCTACATGCCGGAAGCTGGAGAAGAAATGGCTCCACAACCGCACACCAGACAGCCACCCAGCTAACATGGACGCCATCCGCAGAGATCACCACCTCATCAGAACAGCCAAGAGATTTTCCTTCAAAGTCCGCCTGAACAACAACGCACACAACAACAAAGAGCTTTTCAAAATAGTGAAGGAAGTCTCCAACCCCAGTGCCAACACCAATGATATCCCGCCCTCACAAGATCTGTGCGACTCACTGGCCACCTTCTTCCATCGCAAGATCGCCGACATCCAAAACAGTTTCACCACCCCGTACGCTCCATCCACGACAGACCCCACCCCGAATGCCACCTGCACCACCCAGCGGACCTCCTGGTCCCACGTCAACCACGTCGAGACACGCAAGGTCATGAACTCCATCCACTCAGGATCTCCGTCTGAGCCCTGCCCGGACCATGTTTTCAACAAAGCAGACGCAACCATCGCACCCCCAACAACGGAAGGTCATCAACATCTCCTTCGACACAGCGACATTCACGGAAAGCTGGAAGCACGCCGAAATCAACGCCCTCCTCAAGAAGCCCAAGGCGGACCCCAAGGACCTCAAGAACGTCCGGCCCATCTCCCTGCTCCCTTTCCCAGCAAAGGTCATCGAGAAAATTGCCAACATACAGCTGACCCGCCATCTCGATGACAACAACATCCTAGACCCATCCCAGTCCAGATTCAGACGAAATCACAGCACCGAGACAGCCCTAATCACCGCCACAGACCACATCCGGCACCAACTAGACAACCGCAAAACTTCAGCCCTCATCCTCCTGGACCTGTTAGCCGCCTTCGACACGGTCTGCCACCGCACACTAAGATCATGCCTCCAAGAAGCCAGAATCCAGAAGAAGGCCCTAGACTGGTCCCCGTCCTTCCTCTCCAGCAGAACTCAGAGAGTCCGCCTCCCACCCTTCCGACCCGAAGCCACTGACATCATCTGCGGCGTACCCCAGGGCTCTTCCCTCAGCCCGACCCTGTTCAACGTCTACATGGCCCCCCTCGCACAAGTGGCCCGCCAGCACGACCTGAACACCATCTCCTACGCTGACGACACCCAGCTCATCCTCTCCCTCACCAAGGACCCGCACACCGCCAAAACCAACCTCCACGAGGGAATGAAGGCCGTCGCCGAATGGATGAGGAGCAGCCGCCTGAAACTGAGATGGAAGTCCTCATCCTCTGCCCCACCCCCTCTGCCTGGGATGACTCCTGGTAGCCGACCGCACTGGGGACAGCGCCGACACCCACAGACCACGCACGCAACTTAGGATTCATCCTCGACTCCTCCCTCTCCATGTCGAAGCAGGTCAACACCATCTCATCCTCCTGCTACAACACCCTCCGCAAGCTTTGCAGGATCGACAAGTGGATCCCGACCGAAAGCAGAAGAACGGTGACCCAAGCCCTCGTCAGCAGCAGGCTGGACTACGGCAATGCACTCTATGCAGGAATCCAGACCAAACACCTACAACAGCTGCAACGCATCCAGAACGCCTCCGCCCGCCTGATCCTTAACATCCCTCGATGCAGCTGCATCAACTCCCACCTAAGAGACCTGCACTGGCTCCCCGTCAACAAGAGGATCACCTACAAGCTCCTCACCCACGCACACAAAGCACTCCACAACACTGGGCCTGCCTACCTGAACAACATACTCAACTTCCACACCCCCGCACGCCAACTCCGCTCCCCCAGCCTCGCCCTCGCCGCCTTTCCGAGCATCCAACGAACGACCTCTGGCGGCAGATCCTTCTCCTACCTCGCCGCCAAGACCTGTAACATGCTCCCTACCCACCTACGGCAGACCCAAGACCTACTCGCCTTCAGAAGACTCCTCAAGACCTGGCTCTTCGAGCAGTAGCGGCACCCCCTCCCCTCAGCGCCTGAGACCCTCACGGGTAAGTAGTGGGCTTTACAAATCCAATGATTGATTGATTGATTGTACTCCTGAAAGAATGCTCCTAACTGGCCCCCACACACAGCAGTTGTTGTGACATGCTGGAGGGAGGCGAATTGAACCATGGGGTGGCAAATTAGGATGACCAACAGAACGCCACTGTGAGCTAGTGTGGAGTTGATAGAACTAGCCTCGCTCTAGAGGTTTGCAGGCTGGAGGATGATTGGAATAGACAGACTTAGGGACGTATGGAGGGAGGGAGCCCCACTTTCTTTGAGATCCTACAACTGGAGCTTGACTTGGCTGAGACCCAGAGGTTCAATTACTTGAGGTTGAGGCATGCACTGCTGACTCAGCTGAAGGACGACACCTTCCTTCCTGACTACTCTCCCCTAGAAGAAGATCCTATCCCAGAGACAGCAACTTCAACAATATACCAGATGCTCATCAATAATCTGCCGGACGAGTTGATGGCCTTGAGGGCTGCCTGGATAGACAACCTTGGTTGTATAGAGGACGAGGAGTGACAAGAGGTGCTCCAGGCCACAAGGGAGATAGCAATACGAATGCTTTTCCGATTAATTCAGCTACGGATTCTTCCTTCCTCCTACTACCCTTCGACACTCCTGTATAAGATTTGCAGGGCTCCATCAGCACAGTGTATCCAAGGCTGCTAGGGCAGGGGGTACTTCTCTCCACATTCTATGGGAGTGTCCTAAAATCGTGCAGTTCTGATGGAGGGTCACATCAATTATATGTAGTATCAATAAAGGACTAGCTTAGTTGTGTTTTTGGGAGACTCAGTGCGTACGCATGTCGGCAAACCAGTTGGTTTGGTTGTTAAGCCCTCACCCACCAACCTAGTTGGTGGCATGCTTCATCATCGGGCCCACCACAGTGACACCGAATGTGTCCCGGGTGTGCTTCGACTCCAGTTTACTGAGGAGCTGGTATACTTGCTGAGTGTGCTGTGTGGGGGGTGTGAGATAGTGATTTTAAAAGCTATGCAGTAGGTCCCAGTTCCCGAGGGTATATGGATAACTTTAATATCTGGGTCCCTGCTAGCAAATAAAAAGGCAGTCGGACGCAGTGGAGTGATTTATGGGCTCCCACGTCCTATGTGGTCTACATGTTTCAGCCAGGCCTTTTATTTACATCTGGCTTTCCTCAGGACCAATGAGTATATGTGGGTGAAAAAAATAAATTATATTAAGTGATAAGTGTTGTTAATAAAGTGTCGCACTCGCTAAGGTGCTATACGTGTATAGAGGGGGATTCCCTCCGCTTTAACTCGCTATTTGCTGTTAAAGCCTCCTGGGTCACCTGGCAGGGGGAGAGGACCGGAATTGCAGGTCTGCGTCCTCCTTGAGCCTGTCGTCCTGCTGCGGTGTCCCGAGTCATAAGCCCATAAATCACTCCACTGCATCCGACTGCCTTTTTATTTGCTAGCAGGGGCCCAGATATTAAAGTTATCCATATACCCTCGGGAACTGGGACCTACTGCATAGCTTTTAAAATCACTATCTGACACCCCCCACACAGCACACTCAGCAGGTATACCAGGTCCTCAGTAATCTGGAGTCGAAGCACACCCGGGACACATTTTTTTTTGTATGTTCTTATATAGCGCTCGACTACCCGGAGGCATCTCGGCGCTTGCCTTGGGAACCCGTCCTGGCTTTTCCCTGTGAGATAGCCCCTAACGGGCATCCCCAAGGTGAAAGCCAGGCATCCCGCCGCGGGGGGCCGTTGTGGAGATTAAGCAAGCTTAATGCCCAGAGTTGCAGAGTGTGAACCCATGATTAGGTCAGGCACCGAAGCGAGAATTATCGAGTCCGTGGACATTTGAGCTCAAGACCCTGCCGCGTTGGGAATTGAACCCTGGTCCCGGGTCTGACCTCTGCTTCAGGGTCTGCCTGCTCTAACCAGTGAGCCACACTTCTCCACAATTCGGTGTCCACATTCTCCACATTCGGTGTCACTGTGGTGGGCCCGATGATGAAGCATGCCACCAACTAGGTTGGTGGGTGAGGGCTTAACAACCAAACCAACTGGTTTGCCGATATGCGTACGCACTGAGTGTCCCGAAAACACAACTAAGCTAGTCCTTTATTGATACTACATATAAACCAGGGGATCCGGACTGGCTTATCTAGTCCTCTCTCTCAATCTTGATTTGCTCACATCAATTATAGCCAGGGTGGTGGGTACTGAGGTGCTATTTGATGCAAAGTGGTGCTTACTTATCATCAAGGGAGAGACAGTTTGTCCCAAGTATGCAACCAATCCAATCCAAAAGACTTTATTCGGATAACTACGTATCCATAAATGTAAAACATGTACAAGATAAAAAACACATTAGAAAAATAAATAGATAACAATGTCCAATCCATGATGTAGCAAAAAACAGCAAAAATATGTAAAGTGCATATTGTGAATAGTGAAATAGGAATGACTTTATAGATCGCACATAGCTTTCTTTGCACCCATAGCTATTCTCAAAAAGGTGTCAATGTGCAAGATCAATTCAACATTGTCCAATTTAAGTATACAGTCAAGAGCGTCTGTTAAATTAATAGGTGACAATTTTTTAAAATACGGAATCAACAGCCATTTTGCATATTTCATACAATATTAACAAAAGAATAAAAAATGTAAAAGTGTTTACCCACTGTGACCATCACATGGTCACTATCCGCCTTCAGTCTACTCACATCAAAATTCTATTGGCATCGGCATCTAGCCATTGTGTCGTGGCTCATCTCCTGGGATGAACAGACGAACGGTAGGGACCCGACGTTCCTCTCGCCCTGCCCGCCTCACCAGGATCTTGCCCTCCGAGCCGGACGTGCAACGACTCCAACATCCACTCTGTCATTCGGTCCGAGACGCTGCCTTTGCCGGATCTGTGCCCCTCCACTGCCTGATGGCGCGGTGCATGGCAGTATAGCTACGCTGCTCCCACGCTCCAGCATCTAACCCTTCAATGCAGGACGATGGTGACTCTGACACCCTCCGTGTCTTTAGGTCCTAGCTGCTACCGGAGCTAAGGGGACGGACCTGTGCCCCTCCACCACAGACGGCGTGGTGCATTGCAGCACAGCAACGCTGCTCCCTCTGCTCCTGTCGACGTGACAGTCAATCAACAAACTTCGAGCTTGTTACACCGATTTTTGTCCCATTAGCGCTGAACACTGAGCGCACTCCCCTCTACAAGGGACAAAATGGCCAATGCCCTGAAGTGCCCCTGACATGACGCTGTTCATGTGAAGCTGTGACCCACAAGTAGGACTATCTGCTTGCCTCCTGAAACCTTCGAGTGCTGGGCTTCCTCCAAAAATTCATCTGGGCTTGGTCACAAGTGTCTCCGGATGATAAATACATGTAAACCCTCCCTATGCTCTGCCTGAATATAAAATGGCGGCTGCCCACGAAGCACTGGTTAATGTTGCTCTAGCCAGAGCTTGATTTGATACATATAATTACTTATTCCTATCAACCTCTCTGAAGTTTGCTGATTCCGAATAGCCACTACTAATTATGCTCGATACCTGTCGATTCTTAGTTAACACAGGAAGCATTGCCACCGGGAGCCTGCACAAATGCCCAAACACTCACTACTGTCGCTGGGAATGAGGAAATCTACAGTCTTTGCCCTGTCCTTTCCACCTCTCCCCTCTCCACACCTGAGGGCGAGCTGGAGGATGAGGCGTCCAACGCTGCTTTCGATGGAACTATGATTTTGCCCCCTGGGTGGAATCCTTACCTTTTTGGACTTATCATGGAGTAACCTTTGGCTGATACTCGGTGGTCAAGATAAAGAGTAGCTACAAGGGATTTTGTTTTGAATCTTACTCAATTATTTTTTATATATTCTTGGTTCTTTCAATAGAACCAAATGTATCCTCAGGATAACTGGACAACTTTGTTAAACACTTTTATGTTTAACAAAATTGTCCAGTTATCCTGAGGATACATTTGGTTCTATTGAAAGAACCAAGAATATATAAAAAATAATTGAGTAAGATTCAAAACAAAATCCCTTGTAGCTACTCTTTATCTTGATCACCAACCGCCCAAGCCTACAAGGGTGTATTGGGTTTCCACTTTTGTATACATTGATACCCGGTGGAGCAATCATATGTAGCTAAAGAGAAGTTTGGCTCTGGGGTTCACACCCCTCGCCAGCACCTACCCAGCCGAACATCAGACATTGTTTTTCCTCGTCTCCCCCATTGAGTTCCCTTCCCTCCCCCACCTCAAGGGGTAGTTAACCACTGGGTTCTGACTCTGACTTTTTTGGTGTTCCCTTATTGTTCTTTACCCCATGGCCTTTCTGCTGATCCCTGATTGGCACTCAAACCCCTTTACTTTTTCCAGTACTACCCTCTTTACTCCATCGGTTCTGTTTTTCTATGCTATTGAATGCACTAGTAACTGATGTAAATGGCACTGATTTAACGCAGTAACACTGTCTGATCCTTTGTCTTACTTCCTTTGCTCCTATCCACTCTCACTTGAATCGTTTCCGTTGCCCGCTACACCGCCTAGCCCCCTGTCCTTTTGTGCCCTTTAACTAAGCACTCTTTCTCCCCTTGTTGGGCAAAGATCCAATATTTATACTCTGGAGTCTCAGCAAACCCGCTGAGAGAGTCCACAGGCTCCTAGGGAGCCAATCACAATTGAGGTATGGTATGGCACCCCTTGCCAAAGCACTCCCTCTCCCCTTTTTGGGTAAGGATCCAGTATGTAGGCCTTGGAGTCTCAGAGACCCCTCTGAGAGAGTCCACTGCTTATAGGGAGCCTCTTGCAACAGAGATGGAGAATTGATACCACTTCCCATTGGATCACAGCTTACTGGACTTTGGACGCAGCTCTGACTCGTCTACCGGTTTGTGTCCCCGTCACCCTCCCCCTCCTCTTTCCATGCTGAGTCTCTCGCCCTCCCCATCTCCTTCCCTCTCCAATTCTCTGTCTACTTCCCCTGCTCTTACCCCCATCCCCTGAATCTCTCCCCTTGCCTGCTTTTTCCCTGACGTATATGTCCTTTTTGTTTGTCTCAACCTTACTTGTCACTATGTTTCCAGGCTCTAATAACTGTGTAACCTTTGTAACGATGTAACCTGCAATTATGGTCTGTTAGTCATGTAAATCACTCTGATACCTCCGGGTCTAACCAGTGCTATATAAAACCTTTAAAATAAATAAAATGGTTGTGGCAGGGAGTCAAGTTTTATGTTATAGCCATAGGGAAAAAAAAGCAAATATTTAACTGTCCCAGTTCTTAGATGGAAGAGGAGGCCTCTCTCCCATTGGGATATCGGTAGTGCGATATAACTTGGGAGACAATTCTCAAGGTATTCAATGGGTATAAATTTTGCAACAGTTTGTTTCTTCAATTCCCTTTCCAGTCTTTCCACGCTATAGAGTACGTACAGTGCTGTCTGTAAAACATTTTTGCCCATTGTTACACCTGTGTTCGAATTGGCAAACAGTCTACTGAAATTGACGGTCTGCAAACTCTTGACCCCCCCAGCAAGCCATGGAATGTCCATTACTTTCTCACAATGAAGACAATCATCTTTTATGTCCCTTGTGAGAGAAGCCTCGGGATTCTTCATTACGGCTAGCCAAAATAGTGCAGTGCGGGCCCTTACGATATCTTCAATATATCCTAATTTCAGTTTGCTGTGACATATGTACAGAGGGGTGGAGATTGGAGCGCCCAAGAGTTTTATACAAAATCTATTTTCCTCTGATTGGACGCAAGAGCATTTGGCAATACCCCATACCTCTGCCCCATAGGTAGCTATTGATACACACTGAGTCTTAAAAATCTTTAAAATAGCTGGAATCGTCCCCGATCTTTTAGGGCGGGGGAGACTGAGAATTGAATTAAAGGATCCTTGAAAACTTACTTTTACAGTATGCCATGTGTTCACACCAAGTATTGTTCACAAAGCGAAGACCATCCCCAAGTAAGGGAAAGTTAATTTTTCGTCCCCCACAGAGATAAAATTTAAAGGACATGTCCTTGGCCCACAAGACATTATAAAAGATTTCTTACAATGTGTACATAAATCTAAAATAAAATCTGTGAAACCTCGAACTAAAGCGCGTAGTGCATTTGGTGTGCGACCAATTAAAACCGCATCATCTGCATGTAAAAGCACTGGGAGAGATTTTCCTTTAATTCTGGAATATCATTAGTTAATGTAATCAGTGATTTATGTAAATTGTTTGTATATATGACTAGCAGCCCGTCCCGACGTTGTCTGGGTATGAATTGCTGCCGGCCAGTAGTATATTGTTTTGTAGGATTTCGTTTTGACAGCATTTCTTAATTGTGACAGGCCTGTGAAACCCTCCGATTCACAGTGCACTGCTGATGCACTTAAGAGTGCGCGTTCAGTAGTGTGTGAACTCGAGTTTCCCTACTTTATTTTTCTTTGCAATATTATATAGCGTGAACTCGGCAACATGGCATGAGCACAATTTACATTACAGAAGAACATATTCATTTGTGGAAGGCACGGGGAGACAAAGCGATTTGCCTGGAATCACAGGATGTTGAGCTAATGCCGATATTCGAACGTAGCTCCCCAGCTCTAAAGTTCGCAATTCTAGAACTTGTGGCGAGAGGTGTGTCTAAAAGTGTATGTCGGTGCTGGCCATCAATGAGAGAGACCTGTGCATTTTTCAAATGGGTGGTGAAAAAATATGAGAAAGTTGCTGGAGATGTGGGCCGCCGTGCCACCAATGTACTTACCGGGGGTGGGCAAACCCCCATTATTCCGCAACTTTCTTTCCGCATAAAATCACTCCGCATACTTTCATAACGAAAGTACCATGACTCCGCAATGCCCTTATAACGCATGGCATTACATTTTATATGCTTTTACCACGCATACATTTACAACGAAATTCGTTATAAATGAATGAATGGTAAAAGCATGTTTTTTAAAAATGTTTGGATAAGGTAAGTATGGGTATAGGGGTATATGTTTTGGGGTACTGAGGTATATGTTTTGGGGTGTTTGGGTATTTTAAGGGTTCAGATATAGTTTTGGGTTATGGGGCACAGGGGTAGTTTTAGGGTTTAGGGATAGGAATGGGTTTTGGGGTAGAGGGGTATTTTTAGGGTTCAGGGATAGGTTTGGGGTTTGGGGTACAGGGGTATTTTTAGGGTTCAGGGGTAGGTTTGGGTTTTGGGGTACAGGGGTATTTTGGAGTTCAGGGGTAGGTTTTGGTTTTGGGGTACAGGATTATTTTTAGGGTGGGTTATGATTATGGGGTGCAGGGGTATTTAAAGAGAGCAGGGCGGGATTAGCACACAATATGAGACATGGCATGAAGGGCAGAACGTACCACACGCCCCCAGCATTTGTCACGCCCCCAGCACACGCCCACAGCACAACGCAGACACGCCCACAAGGGACTACTTTGCTGGCACGGTTCTTTTTCCTTTTAAATGTATATGGTGGGCGTCTGCATAGCCTATGTCCTTCTGCTGCAACTGCCCTTTCCAACGCTGTATTGGGTGTTGTGATTGGGGCTGTGGTTCCTGAGATTACCCGCCTCAAAGGTTTGGGCTCTCTCTTTATTATATTAGTATGGATAAATAGGAGAGCACACCCCTGTCTGACCCCTCTTCCTACACTGATGCCATTGGAAACTTGAACAAGGGCCTCATCCAGTCCATATTCTAAAAGGATGGACCATAGACGGGGCCTGTTGACAAAATCAAAAGCTGAGGTCCATAAAATCTAAGTAAAGTGCAATAGTGTACTTCCCTATGATCAAATTAAGATTAATACATTGCTCATTCGTGCCAACTTTACCACAGAAATCTAGTTAGCATTGTTCTAAAATCAGATTCTCTTCTGTCCAGGTTAAAATGTTTGTATTCAAAACTCTGCCTAAATATTTAAGGGTGTTATCTATGAGGGAGATCGGTCTATAGCAACCAGGTTGTGTACGATTGCCCTTTTTGAAAATGGGAACGATCGTGCTAGTAGACCAGGTCTTTTGATATCGAGACACCTGGTGGCGCCCTATTAATAAAAGGGTCAAATTCAAAAGCAGGCCCTTGGTAAATAGTGGAAACGTGACTCTCCTACGTAGTGCTCATTAAGTTGCAGCTGATGGGAGTAAAAGGTTGTCCCATTAACTCTTTAATGGTAGTCCAAAATATATTCCCATTATTTAAGCTGGCAGCATTAATGAGCGCATCCCAGTGATCACTTAATAACTGTTCCTTCCTATTAGCAATAGCCTGCTAATATAGCAGCCTTAAGGACTTGAACAGATCATTGCGCCTAGGGATTTGAGATGGGGCCTTGTGGAGCTTCCTATTGGCAATTGAGCACCCCTGGTTAAACAGCACAGATTTAGTGGCTCCACAGAGTTCAGTAAAGGCACTGATAGCTTCAGGGTGTGGATCCAGGGCCTCTAAACAGATGTTAATAAGATTCATGTTTTCCCTAACCACAGAACTGAATAAGTTTGCGTTATTAACGCCTCGGCAGACCAGTCTAAGGTTATCTGTGGATGGTAAAGGGTCGCTAGCACCGCATTCTGTCTGAGGCGTTGGAACTCGGGACATTTGTAACATTATTTGTATTGGGTTATGGTCCCCAAAGGTTATGGCCTTAATTTCGGCTTTAAGCAGACTTGCTTCTAAAACGAGAGAGATAAAAACATAATCAATTGTAGATGAACAACCCCCTCCTTCTGAATGTCGGTTCGGGGGGGCATTATCTTTTGTAAGTGCACCAATTTTCATAACATTAATTAAGTTGTGGGTGTTTAAGTGGTCCATTAGCTCCCTACCCTATTGCATATTTGTCTGCTGCCATGTGAATATTCACTTAACCCTGAGTGAGATAGCTTAGCATTAAAATCACCCCCCAGACAGATTCCTATTGACTTAAAAGTGTCTTTGGATTTTCCGATAAATGCAATAAAATTTAACAAATGTATAAAATGCATATTTGGAACAGAAAGAAAATCATTGTTATAAAAGTTGATTATGAATGAATGAATGATGTCATTTTTAAAGCGCTGGCTTTCACTCCAGTTGAGCATCTTGGCCCTGGAAGAGGATAGGCTGAGTGTCAAGGAGTGTGATCTCTGATGTCTTCGTGGTCAGATAAGAGACAGGGCCAGACTATCTGGTACTGCAAAGATCCAGGTTTTCAGTCTTTTCTTAAACATGGACTCCATCTGTGTAAGTCTCAGTTGGGTGGGTAAATAGTTCAAAGCTTTTGTTCCCAATACAGCCATAGATTTTCCTCCTCTGGACTTCAGACGGAAATGGAGGGGCACTAGCAGGTTTTCCGTGGAGGATCTCAAATTTCGTGAGGTACATAGGCTTTTATTCTGGTCCTGCGGTATTTCGGGCCACTTTGTTTTACAGCTCTGAAAGTTATCACTAGGTTTTTGAAGAGAATTATCTTGTGTATGGGCAGCTAGTGGAGGATTTGGAGAGCTTCAGAGGCAGATGACCCCTTTGGTAATTTCAGTACCATTTGGGCTGCTGCATTTTGTACTGTCTGCAGCTTTTTCAGAGTACTCTTTTTACTCCTGCATAGAGACTGTTACAATAGTCTAGGCATGGTAAGATCAAAGCCACTGCCACGGACTTGCGAGCTACAGCTGGAAGGAGGTTGAAGAATTTTTTCAGAGCTTTTATCCAATGAAAATAAGTTCCTGCTACCGACAGTGCCTGCCGATGAAAGGAGAGGGAAGTATCAAATCGGCCCTCTAGGTTTTTGACAGTGTCCACTGTATAGGGGGGGGGGGGTGACTGTTGGCCACCACAGTTTGGGTGTGAAGATATTACATTTTCCCAGCAACAACATCTCCGTCTTTTGGCTGTTGCACTTAAGGTGATTGGTCTTCATCCATTCAAAGACAGCAGAGAGACAGTGTTGGAAATGTTCTTCGTCTGCTGTGGATTCTTTATCCAGGGTTAGAATGAGCTGTGTATCGTCAGCGTAGGACACAGTCTCGATGTCAAAGGATGATACCAGGTCTGGCAATGGGGCCATATATGTGTGGAGCTCAAAACTGAGCCTTGAGGCACACCTGAGAACAGCTGCTTTTCTGGTGAAGTATAATTGCCCAGTGGTACTGTTTGTCTTCTGTTTCCCAGGAATGATGTTAGCAAGCCAATGCTTTCTGTGAGAACCCCGCTCTACTTAGCTGTTCACCCAGAACAACATGGGAGACAGTGTCGAATGCGGCCGAGAGATCCAACAGGATCCGCACTGCCATCTTTCCTTGATCCAGTGCGAATGTTAGCATCTCCGCAGTGTGTAGCAGTGCTAACTCTTTTGAATGCCCAGCCCTGAAACCTGATTGCCTGGGGTGTAACTGGTCACAGCTGGTCAGTGTATATGGCCCTAATTAAGACGATTTGCAGTTCAACTATGACTTGCGCATCAGACTTACACAGTATGGGGAGTTGCCTCAGATATGGGGTGGAGACTTTAACTGTGTCCTAGGGGCCCCCTGGGGCAGCCCTCAACTGCAGCTCATGCCCATAACGAAATCTTTGAGCAGAGTGGGCTGTTATACATTTGGCCGTAAAGATCCCCTGATGCTGCGGGATTCACGCATTACTCCACAGTATATGATATTGATATGCGCATCGCCAGGAGACTGGCAGCATGGGTTTGTAAATGCAAGCATTTACCATGCACCTTCAGATCACTCACCAGCTTTGTTATAACTGATGCTGGATGCCCCTAGGACCCAGCCTTTGCCTGGAGATTTCCATCCTACTCCCTTCTAGACATAGTATTCCTTGAGGAGCTTGCGCAAGCAATAGACCAATTCTTCTCTAACAATATTGGCTTGGTAGATTGGTGGGGGGGGGGGGTGTTAACGATCTCCAAGCATGCCAGCAGGTGAACAACCTTTACAACGCAACTTTTACCACGCAGTGCCTTTATAACCTGGTATTTACAACGCAAACCATTACAACGCATTGTGCTGGGGGGCGCTCTAGGATAGGGAATAAGTTTAATTTACTATCCAACACCTTCCCTAGTGTCCATGGGGACTGGTGTTGGAATAGTAAATTAAACTTTTCACTATCCAGCACCCCAAAGCGCTATGCGTTGTAATGGTTTGCGATGTAAAAACCGCGTTGTAAAGGCATGCGTGGTAAAAGCATGCGTTGTAATGTCATACATCCATGCCAGCATGCTGAGGTTGCTCAGGGGCAGGTTGAAAAGGTTGGAGTCCGAGATAGCAACACTATTGTGCGTGAATACCGAGAAAGGTGAGAGGAGAGTTTTGAGGGAGATTAAAGCTAAACGGGAGGTATATCACGAGGTGGCACATGGTGAAATCACACATTTGGGTAAATACTTGACTGTAAGAGTCTATGGGGAGGGTGAGTAACCCTGTACAAGCTTGCAGTGCTCTTACGACCGCGACGGGAGGATGACACAATTTAAACTATCAAAGAGGAGTTGGGAAACATTACACATGCCTGAGCAGGGGGCGGGATGCTTCCAGTGTTACTATGCAGATTTGTACACAGCACGCATCCAACATGATGAACAGGCTACGGCGGACTATCTAGAGCATATAGCAATAAAGTGGTTGACTGCAGAGCCTAGAGAGCACCTCATAGTCCCACTGTGTCCATGTGAGATAGTGGCAGAGCTTAAAGACATGCCTGGAAGGAAAGCCCAAGATTCTGATGGCCCTATGGTGGCCTTTTATAAGGCGTACCAGGTGAAACTAGTGGCCCACTGTGTCACACTTTTTGAAGAAAGGTCAAAGGGGAGCTGTATGCCTCTTACAACCAGGGAGGCTCTTATTGTTGCTCTACTGGAACCGTGCAAGCCGGCTGACCATTGTGTGCCCTACCAGCCCCTTTCGCTGCAAAACACCTGTACTAAAATCTTTGCGAAGGTTCTCTCCAACAGGCTCGCACCCCTATTCACTGGCATAGTTGGACCCGAACAGGCTGTGCTCATATTGGGTAGATTGCAGAGATACAATCTCAGAACCTTTTTGGGGGCTATTTCCAGAATCCAGCCAGAGGGCCGGCCAACTGCGGTATTTCTAGACGCTGCAAAAGCATTTGGTTCTGTTGAGTGGGGGTTCATGATGGTGGTGCTGAGGCAGATAGGGGTGGGAGAAGTCTTGCTGAAACATAAAATGTTACTTTATATGAAGACGATTGTTGCGAATTAGTGTTAAAGGCATAATGACAGACCCTGTTGACATCACAAGGGGCACAAGGTAGGGCTGCCCCTATCACCTTTGTTGAATGTTCTGGTGGCTGAGCCTTTGGTTTGCGCAATGCACAAATACCATGCACACCGGAGATCCATTTCCCCCATTACAACCTGATTATATCTGCATATGCAGATGATAACCTCCTTTATATGCCAAATCGGGACACAATCTGGCTCCTGTCTTTCGTGAGGTTGTATTGTTCAGCTGGTATCTGGACTCAAGTATTAATTGGAACCAATCCTTAATATTCCCCCACACTACTGCTACATTACGTGTACAGACAGAGTATTCCTTTCCAGTGGACTGCGGACCCAGTGTGGTACATGGGCATACAGGTCCACATTGATCCGGCAGTGGTACTGCTAGATAATTATGGAAAAGCTATCAATCGGATTACGAATGTTATCGATGGATGGATTAAGCTTCCACTATCACTCAACAGGCATGTCACCATATTAAAGATGGTGGTACAGCCCCAGTTCCTGTTCTTATTCATGAATGTTCTGATACTGCTCCCGAGAACCATTTCTGCACTCTGCAGACACTGAGCGGCGCCACCCGCACCTAGAGGTGTGGCGCCCTTAGTGGCATCCAGAGCGGGAGCCAGAATAGATGTCCCCAAAGTAGAAAGGGGACAGGGAGGTAGAAGGTGAGGCGTGCCCACGCAAGCGCATCGTCATCAGAGAGGAGACAGGGTCGACCTCCCCTCCTCCGGGGGTTTAAAAGCTTGGGGGAGGCAGGATTAACCCTCTTTGTCCTCTCTAAGCAGCTCTGGTGGCAGCAGACCAGCGATGAATTACCCAACCACCCATCCCTACAAACAAGGACGAGAATGGCGGGGTCCCAGGCAAGAAAAGGGTGTGGACTTCCTTTTGGGGTGGACTGGCTGACCCTGGACAGGGCAAGCATTCATTGTTGGGCTCTGGGCTGGCGGGAGGGGTGACTGACCTGCTGGTGGTCCAGGACTCTCCTGCCCTACCCAAGATGCTGGTGTGTATGTTTAAGAACATTGGAGGGGGTTATACCCCGGTACGGTGGGGCCAAGGCGGAAGCAGTCCCCGGTGGTAGTGCCTCTCTCTGGGAGGAGGACTAGCACAGAAAGTTACAACTGAAACAGTGTGAGTTGAGGCCTGCTGACACAACAAGCACAGGGGGCCATGACGAAGAGGTATGGCCATGATTGGATTGTAAATAATATTGTGTTTACCTTTGCCTGGAAGAAATGGTCAAGTTCTGTGATCAAAATGAATAAAGTATTAATAACACTACTTTAAGATTTTAATAAAGGACTACGCATTGAACGACAACAACCTGCTTCATGTCTTTTTATGTGGCCACATGATTTTGGAGGGGTGGGCGACTCGCACACGGTATGCACACTATAGCCTGGGCAGGCAAGCAGCCTCATGAACAGCTGAGCTACATTAACTCTTCCTTATGACAAAGGGGGGCTAAACGTCCCTGATCTGGAGCCCTACGGTAGAGGGGCACAATGTATGTTCGCTCATTATTGGTTGCATGGCTCGTGCGACCGTCCGCAGCTTTGGCAGGAAAAGGATGCTGCCTCTCTGCTTCAGCTCCCTAAGAAGCTACTAGACAGACCTGTATAATACTGTTGATTTGATTAACACTACAGCATATTCCTGGAACAGACTAGCTGAACTCCAGACAGGGCCACTCCTCTATTTTCAGCTGCTGCTACTTAACTGCTGCCTATTGTTTCCCCTGGGGCAGGAAAAGGGGGCAGTGGGGCTATTGCATGGTCTGTACTTGTGGCGCATGGGCGACTTCTTTCAGACCGGGCTAGTGCATAGCTGGGAACAGGTACTGGTGCCAGATGGCACTCACACAGCACTGCTCATGCTTCAGTATTATAGGGCACAGTCAACAGTGAGGGAGCTGCTGAGGGAGGGAGCCCCCTGAGCTGCAAGCCCTGGTATACGTGTTGCAAAATGAAACCCCCCTAGCACCTTATCACAAAACTCTACACCTACTCGCAGAGCACTTGGCAATCAAGACCTGCTAAGACAAGGCTAGATTGGCAAGATGAGCTAGGGGTGGCCATAAATGTCAAGTAATCAGGGCTACCGTCATTAAGACGGTATCTCTGAACAGACGACAGCAGTTGATACACAGTACAGTATATTATACCCCTGCCTGCCTATTCCGCTATGGTTTGTGAGACAGTTCGGGGTGCTATAGATGCGGTGCTGCGGAGGTGGAGTTTGCCCATGTGTCTACTGGGATGCAATTTTGAGAGAGTAAAGCGAGATAATGGGGGAGCAGAGTATGCCAACATTCCATCTGGCGCTATTGGGTTACACTAAGGAGATCCCGAAGGCCCTTTGGAGGATGGTGATAGAACTCCTGCTAGCGAAGCGCAGAATAGCTATGCGATGGGCAAACAGGACCGCTCTCCACGGTAAAGGAGTGGTATGTTGACATGACATTTTGGAATTCTCAGTCTGATGCATACAATGACTTAATGCCAGTTCGCAGCAGACTACGAGACATTTGGGGACCGTACCAAACATACCTGGCTGGGACTGAGAATGTTGTGGATGGGAATTCTGAGGGGGTGATATGTGGCAGCAAATGGTGTGGAGCTGCAGCATGAGTGTTAGATGGCTACGACAAACCCAAGCGTTGTAGGTGTCTCACTGAATGATTATGAGCAGGTGGTGAAGTGGGACAGCAGGTCCATGCGAACCGCATCCTGGGCCTGCTGGGAAATGCAGCCTGGACCCCCCTTAATGTGGAATGTGCTGCAGAAGGGTTTGGTGGCAGAACATGTCATGTCTCACTGCAGTCTAACTGGGTTCCATGTATTACAATATCATTTGTACAGCTTGTAATCATGTATTTGCATTTCTTATTGTGCTCTGTATGTGCAAGGTCTGAACAAGATGCCATTGAATTTTGCTTGGGTTTATAAAAAGGAAAATAAAATTACAAAAAAACCATGAATAGGATGAATCTCTTCCAATATTGAACAAAGTGAGGGCGCTTGAGACTCTGTGAAAAATACAGAAGTCATCATCTTATCTCCAAATGGGACCAAAGATACATAGAAAAAGCCAACAGTAATAATATTCAGACTGCACTGAACACTGTAGACTAGTATCAGATTTGAAATAATCTGAATACATTGTCATTATTTCTCATTTCTACTTTGTATCCATCATTCATCATTCATAGTTCTAATTCCTCATCCCTCACTTATTTAAAGCACACTTTCATTGCTGTGAAAGACACATTCACACTGGTCAGTTGGCAACAGTTAATCAGAGTTAAGTGGAAGGACTGTGTTCCCTTGGTCAAGTCACGGAAAGAAACCACCTTCTGATTGTACGTGCACATATGTGGTTGGCTTCAATGAACCCAAGGTTGTACAGTATGTCTTTTTTATTTAAGGAAGTGTTTTACTGTTTACACAGGGTTCTGCAGAAAGCTCCATAGGTTTGGGAAGACAAAAGGCCTTGCTTGGGCCATTAATCAAATTTGGAGACAGGGTTATACAGGTCATGGAAGTCTTATCTGATTTTAGTTTAGTGTGTAACTAACACATTGCATAGAATTGGAGACAGGCCAATACAGTTTATCAGAAACCATTTCTGGTTTCAGTTTTTTTGTAACAAAGAAAATGTTTTAGTCTGAGGCTGCCTTCAGCTCTGGGAGCTCCTTTTTTCTCTCCTTGAAGTCTGTAGATTTCTGGGGCTGGGCTTCAGCTGTGTAGGGAACCAGGAAGAGCAAGGCCTGGACAGAGTTGTTACATATATAAATGAAACCAGAAAATGCTTCCAATTAAATGTATAGCCCTCTGTCCAAGTGATGATTTTTGGCCGGAGTCCAGGAGGCCCCTTGTCTTCCCAAAAGCATCAGAGCTTTCCACGGAGGCCTATGTAACCAAAACACATACTTAAATAAAATGAAATGCTGTGCAGTCATGGATTCACTGGAAGCAAATATGCAGTTTTATTTCCTCTCCTCTGTCATCAACCAGCATGTACAATGAGGAGGCTATATTCTTCAGAGGCTACACCAATAGAATGCAGCCCTCTCTCTTAACTCTGATTGGCTGTTTTTCCCCAACAAATCGTGAAGGAGTCTTTCACAACACTGAAAGTGTGTTGGTATGCTCGAGGGATGAGGAATGAGAAGAAAGGATGACGGATTAGTAAAAGGTATGATAGCTGAGTTATAGGGATGATGGGCAAGAGGTAAGGTTGATGAATGATGGATGAGAAATAGGAAAGATGGTTGATGGATAAGAAGTAGGAATGCTGGATGAGAGGTAGAGGTGATGGATGATTAGTAGAAATGATGGACAAGAAGTAGGAATGAGAAGTATGGATGATGGGTGAGAAGTAAAGATGAGAAGTAGAGACGATGGATGAAAAGTATGGAATATAGGTGGGATGTAGGGTTTAGAGGCAAGGTTGAGGTATGAGAAGTAGGGATGATGGATTAGAAGTAGGGATAATGGATGATGGATGATAAATAGGGATTATGTATGATGGATGAGACGTAGGAATGATGGATAAGAAGCAGGGAAGAGAAATAGGGATGATGGGTGAGAAGTAGTGATTATGGATAACAAATAGAAATGAGAAGTAAGATTAATGGATGAGACTAAGGGATGATAGATGAGATGTAGGGTTGTGAAATAGGGATGATGTATTAGAAGTTGGGATTGTGGATGAGAAGGAAGACTGAGAGGCAGGAATGAAGGATAAGAAAATGACATCAGAAGTTGGGGTGATGGATGAGAAGTAGGAACAATATATGAGGAGTGAAGTACTAAGGGGTCCTTTACCAAGCTGTCTTGCTCTTTCATTCTTCCTGCCCATTGAACCATCATTCAGTTGGGTCTTTCCATCCCTGAGTTCCCTGCCGCTTTTAAACTGTGTGCGGCTGCCTGGTAGAGGTTACATTGTGGGTTTAAGGGAAGACTGTGACTCTGCTCCCACTTTTAAGGTAAATGTTTTGAATGTTGATATTTTATGTGTATGTGTGCGTGTGTGTATATATAGCAGGTCACTCAAAAAAGCAAAGGTTAAAGTAAAGTAACAGCTTATCGTTTCAAACTAAAAGAAACACAGAAATTCACCAGTTATATGTATCTCAAGTAACTAAGGTACCTATAACTCGCACTCATGCCATGCACAATTTTCTCATCAATAATGCCATTGCTAATGTTGCAATCATATTATCAACTATGTCATAGAAGATATTGTGAGTGATGTAATATGTGGGGTAATTAGCAATGCATGGTGAGGGAGCAAGCTATAATTACCTTAGGGCACTAGTTATAGTTTCCGTTTAAAACATTAAGGGCCTGATCTTTGCGCTAATGGTCTCGCTGTCGTTTTTTCCTTGGATTCCCCAACCGCCAATTTAGCAGTCCATCCACTGTATTTAGATGTTGGCGGGTCTATAGACGAAAGACAGTCTGAGTGCAGCTGACTACATCAGAAATAATCAGCCGTGTCGACTGCGTCATAGGTAAAAGCAGTTATCCGTGGGAGTACAGCCAAGATTACCATCGGCCCAATCACAATGTGCCTTTTCATTGAGCAAACTGTGGCGGGGATACCTCCTACATTGAGTTGGCAGAATCGAAGGAAATGAGGTAGAAACATACCTTTTTTTAGGTTTCCCACTTCTGTTTTCATCTTGAACCCCATTGTCCAGGTCTCTCCTTTGCTGAGTCTACATGACCATGACAGGAATCAACTCCAGTGTCGCTGGGATCTAAGGTGCGCTTCTTCTACACTTGTCTTATTATTAATCATGTGTTGACACATGCTGTAGGCCTGTATATTTTTTCTTTGCTCTTACATGTTTTTTATTTTTCTGTATCAATGCATTAGTGTTCATTTAACAACTAATTAAGAAAAAATGGCAACACATGTAATGACATAAAAATAATAGATGTTGTTGTGGTGGCAGTGGGTGTTGTGGTCGTTGTACCTGTAGGTGTGCATTCAACAGAGTGTGTGTGTGTTGTTTGTGTGCTATGCTATGTAGTATAACAAGGACCCCTGGTTAGGATACAATTCCTGGGTCAGGGAAAGTAGTTCAATGCAAAGGTATAAGCCCAGACAGAAATACAAAACAAGAGCTGGCTATTAAAAAAACAAGATATACACAAACAGAAACACAATGGACTGTACTGATATATAAAAATTTAATTATTTTGATAAAAAAAGGATTAAACACATATAATCCCATATACATGATATGTTTAATACAACAAAATATTCTGATTATTATTTTAAAAAAGACATTTGTTCTGATAATAATACTAGAGGAAAATTATAGTCATCCCAGATGTATGAGGGGGGCTGTTGTCTGTCAACGCGTTTCGACACGTAGTGTCTTCATCAGGACAAATACTATTCAGCCAAATCTCTTTATTTATGGGGTAAGACCAACTTTCATAGATTCCTGTAGTGTTTGTTAAAATCAGTCGATACTTATCGAGCTAAAATCGCTAAATCCGCGATTTAAAATTCTCAACACCGGATACGAGGAGTGGGGCACCTTTTCTATTTTCCTCTGTCGGTATGTGAAATCTTTTTTGTCAGATTTCACTGCTCGCCTCCCACTTCACGTACCGGGACCACTATAGACGATATTTTTCAATAAAAACAAATGTTCTCAGCGATCGACTCTCTTTTGTCGAAAGAGGGTTCAGGGTTGATTGTTAAAAGAAGCCTACCAGGGACGCTGTCGTAAATCTGGGCGTGTCTTCACAAGTTATGATGTCGGGACACCAGTGACGGAGCTCCCAAACGGGGACTTTAAGAATGCGCTCGATTTGTTGACTTCTATAGACTTGACAAAGCTCCTAATCAAAGGAGGATTTTCTCGACAAGGCTCGTTAAACGATTCGGTTTGTTTCAGGCTCACGTTCCCTGGCTGGCTGGCTTGTTCGAAAAGGTAGCATAACACATTACCTACATATACTTTTGAGGCAAACACAACATAAATGTATAGTGGCACATTAACCCCTTCGCTGCTCATGACGAGCTCAGCTCGTCATGCAGTACACTGGTCGTGTGCTTATGACGAGCTGAGCTCGTCATGAACAATGGGAATTCCAAATTGTCAGCACCCGAGGAAAATCTGGACCGCACCAATGTGGTTAATGAGAAGTACTTACCAGTCTCCACTCCACCAGGGACTCCCTCTGTCCGGAATCCACCGCTAAGACCAACAGGGATATCTAAATCGGCTCAGGGCAAAGCCGCCGGCCTTTTGGCGATGGAGTACTGTTAGCCACCTCAACGACGGTGCGCCGCTTACGTGATGCTAAAAAGTCTGTTGTTGTGGACCGCTGTTCAACCAGCCCACATCTAAATACAGTGGGAGGGGCTCTGTCAGCTCAAGTACTTGCAACTGCCACCACAGAGGGATGACGATACTCCCGCCAAGATCTAAATCAGGTTCTATGTTTTTAATGAACATTTCACCTAACTATAATGTTACTTTAACCTTTGTTTTTTTCACTGAATTTCTAGGTCTTTTTCCTCAAATACTTAAATCCTCAAATATTCCAAACGAACAAGCATTCCACATCCTGGTATGCTAAAACAAGCCCATCCACTGTGCCTCAATGACCACTACTTTATTCTGGCAGGAAAGTAGCATTGCACGTTTCGACTCCACTGAGTCTTATTCATATGCACAAACCATGTAGTCACTCATTGGTTTCATTTATAGCTGGTATTCATTGGCAGTGACGAAGGACAAAGAAAATGACTTCCCAACGGCTATTCAAAAAGCGTGATGTGTCACTGTGGTTTATACATAGTGTGCATACAACGTGCGAATCGCCCCAGTGAGATAACATCTTTACCCTCCCCATCATCATGCACCATAGAGAGACATCAGGCAGATAGTTGGTCATCACGGTGTATTCTTTTATTACACCTTAAAGTACTTTTCTTTAATTTGTTCATTGACAAAACACTGGATCACTTTATTCAGGCTTAGGTAAACCAAACCACAGATACTATAGCCCCGCAGAGGTAGGCTCATTCTAGCAACAGATTGTATTCACATTCGAGACATGGCCTTAGTCATCAGGATATCAAGACATGCACTCCGGTCATGAATCAATCCCCTGTGCTTGCTGTGCCAGCAGGCCCCAACTTGCACTGTATTATCAGCAGTAACTTTCCAGTCCTCCATCCCGGAGGCACTTACCCCCAGGGCACCGCTTAACGCCTTGCCCCACCGGGGTTCCTGAACACCGGATACCACCTAATGTCTTACTACACACATAGGTATCTCAGGTAGGACAGGAGAGTCCAGGACCACCAGCAGGGCAGTCCCCCCTCCCGCCAGCCCGGAGCCCCCTTCAAATGCTCTCCCTGTTCCAGGGTCAGACAATCCATGCCAAAAAGGAGTCCACTCTATTTTCTTGCCCGGGACACTGCCACAGGGCAAGGAGGTCACTGGCGCTCTCGCCCTCCCCCTCCTACTGCTTGACCACCCCAACCTATTCCAATGGGTCCTGGAATGGTGTTGATAAACAGCTTGAGCCCTTCATTAGACCAATACACTGCATCCAGCTTCTATAACTCTGTATTTGTTATCCGGATCCGATTATGCCTGACAGCGTGGAATGAGGATACAACCCCTGTGGTCCTGCCCCTCACTGGGTGGCACCTGAGTATTGTTGGTACACATCACGCTCTATATGAGGTCCGCAACTATTTGATTATAGCCCTGCCCATAGAGGTCAACATTAAAAGAACTGATAGAGACCCAATGAGGAGTGCCACGCGATATGTGACCAGGCTATGGCCTCAGGTACAATCTCTGCACTGGTCTAAAGTTGCTAGTGCCCAACTACTACCTCATCGTACCCAACCCCGACCACGATTCGTGCCCTAAGGGTCTCTTAAACCATCGGCATCTCTTAACCATAATGTATCCATGTACCTGGAGGCTTGATAAATCCCTTCCTGCTAAACGTAAATTCAGGTTGCCTCCCATCGACATCATAGAGAATAAAGAAAGAAGATGTTCAGTGCCTATCCTGATTGCCGTGCAGATCACTGTGCTATTCCATTTACTTGTTTGCCACACTGGACCATATGTCCCCCCTACAGCCTATGACTCACCGACTAAGGCCCTATCCATTAAAAGGAGGCTACCCCACAGCCATGGAAGGGTGGTATTCCATCTTGTGGTGCCGCATCCAGTGGCACCATGTATATCACTTGCCAAATATGCCTTTCAATTCACCTGCTGATTACAGCAGAGCGCCATGCCATTTAAAATGCTTGCCCATTTAGAGAGCACTAAAGGACGAGTGGCAGGCCCAGTTTACCTGAGATCCAACCAAAAAGCAACCGCCCCGCTGGTGAAGACCAGGTATATCGCCTCAGGTTGTGAAGCTCCCCAAGATTTGTAAATACAGCCTGCACTGCCCCTCCAAGGGATGTAGAACCTTAATCACCCATAAAATTACTACTTATGTGCTGCCATCTACTGGAGGCATTTATATTCCATTGTGAATGGAAACCTCACTTAGGGCCCGATTCACAGAACTAACTTATGACAAAGTCCTAAACGTACTACCATTTTGGTATTCACAGAAGGCACTTACTCATTTTGGTATTCACAGAAGGCACTTACTCATTTCGGTATTCACAGAAGTTACGAGTCCTAACTTTAGGACTCCTAAATGCCACCTGTGAATACCGAATGTCTTAAAGTTAGGATTTTTCTCAATTTAGTAGTAGTAAAGTTAGGACTCCTATGAACTACCGCAGTTATCATGGTTTAACAGCCAAACTGTTCCATTACCACATGCCCTCTTACTTTCATCTGTGGGATTTTTCCTAGCATGTAGGTAAAGGAACTGACCTGGTCCCAAAATGATTGACTCCACATATTCATAAAATTAAGGCGAAACCACAGCGCGTCTGCATGTCATATACTAACCACTTGGTGTTGAGTCGATGCCGGGACTTGGCACAGGTCCTCAATTACCCCATCAGCCCCGTGGGCCTTTTGTACCATATCCTTTTCGTGCTCCGAGTTGGTGCAGCCAGCCCAAGAACCCGTGCTGCGAACGTCCAATTGCCCAAGGGGGATCCGGCCCTCGCTCCATCACCCCGCTTCCGTCCAGAAAAGCCAGCATTAATCTGTTTGATAAGGACAGTAGCCAAAAACTTTAAATAAACACCACCCCACAGGAATGTCCTAGGATAACGAGAAGAGCTAAACCCCGCTCCCTCGAAATAAAACGAAATTATTCTCGAGTGATCTATGAATTATCCAGCAACACATTCCTCAAATGCATCCGTGGCTACGCTCATGGTAAGCACCACGCTCCTCCCTTTTCATGCGTACCTCGGCAGCCTCCCCCATCGTGCGTTATGTTGGTGGAGCGCAAGAAACGACAAACCGTGCTCCCACGACCTTGTCTCGAGGGCCTTGGCACTTATTTATTATTATTATGAATTAACCCCTTGGGGGCCCTGTTTTCCCTGCTTGCATAAGGGCCCCTGGAACCTTTACTACGATGCAGCCCAAGCAGCCATCACCAAGGGAGCTTTGTAGAATGAATAATATTGTTGAATATTATGATGCAGGATCGCTTAACAATAAATGGTATTCTATCTTTATCGCATGTCCCCTTTAAGAAGAGAGCGACCTCCTCTATACCCTCTTGTAAAAGGATACCAAGGCGCTTCCCTTTCTATGATTATATCCGTCTTTGAGATTCATATATGCTACTTTTCCTTAAACACCCATATTTAAACACACACGGTCATTTCTCCCCAGATTGCATAAGGCAGACATCGACAAAAGAGCTCTGTAGAATCGCAGGTGATCGCACGCCACAGGAATGTGAAACGTTAGCCCGCTGGGCGCGTCTTCAGAAAGAAGTAGCTGGCGTGTTTGAAAGTCTGTATACATTCCTTGCTTTCCTTCGGGATATTATTGTCTAGGATAATATATTCCAGCCTCTGTGGTGTTCCTACCCTTCTCTGTAGAACTAGACGTGTCAATGATGCCTGTCGATAACAGCGTGAATAGTCAAGCACTGAAGGGTAGGCCTTGTAAGAGTAAGTACTTTTTATATTATTAATTCTTGTATGACTTGCAAAATGCTGGGATGACGCACCGAGTATCGATACTTATACTTTATGGTTTGTGCATATGAATAAGACTCAGTGGAGTCGAAACGCGTAATGCTACTTTCCTGACAGAATAAAGAAGTGGTTAATGAGGCACAGTAGATGGGCTTGTTTTTTGCGTACCAGGATGTGGAATGCTTGTTCGTTTGGAATATTTGAGGATTGACACTCCTCTCACAATCCTGATCCGGGAGGCTGGGCGCCCTTGAGAGAGCGCAATTTGAATATAGAGTATATCGTAGCCATATCTAGACGTATATGTTATAAACGTAGGAATGAAACGCATATCGTAATGTAAAGTTGACAACTATAGCATAAAGGCCAACTAACGTGATAACATGGTATAGGAAATGTAAATGTATTCACGTGTTAAATATGCATTAGATTTAGAAGGCCCGTATACATGATGGGTAAACATAGGAATGTGTAGAAATGCTTAAGAAATGTAGAACGTGCACAGTAGAATTCGTGTACGTGTGTAACTTTAAATGGAGAAACGTGGAGAAATAACGTGGATAAATGTATAGGGAACTTACATGACGATGTAACCAAGGAGAATGCATAAGTTATACTCTACGCAGTCGTATTCTATGTAGTATATATTCGATGTAAAATGTATTCAAGTATAACTAAGACTTTTTGCTAAAGTACGAGTATATAAATGTATGCCAAAGGTTATACTGTGTAGAGGGTTTCTGTAGGAATGCTGGAAGAGTTTAGGTCATTTGTGATTGTAACCTGACTGACCAAGAGTTCGCAGGAGAATAGTCAAATGTATGTAATTTAGAGGGCTTGTAAAAGTCGTAAATAGCTTGATGTGGACGTGAGAGCCAAGAAGTCTAGCACTTGTTAGATTTAAGGTGACAATGCCGGACAGAGCTTATTGCTCGAACGTGAGGAGAGACACTTTTGAGGTGAACTATGTTTTGACAAGACTATTCACAGGATCTGGAAGGTTAAAGAGTTGTAGGTATAAGTTAAAGCCTTGTCTAAGTTCATATGACATTCGATCTGAAAGAGTCAGTAAAAGTCGACGATGAGATGATGAAGATGACATCTAAGGAGAAGGGTCAACTTAACGAACGACGCAAGGAGTGGACCAATGGAAGAAGCAGGAAGTTGACATCATCGGGGAAAGTCCGTGGTGGGCGTCAAGGGGCGTTCCACCCACACAGTGATTGTGTATTTTAGGGACAGCACCCCGGGGAGGAGAGCAGAGCAATTAGCATTAGGCTAAGGCGAGAGCAAAGACAAGGGTAGATGCCTTGAGCAGATGTGCTGCGAGATCAGAGCGCAAGGGAGCAGTAGGCCGAGGACCCTTAGAGAGAGCGGATGGGTAGGCAGAGAGGGTACTGCTTCTGAAACTTAAGATTTCCTTTAGAGGCTAAGAGAGTTTGAACTTCTTTGGGAGTCAAACTGCTGACACCTTTTTAGGGAAGAAACTTGTGAAATAGGGATGTCACGTAGCATAGAGTAGGGACAGTTTAACTTGGTTATTTTATCTTACTGCAGATGACGCAGAAGGAACCACTTCACAGCAAGTTTAAGCGGCTGATATTGTAACTGATTTTGTATTTTGTATACTTTGAAGTTTTATCCCGAGTGGATTGTATTGCATTCAAAATTACTTCATATAAAACTCTTAAAACTTTATCAGTTGTAAGTGGTTCTTCAGAGTGGCGTCAGTTAATGGGGTTTGTCTAACCTATGCGGGGGTTGTCTTTTACTCAATGACAGATATAAATCGGTCCGAAAGTGACGAATGAGATAAATTATTAAATTGATCATAATCATAAATTGATATCAAAATCTCATTCCCCGCAGTTGGTAGCAGAGTATGATGGTTATCTTCTTGAGGAAGACGACCTAGGCCAGGTTAGTTTACCCCAAGGTCCCTAGTCATCGTCGACCAGAAGAAGAATTGCAGCCGAAGACGGTGCTGACGGTGCGTCGAGAGAAAAGAGTCGGTCGAGAGTGAGTATAAGGGTCATGCGTTGTAAGATTGCGGTGTTTTATGTCGTTCCTGTGTTGTAATGTCAAGCGGAGTTGAATGCCTGTAGTGTGATTGGGGGAAGGTTGTGAGCGCGCGCAACCGGATGAAATCTTATGTCCAGAGGACTTAAGTGGTTCGGGTGTATCGAACACCCAGAGTAATTTGTCTACCATTGAAAGGGGGTCATGAGGTACCATTGATTTCCCGACAGACCGATGATAGGGGGAGCGTATGTGTGAGTGAATGAGTAGCGGACGCTGGTCGTACGTTTACTGTGTGTAAGTAACCTATCAGTTGAGGCAAGTGTCCAACCGTAAGAGGAAAGACGCTGTGCCAGTTGAGGTAGCAATTACAATTAGACTGTGGCCGTACAGTCAGAGAAAAGTGATCGCTTGGACGGAAGTAGTCATTTTTCAATGTATGAATGAAAACGCATGTGAGATCGTGAGACGAGTTGAGAAACGAGGGAAGCTGCTGAAGAAGAGACAAGTGACGTCAGCGTAGAGCCGCGCTGAGATTGGTCGGTTGGTGTAGAACCGTGCTGGGATAGGCTGATTAGCGAGAGTCGTACAGGGATTGGTGGTTGTTATCAAGACGCAAACAAGGAAAAGAATTAGTAAGGATCAAAATGAAGTGTTTTAAGGGTTTAGGAAAAATCTTTAAAAGAAAAAGGAGAAATTTATATGCCGGAGAAGAAGCTCCACCAGAAGGCACACCAGCATATCATATGGCAGTCAATGTAGGCTTACATTCGATATTATGGATCTCCGAGTGGCATAGGCTAACTGAAGGGCAAAAAGAACTGGCGTTTCCAAGATTCGGAACGTTTAAATTAGAAGTGTTGAACCAACTGAAGGCGACGATGCTTTCAATGAGACCTCTTCCGAGGCCAACACAATTTGAAGCTCTTGGTGTGTGGTTTAGAACAGCACACGAAAGGGGCGTAAAGAGGCGCCAAGAAAGAGTGAGAAGATCGGTAAAGGCAGTGCAGGATGCTAAATGGGACGATGAAGCTAAAAAATGGAGGGTGCAGAAGATAGAAGCGGACAAACTGTTCACCATGATAGAGGCCACGGGAGAAAGGAAACCTCTAGAACAAGAAGATGAGGAAAGCGAGTCGGAGGAGGATCTAATAGAAAGGTTGTTAACAGATAGACCACCTCCATACAGCGATGAACTTGCGAGTCCCATATTACCGCAAACAGACGGAGCTAGGTGGGGGGAATATAAGTCGATCCCGGTAACGGAGTGGGACGCTAATAAGACTGAGGAAATACCCCAAACTAGTTCTGAACAGAGAGTAGTGGGAAGATTTGTGGTCCAGAAGGTTCCAGAGACGCAATGCGCAAGGTCGTACCAAATGCCAGACGCTTTGCAGGTTCCGGTTACCATAGGCCCTATTGTGTCAATCTATAACCCAGAAGGGGTCCAGCAGGAGGAACAGGCACGATGGGACAGTGAAGGAGCAGAAGTGGAGAATAGGAATGCCACAATGAATCCCCACAGGCAAATACGAGCACCAATCAGTCGGAGTACCCCATTAGATTCAGCAACGGGTCCCAGGATAGAACAGGGAGGTCAAAGAGGGCCAATGGATTTGAGGGGTCCTAAACCAAAGACTTTTAAAGATTTAAGAGAATATTTGAAGGATTGGGACACTGCCGAAGAGGCTCGGAATAGAAGTTTAGAAGTTTAGAAACGGGATCCGAGTGGAGAGAGCAGGACAACAGGATTCTCTCTCATTGTGGAGCTGGCGAAAGCAGCCCCGAGTGGGAGAGAGGAAGTCAAGAGAGCAGAAGAGATACTTGTCCTACCAATAGCGGCAATAGGCTAATGTGCGAAGACAGAAGTGCAGGGTGTGGCGAAGTGCCTCGCGTCACCTTCAGTGAAGGGGAACGTAGGACACAGGAGTACCGGAATACCTTTAGGTGCACACACCATGCCCCAGGTGAGGATGTGAGACATTGGAATCACGGAAACATGGAGAGTCGCGAAGCGTCTCGACATGCATCCGGTGATAGTGGACGGAGTCATGAGAATCTAGGGAGTCGCGAAACGTCTCGCCATGCATCCGGTGATCACGAAAGAGACCACGGGAACATGGAAGACCGGCGAGGGCCTTTCATTTTATTAAGCGACACCAGACAGCAAGCGAGTTACAGTGGGTTAGAACAGAACGGTGGATCCTATCTCACATCTGGAGAAACCGAGCCGAAAAATCGGAACGTAGGGTTGGGGGACGGAGCATTATTCCACCATACCCCACGTGGAGATGGAAAGGCTTGGGATCTAGAGGGGTGGGAACGAAGAGAAGGAAGCAAGGCTCCTCATAACTCACCTGTGCTCAGGCGTAGGGCGCATAGTGGAGGTGAGAGGGATATGAGAGAACAGCACCGGACTGAAATGCTGAAGGCTGAAATAAAAGCAAAACGTCTTGACGTGATGAGTTTGAAGTCAGACTTGGATGAAATGATTGATGGCACAGTGGCACTAGAGAGATTAGACTTGTATACACCAGACGAAATACTGTTCCTATCCAAGGATATTACTCGAAGAGCGAGGTCAGCTCATGAGAACTTATCTAATTTGGCAAACAGGTACATGGTAGACCTGTCACGAACTAAGGCTTTACAGAGCAACCATAGGCTAACTTGCACAGATCGAGATCTGGATGAGCGTAGAACGATCGCGCTGAAGGTACACATAAGGGAATTGATCGTAAGTATCAGAATATGGAGAGATCTGGATAGATGGGAGGAAAGATGGTCCAAGAAGGGCTCCGTTAGACGGAGTGTGCTTGGGAAGTCCCAGGACGCAGACTTGATGCGAATGGAAGCCTTCCCTTTGCGAGAAATCGCGAATGGAAGCTACGTTCATGTGCCCTGGAGTAGGGGGGATTTGGCGGCATTTACCAATTCCTTCCCAAAGCTTAGGGATAATCCCGTTGAGTGGTACAAACAGGTAGAAAGATTCGTGAAGATCTCGAAGGTACTATGGATCGATTTGAACACACTGTTCGATATCGTAGTACCCGGAGACTTGTGGACGGCGTGCAAGCTTAGTGTTGAATGGCCTACTTGTGAGCCACCGAGAGATATTCGGACGAATGGTCCATCAGCTAGAGTCATGGAAAAATACGAGAGGGTAATAACATGGCTAAAAGAGAGAGTGCCAGTGCAGGACATAGACTGGGTAAAGATAGATCGAACGACCCAAGAGCCGAAGGAGACAGTTCATGAGTTCTATGAGCGATTGCTGAAAGCATTCAAGCAGTACAGCGGGTTAGATGTGATGGATCCCAAGGACATAGGACAGTTTGTTTCGAAGTTTGTCCTCGGATTGAGACCAGAAATATGCCTAATGATCCAGCAGCATCTGATCTGTTGGCAGAACAAACCTTTAGATGAAATTCTGAGGTATGCGAGGTACTGTAGTGACGAGATAGACTCTAAGGCAAAGAAGCTTAAAGAAAAGTTAATGCTAGTGCAAATGCAAGCTGCTGGAAAGGATAAACAGCGGCAACAGGGAACAGGAATGCAGGCAAAGAAACAGAACAATCAGAGCAGAGATGAGGAAGAAAGACCGAGACCGAGAATGGATATCGCGACACTGAAAAAGACGACGAGATGCCATCAGTGTAATGAGGTGGGACACCGGCGACGCGAGTGTCCTTACAATGTTGAGTCAGGGGAATTAGAGCAGGAGGAGGAAGAGGTTCAGAACAACGTGGTTAAGGGAGCCACAGTCCCGAAGGGCAAGTTTGTCAAAGGGGGGACTCAGACTCCTCGAGCCCCGTTTCCTCAACCACCTCGCATCTCAAACGGAGGGAAAACCTACAGACAGATGCCATTGTTTGTAGGAGGAGAGGAATGCTACTACGTTGATCCACTTACAGGGCAGCGGGCGAATAGGGAGGAAGATTGTACACTAGGAGCCGCCTTGGAAGTAGATCAGAGAGGACCATACGTAGAGGCTGAAGTAGCGGGATGTCCTACAACCTTTTTGGTGGATACGGGGGCCACTCGATCCACGTTGAGATCTGCGGTAGTCCCAGGTCTGCCAATATCAGGAGAAATGGTTCAGGTGGTAGGAGTCGCGAACAAAAGGATGACGAATCCCCTGACCGAACCAGTGTCAGTAAGGATAGGGAATTACAGTGACGAACATCAGTTTGTGATCTGTGATTCTAGTCCTGTGTGCTTACTAGGGAGAGATTTGCTGTGCAAACTGAATTGCACGATACATTGCACACCAGAAGGAGTAGAAGTGCAGACCAATGATGAGGATGCTGATTTTAAAGTCGTAAACTCAAAGGAGTGTGTGGAACTATATCCTACCTTAACAGTGGAGGAGCTTCCGCAAGACTTGAGAGAGAAAGTCTCAGCTGAGGTATGGGATTTTACTGGGGAAGAGATAGGATTGATCAAGGGAGTAGAACCGGTAAAAATCTTGGTAAGACCCCATGCTGAGTATCCAAGAACACCACAGTATAAGCTAACGCCAGAGACGATTGCAGGAATAAAGCCTGTGATCGAATCCATGATTAAGCAGGGAATACTGAAGGAGATCGTGGGTAGTCCATGTAACTCCCCGATCATGGGTTTGCAGAAGCCTAGTGGAAAATACAGGATAGTGCAGGATCTTCGAAAGATTAATAACATTGTTGTCTCATGTTGTCCAGTGGTACCGAATCCATCAGTGATATTATTTCAGATACCGTTCCAAGCTGAATGGTTTACCGTGATAGATTTGTGCCAGGCTTTCTTTTCGATACCGTTAGACGAAGAGAGCCAGTATCTTTTCGCTTTCAAGCTGGAAGATCGCGTCTTAACATGGTGTCGTATCCCTCAGGGGTATACAGAAAGCCCGTCGATCTTTAACCAGTTATTGAAACGAAATCTTGAGAGTCTAGTACTGCCCAAGAATTCAGTTCTGGTCCAGTACATAGACGACCTCCTGGTTGCGTCAGAAACTGAGGAAGCTTGCAGAGAAGACACCATCACCTTGTTAAATCACTTGGCCGAGAACGGACACAAGGTGTCTCCAAGTAAATTGCAATATTGTAAGACTGAGGTGCAATACTTGGGCCATAGGATCGAAAAGGGAAAGCGGAAAGTGTCTCCAGACAGAATAGAGGCGATTATGAAAATGCACGCGCCTACGACACAAAGAGAAGTCAGGATGTTTCTAGGCATGGTCGGTTATTGTCGACAGTGGATAGCAAACTTTTCACTGAAGGCTAAACCGTTATTACAACTGACGCACAAAGGAGTAAGTGATCCGGTACCATGGGACAAAGATTGTTTGATGGCATTTTTGCAGCTGAGGGAGGACTTGTGTCGCGCCCCGGCTTTGGGAATGCCAGATTACACCAAACCTTTTTTGCTTTACTGCTGCGAGAGAGAGGGATGCGCTTTAGCGGTTTTAGCTCAGATCCACGGAGATGCGCGCAGGCCAGTGGCGTATTTTTCGGCTACATTAGATCCAGTAGCCGCAGCGTTGCCCGGATGTCTCAAATCCGTAGCTGCAACGGGTGTCAGCATTGAGAGATCGGAGAGTGTAGTAATGGGACACCAGTTAGTGGTGTATGTGCCGCATTCTGTGGAATTGTTAATGACTAGGACCAAGACTCAGCATCTGACGAATAGCAGGCTCACACGCTACGAGCAAGTCATACTGGCTGCCGAGAATGTGACTCTAAAGAGATGCTCTGTCTTGAATCCTGCAACTTTGATACCACTTCCGAATGAAGTGGACGATGAAAATTGTACAGATCATGACTGCCTCGATGTGACTGAACTATGTACCAAACCGAGACCTGATATCGTAGATGAGCCATTGACAGACCCAGACGAAATTTTCTTCGTTGATGGTTCATGCGTAAGAAACGATGTCGGTCAGCTGAGAGCAGCTTATGCAGTATGCACGATTACCAGAGTTATAGAAGCCGCTTGCCTGGAAGGAGTACACTCCGCACAGGTAGCTGAAATTGTGGCTTTGACTCGTGCTTGCTTAGCAGGCGACAAACTTCGAGTCACCATATACACCGATAGCCAGTATGGTTTCGGGGTAGTTCATGATTATGGGCAGTTATGGTCTCAAAGAGGTTACATGACCTCCTCGGGTTCTCCTATTAGGAATGGAGAATTCGTGAGACTTTTGTTAGAGGCTTTGCAAAAACCTATGGCCATAGCTGTGGTCAAATGTGTTGCGCATACCAAAAATGTTGATTTTGTATCACTAGGAAATAGATATGCAGATGAAGTAGCGCGTTACTGCGCAGAGCAGGGATATTCTCACACTGATGTAAAAGTGGGGGGAATCCAGGAAAGAACTGAATTGACCATGTTACTAGATACTGTAGATACATGGGATGAATTGAGAGCTGTACAGGAAAATGCACCAGATGATGAGAAAAGGAGCTGGGAAACGGCAGGTTGCGGAAAAAGTGAGATGAATTTTTGGGTTTCTGCCGACGGAAGGGCAGTTTTACCAAATGAACTTGTTAGTCCAATGGCAAGGAAATTGCATGGATCAGCACACATAGGAAGAGATGCTATGGTGAGAGTATTCAGACAGACGTGGTTCAATCCTAAGTTTAGAGTAGCGTCAGAAGCAGTGTGTCAGCGATGTGCGATCTGTCAGCAACTAAATGTGGGTAAGAGAACACCAGTTACATTGAGTCACATTGGGAGGTCTGGGGGGCCTTTCAATAGGATGCAGATTGACTTTATAGAAATGCCTCCATGCAACAGACTCAGATACGTTTTAGTGATTGTCTGCATATTTTCTAGATGGGTTGAGGCTTACCCTACACGTAGGTGCGATACACTTACAGTAGCAAAATTGTTACTTAGGGAGTTGATACCGAGGTTTGGGGTGCCATCCTCCTTGGAATCGGACAGAGGAACTCATTTTAATAGCGAAGTGGTGAAGATGCTGTGTTCAGCTTTGAATATCGATCAGAAGTTACACTGCAGCTATCGACCAGAAGCTTCAGGGATTGTAGAGCAAATTAACAGTACTATCAAGTCCAGACTGGCTAAAGTTTGTTCATCGACATCCCTGAGTTGGCCAGACGCACTTCCAGTAGTTCTTATGAGCATACGTAGTACACCTGATAGAAGAACAGGCCTCTCTCCACACGAAGTGCTAATGGGGAGAGCTATGAGATTGCCATCGGTTCCGACTGCAGCGCTAGTGAACATCACAGACGATTTGATCTCGGACTACTGCAAGGGACTATCTGATGCCGTTAATTCTGTGTCCCTCCAGGTCCAGGCTGCAGAGGTTCCATCAGTACAAGATTTGTGCCATGACCTGAGTCCAGGAGACTGGGTCCTGGTGAAGAAGCATGTCAGGAAGAACTGCTTAGACGTGCGTTGGCGAGGACCATTTCAAGTCATACTTGTAACGAATACCGCAGTGAAGTGTGGAGGTCTGCCAAACTGGATACATGCCTCACACACCCGAAGAGTGCCAACACCTCCAGAAGAAACAGCTCCTCTCTCGGATGAGAATCCGGCGGGAAGCGGAGAAGCCATAGAGGGGGAAAACCAAGCTGGGGAGGTGATCGAAGAAACTGAAACTGTATTGGAACAGGACGACGAAGGTCAGGACACTAGTGGGACCGAAGTCGCCTCAGGAGAAGAAAGTAATTGGGAGTCCGACACAGATATCGAGCAAACTGAGAGTGACCAAGAGACAGGTCCTAGAACAAGGAGCGGAAAGACAAAGAGTGACGAAGCCAGTTGGCCGGAGAGAAGGAAAAGGCCAAGTTCGGAAGGAAAGAAAGAAAGAACTCTTGCCCCGATCGCTGAAGAATCGGATCAGGAGGAAGATACGACATACTCAGGAACGGAGAGTCCACGAAGATCGAGAAGGGTACGTGTGCCCTGCAGAAGGTACGCCACCCCAGAGTGGACTTATCTAGCAGATGTATTGGGGACAGAAATCTGGGAGAGTGAGGAGCGTGAAAGTAATCGATCTCGATCCATTTGTGGCAGTGGAGATATGGATGTTGGCGCCTGGACTCGAGACTGAGGGGTTGCTGACTTTCACACTTCCCATACCCCCACGTTTGAGTAAAATTCAAGATCTAGTGCTAAAAAGATTACGATTTCCAACAGTTGGTCAGCAAATGTCAGAAGAAGAAGAAAAAGTTATTCGCTTTGAATTATTGATAATTGTTGTGAAAGCTGCAGGTCCGAAAATAATTGTTGATGCATAAAAGACTTTTGTACGTATGTTATAAAGAAGAAGATAACCTAGCACCGAGTGGAAAGAAGAATAAAATTAGGGATTACATTTAGAGGACGGAGAAGGGCTAGGGTTGTCTGCTGCTAAAAAGAGAAATGACATTTTGTGAAAGAGAGACTTTGTTGATAAAAAGCACTTTAAAGACTGTGAAAGCAAACAAGCAACCAAAGACTGGAAAGAGAATTTTCGCTAGAGAACGAGGTACCCTGTTTGATAACATGGAGAACGGCAACCCAAACAGAAAAGCTAGATGTATAGTAGGTACACTTATAGCAATAGTGATATTCCTCATAATCATAGTAGTAACGATATCTTACATGACAGGATATGAGAATGATAAAGAAATAGCGAATGTAAAAACTGTAACGACTTTGAAACCTGCTCTTGTGGGAAAGAAGGAGGAGAGCACTGTTATACGTGAAAAGGCGTTACTTGCAGATGAAGCTCGTAGATTACACGTAGACGAGTCACAGGGAAACTTTAGGTCAAATGCGTATGCTAAATTATTGTACGAATATATCGATGCCATGGAGGCCAAGGATTGCTACGTTTGTATGCAATTGCCGGCTTCTGTAGACGAAGGCATTAGATATCATCATCTCCCATTGACTTATGGGATAACATGTAGTTTACTGCTTAGTATATTTTATGGTAGAGAAGGATTTGAGTACTACTTTTCAAATTATGATTCGGTACTGCCTGAAGTTCCGAATTATAAGCAAATGAATAAGTGGGACTATTACAAAAAGGAGGATAGACTAGCTAAATTCTTTCTTCCTTGGGATACATTAGATACATCATATGCACGTAGAAATAATCTGACTTGCAAAGTGTCAGAGGTAGAGAAAAGGTTTATAGCACAAGTAGATGACCGATGCAGACGGCAGAAGATTCTAAAAATGTCAGGACAATGGAAAATAGACTGGACAGAAGAAGAGAAGGCACATAAAAAGAAAGGTAGCAATGGTCCAATAGCATTGGATAGAACGCAGAAAGGAAAGTTATGTTTAGCTCGAAGCAAAACGTATTATGAGAGTGAATTTGTAGGTGAAGTTAGTTGCGAGCACTCTTTTAAACTAGAGTACTACACGAAAGATTTTATGAAAGGGATGCAAGCTATTCCGAATGTGTATTTTGTATGTGGGAGAAATGCCTATGTAAAACTACCTGATAATTGGTATGGTTCGTGTTACTTGGCAATTGTCTTCCCCAAAATATATCATGCAAAGGATTTGGCGATAATAGAAGGAAAGGCTTCGACGAGAACGAAAAGGGAAGTAGGAGATGCAGAGGTAGTAGGAGATGTATTTGGAGCGATGTTTCCATTGTTAGGTTTGATTCTCAACGATGTTAAAATTAGAAGGTTAGCGACAGTAGTGGATAGATTGTCTGCCAGTACTGCAAGATCATTAATGTTAGTAGAAGGTGAGATGCAGTCGATTAGAGCTATGGTTTTACAGAACAGACTTGCTTTAGATGTGATATTAGCAAAAGAAGGCGGAGTTTGTAAAGCTTTGAAAGTTCAGGAATGTTGTACTTATATTCCTGATAATTCAAAACCACTTGAGAAAGTCATACGGAACATTACACAGATTCATCAAGAAATCGAAGATTTATCAAAAATAAATGTTTGGGAAAAAGTAGGAAATGGAGTGGGAAAGGTTGGAAGTTGGTTTGCTAATCTTGGCAAAGGTATAATATGGTACATATTAAAGCCTGTATTAATAGTATTAATTTGCATAATTACATTATTAGGATTAGTAAAATTGTATAAGTGGTATAGGTCGAACCAGTTACAAAGATCGATGAGAGACCAGGAAAGGAGACTAGCTGTTCTACAAGATCAACAGTATAAAAGTCTGAGAGCACTTGAATCGATAAAAAGAGGAACTGATGTAACGAGTTCTGTATAAAAGCTGTATTCAAATTGCTTTTAGTGATGACTCCTAAAAGTCATCAAAGGGGGGAACTGAGAGAGCGCAATTTGAATATAGAGTATATCGTAGCCATATCTAGACGTATATGTTATAAACGTAGGAATGAAACGCATATCGTAATGTAAAGTTGACAACTATAGCATAAAGGCCAACTAACGTGATAACATGGTATAGGAAATGTAAATGTATTCACGTGTTAAATATGCATTAGATTTAGAAGGCCCGTATACATGATGGGTAAACATAGGAATGTGTAGAAATGCTTAAGAAATGTAGAACGTGCACAGTAGAATTCGTGTACGTGTGTAACTTTAAATGGAGAAACGTGGAGAAATAACGTGGATAAATGTATAGGGAACTTACATGACGATGTAACCAAGGAGAATGCATAAGTTATACTCTACGCAGTCGTATTCTATGTAGTATATATTCGATGTAAAATGTATTCAAGTATAACTAAGACTTTTTGCTAAAGTACGAGTATATAAATGTATGCCAAAGGTTATACTGTGTAGAGGGTTTCTGTAGGAATGCTGGAAGAGTTTAGGTCATTTGTGATTGTAACCTGACTGACCAAGAGTTCGCAGGAGAATAGTCAAATGTATGTAATTTAGAGGGCTTGTAAAAGTCGTAAATAGCTTGATGTGGACGTGAGAGCCAAGAAGTCTAGCACTTGTTAGATTTAAGGTGACAATGCCGGACGGAGCTTATTGCTCGAACGTGAGGAGAGACACTTTTGAGGTGAACTATGTTTTGACAAGACCATTCACAGGATCTGGAAGGTTAAAGAGTTGTAGGTATAAGTTAAAGCCTTGTCTAAGTTCATATGACATTCGATCTGAAAGAGTCAGTAAAAGTCGACGATGAGATGATGAAGATGACATCTAAGGAGAAGGGTCAACTTAACGAACGACGCAAGGAGTGGACCAATGGAAGAAGCAGGAAGTTGACATCATCGGGGAAAGACCGTGGTGGGCGTCAAGGGGCGTTCCACCCACACAGTGATTGTGTATTTTAGGGACAGCACCCCGGGGAGGAGAGCAGAGCAATTAGCATTAGGCTAAGGCGAGAGCAAAGACAAGGGTAGATGCCTTGAGCAGATGTGCTGAGAGATCAGAGCGCAAGGGAGCAGTAGGCCGAGGACCCTTAGAGAGAGCGGATGGGTAGGCAGAGAGGGTACTGCTTCTGAAACTTAAGATTTCCTTTAGAGGCTAAGAGAGTTTGAACTTCTTTGGGAGTCAAACTGCTGACACCTTTTTAGGGAAGAAACTTGCGAAATAGGGATGTCACGTAGCATAGAGTAGGGACAGTTTAACTTGGTTATTTTATCTTACTGCAGATGACGCAGAAGGAACCACTTCACAGCAAGTTTAAGCGGCTGATATTGTAACTGATTTTGTATTTTGTATACTTTGAAGTTTTATCCCGAGTGGATTGTATTGCATTCAAAATTACTTCATATAAAACTCTTAAAACTTTATCAGTTGTAAGTAGTTCTTCAGAGTGGCGTCAGTTAATGGGGTTTGTCTAACCTATGCGGGGGTTGTCTTTTACTCAATGACAGATATAAATCGGTCCGAAAGTGACGAATGAGATAAATTATTAAATTGATCATAATCATAAATTGATATCAAAATCTCATTCCCCGCACCCTGAAGTGTCACAGTTCGTTTGGATATATATATATATATATATATATACCCTTAAAAAATGATGAAGGCCATTTAAAAAAACTAAAGGGCGGGCCCAGGGGAAGGGGTCTCTGGGGCCAAAATTGACTCAGGTTATGGGGGCCACGCGGCTCCCCACCTTTTTTAAAAAAAAAAAAATTTTAAAAGGAAAAGGCCGGGTCCTTTGGAATGGAGAACCCAGGGCCTAAATTGGACAAGGAAAAGGGGGCTACACAGGCCCCCATTCCCTAAAAAACAAATATAAATATATATTTTTTAAAACTACGGCAAGTCACCGGAAGCTACACCCCCTTCACCACCACTCTGCAAATGCGCCCCCTTGCACCCTACTAATTGGGGGATGAAGTCCCCTTGGCTCTTGAGGGTCCTGGGTAGCCAACTATCCCTCCTGCCACCTTCAGTAAGACCTGCACAGTTTAATCGATTTGATGGTGTACCAACGTAGCACCAATGAAAATTGATATCGCCGTCATGGTGGACGTAAATGTATTTTAAGAAACCTAGGTACACCTACTTGGTTTCTAACACTTAATTTTGCTGAATATGCATGGGTTGATTTACTTGAATTTTTACGAGAAGCAAATTCAAATATAAAAAACAATGAACTGAAGACAGCTGGAGAACTCTCTTCCTTGGATCGCGTAAATGTAGGCACGAACGGTCACCATAGGTTTCAAGCTATGGCGTAATTTATCTGCAATCGTAAATCGTAAATCATACGTTCTTATATAGCACCTTTCACCGTAAGGTCTCAAGGCGCTTGCTTTGGGAACCCGTCCTGGCCTTTCCCTGCGAGATTACCCCTACTGGGCATCCCCAAGGTGAAGACCAGGCATCCCATTGCGGTGGGGCCGTAGTGGAGATTAAGCAAGCTATTGCCCAGAGTTGCAGAGTGTGAATCCACGATTCGAGTAGGCACTGAGGAGAGAATTATCGAGTCCGTGGACATTTTGAGGTCAAGGCCCTGCCGCGTCAGGGATTGAACCCTGGTCCCGGGTCTGACCTCTGCATCAGGGACTGCCTCCTCTAACCGGTGAGCCACACTCCAATAAAAGCATTCCACCTCTTGGAGAGGTAACTGATTTCTTTTGTAGAAAAGAGTACCAAGCTAGAGGTGCTCCTCATATGCACATGCTATTGTGGATGGAGGATGCACCAAAATTTGAAACAGATAGTGATGAGGCTGGTTTGTCTTTCATCGAACAGTATGATACATGTGCCCATCCAAGAGAAGGAGGAGAAAACGGCGTGAGACAACAAGTTCTACAGTTTCAAACTCACAGATGTGAAAAATACTGCCAACCGATATACAAGTATATAAATATATATATTTCAGCATTGCTTTAACTGTGCAACTCTGTAAATGTCTCAAAATTGGTAGTAATACCTGCACATAACTTGGCAAGAAACATACAGTACAACAAAATATGAGTGAGACTATGTAATGTTTGCCTTTTGTCATATGTATAGCCTCTCCTAGTATGAAGTATTTGTCCAAATGACGGGTTCCTCCATTAAGGGAAACTGCTCCATCCTCATCTTTAGCATTCAACGCCTGAATTTGTTTGATTGTATGGATAATAAATGTGGCTGTAGCTCCCTTCTAGGGACAGTTAATATAATGTAACTGTTTATCCGCTTTCTCGTTTAATACAAGATCAGAGACCCTATTAGAGTTCATAATCAATTATTTTATTTTTGTCTTCCTATCTTGCTTACCTTCCAACGAAAACCAGTTTTTCTCACTATGTATCAGTTGTTCCAAAATGTAGGCTCTGATGGCTACCAATCAGTCTGGCAGTGTTTCATCAGGAAATTGTTTACTATGGCCCATATGTACAAAATTCCAAAATTGAAATTCCCAAATAGCGAATACATAGAAAATGCTATTTGGGAATTGTAAATTGGAATGTATGTACCCTGTGAATTTCCTAATGGTGATTCCTAAGGATTCACATTCACTATTAGAAAATCGGTAACTAGGAAATCAAAAATTGATATATTTCTTAATAGGAAATCGTGATTTTGGAAACAGAGCCCCCTGTGAAAAATGTACAACCATTCTCCCTCATACTGGGGTGTAAGGAGGAACCTATAGTCGCTTTCCTCCATCTCCAGCATTGTGTCACAGATTCCGGTAATTACCACCAGATGGTTTCAGGCTCTCCAGGCCTGCAGTGTTTCTGTCCCTTCCTCAGTCCGGCTCTGAAGGTGATGCAGTTTTTGCTAATCCAGGTCTGTCCCGGTAAACTGAACTGCAAATCTTGGCTCTGTGATTATGTTGCCCCTGTCCTCCAGTGCAGGACAGCTTGTCTTGTCTGTTAATCCAGCCACTCCTCTTCCAGAGAGACCACATCTGTAGGGCCCTCTGCCCTGGCCTTGGCTTCAGCCTCGCCTCCAAGGATAGCGGAATCCACAGACCTCATCCTGTCAACTTGTATGTTGTACTCTACTTATTGCATATTCCTATGTATGCCTTTGCCCACTAAATGCCCTTCTAGTGGAATGTCTCTGCACTGTGATGCACTACGGAATGCTGGGTGTTGGTTGAAGATAAGCCACAGTTGTGATGGGGCTGAGCTGCCTGCTGCCTGCTCCTGGTGGGGCTTGTTCCAGTCTGCTTAACACCTTGGCTGCTAAGGGTTTTCCCGCTGGGCGCTGATCCTTTATGATCCCCATTGTTTGTGACAAGGTCAACTCGTCATAAGCGCAGGGCAGGTAAAGCCCATGACGAGTTGACCTTGTCATTAGCATGGAAGTGGTTAACAACTTACAATAAATCTTCATTAAATGCCTCAACCAGTCTGGAGTCGATTACTACATTGTGCTGCAGAGGTCTAGGGTGAATTTAAGTGAGTGCAGATCTGGAGTCACTGGCAGGAAGCCTTGGATCAACTTGAAGGACTGGGTTCTTTTGGACCCAGCGGTGCCAGGGCACAACACCTGAAACCTTCGTGGGTAACCTGCTCCGGCGTACAAGTCACAGAGACACGGGACACTTCCTTCGGCGTCAAAGAGTCAAGGTTTATTTACTGCAGGGAACACAGAAGTCACAGGAAGTACATCGAGTGTAGTTCGGGGAGACTGCTTCAAATTGTATTTGTGGTTCGCTCCTTTTATACAGTTCTTACCCATAGGATAACATGATACACAATAGTTTACAACCTGGTTCCCACAAGTCGCTCTCAGAGGGGTCGTTTTAGATCACTTTGAAACACACAAAGTCCGGAACATAAGTGCGGAAACATTTGGCGGTTCCCAACTGTAAAAACCCATCTTCCCACCATTAGCACATTCCAATCAGCAGTAAAGTAGATCGAAATAGGAACGAAGACAGGTGCAGAGGAAGACGGAGACAGTGGGGAGATCGGAAAAGGGTGTAAAAGGGGAGTGTCGAGAAGCACGAGATACAGGCATCAAAGGGACGTGCCTAATGAGATGCACGGCTGAGACAATAAGCCCGTACTGTAAGATGAGCCTCGAGCGGCGTCATCTGCCTTACAGCAGCAACCCCCTTGTCATAAAGACACTTTCAAAGAACATGTGTCTTCCGCAAATATCTTGGGAGTCCCAGGGTCGCGAAGCGGACAGCATCCGTTCGCTGGCTACTTGAGGGCAAGAGACAAAATGGATGCCGTATCTAAGATGGAACCCGTGGGTACAGATGAGAAACCCACATAACAAGCGAACGGTTTAAGTTAGCACAGCGAAACTGCGCACACTTACTAAACTCGTCATTTGCGGTTCATAGATACTAGACTCGACCATATTCGTGCGAGTCGAAAACATCACTTACAATTGTCACGGAACCTCAGACGCTCCTTTTGCCCTCATGTAGGCAAGCACTAGTCGGAATCATACTCGATATTCATCAGACCATCAAGATGTCGTTGTAGCATAGCTCTGTCCGATCGAGTCCCCTTGGTAACAGATGGTTGTCTCATACACGTTGTAGCACAGAGGCCACATAAGGCAGGACCACACTGCACACAAAGGCAACACGTGAACAGGAACACTACCACAACCCCGATGATCGTCAGAATCTTCCAACCCCAAGTCGACATCAGGCCCCAAAACCAACCAAGTAGCGTCCAATCCCCTACATCCACGTGTATGGATTCGGAGATCTTATGCAACTTCGAGATGGCTTGATAGACAGTAGGAGCATTATCTGGAATGAAAATGCAACAGCTCGAATGGATCACTTTACATACCCCACCGCGATCTGCTAAGACAACATCTAAAACCATACGGTTTTGTAATGTCATAAGTCTCTCCGCCTGAAGTTCTGTGGTGATATTACCAAGGGCACTGGCAGTAATGTTAGCTGTCGATTCTACCACTCGAGTCAAATGTCTCAGGTTCCTACTATTAACCATAGGTCCCCAAAACGGGAGGAAACCCTTGAAAAAGTCTCCTGCCTCTTGACCGGCAGTATCCTCTTCGCTAATTACGCCTCGTATAACTCTAGTCTTATGATAATCGGCATCTACAGTAAACGTCGGAGGCAACAGATTTGCAACGAAACATGAGCCCATGAAGTCTGCGGGCAACCATGTGTATGCACGATCATGACAGATAAAGTATGTACCCTTGGCAGCCAGAAACACAGGGGACGGGGACATTGGCAGGACGTAACTTTCAGTGCAAGCACTTGCTCCAAGCGAGGCTTGCGAGCCACGACCCACAAGACAAAGATTACCAGTGTGGGGTACGACCCATATTGGAGACGAGCTTTTAAGCTGCTTTTCATTAGTGAACGTACTATATTCCCCTCTACTTAGGACCTTATAGGCTTGTACCTCTTCTTTAGGGATAAGAAAAGGATCATGGATCTCATCTTCCATATCCTCTATTGCCATCGATAGCACCCACTGATACGAGGTAGGACCAAAGTTGGGGGAACGTTGTTCTTGCGTGGGGTGGAAACCCAGTGCGCTTCGAAACATTGTTTGGAATGCTCGAGCTGATCCTTGGGAACTATACGGTAACACCAGATATGGAATTCCCTTACCCGTAGTATGTGGCATCAACCCACACACCCAACAATTAGTAGTGTTAACCACTAACTGATGCTGATGGAGGAGCTGGATAAAGGAATTATTGCGGAATTCTACACGTCTAGCCTGTTCGTGTTCTGGTAACATGTGAAAGGAATGGGGAGAAGCAGTAGAAGTAAGGTTAGGGTAAGGAGTAGGAGTAGGGGTAGGAAGTAAGAAGTAGGACATAGTGTAATACACCCCACCTGCCAAAAATGCAGAAGCAGTTAAAAACAAAACAAACAATTGGGATACAAAACATTTCGTACGACTAAGTTTCTGCAGCTTGACTCTATACGCCTGAGCTCCTTCCAAATCATTCAGCTTCGAAAATGCCATTTCCCTACGACCGTCCGCAACGTTTCTTGACGCACTTCGTTCTGTGCAGCAATAGTCAATCCCCAGGAGTTCCTAGGAACCGACGATCTTTAACCTAGCGTCAAGACCTACTGTCCAGAAGGAAGTACGCGCGCGGCCCTACGGCCCTCAATACACAATGTATATATATTAGCACAATATTTCTCAGCTGTGGAAGGAAAAAGATACAGAGAAAAAAACTCAATATATGTACAAAAACAATTTTCAATGATACGATTGTTCAAAGTTGATTATGGGAAACGAGGATATTGCAGTTATCAATTTCAGCAAAGCAAGAAAATTTTATTTGTCCTTAGTATGAAAACGCAAAGAATATCGATGTTTCCCTGGACGTGTCTGCTCGTCAAACAAAGGATCTGTTGAAGAGACAGCGTCCTGCTGATCAGTTCGTTGATCTGGTCTTGAGTCTCTTGCTGACAAGAGTTCAACAGTGGCTTTCTGCTGCGCTGAGGGTTCCTCAACAAGCTGTGCGTCGCTAAAAGGTACAAACGCCGGCAATGTTTCTGTTTCTGTTGACGCAATGCCTTTCCTTACCCACGGGTCTGCCGGCAAAGGAATAGGGACTCGCTTACAATGGGTAGCATGTACCCAATTCTTCCGCCCCTCAAGACGAACGGCAGTCCTCGTGGCCAGGAGCACCTGGTAAGGTCCGGTGAAGCGGGGGTCCAGATTGTTTTTGCGTGAAAAATTTCGGGTAACTACCCAATCTCCGGGCTGGAGCTGGTGGCCTGGACCCTCCGTCTGCGTCGGCAAGGCGTCGTAAACCTGTTGATGAATTAACCTCAGTTTAGCAGTCAAGTCATGTAAGTAATCGATCAACATCGGAAACTCAAGATCAGAGAATATACCTGGCCTAGGAACCCCCCACACATTCGCAGGACGGCCGAACACTATTTCATAGGGACTAAGCCCTATTCGGGAGTGTACAGTCGCCCTAGTTGACAGTAATGCTAGAGGCAAAGCATCAGGCCACGAAAGTCCAGTCGTAGCTTGAATCTTTGCTAATTTTAGTTTAAGGGTGCCATTGTACCCTTCAACCAATCCAGCTGACTGAGGATGATTGGCGCTATGGAATTTCTGATTGATTCCAAGGCCCTTACACACACTCTTCATCACACTTCCAACAAACTCACTTCCGTTATCCGACCACACGACTCTAGGCATTCCATACCGAGGAAAGTATTCCTTCAGTAGGATTTTCGCAGTGGACAAAGCAGTATTGTCTTTGAGGGGATAGGCCTCAATCCATCGGGAGAATGCGCAAACCACAACCAAAACGTATTTCAGGTTATTGCAACGCTCCATATGGACGAAGTCCAATTGGATCACCTCAAAGGGATACGAAGGAGGAGCAAAACTGCCAGGAGGAGTTGGGGTTCCTTTGCCAGGATTGTACATTATACACACCATACAATTCTTCACCAAACGTTCAGCACACTTAGTAATTCCATCATTCTTCCACACATCAGCCAGCAACTTGCAAATACCTTTCGCGCTAATATGTGCTAACCCATGTGCCATTTGCACAACGGCCAGTACATACGCATCAGGCAACATCCATCTTTTCTGATCCGACAAATCAATCCAGCAACCATTCACATCCAACCTTCCCGTACTTTCTTTCCACTTCATCTTTTCAGTGTCGGTGGCCTCGTTCTGAATTGCTTTCACACTCTCTATAGTATTTTCACACATACTTGATTCTGTAGGCCACCTAACCGAACTCGTCACATACATTCGAGTGCTAAGGTTCCGAGCAGTCTCCTTAGCAATCTCATCTGCAAACGCATTACCACGACCAACATCATCCGTCACTTTACGATGCGCACTACACTTAACAATTGCAATTTGAGCAGGCAAAGTCAATGCATCCAAAAGATCGTTCACAAGCTGGCCATGCTGTATTTTCGTGCCATGCGACGTCAAGAAACCACGTTCTCTCCACAACCGTCCAAAACTATGCGCTACACCAAAAGCATACTGACTATCGGTGTACACATTCACACGTTTACCTTTTGCTAATACACATGCTCTAGTGAGAGCAATCAGCTCTGCAGCTTGGGCAGAATTCTGATTCAATCTCGCAGTCTCAACAACAGTATTCAATGTCACCACAGCATAAGCAGTAGTCACATCACCATTTGGCAACTTAAAACATGACCCATCCACATACAGGGTGCCATCCGGGTCTTCCAATGGGGTGTTTTTAAGGTCCACACGACCTTTTGTTTCCTCTTCTGTCCGCAAGTAACAGTCATGTTCTGCTACTTCATCTGACTCTGCACTACTTGGTAACAAAGTTGCCGGATTTAGGACATTACAACGTTTTATCTGAATGTGGCTTGCCAAAAGCGTCAATTCGTACCCAGATAACCTCGCACTCGTCAAGTGCTGAGTTTTCGTACGATTCAAAAGAGTATCGACTGCATGCGGAACCATCACCGTAAGCATATTATCCATGACCAATCCTGCTGATTGTCGGATGGAGACCGCAGCTGCCGCAGTTGCTCTCAAACAACTCGGCAATGCTCTAGCTACTGGGTCTAAGGTCGAGGAAAAATATGCACATGGACGTTGTTTACCACCAAAAGGTTGTGTTAGAACACTCAAAGCACAACCCTCCCTCTCGTGAACATATAACGTGAACGGTTTACTGTAATCAGGGGTACCTAACACAGGAGCCGAACACAATGAATCACGTAATTCAGAAAAAACTTTTCTGACATTCTTCCGTCCATGGTAAAGGAGTCGAAACATCCTTGCACGTAAGAGCCACCAATGGTTTCGCTAGCAATGAAAAATTAGGAATCCACTGCCTACAGTACGACGTGATACCTAGAAAGGCACGCACATCTCTTTGGGTTTGTGGCACAGCCATGCGCGCAATCGCTGCAATTCTCTCTGGGGTCAATCTCCTTCCCTCCTTTGACAATAAGTGACCTAGGTAGGTTACTTCTTGACAACAATATTGGAGTTTAGAAGGTGACACCTTGTGATTTAACTCACAGAGATGTTGCAGCAGCGACACTGTAGCTTTTTTGCAGATGTCCTGAGTATCAGCAGCCACCAATAAGTCGTCGACGTATTGGATTAAAGCCGCACCAACCGGCAACCTAAACGCATCTAGTTGACCCTTCAAAGCTTGACTGTAAATCGATGGACTTTCACAGTAGCCCTGAGGAGCGCGTTTGAACCGGAAGCTACGTCCACCAAGAGAGAAACCGAAAAGGTCCCTACTCTCTTCGGCAATCGGGATGCTGAAAAACGCATTTTTCAAATCAATCACCGAAAACCATGAAGCAGTAGCTGGAATCAGAGTCAGTAGCGCCGTGATGTCAGGCACAACAGGGAATTGAGGAACCACAATTTTATTTACCTCCCGTAAATCGATAACAAAACGATAAACAGGCGGTTTGGTAGGATCAGTACGTTTAAGAATGGGCAGTACAGGACTATTGCACACGTTTCCCCGAGTTTCTTCAATGACATCTTTCTCGATCAAGTCATAGATGATCGCTAACAAAGCTCGTTCACCATCAAGTGAGATACGGTATTGGGGAATACGTGGCAATCGCACATTCGATTTCAACTGAACAACATAAGGGGAGATATCAAGTAGGCCCACATCATTTGGACCCGTCGCCCACAAAGACGCGGGAAGAGAATCCAATTCCGGTGGAAGCTTATCAAGAGACAAGTACATGGGAGAGACTACTCTCTCTCCTAACGTAAGCTTTACACCCGCAGGAGAACAATACAAAGTTGCATACAAACGTTTAAGCAGATCCAGACCCAAAAGATTTTCACCACAACCAGTAGACAAAATCAATGGAGCTTCGAGCTCACGAGGCCCAATTTTAAGGGGCAAAGGGCGCGAAACTGGATTGCTAACGGGGGCGCCAGAGAATCCAACAGAAACATTTGTTAAGCCAGACAAAGGTGCGCCAGGGAGTTTCGAATGCATGATAGAACTTTTCGCTGCACCAGTGTCCAACAGAAAAGGCTCAACGACGCCCGATGTAGCAACTGCGACGTAAGGCCCTCTCTGATCAACCGGAACTGATACCACTCCCTCTCCTTGTCTTTGGCTGTCCTAGTAATTACTATCGTCAGTTCCCTGATCGACGTAATAATCGTCTACATTGTACTGCGCAGATCGTCCTTGCGATGATCCACGTTGATCGAAACAGTTATTAGAATTTGATGAATGGTCAGAGCGATCATTCTGAGCACCACGACCCCTACCACGCGATGCGTGCTGTGCACCACCACGACCTCCTCTAGACGAATTACCACCACTACGGTCATTTAAAGCAGGACAATTGAATTTAATGTGTCCCTCCTGTCTACAATAAGCACATTGATTGTACCCTAACGAAGATCTTTGGAAAGAGGAATCATTACGCGACTGCGATCGATTCGATTGCGACTGCGATCTATTCTGCTGAGGCGCATTCTGATTAGAACGCGGCGGATATGCTTGTTGTAACAACACTTTAGTTTTCAGCTCTTTCGTTTTTTTATCGGCACGGTCATTTTCCTCTTTTTCTCTATTCTCATAATATTGTGCCGTAGCCAATATCTGAGCTGAGGTAGAGACAGCCCACGCACTCTCTGAATTCTTTAATTTAGTGCACAAGTCGGGCAATAAGTTCGATACGAATTTATCTACAAACAACCTCTGTCCACCCTCAGTACCCATATCCTGCCCACTATGATCAACGAATGTTTCCTCGAACCTCGTAAAGAAGTCTGAAACACTCTCATCTTTCTTCTGCTTACAGGCTGACAACTTGTCCCAATTGACCTTCATAGCTGGCATAAGCGTTTTCATTAATGTAATGATTCGTTGGGGAAGAAGTTCAATCAACTGATCGGGTTTAGTAGCAGCCACTTGTCCAGCGTCTGCCGCTGTAATGGCAGCCCAATCACCACCTAATTCATTCGCGTGATCTTGGTGACGAATCTTGGCCCATACCGGTTGCGGTACGATATTACCAAACAACATGTCGATATCGGCCAGATTCATTATCGTAGCATCCACAAGCTGCGATAATTCTTTGTAATACCCCGCAGGATTTTTGCGAGGATCAGGCAAAGTTTGTTTCACCTGAAGCACTTCCGATCGTTTCCAAGGGAGGTGTATCCACACTCTCTGGAAATGTGCCGCCACTGGAGCATTAACATTAGTATTATCAGCGGGTATCCAAACTGGCGGAACTTCACGCATAGGATATTGGCCAGACCCATCTCCTTTCTCAATGTCCTCAACGAACAATGCATGAGGAATAGGAGCGGGACGAAGAGATAGCAACCGCTCAATAGCACGTCGGACATTAGTGTCGACTATCAGTCCACTTGCGAACTGAAGCCGAAGTTCGGACAGGGCGGACAGCACCTCGTCAGGCGCAACGGCCACTATCTGATCATGTAAGAACTTGCACATTTCATCAAACACATACCTCTGAGTAGGTATGTTGAATTGATCAAACGTTTCGAGGACAACACGTGGTGGATTTCTAACAGGGTTTATCATCCAACCCATCGCCATATTGTATAGCGCAACACGTTCTCTATTACCAGGAAGCTGACTACGTCTCTGAGGACCATCAGAACCAGCAGACCCAAAAACAGGTCCGAGCGACTGAAAGAAGTTTGTCGCAAGGGGAGAATCACGATTACGAGTAGAGGGAGAAGAATAAGACACAGGACTAACAAGAGAAGGAGTAGAGACATTAGCAACAACAGGGGTTAACAACACAGGAGTAGTAGCGGGAACAGGAGTATGTGGAAGCGGAGGAGCAGTAGGAATAGAACCAGGCAAAGGAGCAGGAACAGTCGGAAGAGCGGGTGCAGGTTGAGGAACAGGTGGAGGAATAACAGGTGGAAGAACAGGTACGGCAGGGACCACAGGAGCTGCGATACCCTGTACGTACGGAGGTGGCGACTTCATAAGATAGGACATTAAAGAATCCTCGACTGCCTCTTCCTTCTTATCCGACTCCGTAGGCAAAGCAGGATAGCATTTGTCTATGGACATACGCTGTAGCCTCTCAAACACTTCCTTATCCTTATCCTCCTTATCACGCTGAAACTGCTCAGCTTTCTTCACTATAGTAGCAACATTATCTCGCTCACTGCGTTTATTTTGTCTGATTTCTTTCTGTCGAGCTTCTTTGCGCCACAACCGAAAGGCATCAAACATGGCCGGCCTAGATTTGCGTTCGAACAACTTTATTTCCAAATTATCTAAGATCGATGCTTCGAAGCTACCGTGAGGTGGCCAGCGAAGATCGCCGTCTTTCTTTGTATATTTTATCCAATAATCGTTAAAAGCAATCGGGCCTAGCCCATGTTTGCTATATAAATCATAAGTAGGAGTTCCAACCGGAGGTATCGGACACGAGTCCTCCAGCAGGGAATCCGCACCACAAGGTCTAAAGCAACTGAACAAAGTACTACGACCAGGCATCTTGCACACTAGCCGAGTTTCACAAACTTCAAGGGTTACGGGATTTCGGGATTTACCAAGTCCCAGCAAAGAACAAAACCCTCGGTTTTTGGCGGCTGCAGTCGTCAAACAAATACAACAACAACAAAGTACGCTAGCAAAGTGTCACCGACAAAAACACTCACACAGCGTGTACAACAAAAAACACTAGTGTTTACAACAAAGACACTCGCTAAAGTGTCTACAACCAAGAACTCTGGGAGCGACCCACAAATACTTAACTCAAAGAACAATGGCGTCCTCAGGAAGGCCCGTCAATCGTCTCGCTATACCAAGGTCTACGCCAGGCGCCAAAACAGGTCTACAGTCAGGGCAGCAGTCCGTCGCAGCCGTTAGGAGGCGGGAATCTTCGCGGGAAAAGTCTTCGGGCCACTTATTTCGACAACAGGATCGATGAAGCGGGGTGCACCTTCCCTCGGAGATTTCACACGAAGTTCCTCACGATCGTCGGGCTTGGACCGGTACCACTGATGCAGCCCCCACGTTGGGCGCCAACTGAAGGACTGGGTTCTTTTGGACCCAGCGGTGCCAGGGCACAACACCTGAAACCTTCGTGGGTAACCTGCTCCGGCGTACAAGTCACAGAGACACGGGACACTTCCTTCGGCGTCAAAGAGTCAAGGTTTATTTACTGCAGGGAACACAGAAGTCACAGGAAGTACATCGAGTGTAGTTCGGGGAGACTGCTTCAAATTGTATTTGTGGTTCGCTCCTTTTATACAGTTCTTACCCATAGGATAACATGATACACAATAGTTTACAACCTGGTTCCCACAAGTCGCTCTCAGAGGGGTCGTTTTAGATCACTTTGAAACACACAAAGTCCGGAACATAAGTGCGGAAACATTTGGCGGTTCCCAACTGTAAAAACCCATCTTCCCACCATTAGCACATTCCAATCAGCAGTAAAGTAGATCGAAATAGGAACGAAGACAGGTGCAGAGGAAGACGGAGACAGTGGGGAGATCGGAAAAGGGTGTAAAAGGGGAGTGTCGAGAAGCACGAGATACAGGCATCAAAGGGATGTGCCTAATGAGATGCACGGCTGAGACAATAAGCCCGTACTGTAAGATGAGCCTCGAGCGGCGTCATCTGCCTTACAGCAGCAACCCCCTTGTCATAAAGACACTTTCAAAGAACATGTGTCTTCCGCAAATATCTTGGGAGTCCCAGGGTCGCGAAGCGGACAGCATCCGTTCGCTGGCTACTTGAGGGCAAGAGACAAAATGGATGCCGTATCTAAGATGGAACCCGTGGGTACAGATGAGAAACCCACATAACAAGCGAACGGTTTAAGTTAGCACAGCGAAACTGCGCACACTTACTAAACTCGTCATTTGCGGTTCATAGATACTAGACTCGACCATATTCGTGCGAGTCGAAAACATCACTTACAATTGTCACGGAACCTCAAACTGGAGGAGGAAAGCTGTGAGATCCCCAGTGAGCCAAACGAATGGTCGCCTTGGCTGGGATCCAATAGGGCTCATCCCTGACGCAGCCAAAGGTAATATTGTCTATATTGCAATTCATGTTTGATCACTGAGTCCAAAACTGCAGAACAAATCGGCAGTAAAAAGGCCTAATTTGCAATAGACTCATACTTGTTGTAGATCTGTAGGAATTGTTGTGCATTGATGCATTCTTGTATAGTGCTTGTGACAGGCATATGGGGCATGCATCAGAGAGTCAGGCATGGCCGCACATCCAGCCCCAACATTAGCAGGGCACAAGGAATACTAAACTGTAGGCAAGCCAAAGTCCACTAAGGCACCCCTTTATTGTCTGCCACGTCTGTAGCCCTTTCTCCACGTCCTGGGGCAGCAGGTGTTTCCTCCGTAACCCACTGGTGCCTAGCTATCTTTACCGCAAGGGTAATACTGCATTGCTCTTGGGATGCCTGTATTCCTAGCTAGGACTTGAGTCTGCTCAGGTAATATGGGCAGCAGTCAACTCTTACTTTAGGGTTTGCAACCCGAATTATGCACCGTGTCCAGTCAGTGCTTTATTTACAACAGAAACATGTTTTGCAATTAAGACATATATGTGAATGAAAAACTGGAAAAACGAAAATACAGACGATCTGAGCACTTTTTGAAACAGAGAGATGATCCCCAAATATTCCTTTAGTGCTTTTGTAGTTTTGCCCTATAATGGTGTTCTTATGGCGGTCAATGAACCATGTTAGTCTATGGAGAGAGATCTCAGAAACTCAGCAGTTCTGAGCTTTTTTTTCTGGAGTTGAAGGAAATATTAAAAGTTTATGGAAGGGCTCTGAGCCATCTATCCTTTCTCTTTGTTTTTTGCAGCCCTAGGTTCAAGTATAGGTAGTTCATTTGGCCTGAGCCAATTCTGCAGCGCCAATGCGAAACCACCCAAGCCGCAAAGGGGTTACTCCTTGACTAAGGAGAAACTGAACAGCGCCTGCACTCCATGTGTGCCCAGTGTGCCTGGACCTCCAGGTTCTGCCTTGTAACTGAGAAGTCACCAGACACTGGCCAGGGACCAGCCATGACTTCAGCTGCTCCCAAAGTATTTTCAGATGCAAAGGGGTTCCAGAAAGGGGTGTTGGGCTTTGCGGTTCACGTCAAAGTATTCAAGGTGCCCAAGCAGGTGGGTGTTCAATGTTCTGATGGCACCCACTAAGTTGTTCAGCATTACATCTAATTTATAGCATAGGAAAAAAGCGGCAAACAGCATCTCAGCTACCTCATTAACTCTAAACTCTAAGCCCCAGAGGCTAAACCTTTGTCACTTTAGTATGTTTCACATTTTCTGTGCTTTACTGAATCTGAGAGTCCGACCAGATCCTTTATAAACAGCACCTAATGTAGATGGTTCTGAGGTCACCCTGACAAACCCTCATCTAACTGCAGACATCACATGAGTGTCATTTTGAAGTTTGCACCTGGTTACCATCAGATCCGATTCCATGGTAATAGCCATTCTTAATTGTGCATTTTGCGACTAGTTGCAATCAGGAAATGTTATGCACATGTGGTTACTGAACTGCATATGGGAAATCACTATTTGCAATTTCCTATTTTGCGCTTCCCAAAATGCGATGCCTCTCTTACATACTGAAAAGCAGTTTAGCATTTCTCCATAGCCTGAAATAGTGAATCGTACATTAAGAAATATTAGAACATTGGAATGTTGGGAGCTCCATTGAAAACAATAGAGTGCTCTGGGCTTATAATGGCTGGTATAAGCCTGGAGCTCCAACATTCCAATGTTTCTTTGTTCACAGCTCTGGCTGTGAACAAAGGCTTCAGGGAACCTGAGGGCATTCCAATCCCCTCACGCTCCCAAAAGGCTTTGTTTTTTTGTTAGAACATTCTGTCCTCTAGTGACAGAATGTTCTAATAGCCTTATAGCCCTTCGTAGATGGGCTATACCGCTATTAAAGTCCCTCTCCCTTGTTAAAGGCCCTCGCCTTCGGCTCGGGCCTTTAACGCTGGAGAGGGCCTTTAATAGCTGGTATAGCCTTCTACGGCGGGCTATAAGGCTATACAACTTCCCTTTGCACTTATGGCCCTAAATGTCTTGTTGTCCACTCTTCTACAAGAGCAACTTAATATAAATAATATATAGACCGTACATAATATTTGTGCCAAAAGTTTGGTATGCCTACCTCTATCCTTAGCACTGAGTTTTATACCCCATACACAATGATAGCCAGTTCTTCCAAACAGGCATCGCTGCATTTACATGCATTTCAAGTGTTTACAGGATATAGTTTCATAACCATGTAGCAGGAGACTTGTATGTACATAATAATAGTTCAATTAGTCTTCTATCAATATAAGCATCAACCTGTTGAAGAGCACTAGCTACTGCTTTTAAGGGCCTCTGACATGACCCGTTGATAAATTGCTTGAAAGGTTTACACCTACATATCTGTAATTTGATACAACTTCTTATTACATTCAATTCCATCTAACCCTAAACATTCTTCAGTCTAGTGCTTCTATTGTTAAAGACTGAAACTTTTGTATTGGCAGCATTGATTTTTAAGATGTGTCTTGACAATAATGATGAGATATGCTCAATTGTCTTTGAAGGACAGTGAGTGTTAAATCATATATTATAGTATTATCTTCATAGTTGATAGTATGGATCTCTTCCTGCCCCAACCTTTGGGGGGATAGCGTCTTACTTTACTGAGACAGTGGCATCGGAGATAAAACCTGAAAATAGTAATGTGCCAGGAGGCACCCTTGGCGGAGACCATTTGTTGTCAACATTTCTTAAGAGAAGCTTCCATTTTCACCCTTTTGTTCATGAATCTTCATGTATTCTAACAATTGAGTATATTTAAGGTCTACGGATTCCCATTTATCCACTTCCGCACATAACCTTCCCCTGGTGGGCAGACAAAATATTGAGTTGGAAATGTCAAGCTACAGAAATTTCAAGTCCTAAATATTGTGAGACAGAAATATCAACAGCAAGAATATCGTAGTCAAGAACATCGATTTTAAGGTAAGAAATATCATTTAAAAAAATATAGAAGTCAATAATATTGTTTGAAAAAATATATATGTTTAAAATATCGATTTTTAATTAGTGTTATGTTTTTTAGTACATATTTTAAATCTATGTGATGTATTCTTTATGTATCAAAATTGTTCATGTTTTTTAATATATGTATTACATTTTTAGTAGTTATCAATTTGATTTTAATTAAAATTTGTGTTTTTTAGTTCCGTAGCAGGCTGTGGGTTTAAAGGGGAATAGGGTGGGAAGTAATTTAATTGTAATACAGTATTTTTTTTTATTTATTAATGTTTATTTAATTGAGATTTTATAGTGTTTATTGTGGGAAGTAATTTAGTTTGAATTAATTATTAATTGGTTGTTAATTAATATTAATACATTGGTAATTAATGATAGTAATTGTGTAATTGTTTTAGGTGTGGGTTGTGGGGTGTATAGGGGTTAAGGGTGGGAAGTCATTTATTTTTAATTAATTAATAAGTTGTTAATTATTATTAATTAATTAATTAATTGAAAAGTAAATATGGAAATTGTGTAATTAATTTCAGGTGCTGGTAGTGTGGTGTATAGGGTAATGGGTGGAAAGTCATTTATTTTTGATTAATTAATAATTCGTTGTTAATTGATATTATTTAATTATTAAATTTTTGTAACTAATTTTAGGTGCATGTTGTGGGGTTTATAGGGGCAAAGGGTGGGAAGTAATTTATGTTTAATTAATTAATAATTATTTGTATATTCATATTAATTAGTTAAAAATTAAATATGGAAATGGTGTTATTAATTTTACGTGTGGATTGTGGGGTTTATAGGGGTAAAGGGTGGGTATTAGTTTATGTTTAATTAATTATTAATTAGTTGATCATTATTATTAGTTCATTAATTGATATTTAATAGGGTATTTGTTTATTTTTTGTGTGTGGGTTTACTTTTATGGGGTAAAGGGTGGGGAGTACAATAATTTTACTTACATTTTAATTAGTTGTTAAATACTAATAATTCTGTCATTTTTTTACAGTTTAATTTTAGGTGTGGGTTCTGGGGATTATAGAGGTAAAGTGTGGGAAGTTAAATATTTTGTATGTGTTTTAATTTGTTTTTCAATTAATATTTCTTTAATTGGTAATTAATTATGCTAATTATAGAAATACATTTTTATATTTAGATGTGGGTTGCGAATTGTGTGGTGTTATAGGGTATGAAATAAAAAACCTAAAGGTATGTAATAATTAACTTTATTGTTTCTAAATATTTTCAAATAAAAAATATGTATGTTTGAAAATATTTTTTTTTATTCAATATTACATTTGTAGGTATTTGGCATATGTATTTAAAATTATAATATGTTTTTATTTAAACAAAAATTAAAATTAAATATATTAGTATTTTAATTTTTAACATATTTAGATAATTTCTTATTTATTTTGTTTTTAAAATATGTTGTTGTTGTTAACATTTTGTTTGTTTTGAATCTTGAACTGACTGGAGTGGGAATAATAATTGTTACCCCTCTGCAATCCAAAACTTTCCCTGCTGTTGCACTGATTGGAGTGGTAATAGTAAATTGTACCCCTTCCCTACTGTTGGAGTGACTGGAGTGTATATAGATATTATAACATTTATAGAATTTTAAAATTATAAAATAAATTTAAATAATAGTTCATTAATTGTTTCAAAATAAATATATTTGTATTAAATATTATGTATGTGTGTTCAACTTTTTTAAATTAAGTTTATTTGTTTTATTTGCTAAACTGTATATTAAATCTAATTTTTTATTAGTTTTATTATTTAATATATTTAATATTTATTATTTTATATAAATATATAAAGATCAATATTTTGTACAACTATATTTTTGACATTGATATTTTTTTTCTTGATAGGTTTGTACTTACTTGTTTAAGTATAGGGAGTCAATATATTTGCATTCTATATTTTTACCTCAATGTTTTTTACAACTATATTTTTGAGGTCAGTATTCTGTCAGTGAACCCCTTCCTCTGTCGACCAGGTCAAAAGCTGTAGTAAGGTTTATTTATGCCACATATAACAACAACCATTTTTGTATAGCATACTTTGCCATCAGCATACAGGATAGCATGAAGGAAAGGTAACTTATTTATTTTTTCTAAACCCACATTGTTCTGGAAGGATATTATTTTCCTCCATCCATGTTCGAAGGGGGTCTAGAAGTATTTGACAAACATTTTAGCAGTGATGTTCATCAGGACAATCAACAGAATTTTTAGGGTTAATATTTTACCCATTTTATTCTGATATCTCCTCTCCATGATTGAGAAATAGATACCTTGGTTATAACATTTCCAAAAATTGGCCCCATGCTCAATGACTGGCATTCTGCTTTAATACTGATAACTATGCCATCCGGTCCCTCTGCTCTTGAACTTTTTATTGATTTCACAATTCCTTCTATCTCCATAGTAGTTGATGGTGCAGGCAAATTATCTGCCTGATATAGCCCACACATAGCTATATACTCTAAACTTGTTTGTGTCATTCAACCCTTACATCTCTTCTCTCATTTTCAATTATAACATTTCTGGGGCTATATAAACCCTTAATATATTGTTTCACTTTTTTCCGTGACTGGCACAGTTGTCAACTGTTTTCTTGACAATATAATCTCAAAAATGTTTTATGCTGTTAACTTTTAGTGTCATTGCTATTTTTATTCAGAGTTTTTCCTTTTCCTGACATTTGCATTCTCTCACCCTTTAATGAAGTTCAGACCCGTATTTCTTAATTGCGCTCTTCCTTTAACCATACAGGAGCTTAAACGCTATCCTTATTTGTTTATTAAGTTTACTCCTAACCCATGGTAATTCCATGTTACTCCATTTAAACTAGTGCTTTTATTCTGATAATACATTCTTGTTAGAGCCATTTATTTTATTTGCGTGCTAAAATCATTATAAACATAAAGGATCTCATCTGCGTCAACAGAGTTTACCAAGAAAGTTGTATTGGCTAATTGTTCCAAACTTTACACTTGCATTTTGTTTGGCCCAATTTAGTAGTTTTTCCCAGGGGCTTAGCTTAAAGGGGTGTTTCGGTTGTTACACCCCCTAATAAATGTATTCTATAGTAAATAGCTTGGTAAAGGTATTTTAAGTCAGGTATTGTGAGGTGTTTGTCAGAATTCAATTTGTATTTTAATATACACATGCAGACAAAAATACACTTACACACACACACCCATCTCTGTTTTAAAGGTCTTAAAATGGTTATTGGGGAAATATTACGTTTTAACTACCCATCACATACTGCACTCCCCTCCCTTCCTTCTGCTCCTGAAGTCCCTCCATGCCCTGGTTCTCAAATAATGTATTTTAACCAGCATGACTGTTGGAACATCTGAAGCTCTAACTCTCTTAATCTTATTGACTAAGCTACTCCCCTGGATTTTCCCTTGTTATTTGCAAATATCACCCTTTCTGCAGATGGTCCTGTATTTGTGTATTGAGCTAGATCACAAATGTAATTGGACCCTGATCACTACCACATAGTTCACCCACTTGAATATCTTTTATGATGTATAGGAAATAGGTAGGTATTGTTAAGTAGTCAATCAAGGGTGATCTTCTCCCATTATCAAATGTGTGCATTGCTGGTTGGCCACCTTGACTACAGTTGAGTAATATTAAGTTAAATGTTTTTAATGTCTGGCAATTTCCCCCCATCTGTCTGTCTTGGAGGACTTTAGAATCTCTTAATGGTTCTCCAATTGTTCATACATTTCATTAAGAGCACTATCTTATCTATGCTGTGTTTTTCCCTTGAAATCTACCATCAAAAGAAGGTGAAATCCTATGCTGTCCACTTCCACTTCATTCAATAAGCCTCTTAAGGAGATTAGGCATCTAAAATTCATTTTCTTGACTGTTTGGCAGATAGATATTTATTAATATAATTTGGCAAGTTAGTTGTATCTATTTATATTGTTTCTTTCGTTTTTGCACATACTACAGTTGTTAAATAGTCCACATTTTAGAAATTATCTGAACGACATCTAGATGAAGTGATATGTTTATTACAAACAATAATCCACTTCCAGGTAGTCCTTGTTGGCCTTACTAGACCTGGCATTAGTCAAGAACTTTTGGTTTTATTAAAATATGTATAATATACTTGCCTTTAGGCACTTTGAGCCACCTATCTACATCCATTGGTCTGTTGTGTCATTCACATTTTGCTTCCGTCCACTGCATCATATAGCATGGGGCAGTGGGGCAGTTTACTTAAGACACTAATTAATTTCACAAGGAGCACATCCACTCACAAGCTAGATCCCTTCAGTGACTGTGTTTTAGATTTTACTCTAAAATGACTTCCGTGTTGCCTTTGTTTTTAGAGTCTGGTGTGATAGCAGGATGCTTCTGATGCACATTCCATCTTTATCAGATCCCATCTCCTGCCAACGATGTTGTAAATTCCTTATAGAGTGTTTTGATTTTCTAGCTGCTGCTATTTCACACCATACCAGATTGCGTAAATGTGGATCATGTGTGTGTGCCAAGACATAGGCCTGTCTCACGGATTGTAGTCTTGTTGATCCGGCAGTGGTGCTCAACGCGCTACCCTCATAGTGGTGGAAGGCTACTCCATTCAACAAGAGTTAAGTGTGGGGGTGGCAGCAACATGTGTAGTTATCAGTAGTAGTAAACAGGCACTGTTTAACCTGTGTCACTAAAGTGAGGCCTACAGACTTATTCACCCTTTTAAAGTTCTGCTGTTGTGTGCATAACTCACCCTTGGTCTACATCAGTTAGATATAGAGCACTGCAGAGTGCGTGGGTGGTGTCTCTGCACTTGATGTGTAAGGGGCTGGTAAGAGTACAATACAGGGATAGAGCAATTTTGTGCAGTGCATGCATGGTGAGTGTATGAACTGGGTGGATGTAGATCAGAGAGGAATATATTACATGAGAGATGTAGTGCTGTGCAGTTTGTGTCCAGTGTAAGTATGTGCTGTGTGTATGTGCGCTTGTGAGAAGTACAATACATGAAAGGTGAAGTGTTGTGCAGTGCGTGCATTGGGAATGTGTGTACTGGCAGTGTGTGTGTTTGCAAGTAGCTCACCGTGGTACAACACAGAAAAGCACAAGTACTGAGCAGTGAGCACAGAATGAATTTGTGGGCTGGATTTATGCATGCCTATAATGGCCCAATGCATGAATGTAACAGTAGTGAATAGTGTATGTGCTATGTCAATACCCTGAGCGCAAGTGTGTCTGTAATAATACATTACATGGAGGACCCTGGGTTCCATTTTGGGAAGCCCAGAACTGCCTGGGGAAGACATGAGGAATGTCCCCAGAAAGATTTGTGTATTGCTGCATTCCTGTGAGCTGGATGGGACACACTGTAGAAAGTGAGAGAGAGAGAGAGAGAGACCCCCCATGTAAACTTCAAATGGTGTTCTTTGATTCAGCCATAGATGACAAGGAAAGACCCTGGACACATCTCAGGAAAAAGATGGGGCTGATAAGGGAATCATAAAGAGCAGGGCTGGGAGCACAGGATCAACCTTTAGATGCGCATATCACTGTGGCTGACATCCAGGAGTGAACTCTAGTCACTAACATTGCCTGTGTGGGGGACTGTCAGCTTCAAGGTCTCTCCTACTGTGACAGGCACCCTTTGACGAGGATGTAGAGAAACAAATGTGTATATTTCAAAAAAATCAGAGCCCCATCAGAAAACTTCATAGACCCAGACCCAAAATGAAATTAAATGAACTGTAAGAAGAGGAGGTTGAACCCCCAAACACGAATCATCTACCAAGCAGCTAGATGGGCTCCATGAGAAAGGTAAGCTGTGCAAGACTTCTGCCTCTGACCAGGACTGGGGGCCAAGGCCTAATAGTTTCCATTCTGGGTGAGGGGACATCACCCAGGGAAACCACGACCACCCGCTCTGGAGCCTGGAGCACCGGAGCCTGCCTGCTTGCAAAGAGTAGTGTGCCCAGTGAGGAGAGCGTTGGAGGAAGCGAGGTCCAGTGGGGACCTCAACCAAGTAGACTCTCTCTGCGAGGTGTGAGGAGACAGCTACTGCACTGATTGGATTGTTGGCCTTGTGCAGATTCCAGTCGTTGACCCCCATTTGCCAGGAGAGGGCCGTCATGAAGATAGTCATGAGCAGAGTCCTGTGTGGGATGAGTGAAGCTTTGTGTGCCTGTAGCGGTGACCCGGTATGCCAGGAGGAGCTGTAGTGAATGTTGTTGCCAGGTTCAAAGGACTGAAGTCTGAGGGGAGCCTAGCCACGATCCCGTATGCCAGGAGAGGTCGCTGTGGTACAGACTACCACATTGCCAGTAGTGCCGTATGCCAGAAGGCGCTGCTGATTCCTAAGTGGTAGCGAAGATCGGGCATTCGCCCGAGACATGTGAGCTGTGAACCATAGGTTACCACAAAGCAAGGAGGATTGAGTCAAAGCTGTCCCTATGAAACTTAGGAAGTCGCCGTTGTACGTGGTTATGGGCCTATAGGGCCCATAGGGATTCACTGCTGAGGGCGCTGCAGTGCCGAGACACTTTTGACTATTGCATTATGGCCTTCTAGTTAGCATTCCCAGGATGTGACCACCGGTGATGGTGAATAGCCCCTACCACATTATGAAAAGAGTGGTGGAATAGGGATTTCCTAGCGAAACACTAGAGCCCCACCTCAAGGGGAATGTGTTATTGTTTATATACGTTGTAACATGGTATTGAATGTGTAGAGTTAGAAATAAAATACTTTTTTAAATTATAAAAATAAGTATTTGACTGGACACTGATTTACTTGACAGAGCTGTGCACTCTTTCAATTATGAGTAAAGTTCACTGACCTATATTCACACATCCGTTCCTAGGAAGACTTGGTCTGCTCGGCCTTAGCTACAACGGAGAGTCAAATACAGAAGGAGTACCTGGCCCAGTTACTCAGGATCCATAGTAGGTTGAGTCCCAGGACATCAGGAGTAAAAATGCTTCAACACCCACAGTAGGGCTCAGTAAACCCTGAGTGCCACATGGCTCACTGAAAGGGATTCTGACAGTGTCTTTTTGAAACTGTTTTGTATTAGGTTATCCTCTGCTTTCCTTGCTTTCACTCAATCTCTCTATCTTTCTTTCTTCTTGCCTTCTTTTTTGTCCTCTTTCATTCTTGCCTTCTTTCATTCTTTTTCTGTCTTGCCTTCTTTCTATCTTGCGTCTCTTCTTTTTTTGTTTCTTGTTTTCCTTCTTCTTTCTTTCATTTCTTCCTTCTTTGTTTTCTTCCTACTTTCTTGTCGTCTTTTTCTTTCTTGCCTTCTTCCTTTCCCTTGCTTTCCTTCCTTCTTTCTCTTTTACCTTTATTCCTTTTTATTGCATTCTATCTTTCTTGCCTTCTTTCTGTCCTGCCTCTCTTCTTTCTTATACATCTTCTTTCTTTCCTTCCTTCTATCTTTCTTTCAAACCTTTTTCCTTCCCTTTCCTTTCTTTCTTTCTTTCTTTCTTTCTTGGAGAAAACTTAAATGAAGAGCTCCCTTAATGATTAAGTTAACCCTTCATTTTTTATCTTCTCCCATTTTAAAGTGTACAAGTAGCAGTGCTCTTGCTCCCAGTGGCCAGTAGACACTGTGCCATATATGAGTGACAAATACAGTAACTGTGAAATGGTGAAGAAACATATTTCTATGAAACATTAGGTCAATCTTTTTCTCCACTTTCAATTATGTCAATTACGTCTTAATATTTAATGATATGAGCTACAGTAAGTTCTGCCCGGGGAAACAACTGCTGAGCAAAACCTAACTAATAGTACAATGTATCTATCCCAAATAACACAAAATGTCAATGAAAGGTCTCATAATTGTTTAAGACAGGGATAAAAGTCAAAAAGTAAAAAATGCACCACAAACGATGAATCAGTTTTTTCAAAATGTATATGATATTTATAATAGTCAAATTTATAAATGGCTGTTGTATACACACATGTTATGACAAACAACAAGATAGTGAGGTGACTTTGGTGAAACCCGAAAGGGTTGCTGCAGAGAGCGAGGAAAAGAGCTTGGTACTGCCCACGTGAGACACTACTGGAGGTGAGACCCAAAGATAGTAAGATGAACAAACTAGTCTGTGTCACCACATTTAACACCAGGAGCCATGACATCAAGAACGTCATTATGAAATACTGGAACCTTGTGGTCTCTGAAATAGACATGACTGAAAACCCCATGTTTGCATTTAAGAGGGGTAGAAATGTCAAAGATGATGTGGTTTGGTCCTTCTTGGAGATCCCACATGCATCTGACATTAGAATGCAACTAACCCTCCCCCATTAGTGGGCCATTTGAGATACAGTCACTGTAAAGCATGTAAGCTCAAAATAGAGGGTAGCAAATTCACACACAAGGGACTTACCCACTTACTACTACACCAATTTCAACAGCTCTGAGGTGATCTCTGCAATTGCCTGTCCATGTGATAAGATATATGTTGGGCAGACGAAACAAAAGGTGAAAACCAGGATTTTACAACACTGCATTAGGATTCGCTTCCAAGTTCAGGGTGCCTCCCTGACTGAACACGTCCTTAAGGCGGGCCACCCTATAGAAAGTTTGAAATGGTGGTTCTTATGAGAAGATACCCCATCACCCGAGTGGAGGTGACATTTCCTCCATACTGAGTAAGAGAGAGTGCAGGTGAATACACATTCTTAACACGGTTGAACAGGGCCTTAATGAATTTGAGGAGACCAACTGACAAATGGGTTTGATTAACTACTCATAGTACGCCTTACTCACGCAGTGGTCTCCACATGTGTTATCTAGTGCTCTTTGATGGATCATTCTGGTCTATATTACTTAAGAACATTATGTACAATATACTCCTTTTTATTTCCATTTGATTAATGCACTTTGCCTTGGTACATGTAATGATACTAACCGGTTAATTTAATTAATGCTTCTTTTTTGTTTCGCCCATGAAGTGCAGTCACTTATCAATTCTATTGCTAGGAACTAAATTGATTTTCACCTTGTGTATATTTATTGCTTTGTTGAAAATGTCACTCTTGCTAAAAACGTTTCTTTCAAGAAACATCCTAGATGGCATCAATTGTATAATTTATCATTACTTACCATAATGTAACATACTGTTCTGACTATTCAATGAAATGTTACTGTTATTGCAAAGGCATTCAACCTTTCTAATATTGTTAACCATCATTCGCCTTGCTAATATCAGTGGTCGTATTATTGTTATTGTAAAGGTTTCCACCTTTTTAATAGTGTCAAACATCATGCGCCTTGCAATATCACTGGCTGGTATATTTACACAATTTAATTTTATGTGATGAGGTTCCTTTGTTCTACTTCAATTCAATCACTGGGTGTATTTGCTTGCCATTATTTGCAATCTCAATGTTTTGTGTCTTTAAAGGAGGAGATTACTTGAGCACCATAAATAGGCTGTGGGGTTTTAGGTTTAAACCTATAATAACTGATAAAAACCCACTGAAAGAAAAATAGCCCTCACCGGTGAAAACATATAAACACTGAAAAAACACCTGGACAACCACAAACTAAATGCCATTCAAAGAAAGGAAAAAGAGAGTGAAAGAGTATTTTTTTTCTTCCTGAAGGGGTTAATACAATGTAACTTAGTTATACAAGCTAGAAGTAACATTATTCTGCTTGAGGTTTGTTCTTTAGAGATGCCACTAAAATATTGTTTCTTCTTCCTTTTACTTTTTCAGTTGTGTGGCCTTTGGTCTAAAGATGCAGGATTTCGTTTTATGTTTTAGGTCTAGTTTAACTATTTTATAAACTATATAGAATCAGGAAATATCAAACTAATATTTGATATTTTGGCTGCATTTGATTCTTTCACTGATAGGTAAAATGGCTGGTTTCATAAACATCTTTCCTAATATGTGTCATCACATTTACCCACAGAGAATGGGTAAAAACCCTTAATACATCAGGCCATAGTTTTTAGTGGATCAGTATTGATAGTAGGTGAATTGCCAACACCTCAGGCTTTAAACATTCAATGCAAGGTATAGTGGCAAGTATATATACCACCAAGCATCTGGGATAGTGGTGAAAACATGACACCAGACTTTTGGAAAACATGGAACACAGTCTCACTTGTAATGCTCTGCAAAAAGGTTCTTTCCAAGTTCAGCAAAGACTGGAGTGATATTGTTTGTATTTGCAGTGACTCAGCTACTTATATAAAAAAGTTGTGTGCTGACCTGTCAAAATTGATAACCAAGCTGAAGTGATTCCCTGTAAGAGATCCTTGCCACTTGTTAGATGGTATGCTGAAAGCATCTTTACAATCTTCAGAGTTAATGAGGGATGCTATTGACTTTTTAGACCATTCTGGTGCACTGTTTTCTTATGCTAAGGAACTAAAATGCAAATATTTATAATTTTGTGATTTATGTGGCATCAAAGAAAGAGTCATCCCAACTGTGTCCCTTAGCTGATGGTTCTCAGCCCAAGGGGCTATGAATGCTGAGAGGGCCTTTTCACAGAAGTTTACATAGGAAGAAAGAGCAAGCGCACATGAAACAAAGACTCACTGAAGAAATATTGTATGGTGTACTATAAAAAGATTAATTTGCAAAAATCTATTTGGACCTCATATACACTATAAGTACACTGTCTATAAACCATGTTCTTTCAGTGCAGGAAGCAAGCAATAATAAAAGCAAAACGTTCCATAAACACCGGAAAAACACTTTTTCTGTTGTTTTTAGTGGCGCGAAAATGTGTAACCACCAGAATTTACCAAAAATAGAAACTGAAAACAGGAAAGCCTAACCATAAATAAATCAATTATCAGGCACTGTAACACATAATCATGTTTGGATCGCTCCTCCATGTTTTACCAAGCATCACTTAACCCGGTTTGCATACATCTTTACAAGACACGTGTCCACTCTCTGACACGTCAGCTGTAAACTGACAGGCCTGCTGCGTGCAAGCTAATGCAGCGTCTGCCTCGATCACTTAATCACTGCTCCAGTCAATCACGGGCCCCCTAGCACATCCAAAGAACGCGGCCATTCACTGCTGATCGTCGGAAGAGGGAAGTCTTGACGTATGGCTTTCCGTACATATTTTTAGTGCTCGCAAAGCAAAGCAAAGAGCCCTTTCGTAGGGGTTTAAAAATGGAGCTTGAAATTCCACACAGCTCGTGCGTGTTGATTTCCTAGGTCCATTTTGATTGGGCTTTGCGTGCGTGCTGTTTTTAACAGAACACGCAATAGGCCATAGGCGGTCGCGTAGCTTTGCCTATGGCCTATTGGTGTCTGTTACGCGCACCAAAGCCCATATGTCTTCAATTATCGCGGCCAGATACGGGCACGATAATTGAAGACATTTGCCTCGCACTGGCGCGCGTGCACCACTCTCGGGTGCTTTTTTTTTTCAGGACCTTTCCCCAGCGCCCGCCCTCCCCCACCCGTCCTATCCTTCAGTCCACGGGCAAAAAAACTGTGTTAGAGACAGAGCACGGCAGCAGCGAGGAGAGCGCCTGCGGCGCACAGCAGACAGGGCACCCCGGCACTCCAGCCCAAAGCCCAGGAGCCGAGGTGGCGGCCCCTTCCTTTCCTGCCTCCGAGAGCCACGCAGACAAGCTGTATACATGTGCCTGGCCATGTCCTGTCCTCAGGGTTACTTGTATCAGCCCTGGGCATCCCTGGCACTCTAATCGTGCCCGACGTACAGCACCAGCGTAATCTCGGAGTCCCGGACCGATGAGCTGGGCCGCTCCTCCTCGGGCTCTGCCTTCTCACCCTACTCCGGATCCACTGCCTTCTCTGCGCCCTCCCCGGGCTATGGTTCGCATCTGCCCTACAGCTTGGACCCGGCAGCGGTGGTGGCTGCCGCCTTCACCGCCTCCTACGTGGTAAGATGACTGACTGACACCTTTCAAAGCCTATCTTATCTTGCGTTCGAAGCGCCAGTTGTGACCCTGGGAACATCCAAGCTGTTTTCACACTTATACACTACTCTAAGACTCTGATCCCAGATTTCTGTATACCGGCTCAGGAACTTGCGAGCGTCTACTGCCAACTGGGATAACACACCACCGGAATAGTGTGTTCCATTGTATATAGTGTGCTACTTGTAACCCTGGGCAAACTCCAATCCGTGCATCTTTTTCTGATTACCCTGAGACCCCAGATACAGCTCGGACCCGGCAGCGGTGGCGGCTGCCGCCTTCACGTGGTAAGATGACTGACTGACACCTTTCAAAGCCTGTCTTATCTTGCGTTCGAAGCGCCAGTTGTGACCCTGGGAACATCCAAGCTGTTTTCACACTTATACACTACTCTAAGACTCTGATCCCAGATTTCTGTACACCGGCTCAGGAACTTGCGAGCGTCTACTGCCAACTGGGATAACACACCCGCCGGAATAGTGTGTTCCATTGTATATAGTGTGCCACTTGTGACCCTGGGCAAACTCCAATCCGTGCATCTTTTTCTGATTACCCTGAGACCCCAGATATCGGTATACTATGTTAGGAATATTTAGAAGTCCGGTACTGCTTCTGACTGACACGGGGACACTCTGCTTTTCTAAAACAAATATTTTCCTGTGCACAAGGCGCCTGCCAATACTGACCCTGGGAAAATCCAAGACGTTTCATGCTCACCCTTTACCCTGAGACCTCTTATATCTGTACACCAGCTGAGGAACGTGAGAGTCTGCAGCTAACGGGGATCCCTCGCCCATTCCAAAGCGTTTGTTCCCTCGCGGACAGTGTGCCACTTGTGACCCTGGGCACTCTCCAACACTTGCAGACTTACACACTACCCTGAGCTCTACAGATCCCACATATATCTTTGTAGCAATTCAGAAACTTGTGACAGTGTGGAACTAATGGGCCCCCCTTCACCCATAGCAAAGTGTTTGTTCCTTTCTGGACAATGTGCCCTGTGTGAACCTGGGCACACTACAACCCTTGCACACTACCCTGAGCTCCACAGATCCTACACATCTATGTACTAGGCCAGGAACTTGCCAGAGCCTGCTGCTAATGGGATCCCTCACCCATTCGAGGACGTTTATTCTCTTGTGTACAATGTGCCCGCCATGTGTGATTGTGAGCACTTCCCAGTCCTTTCAGTGCTGCTTGTTATAACTTTAGCTCCACACTACTCTACAGAAAGAAGCTGGAAGAGTCACGGCATTGTTTGCATTCCTTACGGGCCACGTGACACCCTGTTGCTTCACTCCCCTCTGCCCGCCCGCCCAACCTCCCTGGACCTTCCAGCTGCAGGGGAAGGGGCTTTCTGCCCCTGCAGGCTTCTGCTGTCTCCCGGTCCCTTTCTCAAGTGCTTTCAATGGAGAATTTGCAGTGTATGTACCTGTTGTGAGCTCAACCGCTGGCAGTGCTTGCCTTATCAATAACATTGCTGTGATCCTTAGAAATGCCAGCCCCCTTTCCCTGCATTGAAGTCGGGTAGGCGCTCCGCATCTTCCGATACTTACTCCCCAGAATATATGGCACTATCTGTCCCATTGAAGATATAAAAGCCGCTGTGGCTTTAAAGCGTCAGTACTTGTTTCATCTGGAGTATCGCTGATACTGCCCAACTGAAAGACACCTTTTGAAGCACTTCGCAAAATGTGCATGAACAGCAGTACACATCGCCCAAACATAAACACCACAGCAATTAACTATATTTTATTGCCTTGTACTGTATTTAAACACAGAGGGGCAACATATCCGCACCTGTGGGATCAAGGTCAGTAAGGGGTGGGGATACAGTTAAAAACAACTGTAAACGAAATGTTAAGCACAAGTCCCTGTAGCAGATGCCTTAGCCCATTTAGCTACCAAACTATGTCTGTGTGTCTGTATCTGTGTGTCTGTGTATCTCTGTGTGTCTCAGTCTGTGTGTGCGTGTCTGTCTCTATGTGTGCGTCTCTCTTTATGTATACGCCTCTGTCGCTGTGTGTGCGTTTCTGTGTCTGTGTGCATGTCTCTGCGTGTGTTTTTGCTGTGTGGGCGTTTCTCTATCTGTGTCTGTGTGTGCATCTCTATGTGCGTGTTTCTGTCTCTCGGTGCACATCTCTGTCTCGGTGTGTGTGTCTCTATCTGCGTGTATTTTTCTGTGTGTGTGTCTCTATCTCTATGTGTGCGTCTCTATATGTGCATTTGTCTCTGTAAGTACGCTTCTTCTCTGTGTGTGCATCTTTGTTTTTATGTGTGTATCTGTCTGTGTGTGCGTCTCTATACGTGTGTCAGTCTCTATGTGTGCGTGACTGTCTGTGCGTCTCTGTGTGTATGTTTCTATGTGCGTGTCCGTCTCTCTGTGTGCGTTTTTGTGTGTTTGTCTCTATGTGTGTATCGGTGCATGTGTCTCTCTGTATGTTTGTCTCTGTGTATATGTCTACTGTTAGCCTCACTGGCAATGTAAACATGGCATAGGAACGCTTTAATACACATACTTACTCCACAGATACATACATACCTGCCATTCCCTAACAAACACAGTACACAAACCAGCAAACATATCCAGCTAAATATAAGCAATGCCAAATTCTCTAACTCTACCTAATGCGAGACCTGTTGCATTGGAAATGCTTGTTTCAGGTTTTTCAGTCATCCCTAAACCCCGACCCCCAATTCCTTTTTTTTTCATTTTCACTTCAGATTCCAACTGGTTGGTGGAAGCATTTACAAACTCTGGGATTATTTGCCCACTCCTTTATCTAAGCACAAATCAAGATTCATTGCATATCACCACAATCTATTCAAGACTGTGTTCATGGTTAGTTCACCACTCGTTCATCCATGAACGCCTATCAGATTGGGCAACTCTGGAATATTAGACCCTATCCCAATTCCTTATTATAGATTCACGCCCTGCTGGTAATTCTTTCTGGTGTTTGTACCCATTGATTTCTTTTGGATATTGTCCTGACAGCTTCTAACTAGAGAATTTGATGAGAGACAACAGTGCAGTCTCCCTCGTGTATACTTATACTCCACCCAGGATTGGAGGAGTTCTTCAGAATTGGTGAGTTTCTTTCCTCTCTCTCATTAAAGTTATCTACTAGTTTTAACGCACCCCACTCATTACATTAATTTCTTCAATAGAGGTTGTCCACAGTCTGTACATGAGTCCTGATGAAGACCCGCTGTGAGTCTCATTAATTACCCATTACTTTGGGTCAAAACACAGACGCTTCATTTATCTGTCCAATTCCCAAGTCTCTCAACCCTTGCACTAAGAGGAAGGCTTTCCAAAGGGTGGCTAGGACCTTTGAATTTGAAACCGAAAGGACCTATAACTTGTTCATTATTGTGTATCCAATTTATATTTATTTCTGTCTTCATTCTCATGAGCACCCTATGTCGCAATTCTTCACCAAAGTCACCTCACTATCCTGTTGTTTGTTATATCATGTGTGTATACGACAGCCATTTAAAAATGTGACTATTTTAAATATCAGATACATTTTTTTTTTAAAACTGATTCATCGTTTGTGGTGCGTTTTTAACTTTTTGACTTTTATCTCTGTCTTAAATAATTATGAGACCTTATTTATTTTATTTATTTATTTGTTTACATTTGTAATGCGCACAGCTACCCAACAAAGGGTTTTCCGGCGTGGCAGATCCCAATAGCAATGCGGTTACAGAAAACTAGATGTTAAAGAGCCATGTTTTTAGGGCTTTTCTGAATTTGATGTAATTCGACTCAGACCGCAATGTGTGTGGCATTGAATTCCATTCATTTCCTTTCATTTACATTTTGTGTTATTTGGGATAGATGCATTTTACTATTACGTAGGTTTCGCTCAGCAATTTATTCTTCCAACAGAATTTACTGCAGCTCATATTGCTGATACCCATGTTCTGAGGGACACAGGGTTTACTCCATTGTCTTTAATGGGTTAATATTTAATGAAGCATGTTTCTTCATGTTAAGTTCCTCCCAGTTAACCAAATTGCTCTAGTTTCTGTTATAAATATGGTACCATGTCTATAGGCCACTGAGTGCAAGATGCCTGCTGTTTGTAAATGTGACACTTTGAAATGAGAGAAAATGTAAACGATGAGTTGTATGGAATCTATCTTAACATAAAGTTAACGCATCAGTTTAAATTTCTCCCATTCCAAAGTGTCACATTTACACCCAGCAGGCATTTTGCTCCCAGTGGCTGGGGGGCATGGTGCTATATTTATAAGTGTAAAATACAGCCTTTTTTAAGTGGGAGAAATTTAAAGTTTTAGAAAACTTTTCAATATTATGAGCACTTTTGCAGAACATTTTTCTGCACTTTAAATTTCTCACATTAAAAAAAACTGTTGTATGGGAGTGAGCTCTCGGTCGATCATCTCCTTGTGTTTGATTTGTTCACCCTAAGTTGGCAGGGTATGCCCAGATGTGGGTCCCTTACTCACTTTGCCAGCTGGATTCAAGCTAGCATGGCTAATGAGGGGTCTTAAATACAAAGAGAACTTCTTATCAAGCCTATCTAATTTCTAAAATGGTAGTTACTCTAATCAAAAATATTTACCTTACAGCAAAGAAACACAAAGATTAACTTTCTTTTGAATTGTATTTATTTATCAAAAATATTTTTATATACTTGTTTTTTATATATTTTCATATTTTTGGGGGGATTTGTATTAGCAAAAAAATGTATACAAAATACAAAATCACATTATTATTTTAATTAGAAAAACACATTCTTTGACTTTTCTAAACAGTGGTTTGTATTATGATAACCCCCAAAATTACTCCATCATTCTTCCATTCTCATCTTTCATTCCATTCATACATACCAACTATCATACCACACAAACAAATTTACAGTAAAAACACATCTGAGTAAGAGTCCTACTCGCTAGTTTTGTTTGTCATTTGTCAGTACATTCCACAGTTCAAACAAAAACAACAACAAAAAACTCACGTCCATCAATTAGAATTTAGATAATTCTTCTTTTTACTTGGTTCTCGGGTGGGGCTCTCAGATGCGTGTAACTGGCCTACGTATGTTTTGGTGAAACCAAATTAATATCACCTTCTTCAGGCCCGAAGAAATACATATTCCATCTTTGGGGTGGTCCGGGGGTTTATATGTCTCTTAGAGGGCTGAAGGTGTTTTAAATCCTCCAGGGTGTAGAGCAGTCCACACAATTTTTTTTTTTAAAATAACAAAGATGAGTCCTTAAGAAATTAGGTCTTCTATGTAAGACACAAGTCTGTAGTACCAAACTAAGAGAAAGTTCAAGAGTACTATTTATCCATATTATTGGGTTGTAGTGGGTCCATCTGCAACCTAATCCAAAACAAAGCAACGTCTGATGGTATCTCGATGTCGTTGTAATAACTGTTTTTATCTTTGGAAGATTGTGAAGCTTCTGAAATGTAGTATTTGTGGAGGGCCAATCAGTGTCTTTTGCTCCCGTTCACATCTGCAACCGTCCGGAACAACTCTGCCAGAGATGAGGGGTCTTACCCCAAAACCGTTCCCAGGATGCTTCTTTCCGGTCCAGGGAAGACCTGGCTTAGCAGTTCGGGCTAGACTGTTTCCTTGATGCACAGGGTCAAGACTGATTTGCATATAGCTGGGTCTGAACTGATGTGGCAAATTGAGCTAAAGAACAATGAAGGATTCAACCTTGATCTGTGACGGGGGTGACTGTCTGAAAAGTTTCAGCACTCCGTCCATCATCTCTTTGTGTTTGCTTTGTTTGCCCGAAGTTGGCAGGGTATGCCCAGACATGGGTCTCAGGATGCTTGTTTCCAGTTCAGGGAAGACCTGGCTTGGCAGTTCGGGCTGGACTGTTCCCATGAGGAACAGGGTCAAGATTGAGTTGCAAATGGTTAGGTCTGAACTGGGGTGGTGAAGTGAGCTCAAGAATGATAATGGATTCCACCCAGATCTGTGACTGGGGGTGAGTGTCTGGAAAGTTTCAGCACTCCATCCATCATCTCCTTGTGTTTGCTTTGTTCGCCCTAAGTTGGCAGGGTATGCTCAGACGTGGGTTCCTGGCTCACTTTGCTACTGGATTCAAGCTAGCCTGTTCCCAGGAGGAACAGGGTCAAGACTGATTTGCATATGGCTGGGTCTGAACTGGGGTGACGAAGTGAGCTAAAGAATGATTATGGATTCAACCCAGATGTTTCTTTTGTCTCCTTTCACTTTATCTGAGTAATGGCTGCAGTTCTTATAAGGTCTATGCATCATTGGAGCAATTGGAATGCTGTTGTCTGTGTACATTCTGGGACTTGTACTGTTATAAACACAACTGGGCAAATTACCCTTCCAGTAGCATTGTAATCGGTAAATGCACTTACATCATCATAACTAGTGAACTAAGGGGCTTATAACTCTTGTATGCTATGGTGAATGAATGACGTGGACAATGTCTAGTGTTGATATGAGAGGGGTTTGCCAGTTGAAGCTGTATCATGCATTCTTTTTGTGTGCATTTATTTCCAGGTAAAATATTATATTTATGTACCATGAAGTAAAGGCTGACTTTGTGATGCTTGCCTCACTCAAACATATCCCAGGGGGACGAAATACATACATCTTCTCAAGAGTGGCACATATGTTAATGTTAATATATAGGTTGCTGTACTAATTATGCACTTGCCATGTAGAGAATCTGATTTTGTCAAGGGATAATCCAATATTTCGAATCACATCTTTGGAAAGGTCATATCCAAGGCCTTGTTTTTATATGTACGCCCAAAAATGCATTTATGTTTTGTTTCACTAGGCTACACAACAGATGGCATTTAATATAAGTGTAAGACTGTTGAGACTGCACATTACAGGATAGTACTGGGTCCACTTTTAGGTGTTGATATATCCATCCGCACTGTGTCCCATCTACACTTGAAGGCTTCCGTTGGAAGATAATATGTTTGAATGTCAGGAAACTTGCATTTATGCTAATGGTGAAGGTTAACATTCTTAAGAGTAAACTGACCTAAATTGAGGAATATGTTATGGTGTGAGTAAATTCTGAACATTATAGTGATAGTACACATACTTTTTGGTCCAATAAACATATAATCGGTTAGTGAGATCAAAGAAGTACAAAGTCAGCACTTGCTCAATGTTGTCTCCTGCTGTGTTATGAACTGTATACAAATTACATAATTGTTTGTCTTCTATTTCAGTGGTCCAGGCTGGCCAATGACCAATATGACAGGACATGGGGCAAAGTTGGAGATCCTCGGTTTGTCGGTGGGCACATCCTCTAGATTCTACCAGCAAAGAGAAGGCGGGACACGAACCATCAGGCAGGGGTAGTGCATCCACCTGAAAGGTGCCTTTCACAGCAACAGCCCAGATGGAGGCCGAAGAGACTGAAAGGGGGGACAATGAAAGGGACTCCTCTAAGCCAGTGGGAAGAGGAATGCGGCTCTCCATCGGCACACATGAACTTGACTTTGAAATGGTGTCCATAGGGCAGGCCTCATCACCATCTGAGCCTGCCACCAACCCCTTCCTAACTCTTGAGGTCCCCATCCCATCAGGACCTCAAAGTGCACCCCCTGCCACTAGTCTCCCTCTAAGTACCTGCCCGGAAGAGCTTAAAGAGACATCTGCCCATCAACCCACATCCCTCTTATTCTACCCAAACCCCTCCATATGTGATTACTCCTGTGGCTTCATCTCAGTTAGTGATGGTGGCATCTGATGGTGACCAGAATGTATCCTCTCAGATCTTACAGGAGATCCAAGATGAGTCCCATGTGTTATGAGAGGGATATTCCAGAGAAATGGCTAACCTCAATCCTTCCATCACTTCCTTGAGTGCAGCCATATTGTATGTGTTGGCCCGATGACTCATCCAGGGCACTGTAGTTGTGTCTCCCAGTTTGTTTTCCCTGCTACCCCTCGTATCCCTCATGTTTCCATCTACCGGTGGCTGGTCCTGCAGCGGCCAGCCAGGCTACCTTGTTACACAGATGGTCCTACAAATCTGCATGTCTTACTCTCACACATTTATCATCACATATATGGCCTACAACCAGAAACCAATTTACCATCATCAACTATTACATAACTCAGTATTGACTTGTGAAGAAGATCTTTAAGTTTACATGTATTGGGGGTATTCATATTTCACTGTGATTATGGGGGATCTCTGTTGCAACTTCGCAATTGTGGTGGTGAGGATCTCTGTGAGTAAGTGTGTTTACTGTGTTGGTGCTGATGTGGGGGTCGGTGCGGTGCATCTGCCTGTACAGGTGGGGTAGGTACCTCACAGGGGGTCAGGGTGCCCGTACAGGTGGGAAAGGTGCCTGTACAGTGGGTGAGGGTGCCGGTATAGGTGGGGGATGTTCCTGTATAGGGGTGAGGGTACCTGTACAGGTGGGGTAGGTGAATGGGACATGTCTGTGCTGAGGGGCATGTGCAGGGGGTGGTGTCTGTGTAGGTAGGGGGTGCTTGTGCAGGTTGTGGTGTATGTGGCTTGATGGGGTGTGGTGCAGTAGAAGCAAGGAAGACTTTTAAACTGTTTCAACATGCCCTCCATTATCTTCTAGGCCAAAGCATGATGTCTTGTACTCTCTTCCCTATATATTGCTGTGATGTAGTTTTTCCTCATTGACATGCCTTTGCAAGATTTTTTAATCCTGTCCGAGACAAGAGTCTGTTTGTCAATCATCTGAGAGATATGCTGTATTCCCTGTAGTGAGTCTGAAATGTCAAACAAGGTAGCCCCCAAAGTCCTGCCTCATATCAGCCTGTCGCTGGCAACATTAATCCTCCTACTCACCACCATGACCATCTGCCGTCCCTCTCTGCATAGGACAGCCTCTGATGAAACCATTGGGTACACCAGCATGGGGGGGTGGCAATTGGCAGGCTGTGGGAGAGTTTATTGGTAGCAAGGGGATACCTGCTCCTCAGATGGTGGAGAGAAGGCCTGGGAAGCACTGCCATGAGAGGAGTGCATAGAAGATGCAACATGACTATCTTGGATGTTAGGGTTGAGGTTGTGTTGGGGTAGGTGAATGCTGTGATTGGTTGGCTGGGAATGGGCAATCCTCAGAGGCGATGTGAGAAGCCCAATACTGTCCGGACCTGATGCTGGCTTCAGTCTTTTGGTCAGGGGACCAACAATGCACTCCTTGACATCCAGGTCTTCCTCTGCAACCCGCACCTGCTGATCATCGTCATCCTCATCCTTGTCTTGTTGAGCAGTGCAGGCTGCTGACATTGCTGCTTGGAGGAGGACTGGGTTCTCTCCTTGAATTGCTCCATTTTACCATGATAAGTATTTTCTAAGCATGGGCGAAATTTGCGAATTCCCGTTCCGCGAATTTGGGCAAAAGCGAATTCGCGATTCGCATAATCCGTAAATTTGTGCGATTTGCTTTTTTCTTTTTTGCCAGTTCGGGAGGGTTTTTGCCAGTTTACGAGGGTTTTTTACAAGTTCTGGAACGCGAACTTACATGTGTGGTCGCAACGGTCGCAACCATGTTGTTTCCACGTGTCCAGCCTGTTTACAACCCTGTGGTTCATCGCGGCCACCCTCCGGTTCATCAGTGCCACCCTCTGGTTCATCACTGCCTACCTCTGGTTCACCATTGCCACCCTGTGGTTCATCACTGCCACCCTCTGGTTCACCACTGCCACCCTCTTGTTCATCCCTATCACCCTCTACTCTCAGGAGCCTCAGGGGGAATGGGAACCAGGCCGCCCCCCACTCAAAACTAGATCCTCAACAATGGCCTGCCCCTTTATACTCTCTGGTTAAAGAACCCAGATTACTTAATTCAGTCAGATAGAGGGTGTGCTTCAGCCTTCTCTCTGAATGTGCTGAACACAGTCACTAGCTAAACCAACTTTAAAAACTGTATATGTGTATTTGTGTGACCCACCACCGATCTTATCACCTCCCTATACCTTCCAACAGTGAAGAAAAGGGGGAGGGAAGGTTGACAGAGCCTCACCGGAGCAACACCCAGGGGAGGATCTGACAGACTGGTACTCGCCTGATTACTCACTTATCATCATCATCTACTGTCAACCCGAAAGAAAAAGGGGGGGATAAAGTAAGTGCAATCAAACCAAAGAACCATTATGTGTAACACGTGTTACATAACCCATTGTAGTATGACAATGCCCCTACCATTCGCGATAAAGACATACCACCATTAAAAAGAGCTGAGCTGAATTGGCAACTACAACTTTATTCTGTGCTGTTGGCTCACTCTATTAAAATTAACCGCCATGTTTCATCACCGCTGTTTACTTCACCAGTGATTTCTTCAGGTTTTGGGTCAGCATACATATTGCACGTTTAGATTCTCCCTTTATTGTACCTGTAGTCGGACAGGGACAAAAACACACATATATACATATATTGCACTGATTGTGTCTCAATAAAAAGTACCGGTTAAGATACTAGCTTCAATGTGGCGTTTCTACATCTGATTACTGATGATATTTGTTATACATTATCAGGTGGCCTCCAATGTTGCGCCTACCCGGCCCCCATGGAAGAATGTGTGACTCTCGGACACCCCTACACCATTAGTGGGTTCCGCCAACCGCCTATAGGTCGATCTCTGCAGTGAAACAACAAACGTATGTACAATGTTTATAAACTTGCCCATTCGTACTACGCTTGAAAACAACTTTATACCTTAACCCTTGCGCTATGGTTTATAGCCGAGGGTGGGGATGTTACAAATCCCTATTTGTAGCTTATCTCATTATCCCCCTAGCCCTGTAGCAATTGGTTGTCAATGATCCTGTGTCTTTAATGACACATTCACTTCGAGGGAACACAACATGCTGCATTCACTCGGTCAAAGGACAAGGCTCCTGCCAGCTTACTGGTAAGGCTAGAACCTAAAATATTCCTGGAGGACTAGCAGTTCCGGGTGGACTGGAGCTACATAGCTAACAAGTGCACCCGGGACTGGCTTATCTTGATAATTAACACTGCCAAACAACTCAGTGAGGAGCTTCTCACTGAAATATTGGATCTAGAAACAAGCATAAAAAATGATACCATCATACTGGATGCAAAAGAACAGCTATCCAATATCCAAAATGATTTGGGAGAATACCAAACATATATGGTAAACCAAAATATAAATGGCCTGAGACGTAATCTGGACAGATTCAGCCATGAGTGGGCATTCCCTTATACTGAGGATCAACATTACCAACAGACAAGTGTTCATGATCCTGTGTCTTTAATAACACATTCACTTCGAGGGAACACAACATGCTGCATTCACTCGGTCAATGGACCCGCCTGGCGTCAAAATTCCATGGCGCTTATACTGCCAAAATTCTCTGTTGCCCGCTCGGTGAGATTACCCGATGGAGATCCCATCCCGTTAGGGCTTGTAGTGGCTGCTTGTTACCCTCCTTACCGTCACTGCGCGCTGATGTGGCCTCTGCTCACCCTGCGTGTAGCCTGATTCAGCCGGCGTCCGGCTTTCATCTTCAGGCACCCAGTCATGTGATCGGGGTGTGTTACGTGAACATCAACACGACGTTACGGATCGTCTCGGCTCTATTCGGCCACCATCTTTGAACGGGATATTCTTCCTGTAATATACATCCCTGTTGATTTTAAATGTGTCTTGAATCGATCGATAATTCTTAATGCTCTTATGATTGGAGTTCCGGTTCAAAGTTATTTAATACCACCCTTATAGATTTGTAAATGAGCTAGAATCAACCCGCTACACAGTGTCTTTGTTCATAATGCTCGCGCTGCCTAACCCAGACACTCATTTATTGCGTCAGTGTGCCTATAGGGGCAGTTCCAGAGCTCTGCTCCATGTTTAACGGTCCCTGGATTCCTTGGCTCTGACAGGTGCAGTACCGGTCATAAGTAATGGATCAAGCCACTTCATGATTTGGTCTATATTTAGTTCAGCATCTACTTGCCACCTGTCGTAAAGGGTGTATCTATGTACTAGAGAAACTGATTGATGGTGTGCACAGTTTAGGAAGGCACTACACTGCTGATGCCTTATTCCACTCAATAATTTCATTGAGGCCATGTTGGTCCGTGGCCTCTTCGAAAATCCAATGTACCTCTTTCTTGAGCAGTCTATTACTCATATTAAGCTGATCACCCTTCACTCTTTCAATCACTAGCCAGCGAAGATCCCTAGGTTGATGGTTTTGGCTGGTGAAATGCTGCACCAGTTTGGTGGTGAGCTTCCCCGCTTTGAGTGTACTTAAGTGTTCTAGGATTCTGACTTTGATCTTTCTAGTCGTTAACCCAATGTAGTACAGTTCACAGGGACATGATAGCCTGTAGATCACATTACATGTGTTACAGTTACTGAAACTATTTAGGTACCAGGTCTTCCCATTGGCTCTTGTGATGGAACTAGTCTTCGTAGTGAGGGCACAGATGGTACAGTCCCCACACGGGTAGTGGCCCGGTGGAATGTTAGAGTCTGGCAACTTTACTTGGGGGCGTGTATGGACCAGCCGGTCCTTCAGGCTCGACGATCACTTAAAGGCAAATCGTGGTTGTGGCATTCGCATGGAGTTGGTACTTAGAAGGTGCCAATGTTTCCTCATTATTTGGCGGATCTTGGTAGAGTGCAGTCCGAAAGTAGTTACTATCGGGATGCAATCAAGTTGCTCTTTGGTCTGTCGGTCAAGGAGGGCCTCCCTTGGGGTATTGAGTGCCCGCTTTTTTGCTTGTTTCACAATTTGTTGTGGGTAGGCTCTAGCAGTGAGTTTGTCAGCTAGTTCCTCGGTCTGCTCCAAAAAGCTAGCAGCTGAAGAGCAGTTCCTTCAATATCTCATAAATTGCCCCACCGGAAGGTTGTCCCGCAAGGCCCTGGGATGGAACGACCTGTAGTGCACCAGGGAGTTTTTATCTGTGGGTTTTTGGTGAACTGATGTTATAAGTTTGTTGTCTCTGGCCTGTATGTCCAGATCTAAATATGTCGCTTTGTGCCGATCCACAGTCCATGTGAATCTAAGGCACCTGTTGAGACTGTTAAGCCATGTAAGAAACTGATCCAGTGTCTCTGAGGAGCCCCTCCAGATGCACAGGATGTCATCTATATATCTCTTCCAGAGGACAATGTTCCCCTGGAAGAGATTGGATGCATGGTAGATGTAGTTTGACTCCAACTGGCTGACATAGATGCATGCCAGGCTAGGGGCAAAAGTTGACCCCATCGAGGTCCCCGACGTCTGCAGATACAGCTGTTGTTTGTAAGCAAAGAAATTGCGTGTCAACACTATCTCAATGCACTACAGTACAAAGGTGTGTGCAGTGTCATAAAACCACTCACATGCACCCAGGAAGCGAGCTGCTGCCACCAACGTCGCCTCCTGGGGTATGTTCGTGTATAGTGACTCGATGTCAATCGTCACTAGAAATTGCTCATCGGGATCATATGTAACCGTCTGTAAATGTCTCAGGATATCAGTGGTATCCTGCACAAAAGATGGTTGTGTGATCACACATTCACGGAGAAAAAAGTCTGAAAACTGTGACAGTGGCTCGAGTATGGAATTAATGCCAGAGACTATCGGCCTTCCAGGTGGGGGCCGTTGTGCTTTGTGAATTTTCGGCACAATATAGAAAGCTGGTACCCTGGGATATGGATTAATCAGGAACTCAGGTTCCTTGGCTGTGAGCCATTTCTTTTCCCTAGCAGTTGCTACCATAGCGTGTATAATGGTTTGCAATTCAGCCGTGGGATCTCTGGCTAACGGTTGGTAATGTTCTCTGACTCCTAAGAGTCTGTTTATTTCATTCTCGTAGTCATAGGTATTCATCACCACCACCGCCCCGCCCTTATTGGCCGGTTTGATGGTGATGGAGTCATTATCTTGTAGGGACTTCACCGCCATCCAGTCAGCTTTAGACATATTACTTTGTTTCGCGGTATGTTGTTTCCGTTCTAAATCTGTGATGTCTTGCAAGACTTTCTGCTCAAACACTGCCACTTCTGGACCCACCTGCTGGTTCAGGGGCATGAAGTTGGATGGTCGCCGTAAATCTGTGCAAAACGTCATGTCAGTGGGTGTTTTGTCTTTACCCTCAAAGAATTTTCAAAGTTTAATTTTTCTCATTACACCATTGAGTTCACCCCTTAGTTGAAAACTGTCATGTTTAGGGGTGGGGACAAAGGCCAAGCCTTTATTTAACACTGAATTTTCATTGGGCGTGAGTGGATAATCCGACAGATTTACCACGATGTTGTCCTTTGGATTTACATTGGTGTCCGTCCCCTGCTGCGGGTCATTCTGAGGGAATGCATTTGTTGGTTTGAGTTGGTAATGTGCAGAGCTCGGCCCCTGCCCCTGCCTCTCGTGTTTGCCCCTCTCAGGTTTGGTTGATGCTGTCCTAAAAAAACCCTGAAGAGAGCTCCTAGATCCTGAGCAGAATTACCTTGGGGGTTAAATCTAACTCGGGCATTACTCTGTGGGAGTTGTGCACTTGGTTCTTCCTCCTCACTGCTTGTATTATCAAACACCCAGTTATTTGGGGTTCTCCTTGCCGGGTATCTCCCTCCCCTGCCATGTTGGGGTGCTGATTATGAACAATTGTCTGTTGGTAATGTTGATCCTCTGTATAAGGGAATGCCCACTCATGGCTGAATCTGTCCAGATTACGTCTCAGGCCATTTATATTTTGGTTTACCATATATGTTTGGTATTCTCCCAAATCATTTTGGATCTTGGATAGCTGTTCTTTTGCATCCAGTATGATGGTATCATTTTTTATGCTTGTTTCTAGATCCAATATTTCAGTGAGAAGCTCCTCACTGAGTCGCTTGGCAGTGTTAATTATCAAGATAAGCCAGTCCCGGTGCACTTGTTAGCTATGTAGCTCCAGTCCACCCGGAACTGCTTGTCCTCCAGGAATATTTTAGGTTCTAGCCTTACCAGTAATCTGGCAGGAGCCTTGTCCTTTGACCGAGTGAATGCAGCATGTTGTGTTCCCTCAACGTGAATGTGTCATTAAAGACACAGGATCATTGAGCACCAACTGCTACAGGGCTGGGGGGATAATGAGATAAGCTACAAATAGGGTAATGTAACATCCCCACCTTGGGCTATAAACCATAGCGTGAGGGGTAAGGTATAAAGTTGTTTTCAAGCGTAGTACGAATGGGCAAGTTTATAAACATAGTACATACGTTTGTTGTTTCACTGCAGAGACCGACCTACAGGCGGTTGGCGGAACCCACTAATGGTGTAGGGGTGTCCGAGAGTCACACATTCTTCCAAGGGGGGCGGGTAGGCGCAACATTGGAGGCCACCTTCTAATGTATAACAAATATCATCAGTAATCAGATGTAGAAACGCCACATTGAAGCTAGTATCTTAACCAGTACTTTTTATTGAGACACAATCAGTGCAATATATGTATATATGTGTGTTTTTGTCCCTGTCCGACTACAGGTACAATAAAGGGAGAATCTAAACGTGCAATATGTATGCTGACCCAAAACCCTGAAGAAATCACTGGTAAAGTAAACAGCAGTGATGAAACATGTCGGTTAATTTTAATAGAGTGAGCCAACAGCACAGAATAAAGTTGTAGTTGCCAGTTCAGCTCAGCTCTTTTTAATGGTGGTATGTCTTTATCTTGAATGGTAGGGGCATTGTCATACTACAATGGGTTATGTAACACATGTAACACATAATGGTTCTTTGGTTTGATTGCACTTACTTTATCCCCCCCTTTTTCTTTTGGGTTGACAATAGCTGATGATGATAAGTGAGGAATCAGGCGAGTACCAGTCTGTCAGATCCTCCCCTGGGTGTTGCTCCCGTGAGGCTCTGTCAACCTTCCCTCCCCCTTTTCTTCACAGTTGGAAGGTATAGGGAGGTGATAAGATCGGTGGTGGGTCACACAGACACACATATACAGTTTTTAAAGTTGGTTTAGCTAGTGACTGTGTTCAGCACACTCAGAGAGAAGGCTGAAGCACACCCTCTATCTGACTGAATTAAGTAATCTGGGTTCTTTAACCACAGAGTATAAAGGGGCAGGCCATTGTTGAGTATGTCATCACTATAACCCTCTAGTTCACCACTGCCACCCTCTGGTTCACCACTGTCACCCTCTGGTTCATCACTGCCACCCTCTGGTTCACCACTGCCACCCTCCTGCTCATCACTATCACCCTCTGGTTCACCACTGCCAACCTTTGATTTACCACTGTCACCCTCTGGTTCATAACTGCCACCCTCTGGGTCACCACTGCCACCCTCTGGTTCACCACTGCCACCCCCTGGTTCACCACTGCCACCCTCTGATTCATTACAGCACCCTCTGGTTCATCACAGCACCCTCTGGTTCACCACTGCCACCCTCTGTTTCACCACTGCCACCCTCTGGTTCACCACTGCCACCCTCTGGTTCACCACTGCCACCCTCTGGTTCATCACTGCCACCCCCTGGTTCATCACTGCCACCCTCTGGTTCATCACTGCCACCCTCTAGTTCATCACAGCACCCTCTGGTTCATCACAGCACCCTCTGGTTCACCACTGCCACCCTCTGATTCATCACTGTCACCCTCTGTTTCATCATTGTCGCCCTCTGGTTCATCACTGCCACCCTCTGGTTCATCACTGTCACTCTCTGGTTCACCACTGCCACCCTCTGGTTCATCACAGCACGCTCTGGCTCATCATAGCACCCTCTGGTTCACCACTGCCACCCTCTGGTTCATCACAGCACCCTCTGGTTCATCACAGCACCCTCTGGTTCACCACTGCCACCCTCTGGTTCACCACTGCCACCCTCCGGTTCATTACAGCACCCTCTGGTTCATCACAGCACCCTCTGGTTCACCACTGCCACCCTCTGGTTCATCACAGCACCATCTGGTTCATCCCAGCCCCCTCTGGTTCACCACTGCCACCCTCTGGTTCACCACTGCCAACCTCTGGTTCACCACTGCCACCCTCTGGCTCACCACTATCACCCTCTGGTTCACCACTGCCATACTCTGGTTCATCACTGTCACCCTCTGGTTCATCACTGCCACCCTCTAGTTCACCACTGCCACCCTCTAATTCACCACTGCCACCCTCTGGTTCACCACTGCCACCCTCTGGTTCACCACTATCACCCTCTGGTTCACCACTGCCATACTCTAGTTCATCACTGTCACCCTCCTGCTCATCACTATCACCCTCTGGTTCACCACTGCCAACCTTTGATTTACCACTGTCACCCTCTGGTTCATAACTGCCACCCTCTGGTTTACCACTGGGACCCTCTGGTTCATCACTATTACCCTCTGGTTCACCACTGCCACCATCTGGCTCACCACTGTCACCCTCTGGTTCACCCCTGCCACCCTTTGGTTCATCACTGCCACCCTCTGGTTCACCACTGCCACTCTCTGGTTCACCACTGCCACCCTCTGGTTCACAACTGCCACCCTCTGGTTCACCACTGCCACCCCCTGGTCCATCACTGCCACCCTCTGGTTCATCACAGCACCCTCTGGTTCATCACAGCACCCTCTGGTTCACCACTGCCATCCTCTGTTTTACCACTGCCACCCTCTGGTTCACCTCTGCCACCCTCTGGTTCACCACTGCCACCCTCTGGTTCACCACTGCCACCCCCTAGTTCATCACTGCCACCCTCTGGTTCATCACAGCACCCTCTGGTTCATCACAGCACCCTCTGGTTCACCACTGCCACCCTCTGATTCATCACTGTCACCCTCTGGTTCATCACTGTCGCCCTCTGGTTCACCACTGCCACCCTCTGGTTCATCACTGTCACTCTCTGGTTCACCACTGCCACCCTCTGGTTCATTACAGCACCCTCTGGCTCATCACAGCACCCTCTGGTTCACCACTGCCACCCGCTGGTTCATCACAGCACCCTCTGGTTCATCACAGCACCCTCTGGTTCTCCACTGCCACCCTCTGGTTCACCACTGCCACCCTCTGGTTCATCACAGCACCCTCTGGTTCATCACAGCACCCTCTGGTTCACCACTGCCACCCTCTGGTTCATCACAGCACCATCTGGTTCATCACAACCCCCTCTGGTTCACCACTGCCACCATCTGGTTCATCACTGCCACCCTCTGGTTCACCACTGCCACCCTCTGGTTCATCACTGTCACCCTCTGGTTCATCACAGCACCCTCTGGTTCACCACTGCCACCCTCTGATTCATCACTGTCACCCTCTGGTTCATCATTGTCGCCCTCTCGTTCATCACTGCCACCCTCTGGTTCATCACTGTCACTCTCTGGTTCACCACTGCCACCCTCTGGTTCATCACAGCACGCTCTGGCTCATCATAGCACCCTCTGGTTCACCACTGCCACCCTCTGGTTCATCACAGCACCCTCTGGTTCATCACAGCACCCTCTGGTTCACCACTGCCACCCTCTGGTTCACCACTGCCACCCTCCGGTTCATTACAGCACCCTCTGGTTCATCACAGCACCCTCTGGTTCACCACTGCCACCCTCTGGTTCATCACAGCACCATCTGGTTCATCACAGCCCCCTCTGGTTCACCACTGCCACCCTCTGGTTCACCACTGCCAACCTCTGGTTCACCACTGCCACCCTCTGGTTCACCACTATCACCCTATGGTTCACCACTGCCATACTCTGGTTCATCACTGTCACCCTCTGGTTCATCACTGCCACCCTCTAGTTCACCACTGCCACCCTCTGGTTCACCACTGCCACCCTCTGGTTCATCACTGTCACCCTCTGGTTCATCACTGTCACCCTCTGGTTCACCACTGCCACCCTCTGGTTCACCCCTGCCACCCTCTGGTTCAGCACTGCCACCCTATGTTCATCACAGCACCCTCTGGTTCACCACTGCCACCCTCTAGTTCACCTCTGCCCCCCTCTGGTTCATCACTGCCACCCTCTGGTTCAGCACTGCCACCCTCTGGTTCATCACAGCACCCTCTGGTTCACCACTGTAGATTATGGGTGTAAAACACACCTACCCAGCCTCAACTGAGATGAATTAATTTGGGGCTGGTTAATGTGTCACTGAATTTGAGCTTCAAGTCTGGCACCTGCTTCCTTCGCTGTAAGTGCTTCCTGTTGCAGTTTAATTTTTTTTACAGGAGCATTGTGCCATACTTGTAACTATTCTCTGACCCTGCTTTGATGGTCAGAGCAGGGTCAGAGAATAGTTGCAAGTATGCAACTGGACTCTGAAGGGGCCCCTCAGGAAGCACTACAGGGAATGGCTACAAATTAGCTTGAACTTTTGCACCTGCTAAGTGTTTTCAGTTTAGCAAAATTCGTTCCGCGCAATGTCGCGGATTTTTCTGCAATTTCGCCAGATTCGCGGATCGCGAAATAGCAGAAAATCCGCAAATTCCGCGAGCGGAACGAATTTTACGCCCATACTTAGTCTTTTCCATAATATATAATGCGCTACAACACAAGTGTTGGGTAAAATAATCTTTGCATCTATCTGATGTTCCACATGTGACCTTGTTTGTGTTAACTAAGGGTGGGCGTAGTTCGCGAAGTAGCGCTACGCGAAGTTACGCGAAGTGCACTTCGCACTACGCGAATTTCAAGTAGCACTACGCGAGCTGCGTAGTAGCATGTTCGCACTGTGCAAGATGTGTTTTCAATGATTGCACAGTGCGGACAAGCATCTGGCACTGTGGAATCATTGAAAACGGCATCTTGCACAGTGCGAGCTGTAGTTTTCTGCTGCTCGAGTAGATTATTACTCGAGCTTCAGCTTTCTCAATGCGAACTGGTAGTTTCTCATTCAGAGCAGTCACGAGCATGCGCAACCACTCACAATGAGAAACCTTACCTCCCCGCGTTGAGAATCTCGCCGGGATGTCATTTTGCTTGCTCACGGTCGCGAACATGACGTTCAGGACCGCGAACAAGCAAAAGATGAGCGCTGCACTATGCTACGCTGCACTACGCGTGTTCGCACTGTGCTACGTGCAGCTCGCGTAGTGCGAAGTTGCGCAAACTTCGCAAACTCTGCCAGCGTAGTGTAGTGCTTCGCCCAGGGTTAGTGTTAACCTACATGTGCCAGCTCACTCTGTAGCATTGAGATGTTCAATGCAGATATGCAATGCAAATCGAAGGACACTTGCTTCAGACACAGATCTGTGTAGAAATGAGGTCTCCCGTGATGTCAGCTGCTGAGCCTGGATGCTTGAGAATGTGACGGACGATGAGGTCCTCGATGCAGCAGCTTCAGAAGGAATTGATACTGTAATTAATGTTCAGCATGAATAATATGGAAACATGCAAAATTAACACAGACATTATTGATTATGTTGGGAAAATGTCACACATCAACTTTAGATGCTACAAAGAAGTGGCAATATCTGCTAATATCCTTTTACATGGATTTGGTTACTATGCACTATTTGGGAATCAATCGTTAACAACACTATATGGCACACATATCTGGTAGTGGGTCTGACTGCTGTAGCCAGGATGGCTCCCAAATCTCTGGATGGTATACTTTGGTTAATTGATAAAGGCTTGACAGCAGTTGTAATGTGCCACACATATCCATATTTCAATACAAAGGATGATGTGAAAAAATGTACATGTAAACGTCATAGGTATTAACTTTCAACCCTGTTGTGGGTACTCCTAGTTAGATGAGACAATATAAGCAATTTGGTGCATCCTATATTTGTTTAACATGAATGCAGAGTCATCCTTACATTAGCCAACATGTTATGAAGTAGTATAGACTTATGAGCCATATCTGAGCATATGGTCATAAGTGTCACCAGGGATATTAGACACACACTACATACTGTTGACATATCATAAAAGATTTCAGTCTATGAGCCTTTTATAAAGTAATTATTCAGTGTACTCACCGGGGTTCACTATCCGGCTCGTGTGTGGTGCCTGACCATTTGCCACACCCGTACGTGGAGCAGAGAACCCTGTGTGTCTGGGGTTTTCTGGCCAATGTCATAGGGCCTAAAATGATATGAGTGTATCTAGTTATCATTCAAGTTAACACATGTAATGAACAACATATCCTAGTTCAGTTCACATATTTGAGACCAATGATGGACTCTATGTAAAATATCTATAGGTTGCTTGATCACAATGTACCACACGGGACCCTCTTCTGGCCATATTTACATATCAGTTTGTGCTGGTGGTATGGGTTGATGAGCCCCATGACGTTGCCTCCCTGTTTGTGCAGGAACCTCTGCCCCAGTGGGTGAATCTACTCTGACTATATGTGACAATGAAAAGAAGAAGTCAAAAGACAATACCAACTAATGATGATTTGGTACAACTTTTCCCCATATTTACTGAACTGCATTTACAAGGCAATTGTGTTGGTTACCAAATCAGGCACATTTTCTAGTACCATATACCAGTGTGAAGTGAAATCCCCAGCAGTGATGGGACACTGTTTGTAAATGAGAATTTGGAACTCACCACTTTCATAACAAAGGATTCTGGGACTTGTAGTGCAATGGACAAAATAGGACACATGAGAGTTTAACTCACTATAAATATTATCACAAACCTAAAGTGACTTCCATAGTCACATTTGCAGTGTATCGTACACATTTATCATTGTAAGTCATAGTTAAAACATCACATATTACCTGGCACCAAATTACGGTCATCATGCACAAGCTGTCCATGCAGGATGTGGGTGTGCATGGTGAAGAGGACCTCCTTCTCTAGTGGTGTGAGACAGTGACGGGTTCCAGTTTGTCTACCAGAGCTCTAGCCACCTGTATACTAGTGAACTTCTCTTTCACCTGCCTCTTCTCATCCTGCCCCCACTTTTTGACATCTATGAGGGTATGGACATCCTCCCTAAATGCACTGACTGAAGTAGCCAAGTGCTGCCATAGGGCTGCCTTCTGTGTTGCACTTCTGATGTATGGAGGAAGACCATGCATTTTTTGACGTTCCTCACTACAAAACTAACAATCAACTGGGTCTCTTCCTCTTCAAATTTACCATGATGATGGCAAGACAAGGTGCAGAGCAGGCAGGTGAAGTGAGGTGTGGAAAACTAAGAGCCTTGCATTGATGTGGTTTGTAGTTCATGGGTTGCAGGTGACATTAATTGTCTGCACATGTGTGAAAATACATGTATTCAGCCACACTTGTGAAGATTCTGCCCAGACTAAGGAGATTACGTCCAGACTGGGGAGATTCTGCCTCGAGTGCGGAAACTCCAGAGTCATAAAAATACTACTTGTAAGTCCCTTTGTGAACACCAAAAAGTTGTAAATTAAGACTTTTGGTCTAACTTTACCTTTGTGAATCAGGCCCTTTGTTCCACATTCTTCCAGTCTCCAACTGTAAGGCCCTCTCATTCTGAGTTCTGTGGTATTCATGTGCTGGATTCAGTGCTAAATTTACCATTACCGTAGGGTAAAACAGAAAGTTGTTGCTGATATGAGTTGTTACTCACAGTGTAGCATACTGTAAAATCATATGCATTAAAATCAAAATGAAATTTTCACTCATAAATTCTGTACTTGAAATTACCAATTGTTGATTTTACTGCATTGCTGTATTGGACTTTACGATATTATATTTCCAAAATATATATATTTTATTTTAACTATGATTCACATTTAAGTGTAAAAAAAAATTACATTTATTTGAAAGCCTTAATGATTTTTATTGTTAATATAAATTTTTAAAAAATCATTGTTTCTTTTTTAATTTACCCAAATAAATAAAATATCATGCATTATTACTGTTTATAACATCTTCGATTCCTAGAAAAGTAAAAAGCTTAATATTAATGTTAATAATAATTAAAGGAAGTATTCACTTTTAATTTCTTTCATGATGCTTTGCACATAACTATTTAAACATTAATCAACACACATATTAATGTAACTATTAGAACATAAGTAAAGTATACAATGAATATAAACTGTGTTCTTCGTAAGATTATCCTTATTTAAAAACATAAAAATGTATAAATAGTTTGAACTATTTATTGCATACATATAAAATACCATATCAAACACCCTGTTTAGAAAATTTTAGTAACACCATGTTGGAAAACGGCCCTACCTGAAGGGTCACCCTAAAATTTTGTCTTCTGCCTCCTCTTTTTCTGACCCCATTTTTGCTGGCTTTAGGACTCTGAGCACTTTACCAGTGCTAAAGCTTGTAAACATGGTATAATTATCTATATAACAAAGCAGCATATTTAATTTACTTATAAGTACCTAGTAAAGTGCACTACATATGCCTAGGGCATGTAAATTAAACACTACTAGTGGACCTGCAGAACTGATTGTGCCACACACATAAGTAGCCCCTTAAACATGCCTCAGACCTGTCATTGCAGGGCCTGTGAGTGCATTTGGCTGCCACTTCGACTTGGCATTTTAAATTACTTTCCAAGACTTAAACTCCCCATTTATTAAACAAATGTCACCCTAAGGAAGGCCCTAGGGAACTCATAAGGCAGGGTGTGGTGTATATAAAAGGTAGAGTATGTACTTTGGTGTTTTACATGTCCAGGTAGTGACAAACAGCTACATTCATTTTTTACTGCTGTGAAGCCTACTCCTCTCATAGGCTAACATTGGCAATTACTTAAAATATCTTTAAAATGTAATTACTGATTAGAAAGGAGTAGCTACACCATGTTTCATATCTTTGGAATGATAATGATAAATCCTAGTATAGTGCTCTGGGCCTAAAACCATTGTTTTATTGCTCAACACGCCAATCGTGTTTGGACGCAGCCACATGCAAATCAGCCTTGACCTTGCTCCCCATGGAAAAGGTTCAGCCTGAATTACCCGGCCAAGTCCTCCTTAGACAGTAAAAAGCATCCTGGCGCCAGTTATGGGGTATCACCCCTCATCGGGGTATCGCCGCCAAACCGCCCACCGTGACAGGATGCAGCCACCTCAGATGCATACTACTGAACACCTGCACTGCACGCAAACATGCCATCGTACTCTGGGATCTGCTCGACACATCCTCCCCGGACATCGCCTTCCTGACAGAGACCTGGATGTACGCCTCCTCGGCACCCGACATCGCCATAGCCATCCCGGATGGCTACAAGATCACCAGCAGGGACCGCACCACGGGAGTAGGAGGGGGAATCGCCATCATCCACAAGAACACCCTCAGGGTCTCGACCAGCACCGACAACACCCTCAGCACCGCCAAACACCTACACTTCCAGATCCACACCGATCCCAACACCACCCTCAGAGGAACTCTCGTCTACAGAACCCCAGGACCCTGGCCTCAGTTCAGCGACTCTATCGCCGACTTCGTCAGCACACACACCCTTGCCTCCACAGACTACATCCTCCTCGGAGAACAGAACTTCCACCACAAGAACAACAACAACACCAACTACACCACCCTGATTGCCATCCTCACCAACCTCGGACTCAGACAGCTCATCACAACGCCCACCCACTCCACCGGCCACAAGCTTGATCCCATCTTCTCCGCAAGCCCCCACATCACCTTCAAGCACACCACCAAACTCCACTGGACCGACCATCGCTGCATCCACTTCACCTTCTGGAAACCCACCACGCACCACCACACTCAACAGATCCCCCGCCGCATCTCCTTCGAGACCGCGACCTTCCCGGAGAGCTGGAAGATCAACGCCTTACTGAAGAAACCCAAGGCGGATCCGAGGCACCTCAAGAACTTCCGGCTCATCTTCCTGCTCCCGTCCCCGGCGAAGGTCATCGAGAAGACCGTCAACCGACAGCTGACCCGCTACCTTGAGGAGAACAACATCCTGGACCCGTCCAAGTCCGGGTTCCGCAGCAACCACAGTACCGAGACTGCCCTCATTGCTGCCACCGATGACATCAGGGCGCTGCTGGACAATGGAGGAACTGAAGCCCTCATCCTCCTGGACCTATCAGCTGCCTTCGACACTGTCTGCCACCGCACCCTACGCACACGCCTCCACAACGCAGGGATCCGAGACAAGGCCCTGAAATGGACCATCTCCTTCCACTCCAGTAGAACCCAGAGCGTCCGCCTCCCCCTTTCCGTTCCAAAACCTCCGAGATCACCTGCAGCGTACCTCTAGGATCATCCCTCAGCCCAACATTGTTCAACATTTACATGGCACCGCTCTCCCACGTCGCCCGACTGCACAACCTCAACATCATCTCCTACGCCAAGGACCCACTCACCGCCAAAACCAACCTCCATGACGGAATGAAAGCCATCGCCGTGTGGATGAAGAACAGTCGTCTAAAGCTGAACTCGGCTCCACCCCCTCAGCCTGGGATGACTCCTGGTGGCCATCCGCACTGGGAGCAGCACGGACCACGCACTCAACCTGGGGTTCATCCTCGACTCAACAATCTCCATGACCAAGCAAGTCAACGCTGTCTCATCCTCCTGCTTCAACACCCTCTGCATGCTCCGCAAGATCTACAGGTGGATCCCCATCAAAACATGAAGAACGGTCACCCAAGCCCTCGTCAGCAGGAGTGTCGGCCAAACACCTGAAACGACTACAGCGCATACAGAACGCCTCTGCACGCCTGATCCTCGACATCCCGCGATACAACCACATCACACCACACCTGAGAGACCTGCACTGACTCCCTGTCAACAAGAGGATTACCTTCAAGCTCCTCACCCACGCACACAAGGCGCTCCACAACACCTGACCAGCATATCTCAACAGACGACTCACCTTCTACACCCCAAACTGACCTCACCCTCACCACCATCCCCTGCATCCGAAGAGCGGCCACCGGCGGCAGATCATTCTCCCACCTCGCTGCCAAGACCTGGAACACCCTCCCCATCCTCCTAAGGCAAACCCAGGACCTACTAACCTTTAGGAGGCTGTAGAAGAGTAGGGTCTGCTTCCTATGGTCACCCCCCCTTTTTGCTGTGATTCTCTGATTTTTCGACTTTAATGTGGCTGTGGGTCTGCTGATCAGACCCACAGCCCAGTTGTTCTCTCTCTAAATTGATACCATGCACTTTAGGTGCATACCAGATTGGTTACTGGGTCACCCTTGTGAGCCCTGTATAGTGTACCATAGGTACCCAGGGCATGGGTGCACCCTAGACCTACCAGGAGCTGCAGCATGTATTGTGCCACCCCTGGTTTGCCTTCCAAACTGACACCACAGGTCTGTTCACACAGCCTGGGTAAGGTGGTGTAATCACCCCTTACTTAGATATAGTATACCTATATCTACCTTTATATATAGACACATATACACCTATAAGCCACTCCTATGGTAGGCCTTGACAATCCTGGAGGCAGAGTGCTTGGTTTTATGTGAGAGGGTACCCTAGCATGAGCTGAGACCCTCTGCAGCTTTCGGAACCATCTCCTTATAGCTGTTCTATGATATAGCCATACCATATACTCTTAAGTACATTATAATCCTCACAGTTAATGCTAACTTTGGTTTGGCTTTATCAAAACATGTCATGCAAGGTGTCAAACACTTTGGAATACTACCCCCCTCCCCACCAATTCTGGTGGCAGGGGTAGCATTCCACCCTTCTAGAGGGATAAGACATGTAGTTTACAGCTTTACCCGGTTAAACTTACACAGAGCCTCAGCATCACATAATGTATGCTGCTGCCACAGACACAAGTCTGACCCCCTGTTGCTGGGGGAAACTCCAGCAAGGGTGGCCTGGACAAAAGGTTTCCTGTCCAGGGAGGTGCCAGCACCTCCCCAGACAGGGGTTTTGTGTATTGGGGCAGAGTGGGCTGCATTCAGGGAATGCATCTAGACACTGCCTGGGGCACACAAGGTGCTCCATGCATAGCCCGGTTCAACCCAGTTGCTGGGGCACTCCAGCCCCAGCTCTGGCACGAAACTGTACAAAGGGAAAGGGGTGTAACCACCCCCTTCTCAGGTCCACCCATAGGAGGGACCTAGTCAGGTAATCCAGCCCCCTTTCTTAGTATAAGTATAGGAGCTGTGTCCCCAGGACTTTAGATTATCCTGGACAAATCTTTGTAAGACATATCTTGGACCTTTGACATTCCATTCTGACTGGAAGATGGAAGACATCTCCCTTGTGGTCAAGGAGCGACCACCCTGTGCAAAAAGGCGCCAACAGCAACTTTGCTGGTCTGCATCGTCGAGGCTCCCGCCGGATCCCAAAGACTTTGCAACACAAGAACTGGACTTCCAGACTTCTCTGACCCCGACCCACATCCACAGCAAAGCTGAGACAAGTGGCGGACATGACATCTTGGATATCCTGCATTTTGCTACCTGCACTCCTTTCCTGAAGCTTCAGTAAGTTGTGCATTGAGGTACGAGAAGCCCCAGCCCTGAGCACCATTTGCACCAAAGCTCAAGCCTCCACACTCCGCGAGTGTCCCATGGGCCCCGCCTTTGCATTTGAGCTTGACGCGTATTCCTGGTTCCTTGCCCGTTGGCTTGCGAGCCCCCTGAAGACCTTCTTTTGAATTCCACTTGCTGTCCTGGTTACTCCAGGCTTGCCCCAGCTTCCCTGAAAAGGAGAAGCGCCACAGACCTTGCTGGTCTGCAACAGAGCCAATCTCGACATTCTGCGTGGGTTGCGGTTGCCTAGGCATGTTGGGTCGGATCCAGATACCGACGTGGCAATCATCTAAATCCATTGTGGGACAGCTCAAATCCAGCTCCTGGTCATCGTCGATGCCTTCTGGACCTCGTGGCTGAAGAGACAAACTCACCTTCTTCACCTTAAAGCACCCGACATCGCCTGGTTCCTTCCTGGTCACTGGCTAGTGACCCAGACTCTGTCCCCTTTGCTTTCAGGCTCTTCACATCTCTGATACACCCTTGGATCCACCCGGACACTTTTCCTCTGGTCGTATGCAGCACTTCTTTGCAGCTCTCCATAGAAAATGACGAATAACCCCACACGAAAAAACACCTATGCATCCGGCTTTCCTGGGTGAGGTAACACAAGTACTCCGGTGCTCCCGTGGGTCTTGACTCTCGAAGTGTCCTAGTTTAAAAGAGTTCCATCCTAGTCCATCCGGAAGTGTCCTTAAACTGTAACTTTGTAACTTTTACGAACTCCGTAGAAATTCAATGGGAACCCGCGCCTGTGTTTAGACACAGCACGTGGCTCCCGTGGGTCTCCTACTTCCTAACCTTTGGTTGTTTAGTGTAGCCCCATCGATTCTACAGGACTGCTTTCTAATTCTCTCGTATACCACTTTCTTAGTATAGGGTTTGTGAGGCCCCTAGGGCATAACGTATACTGTGCAACTTATCGTATATTAACTGTGTGACTTGTATTGTATTTTTACCTCTGACCTCATTAAGAGTACAGAGGGGTTGTGTTTAGATTAAATACATATATATTTGATATATACCTTGTGTGGTGTCCTTTCATTTGGTATTCAAGCGATTATATGAGGTAAAACAATTGCTTAACTCACCTACTGAAGTATTAGCCTGAAGACTGCTGGTTCATGCTACCACTAGGTTAGCTTTCTATAAGGTTGACTTTACAACCACCATCAATAAGGGTCGAAGACTGGTGCAAGGTGCCCACTAGAACTAGTGGACATCATATGCCAGGCTAACTTCTCACAGAGGCTCCTCAAGACCTGGCTATTTTAGCAGTTGCACCTTGAGACCCTGACGGGTGAGTAGTGCGCTTTTACAAATGTACTGATTGATTGATCAGCCAGGCTAGCTTGACTGGAATAGCATGGAGAGCATGGGGCCAACGTTTGGTCATACCTGTCCCACTCAGGGTGAAAAATGCTAAACAAATAATTGATGGACGGAATGCTGAGCAAAGTCAAACATACATACCCAGTACAGAGATCAAGACCTAAATCCATTGCTTTTTTGTTCACCATTCCATTCCAGTTTGGACCCAGCCATATGCAAATCAGTCTTCACACTTTTTCCCCTGGGAACAGTCCAGTCCAGTCCGAACTGCTAGGCCAGCTCCTCCTTGACCATAAACAAGCATCCTGGAACCGGTTTTGGGGTATCACCTCTCATCAGCCAGGCTAGCTTGACTCCAGTGGCATGGAGAGCACTGGACCCATGTCTGGGCATACCCATCCCAATCGGGGTAACAAATACAAATAGAACAATTGATGGATGGAATCCTGAGCAATGTCATACATTTACCCCCAGTCCAGAGATCTGGGCCTAAATTGATTGTGACCTGGGGGTGAATGATTGATTTGTTCTGCATTCCGTCCATCATTTGTTCTTTTGGCTTTTGTCGCTCTAAATGGGAAGGGTATGCCCAGATGTGGGTCCTGGGCTCACTGTGCCACTGGATTCAAGCTAGCCTGGCTGATGATGGCTGATTCCTTGAAACCAGTCCTAGGATGCTTGTTTACGGTCCAGGGAGGACCTGGACTGGCAGTTCGGGCTACACTATTCCCATGGGGATCAGGGTCAAGACTGATTTGCATATGGTTGAGTCCAAACTGGAGTGGCGTGGTGAGCAAAAAAATTATGGATTACACCCAGATCTGTGACTGGGGGTGAATGTTTGATTTGTTCAGCATTCCGTCCATCATTTGTTCTTTTTGCTTTTGTCGCCTAAGTGGGAAGGATATGCCCAGAGTGTGTCCCCTGCTCACTTTAAATTAATTTATATTTATTCATTATTTTGGCTATCTTAACTAATCCAATTTAATGTAACATTATATCCTACAGGGTTTTATTTTAACTCCCTACCTCCATTATGTTCTTTGGGAGGGTTTTGCAGTACCACTGGTTGACCTTGTGTAGAGTTGGGCATACTAGAAAAGTGTAACTTACTACAAAAATGTAAGTTACTACAAAGGTGCTGTCTGTGAAAAGTAAAACGTGCTAAACTTAGACAAAAGTATAAACTTACCCAAAACGTTCCACCCACTGTGGATTGCACCACCAAAATTCAAATAATGTCAATAAAGAATGTCCAGAAATGTTAAATCTTTCTTTTGTTTCTTCTTTATTCAATTTTCTTTTAAGCAGCCAACGCGTTTCGTTCAACAGAACTTCATCAGGGCGTGCGGGCTGTGTCCAATGTGCACAGGCATCACATCACTGTACGGATACTCTTTCCTCTGGAGAGGATGCCACTTTTCGCTCGGCACACTAGCCTTTATCACTGACCTGGATGTAACTAATAGAAAAACGTGATGTGATGCCTGTGCACATTGGACACAGCCAGCACGCCCTGATGAAGTTCTGTTGAACGAAACGCGTTGGCTGCTTAAAAGAAAATTGAATAAAGAAGAAACAAAAGAAAGATTTAACATTTCTGGACATTCTTTATTGACATTGACATTATTTGAATTTTGGTGGTGCAATCCACAGTGGGTGGAATCTTTCATTTGTCTTGGACAAAATAATTGCCTCTTGGGAGCAACAGGGGCAGTGGTAATGCACACCATATGAGCTAACAGCTCTGCAGAAAATAGATAACGGAGACGGGCAGGCTCAAGACCTACAGTGAGGTGCAGTACACTCAAAAAGTTATTTTTGGGTGTTGTGTTGAGTTGCTCAAGGATAGGGTCTTACCCAAAACGTATTTGCACAAACAGCATCTACTTGCTGCGCCACAGACTGCCATAATGGTTCCCACAATTTTGCACTCGTTTTAAGCATGTCTTTGGTAATCAGGCGTGCCTCTCTTTCATAATTGCATATGTCAGTGTTTTAGGTTCTCTTTCAGTACATTTATTCTTTCTTAGCCTTTCTTCTGACAATTTGATTGTTGTCAATATTTTTGATTATTTAGTGAACTCACTGGTCCCAAGAAAAGTGATACATTATGTACCCAGGGCCTGTGAAATAAATGTTAGTAGTGGGCCTGCAGCACTTATTGTGCCACCCACTTAAATAGCTCTTTAAAACAGGTTTAAGACCTACCATTATAGCCAATGTGCAGTCTCAAACTGCCAATTTGACTTGGAACAATTAACCTTTTCCTAAGCCTAAACCTTCCTTTTTTAATATATATTTCACCCTTTAAGGTAGGCCATAACCCACCCATAGGGCAGGGTTCAGTGTATTAAAAAAGGTCAGTAAGTTATTTTTAAGTTTTACATGTTGTGGTAGCAGTGGCGGTCAATGCACGTAAGCGCAGTGAGGCGGGCAGGGGTGGGGAAGTGGAAGTAACAAACGACAAGATACTAAATTTAAAAAAAATTACGCTTTCATTGCACTAGCTGCATCGCTGAGTAGATGATGCAGCAAGCGCAAGGTAAGTGGTTTAATTTATTTATTTATTTTCACTATCCGTTGTTTGTGACTTCCATTGCCCCATCCCACTGCTGCACCACCCTTACTTGCACAGCCCGCCACTGCCTGGTAAGGAGACATTCTTAATTTTGTGTTTCACTATTGCAAGGCCCACCTCTCTCATAGAATAACATTGGGTTACCTTATTGCATTTAATAAGTGCCAACTTTGCCTTGGGAATAGGGCTTAATGTCATGCTTGGTCTCAAGAGTTGTATTTTAAAATGATCTTTAATAGTAAAGTCAGATTTTAAGTCATAATTCTGAAATGCCCCTTTTAGAAATTTGACATTTTCATCTTCTATTTGGTACCAGTAGCCTGTGTCCTGGGTCACTTGACTGTGAATAGAGTGGCATTTGGCCTTTCTATATTCCGCTCAGACAGTAAGACATAAGGGGACCTGTCAGGAGGGGCAGCACTGTTCCCTGCCCCACTTACACTTCCATGGGCTACCTCCAGCACACTCACAAAAATCTGACACCAGTCATTTGCCATCCTAGACTTCTTGGAACCTGAGCAGGAGATGGAAGAAAATTCCAGAACCAGATGTGGGGGGGAGTTTATCCCACTTCAAAGTTTGGCACAAGGTATAAATATTGGACCCTCAGACAAACTCTCCAACATGTTATGTTATGTTAATGTTATATGGATATTTCTTAAGCGCACATTCACCAATGGTCTCTTGGCGCTATGAATTGAACAGAGAGGGTTCCAAGCTGGAGCCGCCTAATAATGAGTTAAAGTAAAGAGCCAAATTGTGAGCAATTTTCTGAACCGTACATCATTTTCTTCAAGTTTCAGAGTAATCTGCAATGAGTACGTCAGTTTCGGGCTCAGTGTAGAGAACCGCGGCCCTCCTGTGCGTTTACGTCTGAATCTCTGTACAACCAGTTGATTCAGATGAATAGATCTAAGGGTGCACTGGGGGGCATACTTGCTGATTCTCGATGAGATGTAACTGGGACCGGTACCCTGAATGGCTCTAAAAAGGATACACCATGTTTTAAACATAGTTTGTTGCTCCACCGGGAGCCAGTGGAGTACGTTCAGCAGTGGGCTAATGTGACATTGTCTATCCTTTTGATAGATGATTCTAGCTGCTTGATTGTGAATCATCTGAAGACGGTGCTTCTGATGTTGTGGGAGGCCAAGACACAGTGCATTTCCATAATCAGTTCTGGAAAGAATCAGGGCGATTTGGATGCTAGCATCTCTGCTGAAGAATTTTCTTATTTTGTGCAGCTTATGAAGCTGAACAAAGCAGGCCAAAGTTACCGATCCAATCTGGGAGTTCATGGTGAGATCCGAATCAATTAGTATTCCCAGACTCTTAATTACCAGCTTGGGAAGTGGTGCAGCGCCAAGCTCTGGGGGCCAATTTGTGGGAGTCCAGTGCATAAGTTTGTTTCTCAGTACGATTATTTCAGTTTTTTCGGAATTCAATTTTAACTGATTATTGTTTATCCAGTTTTTGATGAACAGCATATTATACTTTCAGAGACACTCAGAAAGCCTGCCTTGTATTTCAGTGGCCTGCCTTTCTGGTCGAGGCATGCTTTCTGCATCAGTGGTTTGACCTGCTGCTACCAGAGGACTGTGCAGCTTTTCGAAGGCAGCCTTGTACCCTCAGAGGACCACCCTTGTGATTGAGGCTTGCCTTGCTGCTTGAACCCAGTTCTAGCAGAGTGATGCCAAGGTGTAGTTGGCTGACTTCCTGTTGTGAGCTACATGGACTCAAAAAACTCCAACAACCTTGACCATGAGTCTGCCTGAAGGGAGCCATGCCCTTCAAGTGGTACCAACCAGTCCTGGACCCTTGGATGTGGTGCTAAATGTGCCCAAACAGCCAAAACCTGAAACCTGGGAAATGGAAACCTTTTCACCAAAAGGTGGCCTGAGAAACGACAGGAGACCAGGACCAACCTGCTTGCCGATCCACCGAGGTGCATCGCCTGTCAGCCTATTTTCACAATATCTCCTGCCACTTTATTCTACGCAGCAGCAAATCCTGTTCAGTGGCTCCTCTCGTAAGAGATATCTAGCCTCGCAGAGCCCTCGTCGGCTATAGCCTGCAGCTTTATCCCGCTGAAGATTTTCGATTTCCATTACAGGATAATCCAGGAACCACTTTTAGTTGTGGATATGTCCATCCAGACTATGTCCCATCTACACTTGAAGACTTACATTGGAAAATAATATGTTTAATTGTCAGGAAACTGACAATGCATTTATGCGGAAGATGAAGGCTGGTAAATACTGAAGAATATACTGACCTAAATTGAGGAATATGTTATGGTGTGAATAATTTCTGGGCATTACAGTGATAGTACACTTACTTTTGGGTCCAAGAAACATATAATTGGTTAGTGAGATCAAAGAAGTGCAAAGTCAGCATTTGCTTTATGTAGTCTCCTGATGTGTTGCGAATTGTATACCTACTACATAATTGTTTGCCTTCTATTTCAGTGGTCCAGGCTGGGCAAGAACCATTATTACAGGACCAGGGGCAGAGTGGGAGATCCTCAGTCCGTCAGTGAGCACGACCTCTGGATTCCACTAACGAAGAGAAGAAGGGACAAGAACCATCAGGCAGGGGTAGTGCACCCACCTGGGTGGAGCATTTCACAACAACAGCCCAGATGGAGGCTGAAGAGACTGGTGGAAGGGACACCTCCATGCCAGTTGGGAGAAGGAATGCAGCTCTCCACTAGCACACATAAACTTGACTTTGAAATGGTGCCCCCAGAACTGGCCCCATCACCACCTGAGCTTGCCACCAACCACTTCCTAACTCTTGAGGCCCTCGTCCCATCGGACCTTCAGCTGCACCCCTTGCAACTAGTCCCCCTTTAAGTGCCTGCCCGGAAGAGCTGAGAGAGACAGCTGCCCGGCACCCCACATCCCTCTTGTTCTACCCAATCCCTCCATGTGTGATTACTCCTGTGGCTGTATCCCAGGAAGTAATGGTGGCATCTGATGGTCAGCAGAATATATCCTCTCAGATCTTACAGGAGATCTGACAGGAGTCCCATGTGTTACAAGAGGTACATTCCAGAGAAATGGCTCCATCCCTTCCTTGGGTGCAGCCATATTGTCTGCATTGGCCCAGTGACTCACCCAGACCACTGTAGTTGCAATTTCCAGTTTGCTTTCCCTGCTACCCCTCGTATTCCTCATGTTTACTGCTCCCTGTGTCTGGTCCAGCATCATTCAGCCAGGAAGAGTACACAGGAGTAGAGGATCTCCACATTGTGGAGAAGGAGGAATATGCGAATGACCAGTGACTGGACTATGTTTGGACTGTGGCCTTTTGCTTTACCTCATGTACATAGACTAGTTCTCCTGATGCTTCCTGATATGTTTTAATTATTTTGCCCCCATCCCCCTCCAAGTTCCCTTGCCCATTCTGTCTGAAGATTTTATTTGGTTCCTTTCTCCCTGTACGATGGGCAGGATTTTCATTTAATTTATTTTCTAAAATATAAAGATTTGTTTTAACACCATCTCTGTCTTGTGTAGTTCTTGTTACATGCTGGATTTAAAAGTATGGAAATCAACATCAGTAGGTGTTTAGCTATGCTTTCCACATGATACATTGTTACACAGATGGTTCTACAGATCTACATGTCTAACTCCAACAAATGTATGGTCACATATATGACCTACAACCAGAAAAACAATTTAACATCAGCAACTTTTACATAACTCAGTATTGCCTTGTGAAGTAGATCATTATGTTTACATGTATTGGGGGTATTCATTTTTCACAGTGATCATGGGGGATCTCTCATACAATTCCAATTGTGGTGGTGAGATTCTCTATGAGTAAGTGCCTTTACTGTGTTGGTGCTGATGTGTGGGTTGGTGTAGTGCATCTGCCAGTACAGGTGGGGGAGGAACCTTACAGGGGTCTGGGTGCCTTTACAGGAGGGGGAGGTGCCTGTACAGGGAGTCAGGGTGCCTTTACAGTCAAGGGATATGCCTTTATAGGAGGTGTGGATGTCTGAACAGATGGGGAAGGTGTCTGTACAGGGGGTGAGGGTACCTGCGCAGGTGGAGAAGGTGAATCAGCAAGGGAGGATGTGGCTGTGCAGGGGGGGTGTCTGCATAGGTAGGGGTGCTTGTGCAGGCTGTGGTGTAGGTGGCTGGGTGGAGTGTGGTGCAGTAGAAGGAATGAAGACTTTGAAACAATTTTAACATGCCCTCCATTATCTTCACGGCCAAGGCATGATGTTTTGCACTCTATTCCCTATGTATTGCTGTGATGTAATTTTGCCTCCTTGACATGTCTCGGCAAGATTTTGCAATCCTGTCCAAGACACAGGTCTGCCTGTCAATCATCTGAGGGATTCGCTGTACTCCCTGTAGTGAGTCTGAAATTTCAGACAAAGTAGCCCCTGTAGCCCGAATGTCCTGCCTCACATAAGCTTGATGCTGGAAAGATTAATTGTCCCACTGCCCATCATGACCATCTGCCATCCCCCTCTGCATGGGACGGCCTCTGATGTGACCATCGGATCCACCAGCGTGGGGAGGGGTGGCAAGTGAGAGGCTGTGGGGAGGATATTGGTGCCAAAGGGATACCTGTTCCTCACCAGGGCTGTTTGGGACCTCAGATGGTTGAGAGAAGGCCTGGGAAGCACTGTCATGGGAGGATTGCATGGGAGATGCAACATGACTATCTTGGATGTGAGGAGTTGAGGTTGTGTTGCGGTAAGTGAATGCTGTGATTGGCTGGCTGACTGCTTGGAATGGGCAATCCTCAGAGGTGATGTAAGAAGCACAATACTGTCCAGACCTGTAAATGTAAATGTAAATTGATACCTGTATAGCGCACTACTCACCCGCAAGGGTCTCAAGGCGCTTGTACGAATACCGCTGTGGAACCCATCCTGGCTTTCCCTGTGAGGCGTCCACTCCTGGGCACCCCCAAGGTGGAGGCCAGGCATCCTTAGCGTTGTGGGGCTGTCGTGGAGATTAAGCAAGCTATTGCCCAGAGTTGCAGAGTGGGACTCCATGATTGAAATAGGCACCGAGGCGAGAATTATCAGGTCCGTGGAATTTTGAGCCCAAGACCCGCCGAGGCGGGGAATTGAACCCTGGTCCCAGGCTAGACCTCTGCATCAGGGTCTGCCGCTCTAATCGTTGAGCCACACTTCTCCATTGATGTACATTTATTTATTATTTTGATTTGTAGGTCTTATATGGCGCTAGCTAGACTGGAGGGCATCAGAGCGCTTTACATGAATTAGAGAAAAACACAATATAATCAAGTCGCTTACCATATGATGCGAGACATATAGGATTTTAGAACACACATAAAAATATACAAAGAAAATCGCCAATGAGCGTGAGTTGCCAAAAGTGTGCAATAAGAACAATATGTGTTAAGGGAGATAAAGACCTAATCGACAAAAGACATAAACACACAACTGTATTTCACAGAAGATCTAGACCTATATAATAGATAAAAACAAAGTTCAGTATGCTTAGGTAGTAAAATATTTGTTGAGGAGGAGGAGTTTCAGGTCTTGAAGCATGAGAAGGAGAGGTTGCATCGTAGATCCCCAGGTAGAGAGTTCCATATGCTGGGTTCATTTCTAGAAAAAGAGCGAGTCTGGGTTGATTTCTTTTTTAGTTTGGAAGGTATGAGAAGAAGTGAGTTGGGGCTTCTCAAAGTTCTGGTTCTTCCCGCTTTCATGAGCTTGTTTTTTAAATAGCTGGGGTATGTGAGTGAAGGGCTTTGTAGTTGATGTAGGCAGTCTTGAAAGTACATCTTACTTTGATGAGTAGCCAATTGAGGATCTTGAGGGCTGGTGTGAAGTGTTCATACCACTTAACATCTGTTATGAGCCGGGCTGCCATGTTTAGAGCTGATCTTAGAGGGGTGAGGTGAATTTTCGGCGTACCTGTGAGGATGGCATTACCATAATCCAGTTTGGAGAGGACGAGAGATTGGATAACCATCTTGAAATCATCAGTGTTAGTAATGGGATCCCTGGCTGGCCAGGGCTTGCGCCAAAGTCAGTCAGAGACCACCACTCCTAAGTCAGGGCAAGGGAGTTACACGCCAAGATAACCCCTGCTCACCCTCTAGGTAACGTGGCGCGAGCAGCAAGGCTAAACTTTGAGGCGATATGAGTTAAGTATTTGCGCACGCACCCCAGCAACAACACCCAAGGCCCACCACAAAGGAAACTCCACACAAGGTTATATATAAAAATAGCCTTTGTATTACACCAAAACACATTAGATAAAACACACACTTTACAATGTGCCAACAGGCACGGGCAGAATTTACAAGGGATATATACAAGACAGGGCCACCTGGACCACTCTCAGGAATCAGCACTTTTAGAACTTAGAATACAATACTTGTAGGCCTAGAACTTAGAACATAGAGCCTATCGGACAGTACCTTCCGGCCTGGTTGCAGGGATAATGCGAGTGACCTCCTTAGTAAACTTGAGCGGGCGGCCGGCTAGCTACAAGCGTTTCTCTGGGGCAACCAATGTGTGCGGCTCAGAAGAGGAGGGGAAGGCAGGATGCGGGCGGCCCAGCGAAGCGGCGCGGCTCAGGGGAGAGCGGCGCTGCTCGAGGCTTGGACGGGCTGCCGTGCACGAGCTGCCGAGGGGAATGAGCGAGGCACATTTCAGCGAGGCCCCAGGGCCCAAGGGAGATCAGACAAGTCCCAGCAATTTGTCAGGGAAGGCACAATAGAGTCCACTGGTCCTGGGACTCTGGTCAGGGGGCGAGCTCCGTATCAAGCCCTTGGAATATCACTTAGAACATAACAGAAAATCACTGTAGCACAAAATAGCACACAATCAGTAACTACTGGTAATCAGGTAAGTACCACCTACGCAATCCTAACCACCTTAGGAACAGGTCACGCAGGGAACCAGGACCTCACTAGCACCACCTGTACTAGCAAGAACAGCCAACTAAATATCACCATACATTTAGGGGTATAGACCTGGGGACAAAACACATGATGCATAAACATACATTCAGAGGTGTAGGGAAGGAAAACACATGATGTATCAACAACACATTCAGCGGTGTAAGGAGCAAGGCACATGATGCATCAACAACACATTCAGCGGTGCAGGACAACACAATAGCGCAAAAATCACATTAGCCACCACCTGTGGCAGTCCCTAGGCCAACTGGCCTCTCTAGGGCTAGGATGCCCTGTGTCCAAAGTCAGGGTCCTAAACGTGGCAGCTGCCCACAAAGTGCTGGGCAACTGTGAGGAGGATGTGGCCAACACGGAGGAGCCTCGCAGGCTCTGGCCACAAGGACATGCCCCCTAGAGCCTCTCTGGGCTCTTAAAACAAATAGGGCCGGTCGTTGGAGTCCCGCTTCTCTGTGGACTCAGAAAGATAATGGCAGCAAGAGCCTTCTAGGCTCTAACACAACACCTGAAACAACGGTGCCCCCGGGGAGCCTTCGCGGCTCGAACACAATAAATGCCCCCAGGAAATGTCTGCTGGACAACGTGGGAGCGGCCCGCTGCCAAGTGGGGCCGCTCTGGGGGGCAATTGAACTGGTGCCTTGCTCAGGCACAACTCTTCATGCCGCGGCACCGTTGTAGGGAGTCCCCCCCTCTGGGGGACTCGAGATGCCGCAAATGCCCCTTGAGCCTCTCGGGGCTCTGCACAAATGCCGCCTTGAGCCTCATGGGCTCACGACCACTCAGGGCCTCGTACTGGAGGGGAGGGGCGGGCACCGGCAATGTGCCCCGACGCCCCCCTCTCCTGCTAGTCACTCACCGGCTGTCTGCTGGGGGAGAGCTCCCGCTCCTCGGGGCTCTCCGGAGCTGCGGTGCCTTACTGGAGTCTTCTCCTCTGCGGCCGGGGCGTCCTGGGAGGCGGGGTGGGCTCCCGGCCTCCCTGGAGATCAGCAGAACTTCCGGGGCTCTCCCTACACTCGGGAACCCCGGGGGGAACCGACAGGCAGCTTCCTTCCTTCGTCTCGCGGCTGCGGTGGGGTGGGACTTCCGGTCATTCCCCCCTGGGCCGCGCAGCGATTGGCTGGCCTGAGAATCACTTCCGGGTCGTCGCAGGCAGCGCGGCGGCCCGGCGGGGGGACAAAGGAAGCAAATGCCGGGTGGGCACCAGCTCATTTGAAATAATAAATCGAGGTGGGCACTCGATCAGGTGGCCAGGTCCATGGCGAGGTGGGTGTGAGAAGTTGGCCTGGTATATAATGCTCACCAATTCTTAGTGATCACTTTGTACCATGCCAAGCAACCCTTATGATGATTGGTTGTAATTCAACCTTGTAGACCAGTTATCCTAGTGGTAACGTGGACAAAGCAGTCTTAGGCTAAACTCTGAAAGGCATGTGAAGCCAGCTGTATTACCATACACAACCCCCTTGAATACCAAATGAAAGGAACGCCACACAGATATATATTGAAAATATATATTGATTTATTAACTATAAAATCCCCTGGACTCTTTATGAGCACAGAAGCACAAGCGTTAAATCACAAGACAGTTTAAAATACACAAAAGTTGCACAATATGGATGAGCCCTAGGGGCCACCTAAACCATATACTAAGAAAGTGGTATAAGAGATACCAATCGGAATGGGAACAGGCCTAGGGCCTTGGGAATCGCTGGAGCTATTCGAGACTATCAATGATTAAGTCGGGAAAGGCCCGCGGGACTCGGGTGCAGTGTTCAAAGGGCACGCACTTTCCAATGTAAAGTCTATGGTGCGTAAAAAGTACAAAGTTAAAGAGTTAGGAACCTTCCGAGTGACCTAGAACGCTGAAACTTAAGACACAGGCCCTTGAGATGTGTACCAGTGTAGGAACACTGGCGGAGCTGAGTTACCTCACCCACAGGAAGCGGGTGCACAGGGTCGAAGTAGTGTCGGGTTTCGTCACGCTGGTCGATGGTGCTTGGAGCTGGAGATGCTGCAGGCGGCTTGAGGTGAAGAGTTCCGGTGGATCCAAGGATGGATCTGAAGTGGTGAAGACATGAAAGCAGAGGGGACAATGTTCAAAGTCACTAGCCAGTGACTACCGTGGAACCAGATTGGAACCAGGCGATGTCGGGTGCAAACAGGCGTTGTCGGGTAGCTTCTCTCTGCAGCCACGTGGACACCGGGGGTCGAGGACGTCCAGGAGTCGGTCACGAGCTGTCCCGCGCAGGCTTCTCGCTGTTGGCGGTGTCAGCGACCTGATCGGAGCAAACAGCCCTTGGCTAATGCAAGCCACGCAGGAATCAAAAGATGCTTAACACTCGGACCAGCAAGATCGGAGCGAGTGCTCCTTTTCACAGGAGCTTGGGTAGACCTGGAGCAACCAGACCTGCTGTGTAGTTTGTCGGTTTCGTCGCCAAGATGGCCGCTGACCACGTGGCTAGTGGCCGGGATGGTGCGTCGAGTGGCACAATGCAAAAGGGCCCCACGCAGATCGTGGAGATGCTGGGGGGCTGATCTTCGGTGCAAGGGCTGCTCGATGGTGGGGGTTCTCAGTCTCCAAAGCACAACGTCGAGGATACCTCAGAAGCTGCGTAGTCAGCTTTTCGAGTGTCTTCCAAGAGGTCCGGTCCCACGTCACTCGGTGCCTCCACGGGTCCCTTCTTTGCAGGGACTGTGGATCGGGCTCTGAGAGGTCTGGGAGTCTGGTTCTTGTCGGGCTTTGGGCTCGGGCTCCGGCGGGAGGCGGCGGCAAAGCAGACGTCGAGTTGCTGGTTGGTACCTGTGTTCACAGGGTGGCCACTCCTAGGCCACAAGGGAGATTCTCTTCAGTCTTCTGAGCAGCAGAATGTCGAAGTCCAGTCGTCTTCTTAGTTTAAAGTTGATTCAGGATGATCTCCTGTGCAATGGCACTGCTCCCACTCTTATTCCCAATCTGAGGGGTGGATCACCTACTAGGTCCCTCTTCTGGGAGGAACCAGGAAGGGGGGTGGTTACACCCCCTTTCCTTTGTCCAGCTCCTTGCCAGGCCCGGTTTGGACTGGACTATGCACGGGGACACCTTGTGTGCCCCGGGCAAGTCTGATTCTATTCAGCCCTGTCCTACCCAATACACAAAACCCTGTCTGGGGTGGTGCTCGCACCTCCCAAGGCAGGAAACCCTTTGTCCAGGCCACCATCTGCCGAGTTTCGGTCAGCAGCAGGAGGCCAGACTCGTGTCTCTGGTGGCAGCATCCATTTTGTGATGCTGAGGCTCTGGTTAACTTTAACCGGGGTTAAGGCTACACACATGTCGTGTCCCTCTAGAAGGGTGGAATGCTATCCCCGTCGACAGAACTGTCGAGGGGATAGTATTCCAATTCGTATGACACCTTACTCGACATGTTTTGATAATGCCAAACCAAAGATAGCATTTAACCGCGAGGATTATAATGCATTTAAGAGTATATGGTATGGCAATATCCCGGAACAGCTTAGGGAGTGGTTCCCGACAGCTGCAGACAGGCTCAGCTCATGCTAGAGCACCATCTCACATATTTCCAAGCACTCTGCCTCCAGGATTGAAGAGGCCTTCCATAGGAGTGGCTGATAGGAACATATGTGTCCAGTTTAAGGTTAGATATAGGGATACTATATCTAAGTAAGAGGTGATTACACCAACTTACCCCAGCTGAGTGATCAGCCAGTTGTGTCAAATATGGAGGCCAGGCCAGGGGTGGCACAATACATGCTGCAGCCCCTGGTAGGCCTTGGAAACACCTATGCCCTGGGTACCTAGGGTACACTGTTACAGGGGCCAATAAGGTGAACCAGTTCCAATTCGTAATGCACCTAAAGTGCATTGGCAGTAATTTAGAGAGAGAACAGCAGGCTGTGGGTCTGATGAGCAGGCCCACAGCCACATTAAGTCATAAACCAGTGAAGCAAAAAGCAAAAATTTGGGGTGACCATAGGATAGCAGACCCTACTCTCCTACATAACCCCCCCCCCCCAAACGCAGGGACATTAGACTAACCTTGACCAGTTGTGTCTTCATGTTCTAAGTGGAAGTACCTGGAGAGACCATCTGCGTTGCCATGGTCAGTCCCTGGGCGGTGCTCCACTGTAAAGTCCATCCCCTGTAGGGAAATGGACCACCTGAGTAGTTTGGGGTTTTCACCCTTCATCTGATTAAGCCATAAGAGGGGCTTATGGTCGGTCTGAATCTTGAAGTGAGTGCCAAATAAGTATGGTCTCAACCTCTTCAGGGCCCACACCACAGAAAAGGCCTCCCTCTCTATAGCTGACCAACGTTTCTCTCTGGGGGTCAGCCTTCTGCTAATAAAAGCAATGGGCTGGTCCTGGCCATCTACATTAAGCTGTGAAAGCACTGCTCCCACTCCCAACTCAGAAGCATCTGTTTGGACAATGAACTCTCTTGAGTAGTCAGGACTCTTCAGGATAGGTGCAGAGCACATGGCCTTCTTCAGGGCATCAAATGCCTTTTGACAGACTTCTGTCCACTGAACCTTTTTGGGCATCTTCTTGGATGTCAGATCATTAAGAGGAGTCACAATGGACCCATAGTTCTTAACAAACTTCCTGTAGTACCCAGTCAGGCCCAAGAAAGCTCTGACCTGAGTCTGGGTAGTTGGAGAGGACCAGTCCTTTATGGTCTGGATCTTACTCTCCAGTGGTTGAACTTGGCCTCCACCTACAAGGTGACCCAGGTATACAACCTTGCTCTGCCCTATCTGGCACTTTGTTGCCTTGATAGTGAGGCCTGCCTTTTGCAGAGCCTCAAGCACTTCCTTCAGGTGGACCAGGTGATCTTCCCAGGTGGAGCTAAAGACAGCAATATCATCCAGATAAGCTGCACAAAAGTCATCCAACCCAGTGAGGACTTGATTCACCAACCTTTGGAAGGTGGCAGGTGCATTTTTCAAACCAAAGGGCATCACCACAAACTGATAATGCCCACTAGGGGTAGAAAATGCTGTCTTGGCTTTAGACTCCTCAGCTAACCTGATTTGCCAGTAGCCAGCTGTCAAGTCAAATGTGCTCAAATATTTGGCAGAAGCCAACTTGTCAATGAGCTCATCTGCCCTTGGAATAGGGTGTGCATCTGTCCTGGTGACAGCATTGAGTCCTCTGTAATCCACACAGAACCTCATCTCTCTCTTGCCATCTTTGGTGTGAGGTTTGGGGACCAGAACCACTGGGCTAGCCCAGGGGCTCTCTGAAGGCTCAATGACACCTAATTCCAGCATCTTTTGCACCCTAGTCTTTATACAGTCCCTGACGTGGTCAGGTTGCTGTAAATTTTGCTTTTTACAGGAAGACTGTCACCAGTGTCCACCACATGTGTACACCAGTTAGTCTGACTGGGTGTCAATGAGAACATATGCCTGTATGCCTGTAGAACTTGTCTGCAGTCATGTTGCTAATGTTCAGTGAGGCTGCCACCTAAGGCCACACCATCAACTGAGCCATCCTCAGGGTTCTGAGTGAGCAGGTCTGGGAGAGGGTCACTCTCTTCCTCCTGTCCCTCATCTGTAGCCATGAGCAAGCCCATGTCTTCCCTGTTGACATATGCCTTCAATCTGTTGACATGGAGCACCCTGTGGGGGCTCCTGGGAGTTCCTAGGTCCACCAAGTAGGTAACCTTTCCCTTCTTCTCCAGAATTGTATGGGGTCCAGACCATTTGTCTTGGAGTGCTGCTGGGGCCACTGGCTCCAACACCAATACCTTCTGTCCAGGCTGAAACTCAACAAGGACAGCCTTTTGGTCATGCCAAGCTTTCTGTAATTCTTGGCTAGCCTCAAGGTTTTTGGATGCCTTTTCCATGTACTCTGCCATCCTGGAGCGGAGACCAAGTACATAGTCCACTATGTCTTGCTTAGGCTTTTTGAGAGGTAACTCCCATCCTTCCTTCACCAGACACAAGGGTCCTCTTACAGGGTGCCCAAACAACAATTCAAAGGGGCTGAAGCCAACCCCCTTTTGAGGGACCTCTCTGTAAGCAAACAAAAGGCAGGACAGTAGGATGTCCCATCTTCGCCTGAGCTTTTCAGGTAATCCTTTAATCATGCCCTTTAGGGTCTTGTTAAATCTCTCAACAAGCCCATTACATTGTGGATGATAAGGAGTGGTGAACTTGTAGTTGACACCACATTCCTTCCACATAGCTGTCAAATATCCTGGCATGAAGTTGGCACCTCTATCAGATATTACCTCCTTAGGAACCCCCAAACTGGAGAAAACTCCAAGCAAGGCCCTGGCCACAACAGGAGCTGTTATGGTCCTAAGTGGAATTGCCTCTGGGTACTTGGTGGCATGATCCACTACCACCAGTATGAATCTGTGCCCAGATGCAGTAGGGGGATCCATTGGACCTACAATATCAATCCCCACTCTTTCAAAGGGAACCCCCACCACAGGTAGTGGTATCAGGGGGGCCTTTGTTGTTCCACCTGCTTTACCACTGGCTTGGCAGGTTTCACAGGAGCGACAAAACTCCTTGGTGTCTTCAGACATGTGAGGCCAGTGAAAATGAGGGACAAGCCTGTCCCAGGTCTTATTCTGGCCTAAGTGTCCTGCTAAAGGAATATCATGGGCCAAGGTGAGAAGGAAACCCCTAAATTGCAGAGGTATAACCAACCTCCTGGTTGCACCAGGCTTGGGGTCTCTACCCTCTGTGTAAAGGAGTCCTTCATCCCAATAAACTTTATGGGCACCTTGAGCATTCCCAGCAGCCTCAGCAGCAGCCTGCTGTCTGAGGGGTTCAAGAGAAGGACAGGTTAACTGAGCCTGCCCCAAGTCTGCCTTAGAAGGTCCCCCTGTCCCCAGAAACTCAACCTGATCAGGTTCAAGTTCTTCAGAGACAGTTCCTTCAGGGGTCTCAAGACCAGCTTCCTGTGAAGCTTGATCCTCACTTGCAGGCAGTTGGGAAGGCACAGCCTTAACCCTCCTGCTCTTCTTCTTGGAAGGTGCTTGGTCCATTGTTCCAGGATCCAAGACCTGAGGTTCAGAGAGGCACTTTTTGGCCTGTGACCTGGTCACAGCAAGGACATGTGATGATATCCCTAACATCTCTGCATGAGTCCTGTACTCAACTTCTGACCATAGAGAGTTCTCCAGGTCATTGCCCAACAAACATTCAACGGGGAGATCAGCACTAACCACAACTCTTTTTAGGCCAGTTACCCCTCCCCAGGAAAAGTTAACAAGTGCCACACTATGTGTAGTAGTGACATTGCTGGCATTGGTCACCAGGTAATTATCACCTGGCATGTATTGTCCAGGGTCCACAAAGTTAGGTGTCACCATAGTGACACTGGCACATGTGTCCCTGTAAGCTTGAGCCACTTTGTTATTAATCAAAGGCGTCTGTCTGTATTTGCCCAGGTTACTGGGACTTATGTCAGGGGTCAAATCTATGTCCCCTTCACAAATCAGAACAGCCTGTGTAAGGGTTCTGACTAGGTCAGAATCTCCTTCAGTTCCCAAGGTGATACCCACTACCCCCTTGGTTTGTGGACCAGCACTGCTAGCTGTACTAGTGGGTGCAGTTGCCTTAGGGGCTGCAGTGCTGGGGGCTCCACCCTTTTTACACTCACTTGTCCAGTGAGAGGTGTTTTTACAAGTTTTACACCAGGGTTTCTTCTGACCTTCTTTCTTCTTCTTCTTGGAAGTTTGGGACCCACCCTCTGTATCATTTTGGGGCCCTGTTGAAGACTTCTGGTCTTTAGCTTTCTGCTCCCCACCCTTCTGGTCTGTTTTCTTCTGGTCACCACCCTGGTTCTGGTTCTGGTTCTTTTGCTTAACTCTGGTTCTTACCCATTTAGCTGCCCTCTTTCCCAATTCTTGGGGAGAGGTCAAATCTGAGTCAACCAAATGTTGATGCAACTGCTGGTTCTGGCAATTATTTAAAATTTGTTCTCTCATCAGCAAATTATACAATCCTGCATAGTCTGTAACCTTGCTTCCCAGCAACCATCCCTGCAGAGCCTTAGTGGCACACTCAACAAATTCAGACCAGTCCTGAGTCTGTGTCTTCTGGGTATCTCTGAACATTAACCTGTACTGTTCAGTGGTTAAGCCTAACCCATCAATCAGAGCACTCTTCAGGACCAGGTAGTTTCTAGAATCCCCATCACTAACTGTGAGGAGTCTGTCTCGGCCTCTACCTTCAAAGGAGAGCCACAAGATTGCTGCCCACTGCTCCTGAGGGATCTGCTGTACTCTGCAGGCTCTTTCCATTGCAGTGATCCATTTATGGATATCATCCCCAGCTTTGTAGGGGGGCACAATCTTACTCAGGTTTCTGTTATCAAAAGACCTGTCTTTATCCTTGTGGATATTGCTGCCACCAGTGGGTTCTATTACCCCACTCTCTCTAGGCTGTCTTGCTCTAGCAAGTCTCTCTTGGACCAGGGCAACCTCTAATTCTCGCTTCTGGATCCTAAGCTCAGCCTCTCTCATTTTGGCCTCATGTTCCCTTCTCTGAGGGCTAGTCATCTCCCTTCTGGAGTGACCATGAGAGCCTCTAGAAGCATGGGAGTGGTCAGAGTCACCTGAGTGAGTCCTCCTCCTCCTAGGCTTCTGGTTAAGTCCACCTGGGGGTCTGAATGGGTTGTTACCAGATTCATTCCCAAGTAGGCTTAAGTTAGCCTGGTTCAGTCTACTGACCAGCACCTGACTATTTCTGTCATCATCTGATTCACTGCTTCCCCCTCCTCCTCTTCTTCCTCTTCCTCTTCCTCCTCATCTACCTGAGGAGCTCCAGTGATGGGGGCTTCCTCATCTACCAGGATGATAGGGCCAGGGGTGTCTACAGTGTCATCCTCTGAAGGATGGCCTCCTTCAGCATCCCCTGTGGGGTCTGCCTTAGAGGTCTTTAGAGTCTCAGACTGATCCAAGATCTCTCTAAGGTGGTCTGTGGTATGGGAAGGCCCTGTCCTCAGACCCCTTAAGACACAAAGCTGTCTTAATTCCTTAAAGGAAAAAATAGCAAATTTGGATGGTGCCCTTGGAGGGTCACTCTCAACAGGGATGTTCCCAGTGGAACCCTCTGCTCCAGACATTGCTCTAGTGTGGGTGGATGTGTTGCAATCTACCTACACTGGTGTTTACCTACTAAACCTATCTAGTAGTTGTAGTCAGGGTGTGCTACTCCCTTTGCTCTACAACAACTAAGTTCAGTAGAACTTAAGTATACTAGTCTTGTTTTATATGTACCTAGCAGGTACCTGTATGATCTTTCAAATGATAATCTCAAAGATTGTAATGGTAAAACAACAGCAAGCTCAGATCCCACCGCTGCCACCAATGTGAGAAGTTGGCCTGGTATATAATGCTCACCAATTCTTAGTGATCACTTTGTACCATGCCAAGCAACCCTTATGATGATTGGTTGTAATTCAACCTTGTAGACCAGTTATCCTAGTGGTAACGTGGACAAAGCAGTCTTAGGCTAAACTCTGAAAGGCATGTGAAGCCAGCTGTATTACCATACACAACCCCGTTGAATACCAAATGAAAGGGACACCACACAGATATATATTGAAAATATATATTGATTTATTAACTATAAAATCCCCTGGACTCTTTATGACCACAGAACCACAAGCGTTAAATCACAAGACAGTTTAAAATACACAAAAGTTGCTCAATATGGATGAGCCCTAGGGGCCACCTAAACCATATATTAAGAAAGTGGTATAAGAGATACCAATCGGAATGGGAACAGGCCTAGGGCCTTGGGAATCGCTGGAGCTATTCGAGACTATCGATGATTAAGTCAGGAAAGGCCCGCGGGACTCGGGTGCAGTGTTCAAAGTGCACGCACTTTCCAATGTAAAGTCTATGGTGCGTAAAAAGTACAAAGTTAAAGAGTTAGGAACCTTCCGAGTGACCTAGAACGCTGAAACTTAAGACACAGGCCCTTGAGATGTGTAAAAGTGTAGGAACACTGGCGGAGCTGAGTTACCTCACCCACAGGAAGCGGGTGCACAGGGTCGAAATAGTGTCGGGTTTCGTCACGCTGGTCGATGGTGCTTGGAGCTGGAGATGCTGCAGGCGGCTCGAGGTGAAGAGTTCCGGTGGATCCAAGGATGGATCTGAAGTGGTGAAGACCTGAAAGCAGAGGGGACAATGTTCAAAGTTACTAGCCAGTGACTACCGTGGAACCAGATTGGAACCAGGCGATGTCGGGTGCAAACAGGCGTTGTCGGGTAGCTTCTCTCTGCAGCCACGTGGACACCGGGGGTCGAGGACGTCCAGGAGTCGGTCACGAGCTGTCCCACGCAGACTTCTCGCTGTTGGCTGTGTCGGCAACCTGATCGGAGCAAACAGGCCTTGGCTAATGCAAGCCACGCAGGAATCGAAAGATGCTTAATACTCGGACCAGCAAGGTTAGAGCGAGTGCTCCTTTTCACAGGAGCTTGGGTAGGTCTGGAGCAACCAGACCTGCTGTGTAGTTTGTCGGTTTCGTTGCCAAGATGGCCGCTGACTACGTGGCTAGTGGCCGGGATGGCGTGTCGAGTGGCACAATGCAAAAGGGCCCCACGCAGATCGTGGAGATGCTGGGGGGCTGATCTTTGGTGCAAGGGCTGCTCGATGGTGGGGGTTTTCAGTCCCCAAAGCACAACGTTGAGGATACCTCGGAAGCTGCGCAGTCAGCTTTTCGAGTGTCTTCCAAGAGGTCCGGTCCCACGTCACTCGGTGCCTCCACGGGTCCCTTCTTTGCAGGGACTGTGGATCGGGCTCTGAGAGGTCTGGGAGTCTGGTTCTTGTTGGGCTCTGGGCTCGGGCTCCGGCGGGAGGCGGCGGCAAAGCAGACACGGAGTTGCTGGTTGGTGCCTGTGTTCACAGGGTGGCCACTCCTAGGCCACAAGGGAGATTCTCTTCAGTCTTCTGAGCAGCAGAATGTCGAAGTCCAGTCGTCTTCTTAGTTTAAAGTTGATTCAGGATGATCTCCTGTGCAATGGCACTGCTCCCACTCTTATTCCCAATCTGAGGGGTGGATCACCTACTAGGTCCCTCCTCTGGGAGGAACCAGGAAGGGGGGCGGTTACTCCCCCTTTCCTTTGTCCAGCTCCTCGCCAGGCCTGGGTCTGGAAAGTCCCAGGACCGGTTTGGACTGGCCTATGCACGGGGACACCTTGTGTGCCCCGGGCATGTCTGATTCTATTCAGCCCTGTCCTACCCAATACACAAAACCCTGTCTGGGGTGGTGCTCGCACCTCCCAAGGCAGGAAACCCTTTGCCAGGCCACCATCTGCCGAGTTTCGGTCAGCAGCAGGAGGCCAGACTCGTGTCTGTGGTGGCAGCATCCATTTTGTGATGCTGAGGCTCTGGTTAACTTTAACCGGGGTTAAGGCTACACACATGTCGTGTCCCTCTAGAAGGGTGGAATGCTATCCCCGTCGACAGAACTGTCGAGGGGATAGTATTCCAATTCGTATGACACCTTACTCGACATGTTTTGATAAAGCCAAACCAAAGATAGCATTTAACCGCGAGGATTATAATGCACTTAAGAGTATATGGTATGGCAATATCCCGGAACAGCTTAGGGAGTGGTTCCCGACAGCTGCAGACAGGCTCAGCTCATGCTAGAGCACCATCTCACATATTTCCAAGCACTCTGCCTCCAGGATTGAAGAGGCCTTCCATAGGAGTGGCTGATAGGAACATATGTGTCCAGTTTAAGGTTAGATATAGGGATACTATATCTAAGTAAGAGGTGATTACACCAACTTACCCCAGCTGAGTGATCAGCCAGTTGTGTCAAATATGGAGGCCAGGCCAGGGGTGGCACAATACATGCTGCAGCCCCTGGTAGGCCTTGGAAACACCTATGCCCTGGGTACCTAGGGTACACTGTTACAGGGGCCAATAAGGTGAACCAGTTCCAATTCGTAATGCACCTAAAGTGCATTGGCAGTAATTTAGAGAGAGAACAGCAGGCTGTGGGTCTGATTAGCAGGCCCACAGCCACATTAAGTCATAAACCAGTGAAGCAAAAAGCAAAAATTTGGGGTGACCATAGGATAGCAGACCCTACTCTCCTACAGTGGGCACTCGCCAAAGGACTTCAAAAATTGGCAAATCAAGCGGGCACACACCGGGTGGGCACCGGCTGAGGACCAAAAAACGCTCCCAAGCGCTAGATGAATTTTTAAAGCGCCTACTGCGCAAAAGTAGCAAATAAAGCGCTATTAAGCGCTGGGGCCCGAAATCAAGCGCTCCTAAGCGCTAGCCTAGGGGGAAGTTCAGGCCCCCAAAGTCCAGATCAAAAGTCAGCCCCAAGGTCCTTTAGGAGTCCAGGGGCTGGGCAGGGCCCAGGGAGGCAAGCCTTTCCCCGGGCCCCAGCAGCAGCATGCCCCTGGTCAGATTCAAGTTGGGAACAAGAACATTTTCATGGGGTCACAGCCCCTCTTTTATACACCTTTTCTTTTGTCTGTAGGTGCAGGGTGGGGGCAGAACCAGTCGCAGCTGGTCTGTGAGCACTGTTGATGGCTCATCCACCCCTTTCATTCATCAGGCAGGCTAGGGTCATCAGTCGCACCACAGGGGGCGGAGCCAGCATTGTGTGGGGGAAACCCAGCCTCATTCAGGACACAGGCGCAGCCCCTCCCTCACATCAGCATGCTAATCTCTCCATTCACCACCGGGGCAGACCCACACAGACTTCCTGGAGCCTGGCATCCTAGCCAGCTCCAGCCAATTACACGCCAGGCATATTTTACACTAATATGCCAACTCCTAGAAGTGGCGCTTCCGCACAAGACACATACACGCCGCACATACCATTGCGCAGCATTCACTCTCACGAGTTCGCACATACCAAACTTGAGCATGCACGCCTCACGCATCAGGAACTACCAGGGACACAGACATTCCCCATGCATTCCTATGGGAGAGCGGGCCAATCTCACACACGCACTCAGGGAGCGCACGCACTTTACACTGCGACACAGTGTCAAAGTGCGCAAAGATCAGAAGTCACTAGGCAAAAAGTTCAGGGGTGAACCTGCCAGAAGGGCCAAGTCCAACAATCAGAAGGAATAAAAGGTTTAATTTTCTTCAGGTGTTTTAGTGTGAAGAGCGCTTCTTTGGCTGAGTTTATGATGTGATTTTTCATTGACATATTATTGTCCAGGGTGAAGCCTAGGGACTTTGTGAAGTTGGACAGAGTGAGAGAACAGTTTAATGCATTCAGGTTGCTGAGCCATTCGTGGATAGGTAGGTGGTTGTTTTTAGGGGAGAACAGAGTGATTTATGTTTTGTTGGAGTTTAGCTTTAAGTGGTTATAGTTAAACCAAGATTGTATCTTGCTCAGAGAGGCGTCAAGATGCAGGATGTCATTAGGTGATTTGATTTTGTAATAGAGTTGGGTGTCATCAGCATATAGGTGATATTTTATCCCTGTTTGCTTCAGGATTATTGCAATGGGTTCCATGAAGAGGTTGAAAAGGGAAGGGGAGAGAATTGAGACCTGGGGCACACCAAGTGTGCCACATATTTATGCTTCCGACATTGAGAGTGGTAGGATGCACAGAAAGTCCTGGGAATAATGGAGTAGAGAGCGCTGTTCTATGGGGAAGTTCCTTGTCGCTGAGACTAGGATTGTAGATAGTCTGTGGGGGCTGAATAGGGTCTGTATTAGTGGGGAGGTATGGGTCCGCTGAGGGTTCAGCAGATGATAATCTAAAGGTGGGGCACACATCTCTAGGCTTTTGGTGATCATTTTCGGGATTTGTTATCATGTGACTGCTGGTTGGGATGGGAACAAGTGAAGTCCTTCCAGTGGGCATTTGTGGATATTGTATGTAGAAGAGGATGTCAAGGTTTTTAGTAGCATCAGGGGGTGTCTCAGAGTTGGATGGTGCATTTGTGGGGGGAGGAAGACAAGATGGTTCAGGGTTGATGGTCAGAGGGAATGGGGAGGAAGGTGGTTGGGAAAGATGGCCCTGTGTGAGTGACTTGAAAAATGACGGTAAGTGTCGATCAAAAATCGTGAGGTGAGGGTCGGTTGCTTGTGTAAGTATATTTCTTGACTTGAAAATAGAAATATTGATTTCCCCTCTAAAGGATGGGGAGCGAGATGTTGTCAATTTAGTTCCATAGGGAATCTTGATTGTCTTAGTAACTTGTAGAAGGAGTAGGAAGATGTTTTTCCATTGTGCCGGGCGTTTGGAATAAAATACAAAGTCATTTTTGTGTGCCATTGGACACGATATGGTAGGTATCAGCGATTAGAGTTTACGGGCGCTGTTTAAGTAGTTTGTGTTTGAAATTATTTTTTGCATTGTTGGAGACATTTTTAGGATACACGATGGTCCATGAGTTAGGGCCATATCTTATAAGTGCAGTGTTGAGGGGTTTATCGGGGTACATTTATAGAGACATTTTGTGTCAGGATTAACAGTTGAGTTAAAGGCTACACTAGGTGTGGTGAAGGAGTGGTGGTGAGCAGTAAGCAAAATTAGTTAGGAAATGGTATGGTTGAATAGAAGGCAGGGCAGGACGTTATGAAGGTGTGGAAAAATATTAGTGGTTGGTGGGGGAAAATAAAAGTGATCAATATGATTGCAAACATTGAGGTGCTTTTGAGCTACTGATGGGAAAGTCACAGATATGTCCGTCGACTGAGAGTAGCGTAAGTAACTAAAGGCCCTTCTATGTCCTAAAGAAAGATAAGTAACAAGTAAGGGGTGTGCACAGAACCAACAGATCAATGAGGATTGAAAGCTAAGAATCACAAGCCAGACATCAGATGTATAGGGATACTGAGCAAACAATATGTGTAATAATACAACCAAAACTGAGGACCAGGCTAATACAAAAAGACAGCAAACAGGGGCATGTTAATTATTGTTGTGACCACAAGGTGGAGCTCCAGGCTTAGACAGTCAAGCTCACATGTCTAAGAGGCTGACAATATAGAGTAGTGTATTTGTTCTGCGTAAGGGAAAATGGCTGCCATGAGGAGGGAAGACACTGAGGTACAGTTCAGTCAAAATGGAGGAGAAGGTAGCCACAAATTTCAAATGTTGAGTGTTGATGTAGTAGCCTGAACATGAGTTCCTGGGCACGCAGCATGAAGATATTCCTCCAGAGGGGAGGAAGGGGGGTAGCCTCACCTTAGGTAGTGTCCCGAGAAGGCCATTGCTCCCCCTCACTGCTGCCCTCACTTAGCAACCACACTGGATGAGGCTCCGCAGTCTAAGGGGTCAACCAGCGTTCAACCACAACCAGCCGAGAGACACCTGACCGCATCCGGCGTGTCTCGCTGCAACGTCACTGCAGCCGGTGAAGAGGCAGCCACGTACCATAGAGAAAACAATGGTCGGAAGCCTCCAATTGGTCTCAGGACATCAGCAATTGGGCAGAGGTACGGGGTCGCGAACTGTGTTCAGAGCCCTTAATAGGCAGCCATAGCACAAATTGTGGATCTGTCACAACGCAGTCCGCTAATCCCCACCTGTCCAGGGACCACGACAGCTCACTGCAGCCCGCACAGCCCACTCAGCTCTGTGGCCGCAGATCGGCGTACAACTGGGCAGCAGCACGGTGAGCCTCGTTGGTGTCAAGAGCTCCCGATGGGTTGCATCCTCGGATCCGACACCACTAGAGAAGGCTGGTTACACCCGAGTTGGAGGCCCTATGCCCAGGTACCTCGATGACTCCTCAGAGGTATAGCGCCTCAGCGATCGAAGTGTCCAGGTGGGTCCAGCCATCAGCAGAAATATTGTGGCAATGTCATTGTCATGCAGCAGGCATCACCCTGGTAAAGGTAATACAGTAGTTCCGTTGCCCGTTTCCTCCCTAATTTAGAGATGAGGGTGGAGGATTGCTGGGCTAGCATAGAGATATATAATGCTTTGTTTATCCCCAGCCCAGAGCATCTGAGGTGAGCTCTGCACCATCGGCGGCCATATTCTATTTTTGTTGGCTTCAGACTTTTGGTCAGTGGTCCAACAAACCACTCCTTGACATCCAGGTCTTCCTCTGCAACCCGCGCCTGGTGATCATCGTCGCCCTCATGCTTGTCTTGTTAAGCAGTGCAGGCTGCTGACATTGCTGCTTCCAGAAGGACTGGGTTCTCTCCTTGAATTGCCCACCAAGGTTGCACCATGATAAGTATTTTCCATAATATATAATGTGCTACAGCACAAGTGTTGCGTACAATAATCTTTGCAGCTATCTGATGTTCCACATGTGATCTGGTTTGTGTAAACTTACAAGTGACAGCTCACACTGTAGCATTGAGATGTTCAATGCAGATGTGCAATGCAAATTAAAACTCACTTGCTCCAGACACAGCTCTGTGTAGAATTGGGATCCCTGTGAAGTCAGCTGGTGAACCTGGCTCCTTGAGAATGTGACGTGTGATGTGGTCCTCGATCCAGCAGCTACAGGAGCAAGTGATACTTAATTAATGTTCAGCATGAATTAGAAGTGAACATGCAAAATTAACACAGACATTACTGACTATGTTGGGAAAATGTCACACACCAACTTCAGATGCTACAAAGAAGTAGCAATATCTAATAATATCCTTTTACATGGATTTGGCTATTGTGCACTATTTGGGAATGAATAGTTTACAACACTATATGGCATACTTACCTGATGGATGGACGGTAGCGGGTCTGACTGCTGTAGCCAGGATGTCTTCCAAATCCATGTATGGTGTACTTTAAGATAACTGATGAAGTCTTGATAGCAGTTGTAATGTGCCAAACATATATACATATTTCAATACAAAATAATTGTACATGTATACGTCATAGGTATTACCTCTCAACCCAGTTGTGGCTACTCCAGTTTGGATCAGACAATATAAGCAATTTGGTACATACTATATTTATTTAACATAAATGCAGAGTCATCCTTTCATTAGCCAACATGTTATGAAGTAGTATAGTCCTATGAGCTATATGTGAGCATATGGGGATAAGTGTCACCAGGGATATTAGACACACACCAAATACTGATGACATATCATCCGAGATTCCAGAGTATGAGCCTTCTCTAAAGTAATTATCCAGTGTACTTACCGGGGTACACCATCCGCCTGGTGGGTGGTGCCTGACCATTGGTCCCACCCGTACGTGGAGCAGAGATCGCTGTTGTCCGAGTTTTTCAGGCCAATGTCACAGGGCCTAAAATGATATGAGTGTATCTAGTTACCATTAAAGTTAACACATGTAATGAACAACATATCCTAGTTCAGTTCATATGTTTGAGACTAATGATGGACTCTACGTAAATTGTCTATAGGTTATCTGATTACAATGTACAACACATGAACCTCTTCTGGCCATATTTACATATCAGTTTGTGCTGGTGGTATCAGGGGCGTAACACAGGCCCCTGCAGCCCCCGCGGTGCGGGGGGCCTCAAGCTCCAAGGGGCCCCCTCGGCACTGCACTCTGGCCAGAGAGCTCCTGATTGAGCTCGGAGGGGGCCCCTCTACATACCGTGCAGGGAGGCCCCCTCACTTTTCATTGCGCCAGTGGGTGGTATCGGTTGATGAGGTCCACGAGGTTGCCTCCCTGCATGTGCTGGAACCTCTGCTCCAGACGGTGAATCTACTCTGACTGTATGTAGCAATGAAAAGAATAAGTCAAAAGACAATACCAACAAATGATGACTATGTACAACTTTTCCCATATTTACTCAACTGCATTTAAAAGGCAACTGTGATGGTTACTAAATCAGGCATATTTTCTAGTGCCATATACCAGTGTCAAGTGAAATAACCAGCAGTGATGGCCACTGTTTGTGAATGAGAATTTCGAAATAACCATTTCCATCACAAAGGATTCTGGGAATTGTAGTGCAATGGACAAAATAGGACACATAAGACTTTAACTCACCATGAATATTAGCACAAACCTGAAGTTACTTCCATAGTCAAATTTGTGGATTGTACACATTTATCATTCAAAGTCATAGTTTAAATCATTGCATATTACTTGGTACCACATTAAGGTTATCATTCACAAGCTGCTCATGCAGGATGTGGGTGTGCATGGTAAAGAGGACGTCCTTCTCTAGTGGTGTGAGACAGTGACGGGGGTTCCAATTTGTCTACCAGGGAGAGCTCTAGCCACCACTATCCTGGTGAACTTCTCTTTCACCTGCGTTTTCTCATCCTGCCACTTCTTTTTGACATCTTTGATGATCTGGACATCCTCCCCCGATGCACTGATTAAAGTAGTCAAGGGCTGCCTTCTGTGTTGCACTGCTGATGTATGGAGGAAGACCATGCATTTTTTTTAAGTTCCTCACTATAAAACTTACAATCAACAGGGTCTCTTCCTCATTAAAGTTCTTCTTCCTTTTCAAATTTAACATGCTGATGGCAAGGCAAGGTTCAGTGGTACAAAAGGGGGTGGTAATGGATGAAGCATCTGAACCAATCAAACACTAACACCCAGTCAAAAGATCTGGGTTTAATCCATCACTGTTCTTTAGCCCACTCTGCCACCCTAGTTCAGACATGGCTATATGCAAATCAGTCTGACCCTGTGCCTCATGGGAACAGTCCAGCCCGAATTGCCAAGCCATGCCTTCCCTGGACCGGAAACAAGCTTCTGAGGACCGGTTTCTGGCATTCCAGCCGTCTTCAGCCCAGCTTGCTTGAATCCAGTGGCAAAGTGAGCAAGGGACTCACGTCTGAGCATACCCTGCCACACTTATGTCGGCCAAAAGCGGTACAAAAGGGGGTGGTAATGGATGGAGCATCTGAACCAATCAAACACTCACGCCCAGTCAAAAGATCTGGGTTTAATCCATCACTGTTCTTTAGCCCACTCTGCCACCCCAGTTCAGACATGACTATATGCAAATCAGTCTGACCCCGTGCCTCATAGGAACAGTTTAGCCCGAGCTGTAACTATACGAGATCATTAAGACCCTGTCAGGCAATGCCCCCAATCTTACCCCTCCCCCATCACAAGTAATGTGGGGCGCCTTGGCTAAATTCTTTTTTACTAAGGTGGATGACATATACCAAGCCTTCACCTCCAAACCATTCGCGGTAAACGCTACCTCCCCCAGCACACCTCCGGTAACTGTTTTCACCGGCTTTCAAGCACTCACAAGTGATTACATAAGGACCGTTGTCTCAACAATTAAAACAGGATCCGCTCTTGATCCCTGTCCTTTGTCAGTCCTTCCACCAGTGATGGACTCCACCATTCCAGTGCTTACACAAGTCTGTAATTTCATACTGCTATCCGGGACATATCCTAACTCGCTAAAAAATACCTTATTGAAACCCCTACTAAAGAAACCAAGCCATGACAAAAATGAATTAAAAAACTACAGGTCTATTGCTAGTCTCCCTTTTCTAGCTAAAGTGGCCGAAAAGGCCATGAATTCTCAACTATCAGAATACATTGAGAAACACCGATTGCTGGACAACACACATTTCAGCTTCCAGAAATATCATGGGACCGAAACGGCCCTGATTAAAGCAGCAGATGACGTCAGAGCAATTCGGGACCAAGGCGGGACAGCAATTCTAGTACTGCTTGATCTATCTGCAGCTTTTGACACAGTCGACCATAAGATCTTGGTCGACCGTGTCGGAAAGCTGGGCATCTGTCACTCTGCCAGAGACCTGCTTGCATCCTTTTTGGCTGACAGAACACAAGCGGTCACCTTGGGACCTTTCCAATCTGCACAACTCTCGCTGCCATGTGGGGTTCCCCAAGGCTCATCCCTTAGTCCGACACTATTTAACATCTATGTGTCGGACCTTGCTAATGTTATCAAAGCACACGGGATGAGCCTAAGCTCTTATGCGGATGACACGCAATTGGTACTGGCCATCAAAGGTGACGGAGGAAAGGTGGCACAAGGCTTCCAAAATGGAATGCTGGAAATTGGAGATTGGATGGCAACAAATTGCCTCAAGCTGAACTCACAAAAAACTGAGGTAGTTATTTTTGGACCCCTCTCACCAGCTTGGTCATCATGCTGGTGGCCACCAGCCTTCGGAACACCTCCCACGCCGACAGCTAAGGTCAGGAATTTGGGAGTCATCTTTGATGATGGTCTCAATTTCATGGGTCACGCAAATAAAGTAGCAACCACTGCCCACTACAAGCTTAGAATGATTAGAAAAATCAGCCCCTTCCTCCCAGAGGCAGCGACCAAAAGTTTGGTCAGCTCCTTAGTTCTATCGTCCCTCGATTATTGTAACAGCCTATTCCTTAACGCCCAGGTCAGGGTCACGATGAAGCTACAGTCAATACATAACGCCGCAGCATGCCTGCTTTCTGGAACGCCCAAATTCGAGGCCATATCCAAAACTATTAAGGAATACCACTGGCTGACGATCCGGAACAGAATTAAGTTTAAATCACTCTGTATAGTGTATAAGGCACTCAACAATCAAGGACCTCACTTTCTGAAGGACCAACTGAAACCCTACACACCTTGTAGACAGCTCCGCTCGACCACCCTAAACCAGTTAGTGATCCCACGAACCAAAACAGTGTCTTGGGGTGACCGCCGCTTCTTAGTGGCAGCACCCAAAATATGGAACACGCTGCCTAAAAACATCAGGCTGAGCCCTTCACTTCTTCAGTTCCGCAAACAGCTAAAGACATGGCTGTTTAACCAATAACTTTCATCAATTCCTTTATTAGTTTTTAACACCTACTTGAAGTTTGTGAATTTTTTAGCGCCGAGACGCCTGCGGGTATTTGTTCGCGCTTTATAAATGTAAAAAATAAATGAATAAATAAATAAAACTGCCAAGACATGCCTTCCCTGGACCGGAAACAAGCTTACGAGGACCGGTTTCTGGCATTCCAGCCGTTTTCAGCCCGGCTTGCTTGAATCCAGTGGCAAAGTGAGCAAGGGACTCACGTCTGAGCAAACCCTGCCAAACATATGGTGGCCAAAAGCGGTACAAAAGGGGGTGGTTATGGACGGAGCATCTGAACCAATCAAACACTCACACCCAGTCAAAAGATCTAGGTTTAATCCATCACCGTTCTTTACCCCACTCTGCCACCCCAGTTCAGACATGGCTATATGCAAATCAGTCTGACCCTGTGCCTCATGGGAACAGTCCAGCCCGAGCTGCCAAGCCATGCCTTCCAGGTGAAGAGCAGGCAGGTGAAGTGAGGTGTCGAATAACCAGAGCCTTACATTTTTTTGGTTTGTAGTGCATGGGTTGCAGGTAACATTAATTGTCTGCCAATGTGTGAAATTGCACTTACACTGACACAACTTTGAAGATTCTGCCCCGACTAAGGAGATTACACCAGACTGCGGAGATTCCGCCTCAAGTGCGGAAACTCCGTAGTCATAAAGATACTGCATGTAAGTCCTTTTGTAAATACAAAAAGACGTTTGGTCTAACTTTACCTTTGTGAATCAGGCTTTTTGTTCCACATTCTCCCAGTCTCCAATTCTAAGGCCCTCATTCTGAGTAGCTTGGTATTTGTGTGCTGGATTCAGTGCTGGATTTACCATTACTGCAGAGTAAAACAGTTGGTGCTAATATGAATTATTACTCGCAGTTTAACATACTAAAAAGTCATATGCATTAAAATCAAAATACAATTTTCACCTATAAATTCTGCACTCGAAATTAGCAATTGTTGATTTTACTGAATTGCTGTATTGGACTGTAAGATATCATATTTCCAAAATATATACATTTTTCATTTTAACTATGATTAACATGTACATTAAAAAAATTACATTTCTCTGAAAGCCTTAATATTTTGTAATAATGTTGATATAAATATAAAAAAAAAGTTTTTTATTTTTAATTTAGTAAAATAAATAAAATATTATGCATAAATACTGTTTATAACATCTTCGATTCCTAGAAAAGTAAAATGCTTAATGTTAATGTTAATTAATAATTGAAGAAAAAAATCTACTTACGAAGTATTACATTTTTATTTCTTTTATTTTTTTTATTATTCTTTGTACATAACTATTTGAACATTAATCAAAACATACATTAATGTAACTATTAGACCATAAGTAAAGTGGACCATGAATCTAAACTGTGTTCTTCATAAGATTTTTCTTATTTAAAAAGATACAAATGTATAAATACTATGAACTATTTATTGCATACATATGAAATACAATATCAAACATCTTGTTTAGAATCTTTTAGTAACACCATGTTGGAAAAAGGGCCTCTTTGAAGAGTCACCCTAGACTTTTTGCCTTCTTCCTCCTCTTTTTCTGACCTCATTTTTGCTGACTTTAGGACTCTGAGCACTTTAGCACCGCTAAACAGTGCTAAAGCCTGGCTGATGAGGACTGATTCCTCTAAACCGGCCACAGGATGCTTGTTTCCAGTCCAGGGAGGAACTGGCTTGGCAGCTCGGCCTAGACTATTCCGATGGGGAGCAGGGTCAAGACTGATTTGCATATGGCTGGGTCCAAACTGGAGTGGCGTGGTGAGCAAAAACATGATGGATTAAACCCAGATCTGTGACTGGTGGTGAATAATTGATTCGTTCAGCATTCCGGTAATCATTTGTTCTTTTTGCTTTTGTCGCCCTAAATGGGAAGGGTATGCCCAGATGTGAGTCCCGTGCTCACTTTAAATTAATTTCTATTTATTCATATTTCAGACTATCTTAAACAATCCAATTTAGTGTAACATTATTTCCTACAGGGTTTTATGTAAACTCCCTACCTCCATTATGTTCCATGAGAGGGATTTGCAGGACCACTGGTTGACTGAGTGTAGTGCTGGGCATACTACAGAAGTTTAAGTTACTACAAAAGTGTAAATTGCTACAAAGGTGCTGTCTGTGAATACTGAAAAGTGGTAAACTTAGTCAAAAGTATAAACTTGCCCAAAACTGTAAGTTACCTTTCTGAATCAGGCCCTTAATCTACTGATAGAGTTAGAAAATGTAAATTTAGTAACAATGAATTACTTGTTCTGGGAAAGGAGGCTTTAAAAGAGAAAGCAGGCCTGGTTAAACATCTGATATACAAAATAAGTGCAAAGATAGGCACTCAACTTTGGAATGATATACTGCAGAAGGTTACTGCCCTATATTCTCATCAATGCACTGCTGAGGGTTGTAAAAAATAATTCCAAGACCTTAAATGTGGAGAGGGCCAGATATAAGCAAAACACAATTTGACATTGTGGCAACTGGAAGGGATCCTGCCCCTACACTTTAACGAAGACCGTGGGAGGAGTCTGTGGGAAGCAGTGTCAACATAGTAATTATCGGCTCTAGAAGTAGTCAAACAAAGCCGATGGGAGCTCAATGACACCTACCTAACTTATCTCACGCCTGAGGCTTCCAAGTATGCCTGCCGGATCCACCCATACGACAAGGCAGGCAATTAAAAAAGCAAAGAAAAGTAGCCAATAAGACTATTGCCTGTGACATGTAGAGTTTGGTTTAATATTTTTTTCTTTTTAAAAACTATTTTGGCTTTAAAAATGCAGAGTTAATTAGTATGTTTAGTTTTGCATTTTGGAGGTAACATCATCATGCTTAAATTACTGAGTGGCATCAGAAGATTGGATATAAGTGTGTAGATCACATTACTAAAACCTGTTAGGATTGAGTGATAAGTCTGACTTGTTTTTGTATTTCATTTATTTATTTGAACACAGTATATATTCTGGAATAAAAATAAAAACTTCACACAATTTCATTATTGTTTTCCTAAATAATTTTAAGATTAATAATGTTAAATGTTGTCCTTAATTATGTTTATCCAGCAGCAAAGTGTTTTTAAAATGTATTTAATATTATGCATGTCTAGATTTCAATAAATGCGGAAAAATAAGAATTAAAAATCTTCATACATCAGCTAAAACGGTGAAAGCATTAAAAAAATATAAAGTACAATGATTATTGTGAATATTGTGACCTTATTTATAAAATGATATTTACTGACCTACATAGATGGACTGTTGCTTGCAAGAAGTGCATGGATTCCTACAGGCCGTTGTCCATGATTAATCTGGACAATAAATTCTGGCAAAACTCACTGCACCGAGGCTTCTTCCCTTGCTGCCCCTGTGATGCGACCTGAACAATGTGGCTTCATCCTCTGAGCACATTCTTTGCCACAATGCAAGAAAGTGACTAAATTCATGAAATTGATCACCCTCTTATACTCTAGTCCCATTTTGAGGCTCTGTGTTAATTGAGTGATATCTCCTCCATTCCTAGTCTCCTGAGGAACGATGCAGGGGTGTTCATTTCCCCCCCCTTCTTTTTGCCATTTCCAAGCAACCCATGGCTACCTGTTTAAGGCAGCATCATAATCATTGGGTTTTGGCCTTCTCTCCACGCGTGATACTTGACTTTTTTGTGCAGATTATGTGACTCTATACATAAAGCGCCCTGATGAGAATTTGGAGTCCCTAATCAGAGAGTTCAGCCAGTTCTGAGGGTTTTCGGGGCATACTCATCAACTGGGCAAAATTGGTCATCTTTCCATTAACGGAGGTCATGGAGCTGTTCCAATTGAAATTGCCGCTCTGTTGGGCGGAGGGCCAAGTAAAATATCTGAGAATCTGGCTAAGCCTTAATTCTGAACTATGGTGCTCCAACTCAGGACGACTGATAGAATGGCTGGAAAGGAGACTGAAGAGGTGGGTGGGATTGCCTTTGTCCCCAGCAGGCTGGCTGGCGATAGCCAAAATGGTCATCCTGCCCAAATTCCTCCATTTATTTACTAATCTTCCCCTCCCTCTTCAAAGAGGTTTTAGACGTAGGTTGCGATCGAACATCTCTTTGGCATGGGCAGGGAAACAATGTAGGTTCTCTTGGGAAACCCTAACCTTACCCTTTGAGAAGGGCAGATCTAACCTTACCCTTTGAGCAGGGCAGATTGGGCGTAGGGACATGGGGCCATATGTATCAAGATACCCATTTGCGATTCTCAATTAGCGATTTTTAAGAAATCGCTATTTGAGAATCGCAAATGGGTATGTATGTACAAAATCGAATTTTTTTGCGATTCCTTAGAATTCCTTAATTGCAATTAGCAAATTGCGAATCGCAATTAAGGAATACTTTCCCATTCATATCTATGGGCCAGGAGGCCCATAGGAATGAATGGGAAGTTATTCTCAATTTGTGATTCGCATTTTGCTAATCGCAAATTGAGAATAATTTCAAGGGTGCAGGGTTGTCCAAAGGACACCTTGTTGCACCCCTTAAATATGCATAGGTGCACATGTGGCGCACATACATGCCCTAAGGGCATGTATTTGTGTCACATGGCAATTTGAAAAACGCAGAAAATTTGCAATTTTCATGGAATTCGCAAATTACCACCAACTAGAAGTTGGTGGTAATTTGCGATTCCTTAAGGGCATTTTCCTAATTTTTTTTGCTACATACATTGCATTTAAGGAATTGCAAAATTTGCGATTCCTTAAATGCAATTGCGAAATAAGGAATAGCATATTTTGCGATTCCTTATTTATGCACCAGTTTTGCTTCATACATTCCATTGATACATATGGCCTTTAGATCTTTACTATAGCTGCACTCAAGCACAGTTTGGCTTTTACTGGGTATACCCAACGCAATTTATAGTGCATACAGTGTCTGAAAATTATCAAGCGGCCCCACATCCGTTGAACTTGGTTCTCTACAGATCGCAGCCTAGACCGCGATTCAGGATGGACAAGGTTGGCTGCACTCTGTGGGTGTGGCGGATCACTGACACAACTTCGACAGTCAAAATATAGAGAGGAAAAAATATCGAAGCAAAAATATTGACTGCAAAAATATCGACTTCCTATCTTCAAACAGGTAAGTACAAAAATATCGACTTCAAAATATCGAGTGTAAAAAATATAGACTGTCAAAATATCGATTTTTTTAAATGTCTTAAAAGTAAATTAAAAGTATTATAATATTAAATTAAATTAAACATATTTAAAATACTTAAATAAACGTAAACTTGAGAAAGAATTAATGTAACTAAAAAAAATCTATATTTTAAATACATACATATATATATATACATATTATTTACAAAACATATACAATATTTTTACCGTAGGATAGCGAAAGGGTTAAATTTACTGTAACGACTCCAGTGAGTGCAACAGTAGGGAAAACATTGGATAGCGTAGGGGTAAAAATGTATTATTCCCACTCCAGCGAGAGCAACAGTAGGGAAATCGCTGGATAGCGTAGGGGTAAAAATTACTATTCCCACTCCAGAGACTGCAACTGTAGGGAAAGCGTTGGATAGCGTAGGGGTAAAAATTACTATTCCCTCTCCAGAGAGTGCAACAGTAGGGAAAGCGTTGGATAGCGTAGGGGTAAAAATTACTATTCCTACTCCGAAGAGTGTATTTGTATTAGTATGGTATATTTGTAAAGCGCATGCTGTTGCTCCGAAAGGAGCATCCTGGCGCTGTGCAACAGTAGGGAAAGCGTTGGATAGCGTAGGGATAAAAATTACTATTCCAACTCCAGAGAGTGCAGCAGTAGTGAAAACATTGGATAGCGTAGGGGTAAAAATTACTATTACCACTCCAGAGAGTGCAGCAGTAGGGAAAGCGTTGGATAGCGTAGGGGTATAAATTACTATTCCCACTCCAGCGAGTGCAACAGTAGGGAAAACATTGGATAGCGTAGGGGCAAAAATTACTATTACCACTCCAGATAGTGCAACAGTAGGGAAGGCGTTGGATAGCATAGGGGTAAAAATTACTATTCCCACTCCAGTGAGTGCAACAGTAGGGAAAGCGTTGGATAGCGTTGGGGTAAAAATTACTATTACCACTCCAGAGAGTGCAACAGTCGGGAAAGCGTTGGATAGCGTAGGGGTAAAAATTACTATTACCACTCCAGCTAGTGCAACTGTAGGGAAAGCATTGGATAGCGTAGGGGTAAAAATTACTATTCCAACTCCAGTGAGTGCAACAGTAGGGAAAGCGTTGGATAGTGTAGGGGTAAACATTACTATTCCCACTCAGTGAGTGCAACAGTAGGGAAAGCGTTGGATAGTGTAGGGGTTTCAATTACTCTTCCACCTCCAGTGAGTGCAACAGTAGGTAAAGCGTTGGATAGCGTAGGGGTAAAAATTACTATTCCCACTCCAGTGAGTGCAACAGTAGGGAAAGCGTTTGATAGTGTAGGGGTACAAATTACTATTCCAACTCCAGTGAGTGCAACAGTAGGGAAAGTGTTGGATAGCCTAGGGGTAAAATTACTATTCCAACTACAGTGAGTGCAATAGTAGTGCAAGTAAATGCTTCTTATTTAAATATAAATAATATAACAAATTAATTAAACTATTTTGCAATTGTGTTAAATATATTAAATAATCAATTTAAAATACAAATAAAAATTATTTAATAATAAAAATTACCTACTAATACTAATTATTTATCTATTAATAATAAAATATTTAACAATGTTAAAGTATTTTGAAAAATTAACTCAATATATTTTTTATTCAAAAATGTAATTACTTACAATTAAATTACTTCACAAGCTATTCCCCTAAAAACACACAACCCACTACAGAAATTAATGTAATAAAAGTAACATAATTAGCAATTAATCAATTACAATAAAGTAAAACATATATTTTAATTAATTACAAATTAATAGTTAATTTACAATTAATTCTAAATAAATACCAATAATTAAAATAACATATTTAATTAATTATAATGAAATTACTTCCCACCCTATTCCCCTATAAACCCACAACCCGCTGCAGAAAATAAATTACTAAAATTAACATATTTATCAATTATTCAATTAAATTGAATTACCAATTATTTCTTAATTAATTGCCAATCAATTATTAATTATCAATTAGGTCTAAATAAATACCCACAAACTAAATTACATATTTAATTATCTATAATAAAATTACTCCCCACCCTATTCCCCTATAAACCCACAACCCGCTACAGAAAAAAAATAATAACATTAACATATTTATAAATGAATCAATTAAAATTAATTACCAATTATATTTTAATTAATTGGAATTTTTTAATTAATTCATATATAATTTTAAATAAATACCAATACATAAATTAACATATTTAATTTATTATAATTAAATTACTTCCCACCCTATTCCCCTATAAACCCACAACCCGCTACAAAAAATAAATTACTAAAAAAAATATTTATCAATTAATCAATTAAAATGAATTAGCAATTATATTTTAATTAATTACCAATTAATAATAATTTATCAATTAATTGTAAATAAATACCAATAAATAAAATAACATATTTAATTAATTATAATTAAATTACTTCCCACGATATTCCCCTATAAACCCACAACCTGCTACAAAAAATAAATTACTAAAAATAAAATATTTATCAATTAATCAATTAAAATTAATTAGCAATTATATTTTAATTAATTTCAAATTAATAATAATGTATCAATTAATTGTAAATAAATACCAATAAATAAAATAACATATTTAATTAATTATAATTAAATTACTTCCCACCCTATTCCCATATAAACCCACAACCCGCTACAGAATTATATTACAAAAAATTAAATATTAATATTTACTTACCTTAAATTCGGTATTTTTATTGTCTATATTCTTTCTAGTCGATATTATGTCCATTCTATATTTTTCAATCGTCAATTTTTGCTATTCTACTCGATATTATTTTTTTCTAGTCGATATTTTTGTAGTCTATATTATGTCTAGTCGATATTATGTCTATTCTATATTTTTGACTCGATATTATGTCTAGTCGAAATTAAAAACTTGATATTTTGACTAGTTACCGGGTGTGGCATGAGCTGAGCCACAGGGCTGGAGATGCTGTACGCCCCCTCTGTACTGCTACTCAGGCATCCTGCATTACCGTTCTCAGCAGGTGCTAGCCTAGGTCCTTCACTGGATTGGAGAGACTCTGACTCACCACACTGGGTGATACGCTCCCAGAGGGAACCTTCATTGAACTGCACCAGGTTCTGGAGAGGGAGGAGCTGGGGGTACTTGACAGAATGACTTACTATCAGCTCTGAACTGCACTGCGCGCTAGCTTCGCTTCCTTCCCAGTTGCACCACCCACATTTCAGGTGCTAGAGGACTTCCTGGGCAATCCCTCACCCCACAAATTGATCACACAGCTATACAGTGGAATGCAGTGCACAGTACCAGTATGAATTTCCAAAGCACGCCAAGAATGGGAGGCTCAGCTTGGCATATCTATATCAGAGGACCAGTGGACATTCTGCTGTGCACAGGCAAGAGAACTGTCCCCTAATTCCAGGCTGCGTCTAATCCATTTTAAATTCATTCACAGATTATACAGGACATATGAATGGCTACACAAAGTAGGCCTGATCGAAGATGCGCGATGCATGGGGCCCCGAACCCCTAGCGCGTCCTTCTTGCACCTGGCATGGGACTGACCTGACATCCATCACCACTGGGGAGTCATCTTTGATGCAATGGCTGAGATGTTAGCTCTACATACAGAATGCACCTCCCTGACCGCGCTGCTGGGAAATGTAAGAAATGCACCTGTGGGTAACAGGAAATGAATGTCCATGCTCTCGCTGCTTGCTAAATGATGCATAGCGATGTGGTGGGGCCGCCACCAGGTGCCCCGCGCTGTGTACTGGCTGTGAGAGCAGCGTTCTGCCACAGGTAGTTGGCTGCCTATTGGGACCTCATGGCTATCCGAGCGCGCCCGTGGGATATCTGGGAGCCGCTACTGACCTAGCTGCGGCTGCATGCAAAGAATGAACGTCGTTCTCCCTCCCGTGCCTCTGTGGCTGCCGCACGGGTCAGAAAGAATTGGGTCAGACTGGTAGCAACAGTGAGATGGCTGGGCACACCCCGCTACCCTCTCCTTTTCTCCCCTGGTTCCATTTTTTTTTCCACTTGGGATTCTCTGTTGGGTTCCCAGGAACTCAGTATATAACTGTATGGCATACAATGATGGGCTCTGGCACTGGTACCTGATATGTACAGGCTGTTCAGAGACCCTGCTACATCTCAGTGTGGGGTAGTACCGTAGGTATCCCCCTTTGTTTTAGCATTTTTAACGGTACGTAACTTGTAATCCTTATTTTATCCATTTTAAGCCTACCTGTACTCCCTAACTATTTTTACCTGCTTCACGTGCTCTTCCCCTTCTTCTGCTGTCTTCCTGGGCCGCTCTCTGGTCCACCGCGGCCCCTTGGTGCCATTTGAGCGGAGAGAGAAGCCCGGACGACGATTCTGAGGGTCAACGCCCACCATCTTTGGGCAGTTGACGTCTAGTCTCTTGCACGCCTTCCACCTCTCGGGCTTCTGGTCCCTACTTATTCCGGAGCCCAACACGGACGCGCCTGCAGTGTGGGGTAGTACCTTAGGTATCCCCCTCTGTTTGAGCATTTTTAACTGTACGTAATTGGTAATCCTTACTTTATACATTTTAAGCATTTTTGCACTGTTATCTATGTTGACTTTGTAAATTCTACCTGTACTCCCTAACTATTTTTACCTGCTTCACCTGCTCTTCCCCTTCTTCTGCTGTCTTCCTGGACCACTCTCCGGTCCACCGTGGCCCCTTGGTGACATTTGAGTGGAGAGAGGAGCCCGGAAGGCGATTCTGAAGGTGAAAGCCCACCATCTTTGGGTAGTTGAAGGTCTAGTCGGGCTTCCGGTCATTACTTATTCCAGAGCTCGACACGGACGTGCAGTGGACGCACGCAGCGGGTGCGCCACTGGCGCGTCGAAGGCACGCCAAAGGCAAGCTAGTCTGTGCCCATCCGCGCCGGGACGCCGCCAGCCACCATGAGGGCTGCATCTTTTTCTTATTTTTTTACTTTCTTTCCTTCCCCACATCTATACCCCCGGGTTTAGGCTACCATAACTGCGGATGGCTATTAAGGCCTACTCAAGCGAGGAACTTATAACCTTAGGGAAACATACTCCGGGAGTACTCTGCACACAGAAATTATACCCTATGGAGATTCTCGCTTTTTGGCAATGTGGCATTCCCAAATTTATATGGACCTATAGGTCGCCCCTAGACAGGCATAATGACTTTGGGCCCAAAATAGATGCCCCTTTTAAAAGTAAACAACCTGCTATCAGCAACAATACCTTCTTGGAAATGGTCTTGTGTACCTTTTCTCAGCTTTGCACATATCTTAATGCGTGCTTGATTCCTAAACATGCCTCAGAACTATGGTTCCTTCTATATTCCACAAAGCCGGATATAGGTTTAATCACGGAAACATGGCGAACTCAGTCCTCCTACCCTTCTATAGCCATAGCACTTTCGCAAGGCTACAGCATAACTAGACAGCACAAAAAGGGTGGAGGGGTAGCCATAGCGACAAGAAACCCTCTAAGAATAGACACCTTGGACTCCTGCTCTACACCTACAGTGGAAATGATAATCTTTCACTGAAAGCCCCAACTAACTTAACCCTCATTTATGGCCCCACGGAAAGGAAAAAAGACTTCAGCACCAAGCTGATGGAACCGGTAGCGGATGTACCATGTTACAACGCATACTATTACAACTACCTACCGTTACAACGCGACCATTACAACGCATACCATTACAACGCATAGCGCTTTGAGGTGCTGGATAGTGGTAAGTATAATTTACTATTCTAACTCCAGTCCCCGTGGACCGTAGGGAAGGTGTTGGATAGTAAATTATACTTATTCCCTATCCTAGAGAGCCCCCCAGCGCAATGCGTTGTAATGGTATGCGTTGTAAAAGTCGCGTTGTAACAGTAGTGCGTTGTAACAAATGCGTTGTAACAGGTGTATACCAACCGGTAGCACCTCATATTCTAACGTCAGAAAATGTCCTGCTGCTAGGAGACTTCAATTATCACATAGATAATCAAAACAATACTGACACCATGCGGCTATTAGCAGATATGGAGTCACTCGGTCTCCATCAATTGGTATCAGGCCCCACACATACGGGCGGGCAGCATGCATTAGATCTAATCTTCACTGATACCAAAAACCTTACAGTAGATGCTCCCATGGAGAAGATATGGACTGACCATTTTTCCATTAACATCCGCTTAGAAATCAAGACCCATAAGGATATATACAGTCATGGAACCAAGCACATAAGACATTGGAGGAAGGTAGTGCCCTCTGGCTTTCTCCTGGTCTTCACTCCTCACACCATTACTGGCCACAAAGATATTAATCTGGCCCTGACTGCATTTGAAAACTCATTCATAAATGCCTTAGGCTCCATTGCTCTGCTAAAAAAAACTAAACCCCAAGGAGAAAACTCCCCTGCTCCCTGGTACTCCAAATCTCTAAAGAAGGAGAAAGCCACAGTAAGGAGACTAGAAAGCAAATGGAGGAAAACTAAAACCAATGAGGGCAAACTCGCCTACAAACCTGCCCTGAGAACGTATCTCAAATACTGCAATTTGGCCAGAAGAACTCATATAGCAGAGAGAAATAACTCCGCTAAAAACTAATACAAGGAGCTTCTCAAAATTCTCAACAAACTCACGAACGCCAATAGTGGCAATCATACGATACCGTTGTCACAATCTCATTGCGACAACCTAGCAGCCTAATTCGAACATAAAAATAACAGCATTTACAACTCGTTTACAAACACAGCAGCCTTCATAAGCTAGAAACCTCAAGGAGCACTACAGTCTTTTTTTTTTAAATCTTTTTATTGAAACAAAAGAAAAAAACAGAGAAAGTGGTCTACGTACTCGGACAGTAAGATTACGTGGCGCACAAGGGGTCACACAGGAAATGTAACATTACATCAGTTGCATGGCATTACAATACGTTTGAAGTCTCTCTCGGGTTATGCCTCCAGCTTTGAACTGTGAGCCTGGGGTGGTTCACAGATATTTCCTCTGTATTTATTCCATTTGTCCCATATCTCCCCCCATTTTTTGGGGCATCCCCGGGAAGTGTACACGGTCTTTTCTTGAACCATGCACTAGTCCATGTCTGGCTTCCACTCAGTAATTTTTGGAGGCGTCACTGCTCCCCAGCACCTAGCGATGTTACGCTTCGCCACCATCTGCCCAAGCGTCACCCAGATCTTCCCTCTCTCCGAAAGGTCTGTTGGCTCCCATATGTTCAGTATGCACCGTTTAGCCTCTGGACGCAGTTCCATTCCCCAAACATCTTTCATAGATCGGATCACTTTCACCCAGTACGACTGTAGTATCGTACATTCCCATATCATGTGGAAGAAGGAGCCAGCCATTCCACAGCCCCTTCGGCACCTATCATCCTCACACCTACCCATCCTCTTCAGCCTGGTGCTAGAAATGTATGCCCTATGGAGAATTTTAAGTTGGATGAGTCCCAGTCTGGACGAGATAGCTACTTCTTTTGGGGAAGCGAGTGCACATCTCCACTCCTCCTCGTCGATTTCCAGGCCATCAGCCTCCCACCTCCCTTTCAAGCCCAGAAGTAAGTCAGGTAGGTTATTGATGAGCTTCTTAGATGTGAGTGAGATCGCGTGTTCCGGTATGTGACCGTCTAGTGGTCTGTCCTCCAGGGGGGAGGCCGGGGCGGGCACTGTACCATGCGGAATGTTCTTTTGGAGTGAGTGTCGGACTTCCAGATACCTAAAGTATTCCGTGGTAGCGAGCTCAAATGTGTTTTGTAGGTATTCAAAGGTTTTCACACCCTTGGCATGCCATAGATCCTTTACCTGAGAAATACCAATAAGGTCCCATTTGTGGAACCCCTTGGTGCGGCCCGGCCGACCGAGGCGCTCAGAAACCCAGAGAGGGGTGGCCATGGTGAGAGTATTGTGCCAGCCCATGATGCGTTGGACTGCGTGCCATTGTTGTACCGAGTGAAGGGTCGGCCCTGTGAGCGAGTGCCCGGCAGCGCTAGAATAGAGTGCCGCTTCGTAATTCCTGGAAACCTTTAGTCAGATGACAGAAGATCAAACTCAAGCCCAAAAAACACCATAAAATATGGGTCCCCGGAAGACCCCCCCATATATGATCATTACCCAATCCCCTATTCTGTGCACCCCAGCACAGCCTTTTGCAACCTCTCCCTAAAGCAGGCTGCCATACCTTGCAAATGGAAGACATGTGTATTAAGCCCATTCTTTAAAAAGTCACAGCAGACCCCCAGAACTTGGCAAACTACAGACCTATCTCTCTGCTTCCGTCTGTCTCCAAAATTCTAGAGTCCTCAGTAAATGCCCAACTAGTATCATACCTTGAATCTAATCATCTGCTGGACCCCTCACAGTCAGGCTTTCGTGCCTCTCATAGCACTGAGGCTGTTCAAGTGGAAGTGACGGGCACATTTAAACTGGTATTAGACCAGGATTCTTGGCCATGTTGTTACTTTTGTATATTTCAGCTGCTTTTGATACCATCTCCCATCATATCTTAGTACAAAGACTTTGGGAGTTTGGTCTCACAGGAAAAGCTCTTAAGTGGCTGAAGCATTTCTTGTCAGAACATAGAAACTCGGTCCAGCTGGGCGACCTCATATCGGCATCCACAGTTCTTGATGAGGTGGTATAGCAGGGCTCAATTTTGAGCCCCACTCTATTCAATATGTATGTGCCCCCCCCCTAGGGAGTCTCATAGGATCATGTGGTTTTGAAACCATCTCTTACACCGATGACACACAACTGCTCATCACCATGGACCATGACCCAACTTTGACCAAAGCTAAATTTTAAAAATGCCTATTGACAGTAGCCACTTGTGTGTCCAACAACTGTCTACAACTGAACAGGGCTAAAACAGAGATTCTTCTGTTCGGGACGGCACAAACAGCTTGGTCAGCCGACTGGTGGCCATCGGATCTGGGCCCTCCACCTATTCCCAATAAATATGCAAAGAACCTAGGAGTGCTGTTTGATGACAAGCTCACTATGAGTGAGCAAGTCAAAGCGGTCAATGGAACCTGTTTTGTCTCATGCGATCACTTCAATGGACTCCTCTCCATGCCAGATAGACTTTGGTACAAGCACTGATAATGAGTCGTCTGACTACGTGTCAGAACGATTAATAAAGGATTCAGTGCTTCTGATATTCACAAATACCTTTTTCAAAGGATACAGTGCTTGCCACAAATTGCACAGGAACAGTCTGAAGACCTTTTCCCAACTCCAACCCCAAGGATACTCAGAGCCCGTTATTTTACTCAACTAGACTCTCAAGCCTCCTCAAGGGGGAAGGGGGAAATTGGATAAAATAACAAACAACAAGAAGAGGCTGCCCTTGGTCTCTCTTCTTCTTCTTGGCTTCTCCAGATTCGTCTTATTCAGGAAGTTGCAGAAGTCCTAATGCAAATACACCAAATTTAGGGTTAAACACTTCCTGCCTCTATTTCTGTATTTGCTTTCTGTTAACTCTCTTTCTTCTCACCTATTTAGACCCAAGGCTTAGCTACTCTTCTTCTCTCTTTACTGGTTTTACCTGTGTCTTTGCTCTTTCGCTCGGTAGACTTTCCTGCAATTAATGATAAATGTATTACTCCCCTTCTCTATTCTTACTGACCTTTCTAGTATGTTATTTATTACTTGTCTTACCTCCTATGTGAGCTCTGTAGCCTTGTATTTATTCTATGCCTTCTCTTTTATTCTTCTCTGTATTTTAACTCTAGTTGTGTTTTTTCTCTTTCAGGGTTCTGGATATCCTGTTTTCAGGTAAGCATTTCTATGCGCTGACAATGGTGTCAAACCTCACTTTATATTGACAGTAATGTAAACTACAAGCGGTTAATTCTATGACTTATCTGAGTCTTTTCTTGTCTCCTCAGGAACTCCACGCGTGACTGAAAATGCTGGGGAAGAAGAATTCATCCCACGCTGGAGTTGACAGGTATCAGGTACAAGTTCTTCACTGACTAAGGCTGTGAATCAAACACGTTGGCAACGTTAAGTAATCTCTGGGGTCCTAACTAGAAAAACAACAAACGCGACGCAAATTGCTAACTTTGGTGACAGGGGGTGTAGATTGTAACGTCCGTAGTCTCCCAAGGCTCTGGTGAAGTGCGTAGCAGCATTAACTTGCGCGCCTCACCGAGAGCCTTACACCTGTGGAGTTGGAAATAGCTAGACAGCCGACTCATTTCCCGAGTCGGAGGCCATCTTGGAATTCCGCGAGTGAACCGCCCGAGTCCACTTGCGGTTCTGAGTTGCTCTTTCATTCCTGGATTTGACGGCAGCATTCTGAATAGCAAAGACTATGTGCCTAATTCTGGTTCTGGGTTTGACAGCCCTGACACTACGCCAATGCTCTTCTGGTGGTTATCAACGAAAGCCTCCTAGCCAAGTTTCAGGTGGTGCAGAACTCTGCTGCTCACCTGGTCCTGAATCTTCCCCCCGCTCTCCTTTGGAGCCCTTTGTCTATTCCCTTCACTGGCTCCCAATCAAAAAGCGTGACCTTTTTAAGCTTCTATGCTTGGTGTGTAAGACCCTGCATGAAAAGGGTTCACTCTACCTTAGGCACAAATTGCAGCCATACATCCCGGCTACTCAGCTTCGATCAAGTGACCTATTACCTATGCCCCAAACACATTGCAGCGACTAGGTTCGGAAGTCACTCCTTCTCGTTCCCGGCTCCCAATCACTGGAATCAGTTACCTCTATCTAATCGAGCATGCTCTGACTTCACCACTTTTAAAAGATGTCTAAAAGCATGGCTATTCACTCAGTAAGCTCTTCAATTATAGCTTGCCCCCCCCCCCCCCCCTGCAAAGGAGCCTAGAAATCCCTTTGTGGATGATTTGTGTGCCTAACAAATGGAACACATAAATAAATAAATCTCTATGCAAAAATAAAATGTGAGCGATTTGTCTTACTATCATGCTTGTACCCACAAACATTTTCAATAAACAAAACAAAAAACAAAAAAGTGCATGGATAGATTATGTAAATGTTAAAAAAAATAATCTCATTATTACCACACCTTTCTGTGCACCAGCAGGGAAAGCGTTGGACTGCAGCTGGGTAACATTTCCTGTTCTCACTCATCTATGCAAAAGTAGGGAAAGCGTTGGACTCAAGAGGAGCAACATTTACCATTTCCACTCTAACCTGTGCAACCATTCCCACTCTAGCCTGTGCAGTAGGGGAAGCATCAGACTCTGGAGTGGTAACATGTATTATTCCCACTCCATTCTGTACAACGGTAGGGAAAGAGTTAGACTCTGGAGGTGTAAAATGTTGTATTTCCACTACAGTCTGTGCATCAGTAGGGAAAAGTACCAGACTTCAGAGGGGTTAAATATACTATTCCCACTCCAATCTGTGCAACAGTAGGGAAAGTGTTGGACTCTGGAGGGCTAACATTTACTATTCCCCTTCCAGTCTATGCAACAGTAGGGGAAGAGTTGGATTTCGGCTGCGTAAAATTTACTGTTCCCACTCCAGTCTGTGCAACAATAGAGAAAGCGTTGGAATTCAGAGAGGTAAAATGTACTTTTACCACTCCAGTCTATACAACAGTAGGGAAAGCATACATTAGACTCCAGGGGGTTTACATTTTCTATTCCCAGTCTAATCTGTGCAACAGTAGGAAAAGTGTTTGACTCTGGAGGGATAACACTTACTATTCCCACTCCAGTCTGTGCAACAGTAGGGAAAGCGCTGGAATTGAGAGGGGTAGCATCTACTATTCCCACTCTGGTCTATGCGACAGTAGGGAAAGCATTGGAATTCGGAGGGGTAAAATGTACTATTCCCACTCCAGTCTAACAGTAGGGAAAGTACTGCATTTCAAACACATAACATATATGAAACATAACCCTATTAATTTAATGAAAATATAAAACTCAATATGAACTTTGTTAACACCCCAAAAATATGAAAAACTATTAAACAATTAACATAATTATTAACCAATTTCATAAATAATTATCAATTCAAAACAATTGGCCATCATGTATTACTTAATAAATTTACCACACTTTACACCCACAAACCTAGCAGCCCACACTTAAAATATAACTAACATAAATAAATGTAACACAACATAATTGATAACGAAGTCAATATTAATTAATACATTAATATTCAGTCATTCATTAATTAGTCAATTATAATTAAAATAATGAACGTTACACCATATACCCCTACGAACCAACACCTAGCAACTTAAAAAATATAGTTATTACAAAATGTACATAATTAATAGTCAATTAAATATTTAACAAATGGTTAATTAATTGTTAATTAATTATTACTCAATTAACTTTCTACCCTATACCACTACAAACAGAGCAATCCACACCTAATAAATAACTTTTAAAATATAATTACTATACATTTTAAATAATCAATATGAAATTAATTAATTAATAATACAATAAATATTAATTAATTATACTTAATTAATGTCCAAATCTACACCCCTATAAACCTAGTAACCTGCTATGAGAATATATTTTACTATTATGATTACATTAAAAACAATACATCACTTAATATTACAAACTGTATGTCAAAATATTATTAATAATCATACAAACAACTAAAAGCCAACAAATGTATATATGAACTAAAATACATAAAGATATTTAAAAAATGATATTTTGTACAACAATAATATTCAAAATGATATTTACAATAATAATATTCTGCATCCGATATTTCCAAATCTATATTTTGTCGAAACACCATCCACACTTCCCTAAACCCATAATGACTATACATAGAATGGTTCCATGTTTAAATATCAAAGTAAAAAGTATAGTTTACAAAAATATTGATGTAAAAATATTGATCACAAAAATATCAACTCCCTATACTTAAACAGGTAGGTACAATAATATTGAATAAAAAATATGGAAGTAAAAAATATAGATGTAAAAAATATCGACTTAAAAATTATATATGACAACCAAAATATATTAAATAATATTAATATTTTTAATAAATAAATTACATTTAATATATATTTTTTTATCAAATTTATTTTTATTTTCATTTCGACAAAACATTGCAGCAATCGGACAATCACAGTACAAAATGCGTTTGTAGCCCCTTGTCCCTGTTCTCGTATCAGGAGGTTGATCCCTGGGGCGAGATGCCATGAATTCGTGCATGGTGGTGTGGGTCCTGCCCGCAAAAAAACTGCATCTAAGAGTTCTCATGTCAAACCCCCTTCTTAAACCCTCCCTAACCCCAACTGTCTTCTCCCTTGAACTGCCCCCCTCCCCCTTTCCCCCTCTTCCGGTGTGTTCCGTTGTGCAATTGTAAGGCGTTCGAATGGAGCCTTTTCATACCTTTCGCTTCTCGTCTCTTGGTGGTTTGTGGAACTCATCTACCAGTCTGAGGACTCTGAGATATTTTGGGCACGTAAGCTCATGGAATTCGTGGGACAGCAGGGAGACCAGAGGTGACCATGTTTCTCTAAAGGTGTCTGAAGTTTATGTAAGAGAAGCTTGTATTCGCTCCATCCCCATTATGTACCATAGCTGGTGTAGCCAGCCCGTGTGTGTGGGCTTCCTTGACGTGCCCCAGAGTGAAAGGATATGTTGTGTCGCTGCCCCTATCGCAAGCCCCATTTGCCTCCCCCGAATGGACTTAAGTGGGAAAGTGAGTTTGTTGGGTAGGCCCAAGATCGCATACGCAGGGAAGCAGGAATCTCTGTCTCAAAATACTCATCCACGTCCCGGAGGACCTCCTCCCAGTATTCCTGCACTTCCGGGCATTCCCACAATAGGTGGAGCATGGTCCCTATGTGTCCACATCCCCTCCAGCACATGGGATCCCGACTCGGATTACTCTGGTGTAGCCTCTCCGGGGTCAAGTGCCAATAGTATGCCACCTTGACCGCTGATTCCTGACTGGCCATGTTGCGAGCTATGAGATGCGCCCCGTAGAAGATGTCCTGCCATTCCTTGTCTGAGAGCGGGCGTCCTAGCTCCCGTTCCCACTGTGTCTGTCCCGCAGATTTAGCCACTGGTGGGGTCAACAACTTATACAGTTCCGTGAACGCCCGTTTATCCGTGGATTTGGGCAGGAGACACTTCTCATATGGCTTCAGATAGCGGCCTACATGTGGGATGGTATCTTTATGGGTAAAACGGGGATTATTTGCTGGGCGCACAGCGTGTTTAGTAAATTCCAAAGTCTGTATGGATCACCAGAGTATCGCCTTCTGTTCGGAGGCGTAATACGTTAAGGTAAAGGGTTGCACTCTCAACACTGAGAAATGTCCTCCAGGATCCAATAGTGTCCTTGTATCAAGGTTTCATAAATGATTGAGACTCTGCTCGAGAAATGGTTGTCAGAATATTTATTCATATGTATTTCTGGCTTGTTAGGTTCACAAGCATTTATTATTCATATTCCTTCATCATTTCGCACTCATATGATCCCAATGCATTTCGGCATTTCCATTATGCCTTCATCTGGGGATATATTTCTAAAAACGAAGAAATACTTGTATTTTATATCGTGCCAAACATTAGTTCAAACATTATCTAATGCATGTTAAATAATATCACAGTAATTTCAAGCGAAGTGCGTGAAATAGTGTTGAAGAAAAACCATACAAAAAAGGGGTTCAAACGCGTGGTGTAGTGCTACACGTTGCGGTATGGGTGCATGCTGTTGGTAGAGATAGTGAACATTATTCATTCGTTTTCATAAACTGAGCGAGGTGACTAAAGTGAGTTACCTTAACGAACGTAACCCTGACTAACATGTAACATTCCTAAGTTTAGTATAAACACCTCGGTGCCTAGCAAATTGCATTACGAAAACGTGCGCTTACCGCGAAAGTACGTCCGTGACGGCCAAAGCAGTCGCTGATTTCAGAAAGGGTCGGACACCCGGAAGTGAATATATCAGGAAGGTAGCTTGAGAGCGCGACCTGTTAGGGACGGGGTGTAAAGAGTGTTGCTAGAATAAGAGCTGGTAGGGGACGTGTTCAAAAAGGTGCGAGATTAAGTGAGAGTAAACAAAAAGTGGAAACTCGGACAGTTGCAAAGAATCCGTCCTCGTTAAATTAACAGCACATGCAAGGCTCATGTGAACTACTGTAATTAAACACGAATAACAAGTTAAAAAATGATAACATGAAAAAACCACTCTGCGCTGATAAGGAGTCATAAGCTGGGGCCCCAGCTGTTAAAGATAACACGAATATTCCACTCGGTCGTTAAGTCCGAATGGTTTCATGCTGCTTAAGGTGAAAATCCAGTAGTTTTCTCTTTTCAACAGTTCCTGATGATTGTCCTTTCCTTCAAGCTGTCTAACTGTTTCCAGTGCACAGTACCTCAGTTGGCTGATGCCATGGCCAGCTTCCAAAAAGTGTTGAGCTACAGTAGATTTTAGGTGTTTGTTCCTTATATTCGATTTGTGCTCATTCAATCTAATCTTGAGTTTTCTCTGAGTTTGTCCCACGTAGATTTTGCCACATGGGCATTTTAGCATGTACACTGCATTGCTGGTATCACAGGTTGCTGTAGCTCTTACTTTGATCTTGTTGCCCTTCATGGGGTGGTTAACTGTAATCCCTTGGATGACGTTATTACAGTGGTTACAGTTTCTACATGGGATTGTTCCTTTGTACACTGTATGGGTGGAAGGAGTTTTCAATAATTCTCCTAGATTTCTCGCTCTTGTGAAGGCAAAGGTGGGTTGAATATCAAAGATTTTATTGAAGTCAGGTTCTATCCTTAGGATTTCCCAATGTTTTCTGACAATTTGTTTGAACTGGTGACTTGCTGTTGAATACTTAGAGACTATGGTGATAGTATCAGTATCGGTTCTCGGAGTGTAAGCAAGTAGTTGACTTCTGGTTTTAGTTTCTGATCGTTGAACTGCCTGGTCGAGGACATGATGTGGGTACCCTCTGGCTTTGAATCTCTGTAAGGTGGTATGCTTCTCTTGGTGGTATTGATGATTTTCAGAAGTGATTCTTTTGGCTCTGATGATTTGACTGTATGGTAGGTGGTCTTTCAGTGGTTGTGGGTGAAAACTAGAATAGTGTATTATGTTGTTTCTGTCCGTTTTTTTCCGAAATAAACTGGTGGTGAATCCTGTGGGAGTGTTGGTGACTTTGACATCGAGAAAAGTTATGGAATCCTTGTGGAACTCATGTGTGAATTGAATACGTTGATCTATGGTGTTTAATAGTGCCAGTTGTTCTTGTAAGATGTTTACAGGACCCTGCCAGATCAAAAAAATGTCGTCGATGAATCTCACAAATATTTTTAGATGATCCTTCCATTCTGTTTTATTGAGTATGTGGTCTGGTTCGAAGCGGTGCATGAAAATATTAGCATAGGCCGGTGCTGTAGAATTGCCCATAGATGTTCCTGTTAATTGCTGGTACCAATCATCCTTCCATGTAAAATAGCTGTTAAACAATGTAAACTGCAAAAGTTCCATGAGAAAGAGTTTGAGATGATTGTCCAGGTCACTTCTCAATAAGACGTACTCGATGGCTTCAATACCCATTGAATGTGGGATGGATGTATATAGGGATGATACATCGACTGTGCACAAAAATATTTGGCCATGATCATCGATTTGTACTTGGTTTAGTCTGTTAATAAAATCCGTGGTGTCACGGATGTATGTAGGCAGGGAAATGACAATGGGTTGAAAATATCTGTCAAGAAATTTTCCCACAGGATTGTGAATGCTGCCACATGTCGATACAATGGGCCTACAAGGAGGCGTCTGTAGATTTTTATGTATCTTGGGAACCAAGAAAAATTTTGGGCTTTTGGGGTGCTTGGTAGTAAGATACTTGTTTGTCTTTTCAGAGATCGTCTTGTTCTCAACTGCTTTGTTAAGTGTCATGTCAAGTTTTTCTTTGAATTGAACGGTGGGGTTATTGGGTAATTTCAAATAGGTATTCGTGTCCGAGAGGTGGACCATTGCTTGTTGATCATAGTAAGAGGTGTTGAGGATTACTATGGCGCCACCCTTGTCAGCTTTAACACATGTCACTTGATTGTTGTTAGCAATGGATTTGATGGTGCTAATCTCCTTGACAGAAAAATTTCTTTGTTTAGATCGATGGTTGCAATTCAATTTGGATAGATCATTGCGAACTAGGGTCTCATAAGTGTCGAGAGTCTTATGTGAGACTGGAGCAAGAAAATTGCTTTTGGGACGTAAGCCCCTGAGTTGGTCTTCCTGGGGATCTGTTGGTGTTTGTACGATGTTCAGAAAAAAATGTTTTAACCAAAGTTTCCTCATGAGTTTATAGAATGAGATTTCTAACTCGAGTTTATTGGTTCGGGCCGTCGGTATAAATGATGTTCCTCTTTGTAGGATTTTCATTTGAATTTCACTGAAATGATAATCAGAGATGTTAATCACCAAGTTATCGGTTATTTCACTTTGGTTTTCTTGGTTGTTGCTGTCCTGGTTTGAGGAGGCTCTCTTGTTTTTTCTTGTTCTTTTGGACCTCCTGGGTCTTCGCGTTGATCCTGGCCTACCTCTAAAAAAGACTCAGCTGATGTTGTAGGTGGTTCCGAGGGGATTGTATTATCCGGGGGATTAGGTGTTGATCTCTGAGGTGGAGGTCGGGTTCGTCTTCCTTGTAAGTTGGAAGTATCATCTTCAGAGGAAGAAGTTTCAGTGTTTGTTGTATACGGTTTGTTTTGTCGCCGTTTGGCATATATCTCGGCCCATGTGTATACCTCGCCCATTTTGTAGTCTATGGTATCTCTTTTTAGTTTACGAATCTTACGTTCTGTGACTTCTGCAGTGTGTTTGGTTAGTTGAGTGTTTATGTCTTCCATAATTTTATTTAGTTCTTCGGTTGTATAACTATTTTCCAATTCTGTCTTTACATGAGAAATTTCAGTGGCTAGTTCTTCCAAGATGGTAGACAACTCTTCGATAATTAACAATATTAAGTCAAGGCTGCACTTATTAAGAATAGCGTACCATCTATCCTTGAATCTTTGGACATTTTTACAAAGAGATGGTTTTAGTGGTATTCTCAGACCTCTCGGTATTCTCTGTGCCTTATGGTACTTAACCATGGTGCTCGCATGCAGGCGTTGATTGATTATTTTCTTTGACAGGTATAATAACTGTCTGACGTTTTGCTCCTTATTGCGGTTCGTGGTTGATTCTGTGGTTTCTTCGCTGATGAGTGCGTATATTCTGTTAACTTCCTCGTTGGAATACGCAAACGTTTCTGCTCCTGCTTCAGTAAGGTTAAATATTTCATCCATGTTGTGTGCGTGCTGTCCAGCTATGGAGCAGACTTGTAGATATGAAAACGGGGATTATTTGCTGGGCGCACAGCGTGTTTAGTAAATTCCAAAGTCTGTATGGATCACCAGAGTATCGCCTTCTGTTCGGAGGCGTAATACGTTAAGGTAAAGGGTTGCACTCTCAACACTGAGAAATGTCCTCCAGGATCCAATAGTGTCCTTGTATCAAGGTTTCATAAATGATTGAGACTCTGCTCGAGAAATGGTTGTCAGAATATTTATTCATATGTATTTCTGGCTTGTTAGGTTCACAAGCATTTATTATTCATATTCCTTCATCATTTCGCACTCATATGATCCCAATGCATTTCGGCATTTCCATTATGCCTTCATCTGGGGATATATTTCTAAAAACGAAGAAATACTTGTATTTTATATCGTGCCAAACATTAGTTCAAACATTATCTAATGCATGTTAAATAATATCACAGTAATTTCAAGCGAAGTGCGTGAAATAGTGTTGAAGAAAAACCATACAAAACAGGGGTTCAAACGCGTGGTGTAGTGCTACACGTTGCGGTATGGGTGCATGCTGTTGGTAGAGATAGTGAACATTATTCATTTGTTTTCATAAACTGAGCGAGGTGACTAAAGTGAGTTACCTTAACGAACGTAACCCTGACTAACATGTAACATTCCTAAGTTTAGTATAAACACCTCGGTGCCTAGCAAATTGCATTACGAAAACGTGCGCTTACCGCGAAAGTACGTCCGTGACGGCCAAAGCAGTCGCTGATTTCAGAAAGGGTCGGACACCCGGAAGTGAATATATCAGGAAGGTAGCTTGAGAGCGCGACCTGTTAGGGACGGGGTGTAAAGAGTGTTGCTAGAATAAGAGCTGGTAGGGGACGTGTTCAAAAAGGTGCGAGATTAAGTGAGAGTAAACAAAAAGTGGAAACTCGGACAGTTGCAAAGAATCCGTCCTCGTTAAATTAACAGCACATGCAAGGCTCATGTGAACTACTGTAATTAAACACGAATAACAAGTTAAAAAATGATAACATGAAAAAACCACTCTGCGCTGATAAGGAGTCATAAGCTGGGGCCCCAGCTGTTAAAGATAACACGAATATTCCACTCGGTCGTTAAGTCCGAATGGTTTCATGCTGCTTAAGGTGAAAATCCAGTAGTTTTCTCTTTTCAACAGTTCCTGATGATTGTCCTTTCCTTCAAGCTGTCTAACTGTTTCCAGTGCACAGTACCTCAGTTGGCTGATGCCATGGCCAGCTTCCAAAAAGTGTTGAGCTACAGTAGATTTTAGGTGTTTGTTCCTTATATTCGATTTGTGCTCATTCAATCTAATCTTGAGTTTTCTCTGAGTTTGTCCCACATACTCAATAAAACAGAATGGAAGGATCATCTAAAAATATTTGTGAGATTCATCGACGACATTTTTTTGATCTGGCAGGGTCCTGTAAACATCTTACAAGAACAACTGGCACTATTAAACACCATAGATCAACGTATTCAATTCACACATGAGTTCCACAAGGATTCCATAACTTTTCTCGATGTCAAAGTCACCAACACTCCCACAGGATTCACCACCAGTTTATTTCGGAAAAAAACGGACAGAAACAACATATTACACTATTCTAGTTTTCACCCACAACCACTGAAAGACCACCTACCATACAGTCAAATCATCAGAGCCAAAAGAATCACCTCTGAAAATCATCAATACCACCAAGAGAAGCATACCACCTTACAGAGATTCAAAGCCAGAGGGTACCCACATCATGTCCTCGACCAGGCAGTTCAACGATCAGAAACTAAAACCAGAAGTCAACTACTTGCTTACACTCCGAGAACCGATACTGATACTATCACCATAGTCTCTAAGTATTCAACAGCAAGTCACCAGTTCAAACAAATTGTCAGAAAACATTGGGAAATCCTAAGGATAGAACCTGACTTCAATAAAATCTTTGATATTCAACCCACCTTTGCCTTCACAAGAGCGAGAAATCTAGGAGAATTATTGAAAACTCCTTCAACCCATACAGTGTACAAAGGAACAATCCCATGTAGAAACTGTAACCACTGTAATAACGTCATCCAAGGGATTACAGTTAACCACCCCATGAAGGGCAACAAGATCAAAGTAAGAGCTACAGCAACCTGTGATACCAGCAATGCAGTGTACATGCTAAAATGCCCATGTGGCAAAATCTACGTGGGACAAACTCAGAGAAAACTCAAGATTAGATTGAATGAGCACAAATCGAATATAAGGAACAAACACCTAAAATCTACTGTAGCTCAACACTTTTTGGAAGCTGGCCATGGCATCAGCCAACTGAGGTACTGTGCACTGGAAACAGTTAGACAGCTTGAAGGAAAGGACAATCATCAGGAACTGTTGAAAAGAGAAAACTACTGGATTTTCACCTTAAGCAGCATGAAACCATTCGGACTTAACGACTGAGTGGAATATTCGTGTTATCTTTAACAGCTGGGGCCCCAGCTTATGACTCCTTATCAGCGCAGAGTGGTTTTTTCATGTTATCATTTTTTAACTTGTTATTCGTGTTTAATTACAGTAGTTCACATGAGCCTTGCATGTGCTGTTAATTTAACGAGGACGGATTCTTTGCAACTGTCCGAGTTTCCACTTTTTGTTTACTCTCACTTAATCTCGCACCTTTTTGAACACGTCCCCTACCAGCTCTTATTCTAGCAACACTCTTTACACCCCGTCCCTAACAGGTCGCGCTCTCAAGCTACCTTCCTGATATATTCACTTCCGGGTGTCCGACCCTTTCTGAAATCAGCGACTGCTTTGGCCGTCACGGACGTACTTTCGCGGTAAGCGCACGTTTTCGTAATGCAATTTGCTAGGCACCGAGGTGTTTATACTAAACTTAGGAATGTTACATGTTAGTCAGGGTTACGTTCGTTAAGGTAACTCACTTTAGTCACCTCGCTCAGTTTATGAAAACGAATGAATAATGTTCACTATCTCTACCAACAGCATGCACCCATACCGCAACGTGTAGCACTACACCACGCGTTTGAACCCCTTTTTTGTATGGTTTTTCTTCAACACTATTTCACGCACTTCGCTTGAAATTACTGTGATATTATTTAACATGCATTAGATAATGTTTGAACTAATGTTTGGCACGATATAAAATACAAGTATTTCTTCGTTTTTAGAAATATATCCCCAGATGAAGGCATAATGGAAATGCCGAAATGCATTGGGATCATATGAGTGCGAAATGATGAAGGAATATGAATAATAAATGCTTGTGAACCTAACAAGCCAGAAATACATATGAATAAATATTCTGACAACCATTTCTCGAGCAGAGTCTCAATCATTTATGAAACCTTGATACAAGGACACTATTGGATCCTGGAGGACATTTCTCAGTGTTGAGAGTGCAACCCTTTATCTTTATGGGTAAGCCAGTGTCGTAGTTGAAAATATTGGAAATTTTGCGGCTTGTCAATGGAGTACCCATCACTTATAGCTTTCAGTGTCATGAAGCCCTACTGATCAAACAAATGTCCGGCCGAGTTGCACTCCGTCTGTCTCCACTGCGGGAAGGAACCGGAGACCATTCCCGGCGGAAACGCCGGGTTGTCGAATAGAGGCGTCATTGGCGAGGGAAAGGACGTGAGGTCTCCGGCTACCGCTACTGCGTCCGAGACCTGGAGGAGTGTCCTGGTGATGGGCGATATTTTAATGTAAGCTGGCCTATCTGGACGCACCAGAAATGGGATTCGCCAGAGCGGCATCCCCGCCATGGCTCTGTCCTGAAACAGCCAGCGCTTCTCCGAGGTCGGCCTGGACCACTCCAGGAGGTATCGCATCTGTGTTGCCTGGAAGTACCGCTGTAAGTCGGGTACACCCAGCCCTCCCTCCGCGGGGACCCGCGTGATCAGGTCGCGCCTAAACCTAGGACGTTTACCGGCCCAGATGTATTGCTGTATTGAGTCCTGCAGTTTTTTAATCATTCCTATAGGAGGGGTGACCGGGATGGTCTGGAATAGGTGAAGCACTTTTGGCAGCAGGGACATTTTGATAGCAGCCACCCGGCCAAGCCACGAAAGTGGCTGTTGTCGCCATCTCCGAATATCCCCTTGGATGCGTGTTAGAAGCTTTGTGTAGTTCAATTCAACTGTCTGGGCTGTTGTGGGCGATAGTTCGATCCCCAAGTATGGGATCGCCGTTTGTGTGGACAATCCTCCCAGTTGCAGCGAGCCTCTATTGGCTTGACGGGCGTTACACCCCAAGGGGAAAATTATCGATTTTCCGACATTCATTTTGAAGCCTGACACCCTCCCGAATCGCTCCATTTCCTCTAGAAATGCTGGTATTGAGACTCTAGGGTTGTCCACGGCGACCAGGATGTCGTCTACATATAGGCTTACAGTGTGTTCTTCGCCCGCCAATTGTAATGCCCGTGATGGCCTGGTTGTCCCGTACTCGCTGGGCGAAGGGTTCTAAATAGAGGGCAAACAGCAGTGGCGAAAGTGGGCAGCCCTGCCTCATGCTCCGTTGGATGACAAACGGCTTGGAGCTCGTCCCGTTCACCATGACCGTCACTTGGGGAGACGTATAGCAGCCTGCCACTCAAGCCCTGAACCTGTCACCCACTCCAAATGTCGTCAGCGTCCTGTCTAGATGGATCCAGTCCACCCGGTCGAATGCTTTTTCAGCGTCGACCGACAGAAGGGCTGCGTCCATTGCGTTATAGTGTGCTTTATCAATCATGTGCATCAGGAGCTTGGTGTTATCTGCGCTTTGACGGGAGGGTATAAAACCCGCCTGGTCCGGCTCTATTATACCGGGGAGACACGGGCCCAGCCTTGCGGCTAAAATCCCGGTGAAGAGCTTTAAGTAGAGATTGAGGAGAGAAATCGTCCGGTATGCCGCGCATTGGGTCGCGTCTTTGCCCGGTTTCGGCAGGACAATAATGTCAGCCTCCAGCATCTCTGGTGGGATCGATCCTGGCCCCTGAAAGGAGTTGAACAGTTTTGTCAATACTGGGGCTAGGAGGGGGCAGAAGGATTTATAAAAGCCCGGGGAAAATCCATCTGGGCCTGGCGCTTTAAGTGGTTTGAGTCGTGCAATAGCGGAGATCACTTCCGCCAGCTGTATGGGGGCATCGAGAGCCAGGGCGTTCACCTCATTAAGGGCTGTTACCCTAGCTTTGTCCAGATATGCCGTTCCCGCCCCAGCATCTGAAGCCGGATCAGCCTTGTAGAGTTTAGCATAGAACGTCTTGAATGCCTCCGCAATATGGCCGTCTTCCCGGAGCTCCCCAGCACCCTCCTCGCAGATGATCGGGATTTTAGATCAGACGGTTTTCGCTTTAAGTTTATTGGCAAGCAAGCGGCCCGTCTTATCCCCCCCACGTAGTATGTGTGCTTGAGGCGCAATGCAGCATATTCCGCCTGATCCAAGTCGAGGCTCGCAAGCTGTGCCCTGGCTGCTTTCAACTTGCGCCAGATCCTAGGGGCCCCCGTCCGGCTGTGCACCCGCTCCAACTCTAGCACCTGTGCCGTCAGCTCCTGACGGCGTTCCTTCCGTTCCCTATTGTCCGCAGCCGAGATCGCTATCAGCTCCCCTCTGATGACCACCTTGAGTGTAAGCATGGGCGGAAAATCCGTTTCGCTCGCGGATTTTGCGGATTTTCGGTAAATTCGCAATCCGCGAGATTCGCGAATCTCCCGCAAAATCCGCAAATCCGCGCGCAGCGGATTTTATGGCTTGCTCGCACTGTTCGCGTGAGTTCGCGGCTTCCCAGTACAACTTCGCGCCCCGCGAATAAGTGCAAAATTGCAGAAATACGATCTTAGCAAAACTGAAACTACTTACCAGGTTCAAAAGTTCAGGCTCATCATTAGTAGCCATTTCCTGTAGTGCTTCCTGAGGGGCCCCTCCAGAGTTCAGTTGCCAGTTGCAACTATTATGTGACCCTGCTCTGAACCTCAGAATAGTTACACATATGCCACAAAGGTCCTGAATTACAGCTAAGGGAGACAAGCAGGAGCCAGGCTGGAAGTTCAAATCCATTAATCAGCCCCTAATTCATTATTGTCAGTTGGGGCAGGGCAGGTGTTGTAACTAATTTTGCAACAATGAAAGCACTTAGCAAGTGCAAAAGATCACTAATCAGGAAGCACTAAGGAAGCAGGTGCCAGCTAAAAAAATATTCTGTGACACATTAATCAGCCCCAAATTAATTCAGGTCACTTGAGGCAGGGAAGGTGTGCTTGCGTTGCCACAATAATGTACACTGACTGGACAACCAGAGGGTGCTGTGATGAAACAGAGGGTGGCATGGGTGGGCCAGAGGGTGGCATGACTAGTCAGAGAGTGGCAGTGGTGACAGAGAGTGGCAGTGATGAAGAAGAGTGTCCCAAACAGGCTGGACACGTAGAAACAACAAGTTCGCGAAACTTGCAACCCGACAGGTAAGTTCGCGTTTTGCGAAATTGTACAAAACCCTCGCGAACTGGCAGAAACCCGCGCAAACACAAAAAAAATCCGCAAATTCGCGAGAATTCGCGGATTTTGCGGATTGCGAGTTCGCAAATCCGCAAAATTCGCGAACGCGAGATTCGCAAAATTCGCCCATGCTTACTTGAGTGCCCCCCAGACTGCTGTGATGGCCACCTCCCCCGTGTCGTTCTGGCCCAAATAATCCGTGATGCTTTGTGCGAGCACCTGAATGACCCCTTTGCGGGAAAGCAGACTCTCTCGGAGGCGCCAAATACCCTTACGTGGTTGCATTCGCGGGACCTGTAAGCGCAATACTACTGCATCGTGGTCTGACAGAGCTGCCGGGGCAACTTCCAAATCTTGTACAATGGGGGCCAGTTCCGCTGAGCTAAGAAAGTGATCAATTCTGGCATATGTACGGTGCACATGTAAATAAAAGGTGTACCCCGGGGCTGTGTGGTGGACCTCCCTCATGTGCCCAAGAACCCCCTACTGGTGAGCCAGCGCTTTCCCTCAGTAGAGAGAGCTCCGGAGTCGCCGAACCTCCGACCCGACCTGTCCCTCTCATTGTCCATAACTAGGTTTATGTCCCCGCTTATCAGTGTGTACCTGGAGCTTGTACTCATAACCTCCGAAAGTGCCCCTGTAAGAAACGCCTCCTGTTTGGTGTTGGGAGCATATATGGATCCCACGTGATTGATAGGTTCCCGATAAGATCAGTGTGGGCTAATAGCCTGCCTTTGATTTCTGCCACTTTGTCCCCCACCCGGCCTTTGAAGTGTTTAGCAAAGAGCAGGGCCACTCCTGCTTTCTTCTCCGTGGTGGAGGAGAAAAGCTGCGTTGGGAACGCCCTATACTTCATGCGATGCCAGTCTTTGGCCAGCAAGTGCATTTCCTGGAGAAGGCACACTGCTGCCCCGGAGCTCTCCAGATAGGAGAGTACTGCCCCTCTCTTGATTGGGTTATTGAGCCCTTTAACATTAAGAGTAGGAACCTGAATAGACTTGTCAGCCATGAGGAGATATGTACCTTATCTCTCTCTTCCACTGTCCTGTTTCGAAGCCGCCCCACCCTCCTGTTCCCGTTGCCTGAGTGGAAGGAACATACCGGAACCTACCCCCGGATCCTCCCATCCAACTCCCTTCCCCCCTTGCCCCCCCCCACCCCAACTTCAAAGGTGAAACCCCAACTGGTGAACATTGTCCCAGGCCTATGTAACGTCAGTACAGGTCCGTGGTAGAGTGTCAAGTGTGTGGGATGCGTGGCAGTGGCGGCCCGAGGCCCCCCATCCCATCCCCCAACCGTGGCATTGCAACTTAGCTGGATAACACCATCGTTTCAATCCATCTATGAGTCGGCATTGGTGTCTCTGGAGACCTCCTGGATCGCCGCGGCCTTTTCTTGTGCCATTGTCTCCGGATTCGGTTTGAGGCCCTTCCTGGAGGAGCGTCCACTTCGTACCTTCTGCCAGCCGTCCCGGTCGTCCGCGGGGATCCGGACGGGACCCGAGAGGACCGCCTCTCGTCATCGTCATCGGGCTGGTCCCCCTCCTGTGGAATATCCAGCAGGGCGCAAGTGTCTCACAGGGACCTTAGCTGGTGGAGGGCCCCATTCATTTTGAAGATTAGCCGAAAGGGGTGCCCCCATGAGTACGGGACCCCTTATCGCGTAGGAAGGTGGTGGTCACTTTGAACGCTCTTCGCTTCAGCAAGGTGATTGCTGACAAGTCTTGGAATAGTTACACTGTGTGACCCTGAAAGCGAAGAGGTTGCTTTAGGTGTGCCGCTTTCAGGATGCGTTCCTTGAGGGGGTAGTCGGGCAGGAAGGCCAGGATGTCTGGAGGGGGAGCCGGAGCCCGGCGAGCAAGGCCCACCCGGTGGGCTCTGTCGATACGAATCTCACAGTCCTCGCCTTCATCTAGCACCGCTCGGAATAAGCTCTGCAGGTACCCCGCCACGTCGTCTCCCTCCGCTTTAGATGGCACATTGCGGACCCGAATGTTGTTGCGCCTTGAGCGGTTTTCAAGGTCTTCCGTGTGGGTTTGGAGGTCCATTTGTTGCTCATTAGGTCTAATGATTTCCTGCTGCAAAAGTTCTACCTCTTCACTCCTAGCCTGCCCAGCGAGCTCGGTCGCGGCCACCCGCTCACGGAGGTCGTCGACGTCGTGGCGTAATTCTTTGTAGTCCCTCGCCATTTCTTGTCTGAGGGTTTGAATGTCGTCCTTGAGAGAGGTGAAGAGGGCCTCCATGAATGCCTTAGTTGCTGGGGCTTCCCCTTCCTCTCGGTATTTTCCCTTAGGAGGAATCGACTGTACCGATTTATCAGGGTTTTTGTCGGTCTTGGAAGTCCCTTTGGCCAGTATTTCAGGAATGGTGCGGCCCCCCTTGCGGCTGGTGGAAGACATAGTCTATTCCCTTACGGGTCTGGCCGTCTCCCCAGGCGTGCCGCGTTCCCCAGTGAGACCACAATCAATGGCGGGCCCGTGTGAGGGGTAGGAGGAGTTATGCGTGCGAGTGGCGCTGCATTGCGGAGATTGCCTTGTGCCCACCGGCCCAGGCTCCTGGACCATGCTATTCTGTGGCTTCACGGGCCAAGCTTCTTCCCTTGTACCTCAGTGATCTTGTCTAGCCCGCAGGGCGGTCACCTTTCCTCACCTCCGGCCGCTGCCGATCCCCGGGGGCCCATGCAATGCCCCCCAAGCTTTCGCCCCGGGGGTCAGGGTCTGTTGTCCGCTGCTCTCCGGGCCCTCACTCCAATGCCCCGTTATTGGGTCTCCAGGGCCTTCTTTTCTGCCTGCCCCTAGGGCGAAGTCTCGTGGCTCTGGTGCTGTTGCTGGGCCGGGGTTTGCGACGTGAGGCCGCTCGCGGTGGCACGTTGGTGTGCAGCAGGGGTTGCAGTGCTTCCGCTTCAGGTAATGGCTCGCCCGGGGTCCCTCTCCGGGGGCTCGTGTGGTTCCCCCCGATCTCTCTCTCTTGGCCCCGTAGCCCACCTCCGATGCACACCTTCCCAGGGGAGGACTCTTCACTCTGAATTAGGCCCCATCTGTGCTAGGCCTCATGGTGCTGCCCCCAGGGGCGAGGCCCCATGTCCCAGGGCCCCAGCGGCGCCGGCGCCGACCTCGGTCTGTTTAGCGCCGGGGGCTCGAGTATTTGCCCCCGAGTTGCTGCCCTCAGTTCCGCCCTGTCTCACTCCTCACCTCCGTGTGTGGCAGCTTCCGCGTCCGTCTGTTCCCGCGGCCGCTACTTCACCGCCCAGCAGGCCCAAGCCTGGGCCTCGAGTAGCTTCCCCAGCCGCCCGGACCAGCGCCTCTCCCCGCGGCCCGTACCCCAGTGGCCCGCGGCCAGATTGTCACCCCGCGTTGCACGACCTCTTCCTCGCGGGTTGGGGAATCTCTGCGCCGTGCCAGTACGGCCTCTCAGCTGCCACCAGGGGCCCTTTAGCTACTGCCGCTTCGTGGGCCGGGCCGCAGCAGTCGCGTCTCCGGCTGGCAACGGCCGCCGCAGCCGCCTCACAGGTCTCGTCTCTGTCCCGATCCCCGCCACGGCCGCTGGGTTCTCTGTCGGCATCGTGCCTACCGCTGGCGGTCGGTATGGGGCTTGGAAGGCGAGGTGGTGTGCTTTTAGGCACGATTAGGGGATTTGGGGCGAGGAGCCTCCGTGAAACACGTCCTCCTAAGCCACCATCTTGGCCACGCCACCTTAATATATATTTTAACTAAATATAACAAAAAATATTAATTTTAAAAAAAGATACACACAAAAATGTGTACATATACATATATTTACTTAAATACATTTTATCAACTATTATCTTTATTTAATTTATAAACTTTTTAAATTATATAAAAATAAAATATGTATGTATATCAATAATTTTAAATAAAATAAAACATTCTATAATTAATTAACACATTAAACAATTATAAAAAAATAAAAATATACATTTCACAACACAATAATTACAATAGCAGGGAAAATATTCCAGTGAGTGCAACAGTAGGGAAAGTGTTTGATAGCGGAGGGGTAAAAATTACTATTTCCCCCCCAGTGAGTGCCAAGCAGGGAAAGTGTAGGATAGCGGAGGGGTAACAAGTACTATTTCCACTCCAGTGAGTGAAAATTAGGGAAAGTGTTGAATAGCAGAGTGGTAAGAATTACTATTCCCACTCCCCCAGTGAGTGCAACAGTAGGGAAAGTGTTGGATACCTCACCAATAAAAATTTTTTTACATTTTTAATACATTTAATTTCCATTATTAACATAAATAATATTGACATTTAAATATATTATTATTAAAAAAGATAATAAACATTCATTCATTACACATTGTTTAACCCCTTAACCACGGCGCAAATTCTGCCATGGTGAGGGGGGTTAGGGGGGTTGGCGTGGCTCTGCGGTACTCATGACGGCTCCCGGCCGACATAAATTACGGTGGGCGTGTGATCATGGCGGCCGGGATCCATCCGAGCTCCGCCTACTGATTAATTCTCCCGCACAGGCAGGGAATTAACACCGCGTGGGAGGAGCGGCAACTTTCGAGCGGCTCCCGTCTACCATGACTCATGACGGCCGGGAGCCGTCATGAACACAGAAGAGGTTAACACTATAACATCCACAACACACACCTACAATTATTTACACAATTACAATTAATAATTACTTAATACAAATTAATTAACAAATAATTATTAATTAATCAATAAAAAATAAATAACTTCCCATCCTTCTCACCATTTTCACCTATAAACACCACAACCCACACCTAACATCAATTAAACAATTACCATAATTAATTAATAAGTAATTAATTTAAATTAATTAACAACTAATTAGCATACAATTATCAATCAATTAATGCACACATTTAACTCACTAACATCACAATTAAAAAATTATGAATGCATATAAATTATTCAATACATTTCATATAATTAAATTACTTCCCACCCTATTCCCCTATAAACCCACAACCCGCTACGGAACTAAAAATGCAAAATTCAATTTTTAATATTTTATTAACTACTATAAATAATAAATAAAATCTATCAAATTAAATTACTTCCCAACCTATTCCCCATAAACCCACAACCCGCTATGGAACTAAAAACTCAAAATTGTATTTAAAAAAAAGATATATTAACTACTAAAATGTTAACACATATAATAAATATACAAACAATTCTCATACAAAATATTAAAATTCATAACATTAATAAAAAAATCAATATTTTTAACAACTATATTTTTGTAAACAATATTTAACACTTCGAAATTTTTGTAATCAATATTACTTACCTGACAATCGATATTCTTGTCCACGATATTTTTTCCATCGATATTTATGACCCACAATATTTTTACCTCGATATCTATGTATATCGATATTTATACATCGATATTCTAACTCTGTACCAGAATAGTAAATGAGCTAAATATTGATTCCAAAATATAGACAAACCAAAATATCGAGTCCAAAATATAGAATGGACAAAATATCGAAATGACAGAATATAGACATCAAAAATATCATTTTGAAGGTAAGTAATGTAATATCGATTTTAAAAATATAGAGTCAAAATATCTTAGTACATAATATAGTTTATTAAAAAATGTCGAATTTTTATTAATAGCGATTTTTTTAAGTGTTTATTATGTTAGTATCTGTGTGAAAAGTGTATATATTTTTGTAATTTATTTTAAGTAATTAATTTTATGTTATTTAATTATTGTGTAATTTAATTCTGTAGCGGGTTGTGGGTTTATAGGGGAATAGGGTGGGAAGTAATTTACTTATAATTAATTAAATATGTTAATTAATTAATTGGTATTTATTTAGAATACGTTGTTAATTAATTTTTAATTGGTAATTAAATAATTCTTAATTGATAATTATTTTTTATTAATTGAATAATTGATAATTATGTGAATCAAATTAATTTATTTTCTGTAGGTTTATAGGGGAATAGGGTGGGAAGTAATTTAATTATAATTAATTAAATATGTTAATTAATTAATTGGTATTTATTTTGATGACATTGTTAATTAATTTTTAATTGGTAATTAATTAATTCTTAAATGATAGTTTTTTATTAATTGATTAATTGATAATTATGTGAATAATATTAATTTATTTTCTGTAGCGGGATTTGGGTTTATAGGGAAATAGGGTGGGAAGTAATTTAATTATAATTGATTAAATATGTTAAATAATTAATTGGTATTTATTTTGATTAAATTGTTAATTAATTTTTAATTGGTAATTAATTAATTCTTAATTGATAATTATGTTTTATTAATTGATTAATTGATAATTATGTGAATTAAATTAATTTATTTTCTGTAGCGGTTTGTGGGTTTATAGATGAATAGGGTGGGAAGTAATTTAATTATAATTAATTAAATATGTTAATTAATTAATTGGTATTTATTTTGATGACATTGTTAATTAATTTTTAATTGGTAAATAATTAATTCTTAAATGATTATTTTTTAATTATTGATTAATTGATAATTATGTGAATATTAATTTATTTTCTGTAGCAGGTTGTGGGTTTATAGGGGAATAGGGTGGGAAGTAATTTAATTATAATTAATTAAATATGTTAATTAATTAATTGGTATTTATTTAGAATACATTGTTAATTAATTTTTAATTGGTAATTAAATAATTCTTAATTGATAATTATTTTTTATTAATTGAATAATTGATAATTATGTGAATCAAATTAATTTATTTTCTGTAGGTTGTTAGGGGAATAGGGTGGGAAGTAATTTAATTATAATTAATTAAATATGTTAATTAATTAATTGGTATTTATTTTGATGACATTGTTAATTAATTTTTAATTGGTAATTAATTAATTCTTAAATGATAGTTTTTTATTAATTGATTAATTGATAATTATGTGAATAATATTAATTTATTTTCTGTAGCGGGATTTGGGTTTATAGGGAAATAGGGTGGGAAGTAATTTAATTATAATTAATTAAATATGTTAAATAATTAATTGGTATTTATTTTGATTAAATTGTTAATTAATTTTTAATTGGTAATTAATTAATTCTTAATTGATAATTATGTTTTATTAATTGATTAATTGATAATTATGTGAATTAAATTAATTTATTTTCTGTAGCGGTTTGTGGGTTTATAGATGAATAGGGTGGGAAGTAATTTAATTATAATTAATTAAATATGTTAATTAATTATTTTGGTATTTATTTTGATGACATTGTTAATTAATTTTTAATTGGTAAATTAATTCTTAAATGATTATTTTTTAATTATTGATTAATTGATAATTATGTGAATATTAATTTATTTTCTGTAGCAGGTTGTGGGTTTATAGGGGAATAGGGTGGGAAGTAATTTAATTATAATTAATTAAATATGTTAAATAATTAATTGGTATTTATTTTGATTAAATTGTAAATTAATTTTTAATTGGTAATTATTTAATTATTAAATGATTATTTTTAATTAATTGATTAAATGATAATTATGTGAATAATATTAATTTATTTTCTGTAGCGGGTTGTAGGTTTATAGGGGAATAGGGTGGGAAGGAATTTAATTATAATGAATTAAATATGTTAATTCATTTATTGGTATTTATTTAGAACAAATTGTTAATTACTTTTTAATTGATAATTAATTAATTTTTAATTGATAATTAAATTTTAATAATTGATTATTTGAAAATTATGTGAATTATATTATTTTATTTTCACTAGAGTGGGAATAGTAAAATTTACCCCTATGCTATCCAACGCTTTCCCTACTGTTGCACTCTCTGGAGTAGGAATAGTAATTTTTACCTCTACGCTATCCAACGCTTTCCCTACTGTTGCACTCTCTGGAGTGGGAATAGTAAATGTTACCCCTACGCTATCCAACGCTTTCCCTACTGTTGCACTCTCTGGAGTGGGAATAGTACATTTTACCCCTACGCTATCCAACGCTTTCCCTACTGTTGCACTCTCTGGAGTGGGAATAGTACATTTTACCCCCTACACTATCCAACGCTTTCCCTACTGTTGCACTTTCAGGAGTGGGAATAGTAATTTTTACCTGTACGCTATCCAACGCTTTCCCTACTGTTGCACTCTCTGGAGTGGGAATAGTAGTTTTTACCCCTACGCTATCCAACGCCTTCCCTAATGTTGCATTCTCTGGAGTGGGAATAGTCATTTTTACCCCTACGCTATCCAACGCTTTCTCTACTGTTGTACTCTCTAGAGTGGGAATAGTCATTTTTGCCTCTACGCTATCCAACGCTTTCCCTACTGTTGCACTCTCTGGAGTGGGAATAGTAATTTTTACCCGTACGCTATCCAACGCTTTCCCTACTGTTGCACTCTCTGGAGTGGGAATAGGCATTTTTACCTCTATGCTATCCAACACTTTCCCTACTGTTGCACTCTCTGGAGTGGGAATAATAATTTCTACCCCTATGTATTCCAACGCTTTCCCTACTGTTGCACTCTTTGGAGTGGGAATAGTAATTTTTACCCCTACGCTATCCAACGCTTTCCCTACTGTTGCACTCTCTGGAGTGGGAATTGTAATTTTTACCCCTGCGCTATCCAACGCTTTCCCTACTGTTGCACTCTCTGGAGTGGGAATAGTAATTTTTACCCCTACGCTATCCAACGCTTTCCCTACTGTTGCACTCTCTGGAGTGGAAATAGTAATGTTTACTCCTAAGCTATCCAACACGTTCTCTACTGTTGCACTCTCTGGAGTGGGAATAATAATTTCTACCCCTATGTATTCCAACGCTTTCCCTACTGTTGCACTCTTTGGAGTGGGAATAGTAATTTTTACCCCTACGCTATCCAACGCTTTCCCTACTGTTGCACTCTCTGGAGAGGGAATAGTAATTTTTACCCCTACGCTATCCAACGCTTTCCCTACTGTTGCACTCTTTGGAGTCGGAATAGTAATGTTTACCCCTACGCTATCCAACGCTTTCCCTACTGTTGCACATCCAGGAGTGGGAATAGTATTTTTACACCTCCGCTATCCTACGGTAATAATATTGTGTATTTTTTATTAATATTATGTTAATATATATATATATATATATATATATATATATATATATATATATATATATATATATATATATATATATATATATGTTTTAACAGATATGATAGTATTTTTTTTATAAGTTAAATTACTTGTTTCATCATTTTGAGGTAATTTAAGTATTTTTAAGTATATTTTAGCTATTTATTTTTAATATTTTTTTAATTTTACATTCTTTTTAAGAAATTCAATATTTTTATAATGTATATATATATATATATATATATATATATATAAACGATATTTTGAGGTCGATATTTTGGTACTTACCTGTTTGTAGATAGGAATACGATATTTTGTCCGTCGATATTTTGGAATCTATATTTTGGGTAGTCTATATTTTGTCCCTCGATATTTAGTCAGTGATCCGGTGAGAATTCTAGTAGTAATAGATTCACTGTAGAAAATCACTGTGCTCAGTAGCAACACATCCAGTAGCAGTTCAGCGTTGGTAATTGAAGTTTTCAATCAGCCCAGTTCTTAATGCTTATCTAAACCAACTCTTGTGTATCTCTTCTAGGAGGAATAGCGTTTACAACGCTGTCTCCACAACGCAATGCTATTACAACGTGGTTGTTACTATGACTGCATTGTTCGTACGCAATACCATTACATCGTAAGTCTTTACAACAACTTGCGGTAGGGGGTGCACTAGTATTGGATTTAAAATCCAACACCTTCCCTGCTGTTGCGCAAACTGGAGTAGGAGTAGTAAATAATACTATTCCTAAGTCCAGCAAGCCCCCTAATGCAAGTCGGTGTAATGACTTGCGATGTAATGGTATTGCATACTAACAACGCGGTCGTTGTAATGACCGTGCTGTAATAGCATGCAATCAAATCACATGCGTTGTAAGGACATAAATTATTTCTAGGGGTACCTTTTCCGGAATTCAAGAGGGATTATTCTTTGTTCATTCAATGAAGCCCCATTTGCTAACTCCTCCCCACACAGCTCACAATCCTTGCTCTCCTCTTCCTAGAGAGACTCCATTCATCTGTTCATCAGCAGTAGTACTCTCTAGTTTCTGATTTGAAGCAAACCGTATTATCAGCATCATTGAGAGGGCACGAGCGCTGCAAACCGCAATGGTTGCCGCTTGGCCATGGCAGTAGTGCTGAAACAGTTTTCAGAGTGTGGGTGCAGTCTTCAATGTTCCATCACTGAAGTCATAGGGATTGTGGAAAATCCAAGCATCACGCAAACAACAAGTATAGCAAATGAGCCCTGCCATTTCTGCTGAAGAGTGAGAACGACGGTTTGCTATATATGAACATGGTGCATTTTGGAGCACACTGTCACGTATATATTACTAAAGCATGGTGTGGTAGCGCACTGTTAAAGCCAGACACCACTTTCTCCATTTAAATGGCAACAAAATTTGCACTGACATGCAGTTTTACTGATTAATCCATATAGCGCACAAACGATAAGGAGGGCAAAGCAGATTTTATCAAACATTTATCTTTTGCACGTCACCAAGGAAAGAGTCTTGATTCGTTTTGATCCTATTCAAATCTTTGTTTCCATCACACTTTAAAATTACAAAAGCAATGTGTTTTATTTGTGCTGGCTTAACTGCTATGTTTTGAAATTTTTGTACAATTCATTTACAGGTATTAAAATGTTGTGTGTTAGAAATAAATTACATCCTGCAGACTTCCCTTTCACATTCCCTGACCCTAGCATTATTATCAGATAGGTCACTTTACAAAATTATCTACCTTTTCAGTCAGAGAAAGAAAAGTAAACAACAATCTACATGTTAAAACAATAAGCAACAATTTGTCAAAAGACATAGCCTGATACTTAACTTCTTTGCACACATAGGAAATGTGATGAGAAAAAAATCAAAATGTTAAGGTATCCGTATTGCTCATTCGCCTTCTGAACTCCAGCATGTTTACTATGGGGGTGCTGCAGCACCCCCTGCATCCATACTTTCAGCACCTATGCCACTATTCAGCCCTGCCATCGGCCAGCTCCATCTGATTAGGTCCTCTCTAAAAGCGCCAGGATACCCGTAGGGTGGCAGTTGCGCTATACAAGAACTATATACAATACAATACAATACAATACAATACAATACATGGCACTGGTGTTGATTTCTCTGTACCATGCCACTTGCTCGCCTCATCTTCCAGTTATCTAACCGGTGTGTGAGCGCAGTGGAGCCCAGCTGGGCAGCTGCCATACTGCCAGCAATCAGCTGATCGACAGCTCGGATGCACACATATAGAAAGCATGAGCGTGTCTCTGCAGGAGGGAGGATGGTGGTGCTATTGAAAAACAATCAAATGCCATATGGGCCCTAGGAGCAATATGTAGCACCCTAATATCCTGGAGAACTGAGACAGGGGTTGCAGGACTAATATCTCCTCATTGCAGTACTTCCTTTCTCGGTGGTTTCTGTCTGGCAGTGATCACTTAAGGCCCATCTCTGTGGTGGGGTATAGTTTCCTCTAACGCCTCCTGTGATTCTGACAAAGGGTGTTAGCAGCTAGGGACTGGGTGCTGTCAGGAGACCTCGGCTCATGGGAGGAAGTCGACTGTGGGGGTAGGTTGTGCAGTTGCAATGAAGTCCTTATCTGTGAAGGTCCAGATGAAGGCACTTGTTCTTTGAATGGACAATAACAGATTGCAAAGTGATGCATCAATTGGCAGGGTCTCCCTCCCCAGCTTTCTTTTCTTGAGCAAAAGCTTGCTCCAAGCTTCTTCTCTCCAAGGATCGCAGAATGTACAGCCCGAATCCTTGTGATGAGTGGGTTCTGTACTTGATGCACTTCTGTCTCTGTTTGGGGGTTTTTCAGGCTATCAAGTTATTTTGGGTTTCTTAGACAGACATGTTTGCCTCCAATCAGGACACTCAGTAGTCATCTTTTTGCATACAGGAAATGTGAACGGGATTTAGATAGTAGTAGTGGATTCTTTTTCCTTTCAGTGGCTCGGGCATTCTTATTTGCATTTCCCCCTTTCCTCTTCTGCCAAGGATGATACACAAGGTCAGGAAGGGGTGGCTCGTACTCTACCTGGCAGGTCTTGGTTCCCTTTCTTCAGGTGATGACATAAGATGGATGTTGTTTTTTTGTTTCATATTACCTAGACATATGGGTGGGAAGCAGTGTGTGTGTTTGAATTTGATTTGCCATTGCTTTAGTTATCCTGGATGTGAGGTTCCTCATCCCTTTTTTGTACATGAGCGTTATACATGGCGCAGTGCCAGCCATGCAGGAGTAATAAATACCAGCATAATATTTGTTAAGCATATGTACAGCGGCTACTTAGATCCCACAGTTTCAGTAGGGAGGCTGCAATTTATTGATGTCTTTTGGTTTTGCTTTGCAGAAATCAGCCACTAAATGGCTATCTATTTGTCTGTCCTTGTTATTGTTAACATGAGCACCAGTTGCAGTTAATTGTTTAGGCACTAGGGGCCACTCATATCAAAAAAGCATTTTGCAAATACCAAATTGTGATTTTTAAGAATCTCTATTTGGTAATTGCAAAATGCTATGTATGTCAGGAACGCCAAAGATTTCACGATTTTTTAATACTTCCTAATAGTGACTCTGTAAGCAGTGAATCGCTATTAGGTAATATTACTCCATTTGTTCCTATGGGCCGAAAGGCCAATAAGTGCGAATGGCTTTGCATTAGCTAATTTTCGATTACCTAATTGGTAATCGCAAATTAGCTAATGTAAAGCCAAGGTTGCCAGGGGGCCTAAGACCCCCCTGAAGAACCCCCCCAAAATAAATGTGCAAATGTAAAGCGCACACAAGCCCCAGGGGTATGTGTGCACTACATGTCACTTTGAAAAATGAAGTTTTGTGTATTTTTTAAAGTTTGCACATGGTTACCATCAACTTGACGTTGATGATAATTTCATTTTCTTATACACACAGTTTGCATATTAAAAAAATGCTTCATACATGTGCTTACAAAATCGCAAATTGCGATTCCCTATATGCATTCACAATTTTAGGTCATCACAAAAAATTACAATGACTTAAAATTGCAACTACAAAGCCTTCCATACATCACGAAAGGCTGTTTTGCATTTGCAAACGGCGAATGCAAAATTGTTTCATACGTGTGGCCCGAGGAGATTAAGTGATTTGCCCAGAATCACAGAATGTTAAGCTGAACTTGTACCTGGTTCCCCAGTTTTCAAGTCGGCAGCTCTGGCAGTATGCCACATCTTGGGTTAAGGGTTGATGGCAGTCAGAAGCCACTTGAAAGCCCGATTTGTTGTGAGCTTGAGGTTTTGACAGGACCTTGAGTTGTGCCAGAGCTAGGCTTCAGGCTTGATCCTGGCTTGGGCTTTCAGTCGCTCGCCCGCCTCTATGTGCTATAATACATGCAAGGGAATGCATCTTTGTGACTTTTTTTTGCAGATGGCATCGACATTCATAATGTTTTTCTTTTTTCCGCTGTTGAACAGCAATCGTAAAACACGGTTCCATGATGAAATATCGAGTACAAAAACACCGAACTACTAAAATATTGTCACAAAAATATTGTCTACAAAAATATCATTACCATATACTTAAACAAGGATTTACACAAATATCGATAATTTTTTATCGACTACATTAATATTGTTTACTATAATATCTACTACATAAATCTCGACAACTACATTATCGACAAACCTTTAAATAACATTACCTTCTACTCTAATATCGATAACACAAATATCGAGTAACTTTGTGCTACTTTTATTATACAAAAAAATATTGCCATCTTCTCTATAACCTTAAATACACAAAACATACACATTTTTTTTTTAATTATTTAAATTATAAAAAAGCGTTTCTAACATATATCTATGCACTACATTATTTACATATTTATATATATTTTTTAAATATACATTAGTAATATAAACGTTACCAAACAATATAATACACTCTTTTTCAATTTCTTTACATAACATGTAACACATTTTAACATTTTAAAATGTATTAACTATTATAATAAAACACCTAGAAAACATTTTATAATATAAAGTCGAACTAAATCAGTATTTCTACAGGCTCATTAACAAAATAACGGGTTTCTAATTTAAACTAAGGATGTCATCCAATGATTTTAAAATACATGTAATTGAACCAATCAAAATGCACAATTAATTAAGTCAGTACTATAAATACAATTATAATTTTTTCTAAAACTACCATTTTTGGCCCAAACTTGGAGAAAAATGGTTACTTTGCTGAAGTGAAGAGAATACACACCTACAACAACGAGTACAACACAGTTTACTACACCTCAAGTAAGTGAAATCCAATTTTATGTATCATACAAACCTCTCTAAAAGTAGCTGAACTACCAGAATTAAAGAAATGCTCTCTACATTTTTTAAATATCACTAAAACATCCTGTCAACAACAGTCACAAGAAAACAATTAATGACAATATGAACTGCCTTATCAAAGTCTACTTACAAATGTTTTAAATAACTAAAAATTTAGCAAACAGAAGTTTTTAAAAATGTGATATGTTATTAGCTACAAATATATCCTATTATTATAAATAACAAATATAAACTTTTTTTCAGATTATATAAACATCATCTACATATCTACAACTCCACAAACAACATCTTCTACTACATTAAGTAATAATGCCCAGTATTTCTATTAATAACCAGAAAGTAGAATCAAACAAGTATAAAATTATATCATTAATGCATACTATATGGCCGGGATGCCCGCCACCCCCTCCCAACACCAATTCCCCATGGGAGGAGACAGACACAAGTTTGAGCTTTTGGAAGGCGGGGGGAAGTTACCCCCCCCGGCCGTATTTATTAAAATATGAAACAAAATGTAAAACTTTAAATAAACGTTTCATGAATTATGTACAATTTTATTTCCATTACATTTTGATGAAGACAAGTTCTTTCGTTAACCTTAACAGATCTCTAATACAAAGGTTTCCCAGCCGAGTCTAACATCCTGAAAATGCATAACCATCTAAAATAAAATTGTACATCCTAGCATTAAGGGCCAACTGCAAGGTCTTAAGCGGTGTCAGATCCCATACTACCAAATTCCCGCCCTCACAGTGTGAGTGGCGCATGCGCAGAGGACTTTACCCTCGTTGCCAACTGTAACTTCCCTTATCGTGGGGGCCCCCTTTCACTCTACGCCATCTTAAAGGTCGTCCGAGTTCTTGTGCGAGGTATCCGTAAGAAGGACAGCGTGGACTCCCCCCCTTCCCCACGCTCTCTTCCGCCGGAGCGGATATCCGGCCCCTGGGAAATTCGTAGGAGGGGCATATAGCCGTCTCCCCCCGGGAGGGGCCTATGGCCGTCTCCCCCTAGGCGACCCATTCGTAGTGGGTGCCGCCTCCCCGTGGGAGGGGCCAATGGCCGTCTCCCCCTAGGCGACCCATTCGTAGTGGGTGCCGCCTCCCCGTGGGAGGGGCCAATGGCCGCCTCCGCCTGGGCGCTCCCATCCGTACTGGGTGGCGCCCCCCCTAGGGACCTTGAAATCACTGCTCACCGATCATGACCTTACCGCCCGACCGAAATAAATACAACAGTTGTTTTACCTACTAAGGGAAGAAAAAGACGCCTAATCTGTAACAGCTTGATTATTAACCAACTTAGACATCACTACAAAGAGAAAAAAGTCCTAAAAACAAGACAATTTATAATATTCAATACATTCCTTTACTTTTCTACAAAGGAAAAAAGGCCTACAAACATTTATTCAAAAAGCCATACATTCCTGTTGCAAAAAGTGACTGTATCTTTTTAATACATCCAATATCACCAACAATTACTTTATTCAACAAAACATTGCAAAAAGGGGGTGGTGGGTGGGTCAAAATTGCCGCTTGTTCCTTCGAGGGCTCACGAGCGACGAGTGGTGCAGCCTTCAGAGCACTGGAACAAGAGGAAGCCTTGTTGTATTCCCGCTCTATTTCTCCTTCTGCGGGAGGGCGGGGGCCCGCCTCAGGTACGCCCATCCGTGCGCGGACTTTCGGGCAGGTGTCTAGGACAACCCCTTCTGGGCGGGAAGGGCGTGCTCCGGCTACGCCGCTTTGGGCATACCAGCCGGAACACGCCCCCCGCCCACAACGGTTTCTCGGGGGGATCGGTGCACCCATCCATACGTTCGGGGGGACCGAGTGGTCTTCCCTTTCCATATGGCCGGGATGCCCACCACCCCCTCCCAACACCAATTCCCCATGGGAGGAGACAGACACAAGTTTGAGCTTTTGGAAGGCGGGGGGAGTTACCCCCCCCCGGCCGTATTTATTAAAATATGAAACAAAATTTAAAACTTTAAATAAACGTTTCATGAATTATGTACAATTTTATTTCCATTACATTTTGATGAAGACAAGTTCTTTGGCTAACCTTAACAGATCTCTAATACAAAGGTTTCCTAGCCGAGTCTAACATCCTGAAAATGCATAACCATCTAAAATAAAATTGTACATCCTAGCATTAAGGGCCAACGGCAAGGTCTTAACCGGTGTCAGATCCCATACTACCAAATTCCCGCCCTCACAGTGTGAATGGCGCATGCTCAGAGGACTTTACCCTCGTTGCCAACTGTAACTTCCCTTGTCGTGGGGGCCCCCTTTCACTCAACGCCATTTTAAAGGTCGTCCGAGTTCTCGTGCGAGGTATCCGTAAGAAGGACAGCGTGGACTCCCCCCCTACCCCACACTCTCTTCCGCCAGAGCGGATTTCCGCCCCCCGGGAAATTTGTAGGAGGGGCATATAGCCGTCTCCCCCCCGGGAGGGGCCTATGGCTGTATCCCCCTAGGCGACCCATTCGTAGTGGGTGCCGCCTCCCCCTGGGAGGGGCCAACGGCCGTCTCCCCCTAAGCGACCCATTCGTAGTGGGTGCCGCCTCCCCGTGGGAGGGGCCAATGGCTACCTCCCCCTGGGCGCTCCCATCCGTACTGGGTGGCGCCCCCCCCTAGGGACCTTGAAATCACTGCTCACCGATCATGACCTTACCGCCACAGGCCGGATAGTTGACCGACTATCCGGCCCCCCACACCTCCTAAAGGTCATGTCTCCTTAACCCCACTAGCCATGCTATGAAGTCTCCTATGAGTAAATCATTCCCAGCCCGGGACAGGTGAACCCCATCATTCAAGTAACAGTGATCGCCCTAAATACACCCATGGGGAATGCTTTGCAAATGCGCGGAGCGAAACAATTTCCCAATTTTGTTGTTGACCCTCTTTACCGAGTGGTTCAATGCTGTTACAGAGAAACCCCCCCCGCCAGACTCTCCTGGGGATCATGTGGGACCAGGCAATCGTGCACCCCGGGAGCCTCCTAGCCAACCAGCTGACTGCCGACAATATGTGTTCAACTAACACCCGTCTTCCCAGTCTTACCAAGTCATTGCCCCCCAGGTGTACTATGATTACAGATGGCGGTGACCCTTGCCGCCTTAAGAGTCCCTCCACAAACGTTTGAAATTGGTCAAAACAGAGGCCTCCCTTCCCATGGAAGGTTACTATGAACCCGCATTCCCCAGATGCGTGAGTCGCGTCACCTGCCATGAATACGTCCCCGGCGCGCCTCACGTATGAGTGGCCCAGGACCCATACCACTCGATCTCCAGTCGGTGATCCTTGACCGTTGGTCCTTTGTTGTTGGGTCGATCCCCAATTCCGCCCCGCGTCACAGGCTTGCGAAACTGTAATCCAAACAAAAGACAACAAGCGTGAGTGCATTTCATCAGTCTTTTACAACATGTGCAGTCGCACATACCTCTTGAAACAGTTTGAGGACCAACGGCCTAGTTGTTTCACTTCTTCCGCACCCAGACCCCGAGACGTAGCCTCAGCAGCGGCCCCTATTCTGAATGAGAGGGTCCCAAAATCGAACGGGTTCAAGCCCACCGCAGCAATCGTAAGTGCCAGCACCCTCTGAAACTGAAATTTCGTCAACGGGGTGCCGTCCTTGTGTCTAAGCAGGCTCCCCCCCATGTCGCCGGCCTCTGCGCCAGGTAGTCCTCTAAATACCTTATGGGACAACTGGGGCTCCCTCGGGCGCGCTGCAAAACCACACTACTCCCCAAAGCTTCCTGGTCTGTCTTGGACCTGGCTATCGAGATTTACATGGAATCACTCCGTATTTGGACATGATCCCTGCATAGACCTCCCTCCACATCCATCTTGTTTCTTGCTACGAGTTCACTTACCCGCATGGCCCCATGGAATGCCAATGCGAAAGCCGCTCGGAACAGAACTACCTCGGAAGGGGAGGAGCATGTCTCCTCAAGTTTTGCTAGTAGCAAAGACAATCTTTCTAAACCAATCGGGTGCCTTGTATCTTGTCTGGGACCTTCCAGGCGCTGCCAACCGCGGAGCGCCTTTCTGACTAGGAAGAAACCCGTCGGGTCCCGCATGCCGTGGAGCTGTGCCATGAATGATATGGCCGCCCTATGTCTGTTGGCAGTAGCGGCTGATCGGCCTTCCTTATGAAGCGCCACTAAGAACCCTAGGAAGGATTCCTCCTGCCCCCAGCTATGTCTCCCTACCGGCCCTAAAAAGGAGCAGTATGAACGAAACGCTCCCTCATAGGCTTTCCTCGTCCTGGGCGCTAAGCTGGCTGCCACGAGGTCCTGTAATCTGGGGCACCGATCTGCCATAGTGCTTTGGGGAACGGTGCCGCCACTAGATCCGCTGTGGGTAGATAACCCCTGAAAGCCTGCATGTGTGAACGAGAGAGTGCATCAGCTGCATTGTTCAGTACACCCGGCACATGTTTTGCCCTGAATTGTACATTCAATCTCATGCATCGCAATACAATTTCTTTCAACAGTCTCAAGATCCACTTGCAGCGTGCTGCCTGGTGATTGATGCACTCGACCACCGTCATGTTGTCTGACCAAAGCACGACTGAGCGGTCCCTAAAGTCTTCCGGCCATGCCAACAGAGCCACCCAAATGGGAAATAGCTCCAAGAATCCAATGTTACCTGTTAGGCCAGCGGAGTGCCACCATGTTGGCCATGCTTGCGCCGACCATCGGTTACCGAAGATTGCGCCAAATCCCATACTCCCCGCTGAGTCGGTCCACAAACTCAGTTCATCAGATGACGCTGGGGGTTTGTTCCACGCCACCCGACCGTTGAAGTCCGCCAGGAATGCCAACCAAATGCGCATGTCCTGGCGAACCTCTGCCGACAGTCTCGTGCGGTGGTGTCCCTCCTTGAGGCCTACCATAGCTTGTGCAATGGAACGTGAGAAGGGGCGAGCCATCGGTATCACTTTCAAGGCAAAGTTAAGCTGACCCACTGTTTGTTGTAACTGGTGCAGGGTCACTTTCTCCTTACCAAGGCATTGCATTAAGGAAGCCCTGAACTTGGCCACCTTCTCCATTGGCAGACGGAAGCATCCCTCCACGGAATCGAGCTCAATTCCCAGAAACTCCAGTGAAGTAGATGGCCCCACTGTCTTACCCGGTGCCAATGGGACCCCAAACTCCTGCATGAGAGTGCAGAAGTCCTGCAGTGTCTGTGCACATTCCGTAGTGTCTGCCGGACCCAAGAAAAGGAAGTTGTCTAAATAGTGCATCACCTGTCTACGCCCAGTGGCCTCAGTGAACGCCCATTCCAAAAAGGAGCTGAACATTTCAAAATAGGCACATGAAATTGAGCAACCCATGGGCATGCATTTATCCATGTAATACTTCCCTTGGAACGTGAATCCCAGCAAGAACTGGTCCCGAGGGTGTACCGGGAGCAACCTGAATGCTGATTCGATGTCTGATTTCGCCATCAAAGCACCGGGGCCCAGGCGATTTAATAACTCAACGGTATCGTCGAACGATGCGTATCGAACTGAACATACCTCAGGGTCAATAGCTTCATTCACCGAGGCCCCCTTTGGGGCCGACAGATTGTGAATGAGTCTATACTCCCCCGGATCCTTCTTCGGAACCACTCCTAGAGGGGAACACACAAAATCCGCCACTGGCGGGCAGGCGAAAGGGCCTGCTACCCGTCCCAAGCTGACCTCTTTGGTAATTTTCTTGGCGGCCACCGCCGGGTTACGTTGAACAGATAGTTGATTCTTACAGAAGGGGCTCCCCCGAAAATTCCCCGCCGGGATGTTGAAGCCATACAGAAAGCCATTCCTCAAAATTGCGGCGGAGACATGATCAGGGTATTTGTTCAGCCAGGGAGTCAAAGCCAAGATGTCGATGGGTGAAGATGACTGCTTCCCAGGCACCACATCAATCCTGCTTGGATCCCCCCTTTCCTCCCGAACCCCCGGACTTGGATCTACAGCTAGTTTCTGGGTGTGAGGAGTTCCCACAGCCCGAACAAGCATGCCGGTACCTACATGTTCCCTGAGGCCTGTTACAGTTACCTTTGTTGAAACCCCAACAAACCCCACGCTTGCCCCCATTCCCGCCGGTCTTGGGCTGTGATTCCCCACCGGCGCTCGCACGAAAGGGCAGTGCCGGTCTCTGTTGGATTGTCCCAGAGCCGCTCCAGCCTGGTGACGACGTACCCGCCGACCCAGGCAAGAGCTGCTTATGCCATGACACCGGGTCGAGACAATCCCACGTTAAAGCCTCGTCAAACTCTTTAGCTTTTCGAAAGTTAACGTCATAACCCTTCCATTCATTCCCCCCGTACATTGTATAGAAATTCATGATCCTGTCCTGGTAACATGATAATTCGGGTAACACTTCGGGCTTATGTTCCCCCATTACTGCTGTAAATATAGAAAAGGCTTTGACCCAGTTCGCCATGGTCTCATCGACCCTAAATTCCGCTATCTTGGCCCGCCATACGCTGGGGTGCCATAAATCTTTCTGGGTCTTTGCGTATTCTATCTCACGATGGTCGGTCAACAGTGAAAACATGTTAATATATTTGTCCCCCCATATCATTTCCTTCGTGGCCGCCGGGATGTGCTGAGACAACCTTTCCCGCCTTGAAGGCACTGAACTCTCCCCAACCAATTGCAATGGGTTCTTACCGGGTTCAACCGCTGTGTCCGCTGTCTTCGCTCGGCCATCCGTTGTAACCCCCGTTGCTACCTGTGGGGGAATATAAGGAACATTCGCCGTCCCGGCTTCCCTTGACTGCCGTAACTGCTCAATTATTATTCTGGCTTCCTCGGCCGGGTCCCCAGCAGCCACTGGCCCTCCTGCTTTCTTCTTTAGCCAGGGTAACACTGCCGCTAACTGAAGTGCCAGTTCTGAGGGCATCTGATCATCCTCGACTGGCGTTATCACTACGGGGATTGGTAAACCCACGTCCGGACCTGGCACCGGGTTATCCACCGGTGCGACTGGGTTGATTGCGCCCGGGCTCGTTGGGGGCACCTCTGGAGCTGGGCTCTCCCTGGAACCCGCTCGCCTCTTATTCCTCTTACCCTTACCCTCTGGGGCGATGTCTGGCAAAGCCGGCCCTAAACTTTCTTAGGCCGCCCCGAGAGGTTGTTCTGCGCTGCTATCTGCTTCTTAACATCTGCTAAGCCCCGACCGATCGCATCCACTTTACCCATTTTTCGGTCCATCACCGCTACCCCGTTCACGAGGGTGCGTAGCAACTTCTCCATCTCGGAGCTCTTTCCCGCTTTCTTGCCCGACATATCTTGATTACTTCTTCCAATTTGATCCTCGAGGTACTAGAGCTTCAATACGCCTGGCACTGAAAGAAAAACAACAAAGATTACAAGTTCTCAAAATTGCCGCTTGTTCCTTCGAGGGCTCACGAGCGACGAGTGGTGCAGCCTTCAGAGCACCGGAACAAGAGGAAGCCTTGTTGGATTCACGCTCTATTTATCCTTCTGCGGGAGGGCGGGGGCCCGCCTCAGGTACGCCCATCCGTGCGCGGACTTCCGGGCAGGTGTCTAGGACAACCCCTTCTGGGCTCACACTTCAATACAAGGGTGTTATTGTCACTACAACCAAAGTATATGGAGGCATTTACAAAAATCTACTTTAAGCATTGAATATTCAACAAACAGTAACTTTGCTTACCAGATTAAAAAGTTAATTGCAATGGCATATGTGCCAACAACAGAAGTTGCTAATTATTACAATTTACTACTTGACAGCCCTTTCTACCGCAACAATGAGAAAAAATTAACGCCCTTCTTAGACTATTTTTAAGACACCTGGGTGGGAAGATTACATCGTTCTGGTCACCGCAGACAACCTAAATTCCAAATTCCTTGGTGGAATGTGCATGCTAGTACTATAGCACAGAAAGCCAAAACCAACAACGCAGTAGAAGGATGGCATAATGCCTTCCAAGCCACAATAGGAAGAACACAACCAACACTCCATAAACTAATCCAAAGCATCAAAAAGAGCAAAGCTACCAAGAACTAAGAATAGAGCAATCTATATCAAAAATCGGCCCTAAACTAAGTAAACAAACATTAAATATGTACGAATACCTGCAACAAAAAACAAGAATGTACCCAAGTATCCAAGGTCTAGAATATTTAGACCTAATTGCAAAATCTATCCTTTAACAAAAGACAAATCAAAACGCATCAAACAATAAATGAAACAGGCCTTTTTTTTTAAATAGTTAAATTATGTCATGTAAAAATAAATGTAATGAATTATTACAAGACATAATGGAACTAACTAAAATTTTTTTTACAATTAGGCAAAATCCACCCCAAATAAATATAAATTCTAACTTACGGTTCTGCAGCTGTAGAATGTGTTGCAAGTAGATAGTTTCAACACGAATAGAACCAAAAGCAATCCACAGGTAAAAAAATATCCCCACAAAATGCAAAAAATACAACTGTGTAATCAGGGTCCAACGTAGCAATCCTCTGGATAACGGAACCATAGTAAACCCGAAAATAAATCACTATAAAAAACGCACCAAAATCCCAAAATGGCAGGAAATGTATTTAAACATTACCCTGTATGTTTAAAAAAATCGAGAGGAAATCCATCTGCTCACCAAAACGAACACCTGTAAATAAAGTAAAAACAAAACCCACCCGCAATAAATACGAAACCCAGAAAGCCTAAAAATAACATATAAAAAACAGTAAGAGACATAAACTAATACTTTAATACTATACATGAACATTACTTCCATATTAACTATCAAACAAAGTACGTTATCACTAACGTCCCAAAATAACACGTACTTTTCACATAAACTGTAAAATACAACACATATCCACACGTACACACGAAAACTATCTCAATTATGTCTTATAATATACTTAAAAGTAATTAAAATCAAACTTACTTTCACCAACATGAAGCAGCTCCCAACCGCGAGGTTCCGTTTTCTGAAATGACCCAAACAACGATGTAGATAGAGTAAAAGTGAAGTACAGAAAACAAAATGGCAGCATAATAAAAACAAAAATAGGACTTAATCCCAATTATAGAAAAAAAATATGTGTTATAAATTGCAATTTTTTTTCCATGATTATTAATAATGTTTTAATATTTTTTATAAACATATGATGTATGTAAAATATACAATAATGTATTAAATAGAATTATATATTAAATAATGATTGTATATTAAAAATATGTTTATGATTGTAAAAAAATATTTTTATGTATATAAAAATGAGCACTATTTTTTGTTTATAATTTTGCAAATGACAATTATATGTAAAATAATTAACATATTAAATGTTAATAAAAATATTTAACATTTTATATGCTAATTAATATAATATTACAATGTATACATGACAGAAATTTGAATGTAAAATGTTATGATAAAATTGATAATTGTGTATAACAATTATGTACATCTTTCCATCTACAAATGAAAGTATTAATAAAAAAAATTTGGGCACAAAACTATATTACTATTGTACCTAAAAAATGTTGTTACTTATAATCTAACTGTTAAAATGTTTAAAATACTTATATGTGTTTCTTTATAAAAAGAATAATTGGAAAAAAATATTATAATAATTGCACCAAAAAATAAAATTAATTAATAATATATTTTTTTCTTTAAATTAACAATTGTTAATACTGTAACTACAAATCAAACATAAGTCATACAAAATGTTTAACAGTAAGCAACAATAACTTAGTATTCTAACTCCAAATACAACATAAGTCATGGAAAGTGCTGGACAGTGAACCATAATAATTTACTATTCTAACACCAATCCAACATAATTCAGGGAAAGTGCTGGACAGTAAACCATAATAATTGACTATTCTAACTCCAATCCAACATAAGTCAGGGAAAGTGCTGGACAGTAAACCATAATAATTTACTATTCTAACTCCAATCCAACATAACTCAGGGAAATTGCTGGCCAATAAACCATAATAATTTACTATTCTAACTCCAAATCTAACATAATTCAGGGAAAGTGCTGGACAGTAAACCATAATAATTTACTATTCTAACTCCAATCCAACATAAGTCAGGGAAAGTGCTGGACAGTACACCATAATAATGTACTATTCTAACTCCAATCCAACGTAACTCAGAGAAAGTGTTGGCCAATAAACCATAATAATTTACTATTCTAACTCCTAATGTTACATAAATCAGGGAAAGTGCTGGACAGTAAACCATAATAATTTTCTATTCTAACTCCAATCCAACATAAGTCAAGGAAAGTGCTGGACAGTAAACCATAATAATGTACTATTCTAACTCCAATCCAACATAAGTCAGGGAAAGTGCTGGACAGTAAACCATAATAATATACTATTCTAACTCCTATCCAACATAACTCAGAGAAAGTGCTGGCCAATAAACCATAATAATGTACTATTCTAACTCCAAATCTAACATAATTCAAGGAAAGTGCTGGACAGTAAACCATAATAATTGACTATTCTAACTCCAATCCAACATAAGTCAGGGAAAGTGCTGAACAGTAAACCATAATTATTTACTATTCTAACTCCAATCCTACATAAGTCAGGGAAAGTGCTGGATAGTAAACCATAATAATTTACTGTTCTAACTCCAAATCTAACATAATTCTGGGAAAGTGCTGGACAGTAAACACTAATAATTTACTATTCTAACTCCAATCCAACATAAGTCAGGGAAAGTGATGGACAGTAAACCATAATTATTTAGTATTCTAACTCTAATCCAACATAACTCTAGGAAAGTGCTGGCCAATAAGCCATAATAATTTACTATGCTAACTCCAAATCTAACATAATTCAGGGAAAGTGCTGGACAGTAAACAATAATAATTTACTATTCTAACTCCAATCCAACATAAGTCTTTGAAAGTGCTGGACAGTAAACCATAATAATTTACTAATCTAACTCCAATCCAACATAGGTCCAGGAAAGTGCTGGACAGTAAACCATAAAAAATTACTATTCTAACTCCAATCCAACATAACTCTGGGAAAGTGCTGGACAGTAAACCATAATAATTTACTATTCTAACTCCAAATCCAACATAACTCAGAGAAAGTGCTGGACAGTAAACCATAACAATTTACTATTCTAACTCCAAATTTAACATAACTCATGGAAAGTGCTGAACAGTAAACCATAAAACATAACAAAAAATAATATTTCTTTACAATTATTGTTTGTATTAATATTTTTTAAATTTGATTCAAATATCCTTATTTTTATAATATGTTTGTAAATATTTTAGCTTCACATTTCGTAATTATGATACATTTACACACTTTTTTTTATATTACTACCCACTCCTATCTACTATGTAAAAAAATTTTTAAAAAAGAAAATTTAATTTTAAATTTGATTTGTGAAATTAATTTCTATTTCCAATTTTTTTTCCACAAACACACATTACTATTATTTAGTACACAATCTTAGCATGTATAAAAAAAACAACACAGTAATAAAATATCACACACTTTACTTCAGATAAAGGTATTGACATTTTTTCCAAATTTCTAATTTCAAAATTCTAATTTCGATTTCAGATGTTCAAATTTCAATTTTTATTGTGAATTTTGTTTTAACTTTAAACACTAGAAATAAAGATTGACACACTTAATTTTACATTTACAATATGATAAAATAAATATAAAATTTACATTTCGAATTTCGAATTTCTAAAATATTTTTTTTAAATGTTAATCATTTTAATTTACACATTTTAATATACTACCCACCCTTATCCCCTATATAACCAACAACCCGCTACTAAATCTTTCACATTCTTAAAAAAATTATTTTGGTTTTTAATTGTGAAAAAATTTTACATTTCGCAATTCTAAATCAATTTTTATTTTGCGAAATTATTTATTTTTCTCTTATAATTTTTACACAACTTTTTTAAATTACTACCCACCCTTATCCCCTATAAAACCAATAACCCGCTCCTAAAATATGTACTATTATTTATTAATTTTTTATTACTTGTTTACTATAATAATTGCATTAGATATTTATTTACTATAATTTTAACTTAAAACATACATATTTCAACTTTTATATTACACATTATATTATTGTTGCGATATTATATACAACGATATTTCTCTCTACTACATTCTATACAACGATATTTTTACTTGGCGATATTTATGTAGGGGTGGGCGGCCAGCTATGCTCCGTGCACGGAGTGTGCGTAGTGCCGCCTACTCCACATTTTGCGGAGCGGGCGGAGCCAGGCAGCACTACGCACGCTCCGCAGATGGAGCGTAGCTGGCCGCCACCCGCCTCCCTCCCGCCCTCCCTAAATACTTTCAATTAAAGGAATCAAATAATTTAAAACGCACTTACCTTGCCCGCCGCTGCCCGCCGCATCCCCGGGGCTCGCTATCTTCCGTCTTCCGTCTTCTTTACTAATGCGCATGCGCGGGCGGCCGCGCATGCGCATTTTCTTGTGAGAAATGCGCATGCGCGGCCGCCCGCGCATGCGCATTAGTAAAGAAGACGGAAGATAGCGAGCCCCGGGGACGCAGCGGGCAGCGGCGGGCAAGGTAAGTGCGTTTTAAATTATTTGACTCCTTTAATTTAAAGTATTTAGGGAGGGCGGGAGGGAGGCGGGTGGCGGGGCTGGCGGCCAGTGGTGTTTGCTTACTGGGGCTACGCGGAGTGCGGAGGTGGGCGTAGTTTCTCACCCACTTCGCGTAGCTCCGCGAAGCCCCACTCCGCCAACTCCGCCCAGGGTTATATTTATGTCATTCTACAAATTTGATATTTACAACAACGATATTTTCTTTGACGATATTTTATTATCTCGATATTTTTACCACGATATTTATGCTAGTCGATATTCTCCCGTAGATATTCCTGCTTTATACCGTAAAACACACCTAGCGGTTTTGCCAATTCATGTTATTTTCAACCTATCTGCTAGTGAATGAAGATTATTAGTCAGCAATGTGGGTGTTAATTATTATAATAAAAATATAGGGCTTTATAAATTATTCATTTAACATACACCAATGGTGCACAATAATATACTTAGTTAAGTTGCTCACATATTGATAGTGGACAGCATGTATTATGTGGTATTGGTGGAAAGCAGCAGCGGTTTCTCTGCTAAGGCGGAGGAGCGTTGCGCCACTGCTATGTCCACAGTTCAGAAAGGAAAAATAAAATGATAATAACTCAATGTTATAATCATTTTCTTTTTCCATACTGCTTTAGGTGTGGGTGGGGCTGGGCTGGCCAGAGCAGTGGGAGGAGTGGTGGGCACTGTCTTAGTGGGCATGATGGTTTGCCTGACTGACTTGGGCCGGCCAAACAGTCAAGCGCACCTAACATGTTATCCTGCTTCCAGCTTCTAGGAGTCAACAACTGAAAATGGCCGAGATGCTGCAGCCGGTCTGCAGGTAAGTGATTTTTCTCCCACCACGCCACCCCCATTAAGTAGCATCCGCCACCGGTGAAAAGTAGTATTCATCAAGCATTCAGGTACAACATAGAGTGGGTTTCTTTGCAGTTACACCTAAGATTCAATTACTATGGTAACACTAAACCCCACCAGAGGCTATTGATGTTTCCCGTTCATCCTCCAGGTCATCTCCAACCCTTCCAACTGACAAACATGGAATAAGAGATAGGGAACATGTTACAGACACAATTCAATGCACAGGAATCCTGCACTATACCGTCTACCAGTGCAAGGAACACATGGGATACTACAGCGTATGCACAAGTGAAATCAACATTCAAAACCAGCTTAGCTTACAAAACACTAAGGGGGATATGTACAAGGAAGAGGCGGAGCGTGTCGTTAGCCTCCTTATCTTAACGAAATGCTCCACCACTTCTGAAATGCAAGGCTGCACCATATTTACAAGAATGTGGTGCTGCCTTGCGTTTCCCCCTGCGATGGCGCTAAGTTTAGGAACTTAGCGCCAATGCAGGCACCCTTGCACCAGAGTGCAATGGGTGTCTGCGTGCAGGGGAGGATTGTTTATGTGTAGGAAGGTGTCCCTTCCTGTACACAAACAATCCTAAAATGACATTCTGTCACTTTCATGTGTGCTGCTTCATGCAGCACACATGAAAGTGACAATATTGCATTTTTTTAAAGGTTTGTTTATGTACAGGAAGGGACACCTTGCTGTACATGAACAAACCATGGAGTTTGGCATTTTCCATGTGTGCTGCAGCACATGTGGAAAAAGCAAAAACGAGGAAAAATAATGCACTTCTCCTCGTTTCGCCAACATAAGCCCAGGGCTTTCCTGGTCTTAATTTTGGCGCTGCCTCCTATGTATGCCACCCTTGTGCAAAGGAGGCAGCGTCAAATACAATGGGTGTTGCGGTGGAATGCCCACCACAACACCCACTGCACGCCCTTTTCATGCTAACTATGGCGTGAAAGGGTGCCTTATGTACAAGGCAGCCACGTTAAGTGGCTTAACGCTGCCTTGTACATAAGGCGCAGCCCCTATCACCACCACAACATCCGTAAAATAAGCCCTTAACATAGCTGCCAAGGTTTTAGATTGCTATGTGTGACATTTTCATGATTTCAGTGTAATTATGAGTGACATTTCAATAACTATGAGTGACACTATCTCCGTCACCACTGACCAGTGTCACCCGACCATCACCGGCGCGGCCCAAACATAGCTGCCAAGTTTTATTACACATGAGTAACATTTCTATGTTTTCAAGTCACCTATGTGATTTTCACATCTCCTGTGCACCACCTTTTGTGATACTTCATAAGGAGCAGTGGTTTAAGAAAATGTATGGTACAAAACGAAAATCTTTTTATTAGTAAGTGCAGTGTAGTACCTGGATTAAACACACTACTCACACCTGACTTGTGAGGTTGCCCTGCACCCTTTCCTACCATACCATACCATACCTTCCTGGCTACCTCATATTATTATGCAAGCTGAGTGACTGACTGCTGCAACTTTTTTGCAACACGTTTCTGAACTTTGCACTGTGGCACGTGACAACTTGCAATAGCTAAGTTTGCAATAAATCCTGATTACCTATATTGATTTGGTCATCTTGTTTACTATGTACTAGGTTGGCACCTTACAGTCCTTTTCTTGTTAAGTGCATCATTAAACCTGTGCCAGATCATTTATGTCTGTCATGTGCTTCAAGATTCATACCTCACTCTGTATGTCACACGCACGCACCTTTTCCTGATTGAATGTCGATCCTTCGCTCCTAGTTGCTGTCAATTGTAATTTCGAATATTTCGAATATCAGATGGAGGACATTTGTGATTCACAAATCTGGGAACAAGAGTAGTTGTTCTAGGTTTTATGCTCACGTCGTGAAAACCTATTCTCAAGTCGTGAAAACCTCTTCTCTAGTCGTGAAAACCTCTTCTCTCGTCAAACCCTTTCCAGGAAGGCTGATTAGTGCCGTCTCACTTACATTCGTCAACAAATCAGTGTCAGGAGCACAGTCCAAGTGACTCTAAAATTCACTGAACCAAATCCCTAACTCCGGTTATATGGACCTCCCGGGAATCAATCGCCCTATGTAGCAAGTGAGAAAATCCTGTGTGTGTCTCACATTTTATAGAGAAGGGCAATTAATTGCAACATTTCTATGTATCACGTTTCAATTAAAAAAAGAACACGGAAAATTTACTGAGATGATTTGTTGAATGAAGAAAAGCCAGAACGTAACACCAGTACGAATCGGCCAGGTGCAGGACTGATGCAACTCTCCTGAAACAGGCTTCCAGGGTCAGGCTGCAAACCACATCAATCAAAGTTAATTCGGGTAGTATTCAATGCCACCCGCTGTCCAGGATGCCTGTTTCTGTGAGTCCTGCAACTGTCCAGGAGGCCGCTGCAAACGAAGTGCATAGTCAGTGTCAGTGTGACGCCGGTCGGTAAGCCATCACTCCGGCGATGATGCACGTAATTCTCCCAGCCCGGGCCCGGCAATAATTAATTGGACGCTGCATGGGCCATAAAATCACAATTACAGCGCTGTTTCAGATGCCATGCCGGCCATACTCACAAATTCCCTGCTGCGTAAGACCATAGCCAAATTGTAAAACAATCTGGGCCCAGGCTGTCTCTGTAGTTGCTGTTAGGCACTACCCGGCGGGCCCGTGACGTCGGGCTGTCTTGCTAAAAGCGGCGCCGCTGTGCCACAAAATTTAAGATACATTGTTGTAGCACAGTGGCGGTCAGACGGGACTCGGAGTGCCCCAAGCCTGAGGGAGGAGCGCACGCAGCCACAGGCACTGGCAACTGCTGATAGCTACCGCACACGTATTTCCTTCCAGGGCTTTAATGACAGTTGAGACATCAGATATGCGTGACAACGCATTTCAGTGCGGTGATTCGGATCACCACACTGAAATGCGTTAGTATAACGCGTGATACTTGGCAGGACTGTCCTAAATGTCAAAAAACTGGTCAAATGTGCCCCTCAGAACACTGAAAATGCAAGAGATATGTGAATTTGTAATAAAAAATGTTTTGAAGTACTTCTAATTGAATCAGTATTCGTTTTGTTCTATTATAAGTCTGACTGGACGTTAAAAGGGGTCGTGTGACTGGTTAAAAACATTTCTTTTCATACTAAGGCCGTTTCAATAGCTTCTGTGAACCGGAAACACTTAAATCGGATGTAACCTCGTATTGGCTGTCTGTCAACGGACACTAGCCATTCACAGAGCGTTCAACGTTACACGATGTGGATCGCGCAGCCGCAGTAACTGCTGCTTGGGTTTCTAGTCAGAAAAAATACTGAAGCCACGCCCAGTGATGTGACGTGCGCTGCGCCTCCTACTGGCGAAAGGCTCTATTGTCCCAGTTTTCTGACTTGGCCAGCCGTAAAAACAGAAGGGGCCGCTCCCGCCCCGAGGGATTCTGGGAAATAAATCTACAGCAGCTCGCGCTGAGGGTGGGGGCGGGGTCAGCATAAAATGACCACCGCGCGAGGCGGAATTAAGCTGCAGCTGGCGGCTCTAATTGTTTGTTTCGCCCGAATTACAGCTCTTCAGACATTGAAGCTCTCCCACTGCACGTCCTTATGTTCATAGGAGCCCCTGCGCGCGCTTCCTCGCAGGAGCGGGCACGTTCCAGGAGCTTCCGTCCGTACGAGGACAGCGCCACCTGCTGCTGAGGCTGTGAAGGGCGGCGCTCTCCAGCCATCTGCTGTCCACTTCGACATGAGCCAGTTCAGGCGGGTGGGGGCCCCGCCGCCCAGCATACCGACCGAGGCTCCTCCCAGAGCACCTGACAGCGCCCAAAGGTGAGTCACAAGGCGCTGCGTGAACAAAATGGCAACAGGTCGCCCATGTTATGGTCATTGGCCCTCACCTGTGCAGCTTTGAAAGTCCTAATTCGTATATTGTTACCACCGCCTACCCCCACCCTCTGTATGAAGGGAAGGTGAATCTTTGCAACCCAAAACGTATCAAAAGAACATAATTTAGATGGAATTCATATGTATTTGCCTCAACATGTTGGCTGTTTTCTAAATAACCTTCATCACCATACTAGTTAGGGTATATGTTTCATCTCGCCCTCACTTGGAGGGTGTTATCTGCATTAAAGCCATTTTTTATCCATCCCAGCATTACAGGTGGTTCCTGTAGACCTCAGTGGGACCACTAGCTCAACAAAACTCCCTAACCGTTTAAACATTTTTATTTACCTCATTGCCTTGAGTAAAATACCCATGACAAAAGCGGACTCTCCTCTAGTAAATATCTCGTTTTACCCTCTTTGCAGTACTTGAAATGGAAGTATAGAAGTGCTGGTACTCACTACTCTAGGCTGCCTGTTTGTTTCGGAGAAGTGGTAGTACTCTCCCCTTAATAAAGTATTGCCTGCTGAGAGCAGGTACTTGCTCAATTTAAACAGAAGTGCGAGTCATGAGTAGCATTAAAAGAAAACACTGCCTCATTGTAAACTCATTAGGTTGAGAGGTATGGAAATGTTTTCAGTTATCTGTAGTATGCCATACATTTTAAGAAGAACCATCATTTTGTCCTGGAATTGTGGTAACTTACACGCACCGAAACAAAACAAGTGTCTCACATGGTGGTAGTAGAAGGTTAAGTGTTCTTGCAGCTGTGCTTTGCCATAAATATCCCATCTAAATCCGTTATGCTTTGCACTGGTTGTTAATACAGTATGGCGGGATCCCTTCTGGTCTTGCATAGTGCTAGCGAAAATGCCCCGCAACAGTAGAGTGTATACAGCAGCTAAATTATTGGCTTGAGATGGAGTTCCCGGGTTCCAATCAAAGACTTTTTGCGTAACCAGTGATGGAGACCTTGCGACTTTAGACTATGGCCATTTCCACCTCTAACATATTTAAAGTAGAAACGTGTACTTCACAAGAGGGTGGAAATGCTGCTCCTAGAGAGCATCCTTGTCGGATAGAAAATTTTATATATTTGTTTCATGATCAACATGTGTTGCACATTTCAGACATCCTTTGATATTACACTGAGTAGCCTTTTTGACATATTCTGACTGAGTTCGGAATTAGAACAACAATTATCAAGCTTAGGTGTTCGTATTGTTAATGTAAAATGTACTCTGGTTTCCACGTGACCACTCTACTGTTTGGCAGATATTGTCATTTTCACTGCTTGCACTTACTAGTTTACATTTCATCCATTATAGCAAAGGTTTGATTCAACATTTTCGTCTTATCTTTGAGAATTTCTGATTGTGTTTAATAGCATGGACGACACACCACATGTTCTTTAAAGATATCTGTTTAGCACCGTCTCCTTATTTATTAAAAAATAATATAATGCAGAGTGACTTTCTTTCTTAGGCATCGCCCTCGCATCTATGACAATTGTGGTTTGTAGAAAAAATAAGCACTGTGAAAAAGAGGTTTGAAGATGATTCCTTTAATCTTTGGGTCTATTAGTGTTTTGTACTCGTGGGTATTTGCCCTGGTTTGGATTATTGTGATTGACAACTTCTGATTTACTGCGCAGCTGTAAAGAAAAATGTCAGACGATGATACAGTTAGATATTGTGAAAGGAGCCTGTATACTAAACAGTGAAAAATATGGAAGAGAAATACATCATAGACATCAAAATACGATTTATCAAGCTACAGAGTAAAAGTAAAGTTTTCAGGGGCAAAGTAAATCATTATATAACACTACAACAGAACAGTTTATAACCGTGTTTTATTCCAGGTTGATAATAAAAATAGTTCAAGAAGATAGTCCAGTGATCTGATAATATTTAGAAGCCGGCTTCTTTACCAGCTATAGCGCTGTACCGCAACACAGGTGTATATGTGGGAGATAACTGTAACGTGTAAGCAGAAAGTGCAAAATGTTTGGAAAGTAATTGGCGCTAAAATGTATGGGTGTAAAGAGGAGTGTACAATGAAGTTATATACTACATATAACGTGCACTTTGAAATATTACAGGAATTGAGAGTATATGGGTGATTTAAAAATATGCAAAATACTATTTACATGAGAAAAAACATGCAGGTAATGTATGCCCATTATCCCGCACAGCGGCAGTTCGTGCTGCCAGTGGTGAATGTATGTGTGCAAGTATCCGGTCTTAGATTGGGGTCCTTTACTCCTGCGCTCGGTGCGCTAAACCTATTGTTTGTGTTATTTTTCCATCAAAGGTTTTATGTGTGAAAGCATTGTCCCTGATGACTTGTTTGAGTAAACATATCTACTAGGAGATCAATTAGCATTTGGCATCCTCTTGAGAGAATTGCGGTGCCAATGGTTGTTCTCATGCCAGGTCTTATTTCGGTGAGTTTATGCTAGTATTTAGTACCGCCACTAGAGGGGAGACTTGTGCTCTTAGAATCAACTTTACCATTTAACAGTGACGCCATTAGATTTTGTTTTGGTTATAGAGTGGCTCCGACCTCAATTGCATGCCCGTCATCAGGGAAACTAAATCCATGAACCGGAAAATTGAATGTGAGAGACAATACGGTGAAAGTCATATGTTAGCATTTTTCATTGGCTTCATTTATTCTGCTTAAAGTGTTTTTGATTTTGAGCAAAGCTGCTTTTGTTTTCTTTCCCAACGCATGTAACATTCAAACACGTCCTTTTGTAATGCTGACACGAACAAAACAATAACGTTAGTACATGATTCAGCTAACCCATTTTAATAGCTTCTTGCATGTAGATAAGAACGGGTCGCAGTTGTGTTGCTTTTGATGTGCCAATTGCACGTTTAAGCCCCACAGGGTAGTGCATGTTTTGGGATAAACCTGTAATTTACAATCTCTGTTTAAATGAAGGACTTCCTACTTTATCTCCTCTGGTATGTACATGCCATGCGACGGAGAATCTCAACTTAGGTAAGCATGATTTAGGGTTGTATTGAGGGGGGGCGAGGGGGGGGGGGGCGGAGGACATTCCTAACATGACTCTAGGCCCACTTGCAAAGAAGGGGGTGAGAAGGCTCAGATCCAGAGTGCGCTGCTAGAAATGCGATGGCTTGCTAGGTGATCTGCTCCCCAAATTATGAGGAACACCTGATGATCACCTAGTGATGACACTTAATTTTGTGGGGTTCCTCAGGGTGTAGGCTCTGTAGGGCACAGGCGGTGAGACGAGGGAAACCACTGGCCTATGAAGAGCACATGAGCGCAAACGCAGTGTGCTTTTGGCGCACCTGCATCAGTAATTTAAAACGTAATGTGGACGACACGTACTGTTTCCTCTGGGCAGCACCGTGCATCTAACTCTAAACTTCTGCATTGGAGACTGTTATCGAGGACCTCGATATGCAAAGCTTTTTGATAGGCAAGGGTTAAAAATATCCATGTCGGGGAAGCCTTTTGAAATGTTTTGAGCACTATTTCTTCCTCAGTTCTACATAATTGCCAATTGAGAGAAACATTCATCGCCAGTATGAACTTTATTAACTTTTCAAATTGCATTTTGTATGTTTCTCTGTAATCTAGATACGGAAAATCCACATTATTTTTGTTTAAATATGTTCGTTCTTTCTTGGTATGTTAAAGAATTTTATGTTGGGTATCCAAAAAATGTATTAGAATTGGACACGTTCCCAGGTGTTTTTCTGCTTCGTGTTTGACAAAATGATGTTACTAGCCATCAGAGCTGGTCTCGTTGTCCGATCAATATTCTGTGAATCTCGGAACATCCCTTCATTACCCCTTGCCGTAAAATAAATGTGGTCTTGTATTGATGTAACTCGTGTTCGTGTAAAACTCTCCAATACTTCGGGTTGAGTTCGCGAAAACTGGAAAAAATGTAACCCTCGTTCACCGAATGCCGCAACAATGACATTTCGGCAATATGCGAGTCTCAGGTGAAAAATCTATGTACAACGAAAGCGTCAGTTATTTTTAATAGTCCCCTCTGGGCGCTGTCCTTTAATATTTTTCGTGTTCAGCACAAGACACTGCCGCTGTAGCTCATTGGTTCAGGTTTGTGACGTCTGTGACCCGGAAGTGCAGTATCAGTGTGTGGCTCGGTATTGGCTGGTTTCGAGTTTGCGAGAGCCACTCACAATGTTGCCAACGTCTACAGCTCCATATTCAGGATCCCGATTGGCTGCTTCAGTGGGCGTGTCCCCCCACCGCTATTCTGATGTACTGTGGAAACATTGGTTGGTTGCTCGCTCTGCACGGACTAGAGTGACAGCAGTGGTGTTTATCTCTCACGAATGCACTGCTGCGGCGTCTTGGTACCACTATAACGATGTAGCCATCGATCGCCCCATACTTGTAATCTCGAAACTGAGCTATCTAGCTGCCTCTCGAAGCCTATAGTTTCATTTATTTCCCTCACGCGATAGCACAGCGCCACCGTCTGTTGAGGATGGTGGACGCTCCTCTGTGTTTTGGGTTCCCCTCCCTTCTTGCCAAATGTAGGCTAGTGTTTGCGTCGCCATGTGACATGATGCATTTCGGCCCACCCACCCACCCCCTCAAAGTGAAGATGAGTGTAGTGTCATAGTAATCATACACGAACAGAGGAAGTGATTTTATATATAAATATTTATTTATGAGTATAGGTAAAGAGCTTGCGGGGAAGGAAGCAGGTCGAGAGGAAGGTCACAGCATTCTCACGTACAGTGCCACTGACGTCATTTAAGTAGGGAACCAACATTCTAAGTGACGTTTGGCTAGCAGCCAATAAGAACTGGGCTCCCGCCATGAGAACTAGACCTACAACATCTCCCTTTCTTAAATGAACAGAAATACATCAATGCATGGTCCTCCAAGTGCTGGGAACTATGGGAGAGGTGCAAGACCTAGATAGGATGCTATGACACCTCGATGAACCACGGGGAAAGGTTAAAAGGCAAAGAGGAGGTGGAGGTAATACAGATGTCACCAAAAGTGTTAGATCCTCAGACACATTTGAAAAGTGAAATGCACTGCTATTATCTAACCATTTACAGTCTTCACCTTATACTTCGGCTGTAGATTGAAGATGATATTATCTGATATGCTCACATTAACAACCATAGAATGGGTGTAGGTAAAGTGAATAAAGACATCTATTAAAGGAACACAGTGTTTCTAAGGGAACAAGAAAAGGGAATCACAATGATAACAGGTTTATACACTACCTAGAATGTGCTATACATTTTATGCTACAAAGATATCCATAACAGTTCCTATATCACAGGCCTAAGCCCATGTATGACCTAATAACTATCTTATACAAACATTATGTATCGATTGCTGACCCGCAACTGATGATATAATATGTAAATAATGTAATACGTCTTAATAACATGGGCTTAACCACGACTATCCCTCTTATAAAAGAAATAATTAACAGTTCATTTCCTATCTCCACATGAACTCCCAAATATTGGTCCTATATGTGTAGAATAATAAGTTATCAAGTATGTGGATGTAGGCGTGACTACGGGGGTAACCACTCAGTCTGTCACAGAACCCCAATTACGTCATATAACTATCAATACACCCTGGATGTTATAAATCACATCAATATGTTGTAAAGAACTTCTAAACAATCATAGGAAGACATGTTTCCAGATCTTATACCTTAATAAACAAGAAAAGAGAGACTCAGTGGCACTGTCCATGATAGAGTTGTAGAAAACTTAACCGGCCGGTGGTGTGCCACGGAATATGGATTCCGTTTTTGAAGAAGCGATTCTTTCTCTCAATATGTCCAACAGATCTTTCTTGCCAAATTCCTCGACTGGAAGATTAGACATAAACATGTAGTTCATTTGTGTACTCCTTAGTGGAAAAGTACGAGTTTAGGAAGTCCAGAACTGTATCAAATCCAATTAGAGTACTATTCCAACTGCAAATGGAAATACATTAACAGACAGAAATAACTAGGTAGAAACACGTAGATATTCCTTTGTTCTGGTAAAAATTATCTAGTATATGTATGCAGATCACCAATCTTGAACTTTTATGCTAAAAATAAGGAACACCTGGTAACACTTCTTTTTGAAAATATGTACTTAATTCCTTTGGTCGAACCATTGAACAGTGAAAATACTTACACAATAAAATGACAATCCAGCTTCTATTAAAAAAAAATATAAGAATATTGTCAGAAATCTTAGAATTTTACCTAACGTAAATTGGAGCATTAGATCCTGGTTGCAGTATAACATCAAAACAGCATTATCACCACGTGCTACTATATTCTTACCTCTTACGTATCTTCTACTCCTACTGCTCGAGAAAAAATATAGGTGTAAGAAAACGTGGACCTAACTCGAAATTATTTCTACGAGATTATTGCAATATACAACTATGAGTATACTCAGATAGTGAGTCAAATTATTCCTGATGCACTAAATTTATATGGCCATTACCATAACCATTTCAACCCCTATGCAGAAGGGATACAAACAGTGCTATTTACTATGCTCATGAACCCCTAATATGAACAGAGAGCCTTAATGACGATGTGATAAAAATCCTCAATATGATTTTCACCCGTAACGAAAATTAAAACAAAAATGGAACTTATGTATATCATTTAAAACATTGACCCAACTCATTTTGGTTCCAACGTCGCATTTTAGGCTGAAATTCCTATGCAAAATTGCTAAACGACCCTCTTTTCTTTGCATTTTGTGCATTCTTTCCCAATAGAAGGAAAACTTACCGCATCGGCAAAATCTTCTGTTTTCAAACAATAGCTCAATACCCATCACCCCGGACAATGTTGGATTTTTACTGACACCTAATTGCTTTTGAAATTTGCGCATGAAATAAAATATTAAAACATGAACGTGAATGTTTCTAACTTCCAGGTCTCCTAAATCGCATTTTGAGGCTAACTCCTTTACTTTACCAATAAACTCTACCACATTTTCCAAAACTAATCTTTTCGTTACAGCTACGCAGTGTCTATCAAGCATCACGACCCTTTCTTGATTGAATCTCTTAATTAGGTATTTAGGTCGGCTTCTAACTAATACCCGGCTGGCTACTACTAAAGACCAAAACAAAATAGTACTTTGTTTGTACAGCATCGAAAAACTTACCATTAAAACTTCTATGCGAGTGAGATAAGGACAGAAAATATAAACTAACTTCGAATTAGACATGCCTAAAGAAACGATTTTACGTTACCTCGCACTCACTTAATAAAGTTCCACGAAATGTCAGTAGCACTTGTAATCAGTCTGAATGCAGGAAAGCTAAGAAACCAAGATGGCTACTTACGTACACGTTATGACGTAATACGTCTTGCAATACCTTAGCTGTAGGATAACACTGAACACAGAGCGCGATGACGTATCTCTCTCTTCACAGCTGCTTTCTGACAGTTGCACGTTAATTAACTGTCACCTGTAACGGCAACCTTCTCCTCACACACCCACGAATACGTCTGAAAGTCTCTGACAGCCGTCAAAGAAATTCAGGAATCGAAGAAATTCTCCTCACAATACCAACGATTATTCCTAGAAACACACATATTGCCTTCTTAATGTGAATATTCACATCCCAAAATAAACAAATTCATACGTAACTTGCCTGAAGTTATGAACTGAAGTCGAAGAAGTTATGAACTGAAGTCGAAGAAGTTATGAACTGAAGTCGAAGAAATGATGTACTGAAATTGATGAACTTTACGCTGGTTTGCTTTACGTATCACTAGCAAAACCACGCACGAAGAAACTCGTCGAACGTCACGAATCTCCAGAAGTTAGAAAGAAGAAAATGGAATAATATTACCACAAGAACTCTTATTTCATTAAAATGAAGTAGCACTAGACTTGCCTTGAAGTTGTCTTGAAAGCAGAAAATGTTTTATTCCTCCCCAAGCTCGTCTTTCTTAACTCGCATCCCGTACCCTCGTCGCCATTGTAGTGTCATAGTAATCATACACGAACAGAGGAAGTGATTTTATATATAAATATTTATTTATGAGTATAAGTAAAGAGCTTGCGGGAAAGGAAGCAGGTCGAGAGGAAGGTCACAGCATTCTCACGTACAGTGCCACTGACGTCATTTAAGTAGGGAACCAACATTCTAAGTGACGTTTGGCTAGCAGCCAATAAGAACTGGGCTCCCGCCATGAGAACTAGACCTACAACATCTCCCTTTCTTAAATGAACAGAAATACATCAATGCATGGTCCTCCAAGTGCTGGGAACTATGGGAGAGGTGCAAGACCTAGATAGGATGCTATGACACCTTGATGAACCACGGGGAAAGGTTAAAAGGCAAAGAGGAGGTGGAGGTAATACAGATGTCACCAAAAGTGTTAGATCCTCAGACACATTTGAAAAGTGAAATGCACTGCTATTATCTAACCATTTACAGTCTTCACCTTATACTTCGGCTGTAGATTGAAGATGATATTATCTGATATGCTCACATTAACAACCATAGAATGGGTGTAGGTAAAGTGAATAAAGACATCTATTAAAGGAACACAGTGTTTCTAAGGGAACAAGAAAAGGGAATCACAATGATAACAGGTTTATACACTACCTAGAATGTGCTATACATTTTATGCTACAAAGATATCCATAACAGTTCCTATATCACAGGCCTAAGCCCATGTATGACCTAATAACTATCTTATACAAACATTATGTATCGATTGCTGACCCGCAACTGATGATATAATATGTAAATAATGTAATACGTCTTAATAACATGGGCTTAACCACGACTATCCCTCTTATAAAAGAAATAATTAACAGTTCATTTCCTATCTCCACATGAACTCCCAAATATTGGTCCTATATGTGTAGAATAATAAGTTATCAAGTATGTGGATGGAGGCGTGACTACGGGGGTAACCACTCAGTCTGTCACAGAACCCCAATTACGTCATATAACTACCAATACACCCGAGTGTGGGTGCATGCCAGGCAACCGATGGGAGGAGGGATTGTATAAAACCTACTAGACCCACCAATGACCTGTTACAATTTTACTGACTAAACTGATCTAAACTGGATGTTATAAATCACATCAATATGTTGTAAAGAACTTCTAAACAATCATAGGAAGACATGTTTCCAGATCTTATACCTTAATAAACAAGAAAAGAGAGACTCAGTGGCACTGTCCATGATAGAGTTGTAGAAAACTTAACCGGCCGGTGGTGTGCCACGGAATATGGATTCCGTTTTTGAAGAAGCGATTCTTTCTCTCAATATGTCCAACAGATCTTTCTTGCCAAATTCCTCGACTGGAAGATTAGACATAAACATGTAGTTCATTTGTGTACTCCTTAGTGGAAAAGTACGAGTTTAGGAAGTCCAGAACTGTATCAAATCCAATTAGAGTACTATTCCAACTGCAAATGGAAATACATTAACAGACAGAAATAACTAGGTAAAAACACGTAGATATTCCTTTGTTCTGGTAAAAATTATCTAGTATATTTATGCAGATCACCAATCTTGAACTTTTATGCTAAAAATAAGGAACACCTGGTAACACTTCTTTTTGAAAATATGTACTTAATTCCTTTGGTCGAACCATTGAACAGTGAAAATACTTACACAATAAAATGACAATCCAGCTTCTATTAATAAAAAATATAAGAATATTGTCAGAAATCTTAGAATTTTACCTAACGTAAATTGGAGCATTAGATCCTGGTTGCAGTATAACATCAAAACAGCATTATCACCACGTGCTACTATATTCTTACCTCTTACGTATCTTATACTCCTACTGCTCGAGAAAAAATATAGGTGTAAGAAAACGTGGACCTAACTCGAAATTATTTCTACGAGATTATTGCAATATACAACTATGAGTATACTCAGATAGTGAGTCAAATTATTCCTGATGCACTAAATTTATATGGCCATTACCATAACCATTTCAACCCCTATGCAGAAGGGATACAAACAGTGCTATTTACTATGCTCATGAACCCCTAATATGAACAGAGAGCCTTAATGACGATGTGATAAAAATCCTCAATATGATTTTCACCCGTAACGAAAATTAAAACAAAAATGGAACTTATGTATATCATTTAAAACATTGACCCAACTCATTTTGGTTCCAACGTCGCATTTTAGGCTGAATTCCTATGCAAAATTGCTAAATGACCCTCTTTTCTTTGCATTTTGTGCATTCTTTCCCAATAGAAGGAAAACTTACCGCATCGGCAAAATCTTCTGTTTTCAAACAATAGCTCAATACCCATCACCCCGGACAATGTTGGATTTTTACTGACACCTAATTGCTTTTGAAATTTGCGAATGAAATAAAATATTAAAACATGAACGTGAATGTTTCTAACTTCCAGGTCTCCTAAATCGCATTTTGAGGCTAACTCCTTTACTTTACCAATAAACTCTACCACATTTTCCAAAACTAATCTTTTCGTTACAGCTACGCAGTGTCTATCAAGCATCACGACCCTTTCTTGATTGAATCTCTTAATTAGGTATTTAGGTCGGCTTCTAACTAATACCCGGCTGGCTAGTACTAAAGACCAAAACAAAATAGTACTTTGTTTGTACAGCATCGAAAAACTTACCATTAAAACTTCTATGCGAGTGAGATAAGGACAGAAAATATAAACTAACTTCGAATTAGACATGCCTAAAGAAACGATTTTACGTTACCTCGCACTCACTTAATAAAGTTCCACGAAATGTCAGTAGCACTTGTAATCAGTCTGAATGCAGGAAAGCTAAGAAACCAAGATGGCTACTTACGTACACGTTATGACGTAATACGTCTTGCAATACCTTAGCTGTAGGATTACACTGAACACAGAGCGCGATGACGTATCTCTCTCTTCACAGCTGCTTTCTGACAGTTGAACGTTAATTAACTGTCACCTGTAACTGCAACCTTCTCCTCACACACCCACGAATACGTCTGAAAGTCTCTGACAGCCGTCGAAGAAATTCAGGAATCGAAGAAATTCTCCTCACAATACCAACGATTATTCCTAGAAACACACATATTGCCTTCTTAATGTGAATATTCACATCCCAAAATAAACGAATTCATACGTAACTTGCCTGAAGTAATGGAACTGAAGTCGAAGAAGTTATGAACTGAAGTCGAAGAAGTTATGAACTGAAGTCGAAGAAGTTATGAACTGAAGTCGAAGAAATTATGTACTGAAATTGATGAACTTTACGCTGGTTTGCTTTACGTATCACTAGCAAAACCACGCACGAAGAAACTCGTCGAACGTCACGAATCTCCAGAAGTTAGAAAGAAGAAAATGGAATAATATTACCACAAGAACTCTTATTTCATTAAAATGAAGTAGCACTAGACTTGCCTTGAAGTTGTCTTGAAAGCAGAAAATGTTTTATTCCTCCGCAAGCTCGTCTTTCTTAACTCGCATCCCGTACCCTCGTCGCCATTGTAGTGTCATAGTAATCATACACGAACAGAGGAAGTGATTTTATATATAAATATTTATTTATGAGTATAAGTAAAGAGCTTGCGGGGAAGGAAGCAGGTCGAGAGGAAGGTCACAGCATTCTCACGTACAGTGCCACTGACGTCATTTAAGTAGGGAACCAACATTCTAAGTGACGTTTGGCTAGCAGCCAATAAGAACTGGGCTCCCGCCATGAGAACTAGACCTACAACAATGAGTCACTTGTGTAAACACCGTGAAACCACTCTCTGGTTGGGTGACAATTTTATGACTAGACAAAGTTGAGATGGTTAGGTACTTTGTTGATTTTATTTGTAGCGCACAATTCGTGGTTTCGTGCACAAGAACGATACCTCGTAGATGGATGTATTATTACAGGTAGCCTAAAAGCGCCAGAGACGCGAAAAACGAATCGTATAAGTCTGTCCTGTTGCAAGTTTCTTAAATGATCATGATCCACAGGTTAAACACCAAAAGACTTTCAATTATTAAGATCAGAATCAAAATGTAACTATGCAAGAGATGTTTAAACTAATTTCGATCATTTAGCAATAGGGAGGGTAAAAAAAAGGAACATATATGAAAAAAAATGTTTAAGCATTTAACAAAAGGCAACATATGTCAAACTTTATCAATAGGAAGGGTAAAGAGAAGGAACATGAACATTCAAGCACTATTATCAAATATGTAACATTTAGGGAGGGTGAGAGAAAGAAACAAGTCAATGACGAACCCACATAAATTTATATTTACCTAGAAATGGTGCGAAGAACTAACCCTGGTCACAGGTTAGTTTAAAGGACAGACCCCCGAAAGTTTCAGTCGCCAGTAGGCTTGCAGGTGCAGATTCAGAATCGGGACAGGTAAAGCCAAATTGGATCAAGACAGGACCACCAAAGGTAAAGACTGGCACCTGCAGTTAAGTTGCAACGCCTGCGCTACTCCCTCTCTGCAGCAAACAGTCAAACCCCGATTGGGTTATCGATTTCCCCGACAAAGTGCTTCGCCAGCACTTCAGCTTCCCAGAACCCCGATTGGGTTACCAAATCTTCTGACAGAGTGCTCCGCAGCCCTCTGCTCTTGGTCACCGATTGAGTGCGTTGGGTCAGTGACAGGTCAGCTATTCAGACAAGTCAAACAAATTCTCTTGCTAAACCTACGCTAGTTATACTATTTTTTTGGGTCAGTGTACCCCCCCCCCCCCCAATGTTGCAAGCGTAAGGATCCCCAATTTTGATTGGACAGAAATATGAGGAGAGGTCATCACACCATACCAAAATGACACTTTCTGTATGTCATATTTAAAATATTGTTCCCGCCCATCAATTTATTTTTCTCATGACATCTTTATTCCACCCAACAATGAATGTTGTCTTAGTAAATACATTGTATGCATGAGCTTCATTCGACAGGGGTAAAAGGTTAGCTTCCCGGGCACATCTTGGATGAGACTGTTCTTTGGCAATCATTCAATGTCATTTCTGAAGCGTCCCTTAGTTTCTTGTGCGCATGTTCAAAATGGATGCAGTGGGTTCTCGTCAGGCCCAAACGTTTTTATATGTAAAAATAGAAAAGAAACAGTTTGAGAACACAGAATAAAAGAATTCACTGTATACCACTTATCTCTATTCTATTCCCATTTATTTATTTTTAACTATTGCGTTAAGGTTAAGCAGAACAAACAGCTTAGCAAAAGCAGCAGTGCAAGCTTCATGCATGCTGTAACACAGAGCGCCATCTTAGTTCTAGTGCGCAGATGCGAAAGTTTCCCTCCAAAGCAAAGAGTACCTCATGTCACATGAGTATGACAGACGCATGCGCAGTAGAAAATCCAGCGTAAAAGAAGCCATATTAATGCAAGGGGATTACAGTTAGTAAAAGCACATATGCAAGCTTCCCTCGTATGGAATGTAATGCAGTATTAGTAATACAAACATGTTTAATTTTATTAACATGTCGAGAGGGTTGAGTACAAGCAAGTCTCGTTATGTGCGAATCCTTGCTCCATCAATCCCCTCTTTGATGATATTTTATATCCTCACCAATTAATAAAACAGATGCCAACTTTTCACAATTCACCCAACTCAATTGCTTCAATCTTTCTTCTGGGATTCTTCTCATTATTTAAATGAAAAGTTTTCATTTTCTTATACATTTTGCCATTTAATTCTTCAAGCTCCATTTCATTGCAATTTCTTTTCTTCCCTCTTTCATTTACTGTATAACTCTTTCTGTGTTTACGACATTTGCAACAAATTATTAACCCTAAAATCAGTAGGCCTATTCCCACCATTGGCATCAGTATTCTACCTACAAAACTTTTCCCTACGTTAGAAATCCAGCTATTGAGGAGAGACCATCAGTCAGTCTCTTCCATGCACTATCAACCTCCAGTGGTTTGAGCTCTTTTTCTAAATGTGTAATTTCTTACATACCCTTTAATTTCAACACTCTTGTCAGGTATGTAAGTGCAACAATGTTGCGCTTTCAACATTCTACAGACTCTGCCCTCTTTTGCTAATAATTATCAAGATTAAGTCGATTTTGTAAAACCATTGATCTGATCGCAACCAATTCGGTATTGACCATCAAGAACCCTCCAGCAGTGTCAGTTGATAACCGATCCACAACTGTTGACAATTTGCAAATTCCACGCGTATTCAGAGCCACTCCCACTGTAGGTATCATTGCACTAAATATATTACCTACTATTTCTCCAAAACTTGCTCTTTTGCTACGTATTAATCCATTCGTTTCTTCATTGCTTCCAGTGATTTTATTTACATGATATATCTTTTTTTTATTTATTTTTTATTGGGAATATAAGTGCAATTACAGTTGATATAAAACATTATTTATAAAATCCGGAGATAAAAGCAGCAGTTCTAACAAAAAGACACTAACAAAGTCACTAACAAACAGATCACGACTAGACAATACAATAAATTATGTGGCAATAAATATAAGCTCAAGTTATACAATACGGCTGAACCAATTTCATAATGATTACATCCTGTTACTATTTCATAATAATCATAATAATCAATCTTCATCGGTTAATCGAGAACTAATAACAGGCTCTAAAAAGACATTTTCACATTTTGGCTTTTTACAGTTTTGATTTCCTCCAGTCTGTGACTGGGGCCCAGAGTCTTCTTCCAAAGTCCCGAGTTCTTATTCCTTTAAGTTCATACAATGCAGACTCAATATTATGTATTCCAAGCAATCTGGTGAGCCACATTTGGAAAGAGGGGGCCACACTATCTTTCCAGCCGGCAGAGATCAGAAGCCTAAGCACCACCACAGATATAAAGATCAAAGCTTCTTCCTCCTTCCCAAGTTTAAGTTCAGAATCCGTGCCCAGAATCATTAAGGTAGGGGATAGGTCAATCCTATGTCCTAGCAGCCCCCCCCCCCCCCCCCCCAAAATTTTTCAATCTCTTTCTTTACCGGTGTTAAAAGATTGCAATTACAAAACATATGTAATAGGTCTGCTTGCCTATTCCCACATCTTGGGCATGTATCATCCGTCCTGACCCCCCAAGAAAATAGTTTTGCCGGTGTGTAATAAAGATTAAACACTGTCTTGTAGTGCTGGGCCCTTAAGTTTGTAGCTCTAAAAATCTTCTTATTCAGTAATAGGGCCTTATCAACATCTACATCAGGATTTCCCAACTTTCTTGTCCAGGCTACCTCGGTCTTATCAACATCATCTTTGATCTCTGATAATAGAATATTATATATAATGTTAATTTTGCTGCGCCCTCTAGTAAGCATCTCCAATAAGGGACAGACGTCAGGAGGTAACAATTTTGGCCTCTGCGCCTTCATTATACAAATTATTTGTGTATAAACAAACCAATGATTATCTGGGATACCATATCTACTTTGTATAACATCAAAGGTTACTACTCCCTCTCCGTCCATCAATTGCCCCAGGGTTTTAATGCCCAGCTCTCTCCATATTTTAAGAGTTCTGTCGGCTTCGATTGCTGAGAGAAGGCTGGATTTATAAATCTGTAAGTATGAATTGTTTTTTGGAATATTACAGTGCTTTCTGCAAACCGTCCAAACTCTCCAGACGCCATCCATAATCTTAAATCTTGCCTTCTTGAAGAATTTGCGGTTTGTTTCACATACCATTAACCCCTGAGCCTTTCTACCTAACAATAATTCAAATATGGAAGGAGGGTGTTCTACTCCTACCATTGGGTCGTTGTCATTTGACTCAGACTGAAAGAGCACTGACATTTGTGTCAACAGACAAGTCCAATGATAAATCCTTAAATTAGGGAGAGCCAAGCCCCCACTGTCTTTGGGGAGAGACAGCAAATTGGTGGATCGTCTTATCTTCCCAAATTGCCAGATAAACTTAATTAAGATTGATTCCAGACTTGTAATACTTTTCTCCTCCAAAAATAAAGGAATGGCTCGAAATAGATACAGGATCTTAGGAAACATTGTCATTTTGACTGCGTTTACCCTCCCGATCAGGGACAGATGTAGCCCATCCCACCTTTTCAACTCCGATTTAATCGATTTAATAAGTGGGGTATAATTTTCCTCCACGATTTCTCAACCGAAGCATTAATTGCCCCCTAAATCGCCCGGCCCTGCCAAAAATTGTCTGCTTGAACACCCTCTTAAGTTAAGGAGCAGTTTGATCTTGTCTAGGATACTGTAGGTGGGCAAGAACTTGGCAAGGTCTTTTACAAATGGCCCACCTAAGAGAAGAACATGGGCCATGAGACTGGCCACGGATGCGTCTAACTCGTTCAACTTGGTGCAATGCGCATCAGGATAGACCGCCTGTGTACTGCTGAAATAGCTCAATTGTCATAGGGCTTGGCCCAACAAACTAGGACATCTGTCTATGGGCGTAGAAAATTCCTTCTCTTGAAAGGCAAGCCCGAGGATTTTTGTCTGAGGACCTGTCATATCGAGCAATTTGTCTTGGCAATTGTGCCAAGCTCTCTTGTGGTGTTTAGCATACCTTTGCATGAATGTGTAGGGTCTACCTCCGGGGTCTCAGTATCTTTGCCTGTAAGGTCTACTCTGGGTACTCTGAACGGAGTTGGGCTCTGACCTCCTTCTCAAAACCCTGCCTAATATGGACCTGTACATAATCTGCTACCTCAATTGGGGGAAGTGGGAGGGGTAATGGAGGGGGTGTGGGGAGGGGTTGTGTTGGGACTAACTAGATGACCGGGGATGCACAATGTCACTGGGTTGCAAGTCCAACCCTTTTAAGGACTTCAAGATCAACAAGGGATCACTCAGATGCTCAGAATGTTTCTTTTTGCTTGGTCCAGGCAAGAATATTCCTGAGCCAGTTTTAATTGGCTCAGGAATATTCCCACAACCATTTTATTTGTGGATTTCCTGGCCAGGATACAAACATCTGTAAAGGACAGTAATGCTCCTATCCGCAAAAAAGTCAGCATGTTTCAGCTGTCATATAAGTTGCCCAACAGGGTCAGTTGGCCTTCACCGGAATACAGATTCCACAATGCCCCAATTTCACTACCTGAAATCTCTGGTAGGGAGATATCAAACCAAATCTGGTCATTACCTTGTAATCACACTGCGGTAGTTCTGAGTTTTATAAATTCGTCCACTGAAACTGGTGGGCGAGCATGAGCATCCCCCTATAGTCGGTCTTCATGGAAGAGATGCCGCCCCATTGAGATTCTAATTTCACAGTGTACATATTAAATCATCAAACCGATAACCACAATATCAGTGAGTAGGGTAATCATCGCCTCTGTGTCCTTGATAGAATTAAAAATGCTTGAGACAGTAACTAGAAATATTTGTATTCTTAGGCAGATTATGCTTGTTTAAAGCTCTCCCAGAAGAACATAAATAACATCTTGAATAGGTTTACAATAAAACATTTTAAATGTAGACTCAATCTTCAGTCAGCTACTCTCATAATTTCTTCGAACCTAAAACCCAAGGCATAAGCTTTTATGCCTTTGCACCCTGTGGCACATGTACCTGAAAAGTCCAGGTGTCCGTACATGCTTCATATGAGAGCCATCTAATAGGCTTCTAGAGTACAATAACCAAATGGGCCTTGCAATTTTTCTGGCACTCCCTAGAACTATCTTTATATGCTTTCAACCACTGTACCACACATAGTTTCTTGTTATTCGGAAACACAGGAGAAGAAACGCAACATAAATTTGTCTTTGTGCGTTTGAAAATGTGAAACAAGTCAATATCTGGAGAAAACCCTCTACCTGTTAAATCAAAGGCTTATATCAAAAAACCTTCCCTCAGCAAGTGAGGCATAATAACATAGCTTGGCCGACAATTGATTGAAAAATCAATGTTATTCAACAACCAGTCCAAAAACATTCATAACACATTATAGTATGTTTTTTGCCGCTCAAACGGTACAGGCTCTTTTGTTTAACCAATGAACCCATCTCCTCCAGGATGAAGAATATCTCTTAAGCATGCTGGATGACCATGTCTGTTGAATGTAAAATTTAGCCTGTTGAAAAGTCCTGGCATTTCTCATCAACTCACAAACGTCTCCAAACCATGATTCTCAGGTCCCAATACTGCACTATGAGCACTCTGACCTAACGTGTCCCTGAGAAGATTTGGAAAGGAAAGAATTTCCACTAGAGATTTGCAGGCTGGTGCTAAGAGTACCCGAAACCAAGGTTGCATTCTCTACAACGGAGTCAACAGAGTCAGCGCCAGCTCTGTCTTGTCACTTGAGCTTTTACTCTTGGAGTCATCAAGGGAGGAAGAAACTCAAAATGACGATCCCCAAACAAGTCCTGCAGAAATGCACCCATGGTCATCACCATAGGATGCAGCCTACAACTGAAGAAGTTCTTTCAGTTGTGTGTTCAGTCTGGATGCAAACAGGTCCTCTGCAAACAGGTCCACCATGCATGGACCCCACATCCGATTCAGTGGGTGTTGCCTCCAGCTGCTGTTGCCTGTCACATACCTGGAGTCCCAATCTGCTGTGGCATTCCGGTACCCCGGAATGTGTTCTTTCGTCACTGAAATTTGATGTTGAAGTCAGAAGTACCAAAACTCCTTTGCCCTATCCTCTAACATCTGCAATTTGGTGGCACCAAATTCGTTAATGTGTCGGACTGCTGAGATCTTATCTATCCTTAGGAGAATGCAACTATGCACTTTAAGATGATACAGTTCTGATGGCAAATGAACCCACCAACAGCTCCAAACAATGTATGTTAAGGTTCAGTTCCATTGAAACGCAACAGGCTGTCTAGACTGATCTGTTGGTATTAAAGTATAATATTATCTCCGCCTGGCAGTCCAAGATGGCTCTGCCATTGCATGCCTCCTTGTGCTCCAGCCGCCATGTCCGGTCCATAGCAGCCTCCATCGACAGTCACTTGATCTGAATCAGACAAACTCATGTGAAAATTCTGGATCGTCCCTCTCTAAAGATTCCTGTAGCGCAAGGGCCCAGGGAAAATCACCTACATCGGTGAAGCCTAAAAGCCCAGAATCGTGGCCAACGTTCTCAATGATAAATTCTGGTTGATTCTGATGTCAATTACATCTTGATGCTCTGTATCTTCTGAAGCAGGAGCTGTAACTGAACTTGCACCGATCTACTTGAAACTTCAAAAACTCTATATTTTGGGAAGAAGTCAGGATTGATTTCGTGACATTGGCCACAAAGCCCAATTCCTGCAACAATCCAATTTCCCAGGATAAAGGCAGCCTTATTGTGCACTGCTTCTGGGACAGAATAATCACATTGTCCAAATCGACTATTACCTTGATTCCCCTGATGCCGAGAGACTTTACTGCTGTTTTCATCAGCTTTGTGAAGCACCACAGGGCGAACGGTAAGGCCTGGAACTCGTACTATTGATTCCTCCATTAGAAATGAAGGAAGTGTCTGTGTGGTGCAAAAATCAGGGTGGTGAAGTACGCATCTTCTAAATCCACTCAAACCATCGTGCTGTTTGAGGAGGTCTCTTGCTTCCATCTTGAAATGTCTGTATAAAATCAAACTATCGGACTCTCACAGGTTTAATATCAACCTTCAACCTCCTTTTTTCCTTAAAAGGACGACCTTGCTGATGAACGTCCTACGATGAAGGTTGGCGTGACATATCGCCACTTTGGCCAATAATCCCAGAATTTCCGACTATATAACACTCTGCTTTGGAAAGGAAACATATGACTGTGTAATTAACACTTGTTGCACTGGAGTGCCGTAAACCTTGAGCAGTCTCCAACACTAAATAAATCATCCTGCCAATTGTGTACAGAGTGGAAAATAAAATTGTGTACAAGTACTGTCTTTTGTAGTTTCTAAGAATTAAAGTATTCCCCTTACTTACGGTATATGAAAGCTAAAATATATAGCACAAGTCTGTTTAGTCATTAGCCTATACCTCAAGATTTTAAATCCTGAGGCAATGTTGGTATCTATGTTAATTTAAAGCTAACCCAAATATATTACAGCTACTAATATCTAACCAGATGCAGTCTTTCGGCATAAGAGTCTTCGGTACAAAGATGCATAAACATAAGCAACCGTTTTGCATGCATGTTCTATTTATACTACTCTTCTTTTCTGTCACACTTCAAACCTACATGGTCTAAACCAGATGTAAACATTTATTTTTTCTGGTATTATTCGTGTTGGTTATCTTAAGGGTAAGACTTATGTGGTCTGCTCAAACGGTACCAAGCAAATAGATTGAAATATTAATGAATTAAAAAGTCACACATTCAATATAAAACGAGGTAGTACTTAACTTATGTAGTCACTGGATGGTAAAAGATGTAAATACTCTCATGACTAATGTCAAATTCACCAAATCTTGACATTGGAATCCGAAACCGAAACTGATCCTTCCTTTAGAAAATCAAGGATATTTCTAAATCATGTGTGAGAAAAGATGTGGACTTTGAACCATTGATGAGCTCAATATTATGCCAGATATTTAGTCTCCACGCCACCCATCCAGTCAATGTTGTATCTGGGAGAAGTTTCACCTTATGTATTAACCGCAAACATATTTAAAAGGGTTAAAACATTTAAAAAACGTATTCCAGTGTATCAAAAAGCTACTCCATTGATTATGTAATCTATCGCTCAATGGTAAAAAGAAAATGTACATTTACTCATGACTAGTACCAAATGCACAAGCATTGAAATAATACTCCCAAACCCGGACCGATCCACAAGGAAAGTTCACACCGTATAAACTTGTATGTTGTGGGATATGTGAGCTTGAACTCTTTTATAGGCTCCATATCATAATAAGAATTTACACTGAGCCACCAAGTAAGTCACTGTGGTAGCCAGAAGAAAATCCCCTGTGCCTAATTAACATAGAAGTTATTTATGAAAATAAAAGTTCAAAGAACTTTTTCTATTGAATCTAGATTCCACTCTATTGTAGAATAAGGAATCTACAAAGAGTGACCATATATCAGTTTGTACCTCTCACTAATAATGAAATAGTACAGATTAAATGAATCATTAATAAGGTCAGTCTGGAACCACCTGCAATAAAGTGAGAGGAAAATCTGCCTAAATCTGATAGATCTATAGGCTCTAATAGAGTCCCAATTTTACACAAATAGTCATAAATCCACTAGACCAGCCCTAATCATAGCATCAAGGGAGACCTAATTAGAAAAAGAATTTCATATTTATTTAGTTTTTTACAAATTTCGATTCAAAAAGCAATATTGACAATGTTTGCATTACATAATAAATAATCAACTCCATCATCCCAAGTCCCACACGTCCCTTCAGTCAATCAAGTCGAACCACACATACTCACACATTCTTCATTCACCCTTCTTGCACCACAGCCAAATTGACAGTTGTTATAGATGAGTCGGGTCCCGTAAGGTCTCAAAAAGAAATAGAGACAAGATGGAAAAATTGCGGGACAATCTTCAAGCGCCAACGCACGTTTCGGTGTTCGGCCTGGACTTGGGCCACACCTTAATCAGGGCACAAAGCGGAAGGGAGGGGGACAACAGCACAAATCTGAAATAGTTGAAAACCAGACATTTGTATTATCCGTTTCTGGAACCACCAACATCTGTCATTGAAGATCAAAACAGACGCAAATACGTCATTTGGTTCATGTATATTGATTCAAATAAATAATATCTCTAAAGTCACAAAAAGATATAGCGAACAGATGTTCTAAATACATACAGAAATGTCAATGGAACTCCAAACAACTCACTACATATGTTAAGCTTTTGGATTACAGAAAATCTGTATAGTAAGAATTGTGACTTTAGTTTATATTCTAATAAATAATAACGATAAAATAGGTCATGATAAAATTTATAATGTAAGTAGCATGGTTAGGTTTCAGATTCGTTCGAACAATGTTATTCTATCTAGATTCTGACGCAGTTCCACAGTTTTAAGTTATTAATCCAGTATTTTTCCTCGCTCCTATTCTTAATTCCACATTTACGATTCGCTCTAATATGTTCTATACCAGTTAGTTTAATCTTATACACATCCTTCTTTGAATGTATATCCTTAATATAAACAGTCATAGGATATTTGGTGCCATGGTTTTTAAGTGCCCTCATTTGTTGCCTTCCATCTCTCCTTTAGTTTCTTTGTTGTGCATCCTATATACACACAGAATCGTATCTACACATTTTGTGAAATTACAATTGATAAATGACTAGGTACATACGTTTAGGTATGATTTTATATTTGCAAGTGTTTTAGCATCGTCATTAACATGTTTGCAACCGACAAATTAAAAACATCCCTTTGGAGGCTCTGGTAGCCCCATTGACGCATCTATTAAGGTCTTACTGCAGGCATAAATCTTTTAGTGTCACAAGGACTTGGATTACTCTTTAGTGTAGGGATTCTTTAATAGTTTAGCAAAGGTTGTTTTGAAATGCATCTTGCCAACTCCGGATCTGAATGTAAAATATTTCAGTGTTTCATTAGGCTGTTGAATACTGTTTCATTACCATTGCTATGTTTCGAAAGAACACAATCTTGTCTTGTTGTACAGTTCATAGGTTTAGTCTTTTCTTTAATAACTCTTCCCTTGGTATCATGTTGGCTTTCTTCGCGGCTTTCTCCAATATATTAAACCTATAACCTCTGGCCATACATTTTTCCATAGTAACTATTTCCTCCTTATGATATTCAGTGCATGTACTGCAATCTAGCCTTACAATTAGAGCGGTCGACCTCGAAGCTGGGGAACCGGGTTCGAGCCTCGGCAATGACGCTCAACATCCTGTGGTTCTGGGCAAATCAGTTAATCTCCCTGTGCCTAACAAAAAATAATATAACCATATGTAACATAACTGGTGCTCATGTAAAGCGCTCTGATACCTGATATCTTCGGGTCTAGTTTGTGCTATATAAAACTACAAAAATAACTCCCCCTTTCTTTAGAAATTTCCCAAAGGGTATATTATTATTTTTGTCAGTGTGACCAGATCTTGCATGTAAAACAGAATTCTCAGAAGTAGGTTTCCTAAACATTCTATAATTTAATACTTTGTCAGGGGTGTGGAAGTCCTATAGCCTCATGCCCAGGAAATATTGTTTTGTGTCAAGGCACAACAACTTTTGAGGTTTATTTTGTCCTTGGGAGAGTAGGCTCAACCCCCTGCAGCACAAACCCTTTGGCTGCCATTTTATAGTACCACATTCTTGAGCTCAGGGAATTGTCTGCAGTTAAGGTAATCTTTGCGTCCATCTGTTAATGCTGTTTGAACCTGTATGAATGAATGAATTCTTTTTATTGTTTGTTTACTCAAAACCATTACATTAAAACAAAATACAAAATTATAAAATTACAAAAGTTAAAACCAAAGAAGTTTGTGCCTCCGATGGGGCGGGATGGCGATGAGGGAGGGTCATATTAAGGCATGGGTCTTCTAAGTCTCTATGGGGGGAGGCCCTCCCGTGCCATTAGCAGAGTTCGTGTCTGATAAATGAACTTTCCGAAGGAGGCCATGTGCTTTACCGTTGTCAAGGTGTAGAGGTAGGTGGTCGCCTCCTTTGCCCTGCGGAGTCCTGATTGTCTTTGAATTGGCCTAAGATAGAGATTGCGGGCCGCGCGCAGGGCCGGGCAACAAAATAGTAAGTGGGCCAGTGACTCACGTTTGTACCTGCAGAGCCTGCATTCCCGAAATCCTGAGCAGGCCGTGGCGAAGGCATAAAGTTCTTTGAGAGGCAGCGGGTGTAATCTGTAGGCTAAGATCTTATGAAGGGCTGCGCGGCCCACGGCCTGCTTGAGGTGATGTTTGGGATTATGCAGGATATGTGGTAGGACCAAGGTCCCATGTAGGTTCTTTTTTGCCAGCGACTCCAGGTCCAATTCTATTGACCGTGCCCGTACTTGTTTTTTGATGGAGTTTTTGATGGCACTGTAACTGACATGTTCGGGATTCCAAGACTCAAAGGCAAGATTGAGTTGGTCCTTCGCCGCCTTGAGAGTGGCCGACCAAGGGTTCCCCGATTCTCTGAAGATGCAATTCAGTGTTGCCTTAAGTGTATTCTCCTTGGCCGTTGTCGTTAAAAAGTAGTACTTGCTTAGGGCTGCCATCTCTTCCAAGTATTGCTGATTGAGTGAGAACTCCAATTCTGACACACCTCGGAAGATGGAATAATCTCTTGTAGGCTCTACAGTGGATTTTTTCTAGTTCTTTATGCAGATTCCCTGGAAATGCTTGGAGTGCATAGTTTAGGGCCGGCATTAATTTTGCTTTGAGTACACGTTGGATAGCCATTGTGGTCGGGCTATATAGAGAAGCGTGCAGCTTGCAAATGGCGTAGGTTATAGATTTGCCTTTGCCTTGAATATTCTTTAGGTGTGTGCTAGAGAGCCCCAACTCCTGAAAGCAAATTCCCAAGTAAGTATACCGCTGAGTGCTTTCCAGCAAAAGGTTGCCAAGCCGCCATTTTAATGATTTTTTCTTTGGGTGCTTTCCAAAGATAATGATTTTGGACTTAGACAAGTTTGCTACAAGCTTATTTTTGTCATTGTATGCGGCGAGTGCCGTCAACGCCTTTTGTAGCCCAATTCTCGTGTGGTCCAAGAGCACCAGGTCGTCGGCGTATTGCATGAAGTGAATTTTTGTCCCGCCGATCTTTGGGATATGCAGTGATGCTCCAGACAAGGCTCTCTGCATGTCAGCTGTATATAGATTAAATAGCATTGGAGCTAGCACGCACCCTTGTTTTAGCCCACGATCCGTGTTGATCTTTGCTGATGCATGGTCCCTCGAGAGTTTAATTCTTACCCACGTTTTGTGATACAAAGATTGGATCGCCCTCAACAAAGCTGGGTTGATGTTCCATTGGGCCAGCTTTCTCCACAAGATTGCACGATCTACCCCGTCGAACGCCGCCGAATAGTCAATAAAGCAGGCGAATAAGGGGGGGCTTTTGCGTGTCCGAGCGTGGTGGACCAGATAAGCGAGTGCAGTAATGTTGTCAACTGTGGCGGACCCTGGTCTGAATCCAGTTTGACAGAATGGCAGGAGACCTTCAGCGTTCGTCCAGTCTGTAAGGTCCCTCAGGATCGCACTGGCATATGCTTTGCCCTCGATGTCTAGAAGGGCAATCAGGCGATAGTTTGATGGTTCAGATTTGTGCCAAAGTTCAAAGGCCTTTTATTTTCGAATTAATTATGCTCACACTGGCTCTGGTTCTGTCTGCCCTGGATACAGGTGACTGGATGATAGATTTGGACCCGCAGGATACCTATTTTCATGTACCTTACCTGTCGTCCCACAGACAGGAGCATTTCCAATTTGCAGTGCTCCCTTTCGGTCTCACATTGCCCTTCATGTGTTCACGAACGTGACTGTAGTGGTTACAGCACACCTTTGGAGGTCAGGAAATCCTGTTTTTACCTACCTAGACAACTGGTTGTTAAAGGCCGGCTCCCTGCAATAACTGATAGACAGCCTTCAGATGATGGAGAAACCTCCTAACATTGTTGAAGTTCACTATCAAAGTGCAACGCCCCATCTGATTCCTTCACAGAGACTCCCCTTCATTGGAGTTATCCTGGATACAGTACAGTTTTGGGCCTTCCATCCACAATACGTCCTGGGCATTTGGGGTTTGTCCTGATGTTTCAGCCTGAGACTACTGGTCCTTGTCGCATCCTGCATCCGGATAGTTGACTATGCCAGGTGGCATATGTGGACTTTGCAGTGGAACCTGTAGTTTCAGTGGGTCCAGAACCAGGGAAACCTATTAGATTCCATCCAGATCCTGAAAGTCCAGCAGTTGAGACTCTACTGCAGTTGGTTCAGCTGCAGACCCCTCTCCCTGTCCAATCTAAAGCTGACAGTGGTTACAGATGTGCCCCATCTGTTTTGGGAAGGCCATCTGGGAGAGGTGGCTGTAGGAGACTTTGGTCTCCGGCAGAGACCTGTCTCAGCCATTCGGAGTCATGGGCCATTTACCTGGTGCTAAAGGCCGTCCTACCATCCATCAAAGGGAGGCCGGTTCAGGTTTTCAGGGACTACACCAACATTGTGTGGGCTGCAATAAGCAGTCCCGGGTCCTGCGCCAGAAGGCACTTCGTCTCTGGTGCTGGCTGAAATGACTGGGCATGAACCACCTTACCAGATCTTTGAATGCCAGGGTGGGTGAAATCAACTCGCGGCACCTTGTGAATCAAAAACGGCTCAAACGCTCTGAGGCATCACAAGGTGTCTTTGAGCAATTGGGAAAATTCTGGTTAGAACTTTTGCCACTACAGCGAATGTGAAATGGCAAAACATTTGCAGGCTGGAGTTTCCAGGAATGTTCTCTCTCAAAGACTCATTTTGGCTAGATTGGAGCATGGAACCCCTGTACACCTTCCCGCCTTACTTCAAGATCTGAAGAAGATCAGGAACAACTGGGCCCCAGCTACCCTAGTGGCTCCTAATTGAGAGTGTGATACCCGGAACATCTGAGTAAAGTTATGATGGCTTTTCATGTCTGAAATCCATCACTCTTACAACATTCTTTGTCCAGCTTCAACTCTTGAAAAAGGAGTAGAGATTGCATCAGCTGGATCCTAAAAAAGATCTGAGTTTAGAAATCAGTCACACCAAACACTATCAGGTGGATGATCAGCTTTTTGTTTGCAGGGTTCTCTGGGGCAAAGAAATTGAAGACATGCAGAAAAGGACGCTGTCAAGGATAGTCTCTAGTTATGAAGCATCCAGCTCGGTGAGCAGCTATTCCACCAGAGCGAAGACTGCTACCACTGTGCTAATGGTCAGCCCCTTCTACCCAGAGCTGAACCTGGATCAGTTCTGATATGCATTGTCTAATGATCCCATGGGTTAAATTCATTCACGGATCTACTTACCCAAGATAATGAATCACAATGGGGTATGATAGTGGAAATGCATAATCAAACATAAGGCTCATAAGTCGATTGATGATAATATATATTCATAAATCACAATACAATAACATGGCATTACATAGAGCAGGCTGCTCAAGGTGCTAGAAAGTGCTCAGTGAGTGACACATAACAGGGTGTCACACAATAATATACCATTAAGTTTAATGTCCTCATGGGATCCTCATTTGACAATGGTGTAAAAGACAAACCCAGTGGTATGTCGACGTTTGACCCAGATGGAACAAATTCACTGGTCTTCTCAGGTCAGCCCCATCTGTCTAATGCCTGTAAATCAAAGACATAGGGCCTTAGTGTAATTAGGCTACTATGATGACCAACTGTGTAGTCCAGGAGTGGTGAGTCTGCATACCTTGTGAATAGACAATCCGTGTTCGATATAATCTTTCTAGTCACCTATGATCCTTAATTATATTCAATAAGTAAGACATACATTCTTAATAAGGATCAGGGGACATGTGCACGAGTCCACACCACATGTTATTGAAATGGGGAAAGAGTGCCCAGTGAGTAGACAAATGTTTTGAGGTGCCCAAGCATCCTTATTTTAGGGCTCGCACAAAGACCAACTGAATTGACAGGTTGTGGTTAACTACACAGGTTACATCTGTGCTATGACCCAGAGTAAACAAATGGCAACCACAAGTAAAAGCTGAAATCTGTTTGTGTGTTCACCCACAAAGTAAATACCCTGTATACCTACTTTTCTCTATTAAGCACACAAACCACAACACATGCCATTAACTGGTTGCTGGTAAAGCCCTGTTCCCAAAGTGGACGCCAAGGGTCTTTACTGTATGTGTAAAGTATTGTACAGACTGCGATATATGCCTTTAACTATAGTCTCCGTACAACAATGAACCATGCACAGCAAAATGTGCCACCAAGAAACAGGCAGTGATCAACATGCATGTACCTTACCATTCGAAACACATATCAACTTCCCAACAGTGTGGTAGAGAACCCCTGCATGCTTGCATGCCAAGCTGGGGCAGTCCGTGCTAAAGTTTCCAGAACTCAAATCATTGGGATATGCAGGATAGATTCACCCATGCATCTCTGCTCCCGTATGTGTACCTCTCTGGTGATACACTAGACCACTGACTATAGTAGCCATATAGGATATGAAAAACTGTGCGAACAAGGGCTGCATACAATCTGTATCATTGACATGATCATACTTTGCTGGGGACGTGCTCTCCAGCTTGTGAGATTTGTTGCATCGATCTCCAAGAGGAATCCTACATTTTCTAAATGTTAACTAGTGACTAAAAACGATGTATAATAACACTGGTAAGTCCATCAAAACCAAGTACATATGCCTAAATAGTATACATACCAATATGACTACCCATACTGACACACAAAAGCATCTACTCATTTAAGCAAAAGATGACACTTTCTTCCACGTAACTGTTCTTTGCATGTCTCTGTATCGTATAGGTGTTGCAATTATAAAGCTCATGTTAGTGAAAACACATTCCTCTTTTTCTAGAGTTAAATTGCATAAAAGATGTGAGAGAGTGACTGTAGCTATTGGAGTCTGGAGCCAGAGTGGCAGCTCATCCTTTTGAAAAAGCAACCACCAAGCGGTATTTAGAACGCCTGGGTGGACTAAATTTGGCAGCATTGCCAGCAGATCGCAACAGGGCAATCACATTCAGAGGTGGGGCATGGTGTCTTCCAACAGTAAATAGAACCCTAGTTCGATCTTTTCGCCTCTGCTGAAAACACAGTGTCCTAGCTTGCACATTGGAGTTCCCAAGGCTACTTAGAGGTGCTTACCACCTAGAATGGAGCTCAGATTCCTTTATGCCTTCCCACCTCTCCCTCTCTTGCCCATAGTTCTGAACAAGATCAGGAATGAGCAGGGGGCATGTCATCTTAGTGGCTTTGAGTTGGCCCAGGAGAGACTAGTACCCAGAACCTCTGGTCAAGAGCATCTGTCCCCCAATCAGGCTGCAGATTCAAGGGGATGTTCTGTTGCAGCAACCAGACGGAAGCCTTCACCCGGGCCTGTACAACCTTTACCTCCATGCTTGGAGATTGAGCGGCGACAGCTGACTGCTTTCGACATCCCTGCTGACTTAGAGGATATTATCTTAGCAGCCAGACAGTCATGTAGAATACAAATCTTGGGCAGTGGGAGAGGTTTGTGGCTTGGGGAACCTCTTGGCAGATAGAACTGCTGCAAGCAGGGTTGTTGGATGTGTTGCTCTTTGTGCTATCATTCTACTAGGTCCAAGGCTGCTACCACTGCATTGGCACATGGACTGCCAATCCTGAACGAGATGTGCTTCATTTCACTTGTTCTTGAAGCACTACTGTGATGATAGTCAAATCTGTTGGGTGGGAATTTTTACCCATTCGGTCCTGCCGGATGTTTTGGTCAGAGCCATCCCTCAAACCCATCACTTTGGAGGCACTGCTTTTGATATATGTTCATAAGATGAGAAATCTACGGTTACAAGTATCTATCAAAAACAAGTTACTTATATTCTGTAATGCTCTTTCAACTGCATACTCTATCAAACCATCTGTGACCCTATCAAACTCGTTTTATAGGTTCACTGATGCAGAAGAACACATCTCTAAACTGGAAGATGTGGTTCAGGGCCTAACCTCATTAGTAAACAGGCTGTCTGCCTTGTCTAAGGACCTAACGGGCCACATGGAGGATGAAAAAGTGAGAGCCTGTGGCAACAACATCCAACTGGTAGACTTCCTGGAGAGGGTGGAAGGCACTGGCCTGAGACCTTGCTGAATTTGCTCCTGAGTCCTTGAGGCTGACCTCTCCCCTTGTTGTCGAACTGAAAGAGCACACAACCAATGATCCAGAGGGTTTAACACCACCAGAGTCTTTGCTCCAGACCTTTTATCGCAAGGATACTGAACTTTAGAGACTGTGATTTTAGCCTTTGTGCTCCATGCCAAAAAGGAACCATTATCTATGACTTAGCCAAAATACTCCTCTTTCTGGATTGCACTAGGCTCAACAACTGAAAACTTTTGACTGTGTAAAACAAAAACTGAGGGCAATTCAACTTAGATATTAGCTCCGCTACTCAATAAAGCTAAAAAGTTTTCTGAAACTCCAAGATCTGTTTTTTCAACATACCGTGGGTGGCCTGGGATTGGACAACTGAGAAGAAACACCTTAAAGTTCAACTTCACCTATTCATGGCTTGGGGAACTCCATTAAGATTAAACCAGAGAAGGGGCCATGAGGTGAGAAACAAAGGTAAAAAACAATTGTGTGAGGTGGAATGGGGAAGCCCAAAGTCATGAACTTGGTTCAGATTCCATCCAAGAGAACTCTGTCCTAGAAGAGAACCGCTGCCTGATCCTGGTGTAGCCTGAACTAAAATATATCCAAAATAGCTCTCTGTCTGATAGTAGACTGGAGGCAGAAAAGACTATTTTAGAGAGAGGCCTGGAATACTTGTCTATCCATATTACTGTTTTTGTAACTTATATCGAGGTTGCACCACATTTCAATCCATAAGTAATCCACTTAAATCACAGGCAGTCCGTTTTCACAAGATGGTTCTGATGTCTTTTTTTATTATTTTTATTTTCTCTTTCTTTTAGAAAAACAACAGCCAACGCGTTTCATTCTGAAACCAGAACGTCTTCAGGGCATATATGAGTTCCAAGATGTCAATAAAATCCATAAATGTCACTATTCGTTGTATTCTTCAGTGAAGTGCTCCATTAAGTCTTTTGAACCTCTGGTTAACTTGTATGTTAGTCTTATTCTGTACATATATCAAGCCAAGTTGATTGTAGAGTATATTGGTGTGATTTAATAGTCACTTGAAAACTCCAGGGCATGTGTATGTCAGACCTAGCGCCTCATAAACCTTACTGAGGCCGTCAGTTCACCATAAACTCCTCGGCAATTCGCATGTCCTGCTCGGGCTGCATCCCAATCCATCATTATTTTGCACCCCATGTCATCTCAGTTTGGACACAGCTATATGCAAATCAGTCTTGACCCTGCTCCAATTGGAGCAGTACAGTCTGAACTGCCAAGCCATTTCCTTCCTGGACCGGCACGCAAGCAACCCAGGACCGGTTTCGCCATTTTTCGAAGCTCATGGTACAGCGTGGTTCCAGTGACCCAGTGCACACAGGACCAACGTCTGGGTATACTTGTCCCTCTTAGGGTGACAAACTAAAGTATACAAAAAAGTGATGAATGAAATGCTTGAATTAATCTCAGACACTGGTAGTCACTCGGGCCGAATTCCAATCGATTGGTATTTTACACACCATGTCACCTCAGTTTCGACCCAGCTGTATGCAAATTAGTCTTGAGCTCTGCTTCTGCCTTGAATCAAAAGCCATTTTGAAATTTAAGTTGCTACGCAAGTGGTCGGATTACAGACAGTCCAAGTTGGTATCCAAACTATATTTTTTCCACAAACAAACTGAAAATGTTTTTCATGTTTTATTACTCCATGCATACTGACGTATAATACGTAGAGCTCAAATACGATACAGGTGGGTGACTTTTTTCCTGCTGCAATAGTATTGGCTATATATTTATATAAGACCCTAATTGTTCCTCCCACTGAGATATTTCCTATTTGTTACTGCTTCTTAAGTGGTGATAATTTGACCCTTTGGTGCATTGCCAGTGCTTTTAATTTTCAAAGAAATTCGAAGCCAGAGTGCCACTGTGATGGTCAGTTTACCTGTTCTTGCGTATGCTTAAACATTAACTCCATGTACAACTTGTATTTGCCCATTACCCCACCCTGGTATTATACTTAAGTACACCACCTTGATTTGAATGTAAAGCACAGATAATAAATTTTAGGTGACTTAGGCAGGGCGACTGAAATTATGCAGCGGGGGAGGCCCAAATTATGCTGCAGAGATGATTAAATTATGATGCAAGGAAAGGTAGCCTTTGCAGCATAATGCCGCACTTTTCTGGTTGTTTTACCTCATTAAATTGTCATTTTTCCACTTTAACAGTTTGACACCCATATACAGCGATAAGTAACAAAAATATGATCAGTGGACGTTTGTGAAGGGCCTTCCACTGTACGTCAACACGCGTCCCCACATTTTTAGTAACTTTCAATCCGTTTAAGCTAGAAACACTTTTTTTTGTTAAAATCTGCAAATTATTTAGCAGATGATGGATTATGTGGCAAATGCGACTGATCCATAGGTATGTAGAAAGTGCTACAGACATAAAATTGCATAATTCCAATGGCCCTGCTTACAGGCCTGTGCTAGGGATGATGTAGCATGCATGGACCCACTTTTGATTGCATTTCCTTTTTGCAAAGGGGCTCCTGCATCAAAAGGTAGGTTAAGTCCTTTGCACCCAGTTATAATCCATGTCCCATCAAACAATATCATTTCACCATAAGTAAATCGTTCTAGTAATGCGAATGTTTAACCTTCTATGAGATTAACAGTAGAAGGTGGTTGCATGGGGTTGGAAGGGTGTAGGGGGGCGAGGGTGAACCTCCAAATTTGGTTTGTATCCATGAAATCAATCAATCAGTCAATCAAACAAGATTCGTAAAGCACTGCTATTCACCCACGAGGGTATCAAGGTGCTGAGAGACAACCTGAATGGGAGGAATCTGCTGAACAGCTAGGTGTTGAGTCCTCCTCTGAATTCCTAAAGAGGGTGAGGTCCTGCGGTGGAGGAGGAGACTGTTCCAGGACTTCAAGGCAAGATATGAGAATGAGCGTCCTCCACTGTTGCTTCAGCGGATGCAGGGGGTGTGAGTGAGGGAAAGGGAAGTGGAGCGCAGGTGTCGGAAGTATTTGCGGAAGATCAGGCGGTAGTTAATGTATACTGGTCCTTGATTGTGCGGGGCTTTGTAGACTTGGGTCAGCATCTTGAATTGCCATCTCTTATGGACAGGAAGCCAGTGGAGTATCTTCAGATGTATGGTGATGTTTGGGAGGTTGAGAATGAGTCTGCCCACTGAGTTCTGTATGGTCTGCTGTCTCTTCAGGAGGTGTGTGGTAATTCCTACGTAGAGTGCTTTGCCATAGTCCAAGCTGCTAGTAACCATGGCTTGAGTGATCGTGCGTCTGTTGGTGACTTGGAGACATTTGAAGATCTTTCGGAGGATGCGCTGATTGAGGAAGCAGGCGGAGTAGACTACATTGATCTGGTAATCCAGCATGCCACCAGGAGTCATTCCCTGGGGAGGTGTTGTTACCAAAGATCAGTACTTCTGTTTTGTCTGTGTTGAGTTTAAGGCAGATGTTTTGCATCCAGGCCGCAACGCTGGTCATGGAAAGGGAAGTTGGTCCTCACAGCGGAAGGGTCTTGAGATTGATAGGATGAGGTGGGTGTCTTCTACATAGGAGATGATGTTAAGTCCTTGGATTCTGATTCGCCATGGGGGCCATGTAGGCATTGAACAGAGCAGGGCTGGGGGATGAACCTTGAGGTACGCCTCAGATGATGATCTCATGTTCCGAGGTGAAGAGTGAAAGGCGGATTCTCTGGGTTCTTCCGGTGAGGATGGATGCATTCCATTTGAGGGCGTTCTGATGAAGCCTCTTGATCAGGGTGTAGTGGGACACAGTGTCGAAGGCTGCTGTGAGGTCCAGGAGGATCAGGGCAGCCATTTCTCCACGGTTTAGGAGGATTCTGATGTCGTCTGTGGCTGGGATCAGGGCAGTTTCGGTGCTCTGGTTCGCGTGGAATCTGGATTGGAATGTTAGCCGTCCGTCCCCCCTGCCCCCATTCCGGAGAGAGAATCTCTGAGAATTTCTGGCCCCCTTTAAGCAGGTAGAAAGTATCCTTGGGAGGGCAGATGGTGGTTGAGTGTGTGTGTTGGGGGCATCTTGGGTAAAGGCAGGCTCCATCTTGTCCGGGATAAGTATTGCCCGCTCTCTCCTAGGTGCTGCAGGGGTTGTGAGGGTGGCTTGACTGTGCTGCAGTCCACAGCTCCCTACAGCAGTTAAAGTGGGCCTGAAATTATCGTGTTAGTAGTTTGTAAACCTGATAATTCTGGAACCGGAGACCCCTACGGTTACAAAAAGCGTAATTCATAGCTCTAGGTAAATTTGCACCATTTGTAATGAGGGCTATAGTCTAAAAGTGAACTGGCGTTGTTAGTAATTTTCTATGGTAGCCATATTTTAAGATGAGCCTTACTTTATATAAGTTGACTCATAATGTGAAACTGAAACCTTGACGCTTTTAATTCGTAACTTCCGTTTTTAACTCACTTCTTTTTTTGTTTCATTTGTTAAAGCATTGCAATAGGTGGAATATACAAAATAATTAATACTTCTCTGCTGGAAGGAAAAAATGTTCTGAAACTGGTTCCTGTTTCTCCTTCACCCGTCACGACCAGTTCTTCTACTGCCAGTATTCCAAGTCCCAAAAGTGCTTCACTAAATACGCCGTTCTCGAGCAGCACTACAGTTCCATTGGTTCCTGTGCCTATTGGTCAGCAATTAAACACTGGGACAAGTATTTTATCTGGCAAGAATGATCCCCCAGGACTTGTTCACAATACTGCCATAGAACGCTCCACCTCATCCTTCCATGGCACTGCTGTTCCTGTGGATAAACCTTTGATGCACCAAAGGACCGCCCCTCTTCCACTGTCAACTAAACACGGAGATAAGCCATGCATGGCAGTAAAACCAAACAACCTTCCTGGTACGGTGGGGTGCCCTGTGCTGTCTTCTGGGCATCATCTTCAGATCCCAGCTAATGCTGAGGTCAAGTCAGTGCCAGCTTCTTGTTTGCCTCCTGCTGTTCAGCAGAAGATACTTGCAACTGCTGCAGTGAGTGCCTCTGGGACACAGTGCTCCAAGATGCCAAGTGTTATTTACGTGTCACCGGTCAACACTGTGAAGACAGACACTCCTAAGCGCTTGCCAACCCTATACCCCAAACCACACGTACCGCACTCCAAGCCAGCAATGTATGCCACAGCACAAGATCCAAAAAGCTGTCCTGCCCCTGGTGTAAAAAGCTCAAACCGTGAGGAATGCCAGGGTAGTCCAATGAAGTGGGTTGTGCACGATAGTCCACAGACAGAGTCGCAGTGTCTTATTCCTGTAAAGTCCTCAAACAGTATGGCTTCCAAGATACTAAAGACCTTGACAGGCATGAAAACAACAGAAAATAGTTCAGCAAATCTGATTCCTCTGTGCCCTACGAGTACATCTGCAGCCACAACTGGCGTCACTTCGGTTAAAGAGAATTCTTTAGTCTTGTACAATGGCAAATTGTATCTGCTTGCAAAAAAGGGCATTGATGTTTGCCCGAATGAATATGAAAAAACAAGCTCATCCGATATTAAGACTCCAGACAAGCCTACAGATGGAACATTGGCCACTGATTCTGTAAATAATATATCTAGCAAAGTCGTAGATATGGTCCTATCGAAAAACAGAAATACTCCTCACGCTGGCCCCATCAAAACATGCATAAATTCAGAAGTGAGCTCTCCGTTTAAGGTCAAGGAAACTCCTCTATTAACACAAGGTGTTGCCATTCCCGGAAATAAAGAAAACCACCCAAGAATTGTGTCTACGATTAAAATTAACACGAATGGCGAGTGTTCGATTAAATCAATTTATCCGGAAAACCACAAACATTCTACTGTGACCATGAATGAATGTGCAACCCCAGAGAAGAATGATCCCATGAAGAATTTGGCAAGCCGATCTGATACTACGGTTTCGCTAACTCGGGAGGTAAATATGTTTGATCACATATTTTCTTTTTAAAATAACTAGTTCCTACTGTGTTAGGTAATGTCTAAATATGATGTACAGTATATTAAACGTTAGTAATCTTTGTTGGCATCTGAAAAACATGCAGATAAGATGTTGAATAAGTCTGTTTCACCTTCAGTTTATCCCTGTATACTGGTTTCACAAACTTAATACTGACTGAAGCTTTACTCCATTTATTTTTGCCCTTAAAGTTTGCCCCATTTAACTCGGTGAAACATTTAACTTTTGGTTACCTTTTGAAGAAGGCTCAAATTCTTATGCAGTGGCTGTAATGTTTATCATGGCTTTGTGGAACTTCAGAAAAGGTAGCATTTATGCAATCATGCTCCTTTTATTTTGTTGCTCTAAACACTTGCAGTCAGATTTTGCCAACAGCACAACAATGGACGAATAAAAAAAAAACCTGCATGCAATTTACACTTATATTTGTGTTGACAATTTTATCAAGATAAAGCACCTACTCAGGATCAAGCATGTATGAGACATTGTGTCTCTATATGGCACCCAGACATAAAAAGAGAAATAAATATCATTTTCGAAGAAAAACTCTTCTGGGGTCAGTAGTAAATACAAACCATAAAGGGATATAAAAATAATTCAATGTGCAATACAGAAGGTAAAAAACAATAGTTAATAAAAGTGCATATCCGATAAATCTAAGGCATTAGCTTAAGGGTTTGTCAAATTCAGCAAGAGAATTGCATGAAGTCAAGTCCAAAGCTTGATACAAACCAACAAGGGTTTAATCTACAAACCAACAAGGGTTTAATCTCCAAAGTCTGGGATCAGAAGTCTGTCTCACCTCCAAATTGTACTAACTTGTATAGTGAAATTCACAATCGACATCAATGGAAAGCATAAGGTGAGCAAAGCTAAAGGAATCCCAGTGCAGAATTCTATTACAGGACCGGAGGCTTCGTATTATGCTTCTCTTTCTTTTATTTGCTACTCACAGCAGCCAATGAAAACGTTTTGTATGCAAATAAAACTACATTTCCCATGATGCTTGTCTATACATCACATCCTGTACAGCCCTATAAGAGCCACTGCATCCTGTTTCTCTTCCTCTTTCTTTGCTGCTCACGCAGGAAGTTAAGTGCTCGAGAACTATAATATGATATTTGCCTTCTTTGGTCGTTAATTAATTTGTGATGATTATGATTGTATGGCTATGCTTGCACGTAGATCACGCTATGTTTTAAACTCTGCTGTTTTGCATTTGTAAGCGCACTAGCATCGTAATTCTCTCCATTAATACTGTCTTTACGCTAGCACACGCATCGCGCTGCGTTTAAACATTCTGGTGTTGAGTGTGTTTCATGTGCATCAGGCTGATTTCCCGCTGGCCTGCTACTACCTTCAGGCATGCTGATGAGCTCCAGCCGGGAGCGATAACTTCAAGAGGCTCTCGCCGAGAGCGAAGCTAAGGCGTCATGCGGGCGGCCCCCGGGCTCATAATTATTCTGCTGCTGAACTAATATGCTTAAGTTCAGTTGTGTTGGCGCTCTTAGTTGTTCCCCCTTTAAAGCCTACATATTTCTTTTAATGCGGCTGTGCCAAATAGTTTTGGCCGCTCACACGAGCGCACGAAGACCCTTCTCCCGCCTCCGGCGGGCGCTATTTATGTTTTAAGACTTCCAGCCTCAGGAAATATTGGAAAGCCTCCCGTGCTACGATAATATTGCGCTGCCTTTGGCGGCATGTTTTTCAGTGTTTCAGGTGTTCCTTGTGTCTGCTCCCCGCTGGGCAGATACCGCATTCTCTCACTGCGGCCCACGCGGCCGTCCAGTCAGATTTCTTTTTGGAAGCACGCAGAATAGAGGCTAGCGCTGCCTCCTTTAGAATTGTATGTACAGTGTGCGTCTGGTGTCGACATCTGTGCTATTCATATTACGATGGCGCTCGCTCAGCCCGATATCCACTCTTTTGATGACTTACTCTATTTATTTATATGTATTATTCCTTTTACAATAAAGGCCTGACGGATTTCTGTTATATGTATTCATATGTACTTCTACCTGTTATAGTAAGGACCTTGCAACTTTCGGTGTTATTTACTGTTCCCTTAGTTTCTCACACTTATTAAGCATTCCTGCCAGGAATTGTTTTCGCCCGCGGGCGAGATAATTGAAATGTTCCTTGACCGGTTGGGTTTTAGCAATGTGCGCATCAAGTTGCAATACCTGCACAATTTGCATTATACGCTTCAGGCCTCACTTCCCTAGTAGATGAATGTGTTGTAACACGAAACGGTTAACCCTTCCGGTCACACAACCTGAAGACGCTCCTGTGGGAGTGGAGATAGCTTGCTCTCATCTTACATTTTGACTCTACATATATTGGCCCAGCTGGACACAAAATCCAGACGCGGCCAGGAGAGCAAGGCACCGTGCTGGGGTTCCAGCGTTCCTACTAAGCCACTGTCGGGTAGTGGTAAGGTATCTTACTAATACCAAGGGTTGCGTGTTCAATGCAGGTATGTACTAGATGTTGTTCTAAACTAGTAACTTCACAATGTACGTCCATGTGTATATCAGGGAATACTTCCGTTCATGGCGCAGTTTCGCGCTTATCCGCCAAAGGCCTTCCCTAGTGGCTGGGTGCGGAATAGAGCAGATGACGCTCCGGGGGACGTAACCTAATCGGGTTCAATTTATACCAGTTTGGATCACGCCCTTCGCACGATTTCCGAGTTTGCTCCTAATGCCTCATGTTCAGACAGAGCAATTTTGACTTGCGCCTTTCCGGCTGTAACAACAGGAGGGCCCTCGGAGTGCGCACACGCTCCTTATAACTAGACATGGCTCTTACACCCTTGTGGGCTGGAATGACTTGGACTACAGCTTTGCTGAGGAGCCGGATATATTATTATTTTCACTTCTAGTGTGCAAAGGGTTGGCTCCCCCTCTTACTCCTCCGTGATTGGTGCCTTGCACTACAATATTTCATTCAGACACCCTTACACAGGCCAGGTGAGATACAAGGAGGATGAAACCTACATTAATGAGCGTTCGCCCCAGAATGCACTCGGTGCCAATCGGGATTTTCCATCCCAGTGTCAGTCACCAGGGCCCAAGGTATACAGTCCCCAGCACAGGGTAGCAAGCCTCCAGGACCGCCCATCATTATTTATGCATATACTTTGGGCGTTGTTTTTTGTCTTGTTTCGTTTTCTTTTCGTTTTCTTATCCTATTTTATTTCTCCTAAAGCCAAGGTCGGTCTTCTTCCTAGTGTTGACATCCGCTCCCTCCTGATTCTAGATCTTTATAGGAAGGATTTTTCCAGAACTGTCGTGCTAGATGGTTCAGTCTCTGCGGTGGCTCCGCGGGTTGCAGTGAACCCGATACGTTTTTTTGGGTACATCTTTCGCCCCATCTCCTCCAAGAGGTGCAAATCCTTTTTCGGCAAAATGGATAATTTAATCATGTCAAATGGGTGGCCATGCACCATTAGCTTTGTTGCAAAGGTATCTAGAGTATATGGGCATGTTTAACCTTCCCCTAGATTCTCAAGGATACTTCATACTAACAGTCCTTTACATTTCCACTTTCCCTCATTTAAAAAACCTGGGCTTTAGAACATACGCCCCGGCCTACAGAGTCCTAAAGACAGATTTATCTGTCCCAACAGTGTTTGCAATGGCAAAATTCCTGACTGCAATGTGGCGGGTGCGTGCACGAATAATTAAGGACACTATAACCGTGCGAAACATCTTTCTTACCCCCCTTACAATTGGTCCAGTCGTGTTCTTCAAAAACTGTATTACACCTAGCATCTGTATAACCATCTCTTTTAGAATTGTATTTTAAAAAATAGCATACTTGTATAATGTTTTTTTTTTAATTCTTCTTAATGATAAAATAATTTGTATTTCCTTTATGACATTTAATGATCGAAATAAAGATTTCTGAAATTGAAATTGAAATTTCCACTTTCTTATGGCCATTTTCGACTATAATCCCTTATGCTTCAGGGTTTCAGCTTCCGGTCCCTTTTCGGGAATACACAATATCATGGCCGGTTCCAGCTACACTTCAGTTCCCCTATGCCTCAGGGTGTTCGTCCTCTAAACAGTACCCCGTTCTCTGGCCTGTCTCTGATGGTGCAATCCTTCACATATTCCCCTGGAAGCTCATTCTGGAGCTCTCCGTGCAAGAGTCCCTTCGGGCACTTGTTGGTGTACTGGTATTATTACCTTTGTTCCCATTAGTTTCTCTGACACTTGTACAATATATTTGTAACCGGAGCTACCGCCAAATTAGAACGTTCCTGATCTTCTTACTATTGGAAGCTTCAACTCCTAATCCCTCAGCCACCCTTCCAATGCCTTACATTGGCAAGGGGCGTGGTGCCAAGGCGATTGACACTGGAATCTGGGGATCACGGTTCGATCCTCGGTGCCAGATTAGCCCAGCACCATGTAACTCGGGGCAATAGCTTGCTTAATCTTCCTGACCGCCCCTGCGCCATGAGACCCTACTGTGATCGTTCACGCTTTACAAATGTGGATTATTATTTTTACACCTTCACTGTCAGCAGAAACAGATCCTAGCATTTCTGATGTATGAAGACCTCCATGCTGACTTCAACATCCATGGCTAAGGGTTGTGTCCTGCTCAGGATGATTTGTATCCTTTCACATGATTACCGGGGCTTCTTGCATGTCCGCCGTCAAGTAAGCAACCACCTTTTCTTGTTTAAGGTTCCCGATAACGGAAACTTGCCCGGCGCTTAACTGCGTTGCTGGCGCTCCCTTATACTCCAGGTTCTTCATTCCATTGCGATCCTTTCAACGTGGAAAGGTCATGTTAGCGGGTAGATACATCACACATGTCTCTACTGTGGGGTTAATTTTCCCCACATGACGGACGCTCTTCTACCAAAACTGTTGTACATATTGATTTTTCGCTCGGCTTACAACAGCCGTTCGGCCATTTTTTCGGCCTAGTATTTTCCAACAGAGGGTGAATGGATGGGCTTGTGCCAATCTTTCTCGTCAGGTATTCCATTAACTCCCTCCCAGATCAGGATATTCCTCTAAGGGGGCGGGTTTTTCTCTAGCTTCCCTTATTTATAATGGGCTATTCATATATACTACCCAGGATTAGATTCCGGTTCATGCGGTGACGCAAGGCCTTTTTTTACCTGTCGCAGTTCCTACAGCAGGTAACACCAAACTGGATTTTTACAGGTACGGTAGTCATTTCAAACAAGGTTTCATTTCGCTTTATACCAGGACCACAGCTTATCAAGGTCTGCTTCATAGAACGCTTTCCAGCTACAAATTATGGGTTTACTGTTTTACAATTTACAAGCGGTCCTAGTAACAACCTGTTACTGCGGTCTCGATAGCTACTGGCTCAAGTCTGCTATGAAGGCAGCAGGGATTCCTACCCAAATTGTTTGGGGCACATTCTATTCCAGGTGCTTCAGTATCCAAGATATAATTAATGGTTGGTTGCGTTACAAAAATCTTTTAACATCTGCCAGCGACTATACTAACCACATGGTTGAGGACGATTATTCCAGGGAATAATAATTTCATACCAAATGTCCGGTCACAGCCTGTTCATGATGCCATGGTTCTTAATGTTATATGATTATTTCTGTATGTTCAAACACCTCAAGGTCTCGATTTCTGAATTTCTGTTTCAGCAATTATTACCAATCGGTGGGTGATATAAATGTTGCTGTGTATTATAAGCGTTAAACTAGCATAATACGAAGCCTCCGGTCCTGTAATAGAATAAAAAATTTGCTAGCATTCACAGCAAGAATTTTCAGTTCTATTAAGGACACGGAGGCGAGGATTATCCCACCCGGTTTTAGTACTATATTGGTAATAATTACCCACCCACATGTATTTGATATGCTGTTTAAGCAAAAGTTACGGGTTTTTCCTGTCTCATTCCTTTCAGGTTCGAGAAAGACGACGGAGCAGGTCTGCTTCTGGTTTCGGAGACGTAAACTTCTCAATCGGAATGTGGTTCTTCCACGTTGGAGGATGGTTGTTGGGATTCCTTCTCCTTGTTTTTGGACTGCAATTATTAATGTTATTGACTGTTAAGGTTAGAGCAAAGAAAGAGGAAGAGAAACAGGATGCAGTGGCTCTTATAGGGCTGTACAGGTTGTGATGAATGGACAAGCATCATGGTAAATGTAGTTTTATTTGCATACAAAACGTTTTCATTGGCTGCTGTGAGTACCAAATAAAAAAAGAGAAGCATAATTCTAGCCTCTGTGTCCTTAATAGAATTGAAAATTCTTGGAGTGAATGCTAGCAAATTTTTTACTCTACAATGTCACCTATTGCCGCCATCCCAGCACTATCCTCCAAATTACTAAAAATGTTCTATTTTCTGAGCTAAGGTCCGATGTGGCAACAAAAATCTAGTTACACAAACAGTGGAAGCCCCATAAACAGCGATACAGGCAGGCAGAACCTTGAGTGTTGCAAAATGATTCCTCCATAATTCTTCGGGGAACTGCATGTGCACACAGAGTACCGATGTACATTAGGTTACATGTGGTGCCAGAGCAAATTTGCTGCGTTAAAATTAATGACTGAAGTAAAGTCTAGTTTGGGGCTAGTTAAGCCAATCGTAGGAAAACACAGATCTGTCAAATGCAGCGTTTTTGTTTAAATGAAGAACAGTTCATTATGTTAAGCACATTTTTATTCAATCAAAATCAGCTCTTACATACCTGTTCATGTAGCTGTAAATTGGAGTAGCCATTCGATATAAAAGAAAAGGTGCCTTAAAGCAAGTTTATAGTATGATTGTTTTAAAGAAAGAGTGGTTCTATTAATGAGGCAAGCTGAAGAATAATGGCACATTCTATGTGAATGCCTGCAAGAAAGAAAGGCAGAGAATCAGGAACTAGTGTTTGAAGGCATGTGTGGCTTTAGATATACATGCTTCGCATAATCCTGCCATCTAGTGTTGGGCTTGGATGTGTGCAAGTTTTTTTTCTTCGAAGACAGTAGTTCAAGTCATGAGGTAGTGTGACTCCTCCTCTTGCTAGTAATCTGCATTTTCATAGACTCAATTTATTTTCTTCCACCGTTTGGTTCGGACGTGGGCTGTCCTGCTCCGGTTTGACACCGTCGTGCTGCACTTTTCTCAGTTCATACCTGCTTTCTGTTGGTACTATCGATTTTGTGGTTCTCTCTCCTTCTCCCTCCCTCCCTTTCCCTCCGTCCTTCTCTCTCCTTTTTCCTCTCCTTCTCCGCCCGTCCGGTTTGACGACTTTCATTTTGTAAATGCTTAGTTGTGCCCCCCCACACCAAGTCCACTCAGTGATGAAACGGACACCTTTTCGCTTCTGTCCTCCGTGTCATGCTAAATATCCTCGCTCCGATCTCCACCAGTTGTGTAATCTGGGCCTTTACCCAGAACATGTCAAGGACCGCTACAAGCCTTGCCACTCCAGGTCCAAAAAGACTTTAGCGACAGTCGGGCTGACATTTCGAAATGTCTGGTAGGAGTGTGGACGATACACCAGACATCCAAGACAATAATCACTCAGAGTTGTTGGCTGCAGACCAAGATACCTTCTTCCCCAATGATAGCCCCAGCTCCGAAGTTGTGATACAAGATCTACCTCCTGCTCAGCCGGTCGTGAGTACTGCGCCCCCACCACCTCAACATTGACCCCAGCTGACCACTGCAAAGGGTCGACTTCCTGTTCAAGCACAATCTAAACATATTGCACGGGCCACAACTGCCTTTGGGCCATGGACCTATGGCTTCTTCGGAAATGCCCAGCCCTTGCTCCGAGCCGAAGAAGCCATCAAAGCCACAAGATTCCGAGCCAGCTACTCCAGTGTTAGACTCAAGTCGAGCTTTGGAGCCAAAAACTACCGCATTGAAACACCAACTGGTGTCTGCACCAAAACCTACCCCATCGGAGCCGAAATCTTTGAGCCGAAAACATCAGCATCGGAACCGAGCACTTCGGTGTCCAGCAGAACCGCCAGTCGATCGAGTTCCTTGGAACCCTTGCTTCAAAGACTTCAAGACAAGCTTGACTCTCTGCAAAAGCATATTATGATCCATCCCAACACAGGCTGAATAATCACTAGATCTATCCACTCTGGTGCATAATCTTCCAAGAGGCAGATGTCTTTTGAATACTTGAAGACGCTTTGGACTTTCCAACTCCGCCCCAAACAAAGGAAAAAGATCGACAAGGCTACAAGTTCTGTGCATATCATTCCACCATCTATACCAGCTCCAAGATATGCACCCTAACCTCCTGCTTCACCAGCTGACCCTGCATCATATTCCCCTGAAGGGTCAATAGATTCTTACTTGGAGGGTGGAGATGATAACACTTTCAATATCCCACCACAGGATTACCCATGGGACATGTATGATACTGACCCACCAGGTAATGCAGACCTACATCTGTACCCTACAAAGCCATCTCCCCCAGATGACACTACTGTTTATCATGACTTAATTGGTAGACTTGCCACCTTTCATAAGGTGCTGCTACATACATAGCCCCTGGAGGACAATGTTTTATTTGAAAGACGCTCCTCCACATACTATTCTACACTATATTTGCCGATGCTTAAGGGTTTGCTCCATCACACTTATGACATTTAATGACTCAGATGGATCTAGGGTCATAAAGCAAAGAGTAGGTAAAAAGTATAAACCTTCCCCTAATGACCCCATATATATTAACAGTCAACTTCCACTTGACTTTTTAGTTGAGGCTCCTGCATGTAAAAGAGCATATTCCCAAACCTCTGGTGAAGCCCCTCCACCAAATAAGGAAAGTATAAAGATTAACGCAGCAGGAAAGCAGGTGGCCGCACAATCCGCCAGTCATAGGTATTGCACACTACATCCGCTCCCTCCCTAGGTATGATAGAGCCCACTGGGACGAGATGGAGCAACTCCTCCAATACCTCCCAAAAGAGCACAAAAAAGGAGTCTATCAAATAGACTCTGAGGGTAAGTTAATTTCTAACACAACTATACGTTGTGCTCTCGATGCTGCTGGTACGGGAGGAAGAGGAATAAACTCTACCTTATTCCTACGCAGACATGCCTGGCTTCGGTTATGAGGGTTTGAACCCGAGGAACAGCAACATTTTCTGGCCCTCCCATTCGCTGGGGAGCATCTACTCGGCCCTCAGGAAGATGCCTTACTAGAAAAAAAAAATATAATGAGACAGCCAAAGCCATGGAAATGCTGCAGACACCATCTCACCGTGGCTCCTTTTGCTGCTCATCTTATTGTTGAGGGTCTAAGACCACCTCTCCTGAAACATCCATCTCATACCAACAGCCACCTCGCCTAGAAGATACTACCAATGCTCATATAGGGGTGACCACTCCAGGCACCAGGTCGGATGTACCAAACTTTCGACCACAACCACCTAATCACTAATTCCCCACCAATCACACAACACCTGTCGGGATCGACTACAAAGGTTCGCTCCCACCTGGTGGAGCATCACCTCCGACCTGGGTGTTGGATTTTATCCAACATGGTTATTGTCTGGTGCTCACTTCCACACTTCCCAACATTCCACCTCGCAAACACAGACTTTACTCACAAAATCAACAGTTGCTGGAGGAAGCGGTACAATCACTTCTCTGAAAAGGAGCTATAGAACCCGTTTCACTCCACCAACCGGGCGCTGGGATCTATTCACTAATCTTCCTTATTCCCAAAAAGGGGCGGGTCCCTAGACCAATTTTGGATCTCAGACCCCTAAACGAGTACATTCTCTCAGGGCACTTTCACATGGTCACTCTTAACCCCTTCGATGCTTGTGACAAGGTCAACTCGTCATGGGTGTTACCTGCGCTGTGCGTTTGACGAGTTGACCTTGTCACATAACAAGGGATTTTAAAAATTGCAGCGCAGCACGGGAAATAGCCGTAGCAATGATGCGGTTAATGATATCATTCCGTTGTTACGACAAGGAGACTTCATGGGCACACTCGACCTCAAGGATGCCGATTTTCATATTCCTATTCACCCAGCAGAACCCCCGGTATCTAATGTTTCTAATAATTGGTCAGCATTTCCTGTTCCAAGTGCTCCTCTTCGGGGTCACTACCTTGCCTAGAGGCTGCACCAAATGTCTTGCGGTAGTGGCTGCTCATCTGCGCAGACAAAGCATACATGTCTTTCCATATCTGGACATTGAGCTCATTAAAAGCACAACTCGTTAAGTCTTACCGACACACTCAGGTCACCATAACCTACTGCACAAACTAGGTTTTACAATCAATGCCTTAAAATCCCACCTCCAACCCCTTCAGATCCAACCTTGCCTAGGAGTAATTCTCAACTCACAACTCGGAATAGCTTATCTAAAAAATGCCAGGTTACAGTCTTTTCAGGTACACCTTCCCCAATTCCAACCTGGTCCACCAGTAACCATGAGAACAGCCTTGTGTCTCCTCAGCATGATGTCTTTATGCACAGCCATAATACCTCGAACCAGATGACACAAGCATCCATTGCAGGAGTGCTTAGCTCACCAATGGTGTCAAGTGGAGGGCCAATGGGACCATCTACTGTTGGTAGGCTGTCAAGCTTGCCACTTTCTTCAGTGGTGGAACACTAACGACCTGTTAAAAGGACGTCCTTTCCTAGACCCAGTTCCACAAAAGACGATAACAGATGCCTCCCTTAGGGGATGGAGGGCGCATTCGCAACATCTAACTGTCCAGGGACTCTGGACAGCCAGTCAGCAACACCTCCTCATAAATCACCTGGAGTTACTAACTGTTCACATATTGCTGAAAGCCTTCCTTCCTCACCTCATTGGCAAGGTAGTCTTCATGAAAATGGACATGACAGACCTGCATTATCTCCAAAAGCAACGGGCACCATGGCCCCTCCGCTTTCTCATTTAGCCCAGGCCATTTGGAGCTGGACTCTGCGACACTACATTAATCTGTTAGTGAAGAACCTACTGGGAGTGGGCAACAACTCTGCAGATCTCTACAGCAGGAAGTGCCCACAAGTTTGAATTCTACACGCAAGTTCTCCACCAATACTTTCAGCATTATGGACAATCACAAATAGACCTCTTTGCCACAGCAGAAAACAAGGCAAATGGCCAAACTTTGCCTCAAGGTTTCCACACCCACAGTTTAAGGCCAACGCACTATGGATGAGTTGGTCAGAGAGATTTGCTTACACTTTTCCACTTCTCCCACTGCCTCCGTTTCTGGTTCGCAAACTTTGGAAGACAGCTCTCACCCTCATCCTGGTGGCTTCTACATGGGCCCGATAACCACGGTGCACCACACTTTTAAAACTGTCAGTAGTTCCCCACAAAGCACTGCTGAAAAGGCAAGTCATTCTCACACAGAACCGTGGAGAAATCAGAACCTGGTATTAGCAATAATGATGGGACCCCCTCAAGACTATTACAAGCCAGGGAAGGAGGGGAATGAAATGATCAAACAAAAGAAGACAGCTTTCCCTTATCTACCATATAATTAGAAAATGCAACTAATCAGATATAGGTGACAAAGACTAGACCATGACTTGCAATATTACAACAAAATATATATATTTTTTAATTTCATGTTTATAAATATATGCTCCATAAATTTGCTTCAAATAACATTGTTTTATAAATTCATCAAATGTGATAAGATTTACAAATTTTATAAAGACAAAATATTTTTATAAATACAGAGAAAAAGAACACAAGAAAATATCACAAAGTGTAAATGAATCAGACATTTATAACAAATCAAATGACTGAAAACTAATACATATATGAAACAGCCCCTGGAAAAAAGACAGAAGTCCAGGGGCTGTTTCATATATGTATTAGTTTTCAGTCGTTTGATTTGTTATAAATGTCTGATTCATTTACACTTTATGATATTTTCTTGTGTTCTTTTTCTCTGTATTTATAAAAATATTTTGTCTTTATAAAATTTGTAAATCTTATCGCATTTGATGAATTTATAAAACAATGTTATTTGAAGCAAATTTATGGAGCATATATTTATAAACATGAAATTAAAAAATATATATATTTTGTTGTAATATTGCAAGTCATGGTCTAGTCTTTGTCACCTATATCTGAGTAGTTGCATTTTCTAATTATATGGTAGATAAGGGAAAGCTGTTCTCTTTTGTGAAATCAGAACCTGGACCACAGATCCATCAATCTTGTGATCGGGCTCATGAGGTCCTAGAATTTAGTTAACTTAATCTCTCACAACAATGTGTGGACATTCTGAAAGAGGCACTCAGGGCTACTACTTGGACCTGTACGCTGCTAAATGGAAAATATTTGTTGACTATTGTCCTGCCAAACATATTGATCCATTATCAGCCAAGGTGGAAGACCTTGTCTGCTACTTATTTCATTTGCACACCTCTGGTTTAATGTTTACATCCATAAGGCTACATCTAGCCGCAGTACTTGCATACCTACAGAATAGGCAACACACTTCCCTATTCAAATTCCAGTCATCAAGGCCTTCCTGGAAGGTCCTCAAGAGTCATTCCTTTTAGGATGACGCCAGCTCCCACATGGAATCTCAGTGTTGTATTAACAAGATTAATGGGCCCTCAATTTGAGTCCCTCTGCTCCTGCCCCCTCCAGTTCTTATCATGGAAAGTAGCATTTCTGGTCGCTATCACTTCACTTAGACGAATCAGTGAGCTTCAGGCACTAACTTTAGAAGAACCTGTTTTCTAAATACATATGGACAGAGTTGTACTTTGCACCAACCCCAAATTTCTTCCGAAGGTGGTCTCACAATTCCACCTTAATCAATCTATCACAACTCCTGTTTTTTTACCCCCAACCTGACTTAGTTGCAGAAAGTGCTTTGCACATGTTGGACTTAAACGAGCTCTCAAGTACTACCTTGACAAGACTAAGTAATTTAGGAAAACACCACAACTATTTGCTGCTTTCTCAAAACATCACAAAGGAAAGGCCATTCCTCAAGCAGGCATTGCATGGTGGATTGTGAAATGCACCCAAACGTGCTATGCTAAAGCTAGAAGAACTTTACCCATTCCTCCTAGATCTCACACCACTCATAAAATGGAGCTTTAATTGCCTTCCTAGGAAATATATCTATAGCTGACATGGTGTATACCACATACATTTACAAAACATTGCTGTGTAGATTTACTGTCCCGTCAACAAGCCAATGTCGGCCAAGCTGTTCTAAGTACACTATTTCATACATATATAACTCCCACAGGCTAGCCATCACTCAGGGAGGAGGACTGCTCTACAGTCTACGCTAAGAATGATTTGATTGATTTGATTTAAATTTTGTAAAGCACGGCGAATGCCCGTGGGCATCTTGGCTCTGCCTTATATCTGAAGGAGAGAAAGCTGTCCCAGAGTCAGCCTAATATATGACTTACAGTGGGGAGGTGAACATCCAGGTTTTAAACACTTTTCTAAAGGCACGGATATTAGGCTGGTGTCTCAGGTGCCATCGTATCTGATTCCAAAGCCAAGAAGTGATGCAAGAAAACGTTCTGCCACCCTAGGAGGCTCTGTGAATTAATGGCACTGACACTTTTCTGGCAGTGGTTGATTGCAGTGGGTTGTTCGGGATGTACCAGGAGATTGAATTTTTTAGGAAAGCAGGCCCTGAATGGTTAAGCGTTTTATGTGCTATACAGATTGCTTTGAAAGCTATCTTTTTTTTTTGTAGGGAGTAAGTGCACCAAGCGATGGGGGCGTGGCCAGAGTTGCTACTAAAGCGTAATCCAGTTTGGAACCAGGTGGGGAATTAAAACGAGTAACAGGGGTCCATCAACTCCTGATGAAAAGCAGCTTGACTCGCAAGACTTTTGATGCCGCTCGGTGCAAACCATCTCAAGTTCACCTTAATATTTAGCTATCAAAATAACGAGGCAGGCGTTGGGAATTGGAAGGCGAAGAACAAGTTTATTGCTCTAGAGGAGAGTACATCACATCGGACACCGGGGCTATCGTCAGGAGGTGCTCTGCCTGCATCTCTGTGGCATGGCCTTTTATACACATTTTCGTCCGTTTATTGCATGGTCAAACATTCCTGACATCAGTTTATTGCATAGTTAAAACATCTTTAGAATCCTCGCCTTAAGCTAGTTCCCACACAAACCTAGCAGCAATCGTCCCCCACCCAGATGTAACAGATGATCGCTATCTCGCAGCTGGACATTCCAACAGGATCTAAACACACGTGGGATCGGTCAGATCTAAGGGTTTTGGGTTATTGATTAAGTTAGACCCCTTTGTTGGTGAAACAAGCCTTCTGTGTGTAGGCAATAAACAATGTCCACAGGGGTCGGTTAGTGCCTGGGACCGGACTGAGTGGCCAGGTGCAGGGAAGGAGGTTATAAAAGGGGGCTTGCCTGTGCATGGAGGATGAAAGGACAAGTGGGTTTGGCGCGGGAAGTGACTCTGGGGCATTGTCATGCTGACAAGGTTTTACGACCCTAGTACGTGTGTTCAGGCTTAGTCAGAGCGCGGGGAATGATGGTGGGGTCAGGGTGACACACAGGTGACCAGCAGTGTATGAAACATCTGTGATGTCTAAAATGGTTGCCGTTTACCCGCACGAAGAGGCTCTTGTTAGGCAAGATGGCGCAGGCAATGTTCATGCTAGTTATTTTATTTCTAACACTCCACAAACCTCTGCAGGCTCTCCTGCGGGAGGTAAGGTACTGGTAAACCAACAATAATTAAAACAATGTGTGAAACAAGAAATCATAAAATAGGACTAAAAGGGGGTTTGCCCCGCTAAAATATGGCGCCTGCCCTACTCGGAGCCAGGCAAGTCCAAAATGTTACTGGTGGTGTGCATGTGTATCTGCACCCACACATGCCTCGAATGGAAAATGTTTCTTACCCATTGAGCATCTGTTCGTGGCATGTAGTGCTGTAGACCACATGCATCCACCCTCCTCCCTGGATGCCTGGACTGTTACAGTTATTATCACAATCTCCTTTTGCATGGCCATATCTATACACTACACGTTTCTTCACGTTTAATACTCCCCCACAATGTGGGAAAACAATCTAACAATGAAGTCGGTGACCATATGCATTACCAGCAAGAAGATGAGTAGCATTACCTCGTGGCTCGAAAGACTTTCTTTGAAGAAAATAACTTGCACACCTCCGAACCTAGCACTAGATGGCAGGATTATGGTAAGCATGCGACTCTATAGCATTACATACCACGTACAGATGCGTACTGGGTAAGTAGCATATTCCTTATTTTGAGTATGCCAAGTGGCACTATGATATGATGTCATCATTTATTTCTGACTTTTCTGCCAAATGCATGATGCTTTGAGGGGCTTGCAGGTTTGCTTTCTAACACAATCCCTATGAACGCATAATCTCATCATGCACAGTGCTGTTGGCTAAAATGCCAGAATTGGTAGACGCCGCTAACCTGGAACCATTTTTCTCCTGTGTTTAAAGTTTTTAAGAGTTATCTAGCCCACCTCAAAAGTACCTTTGGTTTTACATGTGAAACCAAAGGTAAACTCTGCTCACATATTTTGTGAGAGTTTACTCGCATTATGAATTAAAACAAGCAACAGCAAAGCAAATCATTTTGCCCTTTGTGTAGATTAAAGTTGTATATAGAGCTTCACAACACACTACATTTAACAGGGCATCACGATCTTCCTTAACACAATGAACAAATAAAGGACAGGTGGAAATAGCAGAAGGAAAATGACATGATTCTCATTTATACAGAACAGGAACAATAATGGTAGCTAACACAAAAAATAGTCTGTTAAAGGGTTTAAAAGATTGTTGTATGATTCCTGGAAACGGACAAAAACATACAAAAAGTAGAGAACTGCTGGAAGAAAAGCCAAGCCTCTTGTGGAATTAGCATACTTTCATGTACTCACAAACGATGATGAATCCTCACATACCTAGTTTTCTGTGTGAAATGCTTCATCGGTGAGTTAGACATCTAGCGCTGGGAAGCATCCATGAATATAACACTTCACTGATTACACAGTCTTTTAGTTATGGTTTCCCTATTTTGTGTATGGTTATGTCCCTTAAGTCAATTTTCTCCCTCAGTTAAACTTTCAGAACAAATATAATCATAGATGGTTAAGCTAAATATGGTTTTACTGTTGTCTTACTATAGAATGGTTGAGCAACAGACCCTGCTTCTCTTTTCTGTCAACACGTTTCGGCACTCAACAGTTTCCCTTCTGGGGTCAGGTGTCTTCCTCAGGACAATAGGTATATAAAATAATGTGAAACTGCAACAGAAGGAGGGGCAAGAGGAACTCATTTTCCTAGGTCCCTCTCCTTGAAGAGGCCTTGGGATACACTGTTATTCAGGCTGTCGGCATGTGTGGCAGGTTTAACTGGGCAGGACACTGTAATAATAGCCTGTGCCATGAAATAGACCATACCCATTCATTGACTGCTGTTGTTTTTATAGCGGAGGTTCAAACTTTTAAATGAAAGTGTATTTTGGATGTATTCAGTTAAGCACATTAGATAACAATGCTTCACTGAGTGGCTGTTATTTTAATTAACAAACCATTCCCCTTCTACCCTGACAAGTTTATTAAGTCAGTTGTTTGGTTTGTTGTATATAAGCTTATAGAGCAATATGACGGTGTATTAAAACATGTGCAAACGAGATTTGTGCAGTGCACATCCTGAACAGAATTATTTCAAATGTGATGATCACTGAAGGCAAGGCATAGCAAAGAAAATTAATTGCCCAGAGTCGCCCAGTTTGGCCAAGCTAGAAAGCTGAGATTGAAACCAAGGTCTTTGGGTCAGGGCGCCTGTTAGACTTGACTTTTTTTAGCGGGTTCACCCCCAAACGTTTTGCATTTTGGCCTCCTGTTTTTGACCTTGTTTCTGCTGGTTTTAGGACTCTGGGCACTTTACCATGGCTATTCAGTACTGAAGTGCATATGCTCTCCAAGTAAATTGTGTGTGTAAGTATTGGTTTTTCCATGATGGGCTTATTTGATTTACTACTTAGTACCTAGAAATGTGCACATGTGTGCCCAGGGCCTGTAAATCAAATGCTTCTAGTGGGCCTGCAGTACTGATTGTGCCACCTACATCAGTAACCTTTCAAAGGGGTTTTCGGACCTGCTACTGCAGTGTCTGCAAACAGTTTTAATTGCCATATCGACCTGGCAAGTGCGCCCACTTGCTAGGCCCAAACCTTCCCTATGCTTACATGTAAGGCACACCTAAGGTAGGCCAAAGGTACCCTCAGGGGCAGGGTGTAGTGTATGTGAGAGGTTGGACATGTACTGGAATGTGTGACAATTTTCTCCTCACAGTTTACCAGCCGTCAGTGCACGTTTTCACCAGGCACACACACCACCAGCCGTCAGTGCAGCAGGCAGGCTGTTCTCAGAGATTCTTGATAAATATGTGTTTGATGCTTGGGAGGGAGTGGGTTGAGTTTCCTTAAACCATGCTGAGTATGCAGGGGCAGTGCATTAACTCCTGTGTGAGTGAGTCAAGCTGCCTGGGGCTCACTCACTCAACACTTGTAAATTGTGCCTGCACAAGGCTTTTTCTCATTTGTAAAGTTCGGCGCATGTGCACAGCTAGGCAGCCCCCACACCCCCAATGACTGCTTCCTAGAACCAGAATGGAAACAACATTCAGAGCAATGAAAACACGTTCATTTGATGTAAAGAAATGTTTACAGAAACCATGTCCAGCTATTATAGATCTGGCAACTTAAACAAAACAGCAACAAAAAACAAACAAGCATTGGCATAGCCAATAGGTCTAGCTTTTTGGACCCTATAAGTATTTAGTTATGCAGAAGAATATCCTTGGTGCAACAACACCAACTTTGCATGGCTAAACATTTAAACGGTCCCAAATGCAAGACCTATCGGCTATGCCAATGCTTGTTAACTATGAAATTAAAGCATGGTTTGAAAGAGGATTCGCTCGTAGGCCATCCCGCCTCACATTGAAGGTTAATGAGTCTTTCAGTTCCGGTAAGCAAACAAGGAGCACAGTTGGCTCTGCTTCTTTGAGATCAGCTGCAGGTTAGTCCGTTTAGCCTATTGGGCCATTTTCGAGTGTTTGGTTTGACCCCATTTTGAACCGTTTGGTTGAGCCTATCAACAGGGCCAGGGGTTAGTGTGTAACCTCTAAGGAATTTCGACCTCGTGTGTCCCTGGCCTCAACCGACAACCTTTAAACCGGTATTTCTATCTTTGTCTAGGAAAAAACAATCTTCTGCAACGAGGAACTGACCAGATATTTTAGTAGGTGGAACCATTGCTGTTGCATGCTTTAATCTGCAGGTCATAGGTTTAAACCCTGGCAAAGCTAACACTGCCTTATATCCTTCTAAGGTCGGAAAATTGAACTGAATTAAATTAGCTTTTACAAGTAGCAGAAGTGGAAAATGAAGCTGTGTGTGCATCTATGTATGCGTGTGTGTGTGTGTGTGTGTGTGTGTGTATATATATATATATATATATATATATATATATATATATATAATTATCCACCAAATTGTCCTAATTTCGAAATGCGCTCTTTGCACAGCTGGTGCGCGTGTCGAGGCAGGACAAGCCTCGTGATCATTTCCTTCACCAAGACGCCAAAAATAACACTCGCACTCTCACAGACCTCAGATTAACGATTTATTTCGTTTGTAGCAGTGCCATTATCCCCCTTCACCTAAGCATTATGTGAATCACAGAAAGTGACAGAGGACTAACCCCACTCAGGTCACTAAACGCACCATCTTGGAATTGTTTAAATGCACCATGTCAGTCTATAAAAGGAGTGAATAAAGCCCACCAATGGGCTGATATACATAGACAGGGGGTATTTGTGACATCAAAATTGTTTAAGACATAGACAATGCATAAAGCCGTGGATCGGCAAATGTACTCTATCAATTCATTTCATCATAATAATACTTATATATATATATATATATACAATGATACATATCCTATTTCATACCGAGTTATCATAAAATGCCTCAAATTTCATCCATCAAAAATTCATATGCATCAGGCAGTTCAAAATCATGTCTATAGTCAATTTGCAGTTTATTGCTTGCACTGCCCCTGTGGCCTTCGCTACATCGGCAGTACAATCAAGGAGCTGAAATTGAGAATATTAGAAAACCTCAGGGCCATAGACAAAGCAGACCCGACTTATGGTGCATTTAAACAATTCCAAGATGGCGCGTTTAGTGACCTGAGTGGGGTTAGTCCTCTGTCACTTTCCGTGATTCACATAATGCTTTATTAACATGCCGGTTGTTGTACATGTGTAATTCACACTGACGAAGGCAGCACGCCGAAATGCGTCTGTGTAAGCCCCCAGCATAATAACAACTTGTGTGGTTGAGAAGAACTCCTCGAGTGCTGTTTTGTTTCTTCGGCAAAATGAAGGAAAGTTGGAGCGTCATGTAACGCGGTATCCCGCGAGCCGCCAGCAGCACCCGTCCGTGAGTGAGCAGCTTTTCTTCGTGGAAGAGGAGCGTTTTTATTATATATTACCTACTGGCGGTCGCCAGTAGGTATATATAGTTAGGATTTTTTCTCTATGGGATTTTTGAAAATTCTATGTCTAATAACTTTGGCGTTTGTGGACGGAATTGGCTGAAATTTTCAGGAAAATGGAACATTTTGTTTCTGAGCAGCCCCTGACAATTTGGGGGGGTTTCATCAAGGGGGGGCCGAGAAAAAAGGGGGGTCCCAAAACACATTTTTCCCATGTTAATTTCCATAGGGCGGTTGGCCTCACTTTTAGCTCGAACGGCTGAATGGATTTGCACGAAACTTGGCAAAATTGTAGGGACTGTTAGCCTGATGTGCCTTTGCTAGGTCTCAATATATGTGCTCCAGTGGATTTTGAGTAATTTAGGTTCAAAAAAATATATATATCTGGGCGGAGCCTAACCACACATCTGATCTGATTGGCTGTCAGCACTTCATCCAAGAAGTGTTGGCAGCCATCTTGGGACCAATATACATGATAGCACCTCATTAAAAAGCATTGTAGTTAATAGAGGGTTTTAGGACTTTAGTTACATTATAAATCATTTGTTGATGGTACCATACTCGTTTTAGGAATTGTGGTGGGTTCTAAGGTGATTTTACCATGTGAAAAAACCTTCTGCTGTGATATCATGAATATTGTTTGAAAGAAAACTAATATCTCATGATTTTCCCACAGTGGTTTGGAAGGGGATCTATAAGCTAAACTGAAAGCATATTTTCTGTAAATTCACATTATCTTTCTCAGTCATGTGAAAATGAAGTCTGACATTCTCAGTAAAACATGTACATCCAACAAGGACAGAGACTGTCAGTTGATTCCTTTGTGTTCTACTGCAGCCTCCTAGAGTGTTCTAAAGAACAACTAGAGCGCTAACAGTCCTACTTATTACAAAGGTATGGCACACCTGAAGCCATCTTGATTGGAATAAAGTGGTAACTCTTAAAACATTTAATTTAAAAAGAAACAACATGAAGGGGTATATTTTGCCATAGAAAGTATGATTAGTGCTGCAGAATGAAAAATTAGGGCACATTTTGAGTGACTTCTCAAATCCTTTTCTATTTCATTAAAACATTCTGACATGCAGTCTCCCAAAATGGCCACCAGAGACAAAAGAGCCCAAATGTAGCCCAAATATCACCCAGATGTAGCCCAAGTATAGCCCAATGACAGAATGTCCCAGAGTGTTCTAAAGAACAACTAGAGCGCTAACAGTCCTACTTATTACAAAGGTATGGCACACCTGAAGCCATCTTGATTGGAATAAAGTGGTAACTCTTAAAACATTTAATTTAAAAAGAAACAACATGAGGGGGTATATTTTGCCATAGAAAGTATGATTAGTGCTGCAGAATGAAAAATTAGGGCACATTTTGAGTGACTTCTCAAATCCTTTTCTATTTCATTAAAACATTCTGACATGCAGTCTCCCAAAATGGCCACCAGAGACAAAAGAGCCCAAATGTAGCCCAAATATCACCCAGATGTAGCCCAAGTATAGCCCAATGACAGAATGTCCCAGAGTGTTCTAAAGAACAACTAGAGCGCTAACAGTCCTACTTATTACAAAGGTATAGCACACCTGGAGCCATCGTGATGGGAATAAAGTGGTAACTCTTAAGACATTTAATTTAAAAAGGAACAAAATGAGGGGGTATATTATGCAATAGAAGGTATTATTAGTGCTGCAGAAAGAAAAATTAGAGCACCTTTTGAGTGACTTTTCAAATCCTCTTCTAATTCATTAAAAAATTCTGACATGCAGTCTCCCAAAATGGCCACCAGAGACAAAAGAGCCCAAATGTAGCCCAAATATCACCCAGATGTAGCCCAAGTATAGCCCAATGACAGAATGTCCCAGAGTGTTCTAAAGAACAACTAGAGCGCTAACAGTCCTACTTATTACAAAGGTATGGCACACCTGAAGCCATCTTGATTGGAATAAAGTGGTAACTCTTAAAACATTTAATTTAAAAAGGAACAAAATGAGGGGGTATATTTTGCCATATGAATTATGATTAGTGCTGCAGAAAGAAAAATTAGGGCACATTTTGAGTGACTTCTCAAACCCTCTTCAATTTCATTAAAAAATTCTGACATAGTCTCGCAAGATGGCCACCAGAGACAAAAGAACCTAAATGTAGCCCAAATATCACCCAGATGTACCCCAAGTATAGCCCAATGACAGAATGTCCCAGAGTGTTCTAAAGAACAACTAGATCGCTAACAGTCTTACTTATGACAAAAGTATGGCACACCAGAAGCCATCTTGATTGGAATGAAGTGGTAAGTCTGAGGGGGTTAATTTTGCCATAGAAAGTATGATTAGTGCTTTAGAAAGAAAAATTAGGGATCATTTTGAGTGACTTCTCAAATTCTCTTCTATTTCATTAAAAAAATTCTGACATGCAGACTGAAACATGCACTTTGAATACCAGCAGCAGACGTCCCTGGTGAGCAGTAGCTTTACTACAGTGATCTAATGTGCAACCAGAGTGCTAACATTCAGAATTTATGGCAAATGTGTGACACATCTGAATGCCTTCTTGATGGAACCAAAGTAAACAAGCATTGAAAATGCAATAGATCTCGCCCTCATTTAAGTTAATGCCATTCTGTTTGTAATGAGGTGGCTTTTGAGCTTTGCTTTTATTAGTGTTTTTTCAACTTTCATGTAAATAACGCACCGTTTTCACCAAATCGACTTTGCCCAAGCACACCCTTCCCTTCGGCCAACAAATCCCAAAAATTTGGCACACCTGCCGATCCACTCTCCCTACAGCTCACCCAAGCGCCGTCCCTCTAGCGCAACTGGAACATCCCAAATTCACCTTCTCCATGCGCACCAAAAACTCCCATTGAATAACATGACAATTCGCTACTCCGCACAAAAATTGCTCTTTAAAGCACTTCCACTGCTCCGATCCGCTTCAAACTTGGCTGGACACTAGTTCCAGCGATTCCCTAACATCTCACCAAAAATCAGCTCAATCCATCCACTGGAACGGGGACGAATTTCAACCCGAATACGCGCCCCCCGCAAACACAAAAAAAAGCCATAAAACGGCCAAATCTCGACCAAAAACCGCCAAAATCCCTCAAAACCTTGCCAACACCAATACGCACGAAACTGAACCGGCCCCTCAGCCCTAGGCTCCGGGAACCCTACTTAATTGACCCAAAAGCCCTAAAAAAGCAACATAATACACATGAAAACGCCCTAACAACCCTAAAATGCATATAAGTATATGTATGCATGCATTTATGTTTGTATTTATATGTAGATATACAGATGATATATGTTTATATATGTATGTATATATATATATTCACTGAAAAAACCATAGGCTATAGACCATATATAGTTAGGAATTAGCATTTACAAAACCTTAAAAATTCACTGAAAAAACCGTAGGTTATAGACCATATATAGTTAGGAATTAGCATTTACAAAACCTTGAAAATTCACTGAAAAAACCATAGGTTATAGACCATATATAGTTAGGAATTCGCATTTACAAAACCTTATTTTACTCACACAAAACCATTGAAATTCCATATATAGTTAGTTGCACTAACTATATATCGCGCACCCGCAATCCACTGCTGATGATGTCACATATTACATCATTCATGACATGGTCAGTGACATCACTGATGACATCACTGATGACATCTCAAATGACATCACTGATGACATCACTGATGACAACATCCAGTGACTGTATGTTTCTGTAAAGTTAAAATATGTCTTACATATTGAAGAATGAGTGGATGTATAAGTGTCTGGATGAAGGATTTAGTAGGTGCATGACTGACTGTATGAGTGAGTGATTAAATGTGTCTCACTGAGTGCATGGGTTAGTGACTAAACTGTCTTAATTTGTGCATCATTATGTCTGTTGTTCTGTAAACTGTTGCATGTGTTGATAAGTAGCTATATGAGTAACTATATGGGTTATTGATTGGTTGCCCAAGTATTTGTATGGGATACTGAGTGTGTGTGGGGGTGGCTGGGAGGTGTATGACTCTGTGCATAGATGTGTGAGCAGTTGATTCACTAGATGTATGGTTTCAAAAGTGCATGTGGAAACAGCTGTATGGGCGGTTGACTGTGTGCATGAGTGTATTGGTGAGTGAATGGATATCTCAGTGCTACATGTCAAAGTAAGTACATATGTAAAACACAGTACATGTGAGAGTTGACATATATAAATAACTGTGCATAAGAGCCAGTGAATGTGTGAGTGGCTGTATGGATCATTGTGAACTTGTATCAGGGATTGTATAAGAGAGTTAATATGTGTTAGTATATGTTTGAATAAGTAAAGTTTGTATAACTGTATAGTTGAGGAAATGGAGGTGTGATTGATTCTTTGATTGACTGACTAGGTGTGTGAGTAACTCCATGGATGAGTGACAGTCTGTGAGTGTCTGTTTACACTGATTGTATCTAAGGTTATATTAGAGTCTGAAGAGGTTCATCGTATTATCACATGAATGATATCATCAGTGATGTGATCAGTAATGTCAAATGAGATGTCATCAGTGATGTCATCAGTGATGTCATTTGAGATGTCATCAGTGATGTCATTTGAGATGTCATCAGTGATGTCATCAGTGATGTCACTGACCATGTCATGAATGATGTAATATGTGACATCATCAGCAGTGGATTGCGGGTGCGCGATATATAGTTAGTGCAACTAACTATATATGGAATTTCAATGGTTTTGTGTGAGTAAAATAAGGTTTTGTAAATGCGAATTCCTAACTATATATGGTCTATAACCTATGGTTTTTTCAGTGAATATATATATATATATATCTATGATTGCTCAACATTCCCAAAATGATCCCAGCCGGGTTTGGAAAAAATACAGCACTCTCGGGGTTCCTATTTCTCAGCAACCAGGATTTATTTTTCCAAACAGACGCGTTTCGGGAGAAACTCCCTTCGTCAGTGTTTACATGAAAACGCGCGAAGCGGCAACATTATATCACATCATCGTGGGTGACAGACATAACCTCATAAGTGCTGCGCCTAGTCCAACGGCACCACTAACTCGGGAGTGCTGCCGTCGTCCGTTGGACTTTCGAACCTCACCTGCGCAATGGAACGTTCAGCACTGGAGCTGGGCGTTCCATGGTGCTAAGGTGTTAAACATAGGACTACCGTAAGTATTTTAACCAGCGCCATCTTGTAGTATGTTATTGTGTCACATATACCAGTGTGAATGTTGAAAATACATCAGCCTTCATAACCATAAAGTGGTCAGGCTACCATTTGCTGTGTTGAAAAATATTCACATGTGTGTGGTGAACATGGACAGGGTGCATCTGGTGCTCCATAATTTTATATATAGGATTATACCTTCAATTTAAGCACCAAAAATTGTGCGTTTCAACGTTAAGACCAAACGGTCATCTCGTTGTAATCTTACCGTGGATCGGCGATTGCAGCCAATGAGGCTGCTAGTTTCCAGAATATACATCATATCCATGAACCTCCACATAATCACACTGTCAAGGCTAACTCAAAGCACCCATCCAGACAATTTCAAATCCTCTTATCCAATACATTGGTTCTCTATTCTATTCCAGATTCGGGTAAACAAAATTCAGTTAAGCGAAAAACAAAAACACAAACACACAAGGGTCATACAAGTGCAGTTACAAGGAAACAGACAAGTTTCAGCCCAGGTGAGATGATAATTCTTCCCCCATATTCAGCCCTCCCGGGGCCTTGGTCTCTAAGTCTATAATATATTGGGATTCTAATCTCCTAAACATCTGTAACTTGTTGCCCCCTCGTGGATTTTCGGATATGCAGTCCACACAGAAAAACCTCAACAGATCCCTGTTGCTGTTGTGCTTTATGGCAAAATGCCGAGCGACCGGATAAGAGCAATCTCTGTTTGCGATCGCTCGCATATGCTCAAGCACTCTTAGTTTCACCGGGTTGATTGTGCTGCCAATATATCTCATTAGGCAACGACGCATCAAACAGTAAATCGCATAATCTGTGTGGCATGACATAAATTTATTTATCATCTTTCCACCCTTGCAGCCTCTCACCTCGAATGATAATGTTTGTTTGATGGATGCGCAGGCCTTACATTTCCCACAGGGGAAGAAGCCCTTTGCATCATTCAATGTTCCCTGACTCTTGCGTGTGGGATTTAAATGGCTCTGAACCATGTAATCACGCAAGCTTCTAGCCTTTCTGAAGGTAATTAATGGAACAATTGGCATATCTGGGCCAACAATGTGGTCGGTCTTTAGAATGTGCTAGTGTTTTTTTATTATAGATCTCAATCTCGATGAGTTGGATGAATAGGGGGTAATCATGCGAAATTGACCATTAGTGTTTTGGCGTGGCTTTTTCTCAAAGAGAAAATGTCAATGAAGTTTTCTCACTCTATTGAGGGCATTATTCAAGAGGTTACGTTTGTATCCTCTCTCGGAGAATCTGTCCATACTTTCCCTAGCTGCCTGTTCAAAATCTTTGTCCAAGGTACAATTGCGTCTTAACCTGAGTAGTTCTCCGTAAGGAATACTGTGGATAAGTTTCTTGGGGTGACTGCTGGTGGCGTGTAGCACGCTATTTCCCGCTGTTGGCTTGCTGTACAGTGAGGTACATATCTTACCGTCTCTCACAGTAACTTGAAGGTCTAAATGGTTGACCTGCTCTTGACTAATGTCCCCCGTGAATCTCAGATTACAATCATTGTTGTTCAACAATTGGATGTACTCTTTTGCCTCTTCTATCGACCCATCCCAAATTAGGAATAGGTCGTCAATATATCTACACCAGGCGACCACCCTGTTATTAGATGTTTCATGTTCCGGGGCCCAGTCTACCTGCTCCTCCCACCAGCCGACGAACAAGTTCACATAGCTGGGGGCGAAGCATGAGCCCATCGCTGTACCAGACAATTGTTTATATATTTGATCCTGAAATAGAAAGTTGATATAATATAAACAAAATTGGATCAACTCCAGCAACATTTTGTTGTGCATAGCAAATTGTAATGGTTTCTTATCCAAAAAATATTTCACAGCATGCAGGCCCTTCTCGTGTTCAATACACCTATAAAGACTCGTGATGTCTAATGTCAAGAGTACATAGGTGGATTGCCATTGTAGGTTCTCGATTTTCTCAATGAAGTCAGATGTATCATTTATGTATGACTTCAGAGAGAGCACAAATTCGAACAGGTCCCCACGGAGGGCAGAGTGACTTCCAGTGTGTTCCTATGCTTCAGGGCATTTGCCTAAACACATTTCTACACGGAGTCCTGGCCGTGGGGAGCTGCACCATCATCACCTGGGAGAGAACCTGCAACCAGATGGTGAGGCTGCCGTTCTGAACTTTTCATTTTCGGATCAGCAAGCCCCTCTATATGCTAAATTAGCCTGCCTGTGTGTGACATCACCTACTCAAGGAAATAATGAAAAACGAAATTACAGACTATGCATTTAAACTTACGAAAGGAATACTGCGTCCCAACATGCACTGTAATTAACATTTCTTCAAGCACACGCCCATAACAGGATGAAATGCAAATGAATAAAAACCGGAAATGCAGGCATGAAAGTTTCTGATGCTTTGTGTGTTCAGCCCATGAGGAAGGGGTCAAGGAACCCTGAAACGCGTTGGCACTTTAATGATTAATGGAACATTAAGGCAGGCTGCATCTTTAAAAGCCGGAGGGCAGAGTGACTTCGAGTGTGTTCCTTTGCTTCAGGGCATTTGCTTAAATATATATATATATATATATATATATGCCACAAACGTTGCCCCGGTGAATGAGCCACAGACTCTGCAGGGCGGGTCAGTGCAAACGTTAAAAGCGATGGGGGAGTGTTCATCATGGTATTGCCTCTGAAGAAGTGAATAAACGAAACGCGTTAAGCAAAAAAGGTGATTTGCATTTATTTCTGCTTGCAGGCGGATGCTGCCCGTACCAGTGATTCAAGGAACAGGTTGAGCCTTCCGCAGCTTCTCGGGTGCTTTCCAAACTGCGTGTGTCAACCAGGAGCTTGAGATATATATATATATATATATATATATATATATATATATATATATATATATATGTTCACAAAACCAAACTTGTCTTTCAAGTAGGGAACACTGACACCTTGCTGCTGGTTCAAAAGGTGCTTTTATTTTAATGTTGAAAGCTGTACAGGTCCAAATAAACCCAACGCGTTTCTCTCTTGGAGGAGAAACGCGTTGGGTTTATTTGGACCTGTACAGCTTTCAACATTAAAATAAAAGCACCTTTTGAACCAGCAGCAAGGTGTCAGTGTTCCCTACTTGAAAGACAAGTTTGGTTTTGTGAACATTTTCTACGAGGGAGTCCTGGAACCGTTGCACTGACCCGCCCTGCAGAGTCTGTGGCTCATTCACCGGGGCAACGTTTGTGGCATTAATTATCCATGAGCCCAGCTCACCAAGCATCCTGCTAGATTAAACACGGAGATTTGCCAAAAGAAAATCGAAAAGGAATGCTGGTAAGGGAGCAAGATGTCGTTTTTTCACTTGCTGGCTGTGGTAATGAGGGTGCTGCATATGAAAGTATTTAAAAAGACAGTTTCAAAACGAATTTGCAGTCACAGACAGTCCCTATTGTGAGACATTTGGCAGCATGTTGGTAAAGTGAACAATAAAGTTTTCACATGCTGCAGAGAAAATAAAGGACACACCTGCCTGTAATTGCACTCTGCAAGAAAACCAAGCTGCAGTGTAAAACCACGAGGCAAGGAGGAAGCAGAGCTTTTACCCGTGATCAAGCCTCTCTTGGAGGAGAAACGCGTTGGGTTTATTTGGACCTGTACAGCTTTCAACATTAAAATAAAAGCACCTTTTGAACCAGCAGCAAGGTGTCAGTGTTCCCCACTTGAAAGACAAGTTTGGTTTGGTGAACATTTTCTACGAGGGAGCCCTGGAACCGTTGCACTGACCCGCCCTGCAGAGTCTGTGGCTCATTCACCGGGGCAACGTTTGTGGCATTAATTATCCATGAGCCCAGCTCACCAAGCATCCTGCAAGATTAAACACGGAGATTTGCCAAAAGAAAATCGAAAAGAAATGCTGGTAAGGGAGCAAGATGTCGTTTTTTCACTTGCCGGCTGTGGTAATGAGGGTGCTGCATATGAAAGTATTTAAAAAGACAGTTTCAAAACGAATTTGCAGTCACAGACAGTCCCTATTGTGAGACATTTGGCAGCATGTTGGTAAAGTGAACAATAAAGTTTTCACATGCTGCAGAGAAAATAAAGGACACACCTGCCTGTAATTGCACTCTGCAAGAAAACCAAGCTGCAGTGTAAAAACACGAGGCAAGGAGGAAGCAGAGCTTTTACCCGTGATCAAGCCTCTCTTGGAGGAGAAACGCGTTGGGTTTATTTGGACCTGTACAGCTTTCAACATTAAAATAAAAGCACCTTTTGAACCAGCAGCAAGGTGTCAGTGTTCCCTACTTGAAAGACAAGTTTGGTTTTGTGAACATATATATATATATATATATATATATATATATCTCAAGCTCCTGGTTGACACACGCAGTTTGGAAAGCACCCGAGAAGCTGCGTAAGGCTCAACCTGTTCCTTGAATCACTGGTACGGGCAGCATCCGCCTGCAAGCAGAAATAAATGCAAATCACCTTTTTTGCTTAACGCGTTTCGTTTATTCACTTCTTCAGAGGCAATACCATGATGAACACTCCCCCATCGCTTTTAACGTTTATTTAACATCTGCCACGCCCAGATGGGTTGTCCGAATGGAACTGTGGTGATTTCTGGGAAATGGAGTGTCTTAAATTAATCCTCAGATGGAAGCACATTTACTCGTGAATTTCACAAGTGAGAGTAGAACGCCGGTTGACTCGCCGTGATCAGAACTCTGACTGCGGTAGTATGGGGTGAGTTTGGGAGAATATCCTTAGGTGTTTCCTTATGAATCTCTTGTTCTCCTTGGTAAAATGGAGAACGATATGCGGTTGCAGCCGTGTGTATCTTATATACTTTTACAGATCACGTACTCGTGAACTTTACAAGTGAGAGCAACTTTTCTTCGAGAGTAATACGAAGCATAATGGGGTGAGATTTTTGTATATACTTACTTCACGCTTAGACTGTATAATAAGCGCCTTATTTTGTTATGAGGTCTTTGTCATTACATCGTTTTTCTCATACAAGAATGTGGCAATTCTTGGTTACAGATTAATGTAAGACTCCCGATTGCCATCAAATGACTTTAATTAGAAGGATACAAACTGAAGCGTTTGGACGCATTGGCAGGGTAATGTGTACCATTTGGAATAGTTTTCCCAAATTGCTTTTAAATAAGAAAGGACGTCAATAGTAACATGCTCTATGACACATACATATGAATTTTGTGTTATAGGTATTGAAATTGAATAACGGTACAAGAATACTCTTTTGTTTATTTGAGGAGGAGGAGGAGACGATAAATACTTATGGTAATACATTTTAGATTATTTAGTGGTGACATGATGGTCTGTTGTGACTGGGACTGCCTAGTGTTGCAGTGACCCTTTAGTCGATTAGAGGCTTGGTGTTTGGATCAGATTATGCGTGTGCTAGAGGATTACTAGCTAGTATGTTGGGGCATCTGAGTTTAATTTTATATTTTGAATTGTTTTTGCAGAGAAGGAATTATCTGTTGGTGTGGAATTAAACATTGATGACGGATTTATTGGTCATATGTACTATATATCAGGGGATGATATTGACCAAATGTTAGAATATTATGTTAACCTGATGATCTATTTTGTTACTAGATGTAAGAGTAAAGAAGATGACTTAATCATCGCTCTAGGGTCAATCAGTATTTTAGAAAGAAACACACCTCTTTGGTGGGGTTTTACTGATGACCTTTTCTATTCTTATCTAAGACCTCTTGGTGGTGGTTGCGTTGGAACTGTCTCTTTACCTAATCAACTTTAATGTCTTAATATGGATTATGGTTTATTATGAAGATATGATTTTGTGCTTATATATTGTTAATTTGGGTGCAGCCCTGAAGAAGTCTTAAGTGCTTGATTATAGCACAACGAAACACGTGTTGGCTGCTGCTGCTTTGGAATTGTGTTATGATATATGAATAATACAGACTATGGATACACAGATTATTTGAACTGTACCAATTGAAGAATATTTCTGTTTTGGAAGAAGAATAAATATATGGACTATTACAATCCTATTGTGATATGAGTGCTCGGGGAGGGTGTTTATTTATAATATGAAGTTAATATGCACATAATGTATTTACCAGAAGAAACCATGCCACCTCTCTTTGACAGTGATTGCAATTCCATTTATCACAGCACTGTTCAGTATCCCTGTATGCATCAGCTAAAGGAAGAGAGAGAGAAACAACCTACTTTAAATTTGAAGGTATTCCAGACCCTGCATGATGATGTACAGTCTGTTTGGAAGTTGCAGTAGCCCATCTCCTCAAAGAAATTGTCCGGACTAGCCTTAGGTCGTCCATTTGGATGCAGCTCAAAGAAACTACCAGGGTTTGACCCCAAGATTAGAGAGCATCTTCTCACCTTCTCATCCACTTAGGCCCTTTTTTCCGATTGGGTTGTAAACTCAGATACTCGCACAAATGAGAGTTTGTTCAGGGAGTTTCAAGTGTTATGATAAACAATGCACCCCATCAATTTTATTCTCACAAATTTCTGTCGGTCAAACCTCCTGAAATGTATCAAAGAAAAATGCATGGAAAACTCAAGTACACATGGAAATATGCGTGGGAAGCACCTCCCTCCCCTTTTATTTCCTCCTCATTTTCCCTTGGAAAAGTTAGAATCGGAATGTTTACTGACTGTGGCCAATATCCCCAAGTTTAGTCAAACAATGAATCGTGGCAGAAGGCTTCGATTGTGCCTGGTTAAAGGTTAGCGTAATGATCCATCTGCTACTTCAATAAAGAGGCCAAATATGGCCTTTTCATGGTCAAAAAGCTGTCCCAGAATACAGGTCTTCACGTACAGGTAAATGCAGATGCAATAATATTGGGCTAGTACATGGATATGTTGATAGCAATGTCCAGAAATCAGTATGCTCATCCTCCTAAATTGCATTAAGCATTTTCAGGAAGTTTGTTAGAACAGTAAGGTTCACTGTCACTGTGACGCAAACCTCATCTAGGACTGTACCGATTGACAGCAGGGGTTTTGCAACTTCTGTAGTAGGGGATCACTGTGTATAGTCATAATCTAGTGAATAGTCCCGCCCATGTGCGTGGACCCCGGAGCAATCAAAACTAATCTCTTAAAGTGTCGAAAAAAATGCAGAACTGCACAGAGACTTAAGAGACAATTTAAAGACATATAATGCAGCCTATAAACAGGCTACACTGTCCAGTACTTCAACTAGAAATTCCACCAAAAATCCACAAACAGCAAAGCCTGTCCAGATTTTCCCTTGCCTTCAGCAAAAACCCTCTGGAATGATAGAGAGGAAGACATGGACAGACAAGCCCCATAGGCTGCCATTATGTGGCTCAAAACAGGATACTGTGCCTTTAAGAGAACTTTCCAGAACGTCACAGTATCCCAGAATGCACTGCAGGTCCTTTTACTTTCAGTTCTTTTTTCCGGCTCTTGCCAGCAGGACCCTGGAGCATTGAGCTCTCCCTGTTTAAGGGTTTTTGGTGATTTTTTCACTACTTTTCTCAAGTTAAGTGCTTTATTGTACTTTGGTGCCTTTCTCCTTGGTTCTTGCACTCTGTTTTTTGTCGAATATGCCTGCTTTATTCGATAAATGCCCGGAGTGCTCCAGGAAGAAGGCCAAATCGGATCCCCATGAGGTGTGTATCCTCTGCCTTTCTTCTTCACATATCCCTGAGGAGTGTGTGATATGTCAAGGCTTCTCTGGCAGGACCCTGAAGGACCGGAAGAAGATCAGACTTCAGGGCCTCGAGGAAAGAAGATTGAAGGCACAAGGTGGGTCTGGAGGGGCTTCTTCTGCCCATGCTGAGGCCTCTGGGGGGCTCCCCAGGGGCAGGAAGGCCAGCAAACGTCGCCATTCTCCGCCTGGCTCTATTGCGCCCACTACTGCGTTGAGAGGAATGACTGCGGTCTGCTCCCCATCGTCGGAGACTAAACGACGTCGATGCTCGGCGTCGAGGGATGTTACTAGACCATCTAAGTCCCCGGTGACTGTCTCTTCGTCGTCCTCGTCAGCGTCGAGCTTTCGACGTTGACAGGCCAGGCGTCGGCGCTCGCCGTCGAGGCGACACCGCCGTTCGCCGTCGGCGAAGAGGAGGCGTTCGGTGTCGAGGGAGTCCTCGTCGTCAAGGTCGCCGTCGAGGCACAGGTCGCCGTCAAGGCACAAGTCGCCGTCGAAGCACGGGTCGCCGTCGAGGCACAGATCGCCATTGAGGCATGGAAGATCGCCGTCGAGGCGCAGACGGTCGCCGTTGAGGCGCCGACGATCGTCGTCGAGGCGCCAACGTCCCAGGCTGGTAAAGATGGAGGTTCGCCGGGCTCGGTGTACTCCGAGGTGTATACCCCGTCGGAGAAGGTGACTCCACCTCCTCCATTGCCGCGGGCCTCCCCCGAGGACTCCTACTCCTCCTCCGTTGCCTCCACCGCAACCTGGACCAGGGTTACCAGTGAAGCCGCCTCCAATTCCACCGAGGTCCACTTCGTTGCCTATTCTTCCTACACCTCCCAAGGGTACGCCTAAACCAAAGGCCCCGTCCAACCCCAAGTCACCCGCTCCGGTGGATCCAGTTGACCGCCCTCGGCCGAGGAGGTCACGTTCACGCTCTGGACGGAGAGGAAGATCAAGGAGTCGTCATAGATCCTCCACCAGATCAAGGCGTCGCCATAGGAGGCGGGGTTCTAGGTCCCGCACAGACTCTTCCAGGACCCATTCCTACTCCTTGACCTTATCGGACTCCCCAGAGAGCAGGGTTTCTCCAGTGGATGACATTGCCACTTTCCAGGAGGTCCTCCTGAGGGGGGCTGCGAAGTTGGGTATCGCTGTGACGGCTCCTACACCTTCGACATCAGTGATATTCAAGACACTTCACAAGAGGCATCTGTCTCGCCCTTTGCTTCCACTAGTACCTGGATTGAAGGAACCCACAGAGGAACTGTTCATCACACCGGCGGTGGTGAAGGTCACTCCCTCCTGACTTCTAAAGAAGTACAGGGCCCCGGATTCGACCCTGCCTTTCTGAGAGTTGATCCGGTACCGGATTCGGTGATAGTGACGGCGGCCAGGAAGCTACACTGTACCTCCCCGTCTTCCACCGTGCCGCCAGATAAAGAGAGTCGATGGATCGACTCAGCTGGAAGGAAGGCGTGTGGGACCGCATCCACAGCCATGAAGGCGTCCAGCGATACAGCTCTGCTGGGACGTTATGACCGGGCGCTGTGGGACTCCCTGCAACAGTTCGTGGAACTGCTACCAAGAGACAAGAGGGAGGACTTCCAAGAGATCCTCAAGGAAGGGATGCTGGTGTCCAATCAGGTCATCAGCGCGGCTGCGGATGTCCCCTTGTTGGCTGCCCATGGTTACTGCCATGGAATCAATCAGCGACGACATGCCTGGCTCCGGCTCACGTCACTCAAGCCGGAGGCCCAGCAGCGGGTGGCCAACCTGCCTTTTTCCGGGGATACTTTGTTCGGAAAACACGCAGATGATGAGATGGCCCGCATGAAGGCGGAGGCGGACCCTTACGGCTGTGGGCTTGGAGAAGCCCAAAGAGAAGAAATCCTACAGGCCGTTCCAAAGGCGCTACGGCGCACAAGGAAGAGGACGGGGGCAGTCTTCGGGACAGCAGCAGCAACAACACCAGCAGTTCCGGAGACCCTTCCGGAAACGACAGAAGGGTAGAGGGGGACAGCAGTCCTCTACCGCGAACAAGGGCCCAGCCGGGTCTCGACCCTGAGCGGTTACTTCCCCTTCATCCGTTACCCGCTCCGGTGGGGGTAAGCGTTCAATTTTTTCTGGCAGAGTGGAGAAAAATTACTCAGGACAAGTGGGTGCTGAATATTGTTTGCAATGGATACAGTCTTCGGTTCATCAGGCCTCCTCCAGCGATCCCTCCAGTCAGCTCGCAGTATCAACTCCAGGCGGAGGCCGACATCCTGTTAAGGAAAAGGGCGATAGAAGACGTACCTCTGTCTCAAAGAGGAAGAGGTCTGTACTCCCGGTTCTTCCTGGTTCGCAAGAAGGACAAGAACGAGTGCAGGCCCATTCTGGACTTGCGGCAGGCAAATAAGTGGATTCGCAGAGAAAAGTTTCACATGCTGTCGTTGCATCAGATTTTTCCTCAGTTGCAACAGGGGGACTGGCTTTGTGCCATAGACCTACAGGATGCGTACTTCCACGTGCCCATCGCGTGCAAGCACAGGAAGTTTCTGCGATTTCAAGTCGGCGCCAATCATTACCAGTACACAGTGCTGCCATTCAGGCTGAAGCTGCGCCCAGAACATTCTCGAAGTGCATGGCAGTGGTAGCGGCACACCTCAGGAAGAACAAGGTGTTTGTCTACCCGTACCTGGACGATTGGTTGATCAAGGCCTCCTCTTTCTCGGAAGCCCAAGCACACTTCCAGAAGACGTGCGTTCTCTTGAACAAGTTGGGGTTGCACATCAACATGTCCAAGTCTGTCCCGATCCCGGTCCAGTGAATTCAGTACTTGGGAGCCACCATCAATACGCTGTCAGCAAGCGTGTCTCCTTCGGAGGAGCGACGGCGATCGATCCTTCGGAAGGCTCAGGCTCTTATGACCGCTCCATCTACAACAGTAAGGACGGTGTCTTCTCTACTGGGGTCGATGGCCTCTTGTATCTTCCTCACTCCTCATGCACGACTACACATGAGACCTCTGCAGGAGTGCTTGGAGGACCAATGGGACCAGAGGAGAGGATCTTGGGACGACAAGATACGACTGTCTCTGCATGCTCGTCAGTCCCTGAAGTGGTGGTGTTCAGTGGAGAATCTCCTCAGAGGGGTTCCCTTCCACAAGGACATTCCCACTCAGACTATCGTGACGGATGCTTCTCTCCACGGCTGGGGAGCGCATTCGGGAGACTTACAGATTCAAGGCACGTGGTCTCCGATGGAGTCCACGTATCACATCAATTTCCTGGAACTCAGAGCTGTTCACTTGGCGCTGAAGGCTTTTCATCCGTCCTTCCAGACCACCCCTCTGCTTGTACAGACGGACAATACGACCACGATGTATTACCTCAACAAGCAAGGGGGCTCGAGATCGCGCACCCTGTCTCGGGAGGCGCAGACGATCTGGCACTGGCTTCTGGCCAGAGGATTGACGATAACGGCTACCCATCTACCAGGTGTGCAGAATGTTCAGGCAGACGCACTGAGCAAACTGATTCAGGAAAACCACGAATGGGTCATAAACTACGAAGTTCTAGGAGAAGTCTTCAAAAGGTGGGGGACTCCAGACGTAGATCTGTTCGCCACCGCCGAAAACAGCAAATGCCGAGACTTCGCCTCCAGGTACTACCAGCAAGGGACGCTGGGGAATGCTCTCTGGGTCAACTGGTCGAACAGCTTTGTGTACGCTTTTCCACCCATTCCCTAATTCCAGCGGTGCTCATCAAGCTGTCTCAGTCCAGGGCACGGATGATCCTGATTGCCCCGGAATGGCCCAGGCAGTGGTGGTTCACTGACCTGCTTCACCGGTCTCTCCTTCCTCACATATGGCTGCCGTGCAGGCCGGACCTTCTCACGAAGTTCGGGGGGCAGATGTTGCACCCCAACCTCTCGTCTTTGAGTTTGGCGGCATGGCTCCTGCCCGAAGATTGCATGGACCTACTGAAGGAGTCTAAGCGACCTTCCACTCGGACATCCTATGCTAACAAGTGGAAGAGGTTTTGTATCTGGTGTGCGTCCAAGAACTTTGACCCGACGACGTGCAAGGAAGATGTCATCCTTCCTTACCTTCTACATTTGGCGCGGTCTGGCCTTAATGTTCATTCCATTAAGGTTCATCTCGCTGCATTGACTGCCTACAGGAAAAGCCCTTCACAGACTTCCTTCTTCCAGATCCCTGTGATCAAAGACTTTTTAGAAGGCTTGAAGAAAGTATTTCCTCCTGTCAGGCTTCCTTCGCCTTCATGGGAATTGAATGTGGTGCTGTCCTGATTGATGAAGGAGCCTTTTGAACCCATTCATAAGGCTTCGTTGCAGCACCTGTCCTGGAAGGCGGCATTCCTCGTGGCCATTACATCGGCCCGCAGGGTAAGTGAAATTCAGGCGTTGTGTTGCCAAGAACCTTATACTTTATTTCATGCTGCTAAGGTTGTTATGCATACTCACCCTAAATTTCTTCCCAAGGTTATTTCTGATTTTCATGTCAACCAGACTATAACTTTGCCTACGTTTTTTCAAAACCCTTCATCTCCAGCGGAAAGGTCCTTACATTCCCTGGATGTTAGGAGGGTGTTGAAATTGTATCTGGATAAGACCAAAGGTATTCGTAGGTCAGACCAATTGTTTATCAATTATGGATCGGTCAGGACGGGTCTTGCGACCTCTAAGCAGTCCATCTCTAGGTGGATTGTGTCCTGCATAAAACTGTGTTACCAGAAAGCTAATAAGACCTTAGGAGGTAAGCCTAAGGCTCATTCCACCAGGGGCAAAGCTGCCACGAGAGCCTTGCTCCGTAATGTGCCGATTGCAGAAATTTGCAAGGCCACCACTTGGAAGTCGGTTCATACCTTTGCTAAGCATTACTGTCTGGACACTGATGCCAGGGCAGATGCTCAGGTTGGACAAGCTTCGCTGCGGAATTTGTTCGCACAATAGTGGTGTTGATTTCTTTCTCCACCGCCGCTTTGGTGTGGGGATGGGCTTGCCATTCTATTCACTAGATTATGACTATACACAGAGATCCCCTACTACAGAAGGAGTAGTTTCTGTCCTGTAACTCCAGTTCTGTAGTAGGGGTATCTCTGTTATAGTCATAAGCGCCCGCCCTCCTCCCCGGTGGAGAGATATTCATGTAAGGAATGCTACAGGTCTGGCGTGTTACGCCTTCAAAAAGAACTGAAAGTAAAAGGGACCTGCAGTGCATTCTGGGATACTGTGAAGTTCTGGAAAGTTCTCTTAAAGGCACAGTATCCTGTTTTGAGCCACATAATGGCAGCCTATGGGGCTTGTCTGTCCATGTCTTCCTCTCTATCATTCCAGAGGGTTTTTACTGAAGGCAAGGCAAAATCTGGACAGGCTTTGCTGTTTGTGGATTTTTGGTGGAATTTCTAGTTGAAGTACTGGACAGTGTAGCCTGTTTATAGGCTGCATTATATGTCTTTAAATTCTCTTTTAAGTGTCTGTGCAGTTCTGCATTTTTTTCGACACTTTAAGAGATTATTTTTGATTGCTCCGGGGTCCACGCATATGGGCGGGACTATTCACTAGATTATGACTATAACAGAGCTACCCGTACTACAGAACTGGAGTTACGGGACAGAAACTACTCCTTCCTATTCTTGATTAAGCAAACTGAGACAGATTGTGCTTAGCAGAACAAGGAAAACACCCAGCCTCTAAATAGTGGGATTCACTGACCCAATTCATTTATTCAAGGGTCACAAGTGGAGTCATTAGGACCTGTGGAGATGCTCCACAAGCTTGACTCCTTACTGGACCCATAAAATATGGAAACACACAAGCCTCAAACACCTCTAGTCTGCATGCCAGTAGAGGCGAAACACACATTGGTTGTCCGGAACTACTCCCTAATGGGCATTCAATAAACCATCTGTAATCTTCTTGGACATTCATATTGAATACCTTTTGAATATCTTCGAATCGAAAAAAGTATATTTATGGGTAGCATTCGTATTCAAAATACTTATTACTAGGGGGAAGTAGGCCCGTACTTCTTTGAATGTGTCCCTTCTACAGGCAACTGCTGTGCAGCCTTGTTGAAAGTAAAAAAGATATAAAACTGATATAAAAAGATATCCAACAGCCATTGTTGACAGCGACATAGCGTTATAAAAAAAAAAAGAAATTAGCCATGCTGCTGTGCAGTATGCCTAAAAAAACATTGACAGAGCCAATAGACCTTGCATAGGCAATACTTATTTGCATTTGCCAGTGTATGTTTAGAATGGCTATGCATTCTTGGCTAAGAATAATGTTCTTAGATAGAGCCAGAGTTGCGGTTATTTTTCCGCTGTGCAGCTTTTTTCGAAAAGCCGCGTTAAATGACGAGCTCAGCTCGTCTTCCGCACACGACCACCGTGGCTGATGACGAGCTGAGCTCGTCATCAGCAGCGAAGGGGTTAATACCTCATACGAACATTGTATTTGTTATGGTGACTTGGAATTTAATGCTGCTTCTTCATTGTTTGTTTCCCAAAATGTGTCCCCTTTTTCTACTTAATTGGCTTGCTCTAGCTGCGAGCTTTACCTTACCTCCTGATGTCCCACATCTAAAGGAACCACCACTAGTGATAGTATTGATTCTCTGTCTTTGAGCTCTTATTATGCCATATTAAATTCTTGTTGTTCTCTGTTCAGCCTTCTATACTATCGGGTGTAGCTGGAAAGGTCTATGGTCTGGGATCATGGGCTTCAGTAGGAGCTTAGTTTCACCACTCCTATCTGTTTCCAGTTTCATGTTTTGCCTTGTCAACCATGTACTCTTCCTCACTATTCAAACTTCCACTCAAAGTGTATTGGATCTTCTGTTTGGCCTTTCAGTGGGCTAGTTGAGGTAGGTATGCATTATGCACCCTGGATAAAGAGCAAGCGGAAGGGAGCTTGATCATATTGTCTCCAATCTCTGGGTCTTTCGTTGGTACCCTGCCACCCAGATCACTGTTTAAATGTACTTCTTTCAGCAGCATGCTCATCGCTTACCCCCAATCATCTGGCTACAGTTGTACCAATCTTCACAGGTTTTAGAATTTTCCATACCAGAATGAACATAAACCCCTCAAAATATCAAATTAGTTGAATTAAGGCCTTTAATCGTCGGTAGTTGAAGTAACTAGCAGGGTCAGTATGTTTAGCTCACTTTGCAGTTGGAGATCAAATGTTCTTATTTCTGTTAATTCCTTGTTTTCTGTTACGTCTGTTATTATCCCTATATTTCGATACTTCTAATTTTACTTTTCCAAATCCTCCAAATCCGTTTGAACTAAAATGAAAGAAAGAAAAATGAATAAAGAGTTTTAAGACCAATTTAATTTAATTTTTCATTTTATTTAAGCTTCTACCCACTTTTTTGCCCCAAACAGGAACCTCTTGCACACATTTAAATCCCCAGTCTCACAAACAGTCATTCATTAACTTGGTGGCATCAACAAAATAATAAGGCCCTGATTCCAGTAGAGCAAAACCGGTAAATTCTGATCCCGGTTCAGACTCCTGTCATTGTAAGGATCACAGTTCCACATACTCCAGAAAACATCATAACCTCACAATTTTACTTTGAATTATCGCAAGGCAAATCTGACGAAATATAATGGGTGAAAACATGCAGAATATTCAAGTACTGGCAGAATTTGGTGCAGAAAACATCATATTCAGTAGTTAATTCATCATTTTTACAACTCTGAATGGTGGTATTTACTGAACCTGATAAATATTGCACCCATAGTATCTTTGTTTACTGGGTACAGTAAATGCCTCACCCTCCTGTGGACCATTTGGAATCTGGGCATAAGTGGTGATCTGCTACCTGTGTATTGATGCTAAAAAATTCAGTTAAGTTATTGAAAATCAGGAACTGACTTTTAAGCCTTAAAAGATCCTCTTGTATTTCAATGTATAGAGTGCGTAAAAGGCTGGAAATTAAAGCTGATATTCAATATAAATTCCGTGGTTAACAATGAAACCCATATGATATTGGTGTTTTTTTTTTTTTTGCTGTTGTAGGAGGTGCCAGTTTCAACAAAACTAAGTAATTTAACAAGCATTGATAACTTGGCACTAAGCCTGGGACTCTTGAAGGAAATCAAAGTAAACCTCGAAAGAATTCCTTTTGATGTGATTGAATGTTGCAGCAAAAAGACAGAAGAACGGTTAAAATGTGGTATTTCTCCTTCAAAGGAGGAAGACGATGCAGTATTGGAAAGAAAGATGGATGGAATGACGAACGAGGCAAGTTGATTTTCTTAACTTCTGCCGTTACTTGCCTTAAATTAAAGTTCTTGCAAAGCATGACTTTTGGTTATAGCACCATATTTATTTTTATCATGGAACATTTACGTGAGAGTAAACTCTACCTATTTGTTTAGGTTATCAGGGCTCTACTCATTGGATACATGTAGATCTGAGACCAGTCAGTTTTTTGGGTCTCTCCTACGCAGAGCGCATGCGCTGCATTGGAAAAAGACCTTTTGGAATGGATTCACTGTTTGCCCTAAAAACGTGCACGCGTTGCATTGCTTTCAATCGCAACGCGCCCACGTTTGGCGATTCCCCTGCTGGAGCGAGCTTTGGCGTCATGTGTTAGCAATTATCGCTCCTGCGTTGCTCGCTCCCGTAAGGGACCCGCTTTCACTTTTGTTTTTTTTACTTTTAGCACGAGGCGCAGGCGCTTGTTTACTATTTCGTGTGGTTGAACTAGCAGCCTCCATGGAAGCCCTCTTAACAGCTTAGGCAGGACATGTAACTGGCTCTTTTTCACACACAAGGTTTCTTACAGTTCGCTAAAATAATTACAGATGTGGGAAAGGAGTAGACACGCTTTCCTGCTTGGAGTTACCGTCCTGGCAGAGTACTACAGGCTCGGTGCTGATGTGCTGTTTGAGATCAGTGCATTGGTTGCTCGTGTGTTACACTGACCAGGCATGACCAGAGCAATGGAGAACAGAAGGTGACAATGCCGTGCTTCTGGGGAACCTTGACCTTGGTACACTATGGAATATCACAAGTGTGATTGCAGCAGAATCACCTCTTTGCTTTAAACTGTGCGTCAGTCCCAGTTTTTCCCTGTAGAAAGGTGGAATCTGACAATATGGTTACCCCCACTTTTTCCTGGTGTTTTGCTGGTTTTCGACTTAGTTAACCTGGGACCCTGCTATAAGGGGCCCCAGTCCATCTGCTTTCTCTATAAAATGGACTCTGTGTACTTTAAGTACGTACCAGATTGGTTTCTGGGTCACCCTTTGGAGCCCCTGTATAGTGCACCATAGATACCCAGGGCATAGTTGCACCCTAGGCCTACCAGGGGCTGCAGTATGTATTCTGCCACCCCTGGTTTGCATTCCAAACTGACACCAGAGGTCTGTTCACACAGCCTGGGTAAGGTGGTGTAATCACCCCTTACTTAGATATAGTATACCTATATCTACCTTTATATATATATAGACACATATACACCTATAAGCCACTCCTATGGTAGGCCTCGACAATCCTCGAGGCAGAGTGCTTGGTTTTATGTGAGAGGGTGCCCTAGCATGAGCTGATTCCCTCTGCAGCTTTCGGAACCATCTCCTTATAGCTGTTCTATGATATAGCCATACCATATACTCTTAAGTGCATTATAATCCTCGGGGTTAATGCTAACTTTGGTTTGGCTTTATCAAAACATGTTGTGTAAGGTGTCAAACATTTAGTTACTGGTTTATCCGGTTAAAGTTAAACAGAGCCTCAGCATCACAAAATGGATGCTGCTGCCACAGACACGAGTCTGACCTCCTGTTGCTGAACGAAACTCCGACAGGGGAGGCCTGGGCAATAGGTTTCCTGTCCAGGGAGGTGCCGGCACCTCCCCAGACAGGGGTTTTGTGTATTGGGGCAGGGAGTGCAGCATTCAGTGAATGCTTTCAGACACTGCCTGGGGCACACAAGGTGCTCCATGCATAGCCCAGATCAAACCGGTTGCTGGGGCACACAGCCCCAGCTCTGGCATGGAAATGGACAAAGGGAAAGGGGTGTAACCACCCCCTTCTCAGGTCCACCCCTAGGAGGGACCAAGCCAGGTAGTCCAGACCCCATCCTTAGTATAAGTATAGGTATAAGTATAGGAGCTGTGTCCCTAGGACTTTGGATTACCCTGGACGAATCTTTGAAAGACATATCCTGGACCTTTGACGTTCCATTCTGACTGGAAGACTGAAGATATCTCCCTTGTTGTCAACGAGTGACCACCCTGTGCAAACAGGCACCAGCAGCAACTTCGCCGTTCTGCATTGTCGAGGCTCCCGTCGGATCCCGAAGTCTCTGCGACACAGGACCTGGATTTCCAAACTTCTCTGTCCCTGACCCACATCCACAGCAAAGCTGAGAGACGTAGGACCTGACATCATGGACATCCTTCATTTTGCTACCTGCACTCCTTTCCTGAAGCCTCAGTAAGTTGTGCATTGGGGTACGAGAAGCCCCAGCCCCGAGCACCATGTGCACCGAAGCCCAGGCCCTCACACTCTGCGAGTGTCCCGTGGGCCCCGCCTTTGCATTTGAGCTCTACGCATCTTCCCAGTCCCTTGCCCGTTGGCTAGTGAGCCCCCTGAAGACCTTTCTTTGAACTTCACTTGCTTTCATGAGTGATCCAGGCTTGCTCCAGCTTCCCTGAAAAGGAGAAGCGCCACAGACCTTGCTGGTGTGCAACAGAGCCAATTTCGACATCCTGCGTAGGTTGCGGTTGCCAAGGCTTGTTGGGTCCAATCCGGATACCGATACCACAGTCAACTAGATCCGTCGTGGGACAGCTCGAATCCAGTGCCTGGTCATCGTCGATGCCTCCTAGACCTCGTGGCTGAAGAGACAAGTTCGAGTACTTCACCTGAAATCACCCGACATCGCCTCGTTCCTTCCTGTTTCCTTCCTGGCCACTGGCTAGTGACCCAGACTCTGTCCCTTCTGCTTTCAGGTTCTTCAGATCTTCGATCCACCCTTGGATCCACCAGGACACTTTTCCTCTGGTCGCCTGCAGCACTTCTTTGTAGCTCTCCATAGAAAACGACAACGAAACCCGACACAAAAAGACACCTATGTACCCGGCTTCCCTGGGTGAGGTAACACGAGTACTCCGGTGCTCCCGTGGGTCTTGACTCTCGAAGTGTCCTAGTTTAAAAGGGTTACGTCCTAGTCAATCTGGAAGTGTCCTTAAATTGTATATTTGTAGCTTCTATGATCTCCATAGAAAGTCAATGGTAACCTGCGGCTGTGTTTAGACACTGCACGCTTCTCCCGTGGGCCTCCTACTTCCTAACCTTTGGTCGATTAGTGTAGCCCCAGCGATTCCACAGGCCCCAGGCCTGCTTTCTAATTCTCTCGTGGTACTTATACCACTTTCTTAGTATATGGTTTGTGAGGCCCCTTGGGCATAACGTATACTGTGCAACTTATCGTATATTAACTGTGACTTGTATTGTATTTTTACCTCTGACCTCTTAAAGAGTGCAGAGTGGTTGTGTTTAGATTAAATACATATATATTTGATATGTACCTTGTGTGGTGTCCTTTCATTTGGTACTCAAGGGATTATAATTGGTAAAACAACTTGCTTAACTCGCCTACTGAGGTCTTAGCCTGAAGACTGCTGGCTCATGCTACCACTAGGATAGCTTTCTATAAGGTTGGCTTTACAACCACCATCAAAAAGGGTCGATTATACTGGTGCAAGGTGCCCACTAGGCTAACTTCTCACACCCCCTTTAACCGAAAAGCGCTGTCCTCGGCACCGATGATCACACGTTTCAACTTAATGGGAAAGCTCGAACCTGTGCTGAATTGCATCTGGCCCTTGCCGCTATTTTTGGAAGCTGTGGCACAGAGAGGTAATACTCCAGTTCATAGAGTGAGCTGTAAAGAAAACAATTAATATGACCATTCCATTCTATACTGAAAATGCAACCTCACAATCTCATCAAACATAGTCTTTATTTATTTCGGCATAAGCCATAAAAAAGCAAGATAAAACACCACAGAACAAAATAAAACATTAGGAATAAAATGCCAATAACAAAAGAAAAACAAGCATTGGCATAGCCAATAGGTATCGACTTTGGGACCTTATAAGTATTTAGTTATGCAGCAGGTCCCAAAGTCGAGACCTATTGGCTATGCCAATACTCGTTTAAACTGCTCATATGACCGGATCATTCCTCAGTCCTATGTCCATAGTCATTTGACCCTGAATTACACGTACAATCTTTATAGTACTTTTCCATCAGTATTTTAAACTAGAAGAAACCCTAAACTTTGAAATTTGAGTTCAGTCCTTCTCCAGGGAGTTACACGACCTACGTTTTTTCCACAACTGTTACTGTCACCCTTTTCGTTTGTCAGTTTTAGGTGATGCAATGCTTCCTGAAATGAGGGTGCGTGACTCCTGGGGATAGGCAGCCCTCCTTGCCGACTAACCGTTCTAGTGATATATATGTCTGCATTCTGTATGTTCAGCACAAATCTAGGTACAAGGGAAAATTAGCACAGCGCAGTGTGGTTTTTCATGGGGTGATTTTTAGATCGCCATTTGCAGTTTGTAGGTCCGAGTGAAGTGATAATGTGGTTCCATTGTCACTGCACTGAAAAACATCTGTTATCCGATATGCAAAACTCGAAATGGAGACCTGTTTGCCATACAAATATTCCTCACTGTGATACTTAAATAAAGCTTCACAGAAAAAAGGTCAATGGACATATTTATTATAGTTTGAATCCAAATTCTAGTGCAATCCCATATTTGCATTAAGTTTCACATTTTCCATTAGACTCAGACTAGATGCCTTTGGGTCCAGGGAAATGGTTGTTTGATGAACTTGTTATCCCCATTACCTCCTTCCCAAACTGAAAAAATCCAAAGTGAATATGACCCTTATAACTATGATATTGGTAATATCAGGTCTTATGTCATCTATTAGATTATTCGAGTATTCATACTAACTGCCTGGTTCCTGATGACCTCTAGTACACACTGTGTGAACACTGTAAAAGGTGTCTAATGCTGTTTTAAGATGGCCTCTTAGAGAAGAGGATCTCCATATGATGTCTAGACCAAAGCATCAGTCAGTGGAGATGCCAAGCGAAGATGATGGGCCTTTACCTATTTTGTCTGGTGAGGTAAATGATTTCTTAGAGGGGATTTAAATATTCTGTTTTTTAAGAGTACCTGCTCCCCTTTGAGAGCAGAGTGTAGTCTTTTTTAACTTAATACCCCCGATCATCAGGCCTCTTTGAGTCATATTGCATTAATATTACAGGGGCTAAGTGTTAAGCAAAATACAGGCTTCATGTTCTCAAGAACCATGTACAAAATTCATAACAACATGATGTATTTTAGTATTTGTATTTTCTTTCTCCCTGAAGCAAATAATTCCGCTGTGAACTAATTTGTTTATCCACCAGATAAGCTCTTTTCACAGCATTGTTGATAGAAAAACATGTGAACATGTTCTGTTCAAAGTAAGAGAATTAGGAACACCAGACTACTTTATTTGTTAATTATGGGGCTACTGAGTGCAAGCAGAAGAAACACACAGTCCATACTTGGCTGATTTTGTTATGTACCACCACTTTGTAGCGGTAGGTCAAACGCCAATTCGACTACATGATTGATTGGCTCTGCTGTTCCAAGAAATGTGCCTTTTAAGTTTGCAGCATGGCAACATTGAGATGAGACAGTGCAGTGTAAAAATGAGAATATAATAATGATTTTTAATTATTTTGGTGGCTTCATTCTGTCATTCACAGATTTGTATTTTCTAGATGTCTTTGGCCTGGCATCCTTAACCATTCAACTGCCACTTGGGCGATATCTTAGCTATGCAGAGAGGGCTGGTATTGGCCACTCTTCCTTCACTATGCATAGCTGTTTGATCTCTAAGCAAGCTACCTGTAAATGTAAATGTACAGGAATTTATATAGCGCAAATCACCAAGCGGCTTCTAAGCGCTTGCTTAGGGAACCCGTCCTGGTATTCCCCTGTGAGATAACCCCGGCAGGGTATCCGCAAGGTGAAAGCCAGGCATCCCGCCGCGAGGGGCCGTTGTGGAGATTAAGCAAGCTATTGCGCAGAGTGTGAACCCGTGAATCGAGTAGGCACCGGAGCGAGAATTGTCGAGTCCATGGACATTTTAGGACTCAAGACCCCGCCGAGCTGGGAATTGAACCCTGGTCCCGGGCTGACCTCTGCTTCCAGGTCTGCCTCCTCTAACCAGTGAGCCACACTTCTCCACGTGAACCTTGATTTTTTTTATCATCCAAAAGACATTGTACCAAATGCAATTATAAACTTGACTGGATAATTTATCGCTCGTGGGATACGTGATGGAATTTTCTGACTTTTTTTTCTCACCTGCAAGCTTAAGTATTCAAGTAAATCCATACAGGCCAACTGGCTGCTTTGGTGCAGTATAGGGATTCTAAGCAAAACTATTGTGAGGCAACTGTTTGTTGAGCCACTTAAACCAGTTTTCTCTGTTGAGAAGCCTCTGGGGCGTGGCCTAGAGTTTCAAGATGACGGTTGCACTCTGAAGGACCTCCGGACCCCTCTGTCATCCGCTCGCAACCCTGCACCCCTTCAGCATCAGAAACCCTTCCACACCACCATGAAGTGAGCAGTACCTAGAACATCAGTAAGCCTAAACCTGAGGGGTGCTCCAAGCAGTGATACGGATGCCAGTGATACCAACCAGTGGCGGCTACTGTGCCGCTGTAAGATGGTGGCGAACTAGCCCAGAACTACAAGGATTGTTGGTTGCAGAGTGCTGCTGAGCCCCGCAGGGTGGTTACGAACACATTGTTACATTGCATACCTTAACAACGCAAGTCGTTATAAAGACTTGCTGTAGAGGGCACAAGGTGTTGGATTTGAAATCAAACACCTACCCTACTGTTGCCCCGACTGGAGTTGGAATAATAAATTATACTATTCAAACATCCAGCACCCCCCACAGCAAGTCGTTGTAGCGACTTGCATTGTAACAAAGTGGTCGTTGTAACGGCAATCAATGCATCATCGCATATTCAGTGCAAAGCATCCTGGTGACTCCTGGAGAGGAAGGAGGTGCCAACGGCTTGAGCCGGCAAGATGGCGGCCAGCGTGGGACTAGCGATGGACCTGACTGGGCGCAACACTTGTGAGGACTGAGGTACTGGGTGGGGGCTGCAGTCAGCCTGCCACCTTGTGCTGCGTCTACGGCCCTCTCGCTCCCTCTAGCCCCCTGTGCAAGATGGTGGTAAAGGTAGCCGGCCTGCTATAGGCAGGATATGGAGTTGGCAGCTGCCCCTGCAGCTGTGTGCACCCTGCTGAGAGGAGACGGCGGCTTGGGCATTTTGGCCTCCAGTGAATACGGACCACCCCAACGCCGCCCGGATCCTGAGGCGTGAGGCTCCCCTATGGTGTGTGCCCGAGCCAGTTCTGGATGCTCTTTCTCTACCCTCAACTGGGCCTGCCTGAACTGAAAGGCAACACAACTGCAGCACCTTGCTGAGGGCCTGTGGGCCTCCTGCACACCCTGGCTGAGTAAAGGTACTGGGCAAAGGCTTACTGGGCATGCCAAGTCTGTGGGGAATCGAGACTGCTTGATGCATGCGGAAGAACTCTGGGCCCCCCTCCCTTAGTGGATCCCAGGCCAGCCTGTACTGGGGGGAGGGTGGATCCAGGACACTCGCCCGACATCCCCCGTGATACAACTAACTTTTCTCCTGTGTGATCGGCCCTCCCTGTCTGGCATCCCACCCCCTCCCCTGGAACACGGAGGACGGCGCAGTCGGCATGCGACTCAGCAGGACAGCCGCTGAGGCTTGTGGCAATTGGACTCTAGAAATTCTTCCTATAACCCGTGTCGGACCCGGGGAAGTTGTGCTTCTACTGGGGCTGACCAAGACGACCTCAACATAGAAAAGGTAGACTTGGGGAGCCAGCTGTAGCAGACCGGCAGCCCAACTGGACGACTTGCCCTGCCTCCTGCTGCCCTGCACTCTATCATCAGCGGCTGTGGCATGGTCGTTGGACCCTGAGCGAGGTCCGGCTGTCCTGGTCCATGCAGAGGTGGCATGGGGTCAATGCTGAGCGGCAGTTCCCATAGGGTTTCCAGGCCCTGAGGGAGCGTGCCAGAACACCATTGGGCTCTGCGACCAGACCTCTGTTGTCAGGCGGAGATAGACTTCCAGGTTTGGGCTATGAAGTGGCCTGATTGACGGCCAAAGATGGTCCTCACTCAGACCAGACCGCCTTAATACCTGCACTGCAAAATATAACCAGAGGGCAGGCAGTGAAAGGAGGCGGTATTGTTGGTTACTGCGAGAACTCAACAAGAGACAAAAGAATCTGCTAGGCCCCCTAACATCCCCAGACTACCAGTGAAGACTTCTCTGGGCCCCACTCTGATGAAATCAATCCTGGGAATCCCCATGAGAACTGTCAGAAACATAACTAAACATGCCTGGGCGCACGCCACAAAGAGTTGGAGCTGAAAACTCTGACACAGCACTGTAGACAGCCAATTAAGTGAGACCCTGGCAGTAGACATACATTTTGGGCTTAGACTGTCCCCCTCGCTACAGCCCTGGGGAAGGATAAGAGAGCAAAACTGCCGCCATCCCGAACCCGCATAGAACAATATACTACTGGTGGCCCCTACTATGAGAAGACTGTACCGATTATGATCTCCCATTTGGAGGGGGATATAGCTACGATTTTGCAAGCTATAAAGTCCTCCCAGGATTCTGTAGAAACCAAGATAGGAGAAGTTAGGGTGGATATGGCCCTCATCCGTCAAGATCTTCGTAATGCCACTGACCGGATAACAGATGCCGAATCAAGACTGTCTGAGGCGGAAGATGGCGTATCACAACTGAAGGAGCAGGTCAACAAGATATTATCCTGCATTAATGACCTCCATAGGTGTGCAGAAGGTGCCGAAAATAGGTCACAACGGAATAACCTCCGCCTGGTGGGAATCCATGAGGGAGCAGAACCAGCGCAAGTTGCCGATTTTGTCGAAGACCAGCTCAAATCTTGGATGCCGCCTGCTCTCAAAATGGTTTGTTGTGGAACGTGCCCACCAAGCCCTCATGATCCCAAGGATCCAGAGGAGTGGCGATCCTTCTGCTGCATTTCCGTCCCTTTACACCGCTCCAAACAATCAGGCATCCTTGTGGCCGATTTGTGACCCTCACGGGGACTCTAGGAAATGCCACTATTAATCTAGTGTCGCTTTATTTACCTCCAGCAACTCTGGAGCCCACCCTCCGGGCCACCGCAGAGGTAATATCCTCTCTTCCCCAGCGGTTGACAGTAGTTCGGGGGGACTTTAATATAGTGTTAGAACCCACTAAGGACACCACAGGGACACCCGCTTCCCACAGAAACCTAGGTTTGTAATGTTGAGAGTATGCCTTCCCAGACAGCAGAAGCCATGTTGGCGAGAGTAATATGGGTCAATAGTTGATTAAGACTTATTTTTCTGAAGGAGCCACTGAAGAGTAAAATACAGTTGTTTTTCAACACGGTCAAATATGCACATAAAATCATCATGGCTGCAATTTGTTTCCACCCAATCAGTACACCCCGATTTTTTGCTTTTTAGATCTCTTTATTTTGGACTTTTTACTTTGGGTGAATCTCACTATCCGTGTCTCATCCACTGTAATCACATTGCAACCGGACAGCACATGTTTACCGTCAGTGTTTGCCTTTTAAGATAAGTCCACTGCGAAGCAGCCTGGGTAAGAATCACTTGCCTTGTTACTTGTGAACAAGTTTACACACGTGTGTACACACATGTGCGGGCTGCAAGTGGGAGACTACTGTCGTACACAGCCCAATAATTACACCCAGGTAGCCTGGTGTAATGGGGACTCAGCTGGGTTATGATGTTCATCTGGAATAGACATTATAATGTTAGCGTACACTAGCTGGGAAAGTCTGTTTTGTCTATGGTGACACTCGGTTTTATACATAGGTAGAGAGTGCAGTTTCGCTACCCTTTCGCCTGCATATACCATTGATGTCTTGAAGTGGAGTGTAAACTGTGTGAGAAAATCAAATATGTAACTTCCAAAATGATATTTGTACGTCTTATGGGTCATCCAGAGTTGTCAGATTTCCCTGGCTCGGCTCAGGATTAGAGCCCAGGCCATTTGTCACCCTGCTGTGGTCATTCATTACATTTCTCTCCAGCAGTAGGAACAAAGGCTACCCCACACAAAAGGAGCAATTAGCAGTACTACTCCCTGCTTTTCGAGGAGGAATGGGGTGGGGCAGAATTACCTACATTAATCGTTCAGCTGCCTCACTGCACCATTGATTGACCTACCCAAGACTAGAGAACAAAGGAGAGTTTCCAGACAAAAGGAGCCAACCCAGAGGGGTGCTCTCTTTAAGATTCTAGTGTGCAGGCCCTAACCGTGATGTCAGCGAGGGGCGGAGCTGAGATCCAGGAGCAGATGTGACTAGTGGCTCCTGTATGAAACCATTTTGAACTGTCCCAGCATGCTGGAAAGGAGGGTTGGGACAGGGGTGGAGAGGTGATGTGGCACCTTAGGATTGGCCAGGGGTGCCTTACCTCCCTGACCTCTAGAAACTTTCTTTTCCCATGTAATGCTCTTGCACAAGGGGGAAACTGTCTCTTGCCTGTGGATTTTTCCTGGGACCGCCATGAAGAACTGGAAGGAGGAACCCCCTGACCAGGACCAAGGACCCTGCTCAATTGACCCTAGAACCAGTTGATCTCCCCAAGGGCCAGTGAGTTTACCCCCACCGCCCCCTTACTCCTGGACTTTTTTGTGCGCAGAAAGCAAGCTCAAGAGGAGAGCTGGCGCAGTTAGCACAGAGAACCAGCTCTGAGATGACTGCACCGCTTCGGAGGTGAGGAGGGTTCCCGCAACTGCCCCCAATTGATAGAGCCCGTCACCAGTAGTAAAATGAGCCCAGGTTCTGCCAAATCGGCCCAACGGGTCCCAAGTTATTGTTTTTTTTTAAAGTTTGGCAACCTTTGATTTCTCCTGCCGGCTGGTTGGTAAATGTCCCGCCGCAAAGAAACTGTCTTTTTGTCCTTGGGGAGAAGGCCTGTGTGAGACCCCTTCCTGTCCCTTCATTTTACCCAGGGTCGCCATCACTCAGACATGATCCTGTTTTAGGGGGCTGGGACCCCATCCCCGGCCCCATGGCACAACTGAGAAAGAGAAAATGCTGAGGTGCCTTCATGCTCCCCCTGCCGAAGCAGTCAGGGGCCCAGGACCCCACTCCTGGGCCCCAAAACAAGGGTTAAAGGGGGAGGTGCCCCACCCCCTTCCCCCAGCTGTTATGTTAATACATTTTAAAGCGCACATATACCCAGGGTTGTCTTGGAGATGATTCAGCATAACAAGCATGTAGTTATAAGGATACTAGTTGTTAAAGAGCCATGATTTCAGCAGTTTTCTAAAAGTTAACAGGATGGGAACTGCTCTAATGTGTATAGGTAGACTATTCCTGAGTTTTGAGGCTTCTGAAGCAAAGCAACTACCCCCCCTCCCCCACCCCACCCCCACATTTCAGTCTTTTGAATCTGAGACAGGTGACCATCATTGAGCTTTGAGATCGCAAGTCCTTGTTGGGTATATAATTGTATGAGATGGTTGGTCCCAAGTTATGGAGAGCTTTGTAGGTAAGACAAAGTGCCTAGAATTTATTTTGATTGCCTTCTGAAAGCCAATGGAGTCCTTTAATAGTTAGAGATACTGACTGGAATTTCGGATGGTCAAGAAGAAGGCTAGCAGCCGCATTCTGATATTCAGATATTGCTTTTGGAGATTCAGGTATAGTCCGTTACAATAATCCAATTTAGTGAGGACTAATAATGTGATTCCTCAAATTAGGTGGAATAAAGGGAAGAATTTTTCTGATGATTCTGATGGTGTTGAAGCTTGAAGAAATAACTGAGTTGATGTGTTAGCTAAAATTTAGATTATCACCGATTAGGACTTCCAGGTTTTTAGCTTTTTGCACCGGTGAAGGTGAGTACTCCTAGTTCTGTGGGCTAACGGGTAGGATTCCTAAATTGTGGACTGTTACCAAAAAGAATGACCTCTGTTTTGTCTGAGTTCAATTTCAGGCAATGTTTGCCCATCCCATTACCTGTAGCCCTAACACAGTTGTGAAGTGTTCTGTCCCCGTATCCAGGAGCGGGCAGAGAGGAAAGGGCTGCTGTTTTCCCGTGGCCACATACAGTAGTGCCGTCCGTGTGGGTAGACGGATAAGGGCAGGCCAAGGTGGGCTCCCAAGGCACCCCATTGGTGTAGAGGCCTTCGGGTAGCCCGGGTGGGACTGGGCATCCCCACCCTGAGGAGATGAAAGAGAGACGTGGCACAAAGCAGAAAATAGCATAAAAACGAAGGAAAAGTTAGATGCTGCTCTCCCTGGCGCAGCGGCAGACCCACTAATATAAAATTCACTGCTTCCCAGAGGAGCCTCCCATAATTCCTTGCAGGGCCTTACATTTTAGCCCGCACTGTCAGAGATTTCTCCATCTGGGGCCACCACCAACATACTTCGAAAGATACTGCCTTTCTCGCATAAGGGATTTGAGGAGTCTAAACCCTAAGTTGGGGGAGACCCATAAACAGTAAACCTTTCAGGATTTTCCCTAGATTTCCTAGCACTCCCAAGTCTGGAGCGTTTTGCTCTACAACCGGTAGTGTTGCGCTCTCTAGGAGCCATGTGTATGGTGACATTCTTGAGGGTCTAAACGGCCTAACGGTGGCTAAATGTAATATTGGAATTGATGCGTCCTCCAGGGGCGAAATGTATGGTTACAAGGCAATGTTATATCAGTGTGATGCTCTCTAGGGGCTATTTTCATAAGTGCAGTTTGAAGGTATCAAATGTATAAGAAATACACAAATCCAGGGAAATCATGACCAATGCTTTATTGGTTCACCATATTAGTTTCAAATACTTTATTGGTTCACCATAATGATTTCAAATGCTTTATTGGTTTCCATAATTAGGTCAATGATTATTGTTCACTGTATATATGTTTTATTAACCTTAAGTGCATTCATGCTGGGGTTTTTCTTTGATAATTACATCTAAGTACACAATGATGATTTTAACTTGTGGTTTGTTGCTCTTAAACTGTGGTAAAACCAATAGACTCTCTTTATATGTTTGTGTGACCCCCCTTTAGTCACTCAAAGGTGATATTCAATGTTATATATGGTATTTTCCAATGTACTAATTTGTAACTTATTGCATAGTATTTCATTTTGTGCGTGTGTGTGTGATAAATGTACTGACTGGACAATCTTTTATTGAATGTTATTGTTGTGTGCCAGTGAATGGTAATTACTAACCCACACCACCTCCCCTGAGTAAGCCTTGGACTGCTCTTCTCTCTACCCTGAAAGAGTCAAGTGCTACAATGGGGTGCTTGGTTCTTACAGGCCATACAACTAGTAGCCCATTTTCCGACACCCACTGAAATGTATTATAAGTAAAATTACCTGATATAGTTGTGGACATCCTGGATACCTGCTTCGATTTTACTATTCTTGGTGCAACAAGCACAGTTATAGTTAATACCAAACAACCTGATCAATATTTCATTGAAAAAGTTTTAAATTATAGTCACTGTGGTTACTCTAATTTGAAATGACAAGGTTGCAAGTAATGTACTACTATTAATTTTCAAAGACGGGGTAACCTTATATTTCTAATGATAGGGCAGGAGTAGAGTCTTACTCTGTATCTGTGGTAATGGTCAGCAATACATCTGAAATGCAATTTTTGAGTGCATCATAATTTCTTGGACTTTCCTCTTTCAGAGGTTGAAAAATTAGCACAATTGAATTATTATTACATCACTTGAATATTTTAGCGCCCTGAGTTAGTGTAATTCATGATGTTATGTTATGTTATGTTATGTTAAAATGGGACTTTTATAGCGCAACGGCTACTCCAAAGGAGTGTCCCGGCGCTTTGTGCTCCAGACCAAAGAGAAGCTGGAAAACATAACAGTAAAAGAACAGGGGCCTGAAAGAGGGGACGGACTATCCAGAAAACAGCCAAGTTTTTAAGTCTTTCCTGAAGACAAGCAGGTTCACGGTATTCCGCAGAGACACCGGTAAAGAATTCCATAGCAATCTAAAGGACCGGCCGCCTAGCCGAGCCCTTTTGATACGTGGTACCCAAGCCAGAGCCAATGTTTCTGACCTGAGGGATCGTGTAGGTCGGTAGAAATCCAACCTCTTCTGAAGATATTTAGCACCATTGCCATGCAAGGCCTTATGGGCAAGGGTCATGGCCTTGAACAGTATCCTCTTCCGCACCGGAAGCCAGTGGAGGGATACAAGGAGGTTAGAGGCGCTGGTGCGACGGTGCAGGCCAAAAATTGCACGAGCGGCAGCATTCTGGGTAACCTGCAGACGCTGGAGGAGATATTCTGGCAGACCCAGATATAGGACATTTGCATAGTCCAATCTGGATCCTATAAGTGCCTGAACAGTGATCCTCCGATGTTCCTCCGAGAGAAGGGGAAAGAACTTGCGTAGCATTCTGAGGATCCCAAAGCATGTTCCCGTAAGAGTCGAAACCTGGGATTTGAGCGAAAGCTCGTTGTCAATTTTAACTCCCAGGTTCTTAGCCCACTTAGAAGACTGAGTGGGAGGGAACATGTCAGCAGGCCACCATCCATGCCAATCTGGTTCCGATGGGCATCCGAAGAATAGTATTTCGGATTTGTCCGAGTTGCACTTGAGGCTGTTATGATGAAACCAGTTAAAAACAGCCCCAAGGCACTCGCGGATCCTTTCTCCATCGAACTCTTCGCTCTTACGGCAGGTGAACAGAAGCTGGGTGTCGTCAGCATAAGAGACGATCCGGGCCCCATAGGACTCCGCCAGTGTCGCCAGAGGGGTCATAAGGATGTTAAATAGAGTGGGGCTCAGTACAGAGCCCTGAGGCACTCCGACTCCCAATGGCGGCATCTCGGCGGACCCAGGTGGGACCCAGACCGTCTGCCGGCGGTTGGCAAGAAAGGAACGAAACCAGTTGAGCACCGTCCCCCCTAGACCGATGTCATGAAGTCTAGTGAGGAGATCCTCATGGGGGACGGTGTCAAACGCCGCCGACAGGTCTAACATGACTAACATCACCCTGCCTCCGGTATGATGTGTGCTACATAATGCGGAAATTTTTTAATGGGAGGTTCACAAGTCTCTTGGTGTACTGGTTATGTGAAAGGTATTAGCCAGAGCGCCACCAGTTTTCTGGAATGTTTTTTGATGTTTGCACACTGTTGATTTCCTGCATATCCAGTTTCACTGCGGTATATATATTTATGAACCGTATGAATCAATCAAATCTGCTTTATTCAGCTGGCATGCAGCCATAAAATGATGGAAAAAAACAAAGGAGCAATATAAAACCAGATACCATGCATAAAACTACTCATACATCTGCAAGTATAATGATTCAAAATGGCCTGTGTATAACATCTGTAAGAAGGCCTGCTTAAAGTGCTATGCGCTTTGAGACCCTAAAACAGTACCTTAATCTTATTTTCACCCCAATGAATTAAAAACCCATCTCATAAGTTAAACAAGCATTTGCAATGCAATATGTCTCGCATTTACGCGACTTTAAGCTATTGGCGTTGTAAATGACTATGCCTTTTATTTATGCTTTAAAAGAAAACCAAAATAAAAGGCATTATCATTTGCAATTTCAATAGCTCAAACTTGTGTAAATGCAAGACCTATTGCATTGCAAATGCTTGTTTGTATATGACTCCTAAATGTTTGCTCTTTAGATTTCGTACTAGCTACAGCAAGTTTTAGATGTCTGCCTGAGCTCATGTAATCACAAAAAGTTTAAACAAGAAAACAACGGAGTGATTGTCTTACTGACATGGAGATGAGTACTTTTTTATTTTTTAATCAAAGTACCATTGCACCACAAAGGTAATTGTCCACTCTACAACACATATTAAATGCGTTAACAAAGACAATAGCTCTATCTAAACACTAACGCCCCAAAAGCGAGACTATTGGCTTTGCCAGTGCTTGTTTCTTGTGGCTCAGAGGGGCGGGTGATCTTCAGTTCCGTGGTGGTTGATTTGTCTTTGCCAGTTCTTGCTTGTTGTGGTTGTGAGAGGGGAGGGCGCAAGTGATCTTCAGTTCACCGGTGGTTGATTTGTCTTTGCCAGTGCTTGCTTGTTGTGGTTGTGAGAGGGGAGGGCGCGAGTGATCTTCAGTTCCCTGGTGTTAGATTTGTCGTTGCCAGTGCTACTTTGTTGTGCGTGTGAGAGGGGAGGGCGCGAGTGATCTTCAGTTCCCTGGTGGTTGATTTGTCTTTGCCAGTGCTTGTTTGTTGTGGGTGTGAGAGGGGAGGGCACGGTTGATCCTCAGTTCCCTGGTGGTTGATTTGTATTTGCCAGTGCTTGTTTCTTGTGGGTATGAGAGGCGCTGGTGATCTTCAGTTCCCTGATTTGTATTTGCCAGTGCTTGTTTCTTGTGGGTATGAGAGGCGCTGGTGATCTTCAGTTCCCTGGTGGTACATTTGTCATTATCAACTTTGTGGTGCAATGGGTACTGGGTGGCAGTCAGCTCTACAACCCATATTAACCCTACAATGCTAACATTCCTACCCAGCCATGGGAGATGCAATCTGAAGGCCTACGATTTTTACTGAATTGTGGGCAACACGCAGCTTCAAAAGCAATATGTTGTAATTGGAATTTGATTAAGACTTGTGGCAGGACACTTCGGTGGTATTGCACACAAGCTGGCTCCGTGAAGCCGACCGGGGTGGGGTTTGGGGGGACTGCTGCCAGCCTCCGGGGACAGGAGATGTGCACGTGTACGGAGTGCACATCTCCTGTCCGCGATGCCACCTCCTGTCTCCATCTGGCACAGAAAGCAGCGACTATAGGTCTCGCCAAGGCTTGCATGCCATGCGCTGCATCGCTAGGCGAGACCTAAAAACAGCTGCTTTGTAATGGTATATTGAGTGTCTAGAGTGTACAGCAACGCTTAAAAATTGGCTTACATAAAAACATGTTTCATCATCAGGCAGTTCTTTCAGAAAGAGTAATGACAGAGTACATACAGTCCATCAAATTTCTGGACTTAATACAAGGCATTAAAAACCTTTTAGCACATTTCTGCTAAAACCACAGAAAAAAGTAAAGTGAAGCATTGACTATTTCAAAATATTATTACAAGGGCAAACAAGCAATTCTAAATTGTGCTGAAAACCTGAAGGAAAGGAAAGTAGGTAGTTTATAGTGTCTGCCTGTAAGTGGTACAGTAAAGCACATTCCTACCTTCCTCTCCCAATGCACAAATAATTGCTGAGGGTTTTGGCATGGTTTACTGACAGATAAGTTGAAATGGAGGTTTTTGATATTGTTGAGCTTAACCTTTTCTCCCGGGCGAGAGTTGGCAAAAAATACATATTGCCTCCTGCCCCTGGTCACATATGTTTCAGCTTGGGGTAAATCAATGGCAACAAAGACTTTTTGTACAGATGCTAGCCACAGAATATCAAGACCTTTAACACAGGCTAAACAATATTTTATTATGGCTCCCGTTAGAAACGCCTCGTGATCTTTCCAAATCGAAAGCCATAGCAAAGGGGGGACAAATGTGAACATATATTGCTTAGTCCCAACTCATTATGGCAAACGAGGTGAGCAGAGGAAAGCGGCACAGATGAGAGCATACAACAGAAACAGTTTTCTTCTGTTTGGATAGCTGAAGAGTCCCTGATTCCCAATACTCCCGCCTTTTAAGTGGCAACTGGTACGCATTGCATAGAATACACTTGTAACATAGGGTGGCTACTCGATCCCCAGAAGGGGACGATAGGTTAAGAAGTGAAACAATCGGCTTGAAAAGCTTAGTTTCCCGCTCAATCTTTATAGGTATCCACGAGCCATTGGAGCTGAAAACCACCCCCAGATAAAAAAAATGTATTAACCCCTTCCATCATGCATCACAGTGCTCGTGTGCTGATGACGGCTGGTGGCCGTCATGAACCCGCCCACTCATTAGAAGTGCCGCAGAATCGCGGCCGCACCCAAGGGGTTAATGCTAACTAGGCAGTTTGTTTCAACCAAAATACTTAAGTGGTTTACTCCTCGGCCCTCAAGCCATGACAGAAGATTTAGAGAAATTGGTCAATAAATCCAGGGTTCCCATAAATTCCACAAATGATTTGATCAATAATCTCAGGGCTCTTTGGGTGCGTGCCAGTAAGACTGCATCATCTGCATACACCAAAATGGGGCATGGGTTACCAAGGCCCATAGGAACATCTGACGTGCATGATGTCAGGTGAGTACCAAGTTTGTTAATATACAAGATGAACAGCAAAGGAGCAAGCACGCACTCCTGTCATACCCCGCACCCGATTTTAATTTCTCTTGTAAGCTCTTCAATTTGACCAAACCTCACTCTGGCATTTGGGTTCATGTGCAAAGGTAAACAGATGTACAAGTGATTCCTCTTTCCCTGTTTCTAATAATATTTGCCAGACCTTTGACCGATTTTACTCAGTCAAATGCCATAGTTAGGTCCATAGATGCTAAATACATATGGGTGCGCTTCACTACAGTGTATTTGCCCAATATTAAGCAAAGGTTCCATCACTGGTCCTGAATTCCAGTATATTTACTAAAACCATACTGGCATGGATTCAAAATCTTTTCATCCACCCTCTCAATGGTCACGTACATAAAACGCTCCCATAGATTTTTGATAGAATAAATCTATGAGAGGGATTGGGCGATAACAACTGGGTGAAGATCGGTCACCCTTTTTAAAAAGAAGTACAATTGTACACGATGCCCATAAAGGTACCCAATAAAAAATGTTGTCAATATTGTTCAACAGAGTCTCTTATATGCTATCATTGCATTTTATCAGCTCGATTGGTATGCCATCCAGGCCAGGTGCCTTTCCCCTCGCACTTTACTGTTGACACTTCATTTAAGGGCACTGCCACTATAGGGTTTTACTCGACCCTCTTGCTTACACACATGGCTAGATTCCCCACTGAATACATTGTAGAAAAGTGTTCCTCTAATGCCTCCCTACTGAAGTGGCAGCCAATTGGCGCCCCCGGCCTGTTATCTGACCTCAGGGCTGGGACAGATTCCCAAAAACTTACTGTTCTCAGTCCTAGCTTAGTGCGCTAGTCTGTCCCACTGCTGAGGAATCACCTCCACCTTTCTATTTTTAGTTGCTGCTTTATATGTTTTGCACAAGCTGGTTACCTCCGTGGGGTCCCTGGGGTGATCTGTCAATACCTGCAGTTTACAAATTTCTAGTTGAAATTTTGTGATTTCTCTCGATGCCATAAGCAAGTCAATGACAACGGGGTTGTGATCCACGAATTCTGTTTGGACAATTGCCCCCGACACAAACAGATCAGATAAATTATTGGAAACAAAAATGTTATCAATAATGGAGAGACAATTACTTCCCCTAAACGTTGGCAAGTCAGCTTGTGAATCCATACTAATATAATAAAGAGAGAGCCCAAACCTTTTAGGCGGGTAATCTCAGGAACCACAGCACCAATCACAACACCCAATACAGCGTTGGAAAGGGCAGTTGCAGCATAAGGACATAGGCTATGCAGACGCCCATCATGTACATTTAAAAGGTAAAAGAACCGTGCCAGTAAAATAGACCCTTGTGGGGGTGTCTGCGTTGTGCTGTGGGCGTGTGCTATGGGCGTGACAAACGCTGGGGGCGTGTGGTACATTCCGCCCTTCATGCCATGTCTCATATCGTGTGCTAGTCCCACCCTGCTCCCTTTAAATACCCCTGCACCCCATAATCATAACCCACCCTTACTCCTTAACATACCCCAACACCCTTAAACACTAACCCATCTTAACCCTATAAATATACCCTGTACCCCAAAACCCAAACTTATCCCTAAACCCTAAAAATACCCCTGTACCCCAAAACCCAAACCTAGCCCTGAACCTTATAAATACCCCTGTACCTCAAAACCCAAACCTACCCCTGAACCCTAAAAATACCCCTGTACCCCAAAACCCAAACCTAGCCCCGAACCTTTAAAATACCCCTGTACCCCAAAACCCAAACCTACCCCTGAACCCTAAAAATACCCCTATACCCCAAAACCCAAACCTAGCCCTGAACCCTAAAAAATACCCCTGTACCCCAAAACCCATACCTATCCCTAAACCCACCCCTGTACCCCATAACCCAAAACTATATCTGAACCCTTAAAATACCCAAACACCCCAAAACATATACCTCAGTACCCCAAAACATATACCCCTATACCCATACTTACCTTATCTAAACACTAGCAGCCCGCCCCAGCGTTGCCTGGCTGGGGGCTGCATTTTTTGCCCGGGGCACAAGGTGGCTGGGGGCAGCATGTGATCGAGCGAGAAGAGGTAGGTGTGATGTACCTCCCCACTCCCTCCTGCCACGACTCCCTCCCGCCCCACTCGTGGTACTGATCACACCCCATAACTTTCCGAAAGCTCAGTAAAGATTTGCAATGCCGATTTGCAATGCCACTCGTAATCAAACCGCCCGCCCCGACTCCCTCCCGCTCCGACTCTTTCCTTTCCTTACCTGACCCGCCACTCCGCCGCTCCTCCTCTTCATTTTTTTTTTTTTTTTTTCTATTTCAAAAGAACAAAGGTCCTAAGCTTAGAACGATTTCAGGAAAAATTAGATAACATATAGACCACAATCGGACAATATGTACAGTTCTTCTTATACCCAGCCGGGCAAAGAATTTATTTCAGGAATGTTTGACAGGGAGTCAATTTAAATATTACAATATCATATCAAACATAGTAGTGTTTGAAGTAAGGCACAAGCCTGTGCCGTACTCATCAAGATAGAAAAAGGTTGTGAGAAAGGGGTGCAGAAAAAAGAACAGTTTACATCAGGCAAAGGAAGAGTTGAGCAAAAGACTGGTACTGCTTTAGGATTTAAATTGGCAGTATTCCCTTTAGTAGAGCATACAAAAATAAATCACAATAACAGAAATGTATGTCTACATAAGTGTCGACGGCGTTTCGATCCTGTGCTCTAAAATAGAAAGATCATCATCAGGACTTAATATATGCCTGGAATAACATAGAGCAATTAAGCCCAGGGGCGGGTTTGAAGAGGCGCTTTCAGTTAATGCTGGCCACAAAATTGTGGTACACTAGAGGCGTGTGTGATGTACTTCAGGAGGCAATATATTTCGGCGTCCTGGGATGGCTGCCCAGTGTGGAGTACTCAATTGGAAGAGAGTTTTTGGGGGAACAATCTTGGAGGGGGATACGTTGTCCCGTAGCAGCAACAGATAGCTGAATAAATATGAGTGAGCGCCTAGTTTGGCGTTCTCACCCGGTTTCCAGGGACTCCGTAGCGGCGGTCGGGAAATTGCACGATCCGCTCGCAATAGGCAGGATGACGGTGCATCTGTTCCTCGCAAGCGATGTTGCTTCCTCCTCTTCATGACGCACCTGAGCCGCCGCTCTCACTGCACCGCCGCTCCTTGTCCGCCGCTCCTCCTTCGTTGTCATCACACGCGTCGTGGCCAGCGCTATGTCCCGGCCGGCGCTACTTTCAGGGGACTACTTTGTTTTTAAACTTAAATTTTTAAATTTACGTTTTTTTTTCAAATTTATATAGCCTATGTCCATCTACACACCCTGACATTTTTAACGATGTATCGGGTGTGTAGATTTGCGCTGTGGTTCCCGAGTTTACCTGGCTCAAAGGGGCAAGTTCTCTCTTTATAGTAGTAGTATAGATATATATAAATACACACACATTTTCTCTCTCTCTTATTTTAAAGCCAGCAATTAAACCACGCTACATTGTGCTATATACCAGTGTCATTTTAAAGCGTTACAAGTGTGCAAGCACTATGCATACATCTAGGCTATAGGCGCTTCAGCTAATTACAACATTGCATGTTTTAAAGGACATAATATAAACTAAAATATGCTTCACCTACCCCAGGTGTTAAGTATTTCGAAATGATTGTGTGGATGCTAAACTACAAAGCATTGTAATAGTCTGTAACATTTTGCCTCTCGGAGCGGACTGTGAGGCTGAACCCTGGTTCACCATGCATTAGAGCTGAACTCTACATGGACATCCAGTCACAGACTGCGATGCTGCAGGCACATTCACCCAGTTCTCGAGCCTGGCTCTACAGGGACCTCTAGGAACAGACTTCAATACTGAACCCTGGTTTACCCTGTACTGAAGCCTGACTTTGCAGGGACATCTTATGTCATTGGTGTACAGGCCTCTAGTACTGCGCCCTGTACACCAATGGCAGATTCCATCTTACACGACCTCTCTCTATTGAGAGCCAGTGCTGTTGCCCACAAGTCTGCGTGCTTAACAGAGGTGACTGTGCGCTGAAGCACGGGTAGATTCAACGTACAGACGTTTCAGGCATTATCTAAGAGGGAGTGACAGCGGGACTGAAAATTAAAGCCGTGAACGATAAAAAGCCACAAAAATGCATCTTGGTATCACTTGCATTAAAGATGTCACAATAGGGTGATCGCTGCCGCCATCGGGAACTATGTCAAAGGTTCAGAGCTGGCATTCTCAGAGCTTGGGAGAAATTGCTGACCTTTTGCGCTGCCCAAGTTCTGGCATGTTTCATTGCGATTGTCATCACAATTATTACCATCACCCTTGCTGGTTTCAAGTTGTGGTGAACTCTGTGCCCTGCCTCCGGCTGGTAGTTTCTTACCCTTTGTCTTAGTCAATCATGCTTGCATTTGAAGGATCCTGATGTTTACAGCCCCCTTTCAGGGAATCCAGACCGCTAGTCGAGACCCATTTTAGGCTTTTAAATCATCTGCTGGCGTACTGCGGAATCCTTATGTGGAGCACCCTGTGACGTAATGCTCCCAGCAATTTTTCGCCAGGTAAACTAAGCAGGTAAGGCAGTCATGCAGCTATATTTCGAACAGGCCTGTCTCTATTGAGAGCCAGTGCCGGTGCCCACAAGTCTGCGTGCTCAATAAAGGTGACGGGACTCTGAAGCACGGGTAGATTCGACATACAGAGGTTTCAGTCATTATGTAAGAGGAAGTGACAACTGCCCTGAAAATTAAAGCTGTGAATACAGAACGATAAAAAGCCACAAAATGCATCTCTGTATCACTTGCGTTAAAGAGGTAACGTGCAGGGAAAAAACAGTAACGCCGCCTTGAGAAAATAAGGACAGGACCCAGATTGAATGCTACAGATCACTTAACAGAAACTTGCAGACACCCATTAAGAGCCGGCACTTGTCGGAACTGCTGGAATACACCATGTCCGCCGCTCCTCCGTCGTCATCACGCACGTCGCGTCGCAGCCAGCGCTATGTCCCGGCCGGCGCTACTATCAAGGGACTACTTTGTTTTTAAACTTAAATGTTTAAATTTACGTTTTTTTAAAAATGTATATAGCCTAGGTCCATCTACACACCCTGACATTTTCAACGATGTATCGGGTGTGTAGATTGGCACTGTGGTTCCCGAGTTTACCTGGCTCAAAGGTGCAAGTTCTCTCTTTATAATAGTAGTATAGATTAAAAAAAACATGTTTTTACAATTCATGCATTTACAAGCAATTTCGTTGTAAATGTAAGCGTGGTAAAAGCATATAAAATGTAATGCCATGCGTTATAGTGGCATTGCAGAGTCATGGTACTTTCGTAATGAAAGTATGCGGAGTGATGGTATGCGGAAAGAAAGTTGCAGAATAATGAGTGTTTACCCTCCCTGGTAAGTACATTGGTTGCACGGCGGCCCACATCTCCAGCAACATACTCATATTTTTTCACCACCCATTTGAAAAATGCACAGGTCTCTCTCATTGATGGCCAGCACCGACTTACACTTTTAGACACACCTCCTGCCACAAGTTATAGAATTGCAAACTTTTGAGCTGGGGAGCTACGTTTGAATCTTGGCATCAGCTCAACATCCTGTGTCTACCACAAATGAATGTGTTCTTCTGTAATGTAAATTGTGCTCATGCCATGTTGTCAAGTTCGCGCTATATAATATTGCAAGGAAAAATAAAGTAGGGAAACTCGAGTTCACACACTACTGAACGCGCACTCTTAAGTGCATCAGCAGTGCACTGTGAATCGGAGCGTTTCACAGGCCTGTCACAGATAAGAAATGCTATCTAAACGAAATCCTACAAAACAATATACTACTGGCCGGCAGCAATTCATACCCAGACAACGTCGGGACGGGCTGCTAGTGGTATATAAACAAGTAGGGGCTCTGAAATTATGTGGTAGGGTAGGAACAAATTATATTGCAGGGTTGAGTAAATTATGCTGCATATTTTGAGATCGTATTACCTCATTATTTTGACATTTTTACACTTGTTAACAGTGTCTGAGCATTGATTGCACCTCATTAGTATCAGTTTAACACGCAAATATATGGATAAGCAATAGAAGGGGGACCAGCCAGCTTTTGCAATCGGCCTTCCACTGTGCAGCAACACGTATGTCAATATGTCTGACATTAAAGTGCTAATGCATATAAGTGCAAGTTTGTGCATAGTGGTGTCTGGATATGTTTGCACTTGGAACGCAGTCCTTTTTGTTTTTCGAGGGAAGAGAAACTTAGTGTACCAAAGAGATAAATAAAAAATAAATGTAGCTTTCTTAAAATCACCACAATGCTGTTTGTTCGAGGCCAACAATAGCACACCAAACTCCAGGGATTCAAATTCTATTAAATAAAAATATATAATGGGTTTGAGGTTGGCCCACCATTAGACTATAAACAATCTTTCTATCTGTTTACCCCCAATCTGCCCTACCCAGGGGAGCCACATTACAGAAAGTGCCCCGGTGCGCAACAGGTGTTTTCACCTGCTCCTTATGGCCATGTGGTACTTTGTTATTACAGAAGTAGCTGGTGAGTTGTATAAAGCCCCTTCTTTAGTGTGGAACAGCACCAGCACAAGAGGGTGTAAGAGAGTGCACTAGGGAAAGGATTTGTATTAATTGGATGGGGCCAGCACATTCTTGAATTGGGCTGCCCTCTCACCCGTGGAGCCCAAAAAGTATTTCTGTGGCCTTCAGGGATTAGATTGGGAGGCTTTCCTGATCTGTCATGTCCAAGGGGCAATAAGCACAGAAGTCACCTAGTATAATATTACAGATAGTGTCCCAGCGGAGCAATGAGTATTTGCACCCACTCCTTGCGTCCCAGGAGACTTTGGTATTTTAGAAGGGGTTGCAGATGCTTGTCTGGTCCAGTCTACAATGTTGGACTGCACCTGCGCACATCTTTCCCCAGACAAATCACGAGGGATCATCCTGTTATTTTCATGGGTGTACAGAGGCAAAAGAACTGCTGAGGCGTACTGACACTGCGCCACATAGCGTGCTCCTTGTAAGATGAGGCGTGGGGTCCCAGAGTCCCGCACAGCCCCTCTGACCCCCCTCTCCCCCCCCCCCGCCCCCCCCCCACACACACCATCAGACCACCCCTCCCCGCTTTCCCCTTCCTTCTAGAGAGGCCGATCTGCCTCCGATAATAGACAGGGCCATTGCTTCAACCCTTTGCCCTGTCTTTGACAAATATACTTTTCTTAGTGCATGTGCTACTCTGGGAGTTCGCACTTGAGATGAAGACTGCCTTTTTTGTGTGGGTGTGTTTTTGTTTTTTTAACTCCGATGCACTACCCGGGCCTGCCCCAGAAACACCTCTGTAGTGTGCTGAGGCACAAACATACAGGGTGGCTGATGTGTTACTCAGACCCGATGATTTCTCTTTCTTTTTGCCCATCCTTTGAGACCAAATAGTTTTTCTGGACCCCTTCCTGTTGCAGGTGATAGGCCCATCTACACAAGCTTGGGGGGAAAAAATCGGTAAACGTGTGGAAATACAGAAGTGCAGAACATTTTTCATCTGTTTACTTTCACTCAATATGTAATGGAAACTCTGCAAAGTAAGCAACTAACTTGTTTTAATTACAACAGACCAAAATAGGAGGGATCCTGAACATGGAACATGGAAATTAGCTAGGTTAGGTATTACATGCTAACTACACCGCACTATTTTTCAGCTGGAAATAAATTTCAGTCACAAAATGGTGTCAGTCTTTTTGTTCATACTGTGGTTTAAATATGCACACTGCTATACAACCTTTTTAAGTCTATTCAACTGATTTCTCTCCACAGGTAACTATGGCATTTGAGCCTGAGATCTGCGGGGAAAACAATTTAAATCTGCTTGACAGCCTTGAAAATACACAGATAAGCAAGAATGAAGAAAGTACCCCAAATTATTGTAAAATTACAAGCATCGTTCAGCCAATATTGCACCAAACGGCCTCAAGTTCCTCAAAGCACGTAACTGCCTCTTTAAAACCAGCGGATTCAAAGAAAACAGAAATGCAAGAGATTGTGGACAATGAAATAAGATCAGTAACTAATGAGATATTCACTACTTGTAAACATGACAAAACCACCAGTACTGCTCTGCTGGTGGCCCAACAAACAACTTCAGTAGAAGCAAGCAAATTACAGGAGGCAACTTCAAATCTGAAACCAGTGGTTTCGAAAGAAAGAAAACCACAGAATGGAGATGTCTCCACCCCAAGCATTTCAGAAAGGAGCAGTAATGTTGAGGATGGACCCTCTAATGAAAACGGTAATGTCAGTCTACCAATTTTAGATCAAACATTCATAAATGTAGATGTACAAGATCAGCAATTTGCAGTGGGTCCCCTGAAAAGAAAATTTAAATTGATGGATAATCTAGTAAAGCCCAAAAGAAAGTATGCCATTGAATCTTACACCTTAAACGATGTGATATCTGACAATATGGGACCAAACCATTCCCAGGAAGAAGATGGCCATGTTAAACTTAAGGTTTACAAGAAAAGAAAGTCGAAACACCACAATATCACAACCACAAAGAGAAATGAAAATGACGAAGCATGCACCCTAATCAAAGACTCGGAAATTCCCAGCACCAGACTATCCGACCAATGTGCTGTTCTTGAAGACTCATCAGCTAGCATCCCGCTACCGTCATTGCAAGGATGCTTGTCACCCAGGTCCTCCTCACCCGGGGTGGACTTACTAGAGGCAGAGCAGGCCTCCAGCCCCAGCACTTCCCCGGTGAGGGAGGTGCCTGATCGGGCTCCAAGTCCTCAGACTTGGAGAAGCACAGCATGGTCCTCTGAGGAGCCTGTAGCATCTTCATCGAAGTGTCCTCCAGTGCTGCAATGCGAGGTCGATGAAACCATCAGAGAGGAGAGGATTCGAAGGTTGAAAGACCTTTTGAAAGAACGGGAACAAGCACTGGAAGCGATCAGGAAAACCATGTTGAATGTATAGTGACTAAACTATGGTCATGTGACTGCTCCTGCAAAGGGTCCAAACAAAGCAAAGTTTACACAGTAATGCTCCAGAATATATTTGTATGCGATAAGAATCGGTGCTACAAATTAAAGGTGCTTTTGAAGCGCAAGTGTTTATTTTCAGTCTGAAGTTCAGCTATTCAAACTCACTTTGGATTCCAACTTTTGGTACTTGGAAAATGATGTTGTAATGCAGCTTCTTATAATGCCGTTTCTCCCACGATTGTTACAAAATGTGTGTTGCTCACAGCGTGTAAACCTTTGTTAGTATCTTGAATTATTTTTGAGGGCGTCGAGTACCATTGCAAGTAAAAGTATTGCAGTATGCAGGTCAATTTTAGTTTAATGATGGTTGACTCCTTAATGGAATTGCAAATATAATTTGTGTTCGGTTAAAGTTGGTAGTTCTTAACGTCTAACTGGTATTGAAGGATTAATACGAGAGACTGAGGCTTCTACACTTGTTTATTTAAATTTAAATGTTGTCCTAAACGTAACCACAGACAATGAGCACTGGATCAGCGCAGTAGCACTTGCTTGTGTGTGATTTAAAAAATAATAATAGTTGTTTGTTATCCAAAAGTGATGTTAGATCATCAATTGGAAAAGAAATCAACTTATAAAAACAGGTGCTTCAAAAAGGGAAATACATGTAATATGGTACTTCCCATGATGCCATTTACCCAAGTCAGAGGAATTATGGGTAAAGAATAACAGGCAGCTTGGGCTATTAAGATTTTGTTCAAATGTAGTGGAGGAAATACAGGTTTTCTGTGATAAATTTTCCCATGCTTTTCAGTTAAATAAAACATAAAATGTACAAGTATTTATCAATTTGTCTTGAAAGATTTGTGGTGTACACTAGATACCTCCTGTGCATGTTAAATACTTTTCAGATGCTACTTCTGACTTTGGGCCTGATTACGAGTTTAGTGGTCTGGGAACGGGCCACCACGCCAGCACCCCGCTCCCACACTGCCAAACTCGATCTCCCACAGTTTTCTTCTGGTCTGGCAGATGGTCCAGCAGTGATGCAGTGCTAAGGCTCATAAGTGAACCTTGGAAAAGCAGCGCCCGGGGGACCGCCAAAACCAGTTCCTGCACAGCATGGACTGTGCAGTCCATGTCGTGCAGGAACAAAGGGTTCATGCACACTGGAGGCGGTAAACAGTCAAAATATCGATTTTTTAATTTCGACTTACACTTATATCGAGTTGCTAATATCGATGGGACAGAATATCGATGTCCAGAATATCGATGGCCAGAATATCGACCCTAAGGTAAGTAATATCGAAATTACTAATATCGATAGCATATATATCGATGTAAGTAATTTCGATTTACTAATATGTGTTAGAAATTTTAGTTAAGTATTTAAATTAATTGTTATAATATGTGTTTAATATGTTTTTAGAAATAAAAAATATATAAAAGTAAATAATATGTTTTACTACCAGAGCGGGTTGTGGGTTTTTAGGGGAATAGGGTGGGAAGTAATTTATTTGTAATTAAATAATTATTATTTAATGATTAATTTATTTTGCAATTAAATATTAATTGGCAATGAATTATTTTAATTGATTAATTGATTAATTAATTGATAATTTATGTATATTTTTAAGTAAATTATATGTTTTACTACTGGAGCGGGTTGTGGGTTTATAGGGGAATAGGGTGGGAAGTAATTTATTTGTAATTAAATAATTATTTTTTAATGATTAATTTATTTTGCAATTAAATATTAATTGGCAATGAATTATTTTAATTGATTAATTGATTAATTAATTGATAATTTATGTATATTTTTAAGTAAATTATATGTTTTACTACTGGAGCGGGTTGTGGGTTTATAGGGGAATAGGGTGGGAAGTAATTTAATTGTAATATTAATTAATTTTGGGTAAAGGAGTATTTTTAGGGTTCAGGGTCAGTTTTGGGTTTTTGGGTAAAGGGGTATTTTTAGTGTTCTGGGTCAGTTTTGGTTTTTGGGGTAAAGGGGTATTTTTAGGATTCAGGGTCAGTTTTCAGTTTTTGGGAAAAGGGGTATGTTTAGGGTTCAGGGTCAGTTTTCAGTTTTTGGGTAAAGGGGTATTTTTAGGGTTCAGGGTCAGTTTTCAGTTTTTGGGTAAAGGGGTATTTTTGGGGTTCAGGGTCAGTTTTCAGTTTTTGGGTAAAGGGGTATTTTTAGGGTTCAGGGTCAGTTTTTAGTTTTTGGGTAAAGGGGTATTTTTAGGGTTCAGAGTCAGTTTTCAGTTTTTGGGTAAAGGGGTATTTTTAGGGTTCAGGGTCAGTTTTCAGTTTTTGGGTAAAGGGGTATTTTTTGGGTTCAGGGTCAGTTTTCAGTTCTTGGGTAAAGGGGTATTTTTAGGGTTCAGGGTCAGTTTTAGGTTTTTGTGTAAAGGGGTATTTTTAGTGTTCAGGGTCAGTTTTCCCTACTGTTGCACCCACTGGAGTGGGAATAGTAATTATTGGTAAGTAAGTATATATTATATATGATTTTTAATTTTTTTTTAAATTAAATATGTAATATTTTTTTTTACCATTATTACATATTTAAATATGTTTTAGTAATTAATAAGTATTATTTACAGTATTTTTTATGTTCTTTTAAATTAAAAAAAATCGATATATTTTACAACGATATTTTTAACATCGATATTATTTTTTCGATATTTTGGTACTTACCATGTTGTACATAGGGCGTTGATATTTTTGCTATCGATATAATTACGCCGATATTTGTGTAGGTCGAAATTCTGTCTGTCGAAATTCTGTCATAGATCCACTGGAGGCACACCATGTGCCCCCCTGCATGCATCCTCAGGCCTGAGACACCATGGGGCCCTACAGTTTCCTCACAGCCACACTTTTCATGGCAGGCTCACTGCTATGAAAACTCTCTTGGTGAGGAAACTGGTAATAGGCTTGGCGGTGATGTAGTTGCACTGCCAGCATATTGCGAGCCTCCGTCCGCTGCAAGGAACCAAATATCTATCAGACATCACTGCTAGGATACTCAGATCCTCATCAGCAAATGTTCTTAAACACCCTGCATTTAGGTGCAAAACCTAAGGAGGTAAACCTTTAGCTGCTCTGGGAACCAGAGCCTGGAACCTCATGCCAACACACTTACGGCTGAAGGAAGCAGAAACAGAGTTCAGAAAGGCCTTGAAGGCTTGAATCTTCGTATCCTCCGATGCACTCTGCTCATCTCCCATATAATTGAGGTACCTGTCCTCCTCCTCTCTCTCCCGCATAGCGCCAGGATGCTTCTTTTGGAGTGATAGCCACACTCTATAAATAACCAAATTAAATCAATATCACTAGGAACCGCATATTCCTGTCTGTAGCAGCAGTCCTTTGGCGGTTCGACCGCCAAAGCTATAATACGGCGTTTGGACCGCTGGTACAGTGGTTGCCGCACTTCCACCGCTGCGCCACCCCAGGTTTGGCAGTCCAAGGACCGCCAAACTCGAAATCAGCCTCATAGAACTTTCATGGTCAATGTATTTTAAAAGCCATCATCTTTATGCCTTCTGTTCATTAGTACACACCTGCATTCAGCAGTAGAATGATATCAGCGAGTGCGTGGTACCTTTATAGGCTCAGATCTTCAAGTTTTTTTGAGATTTCAATCTACCTGTGCGTCAGGGATTTCCCCAAGAAGCCAACATGCTTTAAACTATGTGGTGTCTGTCACAGGCAGATGTCTGATGACCCCGCATCGCTCTTGGCCACGTGGAAGGTCCCGGGACTGCTCACGGAGCATCTCCCAACAATCATCGTCTTAATTCAAGTTATTGGTTAAGTCCCACAAAAGAAAGAAGTTGAATCTGCCTTGGACTGCTCCATGCTGACCTCATAGCGATCTAAGTCTCAAGGCCTCGCTCTTCGGTGGAGACTGTGCCAGGGTCTGCGCTGCTACTCCCCAAGTTTCCTGGGGCTGTAGCAACCCAACTCAAAGAGTTTTGTGAGGCAGTGGTCCTCCTATATGGGTGGCCGACCCCTCTGAAGTGCCTTTGGGCCCTAGGGGTGTAGGAGAAACCCCTATTGGAGCCAGTCTGGCCCCTTGGATCTAGTGCTGGATCAGGAGCGCTGCAAGATTGCAACCTTCCTCGGCGCCCGCTCCAGTGCCGTTGTTCCACCAACGCTCCATCTGACACAGAGCCAGATGGACAGCATCTGACTCCAGCGCCGACTAGTGCTATGCTTTCCGAGCCGGAGCCAGTGCCTTTTTTCTTTGACAGACCTGGAGATGGTGATGATTGGGAGGGGTCAGAGGGTCCTTATGGTTACCTTAATTCCCTTGATGATACAGAAGGGCAACTGGAATGAGGTACTGACTGGTGCCAGTGGTTTGAACACCTCACCAGAAACTGGCCTGGTCTGGTCTGTCACCCCAACATGGCTATGAAGAAGGGTGCCTTGTTCGCAATAGTGGTGCGGAGGACAGCTGAGGTCTTAGGCCTTCAATTGCCCACAATAGCAGTTAAGGAAAATGTCTTAACAGAGGTGCTTCATTCAATAAAGACATTGCAGGTGTCCTCCTTTGGGCCTGGTCGAAGCCCTGCACAGGGGCTCCTGTGCACCGTACGCTTGCCTGTCACAATCGCCCCACTTATGGGGACCCACATTTCTTCACCTAGCAACCCGCACCAGAGAGCTTGGTGGTCCAAGCCTCGGCTTCCTGGATAAATTCCAACGCATTCCCTACCACTCCACCAGATAGGGAATCCAACAGGTTGGATCCATTTGATAAGAGGATTTTCTCTTTGGGATCCTAGTACTGCAGTCGGTGAACCCTGCGTGTCTTTTGGGCCAATAGCAACCTACTGAGTGGGTTTCGGTTGAGAAAGTGGAGCATATGGTCTCTGAGGAAACTCAAACCGTACTGTCTCGAGCTATTGCTGGCAGGCGGGATGCAGCTAAGCTGACCATTAGATGTGGACTTGACACAACCGACTAAGTGGGCAGAGAAATTTCATTGCCAGTGGCACTGAGACACCACGTGTGGCTGAAAATGACTGGCTTCTCGGGGGTATGTTCAAGCTTCGCCCCTGGACATGCCTTTTGATGGCTCTCACCACTTTAGTGAAAAGGCGGACTCAACACTTAGGTGCCTTAATCGTAGTAGAACTACAGGCGCCTTTAGTTTGCCTTTATACCTGCCTGCACAGGCACCCAGTGGGGGGTCAAGATTTATCATCACCTGCCTCACAGTAAGTCTATGGCATCAGAAAGCTCTTGCTTTCCTGGCGGAACAGGCTGGTCTCACAATTTATTCCTATGCTGATGACACTCAAGTCATCTACTCACTTTCCACCAATAAAAACCTCCCATCTTCCTCTCTCCAAATTGGGCTGAAACACATATCGGACTGGATGCTGAAGCACAAACTAAAACTAAACGGGGACAAAACTGAGCTGCTCCTGTTTGGCCCAGACACCTCTCTCTGGGGCCCACATCATTGGCCTCCGGAGATGGGTCCTCTACCCATTCCATCAGTGTCTACTCGCAATCTTGGTGTGATCTTCGACAACCAACTCACTTTCAAACAACACGCTGTGAAAGTCTCAGCCACCTGTACTACCATCATCAGGTGGCTGAGAAAGATCACCTGGATGCTACCTGCGGACACCTTGAGGACCGTAGTCCAGGCTCTTGTCATCTCCCGCCTGGACTATGGGAACATCCTTCTCCTAGGTGCCGCCAAAGAGGTAACCAGGAAGTATCAGGTGGTACAGAATATGGCAGTCCGCCTGATCTGTCACCTTCCTGCCAGATCCTCGGTTACTCACCATATGCGGAACCTACACTGGTTGCGGATTGAAAGCAGAGTCAATTTCAAAGCACTTTGCTACATGCACAAAATCATGACGGGTAGAGCCCCTCGCTATCTCTCTGCTCTGGTGCAGCAATATATCCCCCCCCGTACACTCAGGTCCTCGACGCAGAATAAATTTAAGATCCCGCGCATCAACAGAGCCAAGATGGGAGGACGCTCGTTTTCCCTGTTGGCCCCATCCTTATGGAATTCCCTTCCTCAATCTTTGCGCACTGAATTGTGCTTTTTGAAATTCCGTAAGGGAATAAAAACGTGGCTTTTCAACAATTAATGTTTGATCTTACGTTCCTCCCTCCCTCTCATCATTCAGTTTGCCCTAGCGCCGGGAAACCTCCGGGTAGCTGCGCGCTCAATAAATGTAATTATAAATAAATAAATAAAACTCGGTTTTACAAATCATCCAGAGGGGCTTCCCAATCCCCTTTCTGGAAAACCCTCCACCCATACCGTCATTTCCTTGCTCTGTCAGGAACTTTTGGCCAATGGAGGAAAATCTTCAAGAGGGGCCACTCCATCCCATTTCTGGAAACCTCTTCACCCATGCCACCCACTTAGACAGGCTGATGGAGAACATCTCCCCTTGCTCCATCAGGAAGTGATGGCTCTTTTGGCCAAAGGAGCCATCAAGAGGGTGCCAGGATCAGAAGTTGGTCGTGGTTGCTTTTCCTCCTACTTTCCGTGCCAAAAAGGACAGAGGCCTTCCTCCTATCGTAGACAATTACCCTATCAACTTCTTACTGAAAAAGGAGAAGTACGCAGTGTGGCGAGATGGCTGCTGAATAAAGTTATTCCGTACAAACTATTTCCCTTCCGAATATCCGCCACATAAATCCGACCTCCGATTATGCCCAGGAAGAATAGAGTCCAACGGCCGCCTACAGCCAAAGATACGGAAGATACGATATCCGACCTACACCGGCGTACAAGCCGGGGCCTTGCATGAAAGAAGAGCCCGTGGGAGTGACCACGTGACGCAGCCGGAATCGGACGCAAACCTGGGGTCTTGGCCTAGATACACGGTGGTGACAGCTCTGGGACTTACGACACACAGTTGCTGCACATCACCGCACGAAGACTAACGGGGTGGCAAATGGGAGCGCCGCCTGTAGAAGAGCTCTGGTAGACGCGCTAACGATCAGGCAGTGGGGGAGCCTGTGTGGCGATGCTGTGTCCTGGAACCGAGACCATGGGAGGGCGGTGCGGTGGTGGCCGAGAGCCCAATGGGAGGCATGGGCCCTTTTCACCTCCCTCTCCCCCACCCTCATTAACGCTGTGTCGAGGTTGGCGGAGGACTCCCTTCTAGGGTGCAAGTAGCCTACAGCGCGGAGCTGGGATTGGCAGCGGTCGTGAACAACCGGCAGAAGATCGAGGGAAAGAGGCGAACCCATTAAATGGCCAAGGGCTGTCAGGGTGAGAGGTTGTGGCTGACTTGTTTTGTTTGAACAGTGGCGAGCGGCTGCCTCTTCCTGCAGTATAGACTGGAGTGACGGTCTTCAGTGTTAGCCATAACATGTGGGGGAGCAACAACTGCAACAGTATCAGGGGCGCTGTGAACAGCCCTTGAGAGCATCAAGCGACCCAGAGAGTATACGGTTGGGGGACCATGACCTGCGGCTCCCCCCTCCTCCAGCAGCCCCCACACACCTGCAGTACCCGAGAGAAGGGATCTAACTCAGCACCATATCGCCCCCCGACAGCATAAGTGAAGAAAGGAGCCTAAGATTGATGCACACTGCCACCTGAGAGAGTGGGCCTGGAGAGGGCCAAGATGTCATTAACGACTGGCCCGAAACTAGTTCAAACAAATAAGGTGGACCGCTACACTCTCCCAAAGGAAACACTGCAAGACCTACAACCCAGAGACAAACCTACCGTTGAGCCGAGGGGAGAATGCCCAGAGCTCACCTTGAAAGATGTAAAGGAGGTGATAACTGGGGTCAAGACCTCGTTGGAGCATAAGATGGACTCAATCTCGACTGAGGTGACCCTCATTAGAGCAGACCTAACCAAAATCAGTGAAAAGGTCAAACAAGTAGAGATTACCACCGAGAGCTTGGTAGATGACACCGCGCAACTCCAAAGTGAAATCCATGAATTACAAATCTTCCGAAAGGTCGCCGATACTAAGCTGGACTGTTAAGGGACCTCTCAGACGGAACAACATATGCCTCCTGGGGGTGCAAGGGAAGGTGGGGGGGCAGCTGCCAGACCTCTTTGTGGAGGATCTTATCCTTAACCACCTGCAGCCTAAAGGCCTGGGCAATTTATTTGTAATAGAGAGGGCACACAGAGTCCCCGCGGTTCGGCCGAAGACTGGGGCTTCCCCCATCCAATACTGGCAAGGGTACTCAATTTCCGGGACAGAGATGTGATACTGCTGAACGCCAGGGTGGCCCCCCGCCCCACTACGAAAACGGTGATTACCTTTTTCCCGGACTTTACACAAGCGGTGCAGAAACAGGCGATCCTTTATTGCGATTAAAAAGAAACTCTGAGAAAGAGGTATAAGATACGCAATGCTGTTCATGGCCCTGCTCCGGGTGGAGGCGGAGGAATGGCTTGGTTTTTTGATCACCCGGAATCAGTTTCCGAATGGCTTGAGGCTCGGAGAGAACAAGACAACAATCATCATGGTCGCGTCAACCCAACGAACCGCCACTCAAAGGGATGAGCAAGACCCAAGGAACAGCGTGGTCTTTCTTTTAGTTTACTCGTTGGGCGACAGGCACTCTGCAAGTTTATAAATGGGCAGTTTCACGCCCAAAGTGCAGGGAAGCAGGGGGGGGGTGGGTTAGGGTTTCACAGTTGTTGAATGTTGTAGTTGTCGAGTCGACAAGGTGAACTGAAATCCATGCAGAGGAAAATAGGAGTTACACAAAGTCCAAAGAGCACACAGTGGGACAAAAGTGCTAAAATACTGAGTTGGAATGTCAACGGGCTTAGAGGTAAGGTAAAGTGTAGCGTAATCCTACAATATATTAAACTGCAAGCCCTGGACATCATCCTGCTCCAGGAAACACATTTGTTAGGAAACTCATGTAAGGCACTAAACAGGGGGGGCTACAAGTTGGTGGCACATGCGGTTTCACGACCAGCTCACGAGGAGGAGGCATTATGATGAGAAACTCCTTCCCCCCTCTGTGAATTCCACATGGGCAGACGACCGTGGCAGGTATATAGGAATCACGGGCCTATGGGAAGGGCACACATTGACGCTCATGTCGGTGTATGTGCCACCTGGCCTTCAGAGTGAAACATTTAAAGACCTGGGCATTCAAGAAGGTCTCCTGGTGGTTGTGGGTGATTTCAATGCAGTTGCATCAGGCACTTTAGACCGGCACCCTCCACGCAAGATTAGGTGTCCTTATAGATGGCTGCCTGACTTCTTGGAGGCACTGGGGCTAGTCGATGGGTGGAGAACATATAACCCAAAAAGAATCCAGCATACTTTTCACTCCGGGGCCCACCATATTCTCTCCCACTAACATCCAAGACATCAAACATTTAGCAAGGGGAATCTCCGATCATTCCCCGGTATGGGGGCAGATAGTCCTAAGCCAGGCAAGGGTGGGGAAAATTGCTCCCATTAATCTGTGGCATCTCCGAGACCCAAGTGTCCGAAAAGCACTACTCAAAGCCATAGATGTCTATTTCAGAGAAAATGAGGGCTCAATAGACTCTTCCCAGACCCTGTAGGAGGCATTCAAATCAGTAATACGAGGACAGGCACTGGCAGTCATTGCTGGGATGAAAAAAGACTGACAGAAAGAGATTGTGGAGGCTGAGAACGAATTCCTCCGGCTGGAGGACGAGTTAGAAGTTGAGGTTACGCATAAGAAACTCCACATGTTACAACTCAAACAAGATGGCTACAAAGAGCTAGCCACTGACAGGAGTACAAGTCTGGGAAGGGAAAAGCTGGGTAGAATATATGATCTGGAAGATAAAGCAAATAAGCTAATCGCATGGCTTGACAATAAGGAGTGGGCTAGTTGACTGGCAACGGAACTAATAGGGGCTGACAGCAGCTCCATGACCAACCCACAAGATATTGCAAATCAATTTGCCAATCACTACAGTGCTGTATACCGAACTAATGCACCATTCACCGAGGAGGACTCCCAGTTTCTCATGCAAGATATAGCGCTCCCCACCCTTTCAGAAGAAGACCGACACTTCCTAGAAAGTGAGTTGACAAACGACGAAATAGCACAAGCCATTAGGACACTACACTCAGTGAAGGCCCTTGGCCCCAATGGCATACCCATTGAATTGTACAAACTCGGGCCCGACAAATTAACCCCATACCTGAGGGCCATGTTCGAAGAGACAAAGGAGCTGGGGATACAACCAATGGACCAGAGGGTGGCTACACTGATCACAAGCCATAAGGAGGCTAAATCCAAGACCGACTGCGCCTCTTATAGGCCGATTTCCCTACTCCGTGCGGAGCCCAAAATCCTAGCCAAGCTCCTCGCAAACCGCCTTGTTAACCCCATCAACACTAATGACGAGCTCAGGTCGTCATGAGGCACAGTGGAGCTGCACTAATGACGAGCTGAGCTCGTCATGTATAATGGATATGAAGACCCTTCAGCACATCAGGGGAATTGCTGTAGCATCGATGTGGTTAAGGTGATTGGCGGTCTTGATCATCCTGACCAGTCAGGTTTCATGCCTCATCGGAACACGGTGTTGAACTTGCGCAGGGTACTTGGGGTACTGGGTATTGTAGCCACGATCCAAGAAGCAGCAATAATTGTGTTGTTAGATGCGACCATGGCATTCAACACCATTGAATGGCCATATCTCTTTGCAGTCCATGCAAAAATGGGGTTTGGTCCAGGCTTCTCTCAGTGGGTGCGGATCTTATATTCAGAGCCCTTGGCACAGGTCGTGGTTAATAATAGGAAGTCGGACACATTCACACTGAGTCAGGGGACCCGTCAGGGATGTCCTGTTCGCCCTTGTCCTTGAACCTCTGGCGGCATGTTTTCTTAACCCCTTCGCTGCTAGGCCTTTTCCCCTCCTGTGCTAAGCCTTTTTTTGGGGATTTGGGGTAGTGCGCGCTTAGGCCCCTGTAACTTTTTGACCACATAAGGTATCCACGCCAAATTTGCGTCCTTTTCTTCCAACATCATGTGGATTCCAAAGGTGCCCAGGGTTTGTGGATTCCCTTGGAGGGGTCCCAGAAATTAACCAAAATATAGTGAAATTCTAGTTTTTTTCAGAAAAATGGGAAAAACGGGCTGCAAATGAAAGCCTCTGGGTTTTTCCCTGAAAATGTGATCAAAAAAGGGTTTGTGGGGCTGAAATCTCCATTTTCTTAGCTTTTAGGGAATGACAGTCTTTTGTCAGAGAAACGAAATTTTTCACACAGTTTTGGCATTTTTCTGGGACATAGCCTATTTTTGCTATTTTTAGAGCTTTCCACCTCCTTCCAGTTAATGGTATAAATGAGTTTGAAAGCAATAATGGATCCTAGCAAGCTGTACATTTTCAAAAAGTAGACAAAATTCTGAATTCAGAAAGGGGTCATTTTTCTAAATCCAAGAAGGTTTCTTTAAAGAAACTAACAGTTAAATATTGGAATAATTGAAAATTTGTTGAAAAAAACAGCCTTTTGTCTCAACGTTTTCACCTAAAACTTTTTCTAATCTTGACAGCTCTTGGAAAGCAATATACCGTTACATCCGTTAGACCTTCCTGGTTGTGGGGATATATAGGACTTGTAGTTTCACCAAGAACCCGACGAACCCAGATCCAAAAACTGAGCAGCAACTTGCAATGGTATTTTTTCATTTACTGGGTATAGAGCACTTTGTCTTGGAAAATGTATACATGGAAAAATCTGTATGAAAGACACCTATGTATTTCTGAATTGGGTACAAAATATAGAGTTGAGAAACAGTATATACTTGCACAATCTCAAAATTGGGAATACTCATACTAGCATGAGAATTATTGGTCATTTTTCAAAAACATTTTTTTTTACACAATGTCTTTCATTGAAAGGGAGAAATGCATGAACGCTCAATTGGTAATAACAGTTGATTTTCAAATTTGAATTACCCGAAGCCTCCCGATAAAAACGGTACCTCACTAGTGTGGGTCGGCCTTGTGCCTGCGACAGGAAACGGCGCAAAATGCAACGTGGTCACACCTCAATTTTGCAGTTACAAATTGACCCTTTTATGGCAAAGTGCCTACCTGTAGTTTTTGCACCCTAGCTCTGCCGGCACCTAGGGAAACCTAGTAAACCTATACATTTTTGAAAAGTAGACACCCAGGGGAATTCAGGATGGGGTGACTCGACTGCCTACCACTAGGTTTTGTCTCCCAGAATCCCTTGCAAAGCTAAAAATTTGACAAAAAATACACATTTTCCTCACATTTCTGTGGTGGAAAGTTCAGGAATCTGCGTGAATCAACAAATTTCCACCCACCCAGCGTTCCCCCAGGTCTTCCGAAAAAAATGGTACCTCACTTGCGTGAGTAGGCATAGTGGCTGCGACATGAAACAGCGCAAAACGCAACATGGTCGCACCTCAATTTCCCAGTGAAATCTTGCCCTTTTTGGACAAAAAGACTACCTTTTGTTTTTGAGCCCTAGCTCTGCCAGCACCTAGGGAAACCTAGCAAACCTATACATTTCTGAAAACTAGACACCCAGGGGAATTCAGGATGGGGTGTCTCGTCTGTCTACCCCCAGGTTTTGTTACCCAGAATCCCTTGCAAACCTAAACATATGACAAAAAAAACACATTTCCCTCACATTTCTGTGGTGGTAAGTTCTGGAATCTGCGTGGATCAACAAATTTCCACCCACCCAGCGTTCCCCCAGGTCTCCCGAAAAAAATGGTACCTCACATGCGTGGGTAGGCATAGTGGCTGCGAGATGAAACAGCGCAAAACACAACATGGTCGCACCTCAATTTCCCAGTGAAATCTTGCCCTTTTTGGACAAAAAGACTACCTTTTGTATTGAGCCCTAGCTCTGCCAGCACCTAGGGAAACCTTGCAAACCTATACATTTCTTAAAACTAGACACCCTGGGGAATTCAGGATGGGGTGACTCGTCTGCCTACCCCCAGGTTTTGTTACCCAGAATCCCTTGCAAACCTAAACATTTGCCCAAAAAAACAAATTTTCCTCACATTTCTGTGGTGGAAAGTTCTGGAATCTGCGTGGATCAACACATTTCTACCCACCCAGCGTTCCCCCAGGTCTCCCGAAAAAAATGGTACCTCACTTGCGTGGGTAGGCATAGTGGCTGCGACATGAAACAGCGCAAAACGCAACATGGTCGCACCTCAATTTTGCAGTGAAATCGTGCCCTTTTTGGGCAAAGAGACTACTTTTTGTTTTTGAACCCTAGCTCTGCCGGCACCTAGGAAAGCCTAGCAAACCTATATATTTTTGAAAACTAGACACCCAGGGGAATTCAGGATGGGGTGACTCGGCTGCCTACCCCCAGGTTCTGTTACCCAGAATCCCTTGCAAAGCTAAGAAATTGGAGAAAAAAAAAACATTTTCCTCACATTTCTGTGGTGGAAAGTTCTGGAATCTGTGTGGATCAACAAATTTCCACCCACCCAGCGTTCCCCCGGGTCCCCCGAAAAAAATGCTACCTCACTTGCCTGGGTCTGCCTAGTGCCTGCGACAGGAAACAGCGCAAAACGCAACGTGGTCACAACTCAATTTTGCTGTGAAATCGTGCCCTTTTTGGGCAAAGAGACTAACTTTTGTTTTTGAACCCTAGCTCTGCCGGCACCTAGGGAAACCTAGCAAACCTATACATTTTTGAAAACTAGACACCCAGGGGAATTCAGGATGGGGTGACTCGACTGCCTACCCCCAGGTTCTGTTACCCAGAATCCCTTGCAAAGTTAGGAAATTGGAGAAAAAAAACGCATTTTCCTCACATTTCTGTGGTGGAAAGGTCTGGAATCTGCGTGGATCAACAAATTTCCACCCGCCCAGCGTTCTCCCAGGTCTCCCGATAACAATGGTACCTCACTTGCGTGGGTAGGCATATTGGCTGCAGCAGGAAAAGGTCCAAATCGTACGGGGGAGAAATTTAAATAACCAATAGCATCATTACCTTCTTTGGGCGGGGGGGTGGGGGGGGGCTGAGGTTTTTGGACCGGGGCTCGGCGGGCATCTTTGGAAACTACCAAACCCAAACAGTTCTGAAAACTAGACACCCGGGGGGAGTCCATGGAGGTATGGCATGCGTGGGTCCCCCAACGTTTTCCTACCCAGAACACCTTGCAAACCTTAAAATTTGGTAAAAAAATCACTTTTCCAAACTTTTTTGCGTGGGATCTCCGTGCCGGCAAAAATGTCCTACCACCCAGCGTTCCCCTTGTTCCCCCAAGTAAAATGAAACCTCACTTGTGTGGATGCCCCTAAGCAGAACAGGCTAAAAATGAATTTTTAAAAATGTACTATTTAGGTTCGTCAAATTAAGCACCCCAACCTTAGTCACAGGGCTTTGACCCACCCACACAAGTGAGGTATCCTTTTACTCTGGAGATCAAGGGGAACGCTGGGTGGTAGGACATTTGTGCCGGCAGGGAGATCCCACCCAACAATGTATGGAAAAGTGTTTTTTTTAACCTAAATTTAAGGATCTGAAAGAGACACGCTAGTGATAGATTCCTTACCTTAGAATATCCCCAGGCATCACACTGGATCCTCCGCGTGCTCACGTGAGTTCTTCTTTTTTCCACGCCAGCTAGCGCAATGGTGACAATGTCATAACCACCAGCTTTTGCAAGAGGGGTTACCTGGGTTTTTGGCCCCGTGCTAGACAGCCATCTAGGGAAACCTACCAAAACCCACACATTTCTGAAAAGTAGACACCCGGGAGGTATGGCTTGCGTGGATTCTCCAACGTTCCTTTACTCAGAATCCCTTGCAAATCTCGATTATAGCTGAAAAAAAATCTGATTTTTCACACATTTTTGTGTGGGAAAGCGTGGCATCACTGGGCTGAAACAAATTTCCTCCCACCCAGCGTTCACCAAGGTCTCCCGATAAAAATGGTACCTCACTTGCGTGGGTAGGCATAGTGGCTGCAACAGGAAACGGTCCAAATCGTACGTGGAGAATTAAGTTTTCAATTTGAGAGCGTGCGATTCAAGGAAATTGTGACAGACAATTTCAAGTTTGCAGGAGATTGTGGATAAAAATCAACAATAAAATTCACCAGAAAGACATGACCATATACTTCCATGGTTTAACAATAATATCTAAATTTAGTAAGTTATTTATAGCTATAATGTACACCTTAACAGAGTTACTCAAAAGTCAAACATTCAAGCACGGCTATCTATTCCTCAAAGACACACACATACAAGATATTTCAAAAAATGAAATGCTCTGACAATAAATAAATGCATAAAAAAACGAACCAGTGACTCGCAACTCGTGAGCTGTAAAGCCACAACAAGGCACCAACCGTTTTACAGGCCATTCACGCACCTTTCATACCTGATACAAACCAGACCATTGACACCATCCGGAAGGAACAGCAACACATTACAACAATCACAATAAGGGACAAGGTACACCCTACTTCAGAAAGAGATAAAAGACAAACATTACTGCACAGCCATCTAATCCGCAAGCACACATACATTCTGGTTGGATTTGGCACGAGATTGAGTGATGATTCAGTACATACAATTGTATTCGCAAGTAATTTCACAAAAATGAAATACACTGCGTATAATTGAAAGTATGATAAACTGAACCACTGACTCACAGCTCGTGAGCTGTAAAGCCACGTCAAGGCACCAACCACTTTACAGGCCATTCATACACCTTTCGTACGTGTGACACATACAAAACATTCACACCGCCAGCCGCGGACCCATCACATTTCAACACTCACACCAGCAGACAGTGCCATTCAAGGGCCCATCACTTTCACACGCCCACATTTCTGACATTGCAACAACACAAAATGATGGACTGCGTGGAGTGTCACTCAACTAGCAGTGTGTGTAGTGACCAACAGAAAGTAACTACTCACACACCGCCAGCCGAGCGCCAGTCCACCCACACCACCATCCAAGCACCAGACCATGCACACCGCCAGCCAAACACCACTCAGCGCACACCGACAGCCAAGTACCACTCCACACACACCACCAGCCAAGCACCACTCCACGCACACTGCAAACCAAGCGCCACTCCACACACACCGCCAGCCAAGCACCACTCTGTGCACAGACAGCCAAGTACCACTCCACACACACCATCCAGCCAAGCGCCACTCCACACAGACCGCCAGCCAAGCGCCACTCCACGCACACCACCATCCAAGCACCAGACCATGCACACCGCCAGCCAAACACCACTCAGCGCACACCGACAGCCAAGTACCACTCCACACACACCACCAGCCAAGCACCACTCCATGCACCCCGCAAGCCAAGCGCCACTCCACAAACACCGCCAGCCAAGCACCACTCCGTGCACAGACAGCCAAGTACCACTCCACACACACCACCAGCCAAGCGCCACTCCACACACACCACCCGCCAAGCGCCACTCAACACACACCACCAGCCAAGCGCAACTCCACACACACCGCCAGCCAAGCATCACTCCGTGCACAGACAGCCAATTATCACTCCACGCACACCACCAGCCAAGCGCCACTCCACACACACCACCAGCCAAGCGCCACTCCACGCACACCACCAGAAAAAGGACAAATCCAAACACAACACCTGGCAAGCGCAAGAGGACGCACACCGCCAACCAAACACCAGACCATGCACACCGCCAGCCAAGCACCAGTCCACAGACACCACCAGACAAGCACCAGTCCACAGACACCGGCAGCCAAGCGCCAAACCATGCACACGTCAGACAATGGACACTACACGCAAACCAACATCATACTTTCGTTTTTTTTTTTAAATAAAAGAAAAACAAAAACAAATTGCAAATTGATACAAATCTACTAACTCAACAACTAAACTAAAAAGACTACACAAATGCAAACTTTGAAACTGAACAATAAGACCAACCAGTTCACTTTACCACTCATTGATACTCCCAAAAATTCTTTTGCGTGTGGTACAATCTAAAACAAGCAGGTACACACAGCCCGGGGTTTGAAGGGCAGTCAGGGCAGTACATACGAACCTCCTTCCGCAAACCTCTTCGCCAACAGACTCTACATCCCCGACTGGGAAAGTCTTTTGAGATTTTAGGAGGAATTGTATCAGGAAAGTGGCGATCTTTCAATCTGGCAATATCCTCCACCACTCCAACTCTAAGAACACTTGCCTGTTCCACTAAAACAAGGCTGCCTATTACAGACTCCTGAAACTTTTCAAAAGTCATCTTTGACTGGGGACAAGATTTCTAGAACACAACAAAAGCATTAAAGGTCGCCAAGTGGAAAAGATGGATAGCCAACTTTTTGTACCAAGTGTAAGCCTTACGAAGAGCAGCATACGGTTCCAATCGCTGATCTACTCTGTCAACACCACCCATTTACTTATTGTAGTGCGTTATGCACACAGGTTTGCGCACTTCTGCAACCTGACCCCAAACAGTCACCGGTTCAGTGCTTTCATCATGTATTGTAGTCAACATGTAGACATCTCTCCTGTCTGAAAACTTCACAGCTAGAAGCTCCTCACAACGCAATGCACTGCACTGTCCCCGAGCAAGCTTTCGACAAACAAGTTCTTTTGGGAAACCTTTACGGTTTGAGCGGATTGTGCCACAAGCAACAGTGTCCACTTTGGCCAATTCCCTGAACAACCGCACACCAGTGTAGAAGTTATCGACATACAAATGATGGCCTTTGTTAAAAAAATCACGACCAAGTTCCCACACAATTTTCTCAGTCACTCCAAAAGTCGACGGACAACCAGGGGGGTTAATCCTGGATTCCTTACCAGTGTACACCCTGAAATTAGAGACATATCCAGTCTCACTGTCACACAGCATATACAGTTTGATTCCATAGCGTGCCCTCTTACTAGGAATGTATTGCCGAAATACCAAGCGGCCTTTGAACAACAGCAAAGACTCATCCACTGCAATTTCTTTCCCAGGATAAAAGATCTCAGAAAATCGATCAACAAAATGATCAATGACAGGCCGAATCTTGAAATGACGGTCACAATCAGGGTTATCTTGTGGCAAAGCAAGACTATTGTCAACAAAATGCATCATCCGAAGCAGAAGCAAATACCTATCACGACTCATGACTGCTGGAAATATAGCTGTTGCCATCAAGGGACTAGTAGACCAATATGAAGCCAATGATGGTTTCCTAAGCAAGCCCATCAAAAAAGTTAAACCCAAAAACTTTTTCATCTTCTCCAAATTTGTGGGAGTACACCGGGTAGCTCTAGCGTGGGGCTTAAGGCTGGCACTGTTCACCCTCAAAATTAATCTGCTCTACAATCTCTGCCAAAATCACATCATCCATAAACAACTTGAAACAATCAATAGGCAAAAAGTTTTCAGTGTTCACCCTACACCCTGGAACACCAGTAAATTCAGGCAATGCAGGCTGCACCATGCCTGGTGCAACCCAGAGGTCAGAACTTTCAACGTCAAGTCTTGCAGCCACAGGCTGCCACCCAGCTGCCTCTCGTCTCACTACACCAACTGGAAGTCTAGCAGCCCCAGGCTGCAGCCCAGATGTCTCTTGCCGCACTATTGGCACAGCAATGTCCTCCGCAACCACAGGCACAGCAATGTCCTCCGCAACCACAGGCACATCATCCACACCAAAAGTAGCTTCATCAGCACTCAGAGTGTCTTCATTATCAGATGAAGCCATGTGTAGAGAAAACTCACTACCTGAATCTTCACCTCCCACCTCTAGATCAGAATCAGAGTCAGTCTCTGGACCATGGTCAGAGGAAGAATCAAAAAGCAATCCAACAACTTGCTGAGCAGTAATCCGGCGGCTAGCCATTATCCTTACAAATAAATGAGTCTGCACAAACAACTCAACAACCCCAACACTGCGCAAAGTAAGATAAAAAATGTAAGCCTTTTTCCAAAAAAACTATATTTAGAAAAAAAATACAATTCCAGACACAACTACACTCACCAGCACCTACTCTGCAAAGACACAGCAAAGAGGCAACGATATCCCACTAGAAAGAAGAAAAAAAAACTTACATCTACAGAAGGACACATCAAAAACAAATGCAAAACATGTTTTACAATCACAACAAACAGAAACCAAACATACTTGTATTACTACACACTTTGCAAAAAAAAAACAATTACATTACAATTGAACAAAAAAAAGGTCTCTTACCAAACACATGCAACTACAGAAACAGGAGAACAACAGAACCACCAGTAACGGAACCGCACACTGCAACAATCTAAAGAGAAAAAAAAACAATACACATTAGAAGAAACAAAAACAACACACATTACAACAGGCTATGTCACAGGGTATGTCACAAATTGGGTGTCTGTCCCCAAGGGGGGAAGATTATAAATCATTAAAAACGTGGGCCCCCTGGAAGCAACCCTACGGAGGGCAGAGAGGCCAAATAAAGACACGGCAGAACATACTTTTGAAAACAAATGGGCCCAAGGAAGCAACCCTTGGCCAAGGGGTCGCTCCCTATAAAAAAAAAAACTGGAGTCTAGTGGGCTTTTCTATCCCCCCCCCCTGGGTCCAGAAACAGTAAAAAAAACAGCCGATCAGTCTACAATATTTATAATGCCCCCTGGAAGCGACCCTTGCCCAAGGGGTCGCTTCCTTTATAAATATAATCCAATCCCTGGTGTCTAGTGGGCTTTTCTGCCCCCCCCCCCCCCCACCCCCGGGTCCAGATGCGGCCCAAAAAACGGCTGATCTGCCCCCAGGGGGGGGGGGGGGGGGGGGGGGGCAGAAAAGTCTAAAAAAAAATTAGGGCCACTAGGAAGCGACCCTTCCCCAAGGGGTCGCTTCCTTTTCAAAGGTAAATAAATCCCTGGTGACTAGTGGGCTTTTCTGCCCCCACCCCCCCTGGGTGCAGATCGGCCCAAAAAAACGGCCGATCTGCCCCAGGGGGGGGCAGAAAAGTCTGAAAATCAATATGGCCCCCAAAGGAAGCGACCCTTGCCCAAGGGGTCACTTCCTGCACAAATACATTTGCCCAAACACAATCCCTGGTGTCTAGTGGGGCATTCCTGGTGCACGATCGCGACGCTGTGCGCGATTGTGCACCAGGAATGCCCTGCATTGGGTCATCAGGGGAGAGAAAACACAGTTTCCTCCCCCCCCCCCCCCCCCGATGCCTCAAGGCACCGAAAACCGCCCCCCCCCGCCCCACCCGAGCACCAGACACCTTACTGTCTGCTGGATGCGCTGGAAACAAATGGCTTCCAGCGCGTCCAGCGCTTCCTGATGACGTTGGCGCGCTCTGTGTGCGCTGACGTCACCAGGAAGCGTGGGGGGGCAGGGGGTGGCAGCGGAAAGTCTACCGCTGCCACCCCTGCAAAAATAACAAAGATTACTGCACAAGGGGGGGGGTGCCAGCGCTCCGCCCCAGGGCTGTACTGATGACGGAGCGGTTCCGTCATCAGCACAGCCCAACCGATGCTAATGACGGAACCGCTCCATCATCAGCATCGAAGGGGTTAAAGACCCTGTGATACAAGGCCTGCGTTTGGGCCTCCGAATGGGAGGACCTTATCTCTCTGCATGCAGATGATATTCTGATATATGTAGCCTCCCCGAAAGCTTCACTTGTGATAGTAATGGACATCCTGGTAATATTCTGGAGATACTCTGGGTTCTCCATTAATTGGAGTAAATCCCTCCTATACGTCCTCAGAGGGGACCCGCCCACCCCACCACAGGGCTGCCCAATCCAAATCAACACAGTGGGCTTTAACTACCTAGGTATCTTTGTCTCCCTAGATCAGACACTCAGTTTTAACCTTAATCTTCTCCCACCTCTGCAAAGGGTGAAGCACGACAATAAAAGCTGGAAAACGCTTCCGCTCTCGCTACTGGGCAAAGCAGCCCTCTTAAAAATTATGTCGCTGCCACTCTTTTTGAATGTATTACAGAACTCTCTAGACCCAGTTCCATTGTCGTACTTTAAAGAGATTGAGGGCCTGCAGAGGGATTTGCTGTGGGACTGGAAACCCCAAATAGCTCTGGCCAAACTCACACTGAATTGCTGTGATGAGGGGAATAGCCTCCCAGACATCAAGAAGTACTAAAGGGCAGCTCATCTTGCTGCTATTAATCATGGCACTTACGGTTGCCAAGACGATCCGGGATATTCCATGGATAGGTGGCTCCTACCGGGAGGAAACTACAACAGGGCACTCTATTCGAAATCCAAGCGATACCCCTTAACTGGACCAACGAAACACTCAGTCCATATATGGCACACTGCAAACAAACCTCTGGGATGGGAGCAAACACTCACATTGGCAATCCCTTTATGGGATTCCGAGAAGTTGAGTAATTTGTGGAGGACGAAAGGGTTTGATATTAAGTGGGAACTCATCTGGATCTCACAAATCAAGGATGTGTGGGTGAAAGGCAAAGTAATAGCGTTCGCCTCCTTGCAGCAACAACATGGCTAGCCGACTCAGAACGCTTCGGATACACACAGATCCACCACGCCTTACAATCACATCTTCCAAAAGGCTCCTCCCCCCAGAATCCTGTCCACTTTAGGATAGGCTACTGGATGTTTATCTGCCATTTCTCTGACATACAAGAAATTAATCAATAATAAGGCGGACCCTCTCCAGCCAATACGAGAGAAATGGGTAAGGGATGGCATTGAGCTAGATGATGAAGAGTGGCAGGAAGCGGTGTCCTCTCCAAGGGTGGTAGCATTCTTGGCCAGACTTGGGTTAGTTCAACTTAAAATTCTCCACAGAGTGTACGCCGCAGGGCATTGTTTGGTACGCATGGGTAGGGCTAAGAGAGGAGATTGTAGGCGACAGTGTGGTCGACAAGAAGGCACATTCATGCACATATGGGAATGCGACTACATGAAAACATACTGGCGCAAGATACACAACATCCTTAGTGAAGTACTAACACTTATCCTCCACCTGGAAGCACGGAGATGCTTCCTGAATGTGTGGGAACCTACATACTAAAATAGTCACAACTAACAATGAGCCACACTGGGTTTGATGTTGGCAAAGAGCAATATTGCACAAATGAGGGTGCCTTGCAATTGCCTAAAGTAGATGCCTGGAAAGAAGACCTAGATTGGTGTATGTATAGAGAAAAGACTGTCTATGTGGCACGGGCTGCCCTCGGAAGTGGTCCCAGATATGGAGCCCCTGGATTGCTTATCGAGGGCATATTTGCAACCCGCCGCATAGCACCTACTCGGACAATTCCCCTTCCCCGTAAAAATGTCCTGACAGTGTACTGTTGCGCAAATCTGTTTGAAAATGTGTCTACAAATCGTAAATCATACGTTCTTATATAGCGCCTTCACCGTGAGGTCTCAAGGCGCTTGCTTTGGGAACCCGTCCTGGCCTTTCCGTGCGAGATTACCCCTACTGGGCATCCCCAAGGTGAAGACCAGGCATCCCATCGCGGTGGGGCCGTAGTGGAGATTAAGCAAGCTATTGCCCAGAGTTGCAGAGTGTGAACCCACGATTCGAGTAGACATTTTGAATTCAAGGCCCTGCCCGGGGATTGAACCCTGGTCCCGGGTCTGACCTCTGCATCATGGACTGCCTCCTCTAACCGGTGAGCCACACTACGAAGTGTAAATTGATTCCTCTGTATTATATACTTCATGTCAATGAATGTTTAATAAAAAGAAATATAAAAAAAAGTAGAAGTTCAAAATTCTTTGCCATAGCCCCGGTCCTGTCTGACTTGGACCCTGGTGACTGGACGATGTTTGGACTTGCAGAATGCATATTTCTACATCCCCGTCCTGCCTGCTCGTAGGTGCTACCTGCGGTTCACAGTGGGCCAAGAGTACTTTCAGATTGCTATACTCCCCTTTGGCCTCACCAGGAAACCTTTGGGTGTTCACGAATGTGATAGCGGTGGTGGCATCACATTGCGGAGGTTCCAGTATTTCCCTACCTCGACGATTAGCCTTTAAAGACGGGCTCTCCTCAGGCAGTCATCTCCCACCTCCAAACTACGGCACAACTCCTGAATTCACTGGGGTTCACCATCAACTTGCCAAAGTCACACATGACTCCCTATCAGATTTTCTCTTTCATTTGGCCATTTGGGATACAGTGCAGTTTTGGTCCTATCCTCTTGAATGGCAAGTCCTGGATATTCAGACTACGATACCGATGTTTCAGCCTCTATCCTGGATTTCAGTGAGACTGAGGCTGTTCGGACAAATGGCCTACTGCATCCTTCCTGCGACACATGCCTGTTGGCATATGAGGGCTCTGCAGTTCGAACTGAAGGTCCAGTCTGCACAGCATCAGGGCAATCTCTCCAACCTGGGCCAGATCTAGGAGTGAACTGCATGAGACCTGCAGTGATTGCTGACGAACTGCGATTGAGTCGGCGGCAGACCCCCCTCCCTTCTCTCAACCTGAGCTGACTGTAGTAATAGGTGAGTCACTCCTGGGCTGGGGCGGCCATCTGGGGGAGGTGGAGATCAGAGGATTTTGGTTTATGACAGCGTCCGGGACTCACATCAACCTGCTGAAGCTCATTGCAGTCCAGTTGGGATTGAAATACTTTCTTCTTTCAATCAAGGGAAGGCTAGTACAGGTGTTCATGGACAACACCATTGCCATATGGTACTGCAACAAACAGGGCAGGGTGGGATTGTGGACTCTTTAAGAGTCCATGTGCTTCTGGACATGGCTGGAACATCAAGGCATTTTCCTGGTGGTTCAACACATGGCGGGCTCTCGGAACCCCGGGGCAGATTAACATAGCCATCGATGCACAGCGGATCACAAATAGTATCCCCATCCGGAGTTGGTGCAAGATCTCTTTTAAAAGTGGGGAGAGCCTTATTAGATCTGTTCGCCGTATCCGAGAATGTGCAATGTCAGCAGTTTTGCATGCTGAAGATTCCAAGGTGGTTCTCACTCTGAGACCCTGTTTTCCTCTAGTTGAACTCTGGCCTCCAGTATGCCTTTCCGCCGATACCACTCCTGCGCAGAAGATCAGGATCAACCGGGCTCAAGTCATTCTTGTAACTCCAGATTGAGCACAGGGGTCTAGTATCCAGGGCATCTGAGCATGACCATAAATCCTCCGTTCAGGCTGCCCCTTTGGGAGAATCTTCTGTTGCATCAGCAGGGTAGGGTTCTGCACCCATCCCTCTACGTATACGCCTGCCTTTAGAACAAGTTTGTGATATGGTGCACATACAGGGATATCGATCCTCTTACTGTGCCCTTATCCCAAGGTTTTTGTTTCTTTCTGTGGCTTAATAGGACTTTGCTCTGGGCACAGCATTCTTGCATTTGCCGGACCAATCTTCTTTGTTCAAGTCACTTGTTGTGACTAGATTCCTGAAAGGTCTTTAACATATGTTTCCTCCCAGGCCCTTCATCATGCCATATGGGATTTTAAGTTGGTCCTCACTTTTCTCATGCGCACCCCGTTGAAGCCACTACACAACTGTCCACTTCACCTACTTACCATCAAGACAGTTTTTCTGGTGGTCATTCCATCTGCCAGGAGGGGGAGTGAACTGCAGGCACTTTCTGAGCTTCCTAACACCAACTTCTATCCAGCTAAGCTGGTTCTGTGAACTTGTGCTTCATTTCTCACGAAGGTTGTGACACCTATTCATGTAGGTCAAAACATCGCCATTCTATCTTCTTTGCTCTGCCTCATCCTTCTAAAGAAGAGGAGATGCTCCATAATGTGGACCCAAAAAGAACATTGTCATTCTATCTTGTTCACACAAAAGTGCTCCAGGTGGATGATCAACTCTTCATGGGATATGTTAGTGCTAAGAAAGGGAAGGATGTGCAGAAGAGGACCATCTCACGATGGATAGTACTCTACATAAAGATTTGCTATGCACTAGCAAAGAGGCAAACCCCTGAGGCTTTCATGCTTATTCTACCACTGTCAAGGCTGCGGCCACTGCATTAGCTTGTGGAGTCCCTGTCCTGGACATCTCTCATGCAGCAACGCAGTCAACTTTGCACATGTTCACCAACCACTACTGCAGGATGGTCAGATCTGTCATGACGGGCACTTTGCCCGTTCGGCTTTTTGATTTAACTGATGTCAGCAAGCTGGGGGGTCACCTGTATAGGTACAGTGCACGTCACTTCCAGCTTGGCCAAACGAAGTAGGGGTACTGCTTGAAAATGTCCAGATCCAGTCTGATGCCTGGGGAATATTCTACAGTAAGAAATCTGTGGCTAGATAGTCTCTACCAGATAAGGCGTTACCGAAGGTAATTAATTTGTTCTTCATGGCGCTTGGATGTTACAGAAAGTATCCATCATAATATCTTAGATTAGCGGTCTCGAACCTTTTCTATATTAGGAGCTATTTGTGTTCAATGAAAATAATACTCCAATACTAATTTTATTAGTGGTGTTATAATAAACACATGACAAAAGATGACATTAGTGGCCACCATATTTAAGATTGCTAGCAGTGATCACCTCAGTGCATCAGGCAAGGTTGCCAGCAGTAATGGCTATTCCTGCCTTTACCGCTCTGTGACAGCCGCAAGTAAGAGTGGTGGGAGGCCGCCACCCCCAAAACTCATGTAGCCCGGGGCAGACGGCCAGATCCCTGCCCCGCTTGCTATGCCACTGAGCACCCCATCAACCCCAGGTCAGAGATTTGTGGTCAGACAGGCCCTATGACCCAAATCCAATCCTACCCATTGATAGGTCACAGGTGGTATTACACTTAGCCCGAAGATACAAATGCCAAACAAGGAACTCCCTGATCTATCCCACAGATAGGCAGTTACACCACAAACAGCTCTGAGGAGATTTACCCCATTGAAATACGTTTGGCCAGAGGCGCGCATTCCCAAAAAAATAGAAAGTCAGATGCCACCTGTAGTTAGGAGCACTCAGCCTTTCAGCATGTACACCACACACCGTGATCTTGCGCTCCCCATGCTGGATATCTGGACACACACACTGGCCCAAACTATCTCTCCCAGAGACCGAGAGTTACCTGTGTCCCCCTTATCAGATGGTTATATATATGGTTTATGACTAGGCCTGAATCGGCGTGCTTTACAAGAATGTGTTTTTTAACATTTTTATTGATAATGCAATAACAGTTAAACATTTCAAAGAATTATACATTTGTATACATTAAAAAAAAGAAAATACAACCATATTGCATTATGCATTTTCACATTTTTAAACCCCTCCCCCACCCCTTGCCTCCCCGGCCCACCCATCAGAGGGTTGGTAGTCTCTTGTGGCTTTCCAATCTCAATTTAAATTCCAACAAAGCTTTTAGTTACTCACTCATTGTTTGCCAGCTATCTAGTCAAGGGTGCCCAGATTTCTAGCCCTTTTATCCGAGAGTGTGATCCCCTCCTTGCATAGATAGCTTTCTCTAGATTGTAATTGGCAGTTAACCGAGTGAGCCACTGCTGAAACCCTGGTGGATTAGGGTCCAGCCATGCCGAAGCAAGGCAGAGGCGTAATATTGCCATGTTAATAAACACTAGTTTTTCCCCTGGAGTCCCCTGAAGGTCCAAGTCTACCCCAAGTCCAATTAGTGTTGGAGAAAGGTAGCAGGTAATCCCCAAGTCTTCATTATAAAACCTGGCAATTTCCCTTTTCAATTTGTCCAAGACATTGCAGGTGGCAAAGATATGGCTATGGTCTGCTCTAAATGGATCACAGCACGGGCAGGCAGTTCCTCTCCCTGTTCTCCATTTAGCGATTTTTTTCGGGTGTAGTATAATGAAAAACACGATTTATAGTATTGTGCCTGTAGGCGGGCAGGTACTGAAATTTTCTGAGCTAAATTAGCTGAATGATAAAATAATTCCTCTGTAACACCAGCCTCTGCTTTCCACACTTTATCCATAATGTCAATGTTTGAAAACCCATTCGGTCCTCCCCCTTTTTTAGACAAAAAGTCTTGGATTTGTAAAAATTTGAAAAAGTCTCTATTCTCCAGCCCAAACCACTCCCTTAAATGTTCAAATGTTACCAGCCCATTTACGGAGAATAAATCCCCAATTTTGATCAATCCTGCGTCTCTCCATCTTTCTACAACAGAACTTTTAAAAATCTCTGGCAACATAGGGTCATTACATAGTGGTGTATAAAAATTCAGGCGGCCAAGCCCGATGAGCTTAAACATACATTTCATAACCTTGTACCTGCCTTGTAATGTCTTAAAGCGGACTCTCTTGTAATGGTTATTGTTCATGTGTCGCCAGACCCATCCCCATTCCTCTGTCCCCATAACAAGCTCGAGTGGTGATGGTATCTCTTCACTCCTACCTGCTCTCAGTTTTTCGTGATTAAGAGTTAGACTATGCAGAATGGTAATGCCTCGATAATAGAGTTTGATGTTTGGCAGGGCCAGCCCTCCCCTTTCTTTGGGTAGTGTGAGATATTTAAATGATCTTCTGGGCTTTGCATACCTCCAAATAAATCTTGCAAGTAGATCTTCAATTGTTCTGAGACATTTACCATCAAATTCTAGGGGGATCGCTCGCAGCAGGTAGAGAAATTTTGGTAAAAACAGCATTTTAGTGCTATTGCATCTACCAATTATAGATCAATGTAGATTATGTAATCCAGCCATTTCTGATTTGCTTTTGGTAATTAATTGTTCAATATTATTTTTCACAATACAATCAGTATTTGCAGTAATTTCTGTGCCCAGATATGTTGCTATTTCCACCACTCGTGCATCATTAATCTTAGCATACTAATTGCAGATATTTTGAGTTTTATTGCGATTGAGAGAGTACCCGGAAAGTCTCACAAATCTTGTCGCCTCTATTTCAATTTCACTAATCACTATTTCCGGTTCAGGGATTACTACGGCAATGTCATCAGCATATGCCAAGACTTCTTTCCCAGCCATTTGTGATAATTGGTCTGATAATATTATGCTCCAGCTGTCGTAAAAAAGGTTCAATATAAATTGCAAATAAGAGTGGCGAGCTCTGGCAGCTCTACCTGGTGCCTCTCATTATGTTGAAGCTGTTGGTTAAAACTCCATTCACCATTAGCTGTGCAGTTGGGCGAACGTATAGCATTTTAAAGGCTTACAAATAGATGTTTCCAGTCCCAACCCTCGGCAGAACCTCCCAAAGAAAGGGCCAGGAGACTCAGTCGAAGACCTTCTCCGCATTCAATTAAATCAATGCTAAAGGTTCATTATTACCATTTTTTGCATCAAGAAGTGTAATGGTTCTGTGGATATATTTGGTCGTCCCGCGGCCAAGGATAAAGCTGTGTTGTCGGGTGGAGATAACCATATGAATCACTGAGGCAAGGCGCGTAGCTAGCACTATAAAATAAATCTTAGTGTCCAAGATGATCAATGTAATAAGACGGTACGACCCAAGATCAGTCGGTGCTTTGTTCTTTTTAAGAAATATTATAATTCTAGCTTGCGACCACGGCTCTGGGGGTCTACCTCCTTTAAAAACGTGTATAATTAGCTGCATCATACACTCTTTTAGCTGTGTTGAGAATTTTGTATAAAATTCAAGAGGTATATTATCAAAACCTGTAGCCTTGCCACTTGGCAGGCTATTGATACATAACAGTATCTCTAGCCATTGGGGGAGCTCTTCCAATTGTAGTTGTTCCTCCTGTGTAAGCCGTTCTTTGGGGATCCGGTTAAGATATATCGCCATCTCTGACGGGTTTTTTTGCAACTCTTTTTAGTAAAACTTTTGATAATAGGGGTGCAAAATCTTTCGGATCCCGTCAGGGTCTGAGGTTAGTCCCTTCACTGGATCTTCAATCTCTGTGATTAAGTTTGGGTTGTCTTTTGTCTCATTCTGGCGGCAAGATGATGGCCCACCCACTCGCTACATTCATAAGCCTACTTCCACCGGACGGCTAGTTTGTCAGCCTCACCTTTAGCTTTTATCTCTATTATAGCTGATTTGGCAGCCATAACCTTTGATTGTGCTTCATTGTGTTCACCTACATTATGAACTACAGTAATCCGCTCCTCTTCTGCTGTTGCTAATCTTGATAATCTCTCCTTCATTATTGCTTGTTTTTTTTATTCATTGAGATGGAGAATCAGAGTGTTTCCCCCCCCAAATTCCTGCCTTGAGTATATCCCAAACGATATCAGTGCTGGCACTTCCTATGTTCTCTTTGAGAACTTGAGGTATCCACCCCTTCATAAGATCACAATATTCCTTGTTATAAGGAAGTGCCCGCTCATAGTTCCATGTAGGCGTTGTGCCACTCCTAAGCCCTCTCATCTTGATCTCAACAATTAACGGGTTATGGTCGGCCAAAATTCGCTGTGTCTTTTCTATTCTGAAGTCCCAAATTAGCGAGTGGGAAGCTAGGTTCTGTAGGAGGGGATCTCGGTGTATAGTCATAATCTAGTGAATAGTTCTGCTCATGTGCGGGGACCCCGGAGCAATCAAAAATAATCTCTTAAACTGCCTTCTGTGCAATCCTGCATAGACACTTAAAAGAGAATTAAAGACAAATAATGCAGCCTATACCTGCAAGGCTACACTGTCTAGTACTTCAACTAGAAATGCAAAAGATATTCCACCAATATTATATCCAGCACAGTCTGCCAAGTTTCACCCATAGAGAAACTTCCCCCTTCACAAAATCCTTGGAATGATAGAGCGGAAGGGATGGACAGACCAGCCCCCCATAGGCTGCCATAATGTGGCTTTAAAAGGGATACTGTGCCTTTAAAGAAACTTTCCAGAACTCTCGGTATCCCAGAATGCCCAGCAACTCCCTCCACTTTCAGATCTTTTTTCCGGCTCCTGCTAGCAGGACCCTGGAGCATTGAGCTCTCCCTTTTTGGGTGTTTCTGTTTAATTTTTTGCACTTTTCAAGTGTTAGAGTGTTTCACTCGACATGTTTTTGTTCCTTCTTCCTTTTGCTGGAGTTTTCTGGTGAGTGTGGCCACTCTTTTGTCAGATATGCCTTCCTTATTTGACAAATGCCCTGAGTGTGCCCAGAAGCAGGCCAAATCTGATCCACACAGAGTGTTTATCCTCTGTCTCCCTTCTTGTCATGTCTGTAATGGTTGCAAGCAGTTTCCGCAGGAGCGCCAGGAATCCGAAGAATATTCCACAGCCTTCCCCTACGGCCTTCCGACTCTATCAAACACTACAGTATCGAATGGCTCGCCAGGGGAAAACAGGGAGAAAAAACAAGGAACGGTTGGGGGAAAAAAGTGCTTGATGGTGGTCTTCAGAGTGAAAGCGTGGCAACTCAAAATGGACACTTGACAACAAGTGGGCTGTAACGAAAGGTAAGTAAACAATCTTATCTAGTGGAAGCACAACACCTATATACACCCTGTTAATTTCATGTGCATAGACATTACATACCACATCTGTTTTGATATGTCGCAGTACTGATAAGTAGCCTAATATTAGGGATTCGTCTTGAGCTGTGATAAAGATGACAGAAAACAATAATAAGCAACTTCTTCTCACCCTATACAAGTAAGTGTTTAAGAATATGACTTGTATAACTCTCACTCTGTATGTTGTAGAAGGACAATGGGATATATCCACCAGTTTGACGGATATGATAGTAAACTGTTGCCAACACCACTGACCGCTGTATGGAAATCTATAAAACAAGACACACATTCAGGCTTCCATCATAATCCTAAACAGTAACAATATATTGTACGCTGCGCAAAGCGCTATTACCGTGATTCTACGTCGAGATGCTGAAATCTGCGCCCCACTTGGGTCCACGCAAGAACCCCAGAACACACTTGAAGCAGGCCAAGGGATGCAAAAAACGAAGATATGCCCAATAGGGATCCAACCATGAGTGAGGAAAGAATATGCGGGAAAAGTGCCCAGCAAACTGGCGGAGAAGAACTCGGTCGAGAGGCAAAGCACCAGAAGTGTGTAAGGGGAAGGAAGGAATCTAACTAGCTAAGGGGGCCTGAGTGAAAACCCAGCCGCACGACGGAGACCAAGCCCGGCCGCCGGGAGGAGAAACCCAGGTGAGGAGAGAACAGAGTTTTGAGCCCAGCCGGACAGCGCAGAACAAGCCTGGCTGCCGGGCGGAGCAACGGGGAAGAAGGAAGAGTAGAGAGTGAGCCTAGCCGGATGGCGGGGAAGGACCCGGCCGCCGGGCGGGACTCCAGGAAGGGGTAATAGTTCACGGAGAAGCGGCAAACTGCAATAGCACGAAAGCGGGCGTCAGGAATAGAAACGCCCGCTAAGCAAAAGAACACTGAGGGGAGTAGAAAATCCGAAGCACAAGGGCGAGAGGGCCGGGAAAACTTATCGGAACCGGAAAGCACCAAAAAGGAAGTCAGGCAAACAGGAACTGGACTGACACCACAACAGATGGAGCTTAGACGCAAGAACGTAAAGCGTCGCTCTAAGAGTCTTGGTGTCATAAATAGCGGTACATTAAAGGGACAGTGCTGTCCGGGATTCGAGACGTGACAATGTCCCTGTGGATTGTGAGATCTGCCAGCAGTTCTCCAACAGGACCCTGAAGGACAGGGAGAAGACTCTGTTCCGAGGACTAGAGCAAAGAAGACAGCAAGGTCAAGGTGGGTCTGGGCATGGAGAGGCCTCTTCCTCTGCCCGTACTTCGGCCTCTAGGAGGCTCCCCAGGACAGAAAAGGACAGAAAATGACTCAGGTCTCCGTCGACGTTGATAGCCTCTGCGTCGAGAGGAATGACCACCGTCTGCTCCCCGTCTCCCCAGGGCTCTGGGTCGAAGCGACGTCGCCATTCGACGACGAGGGGAGTGACGCCGAGACCTCGGACGAGGACTGCTTCATCGTCGAGACGCCATCGACGTCGGGAAGGGTCTGGAAGGCACCGGCGCTCTCCGTCGAGGCGACACCGCTGTTCGGCGTTTACTCGACGATCGGCGTCGAGACGAAGATCTTCGACGTCGAGAAGAAGATCATCGACGTCGAGAAGATCATCGACGCCGAGCAGACGATCGATGCCGAGACGCTCGACGTCGAAGAGGAGGTCAGCGTCGAGAAAAAGAAAATCGAAGTCCAGGGGGGGTTCTAAGTCAGGACGGAATCCCAGGGCTCTGTAGTCAGCCTTTCCTCTGCTTCAACGAGCCCACGGTCGCGGCGGTGCCGTCGCTCGTCCACGAGGAGGTCAGCCTCTAGGCCACCCCCATCAAGGCCGGCGCAGAAAAGGAGAGTGGTAGAGTCTCCGGGCTCGGAGTACTCCCAGACCTTTTCGCCCTTACGGCCCAGGACGCCTACGCCTCCCCCGTTGCCCAAGGACCCTCCTCCGCGTAATCCTACGCCTCCACCACCTCCTCCCCCTCCTCTTAAGCTTCCTCCTCCTCTGCCGCCAAGGTCTCTCTCTTTGCCTCATCTCCCGACACCACCTACTGGACTGCCACGTCTTAGGGTTGCGCCCCAGCCACAGCTACCTCCTTTATGGCCAGTGGACAAGCCAAGGCCATGGAGGTCGAGATCTTGCTCCAGGCGGAGGGACAGATCCAGAAGTGACTGCCGTTCTTCCACACGGTCCAGACGGCGTCACAGGAGGGACAGGTCTAGGTCCCGCCACACGGACTCGTCCAGTGCCTGGGACTATTCACCTACATTGTCGGACTCCCCTCGGACGAGGGTGTCTCAAGTAGACGACATTGTCTCCTTCCAAGAGGTGTTGTTACGTGGGGCGGGCAAAACTGGGCATTACACTCACGGTGCCCACGCCATCGACTTCAGTCATCTTCGAGACCCTGCACAAGAAACAGCTGTTTCGCCCATTGTTGCCCTTGGTGCCAGGGCTGGAAGAACCTGCCATGGAGATCTTCCTCACCCCTGCCTCTACAAAAGCGGCACCTTCCAGGCTGCAAAACAAATACAGGGCCCCGGACTCAGACCCGGCGTTCCTTCGTTCGGACCCTGTACCGGACTCGGTGATAGTGACGGCGGCGAGAAAACAACACAGCACCGCCCCGTCGTCGACGGTGCCTCCTGACAAGGAGAGCCGCTTGATGGACTCGGCAGGCAGGAAAGTCTGCGGTACGGCCTCCACTTCTATGAAGGCCGCGAGTACCTCAGCTCTGTTGGGCCGTTACAACCGGGCCTTATGGGAGTCGCTGCAGCAGTTCCTGAAACACCTTCCCAGGGATAGAAGGGAGGATTTCCAAGAGATCATTAACGAGGGGATGATGGTCTCCAACCAGGTGATAAGCTTGGCTGCGGATTCCTCGCTCTTTGCAGCCCATGGGTACTGCCATGGGATCAACCTGCGGCGCCACACCTGGCTGCGTCTTACGTCACTGAAGCCAGAGGCGCACCAGAGGGTAGCCAACCTGCCGTTTTCAGGAGCGACCCTGTTCGGCAAACATGCGGATGAGGAGATGGCCCGCATGAAGGCGGAGGCTGAAACCCTGACGGCTGTCGGGTTGGAGAAGCTGAAGGAACAGAGGAAGACCTTCCGCCTGTTCCAGAGGCGTTACAGTGCGCAGGGCACAGGGCAAGGTCGGCAGGCTGGACAGCAGCAGCAGTAGCAGCGGTGGCCATTCCAAAAGCGCCAGAGGGGCAGAGGTGGTCAGCAGTCCTCCTCCGCGAACAAGGGCCCGGCCGGGTCTAAGCCCTGAGGTGCTACTTCCCCCTTGTCCGTTACCCGCTCCGGTGGGGGGAAGCATACAAATTTACTTGGCAGAGTGGAGAAAAATTACTCAGGATAAGTGGGTGCTAATTGTTTGCAATGGATACAGTCTTAGTTTTCTCAGCCCGCCTCCAGTGATTCCACCGGTTTGCTAGCAGTTCCAACTGCGCGAGCTCCAGGCGGAGGCAGATACCCTGTTCAGAAAAAGGGCGATAGAAGACGTCCCTCTGTCTCAAAGGGGAAAGGGAAAGGGTCTTTACTCCCACTTCTTTCTGGTACGCAAGAAAGATAAGAACGAGTTCAGGCCCATTCTGGATTTGCGACAAGCAAACAAGTGGATTCGCAGGGAAACGTTTTGCATGCTGTCTTTGCACCAGATTTACCCTCAACTGCAAAGGGGAGACTGGCTTTGCGCAATCGATCTGCAGGATGTGTACTTCCTTGTGCCCATTGCACGGAAACAGCGGAAGTTCCTGCGCTTCCAAGTCGGCACCAATCACTATCAATAAACCGTACTCCCGTTTGGACTGAAGTTTGCGCCCAGGACTTTTTTCAAAGTGCATGGCAGTGGTGGCGGCACACCTGAGAAAGAACAAGGTGTTTGTTTACCCTTTGGACGATTGGTTGATCAAATCCTCCACCTTCCAGGAAGCGCAATTGCACTTCAACAGGACGGCCGTTCTGTTGACCCAGCTGGGGTTGCACATAAACATGTCCAAGTCTGCCCCAGCTCCGGTACCTACAGTACTTGGGAGCCTCCATCAATACGTTGTTAGCACGCGTGTCTCCGGAGGAGAGACGCTTATCGCTCCTTCGGAAAGCTCAGGCTCTCATGGCTGTTCCATCTACAACAGTGAGGACGGTGTCTTCTCTACTGGGGTCGATGGCCTCTTGTATCTTCCTCACTCCGCATGCTCGCCTACACATGCGGACGCTGAAGGAATGTCTGGAGGATCAGTGGGACCAGAGCCGAAGGAACTGGGACAGCAGGATACGACTGTCGCTGCATACTCAGCAATCCCTGAAATAGTGGTGTTCAGCAGAGAACCTCCTCAAGGGAGTTCCGTTCCACAAGTACATCCCCACTCAAACTATCGTGACGGATGCTTCTCTCCACGGCTGGGGAACGCATTCCGGACAGTTACAGATCCAAGCAACGTGGTCCCCGACGGAGTCCACGTACCACATCAATTTCCTGGAACTCAGAGCTGTTCACTTGTCACTGAAGGCTATTCATCCGTCTTTCCAGACCAAATCTCTGCTTGTACAGACGGACAATACGACCACGGTGTATTACATTAACAAGCAGGGGGCTCGAGATCGCACACACTGTCACAGAAAGCGCAGGCGATCTGGCACTGACTGCTAGACAGAAGACTGACGATCACGGCTACCCATCTGCCAGGTGTGCAGCATGCTCAGGCGGACGCACTCAGCAGACTGATCCAGGAAAACCACGAGTGAGTGATAAACGACGAAGTGCTCGAAGACTTTTTCGCCAGGTGGGGCACTCCAGACGTGGATCTGTTTGCCACCGCCGAAACTTTGCATCCAGGTATTACCAGCAGGGGACTCTGGGGAATGCGATATGGATCAACTGGTCGAACAGCTTTCTCTACGCTTTTCCGCCCATTCCCCTGATTCCGGCGGTGCTCATCAAGCTGTCCCAAACCAGGGCGCGGATGATCCTCATTGCTCCGGAATGGCCCAGACAGTGGTGGTTCACGGACCTGCTTCACCGGTCTCTCCTTCCTGACATACGGCTGCCGTGCCGGCCGGACCTTCTCATGAAGTTCGGGGGGCAGATGGTGCACCGCAACCTCTCGTCTTTGAGTTTGGTGGCATGGCTCCTGAGATAGTGCAATATGGCCATTTGAATCTTCCTGAAGATTGTATGGACATACTGAAGGAGGCTAAGCGTCCTTCCACTAGGACTTCCTATGCTTATAAGTGGAAGAGGTTCTACATATGGTGCACGTCCAAGAACTATGATCCGACGACATGCAAGGAAGATGTCATCCTTCCATACCTTTTGCATTTGGCGCAGTCTGGCCTTAATTTCCATTCTATTAATGTTCATCTCGCTGCGCTGACTGCCTACAGGAAATGCCCTTCTCAGATCTCCTTCTTCCAGATTCCTGTGATAAAGGATTTTTTGGAAGGCTTGAAGAAAGTGTTTCCTCCTGTTCGGATTCCTTCGCCTTCGTGGGAGCTGAATGTGGTGATTCCCATTTTGATGAAGGAGCCCTTTGAACCTATCCATAAGGCTTCGCTGCAGCACCTGTCCTGGAAGACGGCGTTCCTCGTGGCCATTACATCAAGTGAAATTCAGGCATTGTGTTGCCAGGAACCTTATACTGTATTTCATGCTGCTAAGGTTGTGATGCGTACTCACCCTAAGTTCCTTCCTAAGGGGATTTCTGATTTTCATGTTAACCAGACTATAACTTTACCTACGTGTTTTCAGAATCCTTCCACTCCAGCTGAAAGGTCTCTCCATTCCCTGGATGTCAGAAGGGTGTTGAAATTCTATCTGGATAAAACCAAGGATATTCGTAGGTCAGACCAATTGTTTATCAACTATGGGTCGGTCAGGACTGGTCTTGCTACCTCTAAACAGTCCATCTCTAGGTGGATTGTGTCCTGTATCCAGTTGTGTTGTCAAAAGGCTAATAAGACCTTAGGGGGTAAGCCTAAGGTTCATTCCACCAGGGGCAAAGCGGCTACAACAGCTTTGCTCCGTAATGTTCCCATTGCAGACATCTGCAGGGCTACCACTTGGAAGTCGGTCCATACCTTTGCGAAGCACTACTGTATGGACTCTAATGCCAGAGCAGATGCTCAGGTTGGGAAGGCTTCATTACGAAATCTGTTTGCACAGTAGTGTTGTTGTCTTTTTCCTCCACTGCCGGTTTGGTTGTGGGGATGGGCTTGCCATTCTATTCACTAGATTATGACTATACACAGAGATCCCCTACTACAGAAGGAGTAATTTCTTACCTGTAACTCCAGTTCTGTAGTAGGGGTATCTCTGTTATAGTCATAAGCACCCGCCCTCCTCCCTGGTGGGGAAAATGATGAAGTATTGAATGCTACAGGTCTAGCTTTATACACCTCCAAAAAGAACTGAAAGTGGAAGGAGTTGCTGTGCATTCTGGGATACCGAGAGTTCTGGAAAGTTTCCTTAAAGGCACTGTATCCCTTTTTAAGCCACATAATGGCAGCTTATGGGGGGCTTGTCTGTCCAATCCTTCCTCTCTATCATTCCAAGGATTTTGGGAAGGGGGAAGTTTCTCTATGGGTGAAACTTGGCAGACTGTGCTGGATATGATATTGGTGAAATATCTTTTGCATTTCTAGTTGAATTACTGGACAGTGTAGCCTTGCAGGTATAGTCTGCATTATTTGTCTTTAATTCTCTCTTAAGTGTCTATGCAGGACTGCACAGAAGACAGCTTAAGAGATTATTTTTGATTGCTCTGGGGTCCCCGCACATGAGCAGGACTATTCACTAGATTATGACTATAACAGAGATACCCCTACTACAGAACTGGAGTTACAGGTAAGAGACTACTCCATATAGTCTATTCTAACATGTTTACTATGTGGATGAGAGAAATAGGTATAGCCAGGTTTTTAGGGTTTTGACAGCCAGTTCCAAAGATCCATAAGTGCATGTTCCTGACATAGTGTCCTTAGTGCCCTGAACACTTTTTGGTTGCGACCCTTATATGTCCCCCCCTAGTTCCTGTCTCAAATTCCAATCTGCTGGTAAATTTATATTTTGATCCTCACAAATTATTATCGGGAGTGGCCAATTGGTTAATTCGTTATTAACATACTGAATTACTGTTGGATCATCCAGATTACTGCTGTATATGGAGCAGATAGTGATCCTATCGCCTGTATTCCTATGAAATTGAGTGAGGACCAATCTTTCTAGCTGGTTCACTGACGCAAGGGTGAATTGTAACATATGATTTGAGGCCAAAATTGCAACCGTTCCCCCCCCCCCAGTGTAAGAGAATTCTGAGTTGTGACCCCAACAAAAACATACCCAAGCGTCCCTAAAAGATGTCTCTGTGAGTTTTCAATATGCGTTTCCAGCATACAAATTATAGCTGCATTTAATAGCCTTAGTGCAGCTATTGTGTTCTGTCTTTTCTTAAAATCATTAGGGCCACATATAATAATTTTGGCAATGCGTAGCTTACTCATTAGTGTTTAAAAGAGGAAAGAAACCCACCCTTGTCCTTCCTAGAGCAAGCAAAAAGCCCTCTATTTATGATTTCCCTTTCTCTAGACCAACCCCCCCCAGTTCCCACCATGCCCCTCCCCCCACCTACACTTGAGGTTACCTGACCTCGCAAAGGCCAGGTTAATGACATTCAAGGGAGAAAGCTCTACTTTTTCAGCGATCCGCCCCGTCCCCTGTTCTCTCAGTTAGAAATTCGATAGAGCTTACCGACATTATATACAATATACTTATACCAAATAAAGCATTTCAACATGATTATCCTCGTGCAATTGCTGGGAGACCAGGAAGGTGTTAATACCAAAGAAGCGTAACAGTAAAATTGTAATGCAACTGTTTCCTAATTGTTTATATCAGAATCTTATTGACTATTATTACTTGTTTCCAGTTTGCCCAGTGATTACCTGCAGGTATATTTCCGGCCTGGATCTCGGCAATAAAGCTGCGAGTGGTCCCTTTATACACAATTTTTAGGCGCGCCAGATTTTGAAGATACACATCAGCCCCTAGTTGTTGGAAAGGGGCAAAGAACTGCCTGAGCCGCATCCTCATTCGACAGTAGCGTGGGCGAAATCCAGTCTTGTGAAGAAAGTTACCCCGCCAAAAGCCCTGTTTAAGTTGGTCTGGCCAGATTGTACTTGTAGTAGAAAGTTCCCAAAGTACAGAAGCATAGCTTGGGGGTGCTGAGAAGTAGCCGATGAACGTTTGGAGGGCGTTAGCGGAAATCTATGTGCCTGTTGGATTTCCTTATCCCAGTCCCATGTATTCAGCTCTGGGAAGGCCCTTTTGAGAAGCGTAGCCATGTAATCCCTAGAGTCATTCCCTTCCACACCCTCTAGAATACCTAGAAAGCAGAGGTTATTGCGCTGTTGTCTGTTTTCCTGCTCTCCCATCTTCCATATGAGGTCTTTGACTATGCCGTCCTGTTGTTCCCCTTGGGTTTTAAGTGCAGCCATGTCTTTCTCGAAATTTTCTGTTCGTATTTCGACAGAGGCCATCTGATCAGCAATCTCCGCACAGGTTTTACCAACTTTCTTGACGGTTCCTTGGAGTTTTTTAGCAGCTAAGCGTGATCTGCGACTGTTGGCTTTGGCTTCCTCCTGAAAGTTTTTGATAGTTTGTAAAACTGTTGCCAGTACAGGCTCCATCTTTGCGCCATATTTCCCTTCCTTATTACCGCCATCACTGCCGGTAATAGTGAGGTTACCACCTGAGGTTGCCGCTGTGTCTGACATGACGGTTAATTGTGTGGCGGAGTAATCCCATCTCAGCTCAGCTGCGCTGCCTCTGTCACGTGTATCCCAGCTTCTTTGCTGGCCTCCCTTCTTTTTTTTCTGGACTTTCCTCTGGCCATGTCTATTTTTAGAGTGCTCTGCTTTTGAGCTGCTATTGACATTTTGCTCGTCTTCTTCGCTTTCGCTTGATGCTGATGCTGAAGCTGATATGCTTATATCAGAGGTTTCTGATTCTTCAGTTAGGGAGTAATACTTCTCCATGAGATTATCTGGCGTTTTGGGCGTGTCACAGTTCTTGTGAAGGGGTGAGACACAGTTGCAGTTAGTCCCTGAGGCTCCATCTAGCCAGGCTTTGGTACGCTGATTCTGTTATTAGTTTCTTCTTTGCCATCAGTATCGTCCCCATCCATGCAGATTTGTCAGTTACCAGGAGTTCCTACTCGGGGAGATCATGGGCATAGACCTCTTGCCCAATTTCTGGGTTGGCTAAGGGGGTATCTAGGGGGGTAGAGTGTAGCTTGAATGTAGCTGTGTCCTTCTGTTCTGAGGAAGAGGAAGCATGTTGTTGGATGGTGGTTTTAGCTGTGTCTATAACTGCAGTTTCCATTCTTGCCTCACCCGGAGTAGTTTCTACTGCTCTCAGCTTGCTTGCTACGGTTTCAGTCTTGGAGCCTGGTCCAAAGGTGCTTGTAATTAGGGGTTGACAGTACCCAGGCGCATTTTGTGATTTTGCTAGCGCTTTTTTGGCTTTTTCCCTTCTTGATTTGCAGTCACCTTTTGATCAGAGTTCTCCCCTTCTTTCTTCTCTCCAGTGTTTTGCTATTTAAGCCAACCTGCTGTTCAAAAACGTTCTACTTACATAATTGCTACTTGGACTGCGTGGGAGTTCGTATCTTGACAGCCTCAGCCCAGGGCATGTCATCTGACGCTGCCTAATGATAATTAATTTAGCGTCAATAAGGACTTTTGCTAATTAAGCATTGTTTATCTCTTGCTGAATCAACCTGGCTCACACTTAAAGGAACACCCTGTCTACTGTTAGTGAGCCATCCAGCTAACTTGTGAACTAGTGTGCCTGCATCACTTCTACAGTTCCACTACTGAGTTTGGATGTTTTCGTTTTGTGCTCAATGTTATGTGTGCTCCTTCAAACAGGCATTTACTTGAGGGCATTGTTTTTAGAATCAACAATAATCTTACCAGTTTGAGTGAAGGTTGGTAAATCTCCTCCATCTGAATTTTCAAGCAGCTCTAGCGTTCAGAGAATCATTCATCTCGAGCTCCTCCATGACGTTTTCCTCCTCAAGTCCATGGAACACAACCTCGAGCCTATGGTACAAGCTATCTTGTCATCGCCTGAGGTCACGCAGTGTGACCATGCGTAGCGGCCATTTTTATTTAGGTTTAGGCTGTCTGGTATCCTGGCAACAAGTATTATTGCCTGGATTACGGAGTTTCACCTACTTCCTTGAAATAACGGTATTTATTTTATTAATCTTCTAATAGTTTGGCCTTCCTAGTTTACTTTCTTCAGCGCCAATTGCACACGGTGATGTGCACACCTTCATGACTTTCCAACAAAGATGGTGCCTTTTTCCTTCATGACTTTCCAACAAAGATGGTGCCTTTTTTAGATGTGTAAATATTCCTATTAATCTGCAGTGGCACACATCTAATGTATGTTTTAAATGTTTATTTTGCAGGGCATTACTCTGTTCCATTGATCTGAAAAGTCAGCAACTTGCAATAAAACACTTGGGTACCAGGTTTGTGTACCGGTGTCATTTTTCTTATTTTCTGAATGGTTTATTAATTTATTGCATTTCATTATGTTCCCTTTTGCCAAACTGAATTTAAAGAAAAATGAAATGAAGGGTGTTTGTGTTTGGTTGCTGCCTGCATGTAAACGTTTTTGCCATGCTATAGTACTATTGAGCATTACTTTACTGAATGGTTTCCTGCAATTGTCAGTATGCAATTGAAGATGAATGCAAGCATTGTCTTGGCTGTGTTTTTACTTATCTAGCTATGTTTTTGTTAATTCTGATTTGTGTTTTATATAGTGCTGGGATATTTGATGTTACATCCCAAACTATTCATACTCTTTGTGAAGGAGTTGTGTTTTGTTTTTCCAATTCTTCTTTTATCTATTATGATTGTGCTCATACTAGTTTGAAACTTTACTTGAAATTTGGTGGCAAGTTATTTATGGTTATTTAGTGCTAGGATTTCTGTATGCTGAAATCCTAAACTATTGTGCTATTTTGTTTACGCATGCTGGTGCTGAGCCATTACGGAGCTCAAACCTATTTATTTGTGTTGAGTCATTTAGGTACTCAGTTTTATTAAATTGTGCTGAGCAATTAAGGTGCTCAATTGTGTTTGTGCTGGTATTGCTTTGCACAGAGCATCCTAAACTGTTGTGATGAGCCATTGAGGTGCTTATGTATATTTTCCTGTTGTGAGCAAGTTATTTAGCTCTCATTTTAAAAATGTGAATGTGTGCTGAGCTTTTTGGGCGCTCAATTCTGTTAATACTTTTTAGTGCTAGGATTGCATTGTTTCTTGCATCGTAAACTATTGTGATGGTTAATCTTTATTTGAACCATTATTGGGGTGTTGCATCGCAATCTCCTATTACGTAAATTTTCTTGTTTTGAGCAAGTAATTGCTCAACTCTGTTTACACCTTTTTAGTGCTGGGATTACCTCCTAAACTATTGTGAACGTTAATCTTTATTTGCACCCTACGTGTGTTGCACATGATTTAGTCCACCATTACTTTATGCCTGCCGCGTGACCGTACCTGTGGGGCTAGAACAGCGTGCCTTTACTTCTATTAGTCTGCGGTGGCACGCACACCTAATGTACGCTTTACACATTTGTTCTGCACAACATTACTGTGTTCCTTTTATTTAAAAGTGAAAGGTGCATTTATTCTTATTTTTCCTAACCTTTTTCTATATTATGTCTTTGCCTAGTGTATGCTTTATTTTATCCCATTTATACTTATCTCTCTTGCCAATGTGCTACACTTCTACAATGTTCCACTAATTTTGAAACCTGCATATGTAACATTCCTTATGCTTGCTAATGTATCCTATCTAATTACTTGTGCAGAGCCATGTTGAGTTTAAATCGTATGCTCTCATTTTAACAGGATTTTGCCAGTGCTAGGATTACTACCCTTTACATCCTAAACTGCAGCTATTTTCCGATTTTTTGCTCATTAGTGACATTCTTATATCTCAGTGTTATACTTACTATGTTTCATGCTTGTAATGTAATGTAATTGTGATATTCTATAGCGCAGCTATCACTCCAAGGAGCATCTTGGCGCTGTAGCCCGTAGCCTGATGGAACAGGCCGGAAAACTACTCAAGCATCGGCCCCTGCATACTTATACCAAAGCTTTGCACGTGGTGTCTGTAAGATTGAAAATCCAGGTTTTCAAAGCTTTCCTAAATAGGTTCTCAGTGGGGATTTGCCGCAATTGCGGCGGGAGCTTGTTCCACAACCTAGAACCTATCACTCCAAGAGATTTCCCTCCCTTCGTGACAAGCTTAAATGTGGGAATCAACAACAAATTCATGTTTGAAGACCTAAGGTTACGGGATGGCACGTAACGTTTGAAACGATTCAAAAAGTATTTAGGCCCTCGCTGGTGGTATGCCCTGAATGTGATAACTAGTATTTTAAATGATTGTTAGAATTAAGGCTATTTTTGGTGCCTAATTTGGCGGGGAGCATCTTACGCTCCCATTCTGTTTATATTTTTGGGAGCTGAGCATTCTATGTCCTTCTTGCTGTTTATGCTCAATCCTATTGATTACTCCTGAGCATTTACATTCTTAATTCTGTGTACTGGAGCTGAGGGATTTCAGTCCTCAATCCTTGTTACTGGTGTTGTTCTTTCTTCACCTATGTTAATTTGTGTAGAGCATTATTTAAGCTCTCTTTACGGATTTTAGGGGGCACTTTACGCTCCACCCTTTCTGGTGTTAACTACTGTAGAGCATGATTTTAGCTCACCTTGTTAGCTTTAGGGGGGCACTTTATGCTCCACCCTACAAGTAAGTATGTGTAGGACATGATTTAATAGTCCACCTTAATACGTTTTGGGGGCACTCTACGCTCCACCCTATGTGCAAATTGTGATGGACTTTACGTTAGTCCACCTTGAGATTGGGGGGGCACTTTAAGCCTTCACTCTGTTTCTGTTAATTTATGTAGAGCATAACTGTAGCTCACGTTTCCTGAGTTTGGAGGCACTTTACGCCCCATTTTATGTACAATTATAGTACATTGTATTGCATGAGTTGCATTGTCTATGTTTGGACTGGAAACTTTCTATTTACACTTCTCTCTCGTGTGTATTGGGGGAAGTGTGTTATGTGTGTGTTTAGTGTTTTTCTTAAATCCTTTCGCTTCTGTTATATGTTCTTTTTCCGTGTCCCTCGCCTCCTTAATTTTGCTTATTGTCTCCGTTTAGGGAAGGAAGTCTGAGGTATCCTGCCTTCTACTCTTCCCTGTCCTTTCACTTTGTCCTACAATTGATAATTTTGATTACACCCTAAACTGCTAATGTCATTGCATGTATTTTCCTGCGTGGGCTAGTTATATCACAAGGTCACTTTACAGTGTTTCATTTAAAATGAGTTGGTGCTTAGGTACTTATTTTCACAACTTTGTTTGCTAGAGCTGAGCTTTTAGTGTGCTCAGTCCTATTGATTCATGATGAGTCTTTAAGTGCTCAATTCAGTTTGCTGGAGCTGAGCCATTTTTTTTGGTCAGGAAGTACAAGCCCTTTCGGCTAAATGGGCTATTACGAGAGGGCCCATGCCTGAAGTTGGACGCAGTTGTTATTCCTGCTACTTTCTGGTGACCAAACAGGATGCAGAACGTAATCATATTTTAGACCTGTGCCTCTCAATGCCTGAGAAATTCAAAATGCTCACTCTGGCCCAAGTCTAGTCTTCCCTCGACCATGGAGACTGGATGGTAGTGTTGGACCTGCAGGACACCTATTTCTATATTCGCATTCTGCAGGCCCATTGGCGCTTCCTGCCATTCACGGTGGACACAAGCATTTCCAGTTTGCTCTGCTCCCCTTTTTTCCCACCAGTGCACCTCAGGACTTCATGAAAGTGATGGCGGTGGTGGCACCACATCTTTGGTGTGCCAGATTTCCCCTACCTCGACAACTATTTGTGATGGCAGGCTTGCTCCAGGAGTAGTGAACCACCTATAGACTACAGCAAACCTCCTGACATCTTTGGGGTTCACTATCAACATGCAACCATTATTCCTGACTCAGACGATCCCACTCATCTGAACCATCTGGACACAGTTCAGTACTGTGCCTTTCCTCCGGGAAAGAGAGTCCAGGACATTCGGTCCTGTATTTGAGAAACGCCTGCTCTGATGCTGCTTGGACTGATGGCCTCCTGCATCCTGCTTGTTGAGCACGCCATGTGTCATACATTAGCTCCGCAGTGGGATCTGAAGTTTCAGTTTGTTCAAAATCAAGAGAACTTCTACCACCATGTTCAGTTTTTGGAGGAGAATGCAAAAGATCCGCAGTGGTGGTTACTGGATCGTGACTGGGTCAGCAGCAGGTTCCTCTCCCTTCTCCATCCAGAGCTGACGGAGGTGACAGATGCATCGCTGCCGGGTTACAGTGGCTATCTGGGAGAAATGGAAATCAGAGGCCTCTGGTCTCCAGCGGAGTCCCAGCTCCATACCAATCTTCTGGAGCTGAGTGCCATCTGCTTGGGTTGAAAGCCTTCCTTCTGTTCATCAAAGAGTGGTTAGTACAGGTGCTCATGGAGGTTACCACCACCATGTGTTACTGCAACAAACAAAGGGCGGATGGAGTCACGAACCCTGTGTCAAAAGGCCCTGTGCCTCCGGAAATGGCTGGACACCAAGGAATGTTTCTAGTCAACACCTTTAGGATCACTAGTGGCACAAAATCTCTTCCGCAAATGGGGTGAACCTTGGCTCGATCTGTTTGCCATCACTGACAACGTGCAACTTCTGAATGATGGAGTTTCAAAGGCATCTCCTACTCAGAGATATGTTCTTCCTCAAATGGAACTCTGGGCTGTCTTTCTGCCAATACCAATCCAGCCCCGAGTTCTCAAGAAAATCCGGCTCAACGGAGCCCAAGTTATTGTACTTGCTCTGGATTGGGCACGAAGAGTATGGTATCCAGAACTTCCGGGCTTGAGAAGCATCTACCGTCCAATCTGGATGCTCCTCCTGGAGGACCAGCGTTCACAGTAGAAGTGCACGGATCTGCACTGGGCCTTCACAATCTCCACCTTCATGCTTGGAGATTGAGCACGGACAGCTAACCACCTTTGACATTCCTCTGAAGGTGGTTGATGTTCTCTTGGTAGCCAATTCATCCCTCAACAAAAACTGATACACCAGTTGTTGGGACAAATTTATAGCTTGGTGTGGTGCTCAGTGGATAAACGCTGTTCAGGTAAGGTTATCTGACATTTCGTTATTTTTTTGTCTCTAGCCCAGCAAGGCTTTCCTCTAGACTCAGTTAAATAGTACCTTTCAGCGCTTTCACCTTTTTTGTGGTTGCCAGATCAGTCCCCTTTGTTTAAGGCTCAAGTTGTTATGGGCTTTTTGAAAGATGTACATTTGTTTTCCTCCCTCTCCCTTTGTCATGCCACAGTGGGACATTAACTTTTTGCTTACCTTTCCGATATGCACTGCTTTCAAGACTCTTCACAGCTGCTCCTTGTGGCATCTCACCCTCAGGACAATATTTCTTGTTGCCATAACATTGACACAGCATGTGAGTCAGCTTCTAGCACTTTCTGTCAACCCACAGGACACTACATTCTTCCCAGACAAGCTGGTTTTGAGACTCTGGCCGCTGGCGCTTGTCCATGTGACAGCCTGTGCCTCATTTTATCATTCTGGAGGAGTATGTTTCCTAGTGCAGGAGATCTGTCATATATACGAGCAATTGCTGTCTATGATCAAGGTGTTTTGCTGGACAATAAAGTGCTAGACGGGGAAGGTGAGCCAACAAAACAGTGCTTCTTTGAACTTAGTTGGCTTTTGCATCCATGACCTGGCCATGGCACTACTAACAGATTGTGGTAGAAGAATACAATACTGGGATGCAAGCCTTTGTACTGTGCATCAGCTGGGAGACTTATCTACTGGTTGACTCCCCTTGGTAAATATGTGTAGTATGTCACTATGGGCCTCCTAATTCCTCCTGATTGTATGTGTAGCATGTCTGAGAGTGCTCGGGATCTCCTAGGGATGCAGGGTGCGACATACAGTCTGTGGTAGTCAGAACCTGCTGCCTTTCCTCTTCCTATGTGTCCCTCCTGCTCTGTTCCTCTCATTTCTCCACTCCCTGTCTGGCTTTAATAATCATCCTGAAGGAAGGAAAGGGATACCATTTGTATTCATATTCCTGTTATAGCAGCAGTCTGCTTGCCCTACCCTCACCCCATCCACTGCTTTGTGCTGCTTGAGGGAGCATGTGTGTGGTGAACTGTTTCACCTGAAACCATCTGCCGTGGAGCTTTGGCACTCTGAAACAGAAATGCACTTTGAATGAATTGGTTGCTTGAAGCTTTGCGGATAACCGTGTATCTGACTGGACAGTTTGATTTGGGCCAACTGCTTCCAGGCTAGATGTAACCTGACCTCTCCAGGTATCTTTTATTTCCCTTCTGAGTGCTGCACACCAGTCTGGAGAAAGGCTAGGACAATTGACCAGATTCTTGGCAGTCTCCATGCTTAGCATTGAGAACTCTTACCTCAGGACTATGAAAGAATCTGTTGCTGTTGTAATAGGATAAGGGTTGGGGGAACTGCTCTAAGAGGAGATAATCTACCATGTTTATCCAAAGCCTTATATCAGGACTCGTACACTTCCTGCCCAGACCTGACGCCTGTAATTGCTATGAGGAGCCCTCTGAACCTTTCTGAAAGATACTTCCAACCACAGATTTCTCACCTTTTTACTACTCCCCATGTGCCAAACTGGATTTGGAAGCTTTAAACAGCTTTGCTCCTGTGCACTGATAGGTGGCTTTGTGCTTCTCCGCACTGACTTAGTTCTGCCCCGTAAGTGGCAAACTGATCTGTATATAAGAGCCACCCATGCGCATCAACTTGAATTCCTTTCTTTTTGTACCTTTGCATATGGATCCCGTACTCTGATCCCACGTCGTCTCATCTGTTGACTAGTGTTTTTTCTACTAAAACTACCAGTGTGCAAGGGAACCTTGGCCTCTAAAGACTACACAGTTGAAACTAAGGCCTGTGACAAATCCGCACAAGATATGCCTTTGGTGTTTGGGTTTAGGGCACAACTACAAATCGTGAAGGAATGGACCCTCGTGAACCAGGGGTGATCCTGTAGCTATACACCCCATTGGAAAAGTCGTGTGGTCATCAAGGTGCCAAAGTGCCTCACTTCTAAACTACTTCTGAGGAGCTGATTCTGCAGTTGTTCCAGATGCACTTGAGTTTCGCAGGCGATCGTTAACGTTGCAACAGAATGAGGCATTTAGAGAGGCTATGTTGCAAATCTTTCTCAGACCTCCACCTCCCTTTGGCATGCCTTTGGGCCAGAAGGATCCGCAGAAGCCTCCATTTGGGTTGCCGTCAGCAAATCTGTGCCTTTCAAATCAATCTCGGGTTCTGCACCGGCTTCGGAACCGACTTGCACCCCAGTGCCAATATCCGTGCTGGTTCCCTGAACATCAGCGACAGTTCCGATGACGCCAGCGCCAGAGGAGGACTTGTTACCGATACGGGTGAGCCGAACCCACCTCGACCGAAGTTGCATCATGAATTCTGTGGTTTTTGCATTTGTCACCCCGAGTGGGATGGGTATGCTCAGACGTGAGTCCCATGGTCTCCACACCACTGGAGTCAAGCTATCCTGGCTGAAGACGGCTGATAGCCAGAAACCAGTCCTAGGATGTTTGATTCCGGTCCAGGAAAGACATGGCTTGGCAGTTCGGGCTGGACTGTTCCCATGAGGCACAGGGTCAAGGCTGATTTCAAATTCAAATTCAAATTTAGCTTTATTCGATTTGTTTGATAAAATCATAAAAGCATACAAGTACATTTTATACAACAAATTTAAAAAGTTTTCTCCATCGAAACATTTATAGGAATCTATAAAACCGTTTTCCGTATGTAAAAAAGTCAATGATGAAGTTACGGCAATCGGCCTCATGTTAAAGCGTCTGATAAAATTTACACATGTAAGGCTTACAGCATAGAATTTCTGTATTTCATCACTGACATTAAAAAGCGGGAAACGACAAAGATGACATACACCTCATCTAACAGAAGTAACTTCAAATAAGCGGTTTTACATGTTCTTATCCCCCAGTGTTTAAGAAGAGGTAAAAGGTACATTTTCCTTGGGGCAGAATACAGATTGCAGAAGAACATAATATGAATGTTACTTTGTGATGAATGATCATCGCATGGGCAGATTAGGTTCGGCGAAGTCCAATCATTTTGTTTTGGAAGAGTGACCATGCGGAAGAAAGTTCCTAAACGCAGCCTGGTAAGAAGCATACGGGGATAAGGTGCAGTTTCAGTCCTGAGATACGATTGCAAACCTTCGATGGGGGTGATTATTTGGTAACTCAGGGTAGTATTTTTGAGTTTCTCAGTGTCCCATCTAACGCCTTCCAGGTGTGTGATTAAAAGTTTTTTGAGAGCTGACCTAGACAAATGTTCTAAGGACTCTGGGTCGTCATAGTATTCAGGATGTCCAATCTTAGAGAACATCAACCGGACGTGTCGCAGCCATTTGATTTTGGATGCCGCATCCAAGTTCATACAATCCGTGATGAGTTCTCTATTAAATTGGCATTCCATAGTGGTCCAGATTTTGTGCCAAAGCAAACACGGTGATAGCTTTATGGTGTCGCTGAGGTATTTGAGGCCAGTCTCAATGTGAGTAATAAAGGTTGAAGTAGATTTACTCACGCCTAATAAGTAACGAATAAAAAGATTCTCACAAATTTGGAGTGAGGACACATCTTCAAAGCCCCATAGGCCTGCTCCGTAGGTGACTGTCGCTACACACTTGGCTTGGTAGATCTGTATCATCTCAGCAGTTGGTTTGCCCCCAATTTTAGCAGCAAAAGTTCTCAGGGCCCCAATAGCACGGGTAAAGGCAAGCCTCCTAGCTGATACTGCATGTTTCCAGGCTCCTTTCCTCTCGAGAACAACACCCAGGTAACAAAAAGTGTCTGTACTCTCAATTCTTTGCTCGTCAAGATATATTGCGCATTGTGGCCTTTTGCTTTTTTGGGTGCACGGCATGGAGAAAGTTTTAGAGATGTTCACTTTCAGATTTCTTTTCCCCATGTAGGATGTAAATTCTTTTACCGCTCTCTGCAACCCTACCTTAGTCCTAGACATAATTGCCGCGTCGTCGGCATATAATAGGATGGGTACAGGCCTACCATTGACAGCTGGATAGTCACTTGGGAGATTTGTTAAATGCTCAACAATAGAGTTAATATAAAAGCTAAATAGAAGGGGCGCAAGTATGCAGCCTTGCCTAACCCCTCTATTTATGGCAAATTTCTGAGTACATTGCCCCTGGGTCCCGAACCTCACTCTGGCACCGGCATCTCTGTACAGTTCTTTTATAAATACGACGATGGTAGGATCCACCCCAATAAGCTCCAATGTTGACCAGAGCTGCAGATGATCCACACAATCAAATGCTGAGCTAAGGTCAACAAATGTAACAAACAGGTCCCCTTTTTTGGCCTGAGTATATTTGGACATCAGTAAGGACAGGTTTAAACATTGTTCCTGGGTGCCCAATCCCTTTCGGAAGCCATATTGGAGTTCCGAGATGACCTTTTTTTCTGACTCCCAATGCTGGATTCTCTTAAGGACGATCCTTCCTGCGATTTTCATGAGGCCGTCCAATAAGGATATAGGACGGTAGCAAGCAGGATCGTCCCTACTTCCCTTTTTAAAGATGGGCACCACAATAGCGTCTGACCAGGTGTTAATTAGGCCGCATTTGTTTCCCATATTTAAAACGTTAGTTAACAGGGGAGCCCAGAATTCCAGATTTGTTTTATAGACATCCACCGGTGTGTGGTCCGGGCCAGGGGCTTTCCCTGAAGGACTTTCCCTGATCGCATTTTCAACTTCTAGGATGGTAAAGACCAAGTCGATCGGGTATGGGGAAACTGGGGGGTCACTTAACTGATAGTCCTGCGTAAATTTATTCAAGGAAAAGTATGCCTTTTGTTGATTCCGGTTGTCCCCCTGGCTGTTGGTGTAGAGTTTGCCAAAGTGTTCTACCCAGAGCTCTGCCGTGATTGCTACATCTATGCAATTGTCAGTGTCTTTTGTGTTGTATACTGATCTTATCACTTTCCAGAAGAGGTTAGTGTCCTTATTCCTGGCAGCTTCCCCCAAAGCTTCCCAGGCCTCCCTTTTCATAGTTGCTTTCCGGCGATTGATTTCACTCTTGTACTCTCGTCTGGCCTGGGAGATTTGAACCCTGTTTTTCGGAATGGCGTTTAAGGCTTTCTTCAAATTCTTTAGAGCAGCTGTGCACCTAGAGTCAAACCACCCGGATGCGTGTTTCCCATTCTTTTTGTGGCTCTTGGTTAAGACATCTTTTATGTACTGCTGAATGTTAGCGAAGGCTGCCATAATCGCCTTAGGATCAATATCTTCCTCTAAACAGACAAATATGTCTGCAAAGCAGGATGATATAAGGTTGTGAAAGAAGATTGTAGGGTTCAATTTCTCCCACTTCAACACATAGCCATTTATCTTTGTTAAGGTGACCTCCAGGGGATAAAGTGGGCCGCTAGGTTCCTTTGCTTTCTCCACTGGGAGCCAAACCCCAAAGGTGATAGGGTAATGGTCGCTCATTGGGTCATTCCCTATCTCCCAAAAAGTTATAAAATTGGGTTTAGTGGGGGATATCAGTGCAAAGTCAATTGTGGTTTCACAGCCTCTTCCATTATATGTTGGGGCAAAGGGAACTGGGGGAGAGCATGCCTGATTAATGAAGGTGAGATCAAAGGAAAATATAATACTGTTAAGGAGAGACCCCAGATTGGTGTGTGAGAAGTGGAAAGGGCCATCCTCCTCACGATCTGCAAGGCCGCACAAACCTAACTCAGAAAATGGGCAGATGGCACAATTAGTCTCCCACCCAGAGTACTGTATGGTCTCCCGTGTTTTGATCTCTCACTTTGTGGATGAGGTTTGACATTTTATTCAAGATGGATTCCATTTCACTTACTGGCATATTGTTATAGAAGTTCACCAGTATGACCTTTTGTGTGGTGCCCCATTTAAAAGAAAGAATTTGGAAATATTGGTCAGAGTAGAAGTTGTATACCTTTATATCCCCTACATTTGAAATGTATATGCACAGGCCCCCTTTATTACGACCCTGGGGAGAGGGAGCAGCGGGTGAATGAAATGTTCGATACCCCATAATATGCCTTTCATCTGCAAGCCAAGTTTCTTGCAGGCAGAGTATGCCATGTTTCTGCACGGTCTCCAGCCAAGGTGTGTGCATGATCTTATTGCCTAGACCTGCTACATTCCAGGATAATAGTGAGTGCTTTAGTTCGCTAACTTCCTGATGTGTTTGGCCCCTGTTCTCCGTTACATCTGCCGGGACTTGGGAATGTACCCTATCTAGGTGTTGTGTGGCTCGCAGTGGGAGGGGGTGCTGGACTGGGCAGGGTTGTTCCACCACCAAATGGGTCGAGTTGTTCACAATGAGTGGTGAAGTAGCACTACTACTGGCAATCATTGCGTGATTTTGGTCGCTTGGCCGGGATGGGGGATCGACGATTCCCAGTCAATCCACCTGATCTAGGCATCCAAACCTATTCATGGTGGGTGCTCCTTCCCACCAATTGTTAGTGGGTTGCCATCCCTGCCCCTGCCCCTTCCATCTATGATTGTGGGCTATGGTCCAGGCCCCAGGACACTCTACGACCTGTTTTGGAGGGTAAAAAAAGGTAAGGGGTTTGGTGACAATGGCTTGTTCAGTCGCATATGGGTCCCATGTGGTGATGAGATGGGCTGTATGAGGGTCTGCAAATGACACCACGATGCAGTCTCCTGGTATCGATTTGTGAGTACGGCCCACCCAGGGGACTCTCCTGACCATTAGGACCCTGCTCCTGTTGGTGTGAGGGAGCTGCCTATTGACATTTAACCAGTAGATCACTTTGTTCTTTAAGGACCACTGGGTTTCCACAATGTCAGGATCAAGCGTAGGTACCCCAGCCAAGATAACAACATAGGGCCCAGCCTCAGGGGGGAGATCAATATAGCCTCCGCGAAAGTTCTGGTGGTTTTGGTGTAAATTAGGTGTGCGCTCTAAGAGAGGAGTGATAGGGTTGCTCGCCTTCTGGTCAGCTCTAAAAGAAGATTTGGGCTGGACATGTTTTTTGGGAGATTTTTTCTCTATTTTTGGTGGATTGACTGCGACATTTGCAATTGTCCTGGGTTTAGGGATTGGAGTAGGTTTGGGTAATGGGGGGGGTAAAGGTGAGGGCAAAATTAAAGGGACGGGGGGGGCCTCCTTAGACGCTGAAGCTGCTTTGATGCCAGTATTAGAGACTGGAGCGGGTTGGATGCCAACGTTAATAACCTGGGGGGGACCCTCAGCAATATGGGGATGTGTTGCTTCCAGCTGTTTTAGGCTAAGCGTGGCCAGGGATACTAGGGTTTTATCCATTTCAAGAAGGTGATTCTCAATACGTGACAGTCTGAGTTCAAAGGGTGTCAGTAGTTGTTTTAAGGTAACCCAGACTGTTTGGAGAAAATCTTCATCATCACCCGCTTTATCCATCTCCCTCCCTATCTCATTTTGCCCTCCCAATGTTAAGTTATCGACAAGGGTGGTAGGATTCTCTACAGCAGGGGCAGTAGTGGAATTAAGATGGGTAAGATTGCTATCACCCCCTGTTGGCTGGGTAGCTGGAGGTGATGTTTGTTTAGGATCCCCTGAATTGGGTAGAGTTCTTCTATGATTAAAAAACTGCTGCCTTGCAATTTTGGCTTTCTTACGGGCATAAGCAGATTTAGCATTGTTTTTCTTTTTCAGACCTTGGCGGCCTGGGTTTGTACTTTTTGCTACGGAAAAGGAGGGGGCAGTTGTATCCGGCAAAGTGATAGGGTTTCCCTGTTCCGTAGGCGGTTGGCCCTCACTAGGTTTGGAGGTCATGGGTAAGAAGATAAAGGAAGAATCTAATGGTGGTGGAGAGGAAGAAGGGGGGGAGTGATGAACATCGGCGAGAATCAACAAAGGGGGGGGACGTGCAGCCTGTTGGGGAGATGCAGCAGACGCTATGTTTCCCAAGGAAGATTTTTTAGAATTAGCAAATGTTTGGGAGAGTCTGCGCGCAGCGTCTAACTCGATTGAAACCCTCTTCTGCATTTTTGTGATTTCGGCATCTATTGCCAAATTTGTTTTTACAAGGAAATCGTCCAAGGTACCTTTTGGCTTAGTTAGACCCAGTGCAGTCTTACTGCGACTCCCCCGAGTACACATAATGTATAAAAGTTATAATTTCTGTTGGGTACTCACTAAACTCAAAGTCCAGGCACGATGACGATGGAATGAACCAAGGGGGGTGGGCCAGGCCAGTCCTCTTAGGCCTCGAACGGTCCCGCCCTTGTCCCGGGCTTCTCCCGGCGCCCTCCCGCGCGCTCCCGCGCAGCGGGGTTGTTGGTTTCCTTTTGTAGCTATTGGATTGGAGGCCGAGGGGGAGGGGCCGGCAGGGAGAGCAGCCCAGATGGAGATGGGCGCGCGTGGGCTCCTGGACTTTGGAGTCCCCACGCTGCTAGCTCGCAGCCCTGCCGGTGAAGAACTTGAACACAGGCTCCCCTTGCAGTGGTAGTCTGGCCGCTGCTGTCCGCGAAGCGGGTCCGGCGAGGAGAGGCGGCAGCAGCTGGCTCTGTGGGCTCCCGGTGAAGGACAGAACTCCTTGGTCCGCTGGTGGCAGGAAGGTCAGAGAGGCAATCCGGTGAGGAAATGCGCAGGGAGTCCTTAAAAGTATTCAGGTGTTCAGGTGGGGGAGGGGCCGGCAGGGAGAGCAGCCCAGATGGAGATGGGCGCGCGTGGGCTCCTGGACCTTGGAGTCCCCACGCTGCTGGCTCGCAGCCCTGCCGGTGAAGAACTTGAACACAGGCTCCCCTTGCAGTGGTAGTCTGGCCGCTGCTGTCCGCGAAGCGGGACCCGCGAAGCGGGTCCGGCGAGGAGAGGCGGCAGCAGCTGGCTCTGTGGGCTCCCGGTGAAGGACAGAACTCCTTGGTCCGCTGGTGGCAGGAAGGTCAGAGAGGCAATCAAGGCTGATTCGCATATGGCCATGTCTGAACTGGAGTGGTGTGAAGTGCAAAAAATCGAAGGATTTAGGCCCATATCTCTGTACTGGGGTGAATGTATGACATTGTTCTGTATTCTGTCCATCAACTGTGGTTTTTGCATTTGCATCATGAATTCATACCAAAGCATCCAGTCCCTATTAAATCAGATTCAGACAAACGCCTGCCTTCTCCATGGAGCTGCACTCTGGTGCTCCACCACCTTTCTGACTCCGATCCAAGTCATTCAGTCCTTGAAGAAGGACATGTAGGTGATGGGGATAATGTCCCCCCCACATTATGATGACAACATTGTTTATATGTATTTACAGGAGGCCAGTGGGTTGGGCACTGATAGTAGGTTGGTTTGCCCTCCCCCTCACCACTCACAGAGCCAGCAACAGAAGACTCTGATTCTTTTGCTATGATGATAGTCATGCTGCAGAGGTGTTGAACTTATAACTTCCTTTAGGTTAAGACAAATGTGCCTATTGAGGTTTTACAACTTGGACAGGATCCATGTGAACCTTTACTACCATTTAATGCGGACCTAACCAACACATTAATGGGCAACATGGTGTTGCCCATAGGTGAACAGGCAGGTGGCCAGGTGCCACAGGCCAGCGCTAGATGGCCTGATTTTTTTGATACAACATCCTATGCCAAAACGTCTGGTGGTACACGCCTTCCAAAAGCAAGGTCAACCCCAATTCTTTCCTGACAACCTGCCCCACTCCAGACCTAGAGTCGAAAAGAATAGAAGCATTTGAAAATTGATGTTCTCATTAGCCCGCCTAGCCCTAGGTTGGTCAATTCCAGCTGCCTGCTTGGGTAATTCATATACGCTGTTTAGAACATAGTCAGCAAAACCTTGCCAGCAGTTCGTGAAGAATTTCGAGGCCCCTGGCTCAAACCATACAAGATGGTCAGGATGCACTCAGATATGTAATTCAATCTGGCCTTGGGCCAGTTAGCACTACTATGATACTTCAACGCGATGCTGGCATGAGATCCACAGGATTATGTGGAGGTGAGCGCAGGCATTCCTTATGGATTTGCCTTTCAACAGGTCTCGCCTGTTGTGTGAAAGTCTGATTCTGCTCTGGAACATTTCAAAGACCCAGGCTACGGCGCATACGTTAGACCTCTCCGCCCCTGCTAGACAGTTTCCTTTGCAGTGTCTTTTTAGGGTTGTCCTGGTGTGACATACAGGCAATGCATGACCAGCCCACACCTCACAGCAGGCACTCCAGTCATTTTGGGGTTTGAGACAAGGACCAAGTAGACACCGTGCAGGTCATCAGGGGCAACAACCTTCTTATTACCCTACCCTGGTGGATTCAGCATATAAAATGATCTAGTTTGCCCTTAGTGTGCATGATTTCCCTGTGGGAGGGAGGATCAGACATTTCCTCCAAGGATGGAAAAGTATAACATCTGACAGATGGATCCCTCGTATCTTTCAATGGGGTTATGCCACACCATTCCTTTCTGACTTGCCACATCTTCTGCCCATGCCAAAACGGCTTTCAGAGGAGCACCTGGCCATCTTTTTTTTTGTTAAAATTTATTTATTGAGGTTTTTTCATAAAACAAAATGGTAGAAAAACAATTTATTACTCATTGCACTTTTGTTACATCGTATTTCCATTGTGGTAGGGCATACACCTGCTGCAGGTCAGCAGTTCAACATGCCAACAACATTTAACCAATATAGTCCTTTTTTGGTAGGGGGTATCCTTCGGGGGGTGGGTAGCCCCTGTGTGGCGCCGATCCTACCTGTTGCCATTGTAGTTGCGGGTGCGCTTGTTGACATGGACTTGTTTGATCCCGCTAGTAGTGTATGCCTGCCTTTGTCGTGTGCATGTGGCTGTGCATGAGTGCGTTTGTGTCCCCAATAGGTAATCCGTAACTTCATAACTTCATAACGTCTGGTGCATAACCGTACAACAATAGCTGTGTGGGCTCGGATTGAACAGGGGTTGGCAGGGGGCTTGCATAAGACGATGGAATGTATGCTGTGATATGGGTGAGGGTATTGTTGTCGTGTGGTAGGATCATCCCGTAATCTAATAACTAGTGCACAAGGAGAAGATCCTTACGCGAAGCAGGTCTGTGTGAGCAGTGACGCCTGTAGTCAGAATGCGTTAATACGGCGTATATGCCGGTGTGGGTCTAGGTACATTCCTACGCCCTTGAAGTGTCCGTGGCGGGCCCTATGGCGGACTCAGGTGCTGCCTGGGGTTGGGGCCTTGCTAGCTCGGATTCAGGGGTGGTTTCATGGGTGAAGGCGTGCAGCAGTTGTGCCCACTCGAGGGAGATGGGATGTTTGCGGGTATCCTTCGCTTCTTCATCCCGTAGGACCTCTTCCTCCGCCCTTCCCCATTTTTTCAATTCCCCAATCCAGGCTGCCACCGGGGGGCCTGCCGGGGCTTGCCAGTACATAGCTATTCCCCTTTTCGCTAAGAGGATGGCAAGCGATAGGAAGCGATGCTGTGTTTTGTGAGTTTTCCGTCTGCGGAGCACCCCAAAGGCGCACGCCTCCCAGGTGAAGAAGGTTGTGATGTCGGTTGTGGTTCTGAGTGTCTGGTGGACTAGGCCCCAGTATTCCTTAAGTGTAAGGCAGTCCCAGAACATGTGTTTGAAGACTGCGCTCAATAATTGACAGCGGGGGCAGGCAAAATCTGTATCTGGATAGAACTTGTGGAGCCGGTGAGGGGTAAGGTAGGCCCGATGAAGGATGTTAAATTGGATATTACGGAAGCGAGCATTCCTGGATACTTTTTTAGAGAACTCCAGGGCTATTTCCCACTCTTTATCACGTAGTGCCCGTCCTATTTGCTCTTCCCATTTCTGACGTAGTGGTTGCAGGGAGGGGAGAATAAGTGTTTGCACTGCCTTGTATAGCCACGTAACCAGGTGGCGTCCTATCCCCATATGTAGAATAGCCTGTGGAGTAGGAATTGACCCAGGGGAAGCCCATATTGTTCCGACAAGTGGGCGTACGTTTTAAGTTGGCCATCCTCAAAGAAGGCTTCCATCTCCGTGATCGCCAGGTCGGTCCAGATTTGGAGGGTGTTGGCACTGTAGTACCCGTCGTCTTTGGGGAAACCCACCAATGGGAGCAAGGGCGAGTATAGGGGCCGGCCTCGGAACATGCGATGGATACGCTGCATACAAGTGCGAGCTATGGACAGCTGCAGGGGCCGTGTGCGTATGGGTCTCGTACCTGGGAGTAGCAGCCGGCGGATAACTGGTAGTGGCATGCGGCCTTCCGCGGTCACAGTCTCCCCCGTGTGTCGCTCTGCCGTCCAATAGGAGAGCCATTGCAACTGGGCCGCGAGGAAGTATGCCTCAGAGCGCTCCTAGCCCCCCCTCCGTTGTAGGGATGTATAATGTAGTCAGGTCCACACGGTGTCGTGGCCCCCCCCCCCCCCATATTAGTTCGGCAAGCAAAGAGTCAAGGGCCAGATGTAGGTGGCCCAATACCGGTCGGTAACGGCCGAAATACTGATTTTCGGGCGTTACCGACCGGTATTGAGCCATTGCGATGTAGGAGTCCGAAAACGCTCTGAATCGGTAAATTTACCGAATCGGTAAAATTACCGAATCGGTAAACTACCGAATCGGTAAATATACAGAATCGGTATAGTTACCGAATCGGAAAAGTTACAGATTCTGTAAAATACCGAATCGGAAAATAAGAAGTGGTAAAAATCAACATTGAGATGTAGGTAAGCACTAAAATACCGAATTTGGCTCAAAATCGGTATTTAAGAGTCGGTATTTACCATGGATTGGAATCAGGTGGTAACCAGCTGCAACCCATAAAAATGGACCCAAAATGCAATTCTTCTTGCACAATGGCGGCATTTTATGTCATTGCAAGACGGCTACGGCTACAGCAGGAAGGAGAGAGGGAATGGCAGAGAGAGGAGCAGGTCTACAGACAGAGGATCACCCTGTTCATGCTCACAGAGGCAGAGATCCTCCAGAGGTACAGGTTGGACCCAGACACCATCAAGGACCTCATCAGGGACCTCCAACCACTGTTGGAGCACACCACCCCAAGGGCACACGCTATCCCACCACACGTGCAGGTGCTATGCAGCCTACACCTGCTTGCGTCTGGTAGCTACCAGAGTGTGGTTGCTGCGGTAGGTGGGGTGACCCAGAGCAGCCTGTCAAGGTTTTTCCACAAATTCCTTGACGCCATGTTACAGAGGATGGACCATTACATTTCATTCCCTGCAACCCATGCGGAACTGGTCCAAACCAAATCAGACTTCTACCAGATGGCACGATTCCCCAATATCATTGGCTGCATAGATGGCACGCACATTCCCATTTGTCCCCCTGCTGCCACCGAATACATATACCGCAATAGGAAGTCAACGCACACCATCAATGTGCAGGTGGTTTGCAATGCAAAGTGCGCCATCACTGACCTTGTGATTAAAGACAAAAATGGTTCTGTTGGGTGGCAGAATAAATTGCTTTAAGGGAAGGCTATGTCAGCTCATAACACAAAAGGAAGAATTAAATTCAATTAAACCTCTCTGAAAACAAATGTAGTTCAAAACTTTTATATAGTAAAAAGACACAATTACAATACACAGGAATTACTTCATTCCGTTTTAGTTTCAATAAATGCTAAAACATGTGACGAGTGACTGTTGGTGAACAAAGTGAATAGTGCATTCTAATTAAGTGACACTTATATACAGATTTATACAGTATTGTGCAAGGGAAACTGGAAGGGGGGGAAAAGTTTTTGGTTTGAAGGTCAGAGTTCTGAGTTAATGCTCCAAGGAAACAGATGGTTACTGTGCCAGTTACCGGAGGTTTCTTGACCAATATTGTGCGTCGACGTTTCGACCCTGATGCGCCCCAATTGGTGGTCACGGCGGGTCTTTATCAAGACAGGGGAGGGAAGGGGGGGAACCTGGAACAAAAAGGAAAGGAGTTTCAGAGAGGGGTAGGTATTTACTTATCCAAAATAACTCGTGTGAGTGACTTATACTCACAAGGGGGTCTGACCTTGTGGCAAAATTCCCTGGGAGTACCCACGACTCCTATATATTTCAAAACAGCGGCATCTATGCACGGCTGACTGCAGGGGAATTTGGTGAAGGATACCTCCTAGGTAAGACACAGCGTCAGACCCCATAATACCTATTGCAGTAAGAAGTACATGTATGCATGTGAGTAATGTGTTCCCTTTCTCTTATAGGAGACAGTGCATATGCCCTCCGCTCATTTATACTCACCCCCTACCTCAACCCCTCAACACCCAGGCATAGGAGGTATAACCGGGCCCACAAAAGCACAAGGAATGTGGTTGAACGGACCTTTGGCATCTGGAAAAGCAGATTCAGATGCTTGCACAAGAGGGGAGGTGCAAGGCAGTATACCCCCATCACCTGCTGTAAGATCATTGCTGCCTGTGCCATGTTGCACAACCTTGCGGTGAAGAAGGGTACTGAGGTGGAGTTGTCAGACTACGAGGATCATGACGACGACATTGCTGTGCCTGAAACACAACCTGCTGGAGTGTCAACACCAAGTGATGGCAGATACAGACGTGAGGAGATTACACAAAACTATTTCTGAGTGAGTAATGAGACACAGACAGGTTGTGAATGTGAAGAACGTAATTTAATGTTGCCACAACGTTCATGCACTGATGTGCAATAAAACAAACTAATTAAACGTGGGGACTGCATGTCCCGGGTTTCCTCACCCAAACCGGAAATGTCATTTGCGGCCGCGCTTCCCAGAGCAACTGGGATGTTGCGCGCTGATTTCTGCATGGCCTGCAGGCTCAGCTGAGCGCCGGGCGCTCCTACGTGGCTCAACTACAGCGCTTGCCAAACTGCTGCGGCTACTGCCGTCGTCTGCCTCTGCCACATCCAGGGCAGGATTTACAGCAGTATGTGAAATTATCATCGCCTCCAGGGCACTAGTGATCCTGGCCATGCCCCTGGTGACCACTGCCGTGTTCTGTGTGAGGCTCTCCTGCATATTGACGCTTCTACGGCATAGCTGGGATGTGGCAGTGGGCAGCCGATTCATGGCCCTATTGTGAACACGCTCATCCCTGCGCCTTGTGTGTTCCAGGCTGTCCATTTTTGCGCAGAGCTGGGTGATGGCGGTGCTCATTTGATGCATTCCTGATGCAATGTCTGCATTTGTCTTTGCAACCTCCCTATTACTGTCTACTATGTCACTGATGCCCTTCCCCATGTCTCCTATTTGTTGGTTTAGGACTCTGAATTGGCGGTGGCAGGCCTGTATAGCTTTTCCCTGCATGCGCTGTATGCGCACCATGCTCCCCTCCAGGCCACGGAACACAGTGCCATCTCCAGGTGCACCTGCACTGCTTGGTCTGCGTTGGCGCGAGGTGCTGGACTGATTGGTGGACTGCAGTGCAGCAAGAGTCACTTGTACAGTTGCTGGAGCCTCACCCTCTGCTCCCACTATTACTGGCAGTGGAGCCACGATTCTCCTTCTGGCTGGTGAGGTTGCAGGTGCAGACAGGGACATTGATGGAGAATTCTCGGGTGAAAACACCAATGGAGGGGATTGTGAAAGGTGTGGGGAGTGGGGAAACTCGAGGGACTGTACTGTATCATCCTCATTGAAGATGGCAGTGGTGTCTTCTTCCTCCTGCGAGGCTTGTACATTGCTTGGCCCTGCCTCCACACTATCCTCCCTCGCTCGTGCAGTCCCTTCTGATGCTGAGGCTCGACTGCCTGATGTTGCCCCTAGGTATTAAGAAGTGTATGTCAACTGAGTGCTACTGTGTCACAGTCACTACAATAAATGCTTTGCACATTTAACTTTCATTTTTCTGATTTACTTTCAGTGCCTTGCTGATGTCTGTGCACTTACACATGGTCCTACATTTGCTGACTACATTTCCCATAATGCATTACTCCTGTATAGTGCTAGCAGTACTGGACTGGGGTTGGCCTGTACACAAAGGCTAAAGGAAAGCTGGTTGCTATGGGGTGTTATGCTGCGCATGCCTCTTACCTTTTCTTGTAGCTCTGGCTGAGCTGTCCACATCTCCTAGTCCCACAACACTGTCAGGCTCGATGGTTGAGGCCACCAATTCCTCCAAGTCAGTCAGGGGGGGCGCTGGGTTCCTGCCTCCACCGGTGACACCAGCCTGCTTATGAATTTCTGCCATCTTCTTTTTTGTGATGCTCCAGATGTCGTAACTTCTTTTCTTCAGGTCCTCAATGCTCCTGATGGTCACACCCAATGCATTTACCTTCTCTCCTATAGCAAGCCACATTTTTCTTTTAGCTGACTCAGGTACAGTGAGGGACTGCCTGCCAAATAGCTGTTTGTGGACTCTCACCACTTCCTCCACCAGTACCTGCAGCTCCATGCTGCTGAACTTTATTTTTCTTTTTCTCTCTGCCTTCTGGCTCTCAGTGCTGCTTGCCATTTTTAGGTCGAGCAGACCTAACCCTCAATGCGTGAGCATTGAGGTGTCTGCTTCAGACCTTTTGTGGCCCGTATTTAGGAATGTGGACAGCTACCAGACGCGCGCTTTGACGAGGTCAGATTTCACCTCGGGAGCGAGCGTCTGGTAGCTGCGCATGCGCGAAGCAAATCCCTTGCTCACACACAGACACAGGCAGCCCCCACCCCTCTGCATGCACGCACGCACACACACACAGGCGCGCGCATGCACACGCAGGCATACGACACACAAACAGGCACACATACAGGCACACTATTCCCTACCTCGCATTCTCTCGCAATCACACACAGTCACGCATGCGCACACACATTCCCTAGCGCACACACGCACACACGCGCGCACACACTCCCCCCCCTCCCCCACCCCTCCCAGGCATACACACAGGCATGCACGCACTTCACTTCAGCCCTGGGCCCCACTCACCGACTGCGCTCTTCCGGCGGGCTCCTCTCGCGCTCCGCTCCGTGATCCTCTTCTCAATCGGGGCTCCCTCAGGTCCGAGGAGCCCCGCAACAGGCGCCACACTCCTCCTTCTCCCCGGCCCCCTCCTGGGGACCCGGGCTACCTCGGACCGGCAGGGCGCTCCATGCGCCGGCGGCTCGCGGACCTCGGGAGGCGGGACTTCCGGTCGGCCGCGACCGGATTGGCCGGCCGGCTAAGAGCTTCCGGGTCGCCGTGGGCAGCGCGGCGGCACCCTACAACATGAACGTGTCTTTCCTTGTTTTGTTTGTAATTTCTTTTGTAACACTTTATAATGTTAAGGTCTTGCCGACATCGTTTAGCTAGGTGTGTCAAAAAGGTTCCATGTTGCTACCCAAAATTCAGTGCAATGGGGCAAGGACGTAACCATTGTTTTTATGAAGTGTTTGCCGTATTTCATCACTCTAACCTGCTGTAACAATCACACCGCTATAAAAGATTTCAAATGTTGAAGCTAAAATGAATTTTACTTGCACTTCGACAAGAAATTGTTTAAGTCCGTCCGTTCGTGCGCCTGTAGCATAAAGACACGGAGGGTGGGGAGGGATGAGGAGGGGTGGGGAGAGGGAGGTGTTGTGCCGCTCGTAGTTAATTTATTGGTTTTCCTGTTGAACCTGTTTGTGTAATCGGACACAAATTATGATTGTCGGGTGCTTTGTTCGGTATGTCACAGTAGTAAACGTACAGGAAAGCATAGTTTGCCTTGCCCCCAATAAAAACTAGCGTTCGCTTCTGGACTGACATCAATGATGAAAAGGCACTCAATTCGAGTCTTAAAAACATATGAACCGTTCAATCACCACCTATACATATCGTGAAGAGTATCGTAACATTCTGATTCACACAGCTTAACGTCGAAATGTCCATGGGTTTACCTTCATTCCACGGAGCGGTTCGGTCACATAAGGATAAAGCGAGTTTGAAGCTTGAACGGAGGCGCTCCTGCGCATTCGCTAGTATTTGCCTACTGAAAGCAGGACCCGTCTGCAGCAACAAGAGCGCATCGGTTCGCCATCGAAGCAGCCTCCGGCCACAGTCCTCACGGGATTGGTGTAAATGTTTTTTTCTTTCTACAGGCTGGAACATCTGCTGCATTTAAACTTCATTTAATCTGCGAAGAAATCCACTTTGAAGATTCTGTGCATTGGAGCAAGCTATGAGGACTGAATGCCCTTCCAGTTTATCTCGCCGGAACTCCTACCTGACCGCTCAAAGACAAAGTGCCTTGGATTTTTGGAACCCCCGCCTTTGTGCTCCCCGAATCTAGCGAGATCTAGGGTTGCTTCCCGCCTCTTTCCCTTTCTTCGATGGTCCCAGTGTTCGGTGCTCTTACAGAAGCGGCTTTAAAAAAAATATCTTCCAACGCTCTAATTGTGTCTGCCTTCTCTGAGACTGCCTTCTCGGGATCGCTCGCACTGTCTCCGCACCAGACATCCACGCGTTTCAAGTGAAAATGGGCTTTGCCAATGGGCGCTACTTGCTGATGTTTCTGTGTGTCCAGCTCGTGGTCATGGCCTTCCTGTACCGGGAAGGTTACCGTAAAAGGATGTGCTACTTCTTTGGAATTCTGTACAAAGGAGGTCCCCCTTCCGCAGCGGGTCCTGCAGGTGGTGCCCACCTGAACTCGTCTAAACCCAGCATTGGAGAGCAGGAGCTGCCGAAGTGCCCGAAGACCTCCCCGTTACACGGTATGTCATTATTTACAGAGTATCTCTACTGTCTTCAAATGTCATTGTGTCTATGAAGGTCTCGCTTCCACGTTCGATAGCAGCCTGTAGTGCAGAGTTGATTGATTAGTTCCTTGTCTGCAGATTCACTAATCCGACCTTCAGACCTAGTAGGAGCTATGTTGTGTCTAATGTGTCTGCGAGAAAGTGAATCACCCTTAGTAACTCATGTTTGTGCTCAAGCCGTTGCTGATGATGCAGTCTTCAGTGTTGGCTCATAAGTTAGTGTCAGCCGAGAAAGCTGCTTGGATCTGATGCTGTTTCTGACGGTGTAAATCGTCGCTTAACTTCTGTGTAGCTTAAGTAAAGAAACGTTTTGTACCACTGAGTGCGTCACTATTTTTTGCAGATCAGAGCGCAACGATAGCTTTTTGCAAAATGCCTAATATTTCAGGTGAACGTAGTTGGTGCATTACTAGGATATAGCTAATTTCAGTGCTTTTCAGCCAAAGAATCACGGCACAAGTCGAGGGGTACACGCAGGTAGATTAACTATTTTCACAGGTAGACGCCATCTACCCTGCCAAGAAGATGCTCCCCCCACAGAAATATGCTGAACTCGTCCCGGTGCAAGTTTCATACACCAGGACACATTCAGCAACTCCAGCACGTTGTCTGCTTTTCTAACGAGCAGCAAGGGGAGGAGGGGGATTACCAGATTCCAACCCGGCTCCTAAAGCCTGACGTTACGAGGCCTTCAGTCCTCCTTTTGTCCCCGTATCCTGGCTAGGAACTATCTGGATCTTCACACCTAGATGCAAACAAAGGCTCACAGCTTGGTATTACTTCACAGGTACTTAGGAGACCATGGTTCTGACTTTGTTCGGTCCCTGTAAATGAGGTATGCATGCACTATAAGCATGTCAGATGTCTTGATCTGTCACAGTACACAACTATTTTCATAACATTATTTTGTTTTATTTCTTTATAGTGCTACTCAACCCCAATTGGCGTCGGAGCACTTTACATCACATTGACCATAAATAATTCTTAGGTGTAAATCAGTGTACATGATGTTTTACGTAAGAAAGTGAGGTTTACAAGGTGTAAAAGTGACATGTACTACAATAGTTCGCTGTGCTATATTAGGAGTATGAACTGCAAGTAACAAAATGATCTATGTGTTAACATCAGTAACCTGCTTACTTAGCTGCATAAAATAAAACTGCATATTATATGATGTGCTTTGCAGAAGACACATGCTACTTTGATTAAAAACTGGGACTAGATAAACAAGCTCTCTCCCCAGCATTTGTGTTAACTTTCAGAGTTATATTTCCATTATTATCCCCTGAGATTTTCTCAGCACTCCATGATCTCTGCAGCAGGTGCCATAACTTCATAAGATATTTTGAAATGCAGACTTTGCAAAAAATTAAATTGGGCGGAATGGATCAATTCTCCACCTTTTTTCCTTGTTGCCAATTTCTTTGTGTGGGAGTAAAAAAAAAAAAAAGTACATGTGCAAGTTGAGGTCCAGATTTTGCATCAGTTTGCATTACTTTTTATGCACAACCCTGATGCAAAATCTAATTTGTTAAATCTTGTAACCTCAGTTGTACTCATAATAGACCTGCTGAAAGTGTGTGAGGTGTTAATATCTGATGTCACTTCTTGTGAGGTCTTGGGTTGAGATGCCACTTCCTGTGATGTCACATGACGTGATGTGTGCTGTGATGTCACTAACTTGGTTTTGTCCACCCACTTCTTTTTTCAGGACTTTTAGGACCTGTACCCTGTGGTAAGGGCAGAGATAGTGTGCTAGTGGAATAAAGCGGCCGAAAGTGGATTCGGCAATACGCAGCATTGGCATTTCTAGCTCGCACATTTAATTGCTCCGGCAGCATGTGTGGGCCCTGACACTCTTTCATTGACAAATTAAGAACTGCTTACCATGTTATCTTAATGTCAGCTGTAGGCATTTGTTTGGTGGTGCAAATAGTCGTGTTTGTGCTACTGAAATGGTCAAATTTCAAGATGAGTTAGGTCGGCCACATTTAATGGGTTATCGGTCAAATGGATTGTCTCGAAAATGGGCTTTGAGAAGAACACATTCTCATTTAAGGAAGAATCGTTAAAGAAAAAGTTACAATTCTATTAAGCCAACAGTAAGGGAAGGAAAGTGTGCTGGACACAATATTCAAACACCTCATAATCAGAGAACACAAAGAAACTACCTCGTTACATGAAATATACTGTTTTTTTTGTAAATATATTGCTCGTCTGCATCCGGTGGTCTCTCCAAATAACTTACTGAAAGTACTTCATTTTTGGTTTTCTCATTCAAAACGTCTTTGTAGGAAAGTGCCCATTTAGGTGTCGCCCGCTTGTCGAGATTATAGTAAGCGGTCCGAAAAGTCTACCTAGCTGCGGATCGCATACAGTTCATATGAGCCAGGCGCGTGCACATCAGACACCATCGGCCTCGGCATCAGACTTCAAAGGAATACTCTCCCATGCCCCCCACATCAGACTTCAAAGGAATGCTCTCCCCGCCCCTTCGGCGCCTATGACGGAACCGTTCCATCACGTGCCTCGGGTGAGCTGTGCAAGTGAAGGAACGGTTCCGTCACGGCCCGCTCGACGCGCCTGTGTGGCGCTGATTTTGCGCCTGCGCGGCACGTTACAATACCAATAGCTCAAACTTTCCTAATGCGAGACCTATTGCATTGCAAATGCTTGTTCTTGTATTTCACTCCAAACAAACTCTCCCTGCTGCTCTGTCTCTCTGCTCAGCTCTGACTGCCTCTCCAGAACCTTCTAATGAGTTGGGGGGGCTAAGGACAGTGAGGAGCTTACCTCACCACCGCCAGAACCAACACCGGTCACCGCGCCAGCTCCTGGGTTGGGAACGCTGCAGTCTCGCCGCCTCAGCGCCATCAAGCGGCTGGAGACTACAGCTCCCAGCGAGCATAGCGCCAACGTCCGGGTACACGGAGCAAGCGCGCCTGGTGGCGCTACAAAACAGCAGACGCTCCCTCGATGGAGCGGGGGGCTAAGGACAGTGAGGAGCTTACCTCACCACCGCCAGAACCAACACCGGTCACCGCGCCAGCTCCTGGGTTGGGAACGCTGCAGTCTCGCCGCCTCAGCGCCATCAAGCGGCTGGAGACTACAGCTCCCAGCGAGCATAGCGCCAACTTCCGGGTACACGGAGCAAGCGCGCCTGGTGGCGCTACAAAACAGCAGACACTCCCTCCGGGACGCGCGCGGGCGACGCCGGGCGGAGCCCGGGCAGAGGGCGGGCCGTCCGGGGCCGAAGGAGGCCTGGCAGGGCCACGTCGCTAACATCCACCAGCCAAGATGGGTAAGAGAAAGAAACAGACGAATGCGGAGGAGGGGGGTAAAAATGCCAAAATTCCTAAGCACTCCAACACCATTATGTCATACCTCTCCTCGGCTGTGGGGGCTCTAACAAAGGAGATAGCGGATGTGGAGCAAGAGCTGGCCACCGCATTAATTGCTCCGAACACTTCACCCACCTCGCTGGCAGAGGTTGTATCAGCCCACTCTCCCGGCGCCCCTGCCAGCGTTCCACTAGAACCGCATGTGGTAATAGCTAACTGCCCCCCCAGTGTACAACCAGCCTTGGATTCTCAACCGGGCCCATCTGTCCCATCACCCAGTGCTTTAAACCAGTTAGCCACCAGACCTAGCTCACGCAAAAGAGGGAAAAAAGTAAATAGTCTGCCCCCCCCGAAGACAGATCAACTATGCTGGAGGATAAACTAGAAGAATTATTTGTGGCGAGGATTGAACCCTTGCTGGTGGGGATCGCAAAGGACATTGTCGAAACTCTCAATACCTGTCTGGAAGGTCTCCTGAAGAAATGTTCACTTCTGGACAGAATTATGCAAGCACTTCCCACTAACCTCATTCCAAGGAATGGGGGTAGTCCTGAACAGACGAGCACAATCAGGGTCACTGAGGGGCCAATAGCGCTGACGGACCATGCAGGCGGTAATCTAACCGACGACAACAGGACATGTGAATACAATATAACCCCCCAGTCAGCACTGATGAGCAACCCAAGCGGGGCCTCAGCCACACTACCCCCATCAGATAACAGCCAACCAAGCAGAAAAAAGGCAGTGCCAAGTACATATAAACTCCACCTCCCACCAGAAGCATCACCTTTGGTGGCAGTGTTTATTGGAGTAGACCCACTTGGAGAAGGGGATAGGGAATCTACGGAGGATCTGATCACCAAAGTTAAGAACTGGAGTGGTAACACATGCAGTGGTGAGAACATAGCGGAGTTGATCATCCACGCAAGAAGGGTGGGATGGATTGGGAAACAACCCAAATCAACGTATGGCGACTGTGTGGTCGTTAACTTCTGCAGGGCGGACGTGGCTGACAGACTCTTTTGGGACGGCTCAAAAATTTCTTGTAGGGATCGTCTAAGACCGGTCCCTTTGGGTTTTTTCTACCAACCTCCGTCTCTACGCAAACTCAATATCAACTACCAGGCCGGATGGCAGGATAAAAGGTTAGCACTGGCCCGCATAAACACACACGCCCCTCTCTCAAGCCACTCAGCAGCGCCCTTTCCCATCCCTCCCACTGTGTCTCAACAGGCCACCCAGGCAGTATCTCTGGTCGAGGGGACAAGTATAAGCTTAACAAACCAGTTCTCTCCCCTGTCGGGCCTGGATGAAATGGACTGACTATCACCAGATGAAGCCACCACATCTAGTGAGGTCGCAAGGGCCCCCATGGCAGTACCGAATGATGAAAATGGTTGCAAAATTATTAGCTGGAACATTGCCGGAATCAGCTCAAAAATGAGCGACATCGAATGGGTCACCTTTGTATCAGAACACGACGTCATCGCTCTGCAAGAAACATGGGACTTGTCATCTAGTCTGTGGTTGGATGGTTTTGTAGGCTTCTCAGTCGCGGCCTGTCCCAGCACTGCAGGCAGAGCGAGGGGAGGCCTCTTGACCCTCTTTTCCCTTGACCTCACTGGTCCACTAAAACAAATTGACTACGACTCCAAAACTGTCTAATTGTAGAAAGGCAAATCTGCTCATCTAAAAGTATTCTGTTTATCAATTTCTACAACTTTGTCAACAAGGAATTTGGGGGCAATAACATCACCCAACTGGACACATTTCTAAACATATTCACCCAAAATTCCCCTACCAGTTATGAAATAGTGTTAATGGGAGATTTTAACATTCACCCCTGTAACTTTGGTTGTCCCAGGCCGGGAGCTGTGGAGACTTGGGACCAGGAGGGCCCACACTTCGAACACACCAGGCCTGGAGAGGAACTGGAGGACCTCCTGGCCAACTATAACCTCCTTGAATTTACAGCAGGAGAGGGGGTATCTAGAGCACCGACGTTCAAGGGCTCTCCCATGGGTTCTGTTATTGATTATATTTTTGTGACCCCTGCCATTCTTGATTGTATCATTTACTATCGCACTGTGTCTTCCCCTTTTAGCGACCATAACCCTGTTTTTCTGTCGATCTGCTGGGGGGGAGCTTTGGGACCCATGCCAGGGCAGCCTAAACAGGGATTTATTCTTCGCCCAACAGATCAAGGCAGGCGTTTGAAGTGGGGGAATGTGGTGGCAGACGATTTTTATCGAAATATCGGTCAAGAGATTGAAGAGCAGATTAAAATCTGCCAAGATCCGACCTTCCCAGGCAATGATACCATGGCCGCATTCCAATCAATATGTCACACCGTGGCTGAGAACCTTACGGCACCAAGGGGCAGGGGAGAACCAAAGCCACACAAATGGTTTGACTCTGCATGCAGCAAGGCCCTTAGAGCTCTAAAAGCTGCCCTTAAAGCCCAACCTAGGGACAGGGCTTTGGTCTCAATGTTGAGAAAAGAGTACAGGATTGCCACGAAATCTAGAAGGGATAGCATCAAGCAGGAGGCTTGGGAACAATTAACCGACATTAACATCTTGCGGGACAGCAGGCAATTCTGGGCTGTAGTAAACCACCCTTATTTCTCAGACTCTCCCAATGCAGACACTGACTGCGTAATACCAGATGAGAAGTGGCTAGCCCATTTCAGTTCTGTTTATGGTGAGTCGGGGGACCGGCCGCATTTACAAAACTGTGCAAGTTTGGTAGCCACACCTCTACAGTTTAACAGCGGGGAAGTGGAAAAAGCAATCTGCGCCACAACTAGGAATAAAGCCCCTGGCCCAGATGGGGTACCAGCTGACTTTTATTTACATTACCCCAAACTCTGGGCAGGCATCCTGGCCAACGTGTTCACAGCCGCAAATACTTCGCCCCCCCAAACACGTGGGCTACTTCCACCATAGTGCCTATATTTAAAAAGGGCCGAAGGGACGATCCAGGGTGCTACCGACCTATCTCCCTGCTGGACTCTGCTATTAAGATCCTGGGCAGAGTCCTTTTAGACAGACTAAGAGATAGCCTGGAGGAGTGTGGGGGCCTGGCTGATATACAGTATGGCTTCAGGGAAAAAAGGGGCACGATAGAACAGTGCTCAAATCTCCACCTCTTGATTGCCAAGTACACGGTGGCCAAGGAGGGGTCCTTGTATCTAGCATTTATGGACCTCTCCTCGGCCTTCGACTTGGTCAACAGGTCTAAGCTATGGGAAATTCTAATTAATATGGGAATTGATGCAGACCTGGTGGCGTTTATAGCATCTATGCATCAGGACTTATTTGCTGCTGTAAGAGTAACCAAAGAGGGAAGATGCACGTCACGTTTTAGATCCCTACGTGGCGTTAGGCAAGGATGCATACTGGCCCCCCTGTTGTTCACCATCTATATAAATGACCTAGGCAAACACTTAATTGGGGCAGCAAGTGACGTTCCGCGTGTAGGAGAAGTTAAGATCCCTGCTCTCCTATACGCGGACGACGCTGTACTAATAGCACGCACAGGGGTATGCCTTCAAAAACTGCTAGATGCATTTGGGTCCTTTATGGACCGGTTGGACCTGGGGGTTAATGCCTCCAAATCGCACACTATGGTCGTAGGTAGTCAAGGGAAAAGGGCCAAGAGAGGAATAAAAACCTTTCTTTGTAAAGGGGAGATAGTCTCGGGAGTCCCCGTGTTTCCCTATCTGGGAGTCCTTTTTGACAGCAGGCGTACCTGGGGCCCACAGATACGTGCAAAAAGCCTAGCGGTCACTAGAACATCAATGGCCATCTTATGTTTCGCTAAAATGCTGGGCCATAGACCTATGAAGGCCATTATCCAGGTTTATAACAGCAAATCCCTTCCCGTGGCCTTGTATGGTGCCTCCTTATGGGGCTACGTACGCCTAGACAAAATCCAGGTAGCTGAGAATAGTTTTTTACGTTCAGTCCTGTCCCTTCCCCAATCCTCCCCGGTTTTTTCCATTCATTCAGAACTTGGTATGGATTATATCCAGGACAAACTGAGACTGGCTCCACTAACATACTGGCTTAAGACCTGGTTAAACCCTGAATTATCGTTAAACCACATGATCATGAGGGATGTGATGAGTTTGGAATACAGCCACACGATACCATGGCTGGCGTATTTGCACAAATGTTTTAATGAACTAGGACGCCCAGATTTATTCACCTCTCCCTCGTGTATCACAAAGCAGGATGTGTGTTTCATAAAAAAACTGTTTATGTCTAGGGCATACATGTTGCAAGAAGAAGTTGAATTATCTAAACCCTCTGTCCGAACGCACTACTTAACTCTCCAGTCACTTGCAATTGAGCCTTACTTATGTTTTGTCACAAACCCCTTCCACAGATTTTTGTTAACAAGATTCAGATTCAACATCATTCATTTTTATTTGGGCAATTTTAACAAATGGACGAAACCTGAGTTAGCACCACCTTGCACCTGTGACAATTTTTCTGTTCAAGACAGTTTACATTTTGTTATGTTTTGTGATTTCTTCTCCGCCCAAAGAAAAAAATACCTGCTACCAGTTCTAAGAGAAGCTGGCTTCTCCCAGGTGAGACCAGCAATGCTATATTTACAATCATTGGGCAACATTTGCATTACTTTTGCCATGGCCAATTTCCTGGTGGCAGCATCCAGAGCCAGAAGGAGCATGAATTTCGAAAACTGATGTACATAACGGGTCTTTTAAATATTTTAAATGCAATTATTCAACCAAATTAACTTGCTGATAAATGAAATTGTTTAATTCTTTTTTAACTGTAAATAATACTGTTTTTATGTACTTTGTATGATTTTATCAAATCGAATAAAGTTAATTTGACTTGACTTGAGTTGCAGCTGCCTGGGTAGCCACTTCCTGGTAGGGAGGGGGAGGGTGGTAGCACCTGATTGGCTGTTTTCATTACTTTCACTTTTGCTTGCTTTCCGGATCGGAATTTACCGATTCGGTATTTACCGATTCGGTATTTCCAATGCATTCCTATGGGCCTTTTGGCCCATAGGGATGAATGGGCATTACCGATTCGGTATTTACCGATTCGGTATTTACCGATTCGGTAAATACCGAAAGTCCGATACCGATGTTTACCGATTCGGTATTTGATACAGATTTTTTTTACTACATCTCATTTACCGATTCTTGAATACGGATTCGGTAAAAATCGGTATTTAAGAATCGGTAAATGACTTTTACCTACATCTGGCCCCAAGTTCCTTAAAAAATGGCCGTGGTGGTATTACTGAGATATTAGCAAAGTGGTATAACATGCGTGGAACCATAATCATTTTGGCCAGTGCCACTCGGCCGATAGGGGTAGGGGTAGCGATTTCCAGAATCCCACCGCGGATCGGAGTCCCCCCAGGGCCCTGCGGTGATTCCCATCGTACATATCCGTTGGGGAGTGGTACAGGCGCACTCCCAAATATCTGGGTGCCTCTGCATTCCACGCGAGTGATTGCGTCCCGATCTGTATCTGGAATGGGGCTATGTGTGGGCTGAGTGGAATAGAGTGGATTTTTCCCAATTTACCTTCAGGCCAGAGGCCTCCGCGAAGTCATGCAGTGCTTGCCAGATTGGTGTCAGGTCTTGGGTAATGTCACGGACATATATCAGAAGATCGTCCGCATAAAGGGACACACAGTGTGTCGTACCTGCCAGTGGAATGCCCCACTCCTCCCCCTCCTGGCGTAAACGTATTTCCAGGGGCTCCACCGCCAGGGCGAACAGGACAGGGGATAATGGGCATCCCTGCCTTGTTCCCCTCTCCACCGTAAATGGCTGGGAAATGTATTTGCCTATCCTGACCCTCGATGTAAGATTGGTGTATAAACGTTTCGTATAGGCTACTAATATGGGGCCTATGCCTACCCTGCCGAGGACCGCAAATAAGTAGGGCCATAGTAGTGTGTCGACGGCCTTTTCCAGGTCCAATATAAGGCAGGCAGCCCGTGGGAATTGCATCTGTGTTTGTTGGACTTGGCCCTTTCTGTAGGGTTATCCCTGAACTTTTTGCCTTCCTCCAATATTCTCTCTGACCTGTTTTTGTTGGTTTAAGGACTCTGAGCACTTTACCACTGCTGCCAAGTGCTAAAGTGCATATGCTCTCCCTACTGTCAATTAATGCTATATTGTTTGGATTCCATGATTGGCTTATTTGGTTTACTGTGAGTCCCCAGTAAAGTGCACCCGGAGTGCCAGGGCTTGTAAATACAAATGCTGCTGGTGGGCCTGCAGCACTGGTTGTGCCACCCACCGAAGCGGCCTAGTAAAATGTGTCTAAGGTCTGCCATTGCAGAACCTGCGTGCAGTCTGGAACTGTCATGCTGGCTGGGCAAGTACACACACTTGACAGCCTCTAAACCTTCCCTTTACTTCATGTGAGTCACCCCTATGGTAGGCCCTAGGGCAGGGTGCAATGTAAGCATAAGGTAGGACAAGCCCTGATGTGCGTGGCATGTCCTAATAGTGAATTACAGCCATTTTCGTTTTTCACTATTGTAAGGCTACCTGTTCTCATAGGATAGAATGAGCTGCTGGAATTATCACACTCTATAACCCCAGTAGGCTCAGGGAACATGGTAGAAAGTCAAGTTTAGTATGCCTGAACTCAGAATAATAAAATACTTATTTTAGTAAAGTTTATTTTAATATCCTGTGTTTGCAAATGCTACTTTTAGAAAGTTAGCATTTGCTTGCCTGACCATTTCATCCCGCCTCTGCTAGGATGTGTATCTGCTGTCTGGTTTATGTGAGTGACAGGGCTGGGGAATTCCAGGGGACAGTCTGGGCTGCCAGGTGGTGAATAGAGGGATTACCCCGAGGATGGGTGGGAGGAGTGCCCCTTGACTCTGAATAGGGCTGTGCTCTGCTGCCACAATGCTGGCTCCACCTCCTGCGGGGCGTCTGATGTCCCTGCCCTGCACCCTGAAGGAAGAAGGAAGCTTCCTGTAAACAGAGTACTCCAAAACTGCACCCTGAAAGAAGAAGGCAGCTTCCTGTAAACAGAGTACTCCAAAACTGGGCTGAACTTTGCAGGCCCCCTGGCCTGCAAAGAAAAAAGAAACTCAGTGTAAATGTAGGAGCCCTGCTCCTAAGAAATTAGATCCTGTTTTACCACAACGAACCTCTGCCCAACTAGAAGGACCAAGAAGAAGCTGAAGGACTGGCCTGCAGTGGTGCCTTGCTGAGGAAGGAGAGGAAAATACCAGAAAGGACTTTTCTGACTTGTGCTTGAAACTATCTCAAGGGCTTGATTGAGCTTGCCCCCTGAACTGAACCCCAGGACCAGTGGGTTCATTGTGCCTTGGCTCGTCTGCAACTGAGCCGTGTGTTTCCTTCCCGCTGGAGCAGAGATTGTGCGCCCTCGCCCCCTCCTAGGGCCGTGGCACTCGGGAGTCTGGCCGCCTTCTGCCCGCTGAGAGCCCTGCTCGTGTAGAGTCGCTCTCTCCTCGCTGGGCCAGGCCGCCTGCTCCTCTGCCACCCCGCCTGCTATCGGAGCGCGCGGAGTACTCCCTTGCCCCACCCGTGTAATTCTGACTCGAAGCACTATCCTACGCCTCGGACGGCCACCCGTACGTGCATCGTACCGGGCCGCCCCGCTTTGCCTTCTAGTCTCCTGAGAGAGGCCGCGCCGCACCCCAAAGAGACCCCCAGTACCGACCGTACTGGAGGCCCTGTGCCGCGCCTGCCTTCTGGAGACCACCAGCCGTGAAAAGACCCCAAGGTACGCTTCGCCCACAAGTATGTACTCGCTGAGTACTACTCGTCCCCCGGACGACGTCGTGTGGCCTGAAGCGCACAAGAAACCCCACCAACCTTCAAGCGCAGTGCTTATCACGGGTCTGCAACGTTCTGTTTTCCCCGTGAGCACTGTATGCTTGCCTCTGTCTCGACAGGTACGTTCCTGCTTTCCCAGCTCCGTGCGCCTGAAAGTGCGAGGTGCGTACCTTGATCGAAGCCTTCTGTTCCTCCCAGAGTACGGGCCACACAGGAGTGGTACGCCTTGTACCCCTCGGTGGAATCAACCGCGGCATACACCACATACCGTGCGGTGCGTGCAAGTTGAAAGGGCCTTCCTGTTCGACGCGCCCAGAGTACGCTAGAGCGCTACGAAGCGCACAACCTTCCGGGAACCCTAACAAAAGATCGGAATCTACTTGAGGTGGTGTGAGACAATATTCTAAGTCCTGAACCTTGAGAACTAAGCATTTTTATGAACTTTAAAGAACACTTGCCATTTTGAAATCTTGTGGCCCCAACTCCAAAGGGTTATATTGGTCTTGTGATAGTAACTGCATCCTAACCTATATTTTTACATAAAGTACACGTATTTTTGATACAAGCTACAGCCTGGTGTCCTTTTGTGGGGGATCCTTGTATTTACTGTATGTGGTCATAAATGCTTAACTGACTTAGCGCCCTGAAGATTAGCCTTGACTGTTCGCGCCACGCAACCAAAAGGGTGAGCAGGGGTTATTCCAAAGGAGTAGTTCCCTTGCCCTGACTAGAGGAGAGGGTCCCTGTTTGTCACAAGTGCATACCTGTGCCAACCAGAGACCCCCAATTCTAACAGTGTTTCGTTCTTCAGGTGGAACAGTCTTCGTAAGTTTTGTCAGGTTGTGCGTCTGGGGATAAACCCACATTGATCTGGGTGGACTAATGGTGACAAAATTTGAGTTTATCGTTCCGCTAAGATTTTCCCTAATACTTTGCAGTCCGTATTGAGGAGGGTTATGGGGCGGTATGAGGAGGGCAGGGTGGGATCTCTGTATGGTTTAGGGAAGGTGACTATGATTGAGTCTCGAAGGGAGCCAGGGAGCGTTCCCCTGTCTAGGGCATCGTTATACATTACTGCCATACGGAGGGCCAATTGGGTTGCATGCGTGCTGTAATATTCTACAGGGAAGCCGTCCATTCCTGGGGCTTTATTACGTGCTAGCGCTCTAATTGCGTGGGTCACGTCTGTGGGCTTAATCCGAGTCTCCAATTGTTTTGTATCTTCCGGCGGGATTTGGGGGATTGGTAATGGGTCTAGGAAATTGGCGCTTGCTCAGTGACTGTCTCCTGCCGATGCCATGTAGACGTCGGAGTAGTAGCCATAAAAGACATTTAGGATGTCGACTTGTGAGTGACGGAGAACCCCTGTGCTATCCATCACCGCCGTAATTGGCTTGAGCTCCGTGTCTTGTTTGGCTAACCATGCCAGAAGCGCGCCTCCTCTATTACCCTCCCGGTGGATCTTCGCTGCGTATAACCGGAAATTATATTTACGGAGGTCAGTAAGTGTTTCTGCATAAACTTTTTTTGCTTCTTCCATTTGTTCTGGTGTGGTCTCCCCCCTGTTCGCCTGTTTGGAAAGATTCGCCAGGGTATGTTCAGCGTTATGCAGCGCGCCCTCTAAAGTTTTACGGATCCCTACTATTTGCTTAATGCATTGTCCCCTCGCCGCCACTTTATATGTGTCCCACTCTATCAGACGCGACGTCGCCGTATCGATTTTCAGTGTAAAGTGTTCTTGGATGTAGTCCCCGTGATCGTGTTTAAACAGTTGGTCTGTGAGGCAGTCTTTCGGTTGCTTCCAGGTGGGGACGGGGGGATGTGGTGGTCGCCATCATATGGTCAGTGTGTGCGCGTCGTGGTCTGAGAGCACCCTCCCCAGGTAGTCCGTATGCTGCACCTTTGGTAGTATGGCGGCCGAGCAGAGGAACCTGTCTAGGCGCACCCGCAGGTCGTGCGGAATACAGTGAAATTAATATATTCTGGTGTTCGGGTTGCGCAACCGCCATACGTCTGCCAGTGCCCAGTGTGTCACCCACGTGTGAAATGCCTCTGTTTGTTTAAGGGCAGGTGAACGTGCGGGAGGGGGAGTGAGACCTATCCAGGGATATGTCTAGGGCACAGTTATAGTCGCCACCTAGGATCCACGGGGTGTGCGTGTAGTTTGGGAGCGTGTTAGTGAGGCAGGACCAGAAGGGGGGTTGTTCCACATTCGGGGCATATATACTCCCTAGCAATATGGGTTGGCCCTCTAGGAGGCCTGTAAATATAGCGTATCGCCCCTCTCTGTCTATCTCCCTTGTCAGTTCCATGAATGGGGTACCCGGATGGATCCAGATTAGGGCTCCCCTGGCAAAAGCTGAGTACGCTGTAGCGCATATAATACCTCGCCATTTCTTACGCAAGCGCTCTACCTCCGGTGCCGTCAGATGTGTTTCCTGCAAAACGGCTATCTGCGCCTGCTGCCTCTTTATGTAAGCGTACACCGCATATCGCTTACTCGCTGTATGCATCCGCCGCACGTTGAGTGTGAGAATTGTTATGTCCGTGTTAGGGACGCGATTGGTCATGTTCTATGGTCGTGAAGTGGGGATAGGTTGTGTTTCTGCTTGTCCACTGGACAGAGTCCCCTCCCATCCGCACGATCACCCATCACAACATTAACTCCCTGCTGCCTGTGTGTTCTTGTAGGGATATTAAAAGGTGGCCCTGGGGTTACTAGGAACTGTAACCAGAACTGTGGGAAACGTTCCCAACTAAGGGGACTTATCACTCTGGGCAATAGGTCCAAACTGCACATTGCGTGCTAACTGTTCTGCGTTAGGTTAGGGGGGTGTTGCGTGCATGTCCCGAATGATGTGACCTTAACTGCCCGCTGCTATATGGTGGGCACAAGAAGCCCGGGATAGTGCTGCTGTGTGTGTTACTCACAGTCCACCAGTCCATGTTGCCAAAAGCTTAAGGGAACCAGGATAGCGTCCTCATACGCCTCCACCGCTGGGGCCGCCCCAGGCCAGGCAGCAGGATCCCGCAGGGGACTGGTGAGTATGGGGGTGGCACGACTGTTTGTTTGTTTCCTCCTCCCCGGCGCCTTCTACTGAAAAAAAACACTGTTATATTAGCGTGTCCGCTGTCTGGGGCGTCACTAGCGGCGCCGTGACCGAGCCATCCCGAGACTTCATGGCGTCGCTGTGCTCCTCGTCTGTTGTGAACAAGTGGGGGGCTCTTTCTCCATCGGAACTGTTGCCCGTCAGTCCCGTCACTAGTGCTGCTTCTCTCAGAGCTCTGCTGCGCTCTGCAATTATCTGCTCCAGGTCCGGAGTTTTTTTGTCACAAATGTCTGTTCGTTTGGGCAATTGCCTTAAGGTGATTCTCTTCTGCTGCCGCCGTCCGTTGCTTGATAGTTTCCGACTTTGTGAACCACCATGACCACCAAGTCTCTCAGATGTTGCTCCGCCCAGTCGCTCGCCGCTCCGGGGTCTGTAAAGAAAGTCGTGGTGTTGTTGTAGATGATCTTGAGGCGGGCGGGAAACAGAAGCGCATATTGTATATTGTGCTGGCGCAAGACACATTTCACCGCTGCACGGCTTGTGAGTAATCCGGGAATAGCATGACCTGTTTGTCCTCCACTCGAAGTGGAGCTGCTTGTCGGGCCGCTCGAAGTACCGCGTCTCTATCTTGGAAATGGAGCAGTTTCAACAGGAATGGTCGTGGTAGCGATCCCGGGGGCGGTTTTATGGCTGGGATCCTGTGAGCTCTCTCCATGGAGAAGGGGTGAGGTCCTGCTCCCTTGCAAAGGTTTTGATCCATGCTTCCATGTAGCGGACAGGGTGCTCTCCCTCAACTCCTTCCGGCAGGTTGAGGACGCGAATATTGCTTCGACGCGACCTCCCTTTTAAGTCATCTGTTTTGCTCTCCAGGGCTTTCACTCTTAGTTGTAGCGCTGTTAGGAACTCGTGGTGCGCCTTCAGTTGGGGTTCCATCGCATGAAGTGTCTTCTCGCCTTGGTTAACTTTATAGGACAATTTTCTGTGGTCATCGCGCAGCAGGTTGAGGTCCGTTGCCAGTTCGCCGAACTTGTTCACCATAGTGATACGGGAGTGTTCAATGGCTGTGAGGACTTGGTCTAACTTAGCAGACGTGTCATCCGTGCCCGGAGGCTCCTTTGTTGTGTGTGCAGGCAGCTGGTCTGAAGGTAGTTTGCGGGACGCCATCGGAGTAGTCGCTGCCACAGTCGCTCTCTGTCATCCCATGGCTTTCCACTGCTCCTGGACAGTACGTATGCTCCTCGACTGCCTCCGTCCCCTGGGAGGGTGGCGCCTCGGCCGCTCCCCGGCCCGGCCTGGGAGGCGGTGCGGCACACGAAATATAGTGGCGTCTGCCCCTCTGGAGTTCGTCCAGGTGCGAGAGTTGTGTGGGATATTCGCCCCTCCAAATGATGTTAGGGGATCCGTTCCTCCATCTCCTAGGCGTCCCAGGTGTCGCCGGTGTGGTGAAGCTTGGGCCCCCCTATTGCATCTCAGGTTACTCCGGCTGGTAGGACCTCGACCTGGGAGACCCCCAGTGGTGATGTCCTCTTTGCACGTAAAGCGCATGTGTCCCTCCGCACAACTCACTTCTTGGTCTTCAATCCTCCTGGTCTTGTGGTATGGCTGCGGAATAGGGGGGGCTCTCCCCAGACAATAGCGTGGGTCCTCCGGGTTGTAGGGGCCGCTTTGTTCTCTGGGTAGATGGGACCTTCCGGGCGGTCTATCCTCCCACCTTGTGGTGACTCCCCCCACGTCCCGACAACGGATGCCGATCTGGGGGGTGATGTGGTCCTCGCTGCTCGCTGGGGTACAACAGGAGGTTTCTCAGGACTGGGCCGTTTCGGGGGCCGGGCGCCGGAAGTGGTGGCAAGGTCGATTCTCTGCTAGGCCATGTGTACAGGGCCAGAGCCCCTTATCACCCTCAGGCCTCATGGCGGTGGGTGACTCCCGCCACCGTCCCCGCACACCACGGGCGCAGTCTCTCCCAATGGCGATGATGATGGTGGCCGAGTCCTATCAGTGCGGGGGATCACCTTGTGGCCTCACCAGTAGAGGGGGCGTCCTCCCGACTCCCACCGCGCAGGCCACAGCGCCAGGGACCAAACAGGCTAGTGGGTCCACAGCGGTAGTGTCCCCGGACAGAAACACCTCGCACAGATCACGGGTCCTCTCACCCCCTGCCAGGCTCGGTTGTCAGCCTGTAGTGGACACCGCCATTTTCTCTGATCTCGGCGTCTGGGCGCGGTTACAGCCCGCGAGGGCAGCCCCGCCCCAGATGGCAGCTACTCGATCCCGCTGGAGGCCACCTCCCGGGGGGCCGTCTGTTGATAGCGGGAGCGAACCTTGACCTGTTCTCAGGTCAGGATGCTCCCCCACCGCTCCAGCGCTCCCTGCTAGTGCTGTACCCTCTGCCTGCTGCCCCTCGCCGCTGCTGGAAGTTCGAGGCCCTCCTTCACCAGCAGGCTCCCGCCTGCGCCTCATCCCTGGTGGCCCAGTGGTGGGCGGTAAGTATTTAGTCTGATCTTTTTCCTCCGTCTGTTTTCTTTCTCCTTGATTTCCTTTTGTATCTTGCCACCTGCTTTTCTGCCTGTACTGTATCTGTATTCTGCCTTTAGTCTTTGCTTTGTGTTTCTCTTTGCCTTGTTTTTCTCACTGCCTGTTGTTTTCTAGTGCCCCGCTCTCCCTGCCTTTTTCTCCCTCCTCCCGCCCCCGCATTCCTTTCCCGCCGCTGCGTCCCCTGCGGCCCCGCCCCCATCCTCTCCGATTCGCCTGTCTCCACCCGCCTCCCAGCTGCTCCTCCCTTCCTCCACCCTTCTTAATGCAGGCCGCTGCGTGGCCGCGCTGCTGGTGCGCCCGAGGCAGGCCCGTCTGCGCCCTTCCGCTCCTGGACCGCGCCCAGAACCCCTGGCCCCCGCGCACCCCACCGCACCGGACCCGAACACAGCTACGAAGCCGACTCCCTCCACGCTCCGGCCGAGACCAACAATGCATCCAGGCCGCCCCGAAAGCACCCACGGACCCTTCTCCTGCCGCAAATGTAGCTTCACCTGCAACAGAACCACCAGACCCAACCACCTCCGCTGCATACTCAACACCCGCTCCGCACGCAAACACGCCGTCGAACTCTGGGACCTACTCGACAACACCACCCCGGACGTAGCCTTCCTGACTGAGACGTGGTGGAACGACTCCTGGGCTCCAGACATCGCCATTGCCATCCCAGACGGCTACAAGATCACCCGCAGGGACCGCGCCAACGGCATCGGAGGAAGAATTGCCATCGTCCACAAATCCACCCTCAAGGTCACCACCCACGCAGACGACACCCTCAACACAGCGGAACACCTGCACTTCCAGATCCACACCGACCCCAACACCACCCTCAGAGGGATGCTCGTCTACAGACCCCCCCGGACCCCGGGCCCAGTTCAGCGACTCCATCGCCGACCTCACCAGCACCCACGCTCTCGCCTCCACGAACTACATCCTCCTCAGGGATCTGAACTTTCACCTCGAGAACAACGACGACGCCAACTCCGCCACACTGATCGACAACCTCGCCAACCTAGGCCTCAGACAACTCGTCACCACACCCACCCACGCCGCCGGCCACACGCTGGATGCCGTCTTCACCACAAGCACCCACGTCTCCTTCAACCACACCACTGAACCCCACTGGACAGACCACCACTGCATTCACTTCACCTTCAAAAAACCTGCCACGCACCACTGCACCCAACAGCTGCCTCGCCGCTGCTGGAGCAAAATCACTGAAGACCAGATGACCACAACCCTCTACTTGAACCAACCCACCGAGCCCACCAACCCAGACGCCGCAGCCCGCAACCTCAGACAGTGGATCGAAGACTGTGCCAAGACCCTCTCCCCACTGAAGAAACCCCCCAACAACCATGCCAGCAAGAGAGCCTCCTGGTTCACTGATGAGCTCCTGGCCTCCAAGCTTGCATGCTGGAAACTGGAGAAGAGATGGCTCCACTCCCGCACACCTGACAACCACGCAGCCCACAAGGACGCCACCCGCAGACACCACCACCTCATCAGATCAGCCAAGAGGTCCTCCTTCAAAGACCGACTGAACAACAATGCACATGACAGCAAAGAGCTCCTCCGCATCGTAAAAGAACTCTCCAACCCCAGCACCAACGACATCCCGCCCTCACAGGAACTGTGCGACTCGCTCGCCAACTTCTTCCACCGCAAGATCGCTGACATCCACGACCGCTTCAACGCCACGACCGACCCGACCGCACCAGACCCCACCCCTCCTGCGAACACCATCAGCACCAACCTCCTGACCTCCTGGTCCAACATCTGCAATGACGAGACACACAAGGTCATGAACTCCATCCACTCAGGATCTCCGACGGACCCTTGCCCACAACACATATTCAACAAGGCAGGCGCAGCCATCGCACCCCAACTACGGAAGGTCATCAATATCTCCTCGAAACTGCGACATTCCCGGAAAGCTGGAAGCACGCCAAAATCACCGCCCTCCTCAAGAAGCCCAAGGCGGACCCCAAAGACCTCAAAAACTTCCGGCCCATCTCCCTGCTCCCGTTCCCGGCGAAGGTCATCGAGAAAATCGTCAACATGCAGCTGACCCGCCACCTAGAAGACAACAACATCCTGGCCCCATCCCAATGTGGATTCATACGAAACCACAGCACAGAGTCAGCCCACATCACCGCCACAGACGACATCAGGCGCCAATTAGACAACGGCAAAACATCAGCCCTCATCCTCCTAGACCTATCTGCCGCCTTCGACACGGTCTGCCATCGCACACTAAAGACTCGCCTCCATGAAGCCGGTATCCAAGAGAAGGCCTCGACTGGACCACGTCCTTCCTCTCCGGCAGATCCCAGAGCGTCCACCTCTCGCCTTTCCGATCCGAAGCCACCGACATCATCTGCGGCGTCCCCCAGGTCTCCTCCCTCAGCCCGACACTGTTCAACATCTACATAGCCCCCATCGCACAAGTGGCCCACCACCACTACCTCAACCTCATCTCCTACGCCGACGATTCTCAGCTCATCCTCTCCCTCACCAAGGACCCACGCACCACCAAAACCAACATCCACGACGGAATGAAGGCCATCGCCGACTGGATGAGGAGCAGCCGTCTGAAACTGAACTCGGACAAGACGGAGGTCCTCATCCTCGGGCCCAACCCCTCAGCCTGGGACGACTCCTGGTGGCCTACCACTCTGGGGACAGCACCGACACCCACCGACCATGCACGCAACCTGGGATTCATCCTCGACTCCATCCTCTCCATGTCCAAACAGGTCAATGCCGTCTTCTCCTCCTGCTACAACACCCTCCGCACCCTTCGCAGGATCTACAAATGGATCCCGGCCGAAACGAGAAGAACAGTGGCACAGGCCCTCGTCAGCAGCAGGCTGGCCTACGGCAACGCACTCTATGCCGGAATCCCAGCCAAACACCTACGACGACTCCAGCGCATCCAAAATGCCTCCGCCCGTCTGATCGTCAACGTACCCTGCCGCTGTCAGATCACCCCATCACCTGAGGAACCTACACTGGCTCCCTGTGGACAAGAGGATCACCTTCAAACTCCTCACCTACGCACACAAAGCACTCCACAACGCCGGTCCGGCCTACCTGAATAGTAGACTCAACTTCCACACCCCTACCCGCCAGCTCCGCTCCGCCAGCCTCGCCCTCGCCACCATCCCCCGCATCCAACGAACTACCTCCGGCGGCAGATCCTTCTCCTACCTCGCCGCCAAGACCTGGAACACCCTTCCTACCCACCTACATCAGACCGAAGACCTACTCGCCTTCAGAAAACTCCTCAAGACCTGGATCTTCAAACAGTAGCGTTGCCCCCCCCCTCCCTCAGCGCCTTGAGACCCTCACGGGTAAGTAGCGCGCTTTACAAATCCCCTGATTTATTGATTGATTGACGGCACTCACCGCACAGGGCTGCTGGTCCAGGCCACACAGGTCAGTGGCGGTGCGGCTTTGGGGTCTCTGGTCCCGGGGGCCTCGCGCAGGTCCCAGGTCTCTGTGCTGCCTCTGGGCCTGGTCGCAGTCGTGGTGTAGGCGTCGGCAGGAGCGCAGGAAGTTGTAGAAGCGCCCGGTCGCCGCTGCGACTCGCACGGGGGCCTGCAGAGCGGGCTGCCCCCTCCCGATGGCAGCCGAGGGGGTCAGAAGCGCACACCAGGGGGAAGGTGCGGTGCAGGTATGTTGATGGGTGTCTGCCAAACCGGGGATGGGCACCCGCCTGGCGCCCTTCACTGGGGTCGGCCCCCCGGGGGTCGCGGAAGTCAGCAGCCCCTCACCATGTGAGCCCCAGGACTCTGGGCCGGTTGCAGATCTCCGGGTCTCCTCACTCTCGCCAGGTCCGGCCTTCATTTCGCGGTGGGCGCCGCAATTTTGTTCATGGGGCTCGGAGGTCCGTGATCACAGCAATCTCCAGCCCGGGTAATAACAGCCGCGTTTTTAGCCTCACACCGGGCCGCCGGTGATGTCTTGCGGTTCCAGCGCTCCGGTCTCAGCAACCCCCGGCCATTTTGTCGGGTTTATGGGCAGTCAGCGCGGGCGGCCATGTGGAGCTCTAGGGGATTGCGTCCGCCATCTTGGCTAGCTGAGCCACGCCCCCTGAGCACCTGGCCATCTTGTTGCAAAAAGTGCAGACTCCCCTGGTCAGAGGGGCCGTCAAGAGGGTACCAGACTTGGGAATAGAGACTGGTTGAAACTCTGTCTCTTTGCTAGTGCTGAAAAAAGGTGGAGGCATTTGTCCTATTTTACATTTACGCCTTCTAAATGCCTTTCTGCAGAAGGACAGTTTCAAGATGCTAACATTGGCCCAGGTTCTATTAGGATTGGATCCAGACAACTGGATGGTGGCCTGGACTTTCATGTACCCATCCTGCAGTTCTACAGACGTTATATGTGGTTCAGGGTGGTCTGGGAGCATTTTTAGGATGCTGCCCCTCGGTTGCTCATGAAAGTGATATCACAGTACACCTTTGGAGATTGGGGCTGCCATGTTTCCCCACCTCAACGACTGGCTGTTGAAGCTGGGCTTGTCAGTAAGTCGTAGACCACTTTCAGACGAAGGTGACCCTCCTAATATTAATGGGAAGAGTACTCAGCTGAGCAGAATAACATCAACATTCAAATCCAATATAGTCCCAGATAAATATGTATATCAATGATGAGCTACGGAGTATCCGCTACAGAGTATCCTGCTTTGTGTCCAAAGCGATGTATTCTTCAAAGTAACACCACCAGGTTTTGTTGTCCAAAAATGTAGTGTCTTTTATTTTCGTATTTCGTATTCCATCAAAAAAGAAAACAGCCACAGCCAACACGTGTTTCGTTGGGCATTATAGTCATGCCTTACAACTTCGTCAGGGCTGCAAGCCAAGAAGATAAAAGTTCTAAATAAATGTCACTTATAAAACATGAGTCATCATAAAGTCACAATACCGGGGGAGGGTGAGTCATGTGTGGGATCACCCTAAAGTAACCATGTGACTATTATCCTAGAGAATTCACCTAAATGTAATAGTGCTACCCTGGTTTGTAGTTAGACACACTAGAAAAGACCCACAAGTCCCAAGGTTGAAAGAAAAAAACAAAGTAAAGTAGTTTTACCAAAGAAAAATAATATCCTTCCTGTATTCCAGGCTTCCAAGGTGTAGCCGCAAATCACATCCTAGAACAAGAGAAGACACTCCTCATTCCTACTAATATTCCTTATTTTAGACCACATAAATCAGTAAAGAACAATATTATCCTAATGTTCCTGTATAGTATCCAAATAGTTGTATTCTAAGTTACTGTTCTTCTTACACTACAGTCGCTTTTGTTACACTAAAACACCATTATTTGCAAATCAAAGGCACCAAGTTTTGTTCCACAGTACATTCTAATCCAATAGAAACAAACCGAAAAGTAAACAGTAGGTATGCCCCGGCTAGATAATGAGATACCATAATTGCTCACCTCAATGTTCGAGGCTAATGTTCCAAAAGTGGCGTTGAAATAATAGTTTAGAATATATTCTTCAGTTTCGTCAAGATGACCGTTATACTGAATATAAGTTATCTGTAGCAAAAAATAATGCAATAATGTTCCTGTTCAGGACACTAGTATCAGAAACGGAAAAATAAAGTTACCAAACTTTACCATGACCAGTACACTCACCTGTATTTAGACTGACAAATTCCAAGTATTCTACATAACCCGTTTAAACACGAGTACGTGACGGGTGTTCTTCCATCTAAAAGTATAAAAGAATGTATATAAGCTAGTATTACATCAACCAATTTAAACGTACTATGTGCAAGTATATATCCCCAGACCGGTCAGCTTACCTACAAACAACCGCGTGTACGCCGTCAGGAGAAGCACAGTCAGCGGCTGGCGTCCTATACACGCGCCATTTTATTTACCTATGTCAGGTTTAAGAAACATTGCGACTTTGGCCGCCATCTTGTAATGGCAAAAATGCCCTAGTTATTCACATGATTACTGTCAAATATTTACACAGTATTGAATAAAAAATCTAGTATACCAAACAGGGCATATCTCGTATACTATATGGAAATTATATGGGATAAACTCAAAAGAGAGTAAATAATACAGCAATACTGAAATTATGTTTCATTCTATCCGAACGGGTATTCGAACCCTTCAAGTTTAAAAGAAAAGTACTGTTTACACCGCTCCAATCCCTCACGCCATCGTCGACTTAGCGAGTCCTGACTATAATTTGTATAGTATAAAGTTAAACTAAGAAAACCAAAAATCGGAAAAATTATATATATATATTTTACAAGGAGTGTCTGCTCGCGTCCCACGGCCGTAACCACAAATACACCCCGAAGTCCAACACAGTTATAGCTTTCTAGTACATGAGTGTGGGCAAGATAAAGGTATAGAAATATATGATAGGTCAGGAAAGCAGGGTTAGGGCAAAGTCAGCAAGACCACTATCCATCCAATTAAATGATCATTCTTCATTATACAGTGCATTAATAGTACAGTATGCAGGAGCAGTTGCCATCCACAATACTAATACTACATAGTTATACAATTTGCTTGTTCATTATTCCAGTCAGTAATATACACAATAATATTGATTCTACACATTTCAATAAAACAGAGGTTTAGGACAAGGTGTTCACAAAGTTCATATTAATCTCCTAAAAAGAATTGCAGCTCTGAATCCAAGTTGAGACCCTCCTCAACAGCTCGCAAGATCATAATCCATCTGGCTTCTTTGCGTCTGAGTTTTAATGTTCTGTTACCACCTCTTCTATCAATACCTATATGTTCAATCCCATGATAAGTAAATGTATGGTTTCTAGAATCATCGCGATTCTGAATCGCATGGGAAGCAATAGGATAACGTGTATCTTCATTTTTAAGAGCACGAAAGTGCTCCATCATTCTTTCCTTCAAACGTCGCACTGTGCTTCCAACATAAATCTTTCCACAGCTGCAGGCTATTATATAGATAACATATGTAGTCTCACAATTGATAAATGTTCTAATCATGAAAGTACCAGTGTTATTATACTCAAAGTTCGAAATCTTCTTTTTAGCCCACCTACAACAACTACAGAAACCACAGTTGTGGAAACCTATAGGTTTGCAATGTAGCCAGTGTTTTGGTTGTATTGTCTTTATTGCAGGGTAACTTGGACTCACCATGTTAGCAATGGTAGTACCCTTTCGAAATGTTAAACTTGGTTTTTCAGATAAGTATGGTACTATATCTACATCTGTCCTTAGTAGATGCCAATGTCTGTTTACGATAGCATACAGCTTATGGCTCCCTTTTCCAAAGTTAGTAATCATCCTTACTTTCTGTTGATTCTGAGTAAGTTCATTTATATTTCTAGATGATAGAGTATCTTCTCTTTTAAGTTTCAGGGCTCTCTGGTAAGCTTTGTCAATAACCTTCTCCTTATAACCTCTGTTCCTGAATCTCAGAGTCATATCCTTCAAATTCTTTTTAAAGTCATCTTCATTAGAGCAATTCTGTCTCGCTCTCAACATCTCTCCAAACGGAATTGCCTCAACTTGGCTTTTCGGGTGGCAGCTATCTGCTCGTAGAAGGGCATTGCAACTTGTCTCTTTGCGAAACATTCTGCTACACAATTTGTCTCCTTGTACAAATAATTCAGAATCCAGAAATGTAATACGGTGTTGATCATAGTGTGTGGTAAATTTCATATTTTGGTCATTGGAGTTTAAGTAGACAAAAAATTCATTCAATTCAATCGGAGTGCCCCTCCAAATTAAAAGACAATCGTCAATAAATCTGCCCCAAAAGTAAATATGATCAATCCAGTTTTGGCCCCTTGGGCCCCAGATCCACTCCGCCTCTAGGCGAGCCATAAAAAGGTTCGCGAAGGACGGAGCAAATCTGGAACCCATAGCAGTTCCAAGTTTCTGTCTATACCATATGTCATCATAGAGAAAAAAGTTGTTTTCCAATACAATCTTTGTCATGTCTATGAGCATTGCCGTATGGTCTAGGTATTCAGCTGGCCTGCGATTCAAAAAGTATTCAAGAGCATTAATCCCCAACACATGGTCTATATTAGAATATAGGGAAACAACGTCAAGTGTTGCTAAGGTCATGTCAGATTCCCAGTTTACATCATTCATAATGTTAAGGACATGTTTGGTGTCTTCTATATGAGACGGGAGGTTCTGAACAAATGGTCTCAAATATATATCAACAAATTGTGATATCCTCTCCGTTGGCCCTCCTATCCCTGATATAATGGGCCTGGCTGGTGGTTTCTGTCGGTTTTTATGTATTTTAGGCAGGGTATATAGGCATGGGGCCCTCGGACTTTCCACTTCCAGTCGTACCAATGCTTGAGTTTACCATTAATCAATGTCATAGTCTTAGGTAAAGGGTTAACATTAATTTGTTCATGGGGGGGCGTGGCCAACGGCATGGCTGACTAGACGTGCCTCGCCGGAGCTCCGGCCGAGTTGCCCCAAAATCCGGCTTTAATCCTTGCCATCGAGCCTAAAAACCACGCCACCCTGCAGAAAAACCTCTCCGTTTCACGGTGTGCTAGTGATCCGGGTGGTTGTGTGGGCTTTCTCGGATTTTTGAGTGCGGAGAGGCTACGCCGCGGAGCGGGTATCCATGATGGCGGCGGCGAGGTGCGGAGGACGGCGAGATCGCTGACTCACCGCTCGACGAGCGGCTGCCAGGCCGAGGGACAGACCGTGCAGTGCCACCCTCTGACTGACCCGTACCTGGGACGCTGAGCCGGGGAGACATTCCGGACCCGCGTTGGACATTTGGCCGGGAGAGCCGTTGGGCCAAGATGGTGGCGGGCGGTGAGTGCTGCGGCGGGATCCCGCCCCGCCGGGACACTGTGGAGAGCTAGGGGTCGGAAAGGAGAGACACGTCGAGGGAGCTGCACGACATCCGGACACGTCCAGACCACCCCGGCCGGAGCACCTCCCCGATCTACATCCACCGGTGCGAAGCACCCACGGACGGCGAAGGCTGAGAGCGGGGCGAGCCACCCAACGTCTGCTCCCCGCCTGCCCCCGTCTGGACACACGGATCGGGTCTCGCTGTTCCCCCCCCCTGTCCGCGTGGGGACCATGGGGAAGAAGGAAATGGCCTCCAGGGCGCTGAAGCAGGGGCCCATGGACAACTTTGCAGCCCCGAAGACGATGGCCGAACCACCGGGCTCCCGCCCGACATGACTGTACTGCTGGAGGCCATCCAGGCGTCCAGGACGGACATACAAGCGTCGCGTTCGGCGCTGGAAACAAAGATCGGCGAGGTTGGTACGGAGGTGACGCTGCTCCGCCAGGACTTCCGAAACCTATCTGAAAGGGTGTCGACTGCGGAGAAAAGGCTGAAGGAGGACGGCAAGGCGATCACCGCACTCAGGAGAGACGTGGCGGAACTCCAGGCTTCCCACCGTAACCTTCAATGGAAGGTGGACGATGCGGAAAACAGGTCCAGGCGCAACAACCTCCGTTTTGTGGGGTTCAGAGAAGGAATCGAGGGCAAAGACATGGCGGCCTTCCTAATGAACTGGCTCAAGACCACCTTCCCGACGGCGCCATTTTCTCCCTGCTTCATTATCGAACGGGCGCACAGGGCGCTCTTGGCTAAACCTCCGGAGGGGGCCCGACCCCGGCCGGTCATCGCCCGTTTTTTGAACTTTGCAGACAGAGACCTGATCCTGCGGGAAGCCAGAGTTCTGGGGGAGATCCGCCTGGAGAATGCTACGATCATGATCTTCCCTGACTATAGCCAAGAGGTATCGAAGCAGCGCCGCGCATACGACTCGGTCAAGGCTAAGTTGAGATCCCTCCAAATTAGGTACAGGCTTCTGTTCCCCGCCAAGCTGAAAGTGATTTACAAGGACAAGGCGCTCTTTTTCGCTCATCCGGAGGAAGCATGGCAGTGGCTGGAGGAGCGCCCCATCCTGAACAGTAGGGATGTGGCCAGCCGAGAGGCAATGGACAAAACCGCCCGCAACAAGCCACGGTGGGACCTACCCAGGCCCCAGAGACTACGCTCCCGGAGGACCCAAAACAAGACCGCGGCGACTCCGTATAGAACCAGGGGAGCGGAGAACAGGAGGACTGGCGGATCGGAGTCCCCCGACCCGACGACAGGTGCGAGAGCTAGCGCACCCCGGAGGGGAGCTAGATCGGAAGGGGACGACATGGAGGATTCGGAGGGCCCTTCGTCCGGAGCTGAGGACCTGGAACTTTTGCAAGAATCTTTACACCCGCTGGTCAAGGAGATCCGACACATGGAGCTGGAACTGTCGGGGCAAGGCCCGTCAACGGACACACAGGACTCCCACTCATGAACATTGCTAATGTGAGACTCGATGGAGATGGCAACTCGGCGCATTAGGAGCACGCAAGTTGGCACGAAACCCCTCAAGTACTTTACTCTTTCTTCCTCAGAGTTCGCTCTGACTGTTGTTTGAGTTGGGGAGGGATGTGCGGGAGGGCGACTGACCTGCTCCCATTGATAGTATGGCCCCATGTTGGGGCGCAGCTAGAAGGGGAGGGAGGTGGGGTGGGGGTGGGGGGGATTTGTTGGAACTGTTATTACCCCATGTTGGGGTGTTGGTTTGTTGAAGGGGGTGGGGGACAGCACAACACCAAGCAGCGGAGTCGGGGAGGGTCACACTTACTGCCATCCGGGCCCCGGGGCCCGGCCTTGGATGATCACCGAGCAACACAATGGCAGGTACACTAACTGGACCGACCCGAGACGGCCCCGGGGTGAAGGCGCTCACGTGGAACGTGAACGGCCTGGGCTCCAAAATTAAGAGGGGCCTGGTCACGGCCTACATTAAACGCGCAGCGCCAGACATTATCTTCCTTCAGGAAACACATTTGAGAGGGAACAGATGCGCTTTCCTGGCACGAGGCCAATACGTAGTTCTAGCACATGCGGGGTACACCATGGACTCACGGGGCACGGCCATACTCATTAGAAAAACGACCCCTTTCACTGTAACGCGCACATGGTTAGATCCACAGGGAACATTTGCAGGGGTGCAGGGGACCTGGAGGAGACGCGGGTATACGCTGCTGTCGGTTTATGCCCCACCCAAGCTTCAGGCACGCACAATGCAGGAGGTCACCAACACACTACTGGACACGGCTGACACGGTGCAAATCATAGGGGGGGATTTCAATGATGTGATGTGCACGGCACGAGATAGGTCTAGCAGCTCCCACACAGTAACAGCAGACACGGCGCTTGCTCGCCAGATGAACACACTCGGCCTCACTGATGTTTGGAGGTGGCTCCACCCCGCGCAGGCCGAATATTCTTTTTTCTCCGGGGCACACAAAGTCTTTTCAAGATTGGATTATATCTTCACCTCGAGGCAGGAACTATCACTGGAGGACCAGGCCGAATATAGGGCGAGGGGCATATCAGATCACTCCCCACTGTTCGCACACATAGGACGAGGTGGGGGGGGAGGACGGCCTCACTGGCATATGTCGGCATGGGACATACAGACTCCTGAGATTCTGGGTGGTATCAGAGCAGATATTCGAGTGTTTGTGGCAGAGAATGAGGGCTCGGTACAGTCTAGGGTTACACTGTGGGAGGCCATGAAAACAGTCCTGAGGGATCGATTCCAATCCAGGGTGGGTGAGGCTAGGAGGAAACGTAATGAGGCTATAGCAACTGAAGAGGCGACCATACTGACTCTGGAGGCCGACTACCACAGGTCAAAGAGGGAGGTAGACCTTAGGAAACTGCTAGATGCTCAAAAACTTTACAAGGAATTAACCACGAATGAGGCACGCACGCAGGCACTGGCCACCCTCCACCGTCTCTACGATGTGGGCGACAAATCAGGGAAACTTATGGCCTGGCTGAGTAGGCGGGAGAGGGCGGCCAGGTGGGTGGACGGGATCGGACTCCCCGGGGGCGCGCGGGCGTCCACGGATGACTCCATAGCGGAGGCCTTTGCGGCCTACTTCGAAGACTTTTATAGGGCTAGGGACCTCGGAGACGCGGAGGTAGTGCAGGCGTTCCTGGGTGATATGGAGGTCCCACAGTTGATCCCCGAAGACAGCGAGGCCCTGGAAGCCGACCTATCCCTCGACGAAATCACGGAGGCGTTAGCGCTATTGAAGCCCGGGAAGGCGCCAGGCCCAAACGGTTTCCCGGCGGAGTTTTTCAAACGGACGGGGGACCTCCTCTCCCGCCACCTGAAGGGATTGTTTGTCGAGGCGTTTGACGCCGGGCGTCTCCCGCCAGATTTGACCCTAGCCACCATAGTCCCGATTTACAAGGAGAATAAACCCAGGGAGGAGTGTTCCTCCTATCGTCCGATCTCTCTCCTTAATATCGAGACCAAACTATTGGCCACCATTTTGGCGCGCCGCTTGCGACAGGTCATTACAGGTCTAGTGCACCCAGACCAATCTGGGTTTCTCCCGGACAGGGCCACCAAACTCAACCTACGGCGTACTCACAATTGGCTCCAGGAAGTTTGTGACAGGGATGAACCCCACTGGTTCCTCTCCCTGGACGCAGAGAAAGCGTTCGACGCGGTGCATTGGCACTTCCTGATGGGCACCCTTGAACGCTTTGAGATAGGGCCCAAGTTTTTAGGATGGGTGAAGCTGCTATATTCGAACCCCAGGGCGAAGGTGCGGGTCAATGGCAGGCTCTCCAGGGAGTTTGCGATAGAGCGGGGGACACGACAGGGGTGCCCGCTCTCCCCGCTCCTTTTCACCCTCACGATTGAGATCCTGGCGATCCGCATTCGGCATAACCGGGATGTGGTGGGGTTTCACTGGGGGGAGTCGGTCGCGGAGCAGGAGAAGATCTCCCTTTACGCTGACGACGTTCTGCTGTATATCACGGACCCGGCTAGGACTATCCCTGCGCTATTTAAGGAATTGGGGGACTTCGGGGCAGTAGCTGGACATACCATTAACTGGCACAAATCGGTCATGTATGACCCGCAAGGGGCCCCTAGGGGGGAGTGCCTGCCCGAACACCTCCTACACACCACAGAAGGCTTCCGGTATCTGGGGGTTATCACCCGAGATGCACGTCGATCCTATACAGATAACATAGACAGGGTTCTGGTGGCAGCGAAAACGGAGATGGATAGGTGGAGACAGCTTCCACTCACCATCCTGGGCAGGGCCGCCCTGTATAAAATGATCCTCTTGCCGAAGTTTTTATATGCCCTCCAAAACGAATATTACCCTCTGCCTACTCCAACTATACCGAAAATCCACGCTGACCTCCGCTCCTTCTTGTGGCTGGGGAAACAACCCCGAGTGGCACTTACGACCCTGCAGCGCCACCAGTACAGCGGGGGAATCTCGCTACCTAACTTGGAGGCATACTACTGGGCTGAACACCTGGCCCCCATTAATGAGTGGTTACATGCTCCCGCAGACCACCCAACTTATGCACTGGAAAAATCCAAATGGGGCGCTAAGACGGTGCTCCACTTCCTCTACGGAGGGAAGGGAGGACGTAAGCTTCTCCCGGCGACTAGAATTACCCTGACAGCATGGCGTAGAGCCACGGTAAAAATGGGATGGCAGGAAAGACCCACCCGTCAAAGCCCCCTGTGGTCGTGTAGCTGGCTGGCCGAGCTGCACAAACTACGGGGATTTAAAAAGTGGGATGACATTGGCATCTCTACGATCGGGGATGTCATAGCGAGGGGGGAGCTAAAGACCTTTCAGGCGCTACAGCAGGATTTTGGCCTCCATAACACCCAATACTTCAGATACTTGCAACTACGGCATGCGTGGGGGGCACAAAACATCTCCCTTACTGACATTCCCCAGTATGCGCCACTCGAGGGACGCCTGCTCCAGGAACAGATACACAGGGGGGCGGTGTCCATGACATATAAAATGCTGACAAACAATATGTTGGGAGACTTACAGGCTCTGAGGGAGAGATGGGAGGGTGATGTAGGCACACTAGAAAACCTGGATTGGGAACTCATCCTCATGCACCCTCGAGAAGTGGCCATAAAGTCGAGGCTTCGCCTCATCCAGTTCAAGGTTCTACACCGGGCCTACTTTGACAGGGCAAGACTCTTCCGGATGGGGAGGGCTACTAATGCCTCCTGCCTAAGATGCCAACATCCACTGGGTGATTTTTTCCACATTATTTGGGGTTGTTCCGTGGTCCAGGAGTATTGGAATGAGGTCTTCACTGAATTGTCAGCGGTATTGGAGGTGGACATTCCCAGGGACCCCAGGCTGGCACTCCTGGGCATGTCAACTGAGGTGGATGTCACGCGGCACTCACTCATCTTTTTGTTGCTGGCGTTGGTAGTAGCCAAAAGAGATATAGCGAGAATGTGGGGGGCGCCAGGAAGGCCCAACCTGGATGACTGGAGGCGAGGCCTGGACATGTACATGGCGGCTGAAAGGGTTACGTATAAAGCGCGGGGATGCCCGAGAAAATTCCGCAAAATCTGGGCCAAGTGGGGGGGGGGGAATGCGGGGGGCGAAATTGATCACTGGGATGGTCTCATGTGTGACTGGTCTGAACCTGTTGAACCTGGAAGGACTGGGGTGATGAGACGACGTATGCTCACGACACATGCCTTGAGGAGTGAGGAGGGCACGGGGATTGGGTGGTAGAGTGGAGGTAAAGAGGACGAGCTGCTTGGGGGGGGGGGGCAGAGGGCGGGAAGGGGGACCTCAAATAGTGGTCTCTCAGTTGCCCGGGGGAGTTTACATAGAGGTTGGGGGGGGGGGTTCGGGGTGAAAAGACACAACACAAATTGATTATGTCATGATAACTGCCATGTATTGATGTGTTCCAAAAGTTGCGCATAATACGGGGGGTGCGGAATGTTGACGCTCCCCCGTGAAGGCGTAATGCTTTTATTGATGATCCGCATGATGCAACAATAAAAAGAAATTTTCAAAAAAAAACATTAATTTGTTCATAATACCTAGAATCACCAAGTTGTGAAAAAATCTCTAAATCATAGTCTTTTTTGTCCATAATCACGATATTGCCACCCATATCGGCCATGCGTATAATAATATCAGATCGTGATGTGAGTTCATTTAGTGCCAGTCTTTCACCATGATTGAGATTATCACCCTTATATTTCTTTTTGTTGTTTCTCTGTTTTTGATTAAGTCATCAATATCAGCAGTTACAGATTTATAAAAGGCATCAACCACATTACCTGCGGACAGTTGTGGTGTCCATTTAGATCTAACTTTCAGTCCACTAGACAAAGCATATCCTGAGTTAATTTCCAAATCTCCCAGCAAAGAATTCACAGTAACAGGATCTTCTTCATTCTCAGTTAATGATAGCAGTAATTTAGTATCATACAGTTCTTGAATGGAAATATTACTAAATACTGGTTTAGCCTTTGCAATCTGTCTGCTGTCTTGTTTAGCAAAGTGTTTTTTCAATTTTAAAAGTCTTGAAAATTTGTACAAATCAATCTTAGTCGTAAACCAATCTATGCATGTGGTTGGGCAATATCCCAAACCTTTCTTTAATACTGACAACATGTTATGTGACAATACAAGCGATGAAAGGTTCACAATCTCAATTTCATTCATGCCTACATTCCCTTCCTCCAGGACCGTAGTCTCATGCCTGGTCTTGCTTCGTCTGCCTTTGCCTCTGCTCCCTCTCCTTGTCTTTCTCCCTGATTGTTGCCATATCTGCCCCCTGGGTCTCGGTTCCCCATTCTGATACGCAGGACCTCCTCTAAAAAAGGGGTTTGACATGCACCTGATTCAGTATTATCCTCATTATCACTAGAAGAAATGTTACTAGAGGATGTATTAAGTTCAGAACTCACGGGTGTGGTACCCCTCTTTGCAGTCTGACCCTTTGCAATTAGGTGGTCAAATTTGCGTGCAAATGTAAATACACGTCCTTTCTTATAGTCCTGTTCATCCCTCTTTAATTTACGACATATAGTATACGAGATATGCCCTGTTTGGTATACTAGATTTTTTATTCAATACTGTGTAAATATTTGACAGTAATCATGTGAATAACTAGGGCATTTTTGCCATTAAAAGATGGCGGCCAAAGTCGCAATGTTTCCTAAACCTGACATAGGTAAATAAAATGGCACGTGTATAGGACGCCAGCCGCTGACTGTGCTTCTCCTGACGGCGTACACGCAGTTGTTTGTAGGTAAGCTGAACGATCTGGGGATATATTCTTGCACATAGTACGTTTAAATTGGTTGATGTAATATTAGCTTATATATATTATTTTATACTTTTAGAGGGAAGAACACCCGTCATGTACTCGTGTTTAAACGGGTTATGTAGAATACTTGGAATTTGTCCGTCTAAATACGAGTGAGTGTACTGGTCATGGTAAAGTTTGGTAACTTTATTTTTCCGTTTCTGATACTAGTGTCCTGAACAGGAACATTATTGCATTATTTTTTGCTACAGATAACTTATATTCAGTATAACGGTCATCTTGACGAAACTGAAGAATATATTCTAAACTATTATTTCAACGCCACTTTTGGAACATTAGCCTCGAACATTGAGGTGAGCAATTATGGTATCTCATTATCTAGCCGGGGCATACCTACTGTTTACTTTTCGGTTTGTTTCTATTGGATTAGAATGTACTGTGGAACAAAACTTGGTGCCTTTGATTTGCAAATAATGGTGTTTTAGTGTAACAAAAGCGACTGTAGTGTAAGAAGAACAGTAACTTAGAATACAACTATTTGGATACTATACAGGAACATTAGGATAATATTGTTCTTTACTGATTTATGTGGTCTAAAATAAGGAATATTAGTAGGAATGAGGAGTGTCTTCTCTTGTTCTAGGATGTGATTTGCGGCTACACCTTGGAAGCCTGGAATACAGGAAGGATATTATTTTTCTTTGGTAAAACTACTTTACTTTGTTTTTTTCTTTCAACCTTGGGACTTGTGGGTCTTTTCTAGTGTGTCGAACTACAAACCAGGGTAGCACTATTACATTTAGGTGAATTCTCTAGGATAATAGTCACATGGTTACTTTAGGGTGATCCCACACATGACTCACCCTCCCCCGGTATTGTGACTTTATGATGACTCATGTTTTATAAGTGACATTTATTTAGAACTATTATCTTCTTGGCTTGCAGCCCTGAAGAAGTTGTAAGGCATGACTATAATGGCCAACGAAACACGTGTTGGCTGTGGCTGTTTTCTTGTTTGATGGAATACGAAATACGAAAATAAAAGACACTACATTTTTGGACAACAAACCCTGGTGGTGTTACTTTGAAGAATACATCGCTTTGGACACAAAGCAGGATACTCTGTAGCGGATACTCTGTAGCTCATCATTGATATACATATTTATCTGGGACTATATTGGATTTGAATGTTGATGTTATTCTGCTCAGCTGAGTACTCTTCTAATTTTTCAACCAAGGAGACCCTTGGTGTTTGTAAGGAAGTGTGGTGACCTTCCTTATCTTGGCTTTGTAGCAGAACTTTTGTACTCAGAACATTTTTACATTAGCCATAACTGTTGTCATCGTTTTGTTTGTGCTAATATTAATGGGGTTCACGATCAATGTGCTGAAGTCACACCTGACTCCATGCAGAGGCTCCCTTTCACTGGGGCCTTCCTGGATACGGTGCAGTTCAAGACCTTCCTTCTGGCACATTGAGTCCAATCCCTTTGGGCTATGATACTGATGTTTCAGCCTTGGTCAAGGGTATCAGTGAGAGTGGCTCTTAGGCTTCTTGGTCTTTTTGCCTACTGCATCCTGCTTGTTGAATTTTCCATGTGGCATATGCAGGCGCCGCAGTGAGATCTGAAGTCTGAGTGGGCGCAGCACCAAGGAAACCTGTTTGATTCCATCCAGGGTTTGTAAGACACTGCAGTGTTGGCTGCTCAACTACTGTCGGACCAGAAGTAGAGCCCTCTCCCTACCTCACCGAGAACTAACAGTGGTGACAGACGCGTCTTTGATGGGTTGGGGAGGTCATGCGGAAGAGGTGGAGATCAGAGGAATCTGGTCTTCTGCAGAAACCTGACTCCACATCAATCTTTTGGAGTGGAGGCCATTCACCTGGTATTGAAGGATGTCTTCCTGTCATTCAAATAGAGACTGGTACAGGTCCTCATGGAAAACACCACTACCATGTGGTAATGCAACAAGCAAGGTGATGTGGAGTCTTGGGTCAGGAGGCTCTTCATCTGATCGTGAACCACCTGGTGGGATCTTTAACAGCAAGGGAAAACAAGCTTAGCCACGGGCGGGGCCATGCAAATCACGATTGGAAATTATTCCTCGAAGTGACACGGGGCATCTTGCAACAATGGGGGAACCCTGGCTGAATCTTTTTGCCACCACCAAGAACACACAATGTCAACACTTTTGCACACTGGACTTTCCATTAAGGCTCTCTAGGAGACTCATTCTGGTTAAAGTGGAGCAATGGACTCCTATATGCCTTCCCGACCCTGCCTCTCCTACACTGAGTTCTGAAAAAGATCAGGAACGATGGGCCGAAGCCTTCCTAATGGTTCCAGATTGGGCCAGGAGAGCGTGGTACCCAGAACGTCTGTGCTTCATCATCTGTCGATCAGGCTGTGCTTTAGGAGAGTCTTCTATCACAGCAGCTAGGCAGAGTCCTGAACCTATGCAATCTCCACCTCCATATATGGAAATTGAATGGCTGCAGTTGACTGTGTTTGATCTACCGCCCGAAGTTATGGTTGGCATTGTTGCTGCTATTGGTGTCCCTCAACAAAGTCCATCTAGGTAGGACACTGGGACAAATTTGTGGCCCGGTATGAATGATGAACTATGGACCTGTTACAAGTGAAACTGTCAGATGTCTTATTATTTGAGTTATCTCTGGCCTAGTAACGACTTTCAGTGGGCACCAATAAAAGTTATTTATCTGCTCTTTTGGACGTTTTGCGTTTCTTTAATCAGCTATCCTCACTTAAATCACCTGTTGGGATGCAATATCTAAAAGTTTTGACACTTGTTTTCCCCCAAACTCCTTGTGATGCCTTTGTGATCTGAATTTGGTCCTTACTTTACTCATGCGTACCTAGTGAGGACCAGCTGCTTGTTGCATCTTCAGACGTGGAAGACTGTTTATCCTCATCATGAATTCTTCGGCTCATCACATGATTGAGGTTCAGGCTCTTGGTGCAACCGTCCTACAACACTTTTTTTCCTGGCAAACTGGTGTTGAGGACTTTTGGCCTTTTAGCCAAATGCCGTAATTCCTTTTCACTTCGGGCAATCAATCACCTTCTCAACGATCTTTGCTCCACCTTACTCCCCGAAAGAGGAGGAGAGACTCCATTGGCTGAACCCTTAAAGAGCCTTGAACTTTTACATCGATCACCCTAAAGACCATCAGATGGACAATAACCTTTTATGGGTTTCTCTGGGGAAAAGAAAGGTAAAGCAGTGCAGAAAGGGATTTAGTCAAGATAAATAGTCCTCTGTATTAAGATATGTTACATATTGGCCAAGATGTAGCATCGATAAGAACTGATGGCTCATTCCACTGGGGCCAAGACTGCTGCTACTCTGTTAGCATGCAGGATGCTTGTTCTGGATATGTGTCAGACTGCGATGCGGACATCCGTGCACACGTTCACAAAGCATTGCTGCTTTGACAGTCAGATCCGACAAAAAGATCATATACATTTGTTTATTTACATTCATATTTAACATAAAATATTGAGTTGATATGAATTATTTTTAATTAAATAAACTGTGTTTACCTTTCCTGTAGTTTACACTAGGGAAACTCCACAGTCTGGGTGATGATCTCACTATGGTAAAATACAGGACAAAATTACTAAAGTTTATTAAACTCCATTATAAATTATTAAAAATAATTATTGTTAAAAAATAATTATGTATGTATTTTAAATGTAGAATAATTTTTTTTTAAATGCTAGAACACTATTAACCAAATGTCAAATTAAATATTTCATAATTTAAATACGCTAAATAAAAATAATTTTTGTAAAGTTCTAATTAAAAATAGATTTACACCTAAAATAAAAACATACTCGCATTAATAATCATTGAAATCAATATATAGAATTATTTAAAAGTAATTTAAATATATTTTAATAATTTTTATTTATAAATTCAAAAAAGTTCATTAAAATATTTTATAATTACATAAGGTACACCCATTCTCAACAATTTCATCATTCCCTACAAAGCTACCAGGGCACTCCGGTCAAACCACGAGAACTTCATCACTGTTCACAGAGTAAAAAAAGCCCGGTCTGGAGGCCGCCGCTTTTCGGTACACACCGCTAAACGTTGGAATAGTCTCCCCCGGAGACTAAGGACCGAACCAAACCTCCTCCAGTTTAGGAAAGCACTGAAAACTCTCCTCTTCCCCTGATCTCCCCGTCCCTTCCGTTGTTGTTCCCTCCTGACTTCAGGTTCCAGCGCTGGGATGCTCAAGGGTTACTACGCGCTCTACAAAAACCTTAAATAATAATAAATAATAAATAAATATTTGTTATTTTTAGATATTTTTTACAAATAAATTATATTGATTTATATTTTTGACAGTTTTAAATAATTTAGCTTATTATTTCCTACAAGGTTTTGTTTTAAGACCTTACCTTAATTCTTTTCTGCATTATTTTCTAGGCAAGGGTGTTGCAGTATCAGTGGTTGGCTATGTGTGGTGCTGGATTTTCTATTGTATCTTTTTTAACAGTAGTACCTTACGCTTGTACATTTGGCTCCACTACGGAGTAAAGACATGTAAGTCTAAACTTTCGAGTAACTTTACACTCAGACTTTGTGAATAGTCAAAAGTAGTAAAGTTACTCAAAAGTGTAAGAATAAATTACATGTGTAAATTAATTACAAGTGTAAGTTAGCTTTATGAATAGCCCTGTCAGTCTTTTCTGAGTTAAAGTTAAAGTGACAAATTAGCATTCAGCCTTGCATGAATGGTTTCAAGTGTCAGATGAAATCTCAAGATAAAGCTGTATGTTGTCCACATATTGATGGCTTAGAATGCCAAATTGTTAATGATGTCTCCAAGAGGTTCTAAGGCAAGATTTAAGCCAATGTTGATCATTAGTGTATTCCTTGAGAGTTAGTCACATAACCACAGAATGAATTCAGCAGTTTAATCTGAGGAAAGGAGTTAGACAGGAACGAAGAATACTAATTACAGACATTACTATCTTTACCCATACGTTGTTTGAGATGATTAATAAGCAGAGAGGGATTGACCAATGCATGTGAAAAGTCAGGAATATCCAGCAGACATGAATTTCTTAAGTCCATGATACTTAAAGCATTTTCTTGCACATAATGGGGATATTCGCAAAGGTAAGTTACACTTGTGAGTAATTTACAAGTGTAAGTTTACTCTTACGTTTGTGAGTAACTTTACTACTTTTAGCTGATTACCATTTACTAGTGTAAAGTTACTCAAAAGTGTAGACTTACACATCTCCATCCCCTGAAACGGTGGGCGGAGCCAAATTTATGGGTATAACTTATTACAGCCACAAAGGAGCAGTAGTGCGTCCAGCATTGCTCATGCCCAACCACTGATACTGCAAAACCCTCCCATAGAACATAATAGTGACTTAAAATAGAACATTCTAATATTCATGTAATGTTACATAAACTCTTTGTTTCAAAAGGTTGTTAAAATATTTTTAAATTAAATAATAAATATGATTTCTTTTTAGATATTTGATTTAGCATTTAATTAAATGTTATGTTATGTTATGGAGCTCTTATATAGCGTGTGACTCACCCGGGGGCATCTCAGCGCTTACCTAGGAGATAACATAAAGAAAGTCCGGATAAAACTACTCAACAGAAAAGCAAAGTTAAAACAAATAAGCTTTAAGTTGTTTTCTAACAAACCAGATAGGAGGCAGATTTACGCAGGGCCTCTGGTAGCGAGTTCCAGTACTTGGGAGCAATATATGAAAAAGCTCTACCACCCGTACGAGTAAGACGAATACGGGGGATCTTCAGAAGGGCCAGTGAATTAGACCTTAGATTGCGTCCGGACACTTGTTTACAACGCTTTTTTTGTAAGTAGTGGGGACCCAATCCGTTGGTTGCTTTGAAAGTGAGGCAACAGATCTTTAAAAAAATCTTTTTTTCACTGGGGGCCAGTGAAGCTCTCTGAGCAAGGGAAGTAATGGGGATCCGAGGGGCGATTTAAGACCAGTCTCGCTGCAGTATTTTGGATCACCTGAAGTTTAGCTACCTGTCAGTAGCATGTTCCCGTAGTCGAGGCAGCTCATAACCATCGCCTGGACCACTGTTCTGCTATGTTCTAATGGCAGATGGGGGAGTATCCTACGTAGGAGGAGGAGACTGTAGTAGCATGAGCCTGAAATTTTCTTAATGTTATCTTTCATGGTAAGCCTGTGATCCAACTGTATTCCTAGGCTTTTTACTGAGAAGGTAGGACAGGGGGGCTCTCCCAGCTGAGAAGGCCACCAGTCGGCCGACCAGATGTTAGGGACTCTGCCAAGGAGCCTAAGCTCAGTTTGCCCAGGGTTAAGTTGGAGACAGCATTCAGTCATCCATTCTGAGATGGCTAACATTCCCGCCGAGAACCGCAGTTTCTCGTCAATGGGATTGGAGCCAATTGAATAAAGCAGCTGGGTATCATCGGCATACGATAGTATATGTATTTGGCTGGCTTTTTGCTAATTAGTTACCTTCCTTTCTATCTTCCATGTCAGAGCCGTCTGCTAGCGCCATGAGACTTCTCGGATGTGATTTGTTCGCGATACAAATGTCCCTGAATTGAATTGAATTTTTAAATATTTGGAATACTTTAATTTAATGTCATTTCCTAAGGGGTTTCATTTTAAGTCCCAAAATGTATTGATTTTTAAGCGAGGGTTTGGCAATACCAGTGATTTGCCATGTGTGATGATGGATGTACTCCAGCCCTGAGGTGAAGTACAATGACTACTTTTTTGTGTCTTTCCGACTATAATAACTTTACAGGTGCAGTTTGTGGATAGCAATTGGCTTACACTTTTATGGGTGATGGACGTCCTTCCCTAACCTTCACTAAATTCTCCCTAAAATCTCCTCTTTATTTGTAAGTGTTCCCCATTTTCCAGCTACCCCCTTTGTCCCTCCCACATTTACTACAAAAACATGTGCTTACACATGCAGAGACTCCACGGTTGGGGTGAAAATATCCACTCAGAGAAAGATAGGAAAGGCAGAATCTCTGAACGCAATATTGTAAACAACATTTTTTAGTATGTTAATAATAATACTGTATTACAACTAAACGGACCACAAAATGCAGTTTGTGAATATGCCTCATTGTAGGTTAGTGTAACAGCCACATCCCATTCTGAGCATCTAATGGAATTCATCCAAGAGGTAATTGTTGGAAATCCATTGTCTCAGTTGAGATGCTATGCTGCGTTCAAATGAAATTGTTGAGAAACAAATTCTCAACAGTGACGGAAAGTTGAACGAGAACTTCGGCGTCAAATAGGACTCCTTCAGCAATGGAGGCACTTCATCAGTTTTATGAGATTCAGTGAATATTCCTTGTGAAAGGGTGAAGTTTTTTGGTTTGGTTCAGTAAGGAGCCATTTGTGGCTCCAGTTTATCAGCTTTGGAAGCTAAAATAGCATCAGTGAACTGATTAGAAGGCTTCTCACTGTTATTGATTTGATCAAATCATATTGTAATATTTCCTTGAATGCACACCAAGTAATCCTAAATTTCACACTCATGTCAGGGGTAAGACAAGGAATGGAACCGGGGGGAGACAGAGAGCTCGATGGATGTGATGTTCTTGTCAATTTGGTTGTTGAAGTGAGAGACATTGGCATTAAAATCTTCTGACTCGTCTACGTTTTTCAACATTTGGAACTGATGGCAAGTGTTGCTAGAATTTCTGTAAAGCTCTGAGAGATTTTCAGTAATTGTTCATTCACCCTAGAACCACTAAATAGAGAATTATGGTTCTTGTGTATGAAGTTACCACGAGCAAAAAGTGGTCTCAAATTGTGCACTGCCTTTATGTAAACGGAAAGGAATTTTGCAAACTGACCCATTTAATAATGTGTCGGTCACAAAATTCCGAATGGATAGTGGATGGAAATCCAACCTTCCTCATCAATATTCATGACGTAGGTATGGTGGCATGCTGAGGTCCGTAGGCCACCATGTGTGTAATCCTATTTCAATAAAGTACATTTTATTTTTATGCAACCTCCTTTCCTTAACGGAAACGTGTCTTCATTTTAAAAAATGACCTTTTAAAAAAGTTTTAGGAGCTGGCAGTGGTCCCCTGGACCCATGTCACTGTAAAACAATTCTTTTTGCTTTTTTTAATATTCGCAATGGGGAAGTGGTCCCATGGTGCCATAGGGGAATTGTTCCTATGGGGCCACTTACCATTTGCGAAACAATTACCTCTCCAGCTCAGGAATCACTAACATTTGCACTGGATTTCAGGTCAAAAGCATTCAATCAATCAATCAGGATTATAAAGGATTTATAAAGCGCGGCTAATCACCCAATCTGGTATGCAGGCGCTTGCAGGTCCGAAGGCTTATTCGAACAGCCAGGTCTTGAGGGCCATTTATAATTCTGGAAGTGAGGGAGGCTGTTCCAGGTCTTTGCTGCGATGTGGGAGAAGGTGTGTCCTCCACTTCTGCTTAGTAAATGCGTGGAATATGGGTAAGTGAAAGGGAGGCAGAGTGTAGTCTTCTCAATGGTTGATGGAAGTTCAGGCATTGGTTAATGTATTCCTGTCCTTGGTTGTGTAGAGCCTTGTGTGCTTGGGTCAGCAGCTTGAATTGGCATGTTTTCAGTTTGGGAAACCAGTGGAGTTGTCTCAGGTGGGGTGTGATGTGGATTCGTCTGGAAAGGTTCAGGATGAGTCTGGCTGTGGTGTTCTGTATAGTCTGAAGTCTCTGTAGGAGGTGTGCGGCGATTCCTATATAGAGGACATTTCTGTAATCCAGTCAGCTGGTGACGAGAGCATGTGTCACAGTACATCTTGTGTGTAGTGGCAGCCACTTGAAGATCTTACGTAGCATGCACAGAGTGATGGAGGAGATGGCGTTGATCTGTGATTTTAGGGTGAGCTTGTTGTCAATAATAATTCTGAGGTTTCTGGCTTGGTCCCTGGGAGTGGGTGCGGGTTCTAGGTCTGATGGCCACCAGGAGTCGTTCCATGTGTTGCTGCTGTTGCCAAAGATCAGAACTTCTGTCTTGTCTGTGTTCGGTCTGTGTTCAGCATAGATACATTGCATTACAAATCACTATTTGGGAGGCACATCCTAAATGCATCCCTTTCAAGTAGTGATCAGTTATGGATTTTTAACTCCATTTTGAGAACCGATAACTTGTTACTGATTCATAAAATGGGTTTAGTGCATAACAAAAAGCTAATTTATGGTGTTGAACTCTGTAATTTTGTAAATTAAAGGCTTTGCAACCGCAAAATGACTTTGTATATCATGCTCTTAGTTGCCAGCCTTTCCTTGTTCAGCCGAGCTAGGAAATCAAATATTGTTTATGCATTCATTGCATTGATTAATGACATGGTTAACCTCTTCTGTTGTGCAAATGGGAGGAAGGTTGTTCGAGGCTTGCAGAGCTAAAGTATTGAGATCAATATTGTTGGTATAAAATTCAGATTGTTTCCTTTCTAGGTAAACCACTTATGCTGTTGTTAAAGGAACTTTATTAAAAAAAAGATTGGAAGATGTGTTGACAATGGCTGGTCAATCGTAAGGTCGTCATTCTTGGCCATCATTAAATTAATTGGGGGCGTTTGGAAAGAGCGGGTTTATACAGCATTGAACAAGCTCATTATTCTTTAGAAAGGATAAGAAAGGTTCTTCCCAATGGAGGTGAAAGACCCCGAGTAAGATGTTCATGTCAGAACTGATAAATTGATATCAGACATTATCTGTGCTTCACTTAGTGAAAGATATATTGTCGCAATGAAAATGATGCAGGATGTTAACTGTATGAGGACAACAGTTTTAGATTTGCTATCAAAGGGCAGGCATTGGAATTGTTGACATTTCAAGCAGAATGCTCTTACAATACTTAGAGTGAGTGCCCATGAATCACAGCAACTCCCCAACAAACTTTGTCTCCCAATCATATCGATTCATCAGATAGCATGAGGAAATGTAAAGATCCAGAATTTTCTAGGAAGTATGACATGTTCTGTTAGGAACAAAAGAGCCAGATGACAGATGGTGTTGCCAATTTCCAGTCGGTGATTCAATGCTGCTCTTAAACTGCAAGTAGAATGTGCAGAGGAGGATTCACCACCTTAGTCGGTGATTCAATGCTTCTCTTAAACTGCAAGTAGAATGTGCAGAGGAGGATTCACCTTTTTGCTATACATGGTGGAATTGAATCCATAGGGATCATGATGAGATTTGATTCACTGTTTTCTACCGGTGTGTTGTGTGCTGGTCTATGTTCTGCTGCAGTGTAATTAAACCCGCTTAACCCCTTCCACGTGATGCTAATTCCCCCGCCGTGCGGGGGGGGCGCGCGCGGCGCCACGGTTCTCATGACGAGCCCAGCGCTGCGGAATGTCCGCACAGGCGGGGAATTAGCCTCGCGTGGGCGTTCCGCAGCAGTTATGACAAGCTCAGCTCGTCATGAGCACGGCTCCACTTTGCCTCATGATGAGCTGAGCTCGTCATAAGCGTCGAAGGGATTTTAATATAGCTGAGTAAGAGACTTCCTTACTTGAGACTAGGGGCTCGATGTAGGTAATTCTAATTTACCACTTCTAAAATACCGAATCATACCGATTCGGTATTTAAGAAGTGGTAAATTAGATGGGGGGAAATGTAGGTATTTCAGATTCGGTATTTACCGATTCTGTAAATACCGAATCGGTAAAGCCCATTGATTCCTATGGGCATTGCAGCCCATAGGAATCAATGGTCATTACCGAATCGCTATTTACCAATTCGGTAAATACCGATTTTTGCAAGGGTGCAGGGGGTGTCACTTTGACACCCTTTACACCCCGAATTCAGGCACGTGTGCCATGTGGCACACAGACATGCCCTAAGGGCATGTCTGTCTGTCACATGGCACAGGTGTGCATGCATTCTATGAGAAAAAGGGGGCCCCTACAATGTATACAGTTAGCTACTCGTAGGGAAGGTAAACTATGTAGAGAAAGACAGTGTAGCAAAACTCTAAGGGCGTTAATAATCCCTAAATCAAAATCCAAACAGAATAATAGACCCTCTAAGACAATCAAATAACTGTGTGCTGAAACGGGAATTTATACAAAAATTCTTCAATTTATTTATTTTTGATTTTAGTATATTTTGTTTGTTATTTTTATCCTTTGTGCAAAATTCATTTACTTATTTAATTCATTGTCCACATTTAAAAAGAACCTTGGTGTATAATACATGATATTCAAACACAGGCAAAAAATTAATTATTTACAATTAAAGGCGTACCAAGTCAATAAGTGAAAACAGAAAAAATTACATGAACACAAATACATAGACAAATTAACCCAGTGATATACGAAATATTCAGTTGTTGGAATAATTGATGAAGGCAATGCGGTTGAGTGGAACTACGCGCGTTTCGGCCCGAGGCCTTCGTCAGGTGACCGTCATTCGTATATTTTAAATAAATAAAAAAAGGGTGATATAACCTAAACAGACAAAACAAAGATAAAAAAATATAGATATATCAACAGCTCAGACACACATATTCATTACAGCTATTTACAATGCAGTTTATGTTTCTGTATTTTTAGAGTCTATAACAGTTACAATGAAGATATATATACAATATTAACGTTTTAGTGCAACCACCTAATTACAATTAATGCCAGACCATCTAGTTTTTTGCTTTCCAGATACATAAGTACATATTTGATGATTCTTGTTCCATATTAACCAAGCTCAAGATCGTCACTTAAAATGTATCTATTTCAGTTACTTTTCTAAATATGATAGTTTTTCTGATAGGTTCTGTGACCAACAGTTCCATATTAGACACTAAAGTTTCAGAGAGAAAAGAGTCCAGAAACAGAATAGATATAGACACAGATAAAGAACCTTATACACTCAACCTAGAGATACCTTTACTAATGAAAAAAAGGGGAGGGGGGAGGGAAAAAGGGCGGAGTGGATATAGCCATTTTTACTTACACAACAATGGACAGGTTGACGTATCAACACTTCGCTTCCTATGGCGACAGTTTTAATTTCATTTGTACCGAATCAGTTATGCTGAAAAATAGACATGTACCCATTTGTAGATGTTAATATCCAACTGTATACTTTTAGTCATAGTATTAACTATTCTGCAATAAAGATGTACCTTATTTGCTCCTGAAAAATGACTTTTTATGCACTAAGTCACGTGTTGGTTATAGTGAGTCTGGTTAGTTGGAAATAGAAACGAATCCTTAGGATCTTTATTTCAGAGAGCTGATTCTAAATTAAACGAGAGCAAGAAAAATTACTATTTATGTAATTTATGATTCTGTTCATGCTATATGGATTTTACTAGGTCCATGTTTAATTATATGTTATTCATGCCAAAAAACTCTCATTTATCTAGTGGGACATAGTCCTGATAGCAGTGTATAGGTGATTACAAAGTTTATACCAAAGAGAGATCCTAACAGTATATATCCTAATTGGCTCGCACACTTTGCAATTTTAGTCTTATAGGGACACTTTTATTAGGGGATTAAAGCCTACCTCAGGTATCCGAAATATTTGTAAAGTTTTATTTTCCCAAGGTAACCCGCAGAAAAGGTCAAAGCTTTTGGTCACTTTCCTTGTAGTCAATCTGCATTTAAAAAGATATAAAAAACGACGCTATTGTACTAAGTAAGGTACCATTATATATTGCCTCTCTGATCGTGTCTTTTAGGGTCATTACCTTGATGTAGTGACGCTGGCACATGAACGGGTTGAGAATATTAACCACTGTTAAAGGAAATAGAGAATGAAAACACTATTAAAATGGGCATACCCATAGTGCGAGTAACTTATCTAAATAGAGCGTCTAGTCCGACCAACACGATATCACTTGCGTGTTAAGCACGTACCTTTGTCTTATGACTCTCGTGCTTACAGACGGGGGTTCTGGTCAGTTGATGCTTCCGAAGTCCGCGATCTAGACGAACTGGGCGATTCTCGGCTTTTTATTTGAAAAAAAACCGCGTTCGTTTGCTCGCATTACGTACCTTTCAGCTGTTGCCAATTTCTCAGGGCGCGGCTCGATGACGATTGACAAACGAGTCACGGGTCACAGTAGCTTACATCGAGGTCGAAAGCAGACTGTTGCCGAGTTAAAGCTATTATAGTTAAGGCTACCGGAGCAGCTGAAAGAAAGACTATAGCCTGCTCTTTGATGATAATCTCACAGAGCAAAATACACTGTGTAAATCAATATGTAAATCCCCATTAAAGACCTCCTATTTTAGCTAACAAAATCAATAGGAAAGGATGTGTTTATATTTGTAGTCAATCTGCATTTATATTCAGACGAGATTAGATGTTTAAATAGTGGCATATGTACTCTATCTAACAATTTAGTACATAGTTAAAACCAAGTACATCTCTTTTATTTAAGCACATACTCCCATTTAAAGACTTCACATTTTAGCTAACACAATCAATAGGAAAGGACGTGTTTATATTCAGACGATATTTAATGTTCGAATAGTGGCATATGTACTCTATCTAACAGTTTAGTGCATAGTTAAAATCAAGTACATTTCTTTTATTTAAGCACATACTCAGATAGTATTATTAAAGAATAGCTTGCTGCCATGGAATTTCGGAATTAAGGCCTAATTTAAAAGTGTCCAAAGTGAATATCCAAAACACTTCACGTTTGCGACGTTTGCGACGTCTGTGTTAATGCCAGCTTTAGCCACAATTTTTTCTAAAACTATCCACCGGATGTCTTCAGGTTTGTGGTCCTTATCTAGATAGTGCGATACTAAAGGGGCAGTTAACTTTTGTGTACGTATCGCTGATTTGTGTTCCGTGATTCTAGTACTTACAGAACGCGACGATTCACCCACATAACCTTTGTTGCATGGACAAATTAGAAGGTAAATAATGTTCGTAGTCTTACAATTTGTCATGGTTGATAGGGGAATAGCTGTATTATTGAAAGTAAATTCTGCAGTTTCAATGGCTAGTGGACAGATTTTACAAGTACCACACCTATGATTTCCAATCACTGGGGCCCCAGTGATGATATCTCTTTGGCTCAAGGCCTTCTGAGTTGGCATCCTTGATCTGACAACTATATCCTTGATATTTTTGTTTTTCTTATATGCGAAAAGGGGTTTATTTATACTTTCATTTCCGCTTTTGTTGACATTAAGGATATGCCAATTTGCATACAGAATTTGTTGAATTTGTTTGTTTAACATGGAGTGCCTAGTTACGAATACTAAACTAGCATCTCGTTTTTTGTTAGTGCCTGTAAGAAGATGTTGACGGTCATAATACCTAGCTCTTTGCACACATGTGCATGCACACCTGGATTCGGTATTTTACCACCCAATTGGATTGGGTGGTAAAATACCGACTTTGTGAGGCCTGTGAGACTCAGAAGAGTCCCACCTACATTAGGAAGTTACCGAATCGGTATAAATACCGATTCGATATTTTAACGATTCGGTAAATTTACTGATTCGGTAAATTTACCGAATCGGTAAAATGGGGCCCTACATCAGGAATGACCATTTACCGGTCGGTAACGGCCGAAATCGTCTGTTACCGGTCGGTAAATGGCCACCTACATCTGGCCCATAGTGGTCCAGAAGATCACAAATGTCGTCATTAGAGTTGTTAAAAAGTAGTTCTCATTTGTTATTGATCACCTTCCTCATCATGGAGGATGTACTCAACAAACTGGGGAGCGAGGATATGTCTGAGACATTACAAAATAACAGGGCTACTGGATTAAGCACAAGGAAACTAAATGAAGAGTAGGGGGAGGGGTTAGATAGAGAAGAATCCAAGTAGTATGGGAGTATGGGAGCTCAAGCACTTACCTAAGCGGTTCATGCCAATTTGAGTAGACTTACCGGTAGATGAGTAGACCTCTACTATCGCGGACAATCAATGCAACTGTTGCTTGATGAGAAATGCACAGGAAGGGGGAGAGGATTGTATTTAGAAGTGAGTGCATTGTAGTTTTGATCATGGTCCAAAGGTGAGGGACTAAGGAAGGTCGAGCTAGAAAAGTGAAGAGATGATGCAATAGAAATGCCAAACTTTGTTCCTCAGTTTCTCCCGGTTCTTTTGGTCTTTACATTCTTTAAATCACTTTATCTGAGATGGTGCTGTCAAGGGAGTTTGGCACTGATGCTAGGAGTGACAAAGCTCCAGTCCCATTTGATAGGGGATTTAAGACCAAGTGACTTTTTGAGCATGGACAATCGACCAGGGAAGGGCCCCCTGAGAAAGTGAAATTCTCCCTCTCTCACCTCTGTGTCCATCTCTATTGTAACCTTTCTCCCTCTCTTTGCCTACCTCTTTCTCTGGCTCTTTCTTTCAACTGTGCCATCTTTGAGATTTTGGGAGTTCTGGCCAAGGCATGTTACATTGGTATTTTGTTCTGAAGCTTAATGTATAATGAAATGCTTCATACATAAGCTCAGATGCACCACATATAGGATTTGTGAACACTATTTATCACAAACGTATTGCAAAGACGATGCAAGTAATGTCCAATTTTTTAGAAAAAATCCACTTTATTGTTCCATTTATGTTCAAGAACAGCCGACGCGTTTCGTCCCAAGCGGGACTTCTTTAGGGCGTGACAGATGAATATGAGTGAAGTAGCTGGTCATGTAAGACAAATGACAGTAGAAGTTGTTGGTGGAAATGATAACGTCCGTACCAATCAAGATAGTGAAAAACGTCACTCACAACTGTATGGATGTGGTGAAATATATATGATCACTTATTTGAAGGAGACAAGATCCCTGGTCAAGGATATTGAAGGATAGGCTGTGATGAAGACCCTGGTCGCCTCGAAGGCCAAAAAACGAATTCTATCTGCAGACTAGGCACCTTCCAAATGGTGTGCCCCTTAGATCCTGGTATCCAAAGGTGTTGGTCACATCAACATTTTTAGATGAGACCTGGAGCCTTCCCTCTGACCACGGCCGATTCACGGGAGCACGGAGTGTGCTTCGATTAGTCTCCTCAGAAAGTAGACGTTCCTCCAGTCCATATAGCTACATGACCAGCTACTTCACTCATATTCATCTGTCACGCCCTGAAGAAGTCCCGCTTGGGACGAAACGCGTCAGCTGTTCTTGAACATAAATGGAACAATAAAGTGGATTTTTTCAAAAAAATTGGACATTACTTGCATCGTCTTTGCAATAAGTTTGTGATAAATAGTGTTCACAAATCCTATATGTGGTGCATCTGAGCTTATGTATGAAACTATGTCATGTTCTATGTAGAACTGCCACTGTGATGGTGGGTGGCTATTCGGAGTGCACACAAACCCCGGCTTAGAATAGAAGGGGAATTTACCTTTGGGGTGATCTTGGTTAGGTGCATGTACAAAGAAGGTTCCACTGTCCGTTTTGCTCTAGTCCTATAATGAAATGCTATTTGGCATCGTAAGGGCTAGATTTATCAGATAATGGGTATTGAAAATCTAAGTTATACTGAAAAGGGACCCCCAAATTATATTTTACTCGGGCCCCAAATATCCTTAAGATGACACTGTTAAGACAACTAAATGTGTACAACTACTTGGACTGTTGGTTGGCAGCTGAACTGCTATGACAGGGCTCTGTTTACTGGTTTGTAACTTTTTTATGCCCATGTTGTAGTTGGTTGTATATGTTTAGAGAGCCTGATACCACGTTCCCTGTTAGTCGTTTTAGTTTAGTGTGTTCGTACCATTTTAATATATTTATATATCATTTATTTAAGTTCTGTCTGTAACATTCTCTCCCTTTTTTAAAATCTGTTACATTTTAGGGTAGGCTTGTTGTCCACAGTGCTTGACATCATCGCATGACGTGACTGGCTGAACTCCAGCTCGACCTTTGTGTTCCACTCGTGTTTCTGTTTTCATTTGTGTGCCTCCAGGATTCATTGTTACCTGCACAAGGTCTTGCCTCTGACTGTGAATGGCGCCTGGCCATTGAAGACTATAGCGTGCACAGCTGCACCATTTGTGACCGCAAGGCAAGTCTGTCTACACCCATCTGTGCACGTGCCTTGTAGACGAACACCAGGAGAACCTCCTGCTGCCTGTCTGAATCCACCGTTCTCTTGATGAGAAGTTGTCTCTTGAACCTGGTAATTCTGCACTGCCTTGGTCCCCTTTCCTGCTGGGCATTGCGTTCTCAGGATTCTGTTCTGAAATGCGTATCTGTGTATGGTATGTCTATAGTGCGTAGCTAGCCAAATGGCAGCACAGCCAAGGGCAAGGTTAAAGTCAGCGAGTAATTCAAGAGGAAGCTGAGTTGTCGAAGGTTAACGCTTTGTCTTGTAGCGTTCTTCAAAGAGGCCTGTCAGAACTCTTTTCAGAGGGCCACGGGGCAGACGGGGACTACTAGGCCATGGTGATTGAGACCTTTTACTCCTGATGTCCCAGGGTCTGGCTTACCTTGGATCCTAAGTAATGAGCCAAGGACCCCTTCTGTACTTGACTGACAGGGTTACATGGTCTGAGCAGTCCAAGGCTCCCTTGGAGGGGAGGTGTGGATACGGGAAAGTGAACACCGGTGCATAACTCAAAGCGAGTGCAGTAGCAATTAATCATTGTCCAGCCGAATACTCACTTTTATGGAAAAAGAGAAGTATTTAATTTCTACCACATACCATGCAATGGAAAATTATGACATACACACACAATTGCACAGTCCTCCCTCGAGGTCAAGGCTGTAGTGTCATTCTTGCAGTTCCCTATCCCACTCTCTCCGTGCATTAGCGATTGTGATTATTCCCCTTTCACCATTGCTAACATCCAGGGTATGCCCCACTAGAGGTCCAAGTCTCAAGAAACCCGTACAACTCTGAGTTAAAATCAATAGTGTTCCAGCGCACATGCACCTGATTTAGCAGCAAATTCCCCTGTGGCCTTCAGGCCCGAAACAAGTCTTACCTGCTCCAACAGAAGTGAAGCATTCAGAGTCCTGGAGTCTGCCTCATCCGTGGGTGCTCGCAGCGGCTCTAGCTCAAGTCAGGCATGTCACCTACATGCGGACTCAGTAGCTGCACTGAGCAGGCACAGGCTCTCTCTCTCTTGCTCTGCTGCTCTGCAGATCTTCAGTGGTTTCCTGTGGCTTCTCCTGCGTGGTAAGTGTTCACCTGCTCCAATAGGGGGGGGTGGCTACTACGATCCTGTTATTAGTTCTACACTTGGATGACAGTCCTCCCGCAGCTTCCTCACTCCTCCAAAGGGGTTGAACAAATCTCAGGCCTTGTTGCTTCCCGTGACCAACGGGTCACCACCGCTTACTGTCCACGGGCTCTGGCCCGGTCAACACTGCAAAATTATCCAGAACAGCCCCTCCTGGAATACGAGGTTGCTGCACAAGGCTTCGGCTCACACCGCATGGCAGTCTTTCACGATGACAGCCCCTCCTGGCTCATTGGATTGCTGCACAGCTACCGAACAAGGCTTCAGCCATTATCACATGTAATGTAATGTAAAATGTAAAAATTATTTGTAGAGCGCTTGGACACCACTGGTTTCATGGCGCTATGGGGCAGATAAACTCAGGAGGGGACAGGGAGCAGGTGTTCAGTCATCATATGCTTGTCGGAACAGGTGGGTTTTTAGTAGTTTCCTGAAGGACATGTAGCAGGAGGTTGACCGGAGTTCGTAGGGGAGAGAATTCCAAGTTTTGGGTGCCAGAAAAGAGAACCCAAGGCCGCCGTGTTTCTTCCTCTTGAAGGAAGGGACAGAAAGAAGGTTGTGGCGCAAGGAGCGCAGGTTACGTGAGGGGACGTAACGATGGATCCTAGATGTTACAAAGGCAGGGCCATGGCCAGTCAAAGATTTAAAAAAGATTTGAAAATACCACGTTTCGCCACTGGCAGCCAATGAAGCTTTTTCAATATGGGGGAGACATGTTGATGTCTAGGTTGACGACATATAAGTCTCGCCGCTTGTTTCAGCACCAGTTGTGATTGGCGAAGTTGGTAGGCTGGAATGCCAACGTAAAGAACGTTGGCATAATCAAGACGGGAGATAACCAATGCCATAATGACCAGTACAAGGGCCTCAGTGGTCAGAAACCTGGAGATTATTCGAATTCGTCGTAGTTGGAAAAAACATGACGAAGTAACTGCCTTGATCTGGGGTGCCAATGAGAGATCTTTGCTGATGGTGATCCCTAAACTCTTTACAGATTCAGAAGGGGAAGGAGCGGAGCCCCAAGATGGTGGCCAAAAATTGGGGTTCCAGGGATTAAAGCGGCCTCCTGTTAGAACCAGCTCCGTTTTGTTGGGATTCAATTTGGCTTTGGGACATCCATTCTCCAATAAAGATCATAGTAGACTGAAAATCAACGATGGATGTGGGTGTGGAGTTAAGCTTAAAGACCCTTTGAATTTCATCAGCATAATTGAAGATGGTAACAGGATAGTTGTGTAGGGATTGAATCAGGGGTTGCATATATAGGTTGAATAAGAGTGGTGAAAGGGCCGACCCTTGTGGAACCCCACAGGTTAGTTTCTCAGGGGTGGCTGAGAAGGAGGATAGGCGAACAGCCTGGGAGCGATGGAATAAGAATGATCTTATCCACTCTAGCGCTGTGCCCCAGATGCCGGCGCTGCCGACACGGTCGATCAAAAGGATGTGATCGACTGCGTCGAAAGCAGCCGACAAATCCAGAAGCACAAGGGACTGGGGAATGTTATCAGCTCCCTTCCTGAGCTCGTCCAGTTTGGCAGAGTAGCAGTTTTTACCATGACAGCCCCTCCTGGCATACAGGGTCACTGCATCACAACAGCACAAAGATTCGGCCCATTCGACACAGAAGTCATTATCACAGCGGCACTCTCCTGGCATACAGGGGTGGCTGACTCAGTCCGGCACATGGGCAATGACTCAATCGGTGCAGCTCGCACAGAGTCCACTTGACAGGGCTCCCTCCAACACGCTCCTCTTCCTCACAGGGAACACTCGTCCTGGCAAGCAGGCAGGTGCTGGTGCTCCAGGCTCCAGTGCAGGTGCTCATGGATTCCCTGGGGGATGTCCCCTCACCCGGCAGGGAGACTAGCAGTCCTTGGCCACCGGCATAGTCACAGGCTGAAGTCTTCCAGATCTTCCCCTCCTCTCAAAGCCAGTTTGGCACCTTGGCAGATGACTAATATTGGGGTCTCAAACTCATCTTCTATAGTCCATCCCAGACACCCAATGTGATTTCATATCTGAGTCTTTGAAGAGTTATGTTGGGTTTCTGCTTCTTTTGAAGTGGATACTCTTCTGCTGCCTCTTGAAAATGAATCTGTTGCATGAGGGATGTCTCCGAAGCTGATAGTCCCACAACATGGGAGTAACCAGAGTTTACGCCTGGATGTTAGCCACAGTGATATTTGCATCAAAAGGATAGCCCAGGGCTCCCAGCCTTACTCTTTGTGATTCTCCTTCCTGAGATGTGCCCAGGCTTCTTCCCTGTGACCTCCCACCGAATCAAAGAGCACACTTTGAAGTGTACGGGGGAAGACTGGCTCTCTCTTCTCCAGGGCATGTCACACCCAGCTTTTAGGAATCAGCACTTCACAAATCTGTCTGGGGCATCTCTGTACCTCCACTCCATGTTTAACCATGCAGGCTGTGGTCTCTCAAAATGGAACCCAGGGCCCTTCACATATTGTATCATCCACAGGCACACATACACCCAGTGCATGCAGACAGCCTACACACACTGCACAGTACGGTATCCTCCATGTACAGTACCCTTCAGAGGCACAAATATACAGCACTTGCATTCCACATATGCACACTGCCCAGCACTGCATCCTTTATGTACTGTACCACTCATAGGCACACGTGCACCCCGCAGATACACCTATCAAGACTGCACTGCATCATTCATGTATTGTACCACTCACAGGTACACATATACCCAGCACATGCTCTTCTCCTGCACGTATTGTACTCTTTCATGTATTGTACCAATCACATGTACCTAGCACATGCACTTCTCCTGCATGCACTGTACAGCACTACATCGTTCTGGTAATGTATCACTGTCAGGCACATGCCCCTTCAGCACATGTATACACCATGCACACACTACTCAGTACTGCATTGTCCCTGTATGGCTCCGTCCCCAGGCACACATACACCCAGCTTGGATACACCTTCTGAGCTGCGCAGCACTTCACACCAACCTGATGTAGGCCAAGGGTGAGTTAAGCACACAGCAGCGGAACTTTAAAATGTGAGTGAGGCTTACTCAAGTGACACAGGTTAAAAAGGACTGTACACTCCTAATAACTACAAGGTGTGTTTTCATTACTGCACTTGTGCTTCTTAACCCCTGTTAAAGGCAGTTGCATTCTACAACAATAAGGACAGCACCTGTGGTGCCCTTCTAGGTCCAACAGGACCGCAAGACTTGCCTGTGTCATGGCGCACACACATAGTTCGTGTTTGCTTAGACAACAAAAATCAGCATTAGGGATCCAGACATCAGTACAGTTTGGCACTCAGGACAGGGGTGCACGTCCAATTACCCTGTAAAGGACTTTTTCATCCCAACAAGGAGCATCTTCAACTCTTTCCAAAAATGGAGCAGCTTTGGGGTGGCCCTGATGGATACTGGGATGTTGTTCAAGATCCTGGGTGCATAGATGAAAACATGCATATTTGCCAACACTCTGTGACCAATTAAAAGCTAGGGATTTCCAAGTTTTAAAACTATTAGCAGAATGATCATGTCGCTTTAAATGGCATTGTGTGACTTTTGGCCAATGATAACATCACAGGAATTCACATTATATTGCATGGGCCCCAATCAGTGAAAATAGCCCTGTACTTTGGATGATAACGTTTGGAGAAAATATTCCCATTACATCAGTGTATAATTTGAGTACTGTGGTTAGGTTTACCCTTGATGCTGGCTGTGTTCTCTATATGAAGGTTTCCACCTTTTGTGCCCTGCCTTTTTTCCTGTAGACTGGCTGTCTCCTGCAGCTAAACAGACTTCCTTTACACATAATCCTTCCCTAGAACCCAGCAGCATTCCCTGCCTGAAGAGCTGCCTGCACAATATACTCCTTTCACTCGCCACCTGAGTTGGTATTGGTGTAATCTACTACTTGGTATAAATAGAACTGCCATTTCCAAGGGGGGGGGGTGTATGAGGGACATATTTATTAAAAGTTCACGCAACGCAGGGCAGCAAACAAAGCGACTGCGTCGTGTGAACGATGGAGAGCTGAATAACCTCATATCGACTAAAATATGGTGCTCTTCAGCCATCTCCCTGCGTTGGTGCACTTGAATCTGCTAAGTGCCAATGCATGGTGCAAGTTTGCCTGCGTTACGGGCAGGATTGTTTTGTGCAGGAAGGTGCAGCTTGTCTTAAGGCTGGAAATATTGTCTGACGAAGGCATAAAATATTGAAAGCATTTGAATCTATGAAAGATCGAATGCTGGAAGCCCATGTCCTTATCAAGATGTGCTAGGCTGCATCTATTGTTTCGTATCATGGAGATCCAACTTGAGATGTGTCTTTCTGTACAGGTTGCAGTGGAGAAACTTGCGTAACATGTAAATGCCCCTCTAAAACGCCTGGATAAATGGAGCAATCAAGGCACAGGAATAGCTATAACCTGTATCAATCTAGCATGAGGTTTAGTCACATGATGCCCCACAATCTCAACACTCCCTAGAGGCATAGTCCGCTTGTTATATGTGCTGCTGAATTCAGCATAGGAAGAAAGAGGCAACAAGGAGAAATAAAAACATTTCTTCTCGTTAAGCCTCTGATGGGTAGGCATACCATTTTGGCACAAACCCAGATTTACAAGTCCCTGAAAATCTGGGTTTGCATCAAAATACATAGGTGGGTGCACGGGGACCCTCATGCGCCACCAATGTAATGCCTACCCCACGCAAAGTAATGAAAGGCAGTGCTTTGTGTTGACCAAACCTTGCATGGCGTAGTAAATTCCAAAAAGGATTTTGCTCTGGGACTGCGCTACAAAAGCGGCACGCACTCAATGCAAAGCCATAGTAAATCTGGGCTTCAGCGTTTCCATTAGTTAATTTAGCCTATTTTGTAATTGATAAGTTAATAGTGTGGTTTGATAGATAACACACTCCCAATCACTTCCAACTGCGCTGAGACTGAAGCTCTACAAGGCAAAACTATAGAAAGGGCTGCTTGGAAAAGAAGTCAAACTTATGGATAAGTCGCCCACCATGCACTAAATAAATGAATTGATCTGCACGGTGGTCTTTTACCAGCATAGCTCAATCCTTGAGGTACTCAACCCTTGACGTGTATCCCCACCTACGTGTGCACTTTTGCTCCTTGACTGACACTTTCACTGTATATGACCTTCAATGGGGAAGCACCATCTGAGACAGAGCAGAGTCCTGCAACATCAGGCAACATCAGGGCACTAGAAGTGCAGTAAGTTGCAGATGGCTTAGGACAGCTAAGAGCGCTGGTTCTGCGCCATGGTGAGCCCTGAACCCTGTCTGCCCAGTTTGCAGAACATTGTGAACCTCAGGCATGAGTATTGTACACATTCATTTACCCAGAAATTAGAGATGGGCCAATAGTTGCTCGGAACTGAAGAACCAAGAGAAGAGCATTTTTAGTGAATAGATGTCAATTCTTGCTTCAACTCCAAAGGGATGAATTGATGGATAAACAAATTCTTTATCAATTGGCATTACATGTATTCCTGGACAAAGATCCCTATGAGGTGTAGAACCCTTACTGTTACACATAACAATGCCTTGTATGGTGTTAAAAGGAAAAATTACCTTAGGGCAACAGGATATGTTCTTCTGGGTGGGATAGTGCAAGAGGTAACCAGAAACAGGCAAGGCTACTAAATGTTCTAATTGAACAATTAGTGCTTCTAATAGCCATCATATTTTTAAAGATGTTTTATTGGTTGTTCAGTTTTTTCCAAGTAAAACATGTTACATTTGTAAAAGATATTTGCCTTCATACAGTATTTAGACATTTTAACATTTGTTCTCTATCACTGTAATAGGGTAGTAATTCCAAGAAAGCTTGTAAAAGGAAAGACACACAATATACATACGGGAAAGCCATTCAATACAGACTACAGTACTCTCTTTACTCGTATGTCTACCTGATTTACCATTTTCAAACCAGATTGTGATATTTACTCTACATTCCCCGTATGGTCTTGAATGTGGGAGGGCATCCTCTACTAATGTACATTGCTCTCTCGGCTGCTATGCACCAGTCCATATTATTACACCATTCCTCTAATGCAGGTACATGAGCAGGTCCAAGTCTGTTCTTGGTCTCTCCTTACTAATGGTAGGGCTATCACAACAAACACCTTCTGGTTCCTTGCTACCTCAGGATACCCCCTGATTCTAAGCAGATCTGTGACAAATGTAAAGCCCAATGTCTTTTCTTATAAGCCCTCAACTTGTCTTCAAAATGGGGGGGGACAAAGTAGCAAAAACTTCCTAAGGTGTAAACCTCTTGGCTTATTTTAATCATGAAGTTGGAATTTTGTTTAGCTTCATATATGAGAAGCTTGTAAGAACTCAAAGGATTGCCAGCATCTTTTTACTTGTTTGACTGATAATTGAGTGAGTGCACTTAACCCCTCCCCTGCTGGTGACGGAACCACTCCGTCATCAGCCACGGTCGCGCTGTGCTGATGACGGAGCGGTTCCGTCACGGCCCGCTCGGAACGCCTGCGCGGCGTGGATTCCGCGCCTGCGCTGAACGTTCTATTGAGCGGGCGGGGCCGTGACGGAACCGCACCGTCATAAGCACAGCGCAACCGCGGCTGGTGACGGAGCGGTTCCGTCACCATCCATAATGTCTTGCCCTTGCATGCGGACCACGAAAGGATGGACACAGGTTGGATTGCCTTGGTGCCGACTCTCAGTGCACTGTATTTTATGCTGCCTGCGGGAGCGCGTGACCTCCATTCAAGGCAAAGAGCTGGAACACCAAGCAGTGAATGAACCCCCGCCCCCAAAAGGATGCTACGAAAGTGCAATGTGAAAGGAGGAGGAAGAGAGAGCTAGATAGGAACTCACTAAGTTGCATGCGGAGAGGCAAGTAGTTCAAACTATCGGCTAACAACCAAAGACTTTTCATTTTTGTCACAATATTAAGTACACTGAATTCCATGATAAAGATGAATTGCTCTCCAAGTAGCAAACAGATGAATCCCATTTCCAGAAATCCAAAGAATCAGTCTACAGATAGAAAGCCTGCCTTGTTGACAACACTTCATTAACATTGAAAAATCAAATTTTAAAACACTACCTTAACTCAATATGGATGACATAGAAGCCAAGATTACTTGTGACTCTCATTCACTGATGACTTAAAACTCTGGTATGCATAAATGACTCCCCAAAACAGTGAAAACAGCAAGTGCTAAAACATCTTCACTTAATTGCAAGAGAACTCTGACTAGACAGACAAGCGTAGTAAGGAAAGCTGTTTCTGCAGAATTAGGGTGTTTATACCTCCCACCAGGGCTTTTACTATTCCAACACCTTCCCTACTGTACGTAGACTGGTGTTGGAATAGTAAATCTTACTATTCCTAAGTCCAGCGCAAGTCATTGTAACGACTTTCGTTGTAAAAATTGCGATGTAACATACCACAAATATTTTGATCGCGTTGTTACATCACATATTCAGTAGCAATAATGGCTTGTATATAATATTGAAAAAGCTTCCACTTAAATCCCTGGTGACACCACAACAATGTTGCTGCTCCTGAGTTTCAAAAAGAGAAAGGAAATCCAGAGAGAAAATGACTCTCTTTAAAGGATTTCCTTTCCCCTACAACGCTCACCTGGCATGACGTCATGCCGTACCTTTTCCACTAGTGACAAGTGAGCAGATTGAGCATGCGCTCGGCAATGTGCCTGCTGTCACTGCAGTCTGGAAAAAACAGACCGCCTGTGCCAGGGCACAAAAAAGAGCTGGATAGAGACCCGTTTCGAGGCCCCCTTTAAAAAACTGGCGGTGCTCAGCACCCGTGAGACCCGGCCCACTTAAAGCCCTGCCTCCCACAATGCGACACTCCGTGCTATAACCCTGATTGAACCATGACTAAAGAACACCCTAAGTGAATCCTCCCTTGTCCATGAAGGAACTGTTGAATGCTGATAAGGGCCATGATCTCAGATAGATCCACATGGAAGTGAGATCAAGCCATAAACTCCATTATATAGTCACAACTACATCCACCTAGAAGCCTCTGCATGCCTGCCCTGGAAATGCTAACCTTGCTTTACATGCAGGAAATCAACCATGTTACTCTAAAGTTCCCACACACCGGAAGCATAAGCAAGAGTCCAGCCCTTACGCTGGATCAATGACATCCCAGGAATGGAGGTTCATCAACAACACGTGTCAGCATCTTTAGAGTGTTTCAGCACCTGGTCCTTACTGCCACATGTTTGACCCCTTTTGTATTCCGAAATCTTACTTTAATATTGACAATGTGTCCATGTCTTAGTTTTCTCTCCTACTAATTAGGCTTTTCGTCTTTTTGTCAACACTAATGGCCAACCTTGAACATGAAAGTTACTTACCAATAACCTCAGTTCTCCACTGTTGGTATCTTTAACCCCTTGCATGCTGTTGACGGCCGGGAGCCGTCATGTCACACAGTGCTCGTGTGCTGATGACGGCTCCCGGCTGTCATGACCGCATCCGCGATCGGAATGTGCCGCACAGGCGCAGAATCGCGGCAGCAACCAAGGGGTTAATAGATTCACATTTTTACGAATATTCCAAGTGAATATGCGGGAAGCAATCCTAGCCTGGTAATGGGAAACAGCCAGAGCAGGTGATGCTATGAACAATTCACTGATGAAGTTGCAAAAAGTTACTTATCTGTTATCAGTGCTGGAGAGAAATGAGCTACTCATCTATAACTGTAGTTTTCCAGTGTCTACATTTTTCATAGATTCACATACTTTGAATAAATCTTGTCTTCAGGTTGGGAATATTCTCAGTCGGAAGGCGGAAATATTAAAAGCATTTGAATCTATGAAAGATCCAAAGCTGGAAGCACATATCATTATCAAGATGTGCTAGGCTTCAGCTATTGTTCCATACCACAGAGATCCAACTTGATATGTCTTTCTGTACAGGTTGTAGTGGAGAAACATCTGTAGCATGTAAACCCAACTCTAAAACGCATGGGTAAATGGGGCAATCAAGGCACATGAATGGCCATAACCTGTATCAATCTAGCACGAGGTTTAGTCACACGATGCCCCACAAACTCAACACTCTACATAAAAAGAAACAGACCCACCATAAAATAATCAGTAAGGATGTGTGAGTTTAACACAGAGACCAACATCCAGAGCTTCAAACAGAAGGCAAACAAAGGGAAAGTTGGTAAATAGTTGATTCGTAAACACTAGGAAAAAGTTAGGTCAGGGTTGTGAGTTCTTCGCTAGAACACATTCCATTATTAACAGAACTAAAGTCCCCTTTTCTTCCAATAACACTTGACTATAGCTTGATCTCTTCTAGAAAAAGTGCAGTATGTACTCTTCATGCTCATATACTCCATTTTCATTCTTCCTCCTCTGTCTTTTCCAGTGGTGGAATCTCATTCTCCGTCGTGAAGGACATCTCGTCTGGGTAAGGCGGACACTCGTCCTCGGGCACACCTGCTCCCTCACTGCCTTGGTGCACAGTAGCCTCTGCCGAGCCTTTGCCCGAGGCTAGAGAATCCTCGTCATAGTTGTGGAAACTGTTCCGGACCTTCATGATGTAGCGACTCAGCATGTTGGACCCGTCCTTAGGGTTACCTGACAAGGTGCCATCGGATATAGAGCACCGCAGGACCTTGACGTCAGACTGCAGGCGAATGACATTTTTGTTCAGCTCTGTGATTCGGTTTCCAAGATCTGTTTGGAAAGAAAAATTGAAAGTGAACAAAAGTTAGGGTTGAACTCACTTTTAGGAGTCCTAAGAATACTGCTTCTTTACCTGAGGATGATAAAGGTGTGCATGCAACCGCGCATCTGGCCCTCTCCTATCTTACAGTACATTGTCTTTTTCTTTCACAATATATTTTCTATATTTACGTCAAATGCTCTTGAAAACGATGCAATGCTTAATAAAAATTTTAGTTCTACAATATTTTGGAAGCGTTTTGAGCTGATTCGTCATACATAAGAAAAGTTGTGGCAGATAAAAAAAAGAAAAATACAAAAAAGATAGCACTGTGTACTTCATAGAAATGGACTACCAATGGCCATGCAAGACAACATGAACTTTCATCTCCCATAAAAGGGGTTTATACAATGGGGTAATGGAAAATGCTCAGCACACGTGGCAGGTGCAGTAATGCCACTTAAACTGGAGAAATTAGAATTTAGAGTTGTAGCATTTGTTAGAATTTCTGTACCGCCAATAAGCAGAATCCAAAAAAGGCAGAGATGAATTTGCCAAATCAGTGGAGGAAAATCTGAGTTGGTTACGGTTGACAAGGAGATAGATGGAACTCATGTGCAATGTACATCCTGAGCGAAGACACCCTTCATGTATGGAATACACATCTAACATTGACACAGGTCCACATTCCTCATCGTGGGTCTCATTGACACAACTCAGTGACTGAAATTTGGAAATGTTGTTACAAAGTAGTGAAACATTTTTGACTTTCATGGTAATCACAAAGTGCCTGGAATCTAGGAATCTACAACTATTACAGATTCTTAGCACTAATACATATTTTTATTTTGCGTGTGAAGAATTGTACAGGGGTGGATTTCCCCATACAGGCATAAAACTGTAAAGTCCATTGACGCATTGTAGGTTTTTGTTGCTTCTCCAAAGTAAAAATATGTTCCCCATGTGTAAACCCTTTCAACACAGTACAGTGTTCCAACCTTGAAAACATATTTTCTCCTTCCTTTGGGAGACTTTAGGGCCTGATTTAGAGCTTGACTTGACGGATGAGATGCTTAATCACAGATGGGACGGACATTCTGTTCACCTTATTAGAAGTACATCATATCCGATGGCACTTGTAATACAGCGGGTGGGATATCTGTCGCGCTTGTGACAGAGGTTTCTATTCTACAACTCTAAATCAGGCGGATGGGATATCCATCACATTGGTAAATGAGTATCCCATTCTCCAAGCTCTACATCAGGCTTCACTGTAGGGGTCTACCTGCAAACACGGGCGGACCAGGAACAGCACTCAGCCTTGGCAATCTGCTCGATCTGCCCATGTTTCGAAGTGGGGGCTGGGACGGGTGCTAGTGAGAAGCACGGCACTCGCTTTTGTTACAGGGGGACGATATTGCAGCACTGCTGCTAAACCGGCCACACAGGTCCAAAACCGGCAGCAACCTTTCCGGCCCACCAGGAAAACGCCCGGTGCCCACTACGTCCAGTCCGGCCCTGCCAGCAAAAGGTTTATGAGCACCTACAAACTTGGAAATGTGTGCTCGTTCCTCAACTTTCCCATGTTCACCCACTTTGAAACACCTACCTACCCTCCACTACACTGGTGTAATTGTTATGAGGGAAAATCTAATTTATGAGTGAAAGTCCTACCATTCCTGAGTCCCTGGTACAGGAAAATGACTTCACTCCTTTAAGATGTTAGTTGTATCCCTACGTTCCACTTCAGAGCACCGGTGGCTGTGTGGATTGGATGGCCATTGATTATTTTAAACATCCATTGCATTTCTACATACCTACCTGTGTTAATAGTGCATGAATGGTAGATTACATCCCATTTTCTGGTCCATTAACACATGTGTTATTTAGGTTCCGCGTAAATAAGCCAGCATATTTCTCTTTATGTGCAAATGATTTAAAATGTACTACATTTTGAGTAGTAAGCACATTTGTATTATATGCCCTTTGGCTCTATTATTATAGTCTCCCAGTTGTGCAAATTTTACCTATGTTCCATGTGCTAGTACTGAGCACACACTGCGTAATGTAGCATACGCACATGCACAAATCACCATTCTATTTTTTGTGAATCATGCCAACTTTACTCCTGTGTAGAATAGGGCTTCTGTTTTGCAGGAGACAAAAGATATGCGAGTCAGCCGCAAAATATCTAAGATATTAGCCTTGTTTATGGTAAACAAGGGAAACCCTTCGATAAAAAGGGACCAGGAGTACATGTATTTATAAACAAAGAGGGGTCCCTTATGTAAAACATACAGGCAGCTCAATGTTCATACGGATACAATAAAGCCTTTGTATAATGTCCAAATGGACAATTTATAAATATTTATTTTGAACAATAAAAAATCTATGGTGTTGGGAAAAAATAATCAGAAAAGACAGTCAAATAGGACATTGACAGCTCAGGCAGATAAGTGTGACAAATGAAACACAATGATTATAGTAACTAATCATGAGTTCCAAATCTCTTGTGTACAAATATGAACACTTTACCAATCGAGACTAGGTACTAGAGTTGAAGACGCTTCAATACTTGTAGAAATCATAGGATCATCATCAGGACAGACAGTGTTAGGCCTGAGAAGGAGTTACAATTGATGTAAACCAATATAAACTAGGTGTACTTATGAGAATTGGGTCATGCTCACGTGTGATAGAGTACACGAGGCTTAATAAGCGGAAAATTGTAAGTGCTTAGTCGATTCACTTGTAGTGTTTTAAAAGGTTGTATGAACAGGCTTGTTTTTCAATTTGAATCGATTATGTTTTGTTGCTTTCTTGTTTTTCATCTATAAAACCTATGCACAAGCACTTTCTCAGGGCACCCTGTTGCACTTATTGGAGCAAACGCTGTATATAAATTACTATGTGTACTGATGTTTCTTAATACAGTTTATTCTTGTTTTGTATTCAAGTATATTGTTTTGTGTGGTGTAGCTTTTTTCATTTGCTCTTCCCTCTAGCGAAACAACATTTACCCCTCTCCATTTGATGTGAGGTTTATTTGTATTGCCTCAGGATAGATTTATTAATTAAGCTGTTCCTTAACCCCTTCGCTGCGGGGGTTATTCCCCCGCTGTGCTGGGGGGTGGGGGGGCGCGCACAGCGCCCGCATGCTCATGACGAGCTGAGCTCGTCATGATCTACAGTGCTCCTGTGCTCATGACGAACTCAGCTCGTCACATGTGCATTGGCTCCGTGGAACGTTCAGCACAGCGGGGGAATTATCCCTACATTGGAGGTAGATATGTTGGATGCAATATTAATACCATCAAATACATTACATGCAGTACAGTAACTACACGCTACATGACGAGTGTATCCAAATGATTAGTTCCACACCTCTGTTCATTCTTACCTTTCCTCTTGCTCTCCTCAAACTCGCGTCGTGCGGTGTCTATGTATCTCTGCACCAGAGCTTTGATGACCTGCAGCCGATAGGACGAGCGGCTCTCTACACCGCTGTCTCCCATGTCTCTGTTTGACTGAGGGATCATAACCAACATTGTGTTACTCTTAAACAAGCAGATTACTAGTACCTTAAATATCTGTATCAGCAGGTGTACCCCAAAATCTGCAGCTATGAATAAAGCCTGCTTCAACAACTGCTCAACCCTTCTCTCGAGTTGCAAATGATGAAGTGGTGGCGGTGCAGCACAAAACCAAAGAAGTTGCAGGGATCTTTAGAGGCCGTGTAGACCCCTGGCAGGCAGCTTCCCAGGTGAGCGGAGGGTATAGCCCACCTGGGAAAGGACCAGTCGTGCAAAGGGTTCTGTGTGCCTTTACTGGAGCCACCACTGTGCCACAGTGTGTTTTGCCCACTCTGCAAAGGTTTTTGTGTTCTGAAAACAAACAGCCAATGAAGGACTTTGTTTTCAGGAAATGAAAAAAATACAATGGTCCTGAGGATGGGGGCATTGTGTGTTTCCCCTCTCTGGGACAGCTATGGCTTGAGTCACTATCGCCCTCTCCTAATTAGGGCTGAGTGCCAATGAATGTTTACCAGACAGGACCAGGACAGGAAAGCAAAAGCATACCTGACAAACATGCTCAGAACAGCCCCACTGTCTTAGCTCTCTCTTTTTTCATTGATTCATTCTCTCTTGTTCCCTTCTCTCCCTCAATGATTTCTAGCTCCCTCGCCCCATTTTTCCCTCTCTCTCTCTCTTGAAGGCCTCTCCTGTGCCTGCTGCAAATTATCCTGAGGATCTAGGGAAAGTGGCAGAGGCACTAACAGCCACCCTGGGCAGTCAAAATGGGCCTCCAATGGTTTCAGTACACCGGGGAAATGCCTTGTGGAATAAAAGGCTATTCCGGCCCGGTCAATGGGGAACAGGTTGTCATGTCAGACATTTACACCAGAGACAACAGCTCAGAATACACAAGTGTGCACCCAGCACTTGTCCAGACTCTAAACAGAGTGAGGAAGCAAGTGAGGAAGCAGTGACTTCGGTGGGGGTGAGGAGAGAGCACCCCCGAAATACCGTGGTTCTCCCACTTAGCCAAACTGTAAGCGACGCCCTTGGTCTGAGAAGACCATTGGTTAAGAGCAAGAGAGACACAGAACTGGGAACACTGGAGAAAAAGCCACGCGATGAAAGGGAGGGTAGTGAGTAAATAAATTGCAATTATGAGTCTGAGCTGAAATATGCAAGTGTATCTAACTTTCAATGACATTTACCCAGGCCATGGAGCAAGGGTGTGAAGTGCTCAGGATCTTACATAAATGTACATACAATAACTTACATGGGAATCATTTCCATGGTCAATGGTTTTCCTGAAAATTTGTCGTGGATTCTTCAGAAGAGGATGCATGGGAAACGAGGAAATGGAAGCGGGCAGCACCACTGTTTCCTTCCATTCCCTCAGCTTTTCTCTACCTTGTGTTGATATACCAAAACTCTCCCTAGGGCTTGATATAAAAAATATTTCTGGGGGAGTGGCCAAGATGGCGGCGAGATAAGACATGGATTCCTGTCCCTCCGGCGCCGCCACATTTTATCTCTGATTTATCGCCCGATACGAGTCCAATCCAAGGCTGTTTACGGTCGGATTCCTTTGAGGGGCTGAAAGGGTTGCGACTGCTTGCCTCCTTTTTGCTGCCACCGACTTTTTGAGGATTTTTTGCCCTGCAGCGAGGCGGCGGCCTAGTGGGCCTAGTGTGCATCGGGTCTGCACTGGACGGTGCGGGGATCCACTGGGGCTGTGGACCAGGGGTGTGCCGCACGGGCGAACCTCCCTACGAGAGTAAGGAATGAGGAGAGGGCAGCTGGCTGCGTTGCCGTGGTGTGGAGCCCGATTTGCCTACCTGGTCTGGACTTTGGTGGAGCCCGCCCAACAGGGAGCGTGGGCCTAGAGGCCTGCCGAGAGTGATTCTGCCCGGCCCACATCTTCGCCAGCCAAGGGAGAGCCTGGGAGTGACGCGGGCTCTACTGGGCTCCGGAGGTGGTTTCTGGCGGCGAGCTGGGAGGTGAGACGCGGGGCTCCGGGGAGCGAGCTGCGGCCTGGAGAACTAGGGGGTGCGCCGCAGCTTGACAGACGGCACGATTTTGAACCAGCAGCTGCCCGCAGCTTGCTGTGCCCTGCACGGAATGTGGAGCCTCACCTGTGTGCTCGCAGCGGACTCTGGGTCAGCAGTTAGCGCTCCCGCCTTTTGAACTGTACAGGGGATGACGGAGTTCTAGTGCAGCCCCGGGAGTCTCGGAGGGACAGTACCTCGTTGGATCTCCTGGGTGGAGGAGCGCTGCAAGCGGTAACCTTTCCCTGAAAGGTCGGTATTTGATGCAGCAGCGTGGCGGCGGGCGGCACAGCGGTGGTGCAGAGCCTGCGGCACCGCCATCTTAGGGGTTGCCTCGTTTGCCTGGTTACTGGTGATGCCTGCACAATTTGGACATGAGCCTAGCGGCCTAATGAGACTGCCGCCGCTCGACTCCCCGTGTCTACAGGTGAAAGGATGCTGGGATACGGTGGAAGTTACACTGTCCCTGGGGTGCTTTCCGGACCCAGTGGAGGTGACACCGGGGTCTTGAGGTGAGGTGAAAGCTTTGGGAGGCTGGTCTCGCTCCGCAGATCGGCGGATTGCATGTGCTGAAGCCTGCACTTGCCCCTCCCCCCCCCCGGCCTGCTGCCTGTGCAGCGTGTGGTTTTCCCTGATGTGGCCAGCTGCGGATCTGGGGTTTTCCCGAGTGCTGGCAGAGCGCAGGTGTGGTGCATGAGATATCGCCTGGGTGGGACTTTGTGGTGCACCTTGGGTGATATAGAAACAGTACCCCCCCATTGAAAGTGCATTGATCGTCAGTAGGTGAGGAGCGCTGCCGATCTCACTGGGGGTGACTGGGTCTGCTGTGAGCCCTATTTGGCAGGGGCCTGGTTTGTGTCCTGGAATCGATGTGGAGAGGAGCGAATCTGGTGGTGTCGCTAGTCGGTCTGTGATGGCGGCGGGCGGTGTGGATGTGAGCGCCCCCTCCCTTGTCGTAGGTGAAGAGTACACCGGCCTTGCCTGCATGCTGAATGGCTCGCTGGGGTTAACGTGTGCTCCAGAGGGGTGCCCAGAATACAGGATTTGGCCTTTGATATCGGATGCAGGGACTCAGGCCATAGCACAGGCGATCTAACGCTACCCTTCGGCCAGGTGTAGTATGTCACGTTGAGCTGAGAGGAATGGAAGGGCTCATAGAGAGAAGTCACTGAAAGAACGCAGCAGGGCCGGCAAAATCCCCAGCCTGATCTGAAGGCCAGTCACATGGATGGTGACGATGCACCTGCGACTAAAGCGTTCATGGTCGAACTCTTTTCGGCTAGCAAGGAAGATATTCAAGATCTTCGCTCTCAGCTATCTGCTGACCTATGAGAGGTCAGACGCGACGTTGATGGAATCGGCGAGAGAGTGGCGACCCTAGAGGAACACAACTTGAGTCAGGAGGACTACCTTCACCAACTGCAGTAGGAGATGATTACCCTCCGTGAGCAAAATATCGATCTTCAGGCCCATGCTGAGGACCCGGAGAACCACTCCAGGTGGAATAATATACGGATTAGAGCGGTTCCATGGAAAGGTGAAGGTGACGATCTGCCGGCCTATGTCAACGCCTTATTGCAGCAGATTCTGGGGGATGAGGAGAGTTCAGACATTCAGATGGCTCGGGTTCACCGGGTGGGCCTTCCGCGTGGAGCTAAGGCTCCCCCTCCGGATATACTTGTCTGTGTCCATGACTTTCAGTTAAAAGAACGCATTCTCCGGAGGGCACGTGATCAACAGCCGGTGCAGTTCCGCGGGCACAAACCTGCTCTCTTCCAGGATTTGGCAGCCTCCACGCTCATCAAGTGCAGAGCGTTCAAGCCTGTAACCAATCACCTACATGCAAAGAACATTCCCTACTCATGGGGCCACCCATTTCATCTTATCTTCAAGCATCAAGGCAGACTCCTCCAGATCAGGTCTTTGGAAGAAGCGTTGGAAACCTTGGGGATCGAAAGAAGTCCGTCTACAGAAGAGGATGACAGACCGAAACCTCAACAGAGACGGCGCTCCCCGGTATGGCGGCGAATTGGGAAACCGTCTCCTAGTCCAAAACCCGACCCAGCCACAAGCAAGCAGGAGAGGGAAGCCGTTCTTACATCACTGTTGCAAGTCTCTGAGTACCCCGACGCCCCTTGAGTCTTTTGTCGCATGGCATTCTATTGGGTTCAACTAGGTGCACCGGAGGGACAGGGAGGGGTGGTTGTGTTATTGGTTCATCTTTCCCCCGGTGCCGGAGTGCTGGGAGACACTTTACTCTTGTTTTGACTGTTTCTGTGCCACGTCCCTTTGGACTCTGATCACCTAGAGATGTACTTTAGTCATTGCTGGTTTGTGGGGGTTTGTTGTTGGGTGGGTTGGGGGGAGGGTTTTTGGGGGGCCTCTGTACCGGTCAGTTTGTCTACATTGCTTATGTGCGTCCATGTTGTCATGTCCCTTGTCACACAGTTATGAGCTACAGCTGGCTTTCCCGGCCCGCTTCCAGGGCCTAACACTGTTAAGATGGCGAAAGGATCTTAAAGTAGTGTACCAATAGGATAATTTTTTATCATTTGGACTGGTGGTGACCATTGTCCACCGCCATCTAAGTATATTATGAGCTCTTTATTTCCGACTTTATTTTATCTATTTGTAAGGTTTACCTATTGGCTTTGACATGATTTTACATCTCTTTTGCCTCTTTTCGGGCCTAGAGGCCTAAACTAGAGAGCAGCCATCTTTTCTTTCTGCCTCGGCTGTCCGAGGTGCTTGTAGGTCAGGGGTAATGTTTTAGTTTCAGCTTGTTGTTCACTAGTTGGAAACCGGTGAGGACCGGCCCTTATCGAAGGAATGTGCTTATTCCCCGGGTTCTAGACGCAACGGCAGATGGCCACTGTGGGAGCGTCGGGAGCACGGGGCTTGGTACAGGAATTCGGTGGGAGACAGGTTGCTGGCTGGAAATTTCCATGAGCAGAGGGCCTCCCATATTATCGAAGAGCAGCAGAGCAGGGAGCGAGAATTTGAACAGCCAGTCTTGGGAGCAGTTCGAAGTTAGTTGCTCCGTTCAGAGGTTGAAGTCGGCAGTAGTGGCTGTCAGGGTGTTATCTTGGGCTGGTGCGGATGAAGATTGGAGAGGGTTCAAGTGGCCTGAAGTTGTGGCAGCTTTGATGAGGCATAGCGGTGCAGACGTGCACCTGCGATTGCAGAGCAGAGTCCTGAAAGAACCGAAGCGAGAGAGAGAGGGACCAGCTCAGCTGCTGAGGCCGGAATGCGTGAGACCATGGTGAGGCGTTCCTAGATAGTTAGCAACTTTTAAAGATTCATTCCTTTTTGCTTCCTAGGTTATGTTTAGGTTCCCACTTGAAACAATAATTTCCTACTATATTACTGCAATGTTTTCTTTGTCTTGTCATATCATCATTATGTAATAAAGAGACCCCAATGATTAGCAGTTGCACTTGAATGTTGTTTCCGTGACAGGATTAACCTTTCTTTCTAGCCAGGTGCTGACGTATAGAAGGATGTGTGCGATTCCCTTCTTACAGGTAACTGATGACGGGAGGATATGTTGCTCATAACAGGAAATAACTTCCAGTGGGATTAATTGGAACTAATAGTTTCTGTTTGAGAAGGTCAGGCCCCTATTCCATGTGTTAGGGAAATTGGCTCTCATCAGATGCTCAAATGGTAGGTATCAAATAGATCGTCCGTGACCGGGCGTTAATGAGATCGCCAATAGTGATTGGCGTTAATGAGATCACCAATAGTGATTGGTGTTAATGAGATCGTCTGTGACTGGGCGCTAATGAGATCGCCAATAGTGATTGGCGTTAATGAGATCACCAATAGTGATAGGTTTTAATGAGATCGTCCGTGACCGGGCGTTAATGAGATGGCCAATAGTGATTGGCGTTAATGAGATCGTCCACCAGTGGACGTTAGTGAGATCGTCCATGACTCGGCGTTAATGAGATCGTCAAGAGACGTTATAGCAATTGCAGAATCAGAAATGTGGCCAGCTCTGTGAGGTAACTATAGGATATAGTGTGGATTCACCATTCCCAGGTAAGTAATTTAGATACAGTGCTTGTAGGTACTGGGAAGGGAATAGATAAGCTGATAACTTGGTCTGAAAATCCGGTCGCTACAAGTAGTGAGCCTGAATGTGAAAGGCCTTAATCACCCCGGGAAAAGATTGGCCGTATTGTCCTTCTTGGCAGGCTTAAAGGGTGACATTTGTCTATTGCAGGAGACTCATCTACTTTCTAAAGATTTTATACGGCTGCGTGATAGACGCTTTCCCCAACAGTTTTGGTCGGCAGGTCCATTTAAGAGAAATAGGGTGGCCATCCTGCTGGGAGCCCGCTTCTCTGGAAAGGTGGTGGCGACAATAGCTGAAATCAAAGGCCGCCTCTTAGCCATCAGGGCCTTTTGGAGGGGAATACACCTCACTATTGCTTCCTTATACGCTCCTAATACACAACAGGAACCCTTCCTGCTCCCTGCACTTGCAGACATTCTTTCTACACCTGACACAGCCGTTTTGGTAGGAGGGGACATGAATCTGGTCATGCATGCTAAAATAGACAGGTCGGGCCAGCGCACAGGTCAGGCTGGAGAGCTTTCAGCTAAAGGGCGGGAATGGTTGAGGGACAGCGGGTTGCTTGATGTATGGCGAGAACACCATCCTGGGGAGCGGGATTATACTTATTATTCAGTGGCCCACAAGACGTATGCCAGACTAGATCACTTCTTGGCCTTAAGCGCTCTATTACCTCTCTTACACTCATCAGTGATTGAGGCCGCTCTCTCTCAGATCATACGCCCCTCTCTGTCCACATCCCAGTGCAGCGCCCGCGTAAATTCTCTCCGAGCTGGTGCTTGCACGAGTCCCTACTGCACTCAGAAGACACGACGACGCACATTAGGCCTACTATCACATACTATTTAGCACACAATGACAACAACACTGTGGCCCTTTCCTCAGTTTGGGAGGCCCTGAAACTAGTCACGAGAGGAGAATGTATTGCTATTTCAGCAGCGCACAATGTGCTTCGTAAAGAGCAGCGTGAGAAACTGGGGAATGAGGTGCTCAAACTTGAAGCGATTCACAAGCGCACTGGTGCCCCAAGAGTCTGGAAGCAATTAGAAAATACACCTAGACCTAGATAGGGCTGAATATGCTCTTATCCGCTTTACCATACATTTTTGTTAAGCAGCGACAAATGCGGCAAGATGCTAGTTCAGCGACTCCGCGCCAAAGCCCAAACCGGGCAAGGATGTGAGGGAGTGTGGTTCATACAGGCCCATCTTCCCCCTTAATAATGATGCAAAGATTTTTGCAGGAGTACTAGCAGCTCTCCTTAAACTACTAATGGTGGGAATAATAGACCCTGATAAGGCGGCCTTAATCCCAACTCGACAAGGGGGAGACAACACCAAGGGGCTCTTTCACCTGTTAGAAGGCCCTTTTGCTAGCTATTGACGCCAAGAAGGCCTTCGATCGGGTAGATTGGGGCTATCTATTTGAGGTCCTGCGCCACTTTGGCTTTAGGGAAAACTTCCTTAAGTGGATTCGGTGTAACTATTGTGCCCCATCAGCCTTTGTGTGACCGCGAATGGCTGTAGATCCTCGCTCTTCCCGATCTCCAGAGGGACCCGGCAAGGATGTCCCCTGTCGCCATTACTGTTTGCGCTTTATATGGAGCCTTTTGCTCAGCATATTTGGATGGATCAGCGCATTGTAGGTATGAAGTTTGGAGCGGATATCCACAAAAATAAGTTTATATGCCGATGATGTGATCTTATCCCTCATGCATCCGCAGATCTGCCTGCCGGCGCTGATGAATGAGATTACGGCGTTTGGGGAGGTGTCGGGGTTCAAAGTGAATCTGCACAAATCCGTAATTTTGAATGTCGGCATACCCCCTGCGGAAGTGAGTGCTCTGGAACAACAATTCCCATTCCGTTGGACGCAGGGTGATATACAATATTTGGATTTGCAGCTGGCTCCGACTCTTCCCCCCACAGTGAAGCTTAATTATTCAATGCTACTGGAGAAGATGGCCAAGGCGTTAGACACCTGGTCAAAATTACACCTCGCATGGTTTGGACGCATAGCGGCAGTGAAAATGTCGATTCTTCCACGCATTCTCTATGTTTTTCAAATGATACCTATGGCACCACCACCCGAGCACTTGCAAAATTGCAAGCCCTCATTAACAAGTTTGTCTGGGGGGGGGGAGAAAACGCGCCTTTCTCTTGCGCAGATGATACACCCAAAAATACAGGGTGAGTTGGGCCTGCCCCTCATTAGTGGATACTATCAAGCCGCATGTCTCAGATATATAGTTGAATGGAATAGGCCATTATCAGAGAAATATTGAAATTTTGTGGACCAGTCTGTGGCGGGCAAAAACATCTGGAGAGACCTGTGGCTACCTCATCACCACCGGGCCTGGGGCTTGTACTCTTCGCCGGTAACAGCACCCACGCTCAGGGTCTGGGATAGGGTGGCAGTTCGGAAGGGCTGGACCTCATTTCCCTCGCCAATGACCCCCCTTGTGGATAACCCAGATTTCCCTCAGGGTCAGGACTCACTGATTTTTCAGCGCTGGCGATAGCAGGGATGCAAGTGCGTGGGGTCCCTTTTTGATTTAGAGGGGTTGATGCCTTTCCCGCAGCTTAGGCAATGCTATGATTTGCCCGCTGCTGATGTATATTCCTACCACCAACTAATGCATTGGGTCACGAGGCCCGCTAACTATGCGCTCATGTCGAGACTACTTCGTCCTTTGAGAAGTGGCTGGTACGTAAGGAAGATGGTCGGCGCCTCATATCCGAGTTATACACCATGCTTTTGCGGGGGGGCCGAACGAGTGTCGCACAAAGGCGCAAGTTCGGAGGGAAACAGAATTAGGCCGGCCACTCTCTTCTAAAGAATGGGAACATATCCTATACCGAGCGCACCCCACCGCACATAGTGTAGCGGGGCCTGAATCCACCTTTAAGATCCTCTCTTATTGGTACTATACACCTGCACGAATACACGGATGGGATAAAAGCAAGACAGACCTCTGCTGGCGGGGTGTGGAAAAACTGGTACTCTTGTGCACCTACTTTAGCACTGCCCAAAATTACAAAGATATTGGGGGAGGTCTTAGACAACATAGATGCAGCATTTGGCATCTCACTGCAACGAGCTCCGGAGTATGCTCTCCTTGGCTTCTCGCATCCTAAGTTTTTCACACTGACATCAGTCAGAGGTAGAGAAATAGCACTATCACTGTTGGCGGCCAGGCAGGTCATCCTAGCACAATGGAGCTCAATGGCAATCCCAGAGTTCCGAGCCTGGTTACACCGTTTATGGAACCTCTTAGCCATGGAGCGTCTATCGATGGGGGTGGAAGGGAAGGGGAGAGACTTTGTAACTTTGTGTGAGCCTTTTGTGAGTTTACTGTCATGAGATATGAGGGAAGTAACGTGCCCGAAGTTTCTACAAGTCCTGCACCTTCTACCAATGGAGCAGTCCTCAGCAGACACTCATCCAGTGGTGTGCAGGGGGGGCACATACCAAGCTTGATATGGGCGCTTGATAACGCCTAGGGAGTTTTCACTGGTGCGGAGGGTAGGGGTGGTGGGATGAGTGCTGGGGGGAAGGGTTTGTTTGTTTTTCTTTTTTGTCTTGGTTCCTGCTTGTTATATCTTCTCCTTTTTCTTGGGAACTTTTCTTGTTTTATTTGTCAGGAAATGGAAGACGCTTATAGTAGCCTGGTAGCTTTAGATCTACACGGCCGGTTTCCGTGTTGTGGCTTGAACGCTGTGTAAGTCCACATAATGCTCGCTCTGCCAGCCTCTGGATGTAGGCAGAAAGCTGTGTTTTGCAAATTTCTCTTCCTATCAATAAAAAGATTGATTCCTAAAAAGTATTTCTGTGAGTAGTGTCTTACTTCAGACTTAGGTGTGTCTTTCCAGTGAATTCCCAGGTGAAGGATATGCATATGCAAGGTTTTGTTCTCAAAGTTATTTTTCCATAAGCAGAGATTACTCCCACTTCCAGTTCATGAGTGATCACACCTACAACTAGAGTAAGACCCAACTACTCACAGAAACCTTTGTGAATAAGAATTTATATGATTCATATTTCTGCCAGGAATATCTGCCTTAACAGTTGTAATGTGGGCCGGAGACATTTGATAATCCACCTATGCAGCTTGTAGCGTCATTACCAATAAAGACGCTCAAAGCTGTAAGCAGTAGTTCTGTCTATGACTATCGACTTCATACCTCAAGATCCTGAGACTCGCTGACTCTTACAAGCAGGAGACTTGAGAACAAGTCTCAGCTGTCAGGTTGTGAACGAGTCTTGATATAGAGGTCATGAATCGTGAGATCGTAAATTGTCTCCCTCCTAAAGTCATATATGAGTCTAAATTCTGAGGTTCAAGAGAGAGTCTCTTCTCAAGTCATGAACTGTTCTCAATTGTGAGGTCATTGACGAATCTCTATCTTGAGCCTCATCGTGAGGTCATGAACAAGTCTCAATCATGAGGTCAGGAACGTTCCTACATCATGAAGTCAGAAATGAGCCTCCATCATGACGTCATGAACAAGTCTCCCTTCTGAACTCATGAACGGTTCTCCATTGTCGATTCATGAATCAGACCGCATCATGAGGTTATGAACAAGCCATCATCATGAGGCCACTAAAGAAGTCTCCATCATGAGGTCATGAATGATCCTGCATCATGAGGTCAGAAAGGAGTCTCCGTCATGAGGTCATGAACGAGTCTCAGTCGTGGCACCATCATTTTTAAAATCAGTAAGGATCTGACAAATGATCATGTTACAAATATAGCTTTGTCGGTGGACATTCAGCTAGAAGATCACAGAGACCATGAGGTCTCTAACAACAAAGCTACCATCACTCACAGACACTCTTAATGCAAACAAGAGAGAAGAGAAAAATAAAAACTTACAATAGAATGGATGGGTGGATAGTCTGGTTTCTTCTTTGGGTTGTAGCAACAAATAAATCGAAAGATACCTCTGAAATAAAAGAAATAAATATTTCACTATATTTTATTTTATGGGATGTGTTAGGTGGTCAATTGCCCCTCCCGTGAGGGATGGGATGGTGTTGTTCTCATTGTGCTTTGTAAAGTTTACAAATTACCTAAACCAGAATCCCTCTTTAATGAGTCTTGTTATTTAATTTTTTTACGCATTTATTTCCTGGGTGAAAACAAAGCACAGCTGAAAAGTCAAGTTTTTGATCCCTGTGCAGTTTTTTTCTGATGGTAACATTAGCCTGTCATTTTAGATACGCTTGGTTTACAAATACATGCAGTGTCCATCATCCCCCTGGTTGATTTCAGGAGGGTTTGGTTAGCTATATTCACCAGTAGTCAGTGTATGGACAGAGAGGAAGCGCCCCACTGGTACCCCATAGGGCCCTCACCCATTTCGCAGTTGATGAGAAACATGACCTCTAGAATAGACTAGACAAAGTCCATGCTTTTCTGTGCATACTCATTGTAAAATTTCTGTCCAGTGTAATCGATTTTTGAAGCCCCAGGGAAAATGCACCTTGCTGTTTTATTCTCATTCCACCATGGAACAAAGCCAGTTTGGAGTCCATTTCACGTTAGCACCCTCTTGAGGCCAGGTTTGGTGATGTTATAAGGCAGCTGCTTACATTTGACACCTACCCAGAGTTGCAGTGGATGGAAAGTACCATGCAGTATGGACTCCCCTTTTCTTCTAAAATTAGCTTGCCCTCCTGCGTTGATAAAGATTTCTCTTTCCCTACTCTTGGCATCAGGGGTAAAATGACTGCTCTAATAACACATTTCTGTTGCACCCCAGCCCCATCACACACAAAGGAAGACAAATACTCAAGTGACTGCAAACGGATAACTTTATAAGTTACTGTTGATCAGTGTTTCCCTATTCCATACTTACCAACGTTCAGTGGTCAGAGAGAGGTAGGACTTTTCAGGTTATTGGCCAAGATGGTGAAATCCACACCTTTCACAAAAGCAGATGATACAGATGAATTTGTAGACTGTAGTGCAGCTAAAATAGCAGGTCTACCTCCTAACTGATCAGGGTTGGTAAGTATGCACACCATTCCAGCCTGGATTGTTTTCATTCAGCAATTGGATACCATCGGCCATTGAACCCTTTATCAACTTCTTACGCCACCATGAAGCACAGTACTGCATTACAAGTGAGTGATGCTGACTAATTTAAGAAGTCACAAGGACCGGGGGGGGGGGGGGAATGCTGATATGAAGTTTCCTTTCAGTGAATAAGCAGAGTGGATCTCCAGGATAAAGTTTGAGAACTCTGGTTCATGGTTAGCTTTGATTAACCAGCTGCCTTGTGTCATTTATATTATTTAGACAGGCCAGACCTTGTCTTCCATAGTTTGCCTTTCACCTCAATAGCTTCACATTCCCATATACCACCACTTTATACCAGGAACAGCTTGTTACGCCCATGTTAATTCACACGTGCCCATGCACAGCCGTGTATGTGCAGGTGTAGCCGTCATATGTCTCTAGACTTTATTCCAATATATTGCACTTTTGTTTCCATTTCATTTCACCTGGGTGTCCACAGATTTACTGCAGCAACTCCAAAGAATATGGAGCCACATGTTTAGCCATCATATTCTGTAACTCACTGATTGTGTTTCTTAGCAACTCACAATTTGCGTGTTGCCAAACATCATGTACAACAGTCTATCAGACACTGTTTGCCATTCCCAAATGGGTCGCAAGGGACCTGCCTCATTAATATTCATGAGGCAGCTTGCATTTTGCGACCTACTGAGAATGGCCTGCACCCACAGGTGTGGTGGCCTGCTGGGGTCAGCAGACCACCATGTCTGTGACAGCTTTTTAAATAAAGCAGGGTTTTTTTGAAGATGCATCCCATTTTCCTTAAATCAAAATGGGATGCATTTAAAAATAAAAATGAAACATCTAATTTGAATTGTTTAAGAGTAGGTAGTGGTCCACTGCCTGATCTCAAAAATGTTTTTGCTACCATTCACAAAGAGGAAGGGGTTCTCTCGGGATGTCTTCCCCTTTTGCGACTGGCTTACCACCTACTTGAAGTAGGTCAGTAAACTACAATCGTTTTACGTTCATACTCCGGTCGCTTACCAATCGTACATCCCCCTGCGACTGCCTATTAGGAAGGGATGCTCTTGGCACACCCCTTCCTAATAGCGACTCATAAACCCTATTTTGTGAGTTGGTAATAGGTTACCAACTCACAAAATAGAGTTGGAACGTGGTAAAAGCCATTTTAGCAGTCGCAAACGGCCCGAATCTCCCTTTGTGACCACTAAAAACAGTTGTATATGTGCCACATAGTTTTTCCCATTGCATATGGCCTACTTTGCTCAGGACAGGGCTCTGGAGTATACAACTTAGCTCACTTTTGCCTACACAATCTCTCTGTTTTATTATGGCACTCTTTATGCAACGCTATCTGGGGTCTACCAGTCGGTCCACTGCTCACTGTACACAGACATAGCCAGGTGCCAGTGTCTGCTATCCGGCGACAACACTTGTATGAAGCAGAGCTGATCTGTTTTCTGTGGTGTCAGAGCAGACCTAAAGGCGGAGCTGGGAAGTCATGTGCAGAATGGCACCGCTGTCCCTAAGCCAGGCTATCTCCACAATTCCTCCTCTACTGCATAGCAATTGTTATCTTACCTCCCTAAATCTATGAATCCAGTTCTTCTACAAGTGTCATATCTCTCAAGTTTTTGGGGATACATATTTTATTTTGACTAACACGATATTCTTTATAAATGTCAAAAATGTTACTGCTTTAAATCAGAGCTCCATTGGGGCTGTAGAACTGTAACACGTGAAGGGGGGGTGGCGTGGCTTTGGCGCGAGGTGGAATCAATCAATCAATCAATCAATCATCGCATTTATATAGCGCACTACTTACCCAGAGGGTCTCAAGGCGCTGGGGGGGGGGGGTCTGTTACTGCTCGAACAGCCAGGTCTTGAGTTGCTTCCTGAAGGCGAGGTGGTCCTGGGTCAGGCGAAGGTGGGTGGGGAGGGAGTTCCAAGTCTTGGCGGCGAGGTAGGAGAAGGACCGTCCCCCTGTGGTGGTTCTACGGATGCGGGGGACGGCGGCGAGGGCGTGGCTGGTCGAGCGAAGCTGGCGTTTGGGAGCGTAGAAGTTGAGGCGGCTGTTGAGGTATCCTGGGCCTTGGCTGTGTAGGGCTTTGTGTGCGTGGGTGAGGAGACGGAAGGTGATTCTTTTGTTGACCGGGAGCCAGTGCAGATCTCTCAGGTGTCCGGAGATGTGGCTGCGACGGGGGATGTCCAGGATGAGTCGTGCTGAGGCGTTCTGGATCCGCTGGAGTCTCTTCTGGAGTTTGGCGGTGGTTCCGGCGTAGAGGGTGTTGCCGTAGTCCAGACGGCTGGTGACGAGGGCCTGGGTGACCGTCTTCCTGGTCTCGGTGGGGATCCACCGGAAGATCTTGTGTAGCATGCGCAGGATGTTGAAGCACGACGAGGAGACGGCGTTGACTTGTCTGGTCATGGAGAGGGAGGAGTCCAGGATGAAGCCCAGGTTTCGTGCGTGGTCTGTTGGTTTGGGTGCGCTGCCTAAGGCGGGGGGCCACCAGGAGTCGTCCCAGGCGGAGGGTGAGGATCCCAGGATGAGGACTTCCGTCTTGTCTGAGTTCAGTTTCAGGCGGCTGTTCTTCATCCATTCGGCTACCTCTTTCATCCCTTCGTGAAGGTTGGCTCTGGCGGTGGCGGGGTCGTTGGTAAGGGAGAGGATCAGCTGGGTGTCGTCGGCGTAGGAGATGATGTTGAGGTTGTGCTGGCGTGCGATGTCTGCGAGTGGGCTCATGTAGATGTTGAAGAGGGTTGGGCTGAGCGAGGAGCCCTGAGGGACGCCGCAGATGACTTCGGTGGATTCAGATCTGAACGGGGGGAGGCGGACTCTCTGTGTCCTCCCGGCGAGGAAGGAGATGATCCACTCCAGTGCCTTCTCCTGGACTCCGACGTTGCTGAGGCGTTGTACTAGGGTACGATGGCGGACAGTGTTGAAGGCCGCGGAGAGGTCTAGGAGGATGAGGGCCGCTGTTTCTCCGTTGTCGAGCAGTGCTCGGATGTCATCGGTGACTGCGATCAGGGTGTTCTCGGTGCTGTGGTTGGCCCGGAAGCCAGACTGCGAGGGGTCGAGGGATCCGCTTGTCTCGAGGAAGGCGGCCAGCTGCTTGTTGACGGTCTTCTCGATGACTTTTGCAGGAAACGGGAGCAGCGAGATGGGGCGGTAGTTCTTGAGGTCGGTGGGGTCAGCCGATGGTTTCTTGAGTAGAGCGCTGAGTTCGGCGTGCTTCCAGCTCTCCGGGAAGGTAGCGGTATCGAAGGAGGTGTTGATGATGTCCCGCAGGTGGGGTGCGATGACAGCGTCGGCCTTGTTGAAGACGTGGTGAGGGCAGGGGTCGGTCGGAGATCCGGAGTGGATGGAGTTCATCGTGCGGACGGTGTCTTCGGTGCTGATTGGAGTCCAGGCGCGGAGGGTGGTGGTGGGGGGCGGTGGTTCGGTCGTGGCGTTCGTCGGTTGGGTGCTGAAGCTGTTGTGTATGTCCGCGATCTTGTTGTGGAAGAAGGAGGCGAGGGAGTTGCAGAGGTCTTGCGAAGGGGTGATGTCGTTGTTTCCAGCGTTGGGGTTGGAGAGCTCTTTGACGATGTTGAAGAGTTCTTTGCTGTTGTGTGCGTTGTTGTCCAGTCGTTCCTTGAATGCAGTTTTCTTGGTGGCGCGGATGAGTTGGTGGTGTTTTCGGGTGGCGAGCTTGAGGGCAGTCATGTTGTCGGGAGTTGGGACTCTGCGCCAGGTTCTCTCGAGGGCTCGGCAGTTCTTCTTGGAGCTCTTGAGTTCGTCGGTGAACCACGGGGCTTTCTTGCTGCCGGGTCTGCTAGGCGGGGTCCTCGGGGGGGCGAGCTCATCTGCGCAGTCGCTGATCCACTTCGTGAGGTTGGTGGCCGCCTGGCTAGGGTTCGTTGTGCTGGTGGGAGGGTTCCTGCTCAGGGAGGACGCGAGCTGGTCGGCTGTGATCTTGTTCCAGTTCCTGCGTGCAACCTGTTGCTGGTGGTGGTGGATCGTGGTCCTTGAGAAGCTGAAGTGGACGCAGCTGTGGTCCGTCCAGTGGAGTCCGGTGGCGTGGCTGAAGGCGATGTCCTTGCTGGATGCGAAGACGGGGTCGAGTGTGTGTCCGGCGTAGTTGGTGGGGGTTGTCACCAGTTGCTTGAGTCCCAGGTTGGCGAGGTTGTCCAGCAGGGCGGTGGTGTTGCGGTCGTTGTTGTTCTCCAGGTGGAAGTTGAGGTCCCCGAGGAGGATGTAGTCAGCGGAGCAGAGGGCGTGTGGGCTGATGAAGTCGGCGATGTCTTCGCTGAACTGTGTGCGTTGTCCAGGGGGGTCTGTAGATGAGGGTGCCTCTGAGGGTGGTCTTCGGGTTGATGTGGACTTTGAAGTGCAGGTGCTCGGCGGTTGTGAGGGTGTCGTCGGTGTTGGTCGTGATGCGGATGGAGTTCCTGTGGACGATGGCGATGCCTCCTCCGGTGTGGTTGATGCGGTCCCGTCGGATGATCTTGTAGCCGTCTGGGATGGCGATGGCGATGTCAGGCGCAGAGGAGGCGTTCATCCAGGTTTCCGTGAAGAAGGCGACGTCTGGGGCTGTGGTGTCGAGCAGGTTCCAGATCTCGATGGCGTGCCTGTGGACGGAGCGGGTGTTGAGCAGGATGCATCTCAGGTGGCTGCGGCTGCTGTTGCTCGTCGAGGTCTTGGGCACTGCTGGAGTGGTGCAGGTCCGGATGCAGGTGTGGAATGGCTGCCTCTTGAGGGAGCTCCGCCAGCCAGACATACTATCTGACAAATACCATTCGTGAACATCGCCTGTGTGCTGCCAGGACCTTGAGGATAGAGCCCTGTGGGCCGGGTACACAGGAGGGGAGAGGCTCGCTCCTGTAACCTGCGTGGCATACTCTAAAGCGGCCGACTCTGCCTCGGAGCGGCGACTGGAGAAAATGGCACCTGCTTGGGCCTGAGCCGTCGGGACGATTGGAGTATTGCAGCGGATGTTTGTGCTCGGCGGAGAGGGGGTAGGACGGCCGTTATTGTGCCCAGATGCAGGATGGCTCTCCCGTTGTAGATTCAACGGTGAGGAAGTGCGCGGCAGCCTCCGGACGGGCGGCCGCAGTAACGTGGTGTGCGGGACTGCCTCCGGACGGCCCACTGCGGTCGTGGATCCTGGAATGGGTGGCGCAAAGTGAGGAGAGTTGGACTGCCACTTGAAGAGGAGGTTGGACGCAGACAGGGGGAGATTGGCTGCAGCCACAAGAACAGAGGCTGGGGGGGGTGCAGTGCTCTGAGTCTCTGGAGCTACAACATAAGAGACTGAAAGTGGGGGCTGCATCAGTGGAAGCTCCGGTGTGCTGAGGCTGTTGGAGTATATACCTGGAGGCGGTGCACGGTCTCTCAGGGGAGCCTGGTGGAGACAGACTGGAAATGCAGTAAGTGGGGTGTGGGGCATGGACTGGGCCTGGTGCGGGTCTGGTCGCACTGGTGCCTCTGCGCTATGGTGGCTGGTGGGGCCAGGGCTCTCCGGCTCTCTGGGATCCGGGGGTGTGCCACACCTGGGGTGAGAACCATAGGCGAGTGGGCCTATGGCCCTGTGCTGTCCGGGGTGACCCGATATTCCAGTTGGCCTGCTTGGACGGGCCGGTGGGAGCGAGGTGCAGTGGCGGTCCCTGGGCTGTGGAGTGGTGGGTCGCTGTGACGTCTTGTGTCTCTAGGGTGCGCTGTTAGTCTGCAGGTCTCCCGCAGCTCTGGTTGAAGATCTGAGGAGTGAGCGCCATGAGGTAGAGAAGATTAGATCCCCTCGGGCTAGACTGAACCGCGCTGTGCTGGGATCTGCACCAAGAGTGGCTGTGACTCTACGCTTGTTTATGGACTGCTGTCTGCCTGACTTTGCTGGGGATTGGTGGCAGTGTGTACAGCAGATAGGGCTTCCTGTGACTTGGTGTCGGTCATTTCCCTCCGGACGTGTCGGCTCTGTGATGAACAAGCTGGTGTGTAGTGAAAGAGCTGAGTGCCAGGAAGACAACTGTTACTGTGGGAGCGCTGAGTGGTGCGGCTGGACAACACGCGGGGACTTACTGTCGTCCTCACTAACATGGTAAAATCTGATCTTAAGCAGCCCAAGCTGCAATTTGAGAACAAGCGCAGCACACGTGCTACTGAATAAATGGGTGATCAGGCGGGATCGCAGGAGGCCGCGGGCCACCCAATGATACAGAGGATGACACTAGAACAATACTGTTGGAGCTGCGGCTGGCATGAAGTCGATTGATAGCAAAATAGACGCACTGGCGACTGGGCTCAACGTCATTAAGAAGAAGGTGGATAAACATGAGCGCAGGCTTGATGCGCTGGAAAATAGATTATCTGATATGCAAGATTCACAGGACAAGTCTAGGCCTCAAATTTTTCAGATGGAGAAGGAATTAGAAGTTATACGTGCCAAGAATGAGGATTTGGAGGCGTGATCTAGGCGCAACAATCTTTGCATTGTTGGCCTGCCGGAGTCCACCGCCATTTCTAAAATGGAGACCTTCATTGACGAAATGCTGCGGGACCTGTTTGGTTCAGTGTTGTCCTCGGTGATGATAGTGGAGAGGGCGCACCGATCGCTGGGGCCCAGACCTAAACCGGGCGCGCCACCTCGCCCTATCATTGCCCGTCTCCTGAACTATGCCGATAGAGACGCTATCTTGCGAGAAGCACGGGCTAGGGCGCCGGTCACCTATAAGGGTGACACACAGTCCTTTTTTCCGGATTACACCCAAGCGGTACAGGCAGCCAGGAGAGAATTTATGCCAGTGAGAAAACTGTTGCAAGCCACATCTGTGCGGTACGCTATACTATATCCAGCCAAGTTAAAAATAACACATGAAGGGCAAACGCACTTTTTTACTGACTCAAAGTCGGCCCTGAAATTTACAAAACATGTTTGCAAGACTAGACCTCGGCAGGGAGGCGCGGAGCCCACAGAGGTGTCATTGGGATTGGAGGAAGCGGATTGACTGTAATAACGCTTTTTGTCATCAGATGTACATGGACAGGTCTCCGTTTATTGTTGGGGGCTTTTCTTCAAAGTTACGCAATGCTCTTTCCTCTTCACTCTTTTGGTCTTCGTGGTGATGGTTGATGACTCCATATGGATCGACCCTTCGGCGACGGGCCTGGGAAGGGGGGGTACGCTTCCCTCTGTGTGGGGCGGCAGTCTCATGGGACTCTAATTATCATACATTGTTCAGGCTATAGAATGTTGATCATATATTGTTTTAGTTTTTCTTGTTGTGCACAGGCGAGCCACATTGTTTTGCTCTGGTGATCACACCTCGGTGTGAGTAGTCGTTGCCAGTCCTCTTCCCCTAGTGGGTATTCCCCAAATGTTGCACTGTAATATGGTTAATGGGGTGATGTGTGGGTGGGGGATGGCTATCGATCTCAACCTAACTGGGAGGTTGGAGTGGGCGGAGGGTTGAGGGTGGGGAGGAAGGGGTATGTTTTGTGCTGTTGTATTTTTTTTGTTTTTCTATTTTCGCAAGTTACACTGAAGTAGGTTGGAGTAAAACACTCGAAATGGGTTGGTGTATCTAGTTATGATGCTAGCTGCAACTCTTTACAAGCAGTCCAGGAGATGCTAGATTGGCTGGATGTTGCTAAGAGTGGAGAAGGGTGATACTTTTCATATGTTGACATGGAATGTGAGAGGCCTCAATTCACCTAAAAAAGTTAGACAAGTATTGGCCTAAAAAAGTTAGACAAGTATTGGCCTATCTCAACCGGCACGCAGTTCATGTAGCCCTGCTGCAGGAGACGCAAATGACTAAACATGCTGAACGAGGAGTGGCGGGGAGATGGGCTGGCTTTAAATTGGCAGCATCATTTTCATCCTATGCTAGGGGCACGATGATATTGGTTAAAAGAGATGTGGCATTCCAACCAGCCCGTACATATATAGATGAGGAGGGCAGGTGCGCGATGGTACAAGGACAGCTAGGGGGCTCGTTGCTTACTATAATTAATATATACGGCCCCATTGTGGATGACCCAGTCTGCCTCACTCGGATGTATGGTGTATTGAGAACCTTTCTGGAGGCCACTTTACTATGGGGAGGTGATCTAAATACATATTCAAACCCTGACTTGGATAAGTCCAACCCATTAACCCACCGCACTCCTAAAGTAGCTAGAACTGTAGCCTGCGCCATTGAAGAATTTGGTTTAAGTGACGTTTGGCGAGTAAGGAACCCTATGGTAAGGGAAGGGACGCATGCTACACCCTCGCACGGTAGCTGGTCACGGTTGGATTATTGGTTGGTGGGAAGAGAGGCCATAAACTGGGTGCGGGAGATAATACATTTACCACATACACTGTCAGACCACAACCACGTGCAGTTGGACGTGCGTTGCTAGATCCCATCTACGACAACACGGTGAGGGAAGCCATTGAACAATATTTTGTGATAAATAAGGGTTCAGTCAATAAGGCCTCAATATTGTGGGAAGCTTTCAAGGTCACAATTAGGGGTGTGTGTATTAGTACAGCGGCGGGCATACTACGTGACATTAGGACACAATTGCAAAATAAGGAGGATGCCCTGCGCGAGTTAGAATGTGATTATGCTAAGTCTCCTGCGAGGGATACACTGGCTCACATACATGAACTACTTACAGACTATGAGGCACTGGCGGACTCAGAATTAGAATACCTGTTGCCTAGACACACAGCTCGGCGGTACGGTGAGGGAGGCAGGCTGGGGCGCACATTGGCTAACAAGATCAAGGGTAGAATGGAGCAGGCACGTATAGATAAGATAACAGACGCCCATGGGGGGGGAACATCATCACCCACTGAACATCACGGACCAATTCAGAAGTTTCTATGAGGAGTTGTATACCTCAAAGGGGGGTGCGACGGAGGCCGAGACAGAGGATTATTTTGAGGATCCGGCTTGCGCGTGGTTATCAGATTATTATTATTATTATTATTATTAATCGGGTTTTATAAAGCGCAAACAACCCGGAGGCCTCGTAGCGCTGTGTACAGTCATACTATTAAAAGGGAAGAAAATTAAATGAACAGATAAGTTTTCAGATCCTTCCGAAATTTTAGAAGGCTGGGTTCACTGCGAAGGAGAGTGGGCAGAGAGTTCCATTCCTTTGCGGCATTCCAAGAGAAGGAACGCCCACCCCATCTGGTGCGTCTGATCTTATTGACAGTAGCCAGGAAAGCAGTACTAGATCGCAGTGATCTGTGAGGAAGGTAGGGTTTTGCCAGGGAGCAGATCATAGTAGGGGCAGTCTTCCACATGGCTTTGTGCATGATACACAGAGATTTGAACAACACTCTGGCCTTAATAGGAAGCCAGTGCAGTTTCCTCAGGGCCAAGGTAGCTGATTGCCGTTTGTTGAGGCCTAATAGGAGACGGGCTGCGGCGTTTTGTGTCACCTGCAACTTTCTTATTGTAGAGGTGGGAGCCCCTAAATATAGGGAGTTCCCATAGTCCAAACGGGACAAAATAATGGCTTGCACCATTATTCTGCGAGCTTCGAAGGGGAGAAGTGGTAACACCTTTCTCAGCATACGCATGAGCCCGAAGCATATGGCGGACAGAGTAGTAGCTTGCTGCAAGAAGCTGAGGTTGGTGTCCAGCCAGATGCCTAGACTCTTTATATGGGACTTTGGTTGGGGCGTTGGGCCCATACACGGAGGCCAATCCAACAAAGGACTGGGAATGGCTGAGTTGCCTAACATCATGAGCTCCGTTTTCTCGCCATTTAATTTTAAGTGCGAGGTAGCAATCCACTGAGCCACCGCTACCAGACAGTTGCTTAGATTCGAAGAGGAAGAATCCGACTGGTTCATAGATACGACTAATTGCGTATCATCGGCGTAAGTCACTATGTCAAGGCCAAACGAGTGCACTATATCAGCTAAAGGCTGCATATAAATATTAAAAAGAGTAGGGCTCAAAGCAGAGCCCTGGGGCACACCTTGATCCAAGGGCCAGATTTTAGAATGGGTAGTGCCCTCAACAACCTTAAAGGAGCGGTTCTCCAGAAAAGACTGGAGCCAGTGCATGGCCTTCCCAGAAATTCCCATTTGATCGAGGCGGTGAAGGAGAATGCTGGTGTTAACAGTGTCGAAGGCGGCACTAAGATCGAGCAGCATGATTGCTGTAGTGCCGCCTTGATCCATTTGTTTCCTGGCCAACTCAGTTACCGCCAAGAGAGCCGCCTCAGTTCCCAATTTGGGACGAAAACCAGCTTGGGAGTCGTGGAGAAGATGATGATTCTCTAAGAATTGAGTGATGGACGTGTTAATGTGTTTTTCCAAGAGTTTACTGACCCACGGAAAGAGAGAGATAGGTCGGTAGTTGGCCATGTTCTCCGGGTCCAGGGTAGGTTTTTTCAATAAAGCCTTAACTTGTGCACATTTCCACGCAGTGGGTACTGAGCCTGTCGTAATAGATGTGTTCAAAATGTTAAGAATAACAGGTTTGATGGTGTTCTCAATTTTTACTAGCTGGCATGGAGGGGCAGGGTCCGTAGGAGATCCAGATTTAATTTTCAACATGATAGCCCCAAGTGAGTTCTCATCCAGCAGTGGAAACTCATCTAATTCTGGAGTCATCGTGTTGAGTGAGGTGGTTCCCGTATCCTGGGATAGATTAGGTGGTTTAAAAGCAGAGGCAATTTTCTGTATTTTACTATGAAAGTATTCAGCTTGACTATCACAGCGAGCCTGAGCTTTACTAGGATCAGTAGGAGTAGGGGGGGTATCAATCAGGAATTTGGCTATCCGAAAGATTTCTCTGGAAGAGTTGGAGGCATTTATAATTTTTTCCTCGAAGTATGAGATTTTAGTACATCTAATTTCTGTTTTGTATTTTTTGATGGCTTCAAGATGAATAGTTTTGTCTATATTACTACGGGAAATCCTCCAATTTCTTTCAAGTCTTCTACACACCCTTTTTAGTTCTTTAAGTTGGGGAGTATACCAAGGCGAGTCCTTAGATTTGGTCTTTTCTTTGAGGGCTTTGATAGGTGCAATAGAGTCCAAAGCTGTGCACAGCCAATTGATATAGTTCTTGTACTGCAATGCCGGGTCTGTCTCATTTTGAGGGGGGGCCAAGGAGAGCAAGTTGGCCCATTGATCTGGGGAGATTTTGGACCAGTCCCTCCCTTGTAGGGTAGTGCGAAGAGGGGGCTGTAGTGACATAGCTGGAGTCCACCGTATAGGTATTAAATAGTGGTCTGTCCAGGTAAGGGGCAGTGGGGTCCCTACTTCCAGTCTATGATCATTACTAAATACCCCATCAAGGAGATGGCCCTTTTCATGTGTGGGCTCGAAGCCTTTCTGTATGATCTGGAGCGCTGCCATACTGTCCAGAAATGCACTAGCCGTAGGGTTATTGGGGTCGTCTAAGTGGATATTTATATCTCCTAATATCGAGAAGTAGGGTCTACTAACCACTAAGTCAGCTATTTTAGAATGAAGTGAGTCAATAAATTCTCCCACTTGATTAGGGGGACGATAGATAAGAGCACCTGAAAATGAGACTGTAGGGGAGAAATCCAGTGTGAAGAGCATACTCTCACAGTTAGAAATAGCAGCCGATGAGGTCCTACAGAGGTAATGGTTTTTAAGAAGGATGCCTAAGCCACCTCCTCTGCCTTCTGATCTATCTAGCCTCTGCAAAGTGTATCCCATTTGCAAGATGGACGTAATATCAGAATCAGATGCATCTTTTAACCACGTCTCAGTCAGAAATATTACATCGGGGTCATTCTCCTCTAGCAGGAGAGACATTTGCACAGCATGTTTGGTCAGTGAACGGCAGTTTAAAAGAAACATTTTGTAGGTTTTGACAGAGTACGGTTTACCTTGATGGCTGGAAAGTAGGAATTTACAGTGAGAGCAGATCCCAGTAGAAGAGTTAGGATGAATAGAATGCCGACAGGTATCATTAATTGGCCGCATTAAGTTTTTTAATGTGGTTGAGTCATACCGTATCGGTCTGCTGCATTCTGTTCCGCCTTGCACAGGGGGGGTGGCCCCTGGTCCCGTCCGATCGCGGACGGGCGCAGACGGGCTTGCCTTTGGCGCGCCTTCGGCGCGCTGCCGGCGCGCCCGCTGCGCCCGCCCGCTGCGCGGACGGGCGTGTCTGGTGTTTATATCCACTGTAGGGGGCGGGAGGAGGGTGGGATCGTCGATCGTCTAGACCGCGATCCTTCCCCTACCTAAGATGGCGCCCAAAGTCAGTTCAGCGCCCGAAAATAGCGGCGCTTTGTCAGCTGAGGAGGGGGGAAGAGGCCGCCCTGGGCAACGTAATCTTACACCAAGGTGGGCCAACTGGATAAATAAAATCTATCCTGTTAAAATATTTACAGTGTTTAAAAACAGGTTTTTAGTAGTCAATAACCGCCAGTTAGCATGAGCAGGATTCAATCAAGAGCAAGAGCGCTGAAGAGCCCCCGGCTTCCGCCTCAGGGGTGAAAGGAAGTATAACAAATACCTCGAGTGATCGGAATTGGACTCCTTTAGTACCCTGGGAGGGCGGGATCGTCGATCATCTAGACCGCGATCCTTCCCCTACCCAAGATGGCGCCCAAAGTCAGTTCAGCGCCCAGCGCCCGAAAATAGCAGCGCTTTGTCAGCTGAGGAGGGGGGAGGAGGCCGCCCTGGGCAACGTAATCTTACACCAAGGTAGGGCCAACTGAATAAATAAAATCTATCCTGATGCACACAGGGAATATCTTTGCATGCCTATAGACGAGCGAGATATCAAGGCAGCAATTTCAGCGTTGTCAAACGGTAAGGCACCTGGGCCGGATGGCCTCACGGTGGAATTTTATGAGAGATACGCAGAGTTACTTGCACCTTATTTAGTTGAGATGTACGCTGAGGCACACGAGTCCGGCGAACTACCGCAGACACTGCGACAAGCGCTGATCATTACTCTGCTCAGAAAGGACAAGCCCCCAGACAGGTGTGGCTCTTACCGCCCTCTGTTGTTGATCACTATAGATGTGAAGATTTTGGCTAAAATTTTAGCGATTAGATTGCAACCTCTGATGACATGCCTAGTGCTGCCTGATCAATCGGGCTTTATACCTGAAAGATCCACGTCGCATAATCTCCAGACCATCTTCTCCATGTTCCACGTACTCGAGCCTAGTCTGTCGGCTGTGGCTGTGCTACTAGACGCTGCAAAGGCATTCGTCTTGGTGGAGTGGAATTATATGTTTTTGTTCTACGACGTATGGGGTTCCCGCCCTTATTTCTGCAATGGATAGAGGTGCTATATGCCGGCGCCAGCAGCTAGGGTGCTTGTGGGAGGGTTGACTTCCAGACCGTTCAACATAGAGAGGGGCACACGTCAGGGATGTCCACTATCTCCACTGCTCTTTGCGATCTTTTTCGAGCAGTTGGCGTGTGTTATTCGACAACGGCATAGAGAGACGGCACTCAATTTTAATTACCGGCCAGTAGCTATTTCGCTATACGCAGACGACATGGTTCTTTTTGTTTGTGAGCCCTCCCGATACCTGGTGCAGCTACTCCGAGAGTATGTCAGGTTTGGTCGATTATCGGGGCTCTTTGTCAATTGGGACAAATCTACTATTATTCCTCTAACAGAGTCCACATTGCAACCTGATGTAGAATTCGCGCTGGTGTGGTCCACAGACCCGGTCAAGTATCTGGGAGTGTGGGTTCACAGAGACCTAAACATGGTGATACGTGAAAATGATGGGAGGGCGTACACTAAACTAGAACAGCAGGTGGATGTGTGGATTTCACTGCCACTATCATTGGCGGATCGTATAGCTTTGATTAAAATGGTGGTGTTGCCGCAGTTTTTATATCTGTTTATTAACATCCTGGTGGTGCTCACAAGGGAGTTTTTTAATAAAATTCGACGGGTGTTACTAAGGCTAGTGTGGGGTGGCAAGACTGCTCGTGTGAAATGGTCGACTCTCATCAGTGGATATGACAGAGGGGGGTTCGGACACCGGACTTCTACGTTTACTATTTGAGTGCGCAGGCGCAATACGTATATTACTGGCTACAACCGCATGCATACACTCCGCATGTCGCGGTAGAGGAAGGAGATGTTTCCCCAGTTCCGCTGCACAGCATGATCACGCATCGGGCGAAGGGCACCCCAAAAACTGAAATAAATGCTGTTGATGTGACCATAACATCCTGGCAGACTATTGGGCGCTTGGTGCAAAAGCTGCCACTGTATGCACCCGCCATGTACATAGAACACCACGCTGAGATGTCGGTGACTCACGAGGCACCGTCTATGCGGTTACTTTATAAGGCAGGTTTTCAAAGGATGCAGGACATATACCGATTGGGTCGTTTATAACGTTGGACGATCTTAACTATATTATCAATCAGACCTTAATATTTTGATTTGCGATGCATAGATTTCAACATGCGGTTAAGGGGCATTATACTTGCTACCCTCTGGAACCACCCACATTATTTTTGCTACAGTTTGCTCTCACTACTCTCACTAACAAAAAAATGATCTCCAGACTATACAAGATGATTAAGGAAGAGTGCACAACTGAACCAGACAGAAGTTGGGAGAGATGGACTGATTGTAGGCATGAGCGAATTTTGCGAATCTCGCGTTCGCGAATTTTGCGGATTTGCGAACTCGCAATCCGCAAAATCCGCGAATTCTCGCGAATTTTTTTTTTTATGTTCGCACGGGTTTCTGCAAGTTCGCGAGGGTTTTGTACAATTTCGCAAATTGCGAAATTGTACAAAACGCGCGCGAACTTGCAGCAACCCGTGCGAACACAATTATTTGAAGAGAAAGAAGCTCCTGGCCACAGGAACAGCACGGGGATTGCGCTCATGAAAGTTAAGGATGCAAAGGCCTCTACCCAACATCACAGCTCATTTTCCACAGTAGATTTGGGAAGAGGCACACCTGTCCCGCCTCGAAGACGCTCATGATTGTTTTTGGGCTAATGAATGAGTCACTGATTTTGAGCATCAACTAGTTCGAGCGACCATGCAAAGGCCGCCCTCTACCCAGCATCACAGCTGATTTTCCACGGTAGATTTGGGAAGAGGCACACCTGTCCAGCCTCGAAGACGCTCAGGATTGTTTTCGGGCTAATGAATGAGTCACTGAATTTGAGCAACTAGTTCGAGTGACCATGTGTGTGTTACTATGCAATCGCCCTGAAGGGCGCAGGGGTCCCTTGAGTGACCTGTGTGAGGCTGTGCCTGTAACTATTTTACAATGGCGCCAGCAAGCTGCCAGCGCCGTTGTAAAATAGTTACAAAGTTAGCTTGCACAGGAAGCACTTAGATAAAATAAAGCAGCACCTGCTTCGTTTTATCTAGTGGTTCCTGTGCAAGCTAACTTTGTAACTATTTTACAACGGCGCTGGCAGCTTGCTGGCGCCATTGTAAAATAGTTGCATGAGTGGGGGTTCAACTTTTGAACCCGTTACACTCGCGGATTTTTTTTTTGCGGATTTTGCGGGAAATCCGCAAAATTCGCGGATTGCGGATTTCCCAAAAATCCGCAAAATCCGCGAGCGTAACGAATTTCCCGCTCATGCTTAACTGATTGCCTTTCCGAGCCGATAGTCGAAAGAGACTGGAAGCATATATGTGAGTTGACAGGGACACTCAGTATGAATGTTAATCTGCGCATAATACATTTTAAATACATACACCAGGTGTATTACACGCCTGCGAGATTGCACAAATTTGGATTGCGTGAGTCTGATTGCTGTGTGCGCTGTGGACAGGGGGGAACGGATTTCTTACATTTTGCATGGGGATGCCGAAATGTGCATGTGTTTTGGGAAGAGGTGGTGAGAAATCTGGTGACCATGACGGCAGTGGAGCTCCGGTGCACTCCTCTTGTCTGTCTTCTCTGCTGCATGCCACATCTCAAGGGTGTGACTGGGAAATTTGTGAGATTGGCGTTATTGATGGCGGCGCGCAGGGTGGTGGTGGTGTGGAGGGGACGGCACAGTCCGAAAACAGATCAGTGGTTAAAGGATCTAGTTTATTGTAAGGAGAATTTGGAAGTTTATGCAGAAGAATTGCCCACTATTTCGAGACCGCTAGATATTTGGGAAGCGCTGCGTGCATTTCTGTTAAGCAGGGAGACTGACGCTAAGTAGCACAGCACATGTGTGGGGTTGGAGGGGCGGTGCTGAAAGGGCAGGAGTGGGGACTGTCAAATCAAATGGACAAGGTGATACTGAATTGTTCCAATACGACTAAGTGACTCATGTATAGGTTCAATGAGTAGCTGTTTTGTTTTTTTGTTTTTAGTTATTTGATTTTCCTTTACCCTTTGCTATCACTCGTCAGATTGAAGAAGATTGGTAATGTTGAAGTAATTGAGTTTTTGTCCTTTTTGTTGGTGTTGTATGTGCTTTTTGTAACGGGGAATGTATTGTATGTCATTGTTGTTTTTTGAAAAGCAATACAAAAAAAAAGTTTATAAAAAACTGTAACACGAGAAGGAATAAGAAGCTTATGCAGGTACCCCTGGAACAGATTTAGCAACATGTTTTTTACACATCAAGAGGCAAAGAAAGTCCAGGAAGATAACAAAGACAAGAACGAAATGAAAGTCAGGCTTACCTAATTAGGTAGAACAGAGATTTTGGTGTAGGAATAATGTTAAAGGGTACTGGTAGAGTAAGGCCTTCACGGAAGTAGGATAGATACAGCCTGGAACGAGCAAATTTCCACTCAACGTCAGCATCATCCTGAAAACACATTAAGTATGGATCAGTGTTGTAGGCCTAGTAACACACTAAGAACTACCACCATCAGACACCCGCCTCACAAACAAATGCAGTTTAGGGTCTGGAGAAAGGCATATTCTCTGAAAGATCTAGGTAATGTGGAGTGCATCGTAGCAGCAAGACTGGTGGCAGCAAGTGAAGGTGGCAAAGTTTAGAACTGTTCGCCTCAGTCCCTGTTGTCCCATCAATCCTATCATTGATTCCACATAGATAGTTTTCTGATAGAAATATCCACCCAAGATATAAGAAGAATGGTTGTCTCAAAATAATGTCCTAATAAGACAATTGAGGAAAGATCTCCCAGGCCGAAAGATGAAGGTGAAGCAAATGACGTCTCAACAGTATGCAGGGTCACATCTTCAAATGGAAGAATTTTTAAAAATCACCCCTAAGAATATTTGTTTGCATTGAAAGCATAAGCACGTGCCCATTACTAGTGGCCTGAGTGAGTGACTTCTGAGAAGGTAGTGAGTTGCATTCACCACATACCTCAATTATTCCCTCTTGAAATCAGAAAACTGTGCTCTGCCAATTTCTGCAAAAACCCCATTCTGATTTCCCTATTGGCCCTGAGCAGTTCAATATGTTAGATGTGTGGCAAGGTGAGAGGGGTCTAAGGTCAACGCTCCACTCGAAAAGTAGCAGCGGTGCCCTAGGCCAGCAGTGGTCACTATTCTCACAAGGTGGGACTCACATACAAGCCAGCCTAGCTCAATGGCAGGTTAGGTTACTGCATGAGGCCTTGGTATGTGAGAGGCCCGGATCCATAATAGGTGTCACCATGAAGAAATAGGGAGGATCCAGGGCGGTTGATACTGATTAGATGTTGGTATCGGGTAATTTGCTGACATATGAAAAATAATCTATAACAATCCACGCAGTGAGAAGAAGCTGCATGAGGTGCACACCAGACTCACTGAAGAGGGAACCCCACCCTCCTTAAGGGCTTGTTTCCTAGCACTTGAAGTCACTTTGGAGTTAGGAGGCTAACTACACCCAGCCAATAACTTTCACTCTTCTCTTCTCTAGCACATGCTAACCCTGGCCTTCGCAAAAATATCCATGTCTTAATTCATTATACTGTAATACATCTTCCATCAGAAAGGAAAATCTTGAAGTCACTATTAAAAAATAAAAGTGGGAATGCCATCTTATGATGTTGGGTGATTTTAATGTTTAAATATATTTATTCTTCACTATTGTACATATACAAAAACTAACATAAGGTTCTGAACAACAACAGTGTAAATGTACATGCATAACATATCAGCAATACACAATTGCATTCACTAAGGAAAGGTGAAAAAGAAAATGGACTTCAAATAAATTTACAGGTAATTAGATAGGAAGAAAACAAGTAAAAGCAATGAATATAGAAAGATAATAAGGAAAGAAACATATGAGAAAGATAATGAAAAAAGATGAAAAGAGACAGAAAGAGAAAGCAAATGTAAGTAATTAAAGGAAAGGAGTGGATATAAAATAAAGAAAAAGGTAAGAATTAAATAAAACTTAGTGCAAGCGGAAACAAGAGGTATGAATGAAATAAAAATAAAAGGAATGCAAGAAGAAAGCAATAGAAAGAGGGTACAAAAGAATGGATATATAACAGGGGGAACATATGCGAGAAACAAAGAATAAAGTAAAAAGTAGCAAAATTTGTGTTATAAATATCAGTCCTCTTGGACTTTGGTCAAGCCTCAGCTACAGTGTACAAATGCCAATCCTAACCACACAAAAACATAGGCAAATTATTGATGAGGCATAGAGAAAGACTGTTGTGTCATTAAAGTACATACTAATGAAGAAGAGCTGGCAAGTAATACTAATGGAGCCTAAAAATATTTGAATGATCTTTGAAATTAAGTCAACTAACCTCAATCTTTTGGAAGGAGTTAGTGATCATAGCAATCAGCATGTTGAGTAAGACGATGACCATGACAATGGTGAAGAGCCCGTACAAGGCCCGGCCAGTAAACTCTGCAACCATGAAGTGGTTCATGTCCACAGTGGTCCGTTCCACCATCTGAAACATGGTCCAGAACAGGAACTGGAATGTCTCATTGAAGCTGTGGAAGACCAAGAAAAATGGTAGAAAAAGAGATGTCAATATGAGGAATAATCTTCTTTACAGCCCATTTCCAGATCCGCGCAGCCCAAGCCACCTCTTTTCCAGCCCAACTTACAATACACTGACTGCCCAACTGAGAAAAGTAGCTTTCTCCTAGGGGGCTGTAGTGACACAGGCTCCCACCGCCTCACCCACAATGCAGGGAGCTGCCGCAATACAGCTGGTGCTTGGGCCGGTGCCCAGCATTACATCATTCTCAGCAAGCAGTGAAGGTTGTACCATGAAAATGGTACTGTGCAGATATAATTTACTATGTGTAGCATCCAGCTACAATAAACACAGACACCTACAATTGTCTTAAACTAGAGCTTTATTTAGCACGTCTTATCTATGCCCTGTCCCTACTCTAACTAACCCTTTCCTGTGTCCGCTCCTCCTCTTCCTCTGGCCCCCTAGCTCCGCCCACTCCCAACTACTAGTGTGCTGACTTCACAACATCTCCCCCTTTGTAACAAAACAAACAAAACATACTGACTTCTCAGTCCATCTCCACGATCAGTTTCTTGGGTGGACGTATGTCGCGATGAGGTCGTGGCGACATACCTCTCGGACTATTAGCACTCAGTGTCTCAATGATCGGAGCAGTGCTTTCACGATCATCAGGATGCAGTTCATCCGAACTGAGAGTGTCCATTTCACTCATCAGGGCTCTGGAGGTGCCCCGTGACAGTTCCTTAGAGTGTGAGATGTTTCTCGTGACTAGCCGCTGCTCGGACTCTGCAGTCAACATGGCTCCTTTCCTCTTCGTGATCACCACTGGTTCATCCTTGAATAGACCAGCTCTGCTGCTGAAGTCTGGACAGATGGAGCCTTCAGTGTCTGAGGTGCCTATGGAGAGCTCAGTTTGATATCGGCAGTCTGTCCTCCTTTGTGACTCGTGCTCACGTGACGCTCGGCCTCTTTTCCACTGGGATGTAATTCTAGTTCCCTTCCGAGTGTCTACATGTATTTTTATTTCCTTTTGCCTTGTCAGGTCAAGGACAACACTGTCTTCCTGTTTTGAGTCTGGGATGCCAGCCGGTGGGGTATGAACTGGGGAGGTCATCTTGGTATGGCTTGGAGATTGATTGGCTGCCTCAGGTTGTCTCTCCCACTCCTGCTCACGCCTAGAACAGGCAAACCTTGGAACCGGCTGGGTATTTGTGTGTTTCGTTCTTATCCGATGATGACTTGGCTCTCCTGACATGTCCGGCTTCCTTTGCAGATCGACTGGTTGATCCATCTTTATTTGGGTGCTAATGGCCACGATGTCTGTTTCCATTTTATAGGACCAGGACCTTCGAGTCAACCTTGCTGCCCCTACCCGGGGTGACGGTGTAGTATTTGTGTCGCAATGTACCTGTGATCGATGTGACAGGTTGTCTGGTGGAGTAATCGAGTGTGCATTGACATTGGTATGAGACATGTCGCTCTTGACGGGAAGAGTGTTCCTTGGTTCGCTGATGTGTTCAGGTGCTTGGCGCCATGGCCGTTGTCGGGACCACGACTCTGTCGACTCAAAGGAACGGAGCGAAATACTATCTGAATCAGAGGGGTTCTCCGTCACTTCCCCTTGAGAATGTTCCTTTAAGAATGTTGCGCGTGGTCGTTGTCGGGACCACGACTCTGCCGACTCAAAGGATCGGACCGACGTGCTTTCTGAATCAGAGGGGTGCTCTGTCAGTTCCCTCTGTGAGTGTTCCTTTGAGAATGTCATACTAGGTGTTCTTCGGAACCGGGTAGTCCGTGACGAGCTGCTTTCCACCTTGGAATTGTCTTTGATAAGCTTCTCCGTGTGTCTTTGTTGGAGCATCTTCAATGTTGTCTCATTTGGGAAATTATTTGAAGATTCCGTGCTGGTTCCTTGTGCTTGATCCCAAGCTTTTGCCTCTTCGTCCTTCTCGCTTGAGGTTACCCATCTCCGCTCTGTTGCTTCGTTGTCGCGGGGCCCATGGATGCATGGATCTTTTCTTGCTTGTTGTTGTGAGGGACCAGTCCGTCTTGCGCGATGTGGTTCTCCTTCCCGATTGTTTGGTGCTATAGTATCGCTGATCTGTTGGTGATGTGTTCTCCTGCCAGCTGTTTCCTCGGACTCATCTTCACTCCTTGGCGATTGATGTTCCGGCGTCGATTTTCGTTGTTGACCATTGGGGCCCCTTCTTCTATGGTTTGTCTTTCTCCCCCACTTGTTATGCAGAATGCCATCTTGTCCAGGAGTGCAATCTGTCCCACTGGACGCTCCCTCCTCGTCAGAGTAGCGCGTGTCATACTTTGAATGACTCCTGGGAGTTGTTATTTGGATGATTGACTCTGAGTAATCTTTGGTTGATTCTGAGTGGTCGGACGCTGAGTAATCTGACTCTGAGTACTCCTTGTCACTTTCCTTGTCACAGTGTCTCCCCCGTTGTCTTTTCGCTGGTCTGCCTTCTCTCTCTCTCCTTTTGTGTTTGTTGGATTTCTGGGTTCTCTCTTCCCAGGTATCTCGAAGTTTTGTACTCAGATGCACATCCCTCAATTTGTCTCTTGTTTGAACTTGCATTCCAATTTCGGCTTTCTTGATAATTTCCTTTAGCGACCAATGCCCTCTCAGTATTTTGTGCCTTGTTTCGGGGTTTTCACAGCCTTCAATTATTCGGAGCCGAACAGCATCCTCATTCGTAAACGTGTTGAAATGGCAGCCTTGTACCAGACTTTGCAACCGGGTGATGAAATGCGGCAATGGTTCGCCTGGTTCCTGCCGTGCTGTGTTGAAGACCATGCGATTATGATCCACCTCTGCCTGTGCATTGAGATGGGCACAGAGCTCCTCTTGGAGTCTATCATAGATGTCTGCTTCTTCTTTGGAAAATGTTCTAATTGGGCATCGGCCCCCGGGACCCACCAGATGGAGGAGTAGCACCAGACATTTTCTTTCTCTTTGCTCACCGTTGGCTTTCAAGAAATTGTCCAATGCTTCCAGCCACCAGTGCCGTTTGAGGCCCTGGATCCAATCGTCAATCCGTGCCACTGGGGGCGATACTTCAGGGTGTGGATTGAAACATTGAGCTACGTCTCCTCCCGCCATGAGAGAAGAAGGTTCTGATCGGTCGTAGACGCGGGGCATTGTGCTGTCCACTTTTCTTCGGGTTTCAGTTGCTTCTGCTTGTGTTCTAGCTTGAGCTTGATTATTAGTTCTTCCTTCAGTGCACTCGTGTTTGGTCAACATTGCACCCTTGAACTTATCCATGGTTAGTGACAATGTTGGATTTCACTTGCTTGTTGTGTGTGTTCATTGGCTATTCCACACGCGCATTGGCTCGTGCTCGTTGCTGATTCCGTTGTAATTATTTATGCGTTGTCTTTATTTATGTTTGCTTGTTGCTTCCTTTATTTAATGATTCAGAAAAGGGGATGGTGATGAACAGAGTGTCTGAATTAAGCAGACCACTCTTACCCAGTCCAAAGATCAGGGCTTGATCCATCACCGTTATTTATCTCACTGCCCCATCCCAGCTCAGAACCTGGCTATATGCAAATCAGTCTGTCCCTGGCCCAGTGCATCATGGGAACAGGGCAGACTAAACTACCAAGCCAATTCTTCACCAGAAAGGAGACAAGCTACCGGGGACCGGTTTCTGGCATTTCAGCCGTCTTCGGCCCGGCTTGCTTGAATCCTGATGGAGCAGTGAGAAAGGGACTCATGTCTGAGTATACCCTGCCACACCTATAGTGGCCAAAAACGATTCAGAAAAGGGGATGGTGATGAACAGAGTGTCTGAATTAAGCAGACCACTCTTACCCAGTCCAAAGATCAGGGCTTGATCCATCACCGTTATTTATCTCACTGCCCCATCCCAGCTCAGAACCACCCCCTTTTCTGAATCGTTTTGTCCACCATAAGCGTGGAAGGGTATACTCAGATGTGGGTCCCTTGCTCATTGCATCATCAGGATTCAAGCAAGCCGGGCCGATGACGGCTGTAATGCCAGAAACCGGTCCCCGGAAGCTTGTTTCCTTCCCAGTGAAAGAATTGGCTTGGTAGTTTGGTTTGCCCTGTTCCCATGATGCACTGGGACAGGGACAGACTAATTTGCATGTAGCCAGGTTCTGAGCTGGGATGGTGCAGTGAGCTAAAAAACGTTGATGGATCAAGCCCTGATCTGTTGACTGGGTAGGAGTATTCTGCTTAATTCAGAAACTCTGTCCATCACCACCCCCTTTTCTGAATCGTTTTGTCCACCATAAGCGTGGAAGGGTATACTCAGATGTGAGTCCCTTGCTCATTGCACCATCAGGATTCAAGCAAGCCGGGCCGATGACGGCTGTAATGCCAGAAACCGGTCCCCGGAAGCTTGTTTCCTTCCCAGTGAAAGAATTGGCTTGGTAGTTTGGTTTGCCCTGTTCCCATGATGCACTGGGACAGGGACAGACTAATTTGCATGTAGCCAGGTTCTGAGCTGGGATGGTGCAGTGAGCTAAAAAACGGTGATGGATCAAGCCCTGATCTGTTGACTGGGTAGGAGTATTCTGCTTAATTCAGAAACTCTGTCCATCACCACCCCCTTTTCTGAATCATTTTGTCCACCATAAGCGTGGAAGGGTATACTCAGATGTGAGTCCCTTGCTCATTGCACCATCAGGATTCAAGCAAGCCGGGCCGATGACGGCTGTAATGCCAGAAACCGGTCCCCGGAAGCTTGTTTCCTTCCCAGTGAAAGAATTGGCTTGGTAGTTTGGTTTGCCCTGTTCCCATGATGCACTGGGACAGGGACAGACTAATTTGCATGTAGCCAGGTTCTGAGCTGGGATGGTGCAGTGAGCTAAAAAACGGTGATGGATCAAGCCCTGATCTGTTGACTGGGTAGGAGTATTCTGCTTAATTCAGAAACTCTGTCCATCACCACCCCCTTTTCTGAATCCTTTATTTAATGGACATGCGTTACTTCATGGCATTCGCCACTGCGCATTCGCTTGCGTTTCTCACTGTTCGCGTTTCCACCCGTGCTGACCTTTGTTTTGTCAATGCTTGTTCGTTGAGTCACTTTTGTGGGTCACTCTTGTGGTTGCTCTTGCTTGTTAGTTGATTCACTCTCGTGTTAGCATGTGCTTATTCTGTTTGGTTGCCAAGACTTGTTCAGTGTTGTCCACGCGCCGTTGTCCACGCTTACTTCTTTGCATTTTCCAGCGCTTGTTTAGTTGCACATACCAAGGCTTGTTGACTTGCACGTACCAACACTTGTTTATTTGCATGCACCAGTGCTTGTTTACTCGTCTTCGCCAGTGTTTGTTTGGTCATTGCCAATGCTTGTTTATTTGCATATACCAATGTTTGCTTATCTGCTCCTATTAATGCTCGTTGGTTCTTCGCCAATGCTTGTTTGGCCTTCGTCAACGCTTGTTCAGCCTTCGCCACTGCTTGTTTGGTTTTCGCCAATGCCTGTTTTCTTCCTTGGCCACGATTTATCCGATGCTTGGTGATCTGCATTTTCCAATGCTTGTGTCTCTTTGCATGTATCAATGCTTATTTATCCAATGCTTGTTGATCTGCATGTATCAATGCTTGTGTCTCTTTGCATGTACCAATGCTTGTTTGCTCTTCCCCAATACTTGTTTCCGTTTGTCCAATGTTTGTTAATTTGCATGTGTCAATGCTTGTTTATTTGCAGGTATCAATGTTCGTTTATTTGCATCTACCTTACGGCTATCAGTGCTTGTTGACTTCCTTTTGCCAATGTTTGTTTCTTTGTTCTTGCCAGTGCTTGTTTACTTTTGCCAATGCTTGTTTTCAGCTTCCAATGCTTGTTCATCAAGCTGAAGGTTGCCTGACTCCAAAATGGCCGCTTCTGGTGTACACATAGGGGATGTCTGTGGCATGCCTGACTCAAAGATGGCCGCCGGGCTTAAAATCTCGTGTCTCCCGAGATTTGGATCCCTCTATTGACTTTCAGCAATCTGGTACCGGCAGGCTTCAGGCACTCACCGGGCATATGAGGTCCACGCCGGATGCTGGGATCTTTGTTCCTCGCAGCGCTCAGGATCTCCTCACATCAGGTAGGACCGGGGTGGGCTCCCGGCGTCGCTACCACCTTGCTTCTTTCCGCTTCGCGCTCACTCGGCGACAGCGCGCCGAAGCTCACGCATCGGGCGTGAGGTCCCGATGTCGGGGCGCACTCAAGTTTGCTTCCCTGCGCTTGACAGCGCTTACCGGCTGGTCTTCTTGGGGGCAGCGCTTTCCTCCACAGCGATCCTCACCACTACGGGGCGCTAGGCAGAGTCGGAGTGGGCTCCCGACTTCTGCTCTTTCAGGGCACGCCGATTCCCACGCATCACGCGTGATTCGCGTTTTGGCGCAAACGAGCGCTTCACTTCTTAAGCGCCCCAGCGCTTGTTGCTTCGGCTTCTCTTGGGCCCCACACAGTCTCCTGACTGGTGAGTAGGTTCACCTGCTGCTGGCTTCTCAATTCAGGCGGCAGCCTCACTCGTCACAGCAGCACTTTTCCTTTCTTGATGCTGCTCGGGACAGGACGCTCCTGCAGGGTTCAGTGGGTGGCAGACACACCAATCCCACTCTCGTCGCCAGTTGTAGCATCCAGCTACAATAAACACAGACACCTACAATTGTCTTAAACTAGAGCTTTATTTAGCACGTCTTATCTATGCCCTGTCCCTACTCTAACTAACCCTTTCCTGTGTCCGCTCCTCCTCTTCCTCTGGCCCCCTAGCTCCGCCCACTCCCAACTACTAGTGTGCTGACTTCACAACATCATGAGTATTAACAATCTGAAGATGCTTTCAAAACTGGGGCAATGCATAGTCTGGCATGATTTTGGTGCCTTACATATTGGATACTAAGTGCCCAATTTAGAGTTTGGTGCCTTACATATTGGATACTAAGTGCCCAATTTAGAGTTTGGTGCCTTACATATTGGATACTAAGTGCCCAATTTAGAGTTTATCAGGCAGGGTAAGGGTATACCATTGCAAATATGATGAGGAACCTCACCCAACAAACCCTCGGTCCACTCGCCTCATTAAAGATGGGCATACTTTAAGTATTCTGATGACGGGCCCCGGTTGGCTCTGTTGACAGACTACTTCCTCCGATAGCCCAAGGGAGCAGGGGCCATTACAGTGACCACCCATTTACAATAGCGATTTTAATATCTTTTTTATGTACATCACCACCAGTAAATACCTGGCAGTGAGGGACAGCAAAAAACAAAAATTACACCTCCACACTTTAAGAGAAAATCACCAGGATGTGGAAGTAATTCATTTGTAGTTTTTCAGAAAACAAACTCCCGCTTTGGGAGTTTGTTTCTGAAGACAAAACAAATTAATTGTTTTGTGGGTGGCAATCAAAACCTCTGTGACAGTGGTTTCTTTCAATGTACATAGATGACTGATGGGCTAGCGGTCACCTCTGAAGTTGACGGACAGTAGTCCATCAGGATGGCGCTATCATGATGGAGAACCGCCTATCAAACTCATCAACAGGTCCTCTGTCTCGGATTATGAGTGATGCAAAGGAAGGTGCGATATGTGTCATACATGATAAAGTTGAACACAACAGGGGTCATAATTTATCGGGTGCAATAAATACTTCAAATTATGAAAATGGAGCATAACTTGCGGATTGGGTTGCTCTCTGTACTACAATCTGCATGTCCCAGTAATAACTATGGATTATCGGCTTGCAATAGAGCTTTATAAGCTGGGGTTACTTGAGGTAATGCATATGGGTAATATAGCTTTAAATACAAGGGAAATGTGAAGATATGCGGGCATTTAAAGTGTGTAAATATACTTGGGGGTAATGCGGATACTGGCATGCAATGGAGCTGGAACAGATGAGGTACAGTTCAATAGTAATTCTATACACTGGTGGTAATATGCATTCTGACATGTTGATGGGACATTACATACTGGAGGTAACGTGAAAACTGAAAGACCGTGGTGGATTACATACTTAGGAAATGCATATTTTATCACAGAAATGTGCTTTCAAAACTGGTGTTAATGCATATTTAACCATGAAAAATTAGTTTTACACACTGGTTGAAATGCAAGCACATACTGGCATGGCAATCTGTACTTTATCCACTGAGAAGCAACATAGATACTAACATGTCAATTGTTCCTTTGCAGGCTTGAAAGTACTACAGGCCTTACATTTTAGACACAGGTATCTATAATCTGAGAGATAATTTCACTATCTCAGGAATGACCAGTTAGGATCAGTGGCCCCAGTATAACAGTTAACCCACATCCAGCTCATGATGCCAGCATCATGAGCAACAGCCCTGAGACCCTAAGCGGTTACCACGAAGAGTGAGCATCCCCTACCACGATGCACAGGTTGACCTAGTTAATCATCATTAGTCACTCCTCACACTGGAATACAGCGACCTGATGCATTTTGGCTACATGTAATTAGCAACATTTAGTTACTTATATATTAAAAAATACATTGCTATATGGTTACAGCACCTTTTATACAAAAGCAGTGACTCCTGTGAACTTATATTTCCCTGTGATGTGTTTGTAGCTGACAGAAGAACACTGATTGTGTTATTTGCGTTGGCATATGATTTTCAGTGGACGTTTAACCCACTATGGTACACTGTATCGGGTCGCCACTGCTTTATCTTGGAAACCTATATTTACTTTTTTGGGTTCTAGTGTTTTGTATCGCACACACAGTTTTCTTTTACGCACACAGGGAAATATGTCTCCTGGAATCTATTGAGAGTCCTGAATTATTGGAACATTTCATTAGGTCACCTTAAACGCCTAGAGTTTTTAAGCAAATATATTTGGGTAGCTGAGCAGCAAAATACATAATTTTCCTAGTTTCATCTAAAAGTATCTTGCGCACCAACCCCTAATAACCCCTTTCGTGTCTGTTGTAATGTGGGTGCTGGTATCACAAAATGCCCCCGGTTGCTTGCGGTCTACAGCCGCCCATAGCCTTAAACTAAATGATAAATGGGCTCATGGGCAGATCTCAACAGCTGGGGATTCGGCCCGACTGCAGCATTGCGATGCCAGCGGTCAAAACAGAAACTGCGGAGGAAAAGATCGCTGCCTCTGACTGGATCTACGATCCTGTCGGGTCGGCGGTCATAAATCATGGGGCATATTATCAAGGGGGTTTATCTCCGCTTTTTTGGCTTTAAAAGCCAAGAAAGCGGAGATAAAATTATCTCCCTATTACCTAGCTGCCGCTAACACCAGTTAGCGACAGCTAGTAGGAGATAGCGGCCATCTTGGGCCCCACTTTGCATGTCAGTGATATTTATCACTAATGAGATGCAAAGTGGGCGTGCCAAGATGTTAGCGACTGAAAACAGTCGCTAACATCGCTATCTCCTATTACCAACTTTTGGAGATATTCGCGCTAAGCGGGAATATCTCCAAAAGCTAACACCTGCCCTGAGCAGTTCTTAGCCATGTTATCAAATGGGAGGTGGATAACATGGCTAAGAGCATTAGCTCGCTAATGCATGAATATCGCTGACTTTTCAGCGATATTCATGCTTTGCGGCGATTTTTACCGCATTTGCGTTAAACCTTGGTAATACCAAGGTTTATTTGCGGTAAAAACCGCCGCAGCGCTGCGGTAAATTTTTGTCTCTAACCAAGCAATAGCGATAATTATCGCTATTGCTTGGTAATATGCCCCCCGATTCCCTTAACGGCAGCGGTTTTGACCAGGCATCACTATCAGGATTATAATTACCATTTCCCACAGCTTTTTCATGGTGGTCCCACCGCCATGCAAACAGGGCTTCAGACCCCCGCCCCCCAGACCCCCACCCTCGTGTGTGGCAGCCCGGGATGAGACAGATCCCGGGCAATCACAGAGCCGCACCCGAACGTTTCACAGGTCTTTAAAAGACCATTTGAATGTTAATTAGGCCTTGCTGTTGTTTCACCCCTTCTAAGAGCCCCTGCAGCTCCACTCTGCCTATTGATTAAAGGTTCAGCCCCCCCGAAATTTTTTCTTAGACCCCCCCCGAAATTTGGCTCTAGTTGCGCCTCTGCCTGGGGGCACATGTAGTACGCCAACATACCTCCATGCATCGTGTGCAATGCAACACATGGTGCATTGCACACGGTGCATAGATGTGCACATTTTGTCCTTTTCCATTGCCGCTTGTGCTGCAGTCCTTTACCTGGGCCACAGCACAAGCCCAGGGGAAAAGGACAATTGCTGACCGGCGGTCCTATCATATTTTGACGGTCGGATCTACCGCTTGCATGTTGGGCGGTCTTCCAACCGCCGTGATATCAGGCGACGGTCCCGCCGCCAGGCAGCATAACCAAGCTCAAAGTATACAAAGAAGTCATTCCGTACTCCAATATCAGAAATGCAGTTACTCTCTGAGCTAGAGCAGGCAAGTGCACTACATGTGGACTTACAAAATCTACCTGCACACTACAGGAGCAAGACTTTGCTAACTTCATCCCAACTCTGACCACACTGTATTGGCTTGGATTTAATGCATTTTTAAATTACAATACACCTGGCAGAAGCTGGCCACTTAAAAGAGCACCTACCTGTTGGACAAATAAATTATCCCTGGAGTCCTCACAGGTTCTAGAACTATTTTTTGTGTAACTAACTTATCAGTCGAGTCCTCCATTCTTAATTGTATCATGCACTATCTTGGGACTTCATCATTTAGTATCTTTTCCCATCCATGTGGCAGACAAACAATGCACTTAGGGCCTGATTCACAGAACTAACTTAAGACAAAATCCTAAACTTACTACCATTTTGGTATTCACAGAAGGCACTTACTCATTTTGGTATTCACAGAAGGCACTTACTCATTTCGGTATTCACAGAAGTTAGGAGTCCTAACTTTAGGACTCCTAAATGCCTTCTGTGAATACCGAAAGTCTTAAAATTAGGATTTTTCTCAGTTTAGGAGTAGTAAAGTTAGGACTCCTGACTTTAGGACTCCTAAACTGAGAAAAATCCTAACTTTAAGACTTTCGCTATTCACAGAAGGCATTTAGGAGTCCTAACTTTATTTCTACTAAACTGAGAAAAATCCTAATTGTAAGACTTCTGGTATTCACAGAAGGCATTTAGGAGTCCTAAAGTTAGGACTCCTAACTTCTGTGAATATCAAAATTAGTTAGTGCCTTCTGTGAATACCAAAATGGTAGTAAGTTTAGGATTTTGTCTTAAGATAGTTCTGTGAATCGGGCCCTTAATGTTCTCCCCTACTATTTCCTTTCATTGACATTCTCCTTTTCCTGCAGTATGCCCTGTCACTCAAGGCAGATACTGGTGAGCAACAGCCTGAGCTACCAGTTCTGCTCCTTCTCAATACTGAAAAAAACATTTGGGAGACACTTTAGTCATATTCTTGCCAATTCTCATTATTGAGGTTCCGTGATGATTGTAAGTGGTGTTTTCGACTCGCACGAATATGGTCGAGTCTGGTATCTATGAACCGCAAATGACGAGTTTAGTGGGTGTACGCAGTTTCGCTGTACTAGCCTAAACCGTTCGTCTGTTTCGTGGGTTAATCTATCTGTACCCACGGGTTCCATCTTAGATACGGCATCCATTTTGTTTCTTGCCCTCAAGTAACCAGCGAACGGACGCTGTCCGCCTCGCGACCCTGGGATTCCCAAGACTTTTTGCAGAAGACACGTTTCCTTTGAAAGTGTCTTTATGATAAGGGGGATGGCACTGTAAGGCAGATGGCCCCGCTCGAGGCTCATCTTGCCGTGCCGGTCTATTGTCTTAGCCGTACATCTCATTAGGCACGTCCCTTTGATGCCCGCAGCTCGTGTTTCCCGATACCACCCCTTTTACACCCTTTCCGATCTCCCCACTGTTTCTGCCTTCCTCTGCACCTGTTTCTGTTCCTTCTTCGATCTGTTTACCGCCAATTGGAATGTACTAATGGTGGGAAGATGGGTTTTTACAGTTGGGAACCACCGAATGTTTCTGTACTTATGTTCCGGGCCCTGAATACATGAAAGCAACCCCTTCTGGTGTTTACAATGGGAACCAAGCTGTAAACCTTTGTGTATCATGTTAACCTATGAGAGAAATGTGTATAAAAGGAGCGACCTACAGTAGCAATTCGAATCAGGCTCCGTGAACCTACATGTGATGTACTTCTCGTGACTTCTGTGTTCCCTGCAGTAATAAACCTTGAATCTTTGACGCCGAAGGAAGTGTCCCGTGTCTCTGTCATTTGTACGCCGGAACAGGTTACCCACGAAGGTTTCAGGTGTTGTCCCCTGGCACCGCTGGGTCTTAGAAAAACCCAGTCCTTCAGTTGGCGCCCAACGTGGGGCTGCATCAGTGGTACCGGTCCAAGCCCGACGATCGTGAGGAACTTCGTGTGAAATCTCCGAGGGAAGGTGCACCCCGCTTCATCGATCCTGTTGTCGAAACAAGTGGCCCGACGATTTTTCCCGCGAAGATTCCCGCCTCCTGACGGCTGTGACGGACTGCTGCCCTGACTGTAGACCTGTTTTGGCGCCTGGCGTAGACCTTGGTACAGCGAGACGATTGACGGGCCTTCCTGGTGACGCCATCGATCTTTGAGTTAAGTATTTGTGGGTCGCTCCCATAGTCCTTAGTTGTGGGTGCTTAGTTGTTGCATGGTTCCATTGCATTTGTGGTTCTTAGTACTTGGTTCTTTGTTGTGATATTTGACGTCTGCAGTCGCCAAAAACCGAGGGTTTTTGCTCTTTGCAGGGACTTGGTAAATCCCATACCCCTTGAAGTTTGTGAAACTCGGCTAGTGTGCAAGATGCCTGGCCGTAGTACTTTGTTCAGTTGTTTTAGACGTTGTGGTGCGGATTCCCGACTGGAGGATTCGTGTCCGATACCTCCGGTTGGAACTCCAACTTATGAGCTATATAGCAAACACGGGTTAGGTCCGATTACCTTTAATGAGTATTGGATTCGCTATACTAAAAAGGATGGTGTCCTTAGTTGGCCACCTCATGGTAGTTTTGAGACCCCGATTTTAGATAATTTAGAAGCTAAATTGTTTCAGAAAAAATCACGGCCGGCCATGTTTGATGCCTTTCGGTTGTGGCGCAAAGAAGCCAAACAGAAAGAAATCAGACAGATTAAACGTAATCAGAGAGAAGGAGTTGTTACTACGGTGAGAAAAGCAGAGCAGTTCCAGCGAGATAAGGAGGAAAAGGAAAAGGAAGTTTTCGATAGGCTTCAGCGTATGTCTATAAATAAATGTTACCCCGCTTTGCCAACGGAGTCGGATAAGAAAGAGGAATCAGTTGAGGACCCTTTACTGTCCTATCTTCTGAAGTCACCACCTCCGTACGCACAGGGTACCACAGTTCCTGTGGTTCCCCCTGTACCTGCTCCTGTACCTGTTCCTCAACCTATTCCTCAACCTGTACCCGTTCTTCCGACTGTTCCTGCTCCTTTGCCTACTTCTGTCCCTACTGCTCCTCCGCTTGTACTTCCTCATACTCCTGCTCCTGCTCCCGCTGCTGCTCCTGTTCTACTTACTCCTGCTGTTTCTTCTGTTCCCGATTCTTCTCTTGTTAGTCCCCTATGTTATACTTCTCCATCTACCCGACGTCGTACTCCTTTAGTTGCTGCTAACTTTTTCAATTCTCTTGGACCTATCTCTGAGTCCGCTGGTTCGGACGGTCCTCAAAGACGTAGACAGCTTCCCGGTAATCGGGAACGTGCCGCGTTGTATAATATGGCGATGGCTTGGATGAAATACCCCATTAGGAATCCTCCACGTTCAGTGCTGAATACGTTTTGTCAATTCAATATACCGACACAAAGATACGTTTTTGAAGAAATGTGTAAGGTTTTACGTGATCAAATATCGGCCGATGCATCTGACGATGTATTGACTGCTTTGACTAATTTGCAGCTCCAGTTTTCGAGCGGAATGATAGTAGATTCTAATGTTCGACGCGCTGTTGAGCAGTTATTATCTTTTCGTCCCTCTATAATGCCTCGAGCATTGTTCGTGGAAGACATTGAGGGACCACTAGAAGCGCCTGGTCAGTATCCCATGCGCGAAGTTCCTCCAGTGTATATGCCAGGTAACCCTGGTGCTGCTCCGCCGATCCTGCCACATTTCCAGAGGGTGTGGATCCATCTTCCATGGAAACGGTCGGAAGTTTTGCAGGTAAAACAATCTTTGCGTGACCCTCGCAAAAATCCTGCAGGGTATTATAAAGAATTATCGCAGCTTGTGGATGCTACGATAATGAATCTTGCCGATATTGATATGCTGTTTGGCAATGTCGTACCGCAACCGGTATGGGCAAAGATTCGACAGGAAGACCATGCGGGAGAATTAGGCGGTGATTGGAATGCATTGCGGGCTGCTGACGCTTTGCAAGTTGGTGGGGCCAAGCCTGATCAGTTAATTACGGCTTTGCCTCAGAGAATTATCACTTTGATGAAAACGCTCATGCCAGCTATGAAGGTAAATTGGGATAAACTGTCCGCTTGCAAACAAAAGAAGGATGAGAGTGTCTCTGATTTCTTTACGAGATTTGAGGAGGCTTTCATTGACCATAGTGGTCAAGACATGGGTACTGAAGGAGGTCAGCGATTGTTTGTGGATAAGTTTGTCTCAAATTTACTGCCTGACTTAAGCAACAAATTGCGTAATTCAGAAAGTGCGTGGGCTGTTTCTACTTCTGCTCAAATATTGGCTACGGCCCAATATTATGAGAATAGGGAGAAAGAGGAGAATGACCGTGCAGATAAAAAGACGAAAGAACTCAAAACTAAAGTGTTGTTGCAGCAGGCGTATCCTCCGCGTTCGAATCAGAATGATTCGCAACAGCGTAATCGATCACAGTCTCAGTCTAATAGGTCGCAATCTCGAAATGACTCCTCTTCGCAGAGATCTTCGTTGGGGTACAATCAGTGTGCCTATTGTAGGAATGAGGGTCATTTAAAATTCGATTGTCCAGTTCTCAATGAGCGAAATAGTGGTAATTCGTCTAGAGGAGGTCGTGGTGGTTCTCAACAGACATCACGTGGTAGAGGTCGCGGTGCTCCAAATGACCGCTCCACTAATACTTCTGACTCCAATAATTGTTTCGATCAGCGCGGATCGTCGCAAGGGCGATCTGCTCAGTACAATGTGGATGATTATTACGTCGATCAGGATGCTGACGACGGTAATTACTAGGACAGCCATAGACAAGGAGAGGGAGTAGTATCAGTTCCGGTTGATCAGAGAGGGCCTTACGTCGCAGTTGCCACCTCGGGCGTCGTTGAGCCTTTTCTGTTGGACACTGGTGCAGCGAAAAGTTCCATAATGCATTCGAAACTCCCTGGCGCACCTTTGTCTGGCTTAACAAATGTTTCCGTTGGATTCTCTGGCGCCCCTGTTAGCAATCCGGTTTCGTGCCCTTTGCCTCTTACGATTGGGCCGCGTGAGCTGAAAGCTCCGCTGATTTTGACCACTGGATGTGGCGAAAATCTTTTGGGCCTGGATTTGCTAAAACGTTTGTATGCAACTTTGTATTGTTCTCCTGCGGGAGTAAAGCTTACGTTAGGTGAGAGAGTTGTCTCTCCTATGTACTTATCCATCGATAAGCTTCCACCGGAATTGAGTTCTCTTCCTGCATCTTTGTGGGCAACAGGTCCCAACGACGTGGGCCTGCTTGACATCTCCCCTTATGTTGTTCATTTAAAATCTAATGTGCGACTGCCACGTATTCCCCAGTATCGTATCTCCCTTGATGGTGAGCGAGCGCTGTTAGCGATCATTTACGATTTGATCGAGAAAGATGTTATCGAGGAGACTCGGGGAAACGTGTGCAATAGTCCTGTACTGCCCATTTTGAAGCGCACGGATCCATCAAAACCACCCGTTTATCGTTTTGTTATCGATTTACGGGAGGTGAATAAAATTGTGATTCCTCAGTTCCCTGTGGTGCCTGACATTACGGCTCTACTGACTCTGATTCCAGCCTCTGCATCTTGGTTCTCAGTGATCGATCTGAAGAATGCCTTCTTCAGCATTCCGATTGCTGAGGAAAGTAGAGACCTTTTCGGCTTCTCTCTTGGTGGCCGTAGTTTCAGGTTTAAACGTGCTCCTCAGGGCTACTGTGAGAGTCCATCGATATACAGTCAAGCCTTGAAGGGCCAACTTGATGCATTTGTGTTGCCGGCTGGTGCAGCCTTGATCTGGCTGCAGACACTCAGGACATTTGCAAAACCGCTACAGTGTCGTTGTTGCAACATCTCTGTGACTTACATCATAAGGTGTCACCTTCTAAACTACAGTATTGTTGTCAAGAAGTAACCTATCTAGGTCACTTATTGTCAAAGGAGGGAAGAAGGTTGACCCCAGAGAGAATTGCAGCGATTGCGCGAATGACTGTGCCAACGACTCAGAGAGATGTGCGTGCCTTTTTAGGTATCAAGTCATACTGCAGGCAATGGATTCCAAATTTTTCATTGTTAGCGAAACCATTGGTAGCTCTTACGTGCAAGGATGTTCCAACTCCTTTACCATGGACGGAAGAATGTCAGAAAAGTTTTTCTGAATTGCGTGATGCGTTGTGTTCGGCCCCTGTGTTAGGTACTCCTGACTACAGTAAGCCGTTTACACTATACGTTCACGAGAGAGAAGGTTGTGCGTTGAGTGTTTTGGCGCAACAATTCGGTGGTAAACAACGTCCATGTGCATATTTTTCCTCGACCTTGGACCCAGTAGCTAGAGCATTGCCGAGTTGTTTGAGAGCAACAGCGGCAGCTGCGGTGTCCATCCGAAAATCTGCAGGATTGGTCATGGATAATATGCTTACGGTGATGGTTCCGCACGCAGTTGACACTCTTTTGAATCGTACAAAAACCCAACACTTGACGAGTGCGAGGTTGTCTGGGTACGAGTTCACGCTTTTGGCAAGTCATATTCAGATAAAACGTTGTAATGTCCTGAACCCGGCAACTTTATTGCCAATTAGTATGGAATCAGATGAAGTGGCACCTCATGATTGCTACTTACGGACTGAGGAGGAAACAAAAGGTCGTGTGGACCTTAAAAACACTCCTTTGGAAGATCCCGATGGGACCTTGTATGTGGATGGTTCATGTTTTAAATTGCCGAATGGTGACGTGACGACTGCGTATGCTGTGGTAACTTTGAATACTGTTGTGGAAACTGCGAGATTGAATCAGAATTCTGCCCAAGCTGCAGAGCTGATTGCTTTGACTAGAGAGTGTGTGTTGTCGAAAGGGAAACGTGTGAATGTGTTTACCGACAGCCAATATGCTTTTGGCGTCGCCCATAGCTTTGGACGATTGTGGAGAGAGAGAGGTTTTATGACATCGCATGGTACTAAGATTCAGCATGGACAGCTTGTGAATGACCTTTTGGAGGCACTTACATTGCCTAAGCAGGTGGCGATTGTTAAATGTAGTGCGCATCGTAAGGTGACGGATGATGTTGGTCGTGGTAATGCGTTTGCGGATGAGACTGCTAAGGAGACTGCCCGGAACCTTAGCACTAGAATGTATGTGACAAGTTCGGTTAGGTGGCCTACAGAGACTGGTATGTGTGAGGATACCATCGAGAGTGTGAAAGCGATACAGAATGAGGCCACCGAGACTGAAAAGACGAAGTGGAAAGAGAGTACAGGAAAGTTGGATGCGAATGGTTGTTGGATTGATTTGTCGGAGCATAAGAGATGGATGTTGCCAGATGCGTATGTCCTAGCTGTTGTGACGATGGCACACGGGTTAGCACATATTAGTGCGAAAGGTATCTGCAAGTTGTTGTCCCCTGTGTGGAAGAATGATGGTATCACTAAATGTGCTGAGAGATTGGTTAAAAATTGCATGATATGTATGATGTACAATCCTGGTAAGGGAACCCCAACACCTCCTGGCCATTTTGCTCCACCTTCATGTCCCTTTGAGGTGATTCAGCTAGACTTCATCCATATGGAGCGATGCAATAACCTGAAATACGTTTTAGTGGTGGTTTGCGCATTCTCCCGATGGATTGAAGCCTACCCTCTCAAAGATAACACGGCTCTGTCCACTGCGAAAATCCTACTGAAGGAATACTTTCCTCGGTATGGAATGCCACGGATTGTATGGTCTGATAACGGAAGTGAGTTTGTGGGGAGTGTGATGAAGAGTGTGTGTAAGGGCCCTGGAATTACTCAAAAATTCCATAGCGCCAATCATCCCCAGTCAGCAGGTTTAGTTGAAGGGTATAATGGCACCCTTAAACTCAAATTAGCGAAGATTCAGGCTACGACTGGTCTTTCGTGGCCTGACGCTTTGCCTCTAGCTTTGCTGTCAACAAGGGCGACTGTACACTCCCGAGTAGGGCTTAGTCCCTATGAAATAGTGTTCGGCCGTCCTGCGAATGTTTGGGGGGTCCCTAGACCGAGTGTGTTTTCTGATCTTGAATACCCAATGCTGATTGATTATCTTCATGATCTGACTGCTAAACTGAGGTTAATTCACCAACAGGTCTTTGAAGCACTGCCGACGCAGACGGAGGGTCCAGGCCACCAGCTCCAGCCTGGAGACTGGGTGGTGACGCGGAACTTCGGACGCAAAAGAAATCTTGAGCCCCGCTTTACTGGACCCTACCAAGTTCTTCTCGCCACGAGGACTGCTGTTCGTTTGGAAGGTCGAAAGCACTGGGTGCATGCCACCCATACCAAGAAGGTACCTATACCTGTATCAGCGGACTCGTGGGTGAGGAAGGGCATTGCTTCGTCTGAAACTGAAAGATTGCAGACCTTCATACCTTTTAGCGACGCTCAGCCTGTCGGAGAATCCTCAGTGCAGCAGAACGACATTGTTGAACACTTGTCAACACAAGACTCAAGATCTGAACAATTGACTGATCAACAGAACTCTGTTCCCTCATCGGATCCATTGTTTGACGAACAGACACGTCCTGGAAGGAGCCGATACTTTTTGCGATCTAATACCAAGGACAAATAAAAGTTTTGTTTTTGTCCCTCGACATCTACGTTACCCCATTGCCACGATCAGTCTAAACACTCGTACAACTGTGATTTTGTAAATATTGAGTTTTTTACACATCTGTGTTCTTGCTTCCACAGCTGAGAGACTTTGTACATATTTGTGAATTAGGATACCTTGCATCCAGGTGTACCGTAGGGCCGCGCGTGTACTTCCTTCTGGTTAGTAGGTCTTGACATTAGGTCGAAGGCCGTCGGTTCCCGGGAACTCCTGGGGATTGACTACTGCTACACAGAACGTAGTGCGTCAAGAAACGTTGCGGACGGTTTTAGAGGATGGCGTTTTCAAAGCTGATGGACTTGGAAAAAGCTCAGGCGCAAAGATTCAAACTCCAACAAATTACTCGTACCAAATGCTTTATGTTTCAGGTGTTCCTTCTGTTTCTAATTGTTTCCTCGTTATTGGCGGGTGGGGTGTATTATATGATACAGTACTTCCTACCTTCTGCCATACCTACTCCTACTTCTGAACCTAAATCTATCACCACTGTGTCCCCTCATTCCTTCCATATCTTACCCCAACACGAGCAGGCTAGACGTGCGGAATTCAGAAATAATTCCTTCATTCAGCTCCTTCATCAGCATCAGTTAGTGGTTAATACTACTAATTGTTGGGTGTGTGGGTTAATGCCACATACCACGGATAAGGGAATTCCATATCTGGTCCTTCCTTATAGTTCCCAGGGTTCAGCTCGAGCATTGCAAACAATGTTTCGTAGTGCACTAGATTCCTACCCCAATCGAGAGCCACGTCCTCCGCACTTTGGTCCCGGTCCGTACCACAAGCCTTTGGCTATAGCGATTGCCGATTTAGATAGGGATATCTATGAGCCGTCGCTCATCCCAGAGGAAGAGGTGCGAGCCTATAGGGATCTGAGTGAGGCTGAGTATAGTGCGCTCGTGGGTGAAAGACAGCTTAAAAGCTCGTCTCCAATATGGATCGTACCCCACCTTGGTAATTTCTGTCTAAAAGGTCGTGGCCGAAGCCCGAGAGCTCATCTTGGAGAGAGTGCTTGCTCCGAGATGTATGTCTTACCGATGCTCTCTTCCCCTGTGTTTCTGACTGCCAAGGGTACGTACTTCGTCTGTCATGATCGTGCATATACGTGGTTGCCCTCCGACCGGGCACATGTTATATCGCAAATTTGTTGCCTCCGACGTTTACCGTTGATGCAGATTACCACAAGACTAGAATTGTGAGGGGCGTGATTAGCGAAGAGGACACTGCCGGTCAAGAGGCAGGAGACTTTTTCAAAGGTTTCTTTCCGTTTTGGGACCTATGGTTAATAGTAGGAACCTGAGACAGTTGACCCGAGTGGTGGAATCGACAGCTAATATCACTGCCAGTGCCCTTGGTAATATCACCGCAGAACTTCAGGCGGACAGGCTTATGACGCTACAAAACCGTATGGTTTTAGACGTTGTTTTAGCAGATCGAGGTGGAGTATGTAAAGTGATCCATTCGAGCTGCTGTATTTTCATTCCAGATAACGCTCCGACTGTCTATCAAGCCATCTCAAAGTTGCATAAGATCTCTGAGTCCATACACGTGGACGTAGGGGATTGGACGCTACTTGGGTGGTTTTGGGGCCTAATGTCGACTTGGGGTTGGAAAATTCTGATGATCATCTGAGTTGTTGTAGCATTTCTGTTCTCGTGTTGCCTTTGTGTGCAGTGTGGTCCTGCCTTATGTGGCCTCTGTGCTACAACGTGTATAAGACAGCCGCCTGTTACCAAAGGAGCTCTGATGGATAGAATTATGTTGCAGCAACATCTAGATGGTCTGATGAATATCGAATATGATTCTGACTAGTGCTTGCCTACATGAGGGCAAAAGGAGCGTCTGAGGTTCCGTGATGATTGTAAGTGGTGTTTTCGACTCGCACGAATATGGTCGAGTCTGGTATCGATGAACCGCAAATGATGAGTTTAGTGGGTGTACGCAGTTTCGCTGTACTAGCCTAAACCGTTCGTCTGTTTCGTGGGTTTATCTATCTGTACCCACGGGTTCCATCTTAGATACGGCATCCATTTTGTTTCTTGCCCTCAAGTAACCAGCGAACGGACGCTGTCCGCCTCGCGACCCTGGGATTCCCAAGACTTTTTGAGAAGACACGTTTCCTTTGAAAGTGTCTTTATGATAAGGGGGATGGCACTGTAAGGCAGATGGCCCCGCTCGAGGCTCATCTTGCCGTGCCGGTCTATTGTCTTAGCCGTACATCTCATTAGGCACGTCCCTTTGATGCCCGCAGCTCGTGTTTCCCGATACCACCCCTTTTACACCCTTTCCGATCTCCCCACTGTTTCTGCCTTCCTCTGCACCTGTTTCTGTTCCTTCTTCGATCTGTTTACCGCCAATTGGAATGTACTAATGGTGGGAAGATGGGTTTTTACAGTTGGGAACCACCGAATGTTTCTGTACTTATGTTCCGGGCCCTGAATACATGAAAGCAACCCCTTCTGGTGTTTACGATGGGAACCAAGTTGTAAACCTTTGTGTATCATGTTAACCTATGAGAGAAATGTGTATAAAAGGAGCGACCTACAGTAGCAATTCGAATCAGGCTCCGTGAACCTACATGTGACGTACTTCTCGTGACTTCTGTGTTCCCTGCAGTAATAAACCTTGAATCTTTGACGCCGAACCCCTTTCGTGTCTGTTGTAATGTGGGTGCTGGTATCACAAAATGCCCCCGGTTGCTTGCGGTCTACAGCCGCCCATAGCCTTAAACTAAATGATAAATGGGCTCATGGGCAGATCTCAACAGCTGGGGATTCGGTCCGACTGCAGCATTGCGATGCCAGCGGTCAAAACAGAAACTGCGGAGGAAAAGATCGCTGCCTCTGACTGGATCTAAGATCCTGTCGGCGGTCATAAATCATGGGGCATATTATCAAGGGGGTTTATCTCCGCTTTTTTGGCTTTAAAAGCCAAGAAAGCGGAGATAAAATTATCTCCCTATTACCTAGCTGCCGCTAACACCAGTTAGCGACAGCTAGTAGGAGATAGCGGCCATCTTGGGCCCCACTTTGCATGTCAGTGATATTTATCACTAATGAGATGCAAAGTGGGCGTGCCAAGATGTTAGCGACTGAAAACAGTCGCTAACATCGCTATCTCCTATTACCAACTTTTGGAGATATTCGCGCTAAGCGGGAATATCTCCAAAAGCTAACACCTGCCCTGAGCAGTTCTTAGCCATGTTATCGAATGGGAGGTGGATAACATGGCTAAGAGCATTAGCTCGCTAATGCATGAATATCGCTGACTTTTCAGCGATATTCATGCTTTGCGGCGATTTTTACCGCATTTGCGTTAAACCTTGGTAATACCAAGGTTTATTTGCGGTAAAAACCGCCGCAGCGCTGCGGTAAATTTTTGTCTCTAACCAAGCAATAGCGATAATTATCGCTATTGCTTGGTAATATGCCCCCCGATTCCCTTAACGGCAGCGGTTTTGACCAGGCATCACTATCAGGATTATAATTACCATTTCCCACAGCTTTTTCATGGTGGTCCCACCGCCATGCAAACAGGGCTTCAGACCCCCGCCCCCCCCCCCCCCACCCCCCCCCACCCTCGTGTGTGGCAGCCCGGGATGAGACAGATCCCGGGCAATCACAGAGCCGCACCCGAACGTTTCACAGGTCTTTAAAAGACCATTTGAATGTTAATTAGGCCTTGCTGTTGTTTCACCCCTTCTAAGAGCCCCTGCAGCTCCACTCTGCCTATTGATTAAAGGTTCAGCCCCCCCAAAAATTTTTCTTAGACCCCCCCGAAATTTGGCTCTAGTTGCGCCTCTGCCTGGGGGCACATGTAGTACGCCAACACACCTCCATGCATCGTGTGCAATGCAACACATGGTGCATTGCACACGGTGCATAGATGTGCACATTTTGTCCTTTTCCATTGCCGCTTGTGCTGCAGTCCTTTACCTGGGCCACAGCACAAGCCCAGGGGAAAAGGACAATTGCTGACCGGCGGTCCTATCATATTTTGACGGTCGGATCTACCGCTTGCATGTTGGGCGGTCTTCCAACCGCCGTGATATCGGGCGACGGTCCCGCCGCCAGGCAGCATAACCAAGCTCAAAGTATACAAAGAAGTCATTCCGTACTCCAATATCAGAAATGCAGTTACTCTCTGAGCTAGAGCAGGCAAGTGCACTACATGTGGACTTACAAAATCTACCTGCACACTGTTATTGTTATAGTTATTGTTATAGTGGATTTATATAGCGCCGGGTCACCTACAGGTCTCAGGGCGCTTTGACCACCGAACATAACATCCGGGATATGAAAAAGGGTGGAGTGCTTAAGCTAAGCTGAGTGCTGTTCTGAACAAGTTAGTTTTAAAGGCTTTCCTGAAACGGAGTAGATTCCCCTCCTTTCGGAGTGTCTCAGGCAGGGCGTTCCAAAGGTTCGGTAGTAAAACCGAAAAGGATCTCCCTCCCATTGTGGCCAGCTTAAAACGAGGACATACAAGGAGTTTGGCATCAGAGGACCTGAGATTTCTTTCCGGTCTATATATCTCAATCCGTTCCTTTATGTAGGTCGGGGCCTTCCCATAGATGGCTTTATGGGCTATACAGAGGCTTTTAAAAACGGACCTCTGTCCAATTGGCAGCCAGTGTAGACTTTTTAATAGTGGAGAGGCATGCGTTCTCCGCGGCAGGTTGAAAATAAGTCTAGCGGCGTCGTTTAGGACTACCTGAAGTCTGTTTGTTAGCATTTTTGGCAGGCCTAAGTAGAGCGCATTGCCATAGTCGAGTCTTGACACTATGGTGGCCGAGACCACTGTGCGTAGCATCGACTGGGAGAGGAGAGGGACTAGTTTGCGCAACTGTCTTAAAAGACCTGTACAAGTGCCGACCACGGTGGAAACCTGGTTGGTCATTGAGAGGGCACTGTCCAATTTAATGCCCAGACTTTTAACCGTGGCTGCTGGCTGTGGCGTTGGGCCCAGCTCCTGGGGCCAATACATGTCACTCCAGGAGGAGCACTTGGATGGTACTATCAGCACCTCTGTCTTTTCCGGGTTAATTTTAAGCTGGTTTGTGGACATCCAGTGGACCGTATATCTAAGTATGTCCTGCGAGTGTGACTGGGCTTGTGCTGTGTCATCTATGCCCAGCAGCAGCTGTGTGTCATCAGCATAGTTAAACACCCGACAGCCCATCCCCGCTAGTGTGTTAATCAGGGGCTGTAGATATATGTTAAACAGGAGTGGGGACAGTGCTGAGCCCTGGGGGATGCCACAAGTCACTACAGGAGCAAGACTTTGCTAACTTCATCCCAACTCTGACCACACTGTATTGGCTTGGATTTAATGCATTTTTAAATTACAATACACCTGGCAGAAGCTGGCCACTTAAAAGAGCACCTACCTGTTGGACAAATACATTATCCCTGGAGTCCTCACAGGTTTTAGAACTATTTTTTGTGTAACTAACTTATCAGTCGAGTCCTCCATCCTTAATTGTATCATGCACCATCTTGGGACTTCATCATTTAGTATCTTTTCCCATCCATGTGGCAGACAAACAATGCACTTAGGGCCTGATTCACAGAACTAACTTAAGACAAAATCCTAAACTTACTACCATTTTGGTATTCACAGAAGGCACTTACTCATTTTGGTATTCACAGAAGGCACTTACTCATTTCGGTATTCACAGAAGTTAGGAGTCCTAACTTTAGGACTCCTAAATGCCTTCTGTGAATACCGAAAGTCTTAAAATTAGGATTTTTCTCAGTTTAGGAGTAGTAAAGTTAGGACTCCTGACTTTAGGACTCCTAAACTGAGAAAAATCCTAACTTTAAGACTTTCGCTATTCACAGAAGGCATTTAGGAGTCCTAACTTTATTTCTACTAAACTGAGAAAAATCCTAATTTTAAGACTTCTGGTATTCACAGAAGGCATTTAGGAGTCCTAAAGTTAGGACTCCTAACTTCTGTGAATATCAAAATTAGTTAGTGCCTTCTGTGAATACCAAAATGGTAGTAAGTTTAGGATTTTGTCTTAAGTTAGTTCTGTGAATCGGGCCCTTAATGTTCTCCCCTACTATTTCCTTTCATTGACATTCTCCTTTTCCTGCAGTATGCCCTGTCACTCAAGGCAGATACTGGTGAGCAACAGCCTGAGCTACCAGTTCTGCTCCTTCTCAATACTGAAAAAAACATTTGGGAGACACTTTAGTCATATTCTTGCCAATTCTCATTATGCGTCTGTGCTTGACCTTTTGAGTTGTTGTCTTCTGTTCATTGACTTGGTCATGGAGGCTGATAATAATGTGCCACCTTTAAAAAAGTTGGTACTTAGAGAGTTGCACCTCTTCACTGTGGTTTGTTTTGGGCATCTGAGCTGGCTAAACTGAAGGCTACGTGCAAGGACATAGAGTGATTCTGCACAAGAATTACGACTCCGAGCTCAAAAGTAAATGTCGCTCGGAAAGGTTTTGAAGAAGCTTTTCACGAAGCCCATGCCTCGTGTTGACCACCTTGATCCCGCAACAGTTCTAATATTGCTAAAGAACTGCTTCTGATTGCAGAGTACCTGTAAGTAATCAACCTTTGATATGTTCAGCTCTCTTACTGCTTCTTTTCCTAGATTTACTCCACTAGGAAGTCTTGCAGCTACCATCCAAGATGCTAACGAACATCAGCCAGGTAGGTATCTCCCTTCGGTCACCATCTTCCCGCCTTTGCGACTCTCTCTTGACGTCCATCTCCAACAGTATGATGGTGCTAAAAGCTGGTTCTTGCCTAAATCAGTGTCCTATCTCCCAGGTGAAAAAAACATCAAATCTCAAAGCGCCTAATCTGTGTAGCATCCCACATTTGCCTCTTTTTCAGCTTCAGTCTCCCATAGCTTTAAAAAGGCACAGTAGCTTATTACAATTGAGATTCTGTCCAACCTCCTTGCTGACTACGACTGCTAAACTCATGGAGAAAGGCAATCGATATGGAATAGCTTGAAAACTATAATGTGTTGAACCTGCCTAAGACAGGCCTCTGGCCATTTACTGATACTAGGTCACTACTGGTTGCTAACTCAATGATCTTAATGGAATTCTGGATTTGGGCGCATTTGTGGCACTGATTATGCTTTATCTGCTGACCAGGTTTGACACAGTCATTATATTTTTGGGCTAAATTATGAAAAGTACAATGGGGGCACAACAGGGGTGTCTATACGCTTTTTGCATCCTGGGGCACTTTGGTATTACAGAAGGGATCGCAGTAAACTTGTCTGTAATACAAGTTACACCAGTGGTAAATGAGTGCCGGGACAATCTCAAGGGGTCTTCCCATACTTGCATGGAAGAGTAGCCCCATGAAAATGAGGGAATCCTTAGCCTTCATGGCCAATCCGTATTAGGGGCCTGGGCCCAGAGGCTAGGAGCTAGTCAGGCGGCGAATTGACTGGACACCATCTAGAGGTAGCACAGTCAGTGCACCCCGAGAACACTCCTAGGAAAGGGGGCAAGGATTTACAGAGACCCCAGACATATCCCTGCAGAGTGCTGAAGTCTCTCACTGCACCTGCCTGGTAGCATGTCCTTAACCTGGATGTTATTGAGGAGATCCACCAATCCTAGCACCCACGGCCAACTTGAGATTTTCTTTGATATTTCACTCTCCCAGACCCTTGCATAATTAAGGTCACTCCTATCTGTTACCGGCCATTAAAAATGGCTTGAAAATAATTCAAAAATGTTTCCCTTCATTGTAAGGAGTTATATCGCCATGCCTGGAGAACAATATTAATTCCCTGTATCGAAGGCTCTAAAATACCTGCTCTGTTATTATACATAATTTGGTAGCCCTGCATATTCTGGGTTCTTCATCACTCTACTATTATATCTACTCACACTGCTGAGGATCTCTCCATGGCTAAATGCATAATTTTAATTTCTGATGTTTCTGCCAATGTATAGCACTGGCCTAGTCTCCCTGCTGTATCAGTTTATTCCTTGTACTCCCTCCCAAAACCTCAAGTTCTCCTCTAATGCTTATTGTAGGTACCTAGGTTACAGACAGCATGCTTGTATAAAATGAGCCTTTTCCTTAGTGATGGCCAAACACTGGCACACCTTGACAGCTATTTTACGCCTCTAAAGCACCCATTTAGCTAAGTTAAGTCTAAAACATGACCCTTCTCTGCCTCTGTTGAGGTTTCTCATTTTCCTACAAGAGCTGTAACCAGTGGGTAACAGAGCATTATGAAAACAGCTCCATCATTCAAAGTTAGTGTCACCAAATCCTCCTCCTCGACTGCTCAGAATTTCACAAACCTAGGACAGCATCCTCCCTCTCCTGAAATGTTCTTCCAAGAGAAGTTTTCTGTTCCCATATACACCCCCTCCATTGCAAACTCATGATTCTCCTCTGCCGAGAACATGTGCCTGAAGGGAAGCCCCCTTAGCATTATCTCAACTAGCGTCATGTCACTATCTCTTCTGCCCAATGCTAAGTCCCTACTACAACTTCGGAAGATGAAACACTAAAAACTATTTACCCTTTGGGGACCAGTCCTAGCTAGTAAAATAAGTGAACAAAGAAATAAAAATAAATAAATATATTGTGTCATTCCACAGGGCTTAAACCAGATTCCCCAGCTCATCTGAGTGAATACTTTAGATTCTGATCTTCTAGGCAGGATCCCAACTTCTCCTAAAAGCAGTTAGCAGATCCCATACTTGTTCTTGGGTCATTTACAGCCCCTATGGCTTAACCAAAGCAGCATAATTTGTCCACCCATGCCGGTCTACCTTCCAACCATAGGGCTCTCTTAATGAATGTTCATGTTATACCACAAAGGCTACCAAGCAGGAAGCTGTTTCATACTTTCCCAGCTTGTCCGAGGATGTGTAGTTGACGTAGATGTTGTTGAGGCCACACAGGAAGGCGGTGAGGATGATCATCAAGATGAAAAGGAACCTGGTTAGGGAGAAAGAAGACCATCAGTCACTTCAGAGCCAGTGCTAAAGATGATGTAGGAAACCAACAGGGGATGAAAAGGTGAATTGAGCAGAAGATCATTAAAATACAACCATAAGGAACAAATGATGCCATACAATCCTGGATACAGATACCAAATGGAGCATGGCAATAGCAACTACATAGCAATAGGATGGCTGAGTTGGGGCCATTACAGCAGCTAAAGAGTTCTCAAAGGCCTTTTTAGAAAAGTTATTCTGTACAACCAACAATTGAGTATTTAGTAATTTCAGTACAGAATAAGATTGAAGTGCCAGATCTGTGAAGCCTCCGTGATGCGACAGTCTCAGAGTTGGGAAAAGTTGCAACGTTTTCTCCAGGAGAACATTACATTGTAATACTGAGATGCCAATTGCCAATGCAGTGCTATGGTAATGAGACCATGATGGCTATTTGGCTAAAGTTGTGAAAAGGTTCTTGTCCTCCATTTCAACGATGTGCAACGTTGCTGAGAACACATCAGGGGCAACAGAGGGAGTTTCAATAGCAGACCAACTTGTGTATTGTTCAAAGGTTTCTGAGTTGTTAAGCTTTAGGTTAGGAGTCTAAGGGAATTTCCTTACACATCCACCTTTTTGTAGGGATATATTTATGTATGGAAGCTTGTTGACTACAAAGTAAGAACATCTCTTCTCCTGAAAATCTTTAAAGTAGAGCTGCTGTACATGCTTTAAATTTACTATTTGTGTATTTATTCCCATCTCAAGCCTCTTATTTTAGGGCACATCTCCCAGCTCTTAATTTAAATCGCTGTGTCTCACATTTATTAGTTACTATATTTCTTTAAAATAAGAACACACATTCAATTCTATAATCTATACACAACATATTCATGAACATCTTGCTGCTATAAAATTCTTATATTTACTTTTATACTCACATTCATATCCCATTCAATCATTTATTTAAAACCCATATAGTTACATGGTAGCTATTACAAGCAATTATGTCCTTACTTTATTATGTGTAATGACTGTTTTAGACAACATCCCTTTAACATCAACATGGCTGCATTTTTGTAGTATCTTGTAACCTTTCCACCTTCCTCAGGAAGTCATCTGATTACCCTTATAGAAGCATGGTCATTCAACTGGAACAAAGCTACACCGACTAATAAACCCTCAATTAGAGCGAAACCGGCCCTAGGTTGCTTGTGTTCTGGTTCAAGGAGGACCTGACAGTTTGGGCTGTGCCTTTCCTACTGGAGCAGAATCAAGACTGGTTTGCATATGACTGGTTTCAAAAAGAACGATGGGCTGGAATGCTACCCCAGGCATTTGCCAGTAGTTAGGCCTTTTGCAAGCATTCCACCTTTCGTGTGTTTTACATAAAGATTTGAACATTTCAGAAGTTTAATCAGTCTGATGAAAAGATCTTTGTCACTGGGCCTCTGACTGTTCAATGCATAGTGACCCGGATGACATTGAGGAAGACCCAATACCTGATCGTGCAATGCCCTTTTCTCTGTTACGTTATAGAAAACAAAGGTACTTAGCTCATTTAGAATCAATACAATAGAGTATAGGAACACAATGGAATACTATACGTTATGGTTTCCTAACCCAGCCGGGTAAGGAATTTATTTCCAACAAACAATGTCAAATATACAATGTAGAACAATAGCGTGACACAAGCCTGTGCCGTACTAAAAAGGAAAAGGAAGAATAAGAGTAGAGTGAAAGGGGTGCTTTTCAGGCAAAGGAAGGGAGCAAAGCAGGGTACTGTGAAGAAATTAATGAGTACTGACAGTATCGCCTGGAATGGAGCATACACAATTTCATAAACAATATCGTGAGTGTAACCCCACTCGGAAGCTACGCCGGATTGGGTTTGGCTATTGTAGGACACAAGAGGACGCAGAGTGAACCAACCACAAGGAATCATCACGCCGAAGAACCTGGTGACTGGCCTGCAGAGGGAAACTTCGTTGTGAGGGACGTTGAGGGACGTTGTAGCCAGGAACTCCGACCCGAATACGGTAGAGAGGACAACGGTATCCAGAGCACCCCTGGGGGGCGAAGAGACCCAACAAAGGAACTGCTTACAAGCTAGCCATGTTCCAGGAGGAGCGTGGCTATCAGAGGTATGAGAACGCTTAAGGGCTCTAAGCTGGAGGCGGGTATCTAATGCTACATAAGCTACGTTTGGGGGAATTGAGACAGATCACTCCCTTCCCATCTAAAATAGTGGAGTAAATAGGGCAAACCACGTATTCAGTATAAATGAATCCCAGAAGAACCCCAAACTACCACATTTATTTACTAAAGAAATGGATAGGACCCCTCCTAAAACCCACAAACCTGCTCCAACACACTCAGCCCAATACATCTTGTACTCTAGAGCAATGAGGCCTTAACCCTCAATGAAACCTCCCAATTGCAGGAGGTTTTACATCCCTTTTCTAGTATCATTTCAGACCTCCCCGGTACAACTTCCATGGTTGAGCACACAAAAACCAGTAACCCAGGCGAAGTATTCAAACAACGACCCTACCAAATACCCGCTGCCCAAAGGACTCCCATTGATAAGGAAATAGATAACATGTTGTCAATGGGAGTCATTCGCCCGTCACAAAGCAACTGGTCTTCTCCCATAGTATTGGTCCCAAAAACGGATGGATCAATATTGTTCTGTATAGACTTCAGTGCCGTAAACGCCAGTTCCAAGTTTGATTTGCATCCGCTCCCCCGAATCGATGAGCTAATTGAAAAACTAGGGGAGGCCCAATACATTTCCACCACAGACCTTACTAATAGTTACTGGCAGGTACCCTTACCAAAGGAATATCAAGAAAAGACAGCCTTTTCCACACCAAATGGCCTATATGAATTCACGGTATTACCATTTGGGTTACATGGGGCCCCAGCCACATTTCAGAGGCTCATGAATACAGTTCTTCATGACCATCAGAAATACATGTCTGCGTACCTAGATGACATTGTAGTATTCAGCTCCTCTTGGGAAGAACACCTCGTACATTGTCAACAGGTTCTCCAAGCACTCGAGAGGGCAGGTCTTCACATCATTGCCAAGAAATTTAGGATGGCCTGTCAAAACGTGAGGTATCTGGGATATATCCTGGGGAAAGGCGTTATAGTACCACAAGAGGAGAAGATCAAAGCCATCATGAACACACCTTTTCCTGCCACTAAAAGGGAGGTCAGAGCTTTCCTAGGGCTGCTGGGCTACTATCGCAGATTCATACCTTGCTATTCGGGCATAGCAATCCCCCCTCACCGACCTTCTAAAAAAGGTGAAGGCCAAGAACTGACTAATCCCCCTCCTGAATCATGAAGGGCATTTTCTGAGCATAAAAATACGATAACCTCCAGTCCCATATTGGTATCCCCAAACTTTAACAAGACGTTCATTCTGCAAACTGATGCATTGACCTGTGGCTAGGCAGCTGTTCTTTCTCAACTCTGAAGAAGGTGTGGAGTTCCCCATCTTGTTTATTAGCCAAAATGTTTTCCCTAGGGAATGTAAATACCCCAATATAGGGAAGGAGTGTCTTGCCCATAAGTGGGCCATGGAGAAGCTGTGTTATTATTTGGAAGGATCCTCCTTTACACTATACGCATATTATGCCCCTTTGCTATGGATGAGTCGTAACAAGGGAAACAACCCTTGGGTACTCTGTTGGTTTCTTTCCCTCCCGCCTTTTCATTTTGAGGTCTGGCATCGGAAATGCACTGCAAATGGGAATGCCAAATTTCTGTCCCGGATCCTTGTTTTCCTGATCGGGAAAAGTCTGGTGGAGGGGTGTGTCATGGGGCCTCTGACTGTCCAATGCATAGCGAACCGAAGACATTGAGAAAGACCCATAACCTGATCATGCAGTGCCCTTTTCTCTGTTACAGCCCGAACATTCATCTGCGATCCCTCCTTCGCCCATGGGATACTGCTGTAGCTCCTTTAAGCAAGGAAACTTCCTGGATTACAACCCTGTCCATACGGAGTACGTCAGCCTAAGCGAGCCTCCAACCTCGATCAAAATCCAAGAAACTGACTGTTTAAATCCTGGAAGCTACACCGGATTGGGTGTGGCTATTGTAGGAATCAAGAGGGCGCCGAATGAACCAACCACAAGGAATCATCACACCGAAGAACCCGGTGACTGGCCTCTGGAGGGAAACTCCATTGTGAGGGACGTTGTAACCAGGAACTCCGACGTGAGTCCGGCAGAGATGACAACGGTATCCAGAGCACCCCTGGAGAGCGAAGAGATCCAACAAAGGAACCGTGTACAACCTAGCCACGCTCCAGGAGGAGTGTGGCTATCAGAGGTACGAGAACGCTTAAGGGCTCTAGGCGGGTATCTAACACTACATAAGCTACGTTAGGGCGAATTGAGACTGATCACTCCCTCTAACAAATTCCCCCCCTGACACTGGTGAAGGGCTAGCTTAAAGGTGTAAACACCCCATCACTACCATCCCTAGTAATTCGTGAGACCAAGGAAAGGTAACTCACTACGGTTATCTCTTTTTCCTGAGGCTGTCCTGTGAAGAGAAGACTCGAGGTGGAGACCTGGCCACCCGCCCAGCCAGAATGAACCAGACCAGCATCCTTTGTTTGTGTACATAGTGAGAACCAAACATTCTTTTCTCTGAACTAAAGAGAAAAAGAACAAAAACAGCCGATAGCCCTCTTTATTTACAACCTAATTACCTACACTCTTCAATTATAGGAATTAAAAAATAATAAAGATTAATGGTTTTTGCACAAAGCAAATGTAATGACCAAGGAGAGCAATAGATAATGTAAAATATATCAATATTGATAAAAAAGTATAAACATGCACAAGGTCCAAATCTATGTGTTTTCCAAACCACTGACTAAGCAACCTCATTTTAGATTAATTGCATGTAGATGTATTTTTGAGGCTATTGTGAACATTTATCGTGCTTCCAGCTATATAGGACCTATATTTCCTACTGTTGTGCTAATATAAACTCAGGGAATGCTAGTGAGATTTCCTTCAGTATTCAAGTAAGACTGCCAGTAAGTTATTTAAGAGGGTGCTCTCCCCCAGTGTTGTGTTGCTCTATAATTGTCACCATATTAGATTGTGGTGCAAAGGATGAAGGATAGCTCTCATTCAGTACAAGATTGCTTTCATCATGTGCATTCACCAATTTCCATAACCAAGATCACCACTATCAGAGAGATAGTGCCACTGTGTGCAACATTTCCCTTCCCACAATCCCTAGACAGAGAATCTTGTAAAAGTTCTCCAATATCTCCAAATAGAATCTTGGAAAAATGATAACTGCCCGCTCTCAGGAACGGGGCGGTTAGCATTTAGTCGTTTGTTAACTACTTTAAACACCCAGTTTCCTCAAACATAATTTAATCTAAGTTAACCCCACAGGTACCTTACTAGCTTCACCGAGACAAGGAACGTTTTCAAGCTGACTAAAAACACGTCTTATCAAACCAATATTAAAAATATAAATGCTGTTTCAGGGGCCCATCTACATCATATACCTGTTATCAGCGTAATATTGGTTATGAATAACAATTGAAAAATGCATAACACCACTGCCCACAAACTAGCTGAATAACAACAACTTACTAGCAGCCTACCAGTCCTCCTTCCAATGAGGATACAGTACACAAACAGCAACACCCAAAATACCAAATGACATCCATAGCACCCTAGATGAAGGGGAAAATGTATTATAGCCTTACAAGACCAATCAACTAGGTTAGACACCACTCATCACCCCAGAAAAAAAAAGAAATGCAGAAGCAAGTTATCAACTTGCTTGCTTCATTTAAGGCTACCTAAGAGGAGATTGTGGAAATAGGTAAGTGTCCCTCATATGAAGAGGCAATGTCATGTGGAGTACCCCAAGAATCCATACTATTCAACCTTTCCCTGGAACCCCTGAGTGTGCACCTGACAGACACTGGTGCTGAAATGCATGAATATGAGGATTATACACAAATATGTCTGAAACTGTCCTCTTGTCAGTGTATACTCACATTCCAGCTCCGCCTTGGAAGATTGAAACAATGGCTGGCCAAACATTTCTAAATTCTGACCCCACATAAAATGGGATTCCTGCCAAAAATTCTTTCTGGAACTAAAAAACAATTGTTTTGCCACATTCTTGTTTCCAGGTTCCACAATTCTTTTGAAAGTTACTTCAATTCCTCATATAAAGAAAACAACGCTTTCAGAGAACTTTCAATTACTTCAGCTAAGAAAAAGAATTTAAAACAAAAACCTCCTGTGACTAAACTAATGAAGGGCCGCTGGACATACATTAATAATTTACCAGCGTCACTGTGGCAGTGCTATACTGAGTGGTATTTTGAGAGCTTTACTCGACCCAAACAAAGCAGTGCTCCACTCCAAAGCAAGGTTATTTTTTGCTAAAAAAATAAATAATATGGGGTCATATTTTGCTAATCCTATTAGAGCTCCACAGTTTACTGCTAAAGGTCAGGATTTAATTTAAAAGTAGCTGCCTAATGCATCAAGACACCCACCCGAGAAGGCCAGGCTGCCTATCCCATCAACTGACCATGTCAGGGGGCTGCAGATCGTTGTATATCAAAGACTCTACAACCGGAAACTCCCAAGTTCAAAGTGGCTGAAACATTGAAACTATCCTTCACCAGGGCAGCCGCCATGATCTGGAACCCCACCGCTTCAAGCAACACACAACCGCTGCACTCAAGCAGCGCGCACTGCTAACGCAGGATCCTTCTACGCTGGTTGATGTTCTTCTCTGTCATGTCTGTGTTTTTCAGATGTCCTTCCACCTGTCCTGTGTCAGGCTGTCCAGCTTCTAAATGTTGTTTCAATTAAGGCCAGGCTTCTTTCTTCATATTTACACCATGAGCACCCTCACCAGTACGCCATACAAATCTCTCGACCGCTCCTAGTTTGAGTTGGTGACTCGACGTTCTCTACGGTACCTATTTACTGTTGAATATGTGGTTGTCACTGATTGTTGTGTTGTAAAGAGCGCTAATAATGTGCAGTATAGCTGAGCTATGGAAAGCCACCTAATAATAAATAAATAAATCCGTAAAAAAATAAACATGCAGAGTGCTTTGTAGTAAGTCTTACACAAGGACTGGGTACATGGAAAAGAGAAGAGAGACACTCCATCCCACCTGATCATGTCATCAATCATTTTGCCGATAGAGATCTGCAGGGTTCCCAGGGTTTCGTGAGCGGGGAGGATGTAGGCCAGGCGGGTGAAGCTTAGCATGCTGGTCACTGCAAAGAGCACCTCAGCGATGAACTGGGGGTCCTCCGTGTTCCATTCGTACCTCTCTGGAAGAGCAAAGCAAGCACCTCAGGTAATATTAGCTCTTTCATCTGTGTTACAAATTATTGGCTCAGGTTTAGGGCCTCTTTAGCATCTTTAGTAGTTTGGCAAACTTTAATGGTAAAATATGTGAATCTTTAGATTCTGCATTCTATGCTGATTGCATCTCATGCAGATTTGCACTAAAATACAATACTTCTAAACACCGCTCCCAATCACTGCAGTTTTTGTTGCATGCGTTTTGTCTACCCAGGCTCAGCCATAAAGACCTACTTACTTTACCCAACATAAAGGTTAATCAGCCACCTCCATCAGAAGCAAAAAACATTGAATTTTCTCTTAAGCAATTGTGATTTGCAGCTGGGCAGAGAAAAGATCAAACTCCTCCGAGAAAGTACGTCAGTTGCGTTGAAGAAGGATGCAATAGTACAATATTCATCAGCAACAATTAGTTTTTCAATCCCAGCATTTATTACTCCGTGAATCATTTGCATCTATCCTTTAATATAACATGACATACCGTAACAGTAAAGGATATATTGAAAAAGGTGGGAGCCATGCTAGACCGGGCTCACGCTAGAGGAAATATGCCCATATAGGAACATGGGCGTAGCTTCAGGGGGGTGATTGTGGAGCCAAGTGCATTCATCTTGGAAACTTTCCATGGAGCTTTGCTTTTGCTTCACCTTAGAAAAGACTGTGGCTCTGACAAAAGAGACTTATACACAAACTGCTCTGGATGTTCTTTTTACAAGGCCGAGGAAGTGGCAGGGATGATTTTGCCGAGCTTTGGAGGAAATCAGAAAGGCAACTTTTTAAATGTTGCGAAAACGCTCGGAAGCTGTTGTCACCTCATGTCAATGAACAATAATGCGGTGACGTTTTCTCCCTGGAAGAAGTGGTTTTGGTGGTCTGACAGTCAGCAACCAATCAGGGTGCTGAAGTTTGTTTGAAGAATTACATTTAGTTAGATTAGCGAGTAAAAATGGTATAAAAATTGGGCCTCTTGAAGGGAACGGGGCTGACTGTTTCCTGAGGGCGAAGTGCTGTCCGATTTCCCATGGATTTGTAAGCATTCAACTGTTTATTGAATTTATTCCTTTTCAGGTCAGAAAGCTAACTTAGGGTTTAGGGTTATGTTTTCTTTAATCCATTATTTCATGCAATGTTGAACTACCAGATTTTGAGCCAATGATTAATGTATTAAACTGAATAAATAAAAATAATTGTTTGATATTAATAAAGAGCTAATAAAGTTTATGCAATTTTGAGAATTCTAAAATAAACTTTTAAAATGACAAGCTGGTCTGGTTTATTGTAGAAAGTTTAAACAACATATCAGATTCATTCGCCTCATGATTCAGCTGCTCTGATGTTTCTATGGGCCTGGTATTGATTGGTAAGTCTGGTGGTTGATGGTGACATCATTTAAGCAGAATTTTAGTAGGAGCGCTGGATCAGTTTTTGGTAGCATTCGTACGGTTATATGTTGTTTTTGACATACATGTTACATGCATGATACATATATGTTGGTATAGTAATAGGAGCAATGTTTAACATATGTTGAGTTTTGATTTTGTCAGATTGTTATATGTAGTTTTAAGAGTTTTTCCAGCAGTGTGAAAAATTCTTGGTAATTGCCGGCAAAGGGTAGTGTGACTAGAAGAGTTACACAGTGCATTTGTTCTGTTTCAAAATTGTGGTATAGAATATATCACGTGTTGTGGACGTACAACACAAGTTTAGGGACCTTAGATTGACTGGTTGAATGTAATAGTGAGGATTGCTTATGAAATCGTAGCATTAAGCATAGGGAATTGCTTGCCCTTTTTAAAACTTTTTGTGAAAAGAGTAGTAGGATTTATCTAAGCTTGAGAGAAGGGTGAGATAGCGTTGTCTATTCTTATCAACGTTTGACGTTTTCTGTGGTTGGTTCAAGTCCTGCCAAGATCTCGTGTGTGAATGATTAGGGTTTTCGTATATATGCGTGAATAAATGATCGTATAGAAATAGCGTCGTCTATTTTATGCGAAGAGTGAGTTCTGAATGTCTGTAAAAACTATCACTTTGTTAGTGAAACAGACAAGTGGTTTGTTTATTCGTAGTTACTAATTAAAATTTCATTGGAAAGTTTTGCTTAACCTCTTCGCCGCTAATGACAAGGGTAACTCGTCATGGACTTTCCATTGATTTCAATGGAAATTACAGCACAAGAGTAATTGTACCTTAGCAGCCAAGTGGTTAAAATGGCGCCGTGAAAAAGTTTGTGAAGGAGGGGTGAGTTTACGGAGAAACACGCAGAGAAGCTGCAACGGTAGCATACGTCATTTCGGTTCGCGCTGTGATCGGTTAACATACGTCACAGAAAGCGCACTGATTGGCTTTCGTGACTGTGACGAGCTGGTACCGGATTGGTCAGTTCTGAATACTGTATTTCTATTGGAGGAGCAAGGTAGTGACGTGGCTTAACCTGGTTGGCTTGTTGGTGTCTTTCGCGCATGGATTGGTTGGAATAGCGGAACACCAGAGAAATATTTTTGAAGCTTACGGAACAACAATTTTGACTGAAAAACATGGGTTATTGGAACGATAATGAGAAAAAGAAGCCTTCATGGTTTCAGAAGGTGAAAAATTATTTTAAACCTGACAAGAAAATTGAAACGCGTGGTGGTAAATTGCTTCATAAGTACAAAACACCTGCAGCCTATATGGAAGGTGAATATGGTTATCATATTGTAATTTGGTTTGATAATTGGATGCATTACACCAGGAATGATGGCGTATTGGCCTGGCCAGAAGATGGGTCATTTAATATGAAAGTTTTGAGAAACTTGAGAGGAAAAATGATGGATCTTGTGCCGAAGCCGAGACCTACACAATTTGAGGCATCGGTTGAATGGGAGGTTGAGATGATGGAACTTGAGCGTGAAAGCAAATGCCTGGCACCTACAAATTCAAAATATATTTTAAATAGAGAAACACATGAAGATAAAGTGAGGCGCGGGAGAAAGGCAGATATGTACGATGGCCTGTATCCAGTGAGAATAATGATTACTGAAGATTTAGAACAAAAGACAGCTGGAAGGAGAATTGATGAGGAATTAGATGATGCAGTTTTAGAAGACATTTATGCTACTAAACGCAAACCGCCACCTTATCAAGCAGGTTCTCAATCTACCCTGAGAGTTTCTACAGAAACTTCTCCAAGTGCACCTCCTAGAGAAGCTGAAGAAGGTTCTCCCAGATTTTTAAAATTGCCTGAGAGAGTGGGATCAGTAAATAATTGTAGTACACCCAGAGAAAGCAGATTCCCACAACAGGAAAATAATTTTGTGAGAAATCAAGAGAGATTACCTGCTGTCATTCCAGAAATTTCTAGTTATAATAAAGTGAAGGAAGATTTAATTCAACAATTGACAAAAGGCATGGAAGCAGTGACAGTACCAGTTACTATTGGTCCTGTTGTACCGGTTTTTGATCAAGGAGACAATAGACAAACAGCTTTGACAGTTCCATTAAATGCAGAAATTCAAAAGGTTGCTGAAAGATTTTATTCGGAACTTTCAGAGATTTATAGAGAAAAATCTATGATGCCAAATTTAACATTAAATAGAAGTTTGTCAAGTTCGCAAACACCATCAGTGGCAGATTCAGATTCAGTTCTGTCTGAGAAAAGTTTAAATAGAATAGAATTATCCCAAAATGGATTGAGCCCTGAAGCTCCTGATTATAAAAAGCTTGATGTAGCTAAATTAAAAGCTGACCTGGAGGAATTAATCATTGGCACAATTGGTACTGACAATTTGAAATTGTGTCAGGATGATGAATTGCTGTTTATTTGTAAAAGTATTCAGTGGAAAACAAAAAATAGGTATGAACAACTGGAAGAAATGGCTGCTGAATTAGAAATTGATTTGAGTAAACAGAAACATTTGCAGAAACATTACAGAGTGGATTTCTCTGAAAGAGACACTGATAATCTAAATGCTGCTGGAAGAATGACACATATAAGAGAATTAATACGTTTTCTCAGAAAATTAGGCAAATTAGGTAAATGAAGAATAAAATGGTCAAAAAAAGAACAGGATAAAAGATTAAGAAACTATGTAGTTTCAGAATTTCCAATGAGAGAAATAGCTGGAGGAGGGTGTGTGCATGTTCTTTGGTCCAGACAGGATATTCTCCTGTTTACTAATGATTTTCCACGTTTGAGAGAAAAGCCAGTTGAGTGGTACCGACAGGTAGACAGATTTATAAAGGTGTCAAAAGTTCTGTGGATTGATCTAGATGGATTCTTTGACATTGTTGTTCCATCAGATCTTTGGACAGAATGCAAAATTTCTGTGGATTGGCCAAAAGAAGAACCTCCCCGAGACCCGGTTGCAGGTGCTCCAGCAAAAGATGTCATGGACATTTATAATAAAGTAATTCACTGGTTGAAAGAAAAAATTCCCCCGAAAGAAGTGGATTGGGTTAAAATAGGCAGAACAAACCAGGAACCAAAAGAATCAGTTCACTCATTTTATGAAAGATTACTGTTAGTCTTTAAACAGTACAGTGGCTATGAAAAATTAAGTGAAAAAGATATGAGCCACTTTATATACAGATTTGTATATGGCCTGAGACCTGAAATTGGTGACATGATTAGAAATGGAATTGTTTGTTGGCAAGCGCTTTCAGTTGATGACATCCTGAGAAAGGCAAAATATTGCAGTGATGAGATAGACGCGAAGCAGAAAAATCTTAAAGAGAAGGCAATGTGGGCGCAGGTGAAGGTAGCAGAGCAGCAACAACAACAGTTAGCATCTATGCAGCAGCAAAATCAGGGAAAGTTCAAGAATAATTTTAATAATAATAAGCCAAAATTTAATGTAAATGTTGAAGAGCTGAAACAAAAGCTCCCATGTTTTAATTGCGGCGAAATTGGACACTGGAAACGCGAGTGTAAAAACCCGCCCAGAAATTTCAAAAACTATTCGTTGAACCCACAGGTGCAGTGTGAGTTAAATCCGCAGCAACAGCAACAGCTACAGCAACAATTAAATGAATTAAGTCAGCAGCGACGACAGATAGCGAATCAGCAGAGCCAGATACAGCAAAGCCAGTTTCAGCAGAACCAGGTACAGCAGAATCAAATTCAGCAGAGTCAGGTACCTCAAGCACCATTCCCTGGTAGTGCTAACACACTGAGATTTTCCCCCGAAACAGGTTTCTGTGGAGGTAATTTGGTAAACAATGTGTCAAAAATTAACATGTCAAATGCTTCTCAATTTTGGTTAAAAGACAAAGAAGAGAGTGATTCTTCAGAAGATTACTCATGACGGTGCCTGAGAGAGGAAGAAGAGTGTGTGCTTGGACCCACTCTTGAGGTAGATCAGTCTGGTCCATTTGTGAATGGTAAAGTAAATGATGTCGATGTTACCTTCCTTGTGGATACAGGTGCTACCCGTTCTACTGTTAGATCAGCAGAAATAGAAAATCTTCCTCTCTCTGGGGAGTCCATCCAAGTTGTAGGTGTGGCTAATCAGCAAATTAAAACAAGTCTAACAGAACCAGTAAAAGTGGAAATAGGCAACTACAAAGATAAGCACAGATTTCTAGTTTGTGACAGCAGTCCTGTGAATCTGTTGGGTCGTGATATATTGTGCAAAATGAATTGCAGAATATATTGTTCACCAGATGGCATTGAAATGCAAACTGCAGAAGAAGATGGGCTTTATAAATTGACTATGCTAATGGTTGATGAGGAGAAAACATCACTATTTCCTGTATTTGATAAAAATGATTTGCCAGAAGAGCTAAAAAAGCCAGTTAATCCAGCAATATGGGACCTAACAGGAAATGATATGGGTCTCATGAAAAATATTGATCCAGTAAAAATCACTGTTAAGCAGGGAATTGATTTTCCAAATGTTCCTCAATATAAAATGAAAGCTGAAACAATTGAGGGTGTCATTCCTGTGATTGAAAAATTCATAAGTCAAGGTGTGTTAAAAGAAATTGAGAGCAGCCCATGTAATTCACCGATTATGGGTATTAAAAAGCCAAACGGAACATACAGAATTGTTCAAGACCTGAGAAAAATTAACCAGATTGTTGTTCCATGTTGTCCAATTGTTCCAAACCCTGCAGTAATTCTTTACCAGATTCCACATGATGCAGAATGGTACACGGTCATTGACCTGTGTAATGCTTTCTTTACAGTTCCATTACATCCAGAAAGCCAGCAAATTTTCGCTTTCAGGTTCCAAAATAGGATCCTAGCATGGTGTCGTATCCCTCAAGGGTATACTGAGAGTCCATCTATCTTTAATCAGTTGTTAAAGAAATCCCTAGAAGATTTGGTATTGCCTGGTAATTCCACATTGGTACAGTACATTGACGATTTGCTTGTGGCAGCCAAAACACGAGATAATTGTGTTACTGGTACCATTACCCTGTTAAATCGATTGGCAGATGAGGGACATAAAGTGTCACCTGCAAAATTGCAGTTTTGTAAACAAGAAGTGAAATATCTTGGTCATAGAATTGCAAAGGGAACGAGAAAAGTGACAGTTGAAAGAATTAAAATGATTTGAGCAATTCAACCACCGACAACACAAAGGCAAGTGAGAATGTTTCTGGGAATGGTTGGTTATTGTCGACAATGGTTCAGTGGGTTTTCAGTAATTGCAAAACCATTGCAAAGATTAACAAAAGCAGATGTAAAAGATCCAATTACTCTGTCAAAAATTGAACTGGAAGCTTTTGAGCAGTTAAAAAAGAGCTTATGTGAGGCTCCTGCCCTGGGTATGGCAGACTATGAAAAAGAATTTGAACTTTACTGCAGTGAAAGAGAAGGTTGTGCATTGTCTGTATTGATTCAGAGGCATGGTAAGTTGAGAAAACCAATTGCATATTTCTCAGCTGTTTTGGACCCTGTTGCGAAGGCTTTGCCAGGTTGCTTAAAAGCAGTGGCTGCAACGAGTGTAAGTCTTGAACAAAGTGAGGGTATCATTATGGGATTTCCTGTAAAAGTATATGGACCTCATTCAGTTGAAATTCTTCTTACCAGAAGTAGGACTCAACACCTGACAAGTAGCAGGTTGACAAAATATGAAAAAACAATTCTGGGATCAGACAATGTGTATATTGTTAGGTGTGTGAATCTAAATCCTTCCACACTGTTACCAGATGGAGTTATTACTGAGGTAAGTAATGAAAATGACATGGATCATGAATGTCTGGATGTTGTAGATTACTGCACAAAGCCAAGACAGGACATAAAAGATGTTCCATTACCTGAATCAGACATAGTCTATTTTGTAGATGGATCTTGTTTGAGGAATGATGAAGGAATTTTGAGGGCAGCATATTCAGTTTGCACAGTTTCGGATGTTGTTGAAGGTTCACCTCTGGATGGAATTCGTTCTGCTCAAATTGCAGAGCTAATTGGTTTAATCCGAGCGTGTGAAAAAGCAGTTGGCAAAAGAGTAACCATAGTGACTGATAGTCAATATGGTTATGGTGTGGTTCATGATTATGGACAACTGTGGTCTCAAAGAGGTTATTTAACCTCTGCAGGAACGCCAATAAGAAATGCAAAATTGATCAAGAGATTGATTGATGGCATTCAGTTACCAGAACAAATTGCTGTAGTCAAATGTGCAGCTCATAAAAAAGGTGATGATTACATCACCAAAGGAAACGCGTATGCTGATGAGATTGCGAAATACTGCGCCAAAAACAATTATTCAATCAATCGGGAAAAAGACGAAAGTCACACAATGAATTCTCTCATGCTAATTTCTGTAGTTGAAACATGGCAGGAAGTGAAGGATCTACAAGATGAGGCAAGTGAGGAAGAGAAAAACACATGGTTAAAAAATGAATGCAGACAAAGAGAGGAAGATGGAATTTGGGTTCACAAAGATGGAAGGCCTGTAATGCCAGATTGCATGATTGCTGATATGGCATGGATGTACCATGGTTCAGGACATTTAGGGAGAGATTCCATGATTAGATTATTCAGAGAAACATGGTTCAACACGAAATTTAGAATCATTGCAGAATCACTTTGCCAAAGATGTTTGACCTGCCAACAGATGAATCCTGACAGGAAGACTGTTGTAAATTTGGGAACCATAGGACGGGAGGGTGGTCCTTTTACCAGATTACAAATGGATTTCTTTGAGATGCCGATGCACAACACACTGAGATATGTATTGGTATTTGTTTGTCTGTTTTCAAGATGGGTGGAAGCTTTCCCGACTCGTCATAATGACTCAGTCACTGTGGCAAAATTGCTTCTTAGGGAGATCATACCTAGGTACGGATTTCCAGTTACCATTGAAAGTGATTGCGGAACTCATTTTGAAAACAGATTGATGAAACTGATTTGTGAAGCTTTGAATATTCAACAGAAGCTACATTGTGCATACAGACCAGAAGCAACAGGTGTTGTTGAACAATTAAATGGAACTATCAAGAATAGAATTTTAAAAATGTGTCTAGCCACAGGAGTGAAGTGGACAGATGCACTTCCACTTTTTCTAATGTCAATGAGAAGCACTCCAGAGAAAAAGACAGGTCTTAGCCCTCATGACATCGTGATGGGTAGAGTAATGAGGCAAGCATTTGTTCCAGTTGGCAAATTAATGAGTATTAATGATAGTGCAATCATTGAATATTGCCAGAACCGTCTGATGTAGTGAATTCTGTGTTTCATCAGGTGGGAACAGATGTAATCTCAAAGGAGAAAGTCCAAGCTCATGATTTGTTACCCGGAGACTGGGTAAGGACCAAAGTTCATCGAAGAAGAAACTGTTTAGTCCCAAGGTGGCAGAAAGCAGGACAAATAATTTTAGTTACAACAAATGCAGTAAAGTGCAAAGGGCTAAAAAGGTGGATTCACGCAAGCCATACGATTCGTGTGCCACCTCCTGAAAATCCTGATGAAGACAGCGACACAACAGCTGATTCAGATTCAGAAGGAGACCCAGAAGATCCTGAGTCTGATGATCAACAAGAAAATCAACAACAAGAGAATCTAGATGAGAGTCAGAACTTGAATGAAGAAGATTTGAATATTGAAACTGGAGATCGAGGTGTTGATGATGATCTGCTTGAAAAAGAGTCTCTAAAAGAAAAGGGAGATTCAGAAGAAGCAGAAGATTCTGAGCGAGACGAAAATCTGAGCCAAAGTATTGAAAAGCAAAAGAGTAACTCTGTGTTCAGGAGCAAAAAGCCTGAGACTGGGAAGCTGAAGGTGATTCCCGAAGAAGAAGAAGAATTACCAAGTACCAGTAAGGATATTGTTCCGAATGGAGTGAAGCTACCGAGTAAAGAAATTCCTAGGTACAGATTTGAAATCTCAGATACAGATACTGATGAAAGTGATGAAGAATCTGAAATAAGAAGATTCAGAAAAAGAGCTTGGAAAGCTGAGTGTAACGAAAGTGTGCCAAAGAAAAAAGTCTTGAGAAAAGGAGACATTTGGCCTGAAGACAATTTGAAATTCAAACTGGTGAAGAAAACAAAAGATCAAATCAACGAGATATCTAGTCAGGGAAGTGAACCTGAAAAGAAAAACGAAAATAAGAAAATAGAAGTAATTACTAGAAAGACAAAAAGAATAGTAAAGCCAAAGCAGAAGTATAAGTCCCCAGAGTGGACTTACATTATAATCCCACCAATTGTAGAGGTTGAGAGCAGCAGTCAGGAAGATTTGGAAGAGTTCAGTGACAAGGATTGAAATTCTTTAAATTTATTGATAAGGGTTTTGTTTCCTGGCATAAGGCTGAAGAAAATTTGTTAGTGACTTTAGGTCGAAGAAAAGCTGTTTAGTTGGAGAGCACATATTTTGTGACACAAGGTCGAAGAAAAGCTGTTTAGGGTTTGGTTCTAAAAAAAAAAAAAATTTTAAGAGGGGGGATAGTTTGAAAGTTTACTCACATTTTTAAAAATTTTGTTAATTTTTAGAATGCCTGGATCAGATACTTCTAGGTGTTCGATTTTTAAGAGATGCTGTAAAATGACTTCAATTTGTGTGATATTATTAATTCTACTTTGGTTAATTTTAGCTGTGGTCTATCCTTTTGATGTTAATAAGCAAAACTCTAAGACTAATATAACAAGTAAGGTAGAGCCTAAACATGAAAAACATGCTGGCAAGTCTAGCAGAGTTATTGAGCATGATCCAGAGACACATCAAGATAGGTCTGTTGGAGATTTCTCAAGCAATTCATTTTCCAGGCTTCTGTCTGAATATGTTAAAGTAATGAATGTTAAAGACTGCTATGTTTGTGTGAAATTGCCTGCTTCTGTTTCAGAGGGGGTGACTTATAATATGTTACCTCTCACTTATGGCATTACTTGCAGTGTGATTGCTAGCCTGTTTTATGAAACTGGACGTCTGGAGTATTATTACTCAGACTTTGATGAGGTTTTTGCAAATCTCAAAGTTGTAAATAGCTTAAACAAAGTTAGGCCTGCGAAGCAGATGAGGGAATTCTTTTTAGTTACTAATGAACTCAATTACGAGTACGCTTATAGAAATAATTTAACATGCAAAATAAGAGCTGAAGAAAAGACTTTTCTGAACATGGTTGAGGAGAGAAGGGCTGTTTACAAGAGAAATGAAATGCTTAAGCATGCTAAATCTAAATACTGGCATATGGAGGACGCCAAATTAAATGGTGTTAATACTAATGCTGCAATTCACTTAGACGAACCAGTTAGTGGTAAATTTTGTATTAGGAGAGACAATACGTTATACGATAACTTTTTTGTGGGTGCTAGTCAATGTGAAGATACTTATCGTATTGTGGGGGGATGGGGTTTTAAAGGTGGTAAGGATCCAATTTTTCCTGGGATTTATTTTATCTGTGGTAATAAAGCATATTTTAGCCTCCCAGACCACTGGTAGGGGACATGTTATCTTGGCCTGGTCTTTCCAAAAAATTTTCATGTTGACAGAAATGAAAAGGGTACTTTTGAATTTGGTGAACATTTGAATCTGAATAGGTACAAAAGAGAATGTTTTTCAGAAATCCTGGGAGACATCTTTGGTGCTGTTATTCCTATGGTGAGAATTACTATGAATTCAATCAAAATCAGAAAAGTTTCTACAATTGTAGACTGTCAACAGACACTGCAAGTGGTTTCCAGTTGGTTAGCACAGAACTTGTTGCTACCAGAAGCATGGTTATGCAGAATCGTCTTGCATTAGACATTCTGCTCGCAAAAGAGGGCGGAGTTTGTGGGGTTTTACATGTCCAGCATTGCTGTACTTATATACCTGACAAAAGTCGGGATATAGAGTTGCTTGTTAAGAACATTAAACAATTTCATGAGGAAATAGAACCTATGGAAGAAGAAAGTTTTACTGAAAGAATTGGAAAAAGAATGGAGGCTATTAAAGAATGGTTTTCTGAAGTTGGTAGCTCCATCATTGGCAAAGTGCTCTATCCAGTAATTGTCATCATCATAGTGATAATGCTGCTAACAATTAGCTGTTTAATTCACAAGAGAAGAAAGCATCAGAAAGAAAAAAGAAGGATTTATAAACTCAGAAAGGAACAAGAGAAGGAATATGAGTTAGAGGAAATGCGAAGGGTTCAGTTTGAAAGGGTAGACCAGACAGCAGAAACAGGGGTTTAGGGAGACTAATATCGAGAGAATCCAATGTGTGTAGTCTCCAAATTGGGTGAAAAATTTCCTGAAATTTTTTGGTGTTGTTTGGTGATTTTAAAATCACCAGATGAGGGAGTTGATGAAGCGAGCTTCAGAAATTATTTTATTCTGACTCATGGATTTATTTCCCTGTAACATGAACTAATCAATTAATGAGCTGTTGCATGATTTGTTATATTAATTCAACCTAGATTAAGTTTGCACCACACATGAACACGCGGGAACTAATAACATGTGCTCTTGTTGCATTTGCAAGTCTGTTTTGTAACACATGATTAATATTGTTTTGTTTGTCATGTTTGTCCTTTTGTCTTTGTCACTATTAATATGCGGCTGATCATTCATGGCATGTGCTTTATTATATGTGCTTACATGTTTGTCCTATGTTGTGATTGTCTGTCTGTGTATCATTTAATCATCTTTTTACTTTTTCAGAGATTTAAAGCTGGACTATATGAAGAATGGTAGATATTTTATGTGCTGCTTTATTTGTTTGCTTCGGCTAGATGTCATTTATTAGTGGGTTAATTATTAGCAATGGTCGGGTGGGTAACAGAAGGGTTTGTTTTACCTGAATTAATCACTCTTTTTGTGTTTGTTTAAATACTAGCTCGAGTTGTTTGAGGCCTAATTCTGGTTCTGATTCTGAAAAATGTTGGTCAGCCTGTACGTGAGCAGAGTTGGAGCCAAGTGCAGTCATCTTGGAAACTTTCCATGGAGCTTTGCTTTTGCTTCACCTTAGAAAAGACTGTGGCTCTGACAAAAGAGACTTATACACGAACTGCTCTGGATGTTCTTTTTACAAGGCCGAGGAAGTGGCAGGGATGATTTTGCCGAGCTTTGGAGGAAATCAGAAAGGCAACTTTTTAAATGTTGTGAAAACGCTCGGAAGCTGTTGTCACCTCATGTCAATGAACAATAATGCGGTGAGGTTTTCTCCCTGGAAGAAGTGGTTTTGGTGGTCTGACAGTCAGCAACCAATCAGGGTGCTGAAGTTTGTTTAAAGAATTACATTTAGTTAGATTAGCGAGTAAAAATGGTATAAAAATTGGGCCTCTTGAAGGGAACGGGGCTGACTGTTTCCTGAGGGCGAAGTGCTGTCCGATTTCCCATGGATTTGTAAGCATTCAACTGTTTATTGAATTTATTCCTTTTCAGGTCAGAAAGCTAACTTAGGGTTTAGGGTTATGTTTTCTTTAATTCATTATTTCATGCAATGTTGAACTGCCAGATTTTGAGCCAATGATTAATGTATTAAACTGAATAAATAAAAATAATTGTTTGATAATAATAAAGAGCTAATAAAGTTTATGCAATTTTGAGAATTCTAAAATAAACTTTTAAAATGACAAGCTGGTCTTGTTTATTGTAGAAAGTTTAAACAACATATCAGATTCATTCGCCTCATGATTCAGCTGCTCTGATGTTTCTATGGGCCTGGTATTGATTGGTAAGTCTGGTGGTTGATGGTGACATCATTTAAGCAGAATTTTAGTAGGAGCGCTGGATCAAAGGACATATTCCATAGTCTATCAATTAAAACCTGTATTGGCTCCCAAGCAATATTTAGATTTGTGGATTAACCAATTGCACAATTTTATATTTATTTAAGGTAGCAGGCACCCTAGAGGGAAGGCTTGTTTCTTCTTCACTGCCTCAACCATCTCTCACTACACAGCAGAGGAGACCCTTCTTACCAATTTTCAACCCATGGAGCTCAACTATTTCAGGAAGGGTTGTTTAAAAAGAAATAAGTATGGGAACTGTTATGACCAAATTAATAATGCTTGGGATCGTCCATCACCTGCCAGCTTTGACCACAGACATACAGACACAGGAAACACACGCCCTCCCCACCTGACACAGGGTTAGCTTCAACATTTCACACAAGTCAATATATTAAGTTCACTTTTGAAGCACCTGCTATAGTATAATTTCCTGATTGTTAGAACTGTCCATAACATCTGATAATGTTGCTCTTTATTTATTGCTTTGACATTGGCATGATGAACATCTGAGTCAACATGGATAAAAATTCGAATATTGACAATTAGGTCACAACCGATTCCATGTTGGAAAAAAATCATGACATTTGGCTTGATAAGAACCTGTAGCCTACCTTATAAATGGGGGCAACCCTACCCAGGCAGCCTCATGCAAAACAATGACTCGCAAGCAAGGTTTGCATGGAGCATCTGATCTTATCTTACTTATGTTAGAGAGGAGATGCTGGCTCCATAGATGTTTTTAGAATTTCAATGAGTCGCATTATCCCCTTCACGCCACAGGTATTTTTGTTAATTTATACAAACTTAGACTGAGGTCAAAAATTGACAGAAGGCCATATTTTTCACTAAAACATAGCGCTTATTGATGGATTTGCAGTTTACATAATTGTGTTACATTTTGCCCAGATTTCACGTAATTACACAAAAGCAAATTATGGAATTTTCGCACACCCCTAAATTAGAAAGGGCAGTTGGAAGCCATTTTGACATGTGCCCCTTTACCACAGAAATGGTGCCATAAAAGTTTACCAGCAGTGTATTGTCCTTCGATGTGTTGTGACACACCCCACACCCGATATATGTAGTATTACATTAACGTACACTATTTAAGGCTCACTTTACGTGGGTACTGCTGGGAAGGAAACTGCTGCCAGCAATGGAAACAAAGTGCTGTGTGGCCGCAGAACACACAATTCAAACGATTTTAGCGCGCAGACAGACGGAATCAAGAAACATCTGCTGATCGTCATGCGACTGGCAGGGTAGTAAAAGTTGGCGAGCAGGAGCAGGCCGCTCACCTGGCTGAGAGGCTCCCTCCCGCCACGGTGAAGCACAGGGAAGCGCCTCCTCCCTGCCTTCACGCACATAAATCTTTTTGATCGAGAGGAAAACGCTATTTTTAGTGAAACAAAGCGCTTATAACAGGATTGTCAAGATCACCCGAGATCAGAATCAGTGTTATACATCACAAAACAACGTGTACAAAATGCATCTGTCAAGGAAACTTTTGGTCTGACTCAGCACTTGAAAAATCTGTTAACAAATGTCCCAAATGTAATATGACCACAGACAATCACATCTTGTATTTGCAGAGGCGTAGCTACCAGACGTGTATCAAATTCAGTTGCACCAAGGTCCAAGTCGCAAATAATAAAAGTTTTTTAAGTTCCAGATCTGGTGATGAGGAATCCATTTTCCTTGACTATATTGGGACCTTTGGCAGAGTTGGCACACTAATGCATGAATGTTAGGGAAGTCCGAATATACCAGCCCTCTCAAGCAGGAAAATTGCTTTTCATTTGAATAGAATAATAGTAATTTTCAAACTTTTTAACTCTTCAAAAGTATCCCCCTTTCAACTGCAAGTCAATGGAAAACGCACACACCACTCACTACGACAAAATCATTTAATTAGCAGCGCCCTAAGTGCTGGAATGTGTGATTTCGGTTTCTCAGTTACATAGCATCTGGAGCTATTTGGTTCTCTGGCTGAAAAAGTGAGCGATTGATCAAATTTAGATTTCTTTGCTTCTAGCTGGCTTTGTTGACAGCACGGGAAACACTTCAGATTTTACACTAAAACTGGGCCTTTCAAACCATTAGAAGGGTGTGTATTCAATCTGCCCTTGGGATACAAATGATATGATAATCAAAAGCAAAATGTTAATCTCTGCTGTGGTAATTCAGGCCACAACATCCAGTTACTTTCGAAATTACACATATGACTTACCTGGAAGCTAACAGACAAAAACAAAAAACAAGCGCACGCGCCTCGCGCTGGCAGCAGGGGGAGGGGAGAGAGGAGGGGGCCTGCACCGGTTTCCCTTGCGGGAGCGAGCAGAAACCATCTGTTAATTACAAACAGATGGTTTTAAAGCTCGCTCCCGCAAAGGGAATCGCCAAACGTGCACGCATTGCCATTGAAAACAATGCAACGCGTGAACGTTTTTGGCAGAAAAGGCTAATCGATTGCTAAAGGTCGTTCTCCTATGCAGCGCATGCGCGCTGAGTATGTGAGACCTAAAAAGTCCCAAAGTTCATCCTGGCCCTTTTTTAGTGTGTGGCTACAGACAGCTTTAACCAGTCTGTTTCTAAATGGTAATAAGATTGTTAGTGTAGAGGGCACGGCATATTGCGGAAGGATACACTGCCATTCCTTTGTTGTTATGTCAGCAGTGATAACTGCTCAGTAATTTTAATCTTCATAGCTTAACATGCAAGGCACTCTGCTGCCAACATTTGTCCTCTTTTGTATTACAGGCACGCAAACCAGAGATCTTAGCATTTCAGTGCTTGTTTAAAATGAATATTTATTGAGTTGAAAGGATAACATCCAAATGAAATCCATGTCATCATATGTAAATAGTAGGCAGAATTAAATAAAGATTACAGTTTACAAGCCTAGATCTAAACACTGAGCTTCGAACACAGAGTATAGCCAATAAGCCTAAACAACTGACTAGCAATGTGATGTACAACCAATACATTTCGGATGTGCTTCTCTGAGGCCCTGCCACCAACAACAAGGTAATGGAAGGGATGCTTGATTTGATCTTAGTAATTACTCAGTGCTGCATCCCAGTTCATCATTATTTTGCTCATGCATATCGGCCTTGATCCGGCTCCAATAGAAATCGTCCACATCAATTCAAGCATTGCACCCATCACGTTTTTGTATACTTCATTGAGACTCCTAAGGACTCAGCAGACCACAATCACAGGGTGAGGTGTGTGTGATGACCAGAAGAAAGGATCCATGCTGGATGCACATGTCAAGCTCTCCAAAGTACTGAGATCCCACAAATATAACTCTACACTGCAAGGAACCAGGGATCCCATGAGGCAAATTACCTCCAATATTGGTCCGACTGAGTAGCCTGATTCAGACCTTTCTGGAGTTGGGAGTCATCGAGATGGGCGCTGCTCTCAAGAGAGCTGGATTGACTATGGAGGGTCTGAAGAGGTTCTTATGGCATGTGCTCTTTCTTCTTGCGTATGCCCCTCCCCAATGGGAAAGAACAACCTGACGTACCTGCTCATCACTCACTACTGTAGGTAGAAATTGCTTTTCAAGAAAAACCTGTGTGTGAATCGATGGGCTGTCACGATATTGGTGACCACAGTCCTCACAACCCAGGGATCACAAGTATCAAGAACATCAACAGTCGGAACGACAAAAATCTCTCAAAGTACAACATACACACAGGCCTCACAGGCAACACCCCTGCAATGGAGTTGGCCAAAGTGCCAACCACACAAGCACAAAGCATAGTATCACAAATGTTCCCAACTCTTGATAAAAAGCAGAAGGAACTCATACAGCAAAACTATCTAAGCAAACATGATGAAAATGTTAAACACAGTGAGTACAGCAATAAACTGAATAGTGGAACTACTTAACTGTTGTGCAACATAGTACACCAAGGTATCAACCTCATATCCCCATCAACACTGGCATATGTCCCAGGTCAATTAAAGTACCCATAATTTAAAAAACACTTCAGACTTTAGTAGGTCATCAAGCCACAAAATAGTTGAGGGCACGGGGAAGACAAAACCATGAAAAATGAAACATCCAACAAAATAGAAGGAACATCAGTGAAGTGAAAACAAACTGGCAATTTCAGTGGTACATCACAAAAAGCGCCCAGAAGTCTTAAGGAAGTCAGATCGAAAGTCAACATGAAACAACAGCAAGAGAAAATCAAGCAAAAACAACCCAAGCTCAGGAGACAATACCACAACCAACATTCTTTCCAAAACACCAACATTAGCCAACGACAAACACTTATGGCTGTTTCAAAATAGCTTAATAAGGACAAAATAAAGAATCAAGGTCTATGGCCAGCTAGCCCTAAGTGAACAGAAGACAGTCCCAATTGAACAAATCATGGACTCCTCACCCAATTCTATTATGGTAGGTCTTCTTAAACAAACAGTCTTTTTTTGGTAGGGTGGCAGCATTAGTGTCTTTTCTTATATCAGGGTCCATTTTCCATAGTTCTAACTGGGTCTATACCCCCTTTTCTTGTTAATAGCAATGCATAAGGGCAAAAGGCTAAAAGACATCTTGGCTATGTTAGAGGAGTGTGGCTAAGGTAAAAGGCTCAAGCGTGAAGGATGACCAAAGCAAAAAGGAGCATCCAAACATCCCACAGGACAACACTATTACAAACAATAGCTTGATAAAGGCACCAGAAGAGTAACTGGTGGCAGAGGCAGGGGCTTGCTTACAAGACAAAGTGATCTAGCAAGGACCACCAAGTTCAGCCAAGAAATCAACAATAAACATCAAGACAAAACCACCATGAATGACTGAACACAAAATCAATGAAGGAACAGATCTCATAAAATATATCAAACTGGTAAAGGGAATTGGATTCCCTAGTGGTCAGAGGATAAACAGTGCAACTTGCCAGGCACAAGATGAAGCTCTTTGATCATGTATGTGAAAAAGCACAACCACTCACTTGTCCTTCCTCGGACATAAGGATTATTGCCCTTCAAGCCAATCACTTAGAATGCAGTGGCAAGCAGACACCTGCCAAATCAAGAAGCTGACCAATAACACACCAACCACAGCAGAAGCCAGCAGAACAAGCAACCACAGTCAAAAGAGCAACTCTTGGAACACTCAGGCCCATCCAGACAGCCATATAAGAGGAGCTGTCAATACTGAAGTTGTCGTACTGGCATCAAGCTGCAACAATGACCACAAACCTTTAAAAATAACATCACCCATAGGACCAACGACTCCTCCCATCAGCTAAGGGGCGAACTCATCCACACCACAGACAACTACTAACAAAGAAATGTGCAAATCAATAACCCCCACACAAATTTCGAAGGCCACCAATAAACATAGAGATTTGAGGCATCTTCACGTCATTAAGATCCGCAATCAGAAAATAAAGCCACGTACAGCCAGGGGGACATTTACCAGCTAACAAGGAAAAAAACACACTAGTGAATCCAAGAAGTGACCTTCCCACTCACCATCAGCCAATAGCCACCATCAAGCTCTCCATCACCCAGATAAATCAACCCTTCATTAGAGAACATGGGCTCATACAGGGAAGAGTATGATATAAGAGCATTTGGTGCACCAGTTCAATTCAATTCAAAATAACTTTATTCAGTCGACATTTCGCCCATAAAAGTGATATAAAAATACCAGTTAAAAACATTTCCTAAAAACAGTTAAAGGTTACACAAGAACTAGATTAAAGCTACATATTGCCTCGTGCCCATACGGCATGTCTTAAAAAGGAACCGCCATGTAAACTAAATTCTCTGTCAGATAATTGCAGGGCAAATGTAAATGCAACTCTAGATTGCCTAATATTAAAGCATTTCTTTTTGGAATTTAAAACAACCTGGTATAAATTTCATAAAACTACAAAAAAACATAAAATGCTTCATCGTTTGGCCTCTTTTACCATCACATGGACATTGAATAGCAGCAATGTTTGACTGATAACCAAGAGGGAAGCACAGCACATATTTAACAGTGTCGGCTTTAAGACAAAATAATGAAGATTGTTCCCAACGTCCCAGTGGCTGCCAAAGATAAATAGATGGGCAGTAGGGAACTCTCATAGAAAGGTATGACATGATCTGTGTTTTCCCTTCCATTTTATATAGGCAACATTCCTTCTCAGAATAATAAAATGCTAATGCTAGATCTTTCTTATTATGACTGGGGCGTGTATCTGGCAAAACAAAAGCCCTCTGCAAACCAATTTTACCCAATTCAGTTTTAACAAATGACAGCCACAGGATCTGAAGACCATTATCACAAGAGAGGTACTCAAGTATCATTATATAGTGTATATTAAGTTCTTCGTGGCAGATGAAGAGAGAAGTAGAAATTGGAACGCGAGGAGCCATCTACAAAACCTATTTTCTTCCTATTGTAGGGCCTGGCAGTTAGCTATCCCCCATAGTTCAGCTCCGTAAGTTCCAATGGGGACACATTGTGGTTTGATATATCTGTTTCGGGGGTGCCAATTGGCCCCCACCCGGGGTTCAGGAGAACTAAAAAGAGAACCAATTGCCTTGGACAGTTGCATTTGACGGTGTACAATTCCAGGGGTCCATGCACAAGAAGCAGCAAAAGTGGCTCCCAGATATGGGAAGCTATTTACGCTTGTCAGCCGGTTGGCACCTACTGACATGGCAGAGAGCTGAGTGGATCATGTCCCACATGCCATAGTATGTGATTTTGAAATACAAAAGTGTTGGGAGAAGGCCCTTTCTTAATTTTTAGGACATCACTAGTAATGCCTGTAAAAAACAGATGCAAATCATTAATATATAAAATGAATAAAAGAGGGGCCAACACACACCCTAGTCTGACACCCCTACAAATCGCTAAATCCTTAGTCACTTCTCTTTTGTCAATAATTACAACCCTAGGCTCTCATGTTAGTTTACAAATGTGCATGAAAGTGAACAAGAGCTGCATCTAATCCAAGTGATAATAACATCTGTCATAATTGTGGACGACTGACACAGTCAAAGGCAGCAGATAAGTCCATGAAAGCCAGGTATAGAGATATTTGCTTTGCAAAAGTATATTTGCCGAACAACAAATTCAAGCTCACACATTGCCCAATTGTCCAGATCTTATTTCTGAATTCATATTGTGATGGGTACAAAATGGACTCCGCTTGGACCCACTCCTAAATTCTATTATAAATACCACGCCCTAAGATTTTTCACTGTGGTGTCAATCAAGGAGATGGACCTATAGCAGCTAGAGTCAAGCCTATTGCCCTTATTAAATATGAGGACGATGATTGATGTGCACCAAGAGGTAGGCAGATCAGAGTGTGCAAGATAATTGAACACATTGGTCAGGAGGGGCCCCAAAAATCAGTGTTGTGTTTCAGTAAATCAATTGGGAAACCATCTGACCCTGGGGCCTTCCCCTCCACACTCTGAATGATAGCTTCTCCCATCTCGGCCAGAGTTATCCTAACATCTATCAGCCCCCTACAACCTCGGTAGGGAGAGCTGCATAAACGTTTCTAAAATGAGTTTCCCATGCCTCGCTAGTAATGTGACAGGAGATTGAGGACAATAACTGGTTTTTGTGTTTCAAGTCCTTAACAGTTGCCCAGAAATGGCTATTATTTTCAGGAGGGCTGCCGGTCCTAATAAGTCTCATTGTTCCAATATTACATCCTGCCACTGCTTAGAGGTAACAGCCTTGTATTGTTCCTCAGGGTGGCATCTAGTGCTCGATCTCTGGGCTTCTTCCCAAGCATTATCCACAGTACAATCATGGTTAAACCAATGATGTAATTTGTTGGGAGGGGGGTGTACAGGTTTAAGCAGAGCTTTCTTAAATCTTAAAGATAGGCCATTACATGCACCAATAATCTGGTGCTCAGGATCCTCCTCAGCCAGGCAAACCTCCACCATTTCCATAATATCCGTAATTACTAATTCTAATATTCGGTTAGGGTCATGCATTCTCCATATCAACCGTAGTTTGTCAGTGGTGGGTTGGAGATCGCTCGGCAAATCTCTCTTTCTCTCTCTCTCTTATGCTTATTCCTAGTTCATCAGTTATTATCCACAGGTTCCAGAACAGAGACACAAATATAGAAATCTTGAAAAAAGAATATTCTCAAGTACTTAGTGTCAACCTCAACTACAGGTCCTCTAAACAGTCACATATCACCAACATTCACATTTTAAATAGTCAGTCATCAATCACATTCTAGTACGCCTTCTCCCCCACACTCGATTAGAGGACTGGACCATACATTTGCAACTGGAAAGTGAATATAGCCCTAGTCCTAAACTTCATGCTAGACATGAGAGATTCAAAGGCTAATCACCACCATCAGACAGGCATAGAAATAAGAAACAGGAGGCACCAATGAGAAATGGTGCACTAGGAGGAGCTAGGAAAATTCTTATAAGAGGACCTTCAGTCCATCCAATCAACCCTAGATTAGATGTCCTCACGTTGCCTTGTCACATCAGCCTTACTACTTATGAAGACCTATGAGGAACTAATAGCCTTTCTGACCTGAGAAACATCTCTAACAAATAAATATAACAGTACGCATGGCCATCTGCAGGACTGAAAAGAAAGAAACAAGCACTTAATAAGGATGAGCCAAACCTGGGATTACATTGCTTCTACCTTCTTCTTCTCACATCCCCACCAAACCTCACAAAACTGAGCCAGAGGTTTTCTTCTACCAACTTGAGCCCGCTGCCTCTACTTTCGTGTCCCTCCTACCTAGACTAGGGACTATTTTGCATCCCAAAAATACGCTGAATCACACATTCAATTTCTTATTTAATAGATGTATTCTAGATAGAAAGTAATTGATTGTTGTTTTGTATTTTCACCACAGCAAGCATTTCTTTAATTTATTAGTCAAGACCCAAAAAACATATCAGATTTAGTGGGTTTGCTCATGTTTGTTCTTAAATGTCACAATATTCCATTTATTGTGAAGTGTAATCGCACTGTTATAGTTACCATGCCTGGAGATAGCCTAGTGCTGCCCTTTCATGATCAGAAAATTCCCATTACTCCTCCCCTTGAAACCTTAAAACTTCCATTAGACATTTGATCGGTTTGCTCAAGTGACAATACAAATTCTACAATGAATTCAATAGCCACCTCGCAACACTCTCAACTCTAACTCTTGCAGGTCCGTTTTCGAAACACGGCGCCGGGAACCTCAAGAGGGAGAACAGCACCAACGAGGTGTATCCGCCTACAGTTTGGTATCTAACTTATCTTCGGAACCTGATTCCCTAACACTATCGCTATCTTTCTCCTCCCGGTTACCGCTCGAATTGTAAACAATCGAGAATCTTCAAATCAAGCGAAGTGGAATATGTACATTTTTTGAAAATCCGAATACAGGATTTCATACTTCGCACCAGCCGGGTGCTCTTATTAAACGTACTTCGCCCAAACACTTATGAGGCCCTGAAGATTCGCAGTCTGTTCCCTGCGATGAAACACGTGTTGGCCCATGCAAAGGAACAATAAACTGAAAACACTACACCGAGAACAGAACGTTTCCTTGAACTGATTTATGTCATTTATATGTTGTTTTATTCTCGAAGCTTTACCTGATATTCCTGATGTGCTCAACTAACCACCACCTCAATCGACAACCGTACTATCAAGTATTGATTGACATTGTATAGTGCAGGGGCTCTGTTGTTTTTATATCAGATTTAGTGGGTTTGCTCGTGTTTGTTCTTAAATGTCACAATATTCCATTTATTGTGAAGTGTAATCGCACTGTTATAGTTACCATGCCTGGAGATAGCCTAGTGCTGCCCTTTCATGATCAGAAAATTCCCATTACTCCTCCCCTTGAAACCTTAAAACTTCCATTAGACATTTGATCGGTTTGCTCATCAAGTGACAATACAAATTCTACAATGAATTCAATAGCCACCTCGCAACACTCTCAACTCTAACTCTTGCAGTTACCTCTGATTAATGTCCTATTCCCATTCTGTGCCAATTGTCCCCACTAACAGTTAGCAAACTGCTCTAGTTGTGTCTCATGTTGTCTCTATAACCAGAAACATCATTGATGGAATAACAAATAAAGAAACTTGAACAATTTAAGTAGTGTCAATAAAGTTCTTACTGCTAGATTCATCAAAGACCCGTTTTGCGAGTCTTTAATAGTGATTCATAAGGAATCGCTATGAAAGACTCGCAAAACGGGATTCATGTAGGAATCGCAAAATAAATTGCGATTCCTACACATTCCTTATTTGCGATTAGCAAATTGCTAATCGCAAATAAGGAATAACTCCCCATTCATTCCTATGGGCCTAAAGGCCGATAGGAATGAATGGGGAGTATTGCTTATTTGCGATTAGCAATTAGCTAATCGCAAATAAGATAGCGATTTCAAGGGTGCCAGGGATGTCCAAAGAACACCCTGTAGCACCCCATAAATGCAAATTTAAACAGGTGTTGCGCACACACATGTCCAAAGGACATGTGCGTGTGTGTAACATGCAACAGAAAAAAATGCACTAAAGTGCTTTTTACAATTTTTTCGCTATTTACCACAAAGTCAGACTTCGTGGTAAATAGCGACCAAATATTGCGAATTCGCAATTTCCAATTGGTTAATGAATTGCATTTAAGGAATCTCTAATAGAGATTCCTTAAATCCAATTCCTCGCAAATATGCGATTTCGCTAATAGCGATTTTTGCATTTGGGATGATGAATCCCAAATGCAAAAATCGCACTCGCAAAGGGCCAGATTCTCAGAATCTGGCCCTTTGCGAGCGCAATTTAGCTTCATGAATCGGGCTGTTAGTCACTGATGCATCCAGTAACCCTCCTTCTGCAGATGATTAGTAGATAACAATATCACTGTTCTCTCATGAACAATAAGCAGGAAGTATTCTGGCAACATCAGTCACACCCCCTCATTAAAAAGCCATAGGAAGTTTACTATAATCAATGCTGAAGGCTCCTCTAAGAGGACTTAGGTGGTCTCCTTCATTAAATAGAATCTAACTACCTATTACTTTCAGTGTTGCCTTTTTGACATCATCTCTAAATGTTCTAGATGAAACCTAGTTGTGTGGTGTTACTAAACAAATCTGTAGCAATAGAGCATCATATTTGAGAATGCTGCTGGCGAAAGGACACATTAGAAGAAGTTACGGATGGATGGTCCTACCTGTTTTAGTGAGGTAGTAGCACTCAGCAGAATCCGGCATATCCAGGCAGACAAAGTACCCCCGTACAGCAATGAGGACTCTGAGCGAGAAGGAAGCCAGGTACATGCTGATGATGACCATGTCGAGGAAGTTCCACCAGTCCAGGAAGTAGCTGCGTAGACCCTCAATCCAGACCTCTTTACACTCAAACCAGAAGAAACCTTTTGAAGCAGATGGGGGGGGGGTGATAAAAGTGGAACATATGTAGGAAGTCATTAAACTTTAGAGGAATGTTGAAATCACACTGACAACAACATTGTACTTTAAAGTTTTTTTCTAATGGGCGAACTACTACTAAAAAAAGGCAAGTTATACCTATAGCAAAAGTTGATGTGCCACATTTCCCACTGTAATGGTTCCTTCTGAAGCGGATCTTGTAGCTATTAATTACAGGCAATTGTGAAATAAATATAAGTATACTAGACAGGCTAAAGTGTTTTTCACATTTAGATATGATAATTCTGAATGAATGAAGGTTAAAAGCTCCCACGTAGCATTGTACCACTACACCTTGGTTTTAATATCAACCTGCATGTTGTATCCACTTATTTCACCGCCAGTGTATCATCATGATAAGTAGATATATATGCACTTTGGAACAGTAAATCTATCCTTCTGTATACATACTTACCTAGACAATATGCCATTAGTTAATATTGTGTTTACAATACTTTTGCAAGTTTTGTTACAAATGTTATTCTAGCCAAACCTCTTAATCAGTTTTCCCAAAAATATGCTCATTTGCAGCCTTTTCAGAAACCACCCTCTCTGCATGTAGCAGATGATTGAAGATTAGGGTAGCTTTAACCCTGAGTAAGACCTCTGGGCTCCATTTAAAATCTGCATTTTGAAGTATGTGGAGTAGTACTACAGTAGTATTACTCATGCACTCTAAATGCTGTTTACTCACATACTTGCAGAGACCTCCGCCACGCCTATCTTTTTTGATCGAAGGCCTCCATCATTCGTGCAGGGATCTCTGCACACACAGGTTTAAGTTTTAGTCGAAAATTTGGGAGGGACAGGGGGAGTGGCTGGACAATAAGAAAACAAGTTACTTACCTGTAACTTTGGTTCCCCAGTATTGGCAACTTTCATAGATTCCCAAGCTTTGTATCATTCCCCGTCGTCGGAATGGGAGTCTCGGTAAATAAAAAAAATTATCATAACCATAGGTACAAAAGAGAAAACCAGGCCTAGGCCTCATCTCATTTTGTAGCCTATCACCCTCTTTGTGTAAAAGAGCCCAAACCTTCCACAACCACCAATAAGAATAGCCTCACCCCATAGAACCTTCCTGAGAGAGCCTCAGAGCCTCATATTTTCATAGCCATTGTGCAAACAGCCACTATCTCAGTAAAAGGCCGAGCTTTCCCAGGGGAGGAGGGTGGGCGCATGGGAATCTATGAAAGTTGCCAATACTGGGTAACCAAAGTTACAGGTAAGTAGCTTGTTTTCTTACCCCAGTATTGGAACTTTCATAGATTCCCATGCTTTGTATCAGAATAGCTAGCAGTAAGCCACCAAAGCACATTTTGTTGTATACCTGGCATCACATAACCATATGACAATTCTCATAGCATACTTTGCTAAATTGTAGACAAGAAATAAAACATTGCTGATACAAAAAAAATGTCCTTACCAGGATGGAGGGATTGTAGGGAAAGCTCACCTCTCGTTGAAAAAGATTTCTTAGCACTGCTTGACCAACAACAGGGTCGTCCCGTCCTGCGGACTCCAGGCAGTAGTGCTTCGTGAAGGTATGTCTACTGCTCCACGTTGCCGCCCTGCATATGTCTTTGATAGCGACTCCAGAGAAAAGAGCCACCGACGATGCAACAGATCTTGTGAAATGCGCACTGACTTTTCTATCCAGGGGCTTGCCTGCCTTCTGATGGCTGGTAACTTCTGACATTACACGCACTCTCCCCCTCCTGAGGCGGAAGCCGGGAGGTCCTCCATCTATCCCTTATTTTAACTGCTGTATTTTAATAGCATTGTACTTTGTTGGAACTTCGTTTGAGCGCCTGATTAAAAGGTGTGTTCAGACCCTCTGATATCCCCTGCGCTTAGTAGCGCTTTGGAATCACTCTTTTTCACCCCCTCTCTGCAGCCCCGGTCCCGCTCTCGGCTGAGTGTTGACGCCGAGGGCAGGGAGCTGGTTTTGGCGGCCATCTTGGGTCGGGTTGGGCTGGTGACGCTGCGGACAGCGCTATAAAAACGGTTAGTGATGGCTCCGCGCAGCGGATGCGATCAGCGGACGCGCCGGAACTGCGCCGGAGTCGTGCCAGAGTCCTGCCCGTCTGCGCCCATCCGCGCACGACCGGGCTCAGGGCTTAGGGACTCTGGCACACGCACCTGCTATACCTCAGAGGATCTCCTAGCACTGAAATATGCCAGGTATACCCTATCTCCTATTATATGTGCCACTCTCAAGGAAAATCACATCTTGCATATTCCTAGCTGTAAGAACTTAAGCCGTCCAACCCCCTTAAAGCTAGCTACCCTCAACACCAGGTCATTGCAGAAACACCACTTGGAAATCTTCACCCTTCTACAGGACGAGACTATTGATATCCTGACACTCACCGAAACTTGGCTGAGTGATGCCTCTTCCCCGGATATCATCGCCGCCCTTCCCAGTGGGTATGATATGATCTGGCATAATCGACCAGAGGGGGCCCGAGGTGGGGGTGTAGCAACGATCTTTAAAAGGCAACTTATGGTAACCAAAATCTTATCAGAGACCATAAATACCGTTGACTTACTGGGGATAAAAATTACCATGAACAACTCCTGTCTTACTATCTTAACAGTATATTGCCCACCCCAAAGTACCCCCATGTTCAATGATCTCTTTTTTCCCATTATATCAGACCTATGCACACGTTATAAAAACATCCTGGTAACTGGTGACTTTAACGTCCACTGGGATAAAAGTGATCAAGATCTGTTAGTCCAGAAATTACAGACCACTATGACCGCTCTTGGACTGACACAACTTGTGGAAGCTCCAACCCACATAAAAGGCCATATCTTATTTGGTCCTCGATGCCAAAAGCGGTCATCACAAGTATTTCACCCTGTATCTGGTCGGATCACCATCTAATCTTGTATGACTTACCGCAAAATATCTACCAGGCCAAACTCCCGTTAAAAGCAAAAAAAGTGCGCCAATGGAAAAAAGTGAAATCTGAGACCCTAGCCAAAGTCCTGCCCAAATACAAACAGAATTTTACAACCCCCTCTGATAGTAATGACCTAGACTCAAAGTATGATATGATAATAACCACCCTTAGGCAATCAATCGATGAGCTAGCCCCTGAAAAGACACAAAAAGTAAAAGGTGCAGAGAAAGGAGCCCCCTGGTTTACCGAAGGTCTACGTGAACAAAAAAGAAAGCTTCGCTACCTCGAAAGATGCTGGAGGAAATCCAAAAAGGATACCGACAGGGAATCATATAGAACATCGTTTCAATTATACAAAAAGCTTATTGTATCAGCCAAGAAGGATTATTACGAGACACGCATTAACAACGCTACTAACATTCAGAGAGAGACCTTCCAAATCCTGAAGGAGCTGAGTAAGAAGGAGGAAAAGACAGATATATTGATTGACTGTGATACCTTTCAAGGATATTTCCTTGAAAAAGTAGCGACCATCTTGTCTGATATCAAGAAGGATAACCCAGTCTCTCACATCGAACAACTGCCTCTTTCAAACTCCTCAATCCCTATCTTCACCAGCTTCCCCGAAATCGATTCCACCATTCTGAGACAACTTGTAGTATACACCAAATCAGGTTCCCCCGCTGATCCCTGCCCGCCCGACATCCTTCGGCTGGCAATACCGATTCTAGAAGACCAGATTTTAGATCTTCTAAACACCTCACTAGCCACTGGATCATTACCATCTACCTTCAAAGAGGCACGCGTCAGACTCCTGATAAAAAAGCCTGGAGCTGATCCAACTAGCCTGAAGAACTACAGGCCAATCTCCCAGCTGCCATTTCTGTCAAAGGTACTAGAACAGCACGTACTAAAATCCCTGTCATCCCTCCTGGAATCTCACCACCTTCTCCAGGAGCGGCAAGCTGGTTTTCGTGCCCACCATAGCACAGAACTAGTAATGCTGTCGGTACTAGATGAGCTCAGATGCACGGCTGACAGTAAAAAGCCAAGCGCCCTGATATTATTAGATCTTTCAGCGGTGTTTGATACTGTCAGCCATGCACTGCTCCTGGACAGACTGGCTAGGTTTGGGATAGGAGCAAGCCCTCAAATGGTTAACAGCTTTCTTAACAGGAAGGACGCAGAAGATCCAGTTGGCAGACCAGGTCTCAGACGTGGGCATGTTAGCCTGTGGAGTCCCGCAGGGATCAGCGCTCTCTCCGCTCTTATTTAATCTTTACCTACAACCATTGATAGAGTCCCTGGCAAACATGAATTGTAAAGTTTTTAACTATGCCGACAATACTCAGCTGTTGCTGAGTATCGACAATACACCATCGGCTCAGTCCATGGCCCAAGACATACTACGATTTACAGTGAACTGGATGTCGTCCAATTTGTTGAAAATCAATCCAGATAAAACGGAAGTCCTCGTAGTCTCAACCTCCACTTCCCCCTGGAATGATTTGTTTTGGCCACAAGAACTAGGACCCACTCCAAAACCGTGCCCTAGTGTCAAGAGTCTTGGGATGAAAATCGATCAGGAACTCTCGATGGCCAACCAAGTATCCGCTGTAGTTGGTTCCTGCACCAACCTGATCAGGCAACTACGTAAACTCGCCCCCCTGCTCTCGAGGAATATGCTGCGAACCATTGTCTCAGCCACAATAGTGTCTAGAATAGACTATGGCAATGCGTTGTACCTCGGCCTTCCAAAAAACTCCATCAACCGTCTTCAGGTTATCCTGAATGACGCAGCACGTCTGATATTTGGAATGCTGAGGAGGACTCATGCCTCCCCTCTGCTCTATAGGCTACATTGGTTGCCTATAGTGCAAAGAGTCGAATTTAAGAGTATGTGTATCTGCCACAAAGCAATCCACGGACAGGCGCCAGCCTACATAAAAGAAAAGCTTGAAATATACGAACCTAAGCGCGCCCTGCGATCGTCCGGATCTTTTCTGCTATCCTGTCCACGTTTCAAGCTAACAACAAAAGGAGGCAGATCTTTTTCAGTTCAGGCTCCTACCATCTGGAATAAGCTACCGGAGGCGCTTCGCAGAGAACCCAATCTTCTCCATTTTAGGAAGTCCTTGAAAACCTTACTCTTTAAAGACGCATTCCAATCTCAATAGTCGGGTTACTAGATCAGACACCTCTATATCCTTATTTCATCTTTGTTGCTGTACTTGGTCAGTAGCGCTTTGAGACCTGTCGGTGAGTTGGCACGATACAAAACCCAGTTACAAATTACAAATTGAATCGCACTAGAGATCCAGCGAGAAATGTCACTCTTTGCTAAAGGAAACCCCTTCCGTGGTGCGCTGTAGGACACAAATAATTGCGATGACTTTCTAAAGGACCTTGTGCGTTCTAAGTAGAATTTCAAGCATCTTTGAGCGCCCAAAGAATGTAATGTCCGCTCCGCCGGAGTAGAAGGCCGCTGCAAAAAATGACTTTAAGAGCAAGGGCTCATTCAAATGGAATTCAGATGGCACCTTCGGGATAAATTTCGGATTGGTGCGAATGATAAGCACATCTTTTTTTAATTGAAGGAAAGGATCCACTATTGAAAGTGCCTGGAGCTCACTAACTCTTCTTGCTGATGTTAGCGCTAAGAGGAGGGCCAGTTTCCAAGACAGGAATTTCAAGACCGCCTTATGAGCCGGCTCAAACTGAGCTTTCATGAGTTGAGACAACACTAGATTGAGCTGCCAAATTGGCGGAGGTGGGCGAACTGGAGGATACATCCGAAACAAGCCTTTCAAAAACTGTTTAATAATTCGAGAGGACCATAGGGACGGGCCTGAAGAAGTGCGGCGAAACCTCGATATGGCAGCAAGATGCACCTTTACAGAAGAATGTGCCAATCCAGATTTAGCAAATGATAGTATATATGGCAAGATTTGATGAGGCAGAGATTTGAAAGGATGGAGACCTTGTCTTTGACACCACAGGCAGAATCTTTTCCATTTTGCCTTGTATGTTTTATTAGTGCTTGGTGCTCGAGCCTGGGACAAAACCTCTCTACACTCCTTAGGGAGAGTCAGATGACGGAACTCTCTGTGTTCAGGAGCCACGCTGTCAAGTGTAGTGACTTCGGATCCGGATGGAACACCTGACCCTGATCCCTCGAAAACAGGGACGGAATCTGTCACAAGCGAATGGGATGATCCTGGGAGAGTAGAAGGAGTTCTGTGTACCAGAACTGCCGGGTCCACGCTGGTGCAATGAGAATCATCCTGCATGGCTCTGCCTTGATTTTCCTGAGTACCCGTGGTATGAGGGGAATTGGCGGAAAAGCGTAAAAGGATGCGCCGTACCAGGCAATCGAAAGTGCGTTCCCCAGCGATCCCTGATGGTGAACTTTGATTGCGCAAAACCGGCATTTGGCATTCTCCGGAGACGCAAAGAGGACTATGGTCGGTGTTCCCCAGACCGAGAACACACCCTCCAGGATGGACTGGTTCAATTCCCATTCGTGATTCACCTCTGTCTGGAGACTCAGAGCATCCGCTGTGATATTGAGAGAACCTGCCAGGTGTTCGGCCTGCAGATTGATCTTGTGAAGAATCGCAAAATCCCAGATTCTTTGAGCTTCTTTGGACAGAGTTTGTGATCTTGTCCCCCCTTTTTTGTTGACGTAGTGCATTGATGGCCGTAGTATTGTCCGTCCGGACCAGCACTGTTTGATTCCGAACTCTGGGAAGGAAAGCTTGCAAAGCTAACCGAATGGCCGTCAGCTCCAAAAAGTTTATATGGCATTGGCGTTGCTCTGGACTCCAGTGCCCGCTGACTTGAAGCTCTCAGAGAACAGCTCCCCAGCCTTCCAAGGAGGCATCCGTGTTCATGATCATAGGAGAAGGTGGAATTCAGAATGTCAGCCCTTCTGCGATGTTGTCCTTTACCAGCCACCTCTCGCATGCCTTTCTCATTTCTGGTGTTACCCACACCTTGTTGTTGAAAGAGCCCTCTGCTTGGCACCATTGTTTGTCTAGTTCCTCCTGCAGAGGACGCATTCGCAGCCTGCAATGCGGTATTAATGGTATACAAGATGACATCGACCCGAGCAGGGACTTGTAAAGCCGTACTGAAGGCATTTCTTTGTCAGCACCTCGCGTGCCGAGACGATCAATTTCTGCTGACGTTCGTCTGACGCATTGCTTCGTGTCCAAAATGGCCCCAAGGAATTTTGTGGACCTGGAGGGTTGCAGAACTGACTTGGTTTTGTTGAGCTGAAGGCCCAGGTGACTGAACAATTGGAGGCAAGTTGACACGGCTTGTGAAGTTTCCTTGAAAGATGGAGCTTTGACTAGCCAGTCGTCCAAGTAGGGGAAAACTTCCAGGGATTGTCTTCGGAGAAAAGCCGCCACTGGTGCCAACACCTTTGTGAATATCTGTGGTGCAGACCGAAGGCCAAACGGAAGCACCTTGAATTGGAAATGGCTCTTTCCTACTGTGAAGCGCAAATATTGTCTGTGAGCTGAGTGTATCGGTACGTGGAAGTACGCATCTTCTAAATCCAGAGACGCCAAATAGTCGCCTGGGTTCAGTAGACGAAGAATATCTTGGAGAGTAACCATCCTGAATGACAGTTTGATGAAATAAGTGTTGAGCTCTCGTAGGTCTAATATGGGGCGCCAAGTGTCTGCTGTTTTCTGCACCAGGAAGAACCTGGAATAAAAACCTCTGCCCCTCTGAGAGAGAAGTACCGGCTCTATTGCCCCCTTGATGAATAGCTGGGGGGCTTCGAGATGTAACAGTCCCAGATGGTTTGTGCGGTTGGCGCCTGGAGCTCTTGTTGGAGGAAGATCTTGGAATTCCAACGTATGGCCACTCTGAACAATATTCAGGACCTACCGGTCCGATGTTATACTCTTCCAGCTGTCCAGACAAAATGATATCCTGCCCCCCCACTGATGTGACTGGGAGGGGAGGAACAGTAGGTATTGTCTCTTGGCATTGTCGCGTCCCTGGCGGTTCTGACGCCCTCTCTGAGATTGGCGAGAGAAAGACACTAAATGGCCCTGGCGTTGGTTCGAATATTGAGTCCTATAAGACTGCGAAGACTGCGATGAATACCTCTGCTGGTTGTTGCCTCTATAGGAAGAGAAACCTCTGCCTCGTGCTCCTTTAAATGGGACCTTTCGATATTTCAAGGACCCCAAGGATTTAGCCGTGTCTGTATCCTTTTTAATACTTTGCAGGGCATCATCAATATGCTTACCAAAAAGCATTTCACTGTCGAATGGGAGGTCCAGGATCTTGTTTTGGACCTCCTGACGAAACCAGGTGGCTCGCAACCAGCCCTGACGGCGCAACACTGCCGACCCTGTCAAGGCACGAAAAGCTGTAGAAGCTATATCCATAGCACAATCAATTACTTCGGAGGATGATTGTTCTCCCTCCATCAGTAGTCTCCTGGCCTCTTCCCTTGATGAGTTTGGCAGTTGTTCCACAAATGGCTCCAAGTCACACCACATCTGGTGGTCGTATCTGCCTAGAATGGCTAGAGCATTTGCTGCTCGAACAAGCAAGGCGGCCATGGAAGAAAACCTCTTCCCCATGTTATCCAAGCGCCTACCGTCCTTGTCCGGAGGCGTAGTCAGAGGCGTTGATGGGTTTTTGGATTTGCTCTGTGCTGCCTGCGAGATCACCGAATCAGGCTTAGGTTGTCCAAGAAGACACGCATGGCTGCCATCTGGAGCCTTATATTTCTTCTCCAGCCGGGGAAGAACAGGGATGACAGTGGCCGGATTCTGCATGATCTTGATCCCTTCATCCCACACATGCTCGATTATGGAAATGGATCTGACAGATTTTCTGAATTGTTCTTTGAAATCATAGAGGAAACAGTCAGACTGCTCCGTTGTAACTGGCACTCCGAACCTTTTCGATGCTCTTGCCATGAGGTTATGGAACCCCCCAATATCTGCTGGCGGCGACACGGACGTATCCTGTACAGTGGCATCCGGATCTTGCAACCCACTGTCATCGGGATCCAAGTCTGGATCCTGCAATGGATCAGTCAAAGGATCTGCATGTACTTCCTCATCGGAAGATGGGTCCTGCAGAATGACATTTGTTGGTTCAGGGTCCGTAGTCCATGATAGCACCACTGGTATTACCACTGGTGGTGTCCGAGGTACCACCTGTGTTGGAGGTAGCATGACAACTGGCTGCGCCTGTGGCAGCACCGGAGCAGGAGATCGTTCAAGCTGTACTGTAGGTTGTGATGGAAACCTGGTCCTGTAGTCCTGCAGCATCATTTGTACGTCAGAGACTAGAGAGGCCGGCATGGACACCATATCCTGGCCCAACCCTGGAGAACGGCGCTCAGGAGGAACATAGTGATGTACCTGTTTTTCATGCGCATGCTCATAGTATTCCTCTGTGTCAGTCTCTTGTAATTTTACATTCAAATCAGAGGGACTGTAGGCATCCCCATAACGGCCTCCAAATTCCTCCCCTTCATCCGACTCATCATCCAGAAGCATTGATGGTCGAAGAGACGAAACCCGTCTAGGAGACGTCATTTCTGGAGTCATTTTCAGTTTTTGTAATGGAAACTGCAATTTTTGACCCGTCGACGGCCTCGTCGACGACGTCATCGTCGAAGGAACCACCGTCGTCGACGGAATCGTCGATGGGATCGTCAACGGCACACTGGACTTCATCGACGGAGTCTTTATCGTCGTCGACGGCATTATCGTCGATGGTTTCGTGGTCGAGCTCGTCGTCATCACCATTAGCGTCGTCGTCGAAGACGTCATTGTCGTCGTCGTAGTCTTCGTCGTCGAGGAGGCCGTCAACAGCACCTTCCCTGACGCCATCATCGACGACGAGGAAGAAGTCATTGTCGACGAACAACCAAGTACCTTAAACGCCGACGGAGTCGTCGACGTCGACCCCGCCCTCTTCGACGATCCCGTCGATGGAGTCGATGAAATAGTTGAAATTTTAATGGAAGGAATCGTCGTCGACGTACCAGATGTTTTCGTCGTCGACGGAAGCCGTTTTTTCTCAGGCATGGTCCCTGGAGTAACTGCAGAGTGTTTTTCGCCAGTTTTCTCCTTTTTGGACGGAGGAGAAGTGATAGAAACCTCCTTTTTGTCCTTTGTGGCTGTGTCCAATCCAGTAGCCTGTCCCAGCCTCTCCTTTTCACTTCACTTGCCAGGCCCAAACCTTTCCTTTCTCGCCTCTAAGGTAGGCCCAAGGTAGAACATGGCCAGGCTGCAGGGTATGTGAAAGGTAGGACGCGTACTGATGTGTTTTACATGTCCTTATAGTGAAATACTGGCAATTTCGTTTTTCACTATTGCAAGGACCATCTATTCCATAGTTTATCATCGGAACTGCCTTGTAACCTCTTACAAGTGTAACTTACAATTGGGAAGAGATAGAGATTTGGAGTTTGGGATCCCTGAACTCACTATTTTAAAATACATCTTTTAGTGAAGTTGGTTTTTAAATTGCGTGTTTGAAAATGCCACTTTTAGAAAGTGACCATTTCCTTGCTTTACAATTCTGTGCCTCTGCTGCCTGTGAAATCCGAGTTTGCCTGTTTGTCCATTCACTCTAGACAGTCATACAAAGGAACCTGAGGTGTGTCCTGCATATCCTGATACACATAGTGGAGGGAGGAGTTGTCACTGACATCAAAATAGGACTGTGCCTACCCTCACACAAAGCTGTCTCCAACCCCCTGGAGTGTGTCTGGAGCCAGGTCAGGGAAAGGCAGGGTCTTGTGCACTACAAAGACTTTCCTTTGAAGTGTGCCTACTTCAAAGGCAGAAACTGGTATAAGTGCTGGAGCCGATACACCATAACTTCCGAACACTTCTAGACTAAAGAGGAGATTCTGCAAAGAAGAAGAGCTGGAGAATCTGTAGGAGGGTAACTGCCACTCTGCTTGTCGCTGTGTTGTGCTGGCCTACTGCTTGCTGCTTCTGTCTTGGGCAGTGAAAGGTCTGGAATTTGTTTTCTGTATCTTGCTTGCCAAGGCTCTCCAAGGGCTTGTGGGCTCTTGCTTACTGTTAAGAAGTCTCAGGGCCATCAAAGACTTCATCTGCAGTCTCTGAACTCCACTGGTGGGTGTTTTGCCCTGCCATGTTGTGCCAATTCCAGTTCTGTGCTCTTGTAGGTGGCTGTTGCATTAAAAAAGCCAAAAAATCCAATGACCATCCTTCAGCGCCTTTTTTTCCTGACCCAGCACTGCCGTGGGGCTGAAAGACCAATGTATCGCCTTGGTGCAGCCAAACAATCGACGCAGCGCCTGCAGAGCGGTTAACAAATCACCTCAGCCTGAGTCCTGAGCACCCTGTCTCCGACGCCTGAGACACCCAGTCCGACTCCAACTTAGGCCCACTGTGTGGCGGAAGAAATCGACGCATCAACGGCTCGCGGCTGGAAAGTTGATGCATTGCCTGTTTCGCTGCCGCCTCATTGACCCAGTGCGCCCAGATTTTTCATGCATTGCACTTGTGTACCAAGTTCTTCATGAATGTATCCCAGCAGTAAGGAACCAAGGCCATGTGTCTGGGAATTGACACATCACCTACCATGCGAAGCAGTTAGGAATTGACGCGTCACCTCCCCAGCAGTAAGGAATCAACACATCACCTCCCCTGGGAGTAAGGAAATGATGCATCGCTTTGCTTTTCCTGTGCCTCATCTCCCCTGTGCCTGTTTACGTCTATGATTTTGATGCATCCCAGGTACTTTGTGATAAAAGTGACGCATTCATAGTTTCCTTTGGACTGTTTTGAATATTTTAAAAGTGATATCTTTGCTTTTGTATGTTGGATTTTTGTCGTTTTGGTCTTGTTTTATTTAGTTAAGTGTTGGTTATTTTTCTAAACTGGTGTGGTGTCCTTTTGTAGTGTTTTCATTGTATTGGTGTGTGTTTATGTACAAATGCTTTACACATTGCCTTTGAGACAAGCCTGACTGCTCGTGCCAAGCTTCCAAGGGGGTAAGCAGGGGTTATCTTGGGTATGCAACTTCCGTACCCTGACTAGAATGAGGGTCCAGACATGGGCACGGTGCAAGACACTGCCAACTAGAGTCCCCCATTTCTAACACTCTAAGAACCTTTCCTATCCTAGACATGTTACACTGTAAACATGGTGAACTGGAGAAGCCCTACTTAACCTGCTCGTTCACAGTAACACTGACCTGTGGCTCGCCGATTCACTGTAACCGCATCCAGAAGGAGTCAGCCCTAAGTAAGGGCCCATGATCTTTCATTTCATAGATAGCATAACTGAATTACATCCATCTGCCAGCCCTAAGAGCATTGTAACAACAAAGCTACACTGTATTATTGTGTTATAATACAGTACATCGCAAACTTTTGCAACTTTGCTGCAGTAGGTAGGTGAAAGAAGGACATAAAACAAGGATATCCATCCCCGGCTGGGTAACAACTTGACAAATTTTAACACTGACATATCCAGAGCTCTCGAATTTCCAGAGCTACAAAAAAGCAACTTGTTTTCCTTTCTAGGAAATATTTAGGGATTTCACCTGGTAAAAAAGTGAATCGTTTAAAATGTTTGTAATTGTAATTGTAACAAGATTTCTAAAGCAAATGGCTGCCTGTGAGCGTCCCAGTGCTAACAGTTGATCCAAAGTAGGTCAGACGAGTGCGGGAGAGGAAAGTTACGGGAACAGCCAAGTCTTTAGAAGCTTTCGAAAGGGCAGAAGATCGTGTTGGGCACGGAGGTCAAGAGGGAGGGCGTTTCACAGCTTGGACGTGTGATAGGAGAAGCGCCGGCCTCCGGAGCGAGCTTTCTTGATCCTGGGTATCTGGGTTAGGTGGGCATTAGAGGATCGGAGGGTTCTGGAGGTGGTATGCGGGACAACAAGGTCCTTGAGGATCGGAGGGGCTTTTCCATGGAGGATTTTGTGGGTTAAGCACAAGGCCTTGAACTGCACCCTTTGCAGAACGGGCAGCCAATGTAGTGCTCTAATCGCTGGTTTGGCCGTGCAGCGGTTCTTGGTGTCAATAAGAATCCGGGCAGCGGTGTTTTGCACAAACTGTAGCCTAGCTGTAACTTTCTTCGGTGCACCAAGATACAAGGCATTTCTGTAGTCCAGTCTGGACAGGATAAGGCCCTGTATCAGGAGTTTTCTTGCCTGGAAATGGAGCAGAGGGAGGATCTTGCGCACAGTACGTAGTAGACCATAGCAAGTTCCTGCCGTTTTCCTTGCCTGGGTGTTTAGGGTGAGGTTATGAGCGAGCCAGATCCCCAAACTTTTGATGTCTGCTTTGGGGGTTGGGGGACGTCCCATGCAGGGGGGCCACAGGAGCTCCGAACGGAAGTGAGACTGGTTGCCCATCACCATTATCTCTGTTTTGTCGCCGTTGAGTTTTAAGTGTGATGTATTCATCCAGCTGACTATGTCCACCAGGCAGGAATACAGATCAATGGAGGGAGTTTCCTGCCGGCTGAGGGAGACAACCAGCTGGGTGTCATCCGCGTAGGTCAGGAGTTTAATTCCGTACGGGGTAACAATTTTTTCAAGGGGCGACATATATACGTTGAAGAGTGTCGGGCTCAATGACGAGCCCTGAAGCACTCCGCAACGTATAGGGGTCTCCCTGGAGATGAAATCACCCTCCGCCACCTGGAAAGAGCGGTTGTGGAGAAAGGATTTTAACCAAGACAGGGCAGACCCTGAGATACCAAGGTCTCTAAGCCGCTGAGCCAGGATACAATGGTTGACGGTGTTGAATGCCGCGCTGAGGTCCAGGAGGATCACAGCCACTGAAAACAATTTTTTGTTGTGGTGTTACGGATTTAGGGACTTCTGCAAAAAACTGAAATATTTGGGTCACAGAGGAGCAAGCAAGATGCAAGACAGCCCTTATTTAAAGTGAAAAATATACAGTTGCAGCATGGATGAGAGAATAAATTAAATTTTGATATCTAAAAGTTTGCAAATAAGTTTGCATCAATCTGTGGTATTGACCAATCTTAACGTGATTTGTTCATGTTAACAAGTGTAAAATACATACATCGATCTATGCACTTTCACAAAAATACAGCAACAAGTGGAAACTGAACTAGGGATTAGCTATGAGTTGTAAGCACATAACTATTTTATGAGATTTTAACAACTATAATGTTGTTCCATGTTTAATAAAAATCTAAGCAGTTTAAAAGGTGCACATGACAATTAACTTTGCATGTGGCTTCTGCCTGCCATCATCACTCCAACAGTAACTAGTCATAATATCAAATGAAAAATATTGAATGGACAAAATATTGAGTTTTTAATATTGAGTGGACAGGATATCGACTTGCAAAAATATAGTGGTTAAGAATATCGACATGCAGGTAAGAAATATCGATTTTAATAATATCAAAATTAATAATATCGATTGTCAAAATATCGTTGTTAATAATATCGATTTTGTTTAGTGTTTTGTATGTTAGTATTTGTGTTAAAAGTATGTATATATATTTTGGAATGTGTGTTTGAATTTTTTTAAAGTAATGAATTTTATAATAAGTAATTTTTGTGTAATTTAATTCGTAGCGGGTTGTGGGTTTCTAGGGAATAGGGTGGGAAGTAATTTAATTATAATATATTTTTTAAGAAGGATTTAGAATTAATTATTTATATGTTAATTACTTTTTGCGTAATTTAATTCTGTAGCGGGATGTGGGTTTATAGGGGAAAAAGGTGGGAAGTAATTTAATTGAAATTAATGAAGTAAATATTTAATTAATTAATAATTTAGAATTTAACAATTTATATAGTTAATTAAGTTAATACATGTATTATTAATTAATTATAAATTCATCAATAACAATTAATAATGAATCGAACATTATGTTAATTGTGTTTATTTTTTTAGTAATTATTAATAATTAATTTGTAAATATGTTGATTGTGTGCTTTTTCATGAGCGGGTTGAGGGTTGATAGGGGAGTAGGGTGGGAACTAATTTACTTTTAATGTAATTTTCATTATTTTTTATATAATATTTATTAAAAGTTATTTTATAGTGTTAATTGTGGGAATTAATTTAGATTTGATGGTTATTCGTTTTATTGTTAATTGTTATTAGTTAATTAATAATTGTTAATTAAATATGTCAATTTATTAATATTTTACAATATTGTAGGTGAGGTTTATTGGGTAAAATGGTGGGAGGTAAAATAATTTTGAAAAATGTCCACCTGCTATCCAACACTTTTCCTACTATTGCATTAGCTGGAGTGGGAATAGTAATTTTTACCCTCACGCTATCCAACACTTTCCCTACTGTTGCACTCACTGGAGTGGAAATAGTCATTTTTACCCTCCCGCTATCCAACACTTTCCCTACTGTTGTACTCCCTGGAGTGGGAACAGTAATTTTTACCCACCGCATATCCAACACTTTCCCTACTGTTGCACTCGCTGGAGTGGTAATAGTAATTTTTACCCACCCGCTCTCCAACACTTTCCCTACTGTTGCACTCGCTGAAGTGGGAATAGTAATTTTTACCCACCCGCTATCCAACACTTTCCCTACTGTTCCACTCGCTGGAGTGGAAATAGTAATTTTTATCCACCTGCTATCCAACACTTTCCCTACTGTAGCACTCGCTGGAGTGGGAATAGTAATTTTATCCCCTACGCTCTGCAAAGTTTTCAATATTGTTATATTTAATGTAGTGTCAAATATTATTTTTTTAAAAAAGTTATTTTAATGTTTTTACTTATATAAAAAAACGATATTTATAATATAGGTATATATATATATATATATATATATATATATATATATATATATATATATTACCTACTGGCGGTCGCCAGTAGGTATATATAGTTAGGATTTTTTCTCTATGGATCTTTTGAAAATTCTATGTCTAATAACTTTGGCGTTTGTGGACGGAATCGGCTGAAATTTTCAGGAAAATGGAACATTTTGTTTCTGATCAGCCCCTGAAAATTTGGGGGGGTTTCGTCAAGGGGGGGCCGAGAAAAAAGTGGGGGTCCCAAAACGCGTTTTTCCCATATTAATTTCCATAGGGCGTTTGGCCTCACTTTTAGCTCGAACGGCTGAATGGATTTACACGAAACTTGGCAAAATTGTAGGGACTGTTAGCCCGATGTGCCTTTGCTGGGTCTCAATATATGTGCTCCAGTGGATTTTGAGAAATTAACGTTTAAAAAAACAGATATATCTGTGACAGCGTCTTGGATAGCGCACTAGATCGCGTACTTTTCGCGTAACGGAGCTTTGCGAAGCGAAGCTGATTGGCTCTCCGGTGTCTGTCAACATTCTAAACAGTCCGGTGCGGCCGCCATCTTGTCTCTCGGTAGGATCGAGAGACAAGAGGAGGAGAAAAACGAAGGGGGAATTTTATTGAAAGGGGGCAAGGTAGACTCCTCTTGACCCCCTAGGAATGCTGTTAGGGTTATTAAAGGGTCCCGTGGGGCAAGTAAAAAAAATTCGATTTTTCGCGGTAGAAGCGCTTCTCGGTTCGCGAACCGGGTCGCAAACTGGTAGCAAAACGTGAATTCGCCATTTTGTGTTTCGATTTAATTAAATTACTAGATTGAGGAAAAGCAATGTGAGTATTGGGTATAAGGGGGTATGGGAGACGTATCCTGACCCCCTATGTTTTCTGAGGGTGGCTGAGGATGCTCATATATGTTGATACTTGTCTTCCAGCGGCTGCACGTGAGCGTTTTTTTTTTTTTTTCTGCGTGACGTCTGTTAACGTTCGATTCGAAGGAAATCAGGAAGTGTATAGGCACCATATTCAAACCAATGAAAAGTTTTATAAACAAGTCACATGACCTGTTATTACGCGAACACGCAGGTCCAGAATATAGTCAAAATGTCTCCACCAACCAGCGGTCGGAACACAACGCCTTTCAGTAGTCCAAAAAGTTCTGTAAATTGACAACAGAAGGGACAGGCAACAAGAACCATCACTCAAAAAAGGGGAGGGCAAGTTCTTTTCTACCGGGTCACGTTGGGGCTCCACCGGAACTGATCGAATTGGTAGTCTACAGTGTTTCTGGATGTTTCAGATTGAAGCTGGCGTCAGCATGAGAGCACCCCGTGGCTACGTCGTGGCCATTCCGCGAGCAATCATGGCAGTCGCTCACCACCGGAAGTCTGCGGGAGTCGGGGGTCCCGGTGACTTTTGTAGAATCTTCAAGGCTGAGGGGACGCTTTAGGGAATGGGGTCCATGCCCTAGCAGTCAAGCATCCGAGTTCCATGGTGTCCCAGGGCCATTTTAGTGGGCCAGGCCTAAATCCGAAGAGCCGGCCGCCATTTTGAGAGTCCTGTGGCAGCCGCCTATCCTGCACTGCAAGAGTGGGCGCAATTCAAGTGGATGGTGGGCGAGACGCTGTAGCCGGAAGAGCGGGCGCAACTCAGCTGGTTGCGTAAAGCGCTGGGGTGTATCTGAAAAACCTCCACCTGGCGCAGGTATATGTGATGGTCGGACTCGGGCACCGCAGGACGTGTCTTCAGGTCGAACGGATTGTGGGACAAGGTCCAGAATGGAAGAGTCACCAAAAGGCAAAAAGTTCCGCTTGACCCCGGGAGCCGGCCGCCTATGTCGGGGGCGATCTCAGGCCACACCAGGGCAACAAGACTTGGGGAGGGGGTCGGAGCCAAGCGCCCCCTCCGAGTCCGCGCCATCTCACCGCCCCTCGGGGGCCTCCGTCAAGCGGTTTAGGGAGGCACCGCATCACATTGTTTTCCAATGCAGTCAGGTCCACAAACGGCCCTCACTTACTTTGAGAATAGTGAAGCTGCAGCAGGTGCAAATAAGCTTCAGACAGTGTTACAAGCGCTGCTCAGAACTCTGAACTATGGCACCCAACATCCAGGACTTATGCCATTTGAGCATGGCAGTGACATCGAAGCAACTCAGGGACCAAAACCATGAACGTACACTCACGTATGAAAATCTTACTATTGATGCTTGACTGAGGCCAAGGAGATCAGAGTGCATGAGTCTTATGCTCGATCGATTGAGCTAGCCGGATCGGGCAACAAAAAGTATAAAATAGTTATGTAAATAGTTATTTAATAAAATGTTTTACCCTGTTACTTTGCTGGTGTGTTGTATATATTTATAATATTTGCATAGGGTTTGTTGTTATTTTGGGCGGGGTGGGTGGCGGAGTCGAGCTGTCTTGCAGCCATCATGGTGTGGAGCTCAGTTCATCTCACTAGTTTCGTATTTCTCATGAGGGGTTGTTCTTAATGTTTCTATTTTAGCGAGGTCAAAAAGTGATCCCATTAGTGGCCTACTGATTTTGCTCGATTCCTTTTGTTTTTTAAAACGATTTTTCACTATCTGCAAAGACTAAACGGAGTATTGTGAATCTGTGCTTGTTTGTAAATAGAGAATTAACCAAAGAGAACCAATTCTAAAATAGTAAATGCTTGGATAACAATCAATCAAATGGAGAGAGAAGCAGGCACGACGGATTACAATGGGGGCAAAGGCCTGCGTTAACTACCCATCACTATCTGCAAAGAGAGAGTACTCCTAAGAGAAAAGAGGGGGGGGCAGCGTTTCAAAGCACATCAGTGTGCATAAACACGAAAATGTTTTTACCTATCACGTACTTGACATTTGACAGCTTTTGATATTTGCTATTAAAAAACCATTGAAATTCACTGAAAAAACCATAGGTTATAGACCATATATAGTTAGGAATTAGCATTTACAAAACCTTGAAAATTCACTGAAAAAAACATAGGTTATAGACCATATATAGTTAGGGATTAGCATTTACAAAACCTTAATTTACTCGCACAAAACCATAGAAATTCGCATATATAGTTAGTTGCAATAACTATATATCGCGCACCCGCAATCCACTGCTGATGATGTCACATATTACATCATTCATGACATGGTCAGTGACATCACTGATGACATCACTGATGACATCATCCAGTGACTGTATGTTTCTGTAAAGTTAAAGTATGTCTTACATATTGAAGAATGAGTAGATGTATAAGTGTCTGGATGAAGGATTTAGTAGGGGCATGACTGACTGTATGAGAGAGTGATTAAATGTGTCTCACTGAGAGCATGGGTTAGTGACTAAACTGTCTTAATTTGTGCATCATTATATCTGTTGTTCTGTAAACTGCTGCATGTGTTGATCAGTAGCTATATGATTAACTATATGGGTTATTGATTGGTTGCCCAAGTATTTGTATGGGAGAGTGAGTGTGCGTGTGGGTGGCTGGGAGGTGTGTGACTCTGTGCATAGATGTGTGAACAGTTGATTCACTAGATGTATGGGTTCAAAACTGCATGTGGAAACAGCTGTATGGGTGGTTGACTGTGTGCATGAGTGTATTGGTGAGTGAATGGATATCTCAGTGCTACATGTCAAAGTAAGTACATATGTAAAACACAGTACATGTGAGAGTTGACATATATAAATTACTGTGTATAAGAGCCAGTGAATGTGTGAGTGGCTGCATGGATCATTGAAAACTTGTATCAGTGATTGTATAAGAGAGTAAATATGTGTTAGAACATGTTTGAATAAGTAAGGTGTGTATAACTGTATAGTTGAGGAAATGGAGGTGTGATTGAATCTTTGCATGACTGACTAGGTGTATGAGTAACTCCATGGATGAGTGACAATCTGTGAGTGTCTGTTTACACTGAGTGTATCTAAGGTTATATTAGAGTCTGAAGAGGTTCATCGTATTATCACATGAATGATGTCATCAGTGATGTTGTCAGTGATGTCATTTGAGTTGTCATCAGTGATGTCATCAGTGATGTCACTGACCATGTCATGAATGATGTAATATGTGACATCATCAGCAGTGGATTGCGGGTGCGCGATATATAGTTATTGCAACTAACTATATATGCGAATTTCTATGGTTTTGTGCGAGTAAATTAAGGTTTTGTAAATGCTAATCCCTAACTATATATGGTCTATAACCTATGGTTTTTTCAGTGAATATATATATATATATATATATATATATATATATATATATATATATATATACACATACATATATATATATATATATACATACATATATATATATATACATATATATATATATATATATATATATATATATATATATATATATATATATATATATATACAGCTCCAAGATGTGTCCATCAGTTGAGTCTCACTCTGCCAACAGCAGCTCTCTTTTCATGGTATGGACGGATACCGCTACAGTCATTCACAGCCTCCGTGTAGGTATGCCTGACGCATTTCGAAAGCTCCTCAGCTTTCTCTTCAGAGGCTTCCACGGAAAGGATGAGTGTATATGACGTATCCATTTAAATGCTGCACTCCTTCCAATGGGACTCTGTGCATAATGGGAACTGTGGTTCGTAATCTTCATCCCCCAAATGGATACACGCATTATATTCTGTGTGAGCGGACCCGTCCTAAATCCTCTGCTGTTGACCCACATTGTCGATTTGGTAAATACCTTGTCGAGTGGCCCCCTGTTTTCGCGGGGTTGGTGCAGACTCCGCGGCAGGACGGCCGCAAATACATACAGCTCCAAGATGTGTCCATCAGTTCAGTTTCACTCTGCCAACAGCAGCTCTTTTTTCATGGTATGGACGGATACCGCTACAGTCATTCACAGCCTCCGTGTAGGTATGCCTGACGTGTTTCGAAAGCTCCTCAGCTTTCTCTTCAGAGGCTTCCACGGAAAGGATGCGTGTATATGACGTACCCATTTAAATACTGCACTCCCTCCAATGTGCATTATGGGAACTGTGGTTCGTAATCTTCCTCCCCCAAATGGATACACGCATTATATTCTGTGTGAGCGGACCCAATGTGAAAACAGAAAACCTGGGATCAATCCTGGCTTGCAAGCTTGACCAAGTTTTGTAATCTTAGGCAAATCTCTCTCTTGTGTTTGATTTAATAGGCTGTAATGTTGCACCATGCATATTAAGAACCTAGGTCACATATCGGATGCACTTGACACTTGATTTTCTTGTGGCTTCTGCTTACCAGCCACACTCTAACTTCATGCACCAAATTTTAAGAAAAACATTATCTGTTGATGTGAAATAGGAGAATCTAGTGACTGAATAGCACAAAATGAAAGCAGAAAACATTTGTGCTGCCCGTGACCACGTATGCCAGGTGAGGGCCGTAGTCATGATTGAGGGCTGTTGCCATGGTGCATCTCTGTATCAAGAACAACTGTGACCTGAAGGGATCGTCTGAGTTCACTTTGACGACCCCTGTATGCCAGGTGGTGACCATTATGAAGTGAGTATGAAGGAGCAGCATGCAGCCATGAAGAAGAAGCAAGCCATAACCAGCGGAGGAAAAGCAATGAATCAACTAACAAACAATCGAGAAGGACCCGTTACCTGCTTCTGTATTAAGGGAGTCTTACCGCGTGGGCGCAGGAGGGCATAGATGCCTACTGCCTCTTCCATAGCATCCAGACTTCTGCTCACCGCTGGGCAAAAAATGTGTGCCAGAGCAGTCTCCAACAAGACTAGGTAAGGCTGAATAGTGGATGGCCAAGCCTCAGGCAACTTGCTCTGACTGACGTGCTACAGCGTGGAGAGACTTTGACTTTCTCAAAGCCATCATGAAATTTCTAGAACTTGAACTCACTAGCAGGGTCCTGCTGAATTGTCACGTTGGGTAAATGGGGAATAACAATGATCCTTTGACAGGGAATTGTGACTCGAGAGATGACCAGGAAACCCTAGAGTACCTGCCTTAAGAAGACTGTGTATGTTAATTGTAGAAAATATGTTGGTGGATACACGGGAAAGCCCATGCACCACCTATGTAATGCCTACCTGAAGCTGTCTTGATTTTGTGGCATACATTCAAAGAGGAAATCATTAGGAGAAATACATATATTTCTCCTTCTTAGCCCAGTCGCTGGTAGGCACACCAGTATGGCACAGACCTATGTTTTACAAGTCTTTGTAAATATGGGTGCATGTCAAAATAAGTGGGTGGATGCATAGGAATGCCCAAGCTCCACCCAAGTAACGTCTAGTTGATGAAAGGTAGCGCAATGTGCTGCCTTGCATTTATTTTGGTTTTTTCAAAGCCATGCAAAAGGGATTTGAGTGGCACTGTAAATCTCAAAACAGATTTTGTGATAGGGTTGGCAAAAAATTACACAACCCGGATGTAAAATCTGGGCCTCAATTTAGGCATTTATGTAATTAATCTCTAGCACAAATAAGTTTGCAACAAATAGAAACATGAAAGTAAATCTGTCCTGCTTAATTGGTTGCAAAGTCTGTATTTTAAAATATCTCATGGGGTTAAGACACCTGCTGCAGAGATCTTTGTGTTCTCAGTAAACCTCATGGAATAATAATAAAGGTAAGATAACTCTGGTGGTTAACTCATTTGCTAGAGAGATCTGTGCTTTGTCCAGTCCCAGTTTTGAATCAAAGTAGCATAGAGGGTTAATGTGTCTCCTGGAAAGTACATCATGTAACATGCAGATGTTTCAGACTTGAAGTTGTTTACCCATGCAGGCTAAAGTCATCTCCCTGGGCACTGGTGTTTAAATATGGTAAATACTTCGCCCTATTCCTCCCAACTTGAAAAGAGAGCCATAGTAGTAACTACTGTTTTGTAAGTGCTTTAAACTCCTAAAGATTTTCAGTGTTACAGCTACCGGGTGCGCCTGAACAGGCACTTTTCCTTTGTGCACTTTAGAGCAGAGGTGGAAGGCTACATGCCTTATGCACCCACCAATGCATAAACCATTGCATCCTTTCTGTAAAGCAAGTTCTGCTTTACTAAATTGGCTTTGTGACCAAGACTCTTATTTTCTTAGAATTCAGCGAGGCACACTGGTCTATTCACAATGTGGCATACTTGCATGTGGAATAATGGCTTTGAATATTGTTGCAGTAGCGACAACCTCATAAAGAACCAAAGTAGTGGTTGCACTGTGCAGGTTTACTAGTAGTGACATATTTGTTTCCCAGAATACACGTTTTTCTATTAAACTTTCTATAAACTTTCCATTTTGGTCCAACACATTCAAAGAAAATGTCGTTTCATGAGGAAAATGTTTTCAAGCATGGCTCTTAAAAGTCAGCTTGTGATTTTTTTAGTTCAAATGCATCACCATGACAAATTCTTCCCCATCTACCCTGGTATGCACATACAAGGGATGCCCATCAAAATGAAAGAGATTGCATACATTATGCAAAGGATGCCCCCATAATGTCAGGGCCACAACCACTGTTGTATCAGTTCGTGGACATTGATTCCAAGAAGGCCCAAATTATTCGATAGAGGACCACGATTAGGCCAAATGTATTCACAGTATGGCAAGAATAGCTGCCATTATGCCACGATTAGTACAGAGATGCCCAACATATGTCAAAATTTACTGTTATTATGCCAGAGCCAACTTTGTCCAGAATAGTGTTAATAAACATGCGTACATGCACACACCCTTCCCACCATCTGAAACAAACAAGGCTGTTAAACTATCTTCACTCGCAACCCAGCCTCTGACTACAAGGCTACCAACGAATGAGTCGCACGCAATGCTGCTACTACAGTGCACTTTTACTCTTGCCCAGTTTTCACAAATACTGTATGATTTATAGAATGGTTCTTGGAAAGTGACCAATCTCGTTGTGACTGCTAAATTGAGAGGGAAGACAGGTGGCCAATATTTAGGTAAAAGAGAGTGTGTGTGTGCGCTTGTGTGTGCTTTTTCGTGTGCATGTGTTTGACCCTATTTGTCATTGGCTTGTGTCATTGTCCTTCATAAATGCTGGCTTCTGAGTCGTTATTAGGCTTGTTAGTCCCTCCTTAGTACCACCTTTCCACAAAATTCCACTACACAAATCCACTCCACGCAATTCCACCGCACACCATTTCACAACTAACAATTCCAAGGCACATAAATCCACTCCACATACATCCTTTCCAATCCAAAACACATGAGAAAAAGACATTTTCATTTACAACGCCAATACAGCTAACTCTCACAAATGCGAGACCAATTTGCATTGCAAATGCTTGTGTTACTTGCAGTTGCATTGTAATCCTTGTACTATAGCACGGTGAGCTATGAAGGACGATATGTGACTTCTACACTTTGTATGCTTCACTGCCTTATGTAACAGATCATGTACATTGATTTACACACTTGTATGGTTTATTGTCATTGTATAGTGTATGTGTCATGTAAACTGCTCTGACACCATGCATTGGGATGATTAGTGCTATAAAATAAATTAAAATAGTCTTATTTAAACTGTTATTTGTGTAAATGCTGGGACAGACCAACACATCTGACATTCTTACAATGCATTCATATCTCTAATATACAGTCCTGAACAAAGTCAAAATGATGCCTCTCTTAAGTACTTGTGAAGTGCTAGCAAGCTGTGTGCCTTTCTTTCTCCTCCATTGCATTTGCATCTAGCTATGAGGCTCCAGATAGTTCTCATCCAGGATACTCGAACAAAGGAGGCCTGAAGGCCCCTTAAATTGAACCGTTGTTTATGGATCTAGCTGTCGTATGAAATAGCAACCCCCCTGCTGCCTGCACGCTGCTGCTCAGAACGAAAGTAGAGAATATGCAGGCACTGCTTAATGTGTCCTGGTGTCAGGAAATTATACTGGAACGAGTTCAGCATATTTCATTGGGGCTCAACTTCTTGGCAGGTTGTAAGGCATCCTTTCTGTGAAAATAGTGGGTGGAAGTCATCTACCCGCATGCACCCCTGACTTGTGCCCTGATTGCTGCTCTACCTCTTCCTTCTCATAACAAAGATTTCTGGTCTGATTTAGATCCTGGTGGATGGGATGCTTCGTCACACATGTTACGGATATCCCGTCTGCTGTATTACAAGTGCAAGTATATCCTGTGACACTTGAAATAAGGCAGAGGGTACATCCGCCCCATTTGTGATGGAGTAACTCTACCGCCAAGATCGAACTCATGCCTTAGTTCCAAAGGTTGTTACGTTATATCAAACAGGGTTGAACCCAACTGAGTCTAGGGACCTGGGTAGATACTGGTATAAACAGAGGGGTCCCAGACTGGGAAAAGGAAAATTTCTTTAACCATAGAATCAAATACAAACACAAATTGTCAGACAAAGAACAAATTGAAGTACCATGTTTTTATTCACAGGGTACTAGAAAGCTTATTATTAGTTCATCAATGATACATCACAAAGATCAAAAAAGTTTAGTGCCCACATAAGTGAAATGGGTGGTGGGGGGGGTTGTGCAGTGATGGGATTCAGTGAAATTGAGAAAACCAAATCTTCATTAGGTGACCAACCAAATTTGTACAATGTCACAGTGGTTCCCCTCATAGGGGCCACATATTACGGGTACACGAAAACCAACAATCCTTGGAAACCAGACTTTTTTGGACAGCTGTATTAATCTTGCTAGAGTAAAAAGCTGATGTCTCGGGGGTAAGTAGTCTACGTTTTGACCCTAGACAGGGTAGGGACAGTTTCCCTTACGGAGCGGGTCTTCTTCAGGACAGGGAAGGTGAAGTGGGAAGACTTCCTGCTGACCGCAAGTTAGATGGGCGTGGTCAGAGGTCCTGTATACACCCAAATAATCTAGAGGATCTGATTATAGCAGAGGGTTGTCAAAGTATCTCAAGGCAAACGTCGTCGCAATGCTGTTAGAGGAAATTAGGTTATCTTTGATTAAATCTGGGTAACCCGTTGGCGTGCTCTCTGCTATCTGCCGTGAAAGGACATCGGCAGGCGCGAGGTCTCCGACGTGGTATGAAAAACTCGCGTCACGGTAACCTCCTAGGATCAAGTAAAGGGACTGCCTTTTAGACCTGTCATCCTTAGGGTGGTCTTCCCCCAAACCTTTCTCCTGCTTACCTCCTCTTACTGCTGCATCTTTGTGTTGGTCTTAGGATTCTCAGTACTTTCCCATTGCAAACCTGCCAACCAGTGCTAATGTGCATGTGCATCTCCCCTAAACATGGTAACATTGGTGTATACACAATTGGCACATTTTGTTTACTTATAAGACCCTTGTAAAGTGATATACCATATACCCAGGGCCTGTAATCTAAATGCTACTAGTGTGCCTGCAGCACTGGTTGGTCCACCCACACAAGTAGCCTTTCAGACCTGTGTCAGGCCTGCCACTGCAAGGCCTGTGTGTGCAGTTTAATGCCACTTCGACTTGGCATTTAAACTACTTGCCAAGCATAAACTCCTTATTTATTACACATAAGTCACCCCTAAGGTAGGCCCCAGGTAGTCCTAAGGGCAGGGTGCTGTGTAACTAAAAGGGAGAACATGTACTTTTAAGTTTTACATGTCCTGGTAGTGACAAACAGCTACATTCATTTTTTGACTACTATGAGGCCCACCTCTCTCATTGGTTAGTCTTGGGAATTCCTTAAAACACTTTTAAGCTGTTATTCCTGATCAGAAAGGAGTTGCTGCATCATGTTTTATATCCTTGGAATGTTAATGATAAATCCTCTTAATTGGTAATGTTGGATTTAACATTACTATTTTAGAAATGCCACTTATAGGTGAGCAAAAGAACGATGGATTTAACCCAGCTCTCTAGGCTGGTGTCAATGTTTGATTTGCTCTCCATTCTGTCCATCATCTGTGTGTCTTCGACTTTTTGAAAGTTGCCATTTCTCTGGTCTTACTGTTCTGTGTGCCTTGCAGCCTATCTCCAATACATGTCTAGGGTGGGTGATAGCTGTGCTTTGTGCATTCCCTCTAGACAGCCATAAACACAGGAAGGGTGGGTGTGACGGAGAACTCATCTGCATTTTGATAGCTCTTCCAGGACAGGAAGAGAGAGGGGGATCTGACATTTACACCTGAATAGGCAGTGTCCTGTTTCCCACACAAAGGGCTGATTACCCCCTGTTGATAGTCTGGAGCCATGGCTGGGAGGAGAAGGGGACCTGTGCACTTCAATGGCTTGCTTTGAAGTCACCCCCATTTCAATGTCACAACTGGGTATACGTACTGGGGCTCTGATCCTACCAAGAAGTACACTTCTGGACATGTGAAGAACTCTGCCAAGAGTAAAGAATGCTGTGCTACAAGGATTGCCACTCTGCTTGACTGCTGCTCTGGAAGAACTGCTTTCTGTGCTGCCTTAATACCTGTCTGTGGTGTAACGAAGGCCCCTGGAGCCCTTGAGCTCTAGGGGGCCCCCTCAGCACAGTGCCCTTGCATGACAGCTCCTGACTAAATCCAAAGAGGGGGGCCTCCGTGTAGTCTGCAGGGGGGGCTCAAGTTTCCTTACACTAATGATCTCTGCCATGCTGAGGACAAGGACTGGACCTATCTTACTTGAATGCAGAGTGACTCCAAGGGTTTGCTGGCTTGGCCCTGTTCGGAAGTCTTAAGCCCATCAAAGACTTTCTTCAACCTTGCTCCAGCACATGGACTCTGCCATCTGTGAGTCCTGCCCTGTAAAGTTGTGCCAATCCAGTCTTGTCCCCTTGAAAGGTGACTTCTGCTGTACAGAACCATCAAAATCGACTCAGTGACGACTTTACACCGATTGGAACTGACACATTGCCCTTCAACACCGGCGCAGGAGCCGATCAATGACAGTGCTTTGACGGACTGCATGGCTCAACAACGATGGACAGCACTGCTTGATGACAACGTAGCACCTGCATGGTAAATGGCTTTGTTGACAAACCCTTCATCATCTGCACGGATCGGAATTCACGCATCTAGTCTTCGACGTCAACGCTTGCTCCATCCAAGGTACTTTTTCAGAGGGAATGTAAAACAGAGAGTGGGAGGGTCCACGGAAAAGTTTAGAGACCTGCAGAGAGGCTTTTCCTTAAGAGACTGAGAAATCCTGACACCAAGAGATACTTATTAAACTTTTTTCTCCTGGTAGTTAGTTTTATTACACTTTGTTGTTGTTTTTCTTTAGCACTGCACCCATCACCTAGCAATACATCTTCGCTCATTACCTGGTGGATTTTAGTACATTCTAGGATATCCTTAAAACATCCCTGAGCTCCTCCCTCACAGTGAGGGCTGTAGCCCTTGGCTGTACTAGGAGTTACAGCCAGGAGGAGATCCCAGATGATGAAGCATGTCACCTTGGTGGGTGTTGGGACTCCGTCCCCACATTAGGGCTTCCCTTAGGCATGATTAGATACGTTCCACCGGAGGGGGGCGTGGCCAAGAGCTGACAATGGCGGACATGTAGTTACAGAGCTCCGTCCTTAGCCCTGTACACCAGCAATTTATCCTGAGACCTGCGACACCAACCACCCCGTTTTTACCACCCGAAGCCTCAGGAGGCGAGCGGCGACCACATGCGGAGAGCCGCCTCTTCCAGACATCGGCGACACTCTGACCATCTGCTGCGACCTCAGGGGCCTACAACAACAAGGTGAGCCGCAGACTCAATTTGGGCAGGAGGCCGGGCTGTGGCGCGACCCCGGCGGGCTGAAGAGGGGCCCCGGAAGCAAGCCCGTTCACTGGGCTCGAGCGCGCTCCCCTGCCCGACAACAAACGCGGCTCCTGCTGCCACCGCATTGCCTTCCTCACACCCGACGAGCCCGGGAGGCCGGTCCTGGCCTGCCTGCCCTAACCGCGGTGCTGGGACGCCGGAGCAGACTCAGCACCCGCCCGCGCGGGAGGGAGACGACCGTGCCCGCCCGGACACCGGCGAAAGGAGGGGGGCCTGGGGGCACAAAAATGGAGAACACTGGTGCCTAGAGGACAGTGGCCGCTACCTGCACACAACGGCCGCTCACTGCGACCTCCCACCACGGCAGCGCCGTAGCTGCCATTTTGCCTTTCCCTGCCTTCACCCTGGGTCACAGGCTCCCCAGGCAATCGGCGCGAAACCCTGCACTGCTACGGCGCACCAGAACGGCGAAAGTGCCGCATCCCTCGAGTCACCCCATTCTACTAGCACGGCCCCTGCACCCCCAGCACGGGGGAGGCTCTTGAACACCACCGTGGGGCCCCACTGCACGAGGCTTCAGCAGAGGACCACAGGCTGCAAGGTACCTTCTACTAAATGGACACATAGCGCTTTCCATCCTACTACCCACGGACGGGTCCCCCTCTAGCGGTCCAGCACCCGTACTCGCCACCCCACGGGGGCCAGAGCTGCAGCCAGGCAGAGCATCTTCCATTGAGCGCCGCTACACACACTGCTGACGCGGCTTCGGTGCAGTTGACCCTGCCTCGCTCTGAGGTATAACTCTTCGCCCACCTCCTCGAGTATCACGGGTGACTGCGCAGACGTCTTTGCACATCACCCGGAGTGTCACCAGGATGTGTGCACCGGGGACGGTGAGTGCGTCTACACCCCGCCACCCTGTACACCAGATCGATGGGGAAGCACAGGGGCAGAACCCAGGACCACAACGCACCCGCAGATATGCAGTCCACCGGCTCCGAGGACCCACTCTCTTCATCTAATGCAGACATTATCCCGCCGACTGGAAAAGGCTTACAGGACGCCAAGCTAGATCTCATTCTTAATGAAATACGGGCCACACGGGAGGCGCTGGAAACACGCATAGACACCATGGCGACGGGCCTCTCATTACTCCGAGCCGACCATAACAAACTTACGGAAAGGGTGTCGGAACAGAAAATTGCGCTGAATGACCTCATACCACAACAGACGGAACACTCTACGAAGCTGGAAGGTGTAGAAAAGCAACTCAAACAGCTGTGGGACAAGGTGGACGATGCAGAAGGGCGGGCGAGCCGCAACAACGTCCGCATCCTCGGCATACCGGAACGCAGTGAGGGGAGGAACCCTACACAATTTGTAGAAGACTGGATCAGGAAGATGGTGGGTCCGGAAGATCTCACGGCGCTATACAGCGTTGAGCGAGCGCATAGGATGCCGTCAAGACCTCCGCAACCGGGGGCACCCCCGCGCCCTTTAATCGCGCCCTCCTCCACTATAAGGACCGTGACACAGTACTGAGAGTGGCACGAGAAAAAGCGCCGATTCGATATGAAGATAAGAACGTCTCCGTATATCCTGACTTCACGCCCACTGTGCAACGAACTAGGTCCACCTTCATGGGGGTGAAACGAAAATTGCGGGAGAGAGACTTGAAATATGCCCTCCTGTTCCCCACACGCCTCAAGATTATATATGGGAACAAATCCTACTTCTTTGACTCGCCGGAGGAGGCGGAGGAGTGGATGGAAGTGGCACTAACGCCACCGACCTCTCAAGACCCTTTTGAGGATACCGGGAGCGGCAGACATCGGAATCCCTCGGGCCGGAGTCGCCCGCCTCCAAAACGGGACGAGCCACCACACCACGCTCATCTCCGAAGGGACAGGCTGCAGCGGACCACCCGACAGATCGATCGTCGGTGGTGCAACTGACGGAGGAGGCCCTCGCCGCCCATGACGCGGGCACAGCCAGGGGCCAGGCCAGCAACTCTGACACGCACACTGAAGTGTCGGGGTCGGCGGACAGCCGACAACTATTCCCCAAGATCACGGCACAGACAGCAGAGGACTATTAGCGTCAGCGGCCTGCACTATGAACGAAGTCCGGGTGGTAATGTATGAACAGTGTCTCTCCTTATATAATGGGGGGTTGCCAGCAGGTTGCTTTACAGTGGGCTGCCGTACCACCGCAAGCCAGTACAAGTCAGGCACGAGTGGTCCACTCTCCCCCACCGTATGCACTTGGAACTGTTTCAACTCTGCCTACGTTGGGCACTCTGGTTTGGATCCCGAGCCCGTTGGCACGGGGACCTCAATGTTAAGGGGCTAACTGTTTGCACGACACTCTCATCCTACAGCATGAAGTACTTGGCATGGGCACCCACGGTCCCACCATGGCCGCACTACAAGCTCAGTCATGGGACCGCTTAATGTTTATAACTTGTGCACCTGGAACGTGCGGGGCATGGGCTCGGTCCACAAGAGACACAGGATACTGGCCCAGCTCAACCACCAGGGAATAATGATAGCCTGCCTGCAGGAAACACACCTGAACTGTGCTGAAAGCACGAAACTAAGAAAGAAGTGGAGGGGTCAACTCTTTGCCACGTCCTATTCAGCATTCTCTAGGGGGCCGCTATTTGGCTCCGTAATTCTGTTCCCTTTAAACCGATTGAGCAGAGACTTGACAAGGAGGGTAGATATGTGTTTGTGAAGGGCCAGTTAGATGGGGTCACTGTTGTCTTTGGCTGTGTGTATTCGCCGAATTCAGGCCAATCAGATTTCCTAGTAGACGTCAATAGGGTACTTGCGGATTGGGCAGAACACCAGTGGGTGATTGGAGGGGATTTCAACGCTGTATTAGATGTTGCACTTGACAGATCTCACCCCCCACTGCATGCCACGGAAAGCAGGAGGCAGGCGGACGCACTAGAGCAATGGGCGGTGGGCTGGGATTTGGCAGATGCTTGGCGCAGTAATCGCCCTCTAGACAGGGAATATACCTTTTTTTCCCCAACTCACCAACTGCACACCAGACTAGACCGCATATTCTGCTCTCGCTCCCTACTGGGGTCAGTCACCCAAGCCCAGCATATGGGGAAGACCCTTTCGGATCACAATCCTGTCGAGCTTACTGGCAATGGGGCCGGGTACTGGCCCCTGTCCCGACCTGGAGGTTACCCACGGAACTGCTTGAGGACTCGGTCTTCAGGTCGTCCATGAAGGACGCTGTTGAGACCTACTTCGACACAAACGCTAACATCGCCAGCTCCAGGCGAATAGAGTGGGACGCCTTCAAGGTCTTCATCAGGGGGGAAGCGATGGCCTCCCGGGTGGGCAGGAGGAGGGAGGTGATTGGTGATTTAAAGGAAGTGGAAGGTAAACTGGCAATGCTTGAGAGCGAAGCTGCGGGCACGAACACACACTTCACCCCCTTGCAAGAGGCGCACATTAAACATGCTGAACTACTGGAAGACTTGAGATTACTAGATTACAAGGAATACACTAACAGACAGCACACACAGGCGGATAGGTCAGGCCCCCTGCTGGCCCGTATTATACGTGACTCCCCAGTGAACTATCCGATATTGGAAATACTAGATCAGGACGGTTTACTGACTTCGACCCAAATAGGAATCAATACCGCTTTCCGGGACTACTACACCACACTATATAGCCCCCACCAATGTCTCCCCGAGGCTGCCCTAGAGGACTTTATGAGGGGATTAGAACTACCCCAACTCACCACCAGGCAAAGCGAGGACCTAAAGCGACCTATTACTATCGCGGAGATTAGACAGGCAATACGCGCTCTCCCGAGGAGCAAAACCCCTGGAACGGACGGCCTACCGGCTGAGTTCTACGCTACGTACATAGACCTTTTGGCCCCACACCTACACACTGTTTACCTGGAAGCGCTGCGGACTACCTTGTTACCACAGTCCTCTCTACAAGCTTTGATAACCTCCCTCTTAAAACCCGGTAAGGATGGCATGCACCTCGATAACTACAGGCCTTTATCCCTCCTTAACACCGACTCCAAAATACTAAGTAAGGTATTAGCGATGCGCCTGGCGCAGTACATCCCGCACCTGATACACCCCGACCAATGCGGGTTTGTGCTGGGAAGGAGCATGGCCATTAACCTTAGAAGGCTCGCCCAACTGATGCTACGAGACCCGGCAGACTTGGGCACTGAAGGCTGCATCTCGTTGGATCTGAAGCAGGCCTTTGATTCCCTCAGGTGGGATTTCATGTTTGCTGCGCTCGTACGCTTTGGGATTCCACCAGAATATATCGCCTGGGTCAATCTACTCTACACCCGCCCTACGGCCCGGGTGCGCACGTCCAAATACATCTCCGAGCCAGTGGATATAGCCAGGGGCACCAGGCAAGGATGCCCGCTCTCCCCACTCCTATTCATCCTAGCCTTTGAACCACTACTCTGTAAACTCCGGACGGCAGCTCCCCGCTGTGGCATTAGGAGGGGCGCGACTACCCACATGGTGTCCGCCTATGCCGATGACATTATCCTATACCTCCCTGATTTGAGGGGAGACCTGGCTCCTAAATCTAAAATATTTGAGGACTTCAGACTCTTATCGGGCCTCACCATAAGCGAATCCAAGTCCTACGGGTTCACGTTTGCTGCGCCTGGCCCGCCCACACCCATACTCTTTACACCGCATACATTTCAGATGGCGGACACCACCTTCCGCTATCTAGGGATACAGATCTACAGGGATGCCGCTGTCATGATAGATGGCAACATCGGCCGAGCTATTAGAATGCTTAAATCGCAAGTTCAATTCTGGTTGTCATTACCCTTATCGGTGGCCGGCAGAATAGCTATCTCCAAGATGGTGATGCTCCCCCGCCTCATTTACTATTTTACCAACTTACCGTTTCTGATCCCTGCATTGACATTTAAATCACTAGATACACTCCTCACGGAACTCATATGGGGCTCGAGGCGGAGACGCATAAGCCTTGCCAAATTGCAGCTCCCTACTGGAGCCGGAGGCATGGGAGTGCCAGACTTCAGGGAATACAACTTCGCTTGTCAGTTGCAATGGCTAGCCTACTGGCTGGCTGGTCGGAACCTACAAGAAATTGACATGACGGAGGAGGACCACTCTAGGGGGAGGATCCATGTCTTGCTGTTGCCCCGCTCGGACCTACCGAGGACTACCCCACCGCTTCTCCGGCTTGCTGTCCAATACTGGTGGAAGGCGTTGAAATACACAACCTCGGCAACATCCTATGCCCCCACAATCCCGCTCCTAGGTATCCCGTTGGAGGCGGGCCCGCTCACAACGCACACACTTACGCCTTGGACATGGTGTCCCCGGGGGATCATTCCTCCTACATGCCGGCCTCCGCCATTATGTGGCTGGAAGGTGGGCGCACGAGGGAGTAGAACCGCCCACAAACCCCTTACCAACGATACTGTATCTGATGGGGACGGGGAGCCACCTAACTAAATGGCTGACTGCTAGCATCAGAACGGGGAGGGCAACCCCGCTATTACTTCTCAGGGCGAGGTGGGAGGGTGATGTGGGAAGATCGTTAAGGGACAAGGAATGGGAACGTATTCTCCAATTTCCCAAGAAGGTAGCCAGGAACCCCAAATTTAAGTTCATCCAGCTTATGCTCCTCCATAGGGCTTATCTAACACCTCATCGCATACACGCTATGTTCCCTAATGCGGTCGACACTTGCCCCCGCTGCGCCGCAGATGATGCCTCACTAATCCATATGTTGTGGGACTGCCCCAAACTAGGCTACTACTGGACCACTGTCAACGAATCCCTCACCAGTGCAGGTGCCCTGCCACACCCGCTCACACTGGAATATGCACTACTGGGGTTGGGACCCACGGCACGCACTAGAAGTGTGGCAACACGCTTTACTGACATGGCCATACTGCTGGCTAAACGGGCAATTACGATGAGGTGGAAGTCACCCAAACCACCTGATCCCGAATTATGGAAAGCGGAGATGTCACGGTGGGGCAAGGCGGAAGAGGTAGCACTGCAGCGCGAGGAATGCAGGGGCCTCAGAAAAACACCGATTTCACTTGATTGGTTTGCTATATTGGGGATGTTCGAATCGGGGGAGATGGGGAGTCTGTTGAATCGATGCCCTAACACTGTAATGTGTCCTACCATACCGGGCACACATGTGCCGCAACAAATGTGGTGCACTAGACATTGTCACGGGATACCCTGTGCTTTAATTGCTGATGTCCATGACTAACTGTATAGAGTGCTATTACTGGGAGGAACGGACCTATGGGTTCAGCCAAGTACGATATGACTCATAAATGCATGTACTACGAGTGTCGGGGGGGGGACTTTTGAGGGCGGAGGGTGGGATTTTTCGGGGTTTTTTCAAGGGATCGTTTACTTGTTTAGTAACACAACAAAATACAAATTGTATGATGAATGCACTGGAATTATGTCAATGGGAGCACGACTCACTCTGCTTTGGACTTTACTGATAACTCTGTAGTGTTGCTCGAATCACTATGCTAATAAACAGATTTTCAAAAAAAAAATTAGATACGTTCCACCGGTGTGTGATGATGTTGAGCATCGAGTAACATTTCAGACCCACGGACAGTTCTGTTTGTTTCTCACTTTTTCAGAGGGACTTGCGTGAGTCCTGTAGCCAGCCTACCCTCCAATGTGGTCAGCCTGAACTTTGGATTTACCCCGGTCCAGCGCATCCTCAAGTAACCCTTAAGCGCAATTTGTTTCTAAGGACTACTTTTTAATGTATTCTTTTAAAATTCAGAACTCGAGTTCTATTTATTGGACTTCTGTTGTTTTGGTCTTGTTTTACTCATACAAATCTAGCCCTGTGTGGAGTATGTTTGTGGTGTTTTCATTGTGTTTCTGTGTGTGTTGCACAAATACTTTACACATTGCCTATTTAGATAAGCCTGACTGCTCTGTGCCAAGCTACCAGAGGGTGAAAACAGGTTATCTTTTAATTTGTATGTAGCTTACCATGACTATAATGCTTGTACAGGGTGCATACTCTGACAACCAGAAACCTCAATTTCTAAAATTTCCCAATAACTATTCCTCAGCAACACTACTATAACCATATAGCCTGCTGCTGAGGGTTATACCAGTTGCGAAAGGCACTGAACTGAAGTTATAGGCAAGGCCTATAACCATGAAGAGGGACTTTAACAACCGCCATGGCCTGAGACAAATGGGGTGCAAGGCTATTAGAGAAATCCCCCCACTAAAGGAAGAATGTTCTACATTAAAAAGGGAGAAATATAAAGACAAACATTGGAATGTTGGCGCAGAAGGCTCATACCAGCCAATGCTGATAATCTCCGACATGCCTACAAAAAGCCAAGTTTCTATCATGTTCCAATACCAAAGGGCCAGATGTGTGCTGTACAATAACCCATTGCTTGACGTCACCAGAATCTACGCGTGTGGCAGCTAATATGTGCAGCTCATGGCCACGTGATTAATTCCACACAACCCGGCCTCCGAAATACGAATGAACTTTTAACCTAAAGAACTCTTTCCAGGTTCAAAATTCAAATATCCTGTGGAGAGTTAAAATGCACCTGTGCGATCTTGTCATTTTGGCATCTGCTTATTTCTTCAAGTATGTATTTATTTAATGTAAATATGATACAAAAATGTTTAAATCTATAACCATGTTAGGTGGAAAATATGAACATAAGTTACTTACCTGTAAACTCCTGGTTCTCCAGTATTGGTGTCTTTCATAGATTCACATGCTTGAATATTCCCTGTCGTTGAAGTGGGAGTCCCACGGTACATAAAATAGCAGTAATATATGCATATATAAATAAAAAATTACCGTAATTATATATATATGCTTGAAAAAATAATCCAGAGGCAGCTTAACAAATTTATTGAAGACAGCGGTGCCCTACATGAAACTCAGTCAGGCTTTAGGGCCGGCTTTAGCACCGAGACGGCCCTCTTTGAGGTTGCCGAGTCTATCAGGTGGTCCTAAGATTCAGGGGCATCAGCAATGCTGGTGCTCCTGGATCTATCAGCTGCTTTTGATACTGTAGATCACAGCAGATTGCTGACCCGACTTAAGGACATAGGTATTGGAGACAAAGCTCTCAACTGGCTACTCTCCTACCTCACTAATCGCTCCCAGAAAGTGGCCTTGGGCCCTTTCTCTTCTGGACCAAAAAATCTCTGGTGTGGCGTCCCACAAGGGTCGGCACTCAGCCCCCTGCTGTTTAATGTCTATTTGGCCCCGCTCTTCACCTTGATTGCCAAATGGGGGGTCAAGGCAATATCCTACGCGGACGACACGCAATTAGTCTTCCCATACACAGACACGTCCGAGGCAGCATTTAGCAAAATCAGGGGCTGTCTGCAAGACGTGGCCAAATGGATGAACACTAACAAACTTAAAATGAACGCGAGCAAAACGGAGGTGCTATTCTTTGTAACCCCAAACATCCCCCTCCGGATCTGTGGTGGCCAACGGAAATGGGCCCTGCCCCATCTCCCAGCCCCCATGCAAAAAATCTAGGAGTAAAATGGGATGAGAAGTTGTCTTTCTTGCCGCACATACAACAGCTCACCGCGGGCTGCCTGCATAAACTCAAAAATTTGCGGAAATTTCTGCCTTTGCTACCAGTCGAGTGCCGGAAAACGGTTGTTCACGCAACAATCACTTCTCGACTCGATTATTCTAATGGCCTCTATCTTGGTCTACCTAAGTATGCGGTGCAACGCTTACAAATCGTGCAGAATGCGTCTGCGAGATTAATAAAACGGGTCCCTTTTAGGCAGCACATCTCTCCGCATCTGCACGAGCTGCACTGGCTACCAGTGGCAAGCAGAATTAAGTTCAAAGTGTTAACCCTGGCTTTCAGAGCGCTAAAAGGCACGTGTCCAAATTATCTGAAACTCCGACTTCCCCGCTACCACCAAAAACGTGAGCTACGCTCAAACTCCCTACTCAAGCTAACTGTACCGCGCGTAAGGAAAGCGAGACTTGGAGGCAGGTCCTTTTCGGCCGGCACGGCGAAACTTTGGAATACCCTGCCTCCTGCCATCCAATCCGCCACGTCAGAAGCAAGCTTTAGGAAACTCCTAAAAACCTGGCTTTTTATGCAATAATCCTGCGCCCCCTCCTGACTACTTACTCTTGTTGTGGGACTCGCTAGCGCCGGGACACCTCCCCAGAGGTAGCTGTTCGCGCTCAATAAGTTTCTGTATTATTATTATTATTATTATTATATACATACATAAAATACAGTAAAGTATCCAAAAAACTCAAAAGTACCATAGAACAGAATAGGCCCATAGAAAGCCTAAGGGAGAAACTCAACTTAGTAACATATCAGTGTCATTATGTTTTTGTCCACATTCCAGCCAATCAGGCTGTAGTTCCCTCTAGAACCTTCTCCTCAGAAGCCCAAGTCCTCAGATTTTCGTAGCACAAAGTAACCAAAAGTGGCTGAGGAGAAGAGAGCCTCTGAGGGGAGGAAGGGAGGGTTGCATGTGAATCTATGAAAGACACCAATACTGGAGAACCACAGTGTACAGGTAAGTAACGTATGTTCTTCTCCAGTATTAGGGGTGTCTTTCATAGATTCACATGCTTGAATAAGAGTAGAAAGCAGTAAATCATCATATAAGTCATAAAGGTAACAGTAAACTTCAAGCATACAAGAACATATCATAAATATGTAATATATCAATATTCAAGAGAAAAAACCTTTATGATTGGAGGCGGGTAGCAACAGAGGCTCACCTTTATTGGAAAAGATTCCGCAGCACCGCTTGTCCCACCGCTGCATCTGCGGCGTCTGTTGATTGCAGACAGTAGTGCTTCATAAAAGTATGGCTGCTCGACCACGTAGCAGCTCTGCAAATGTGCCGCAGAGGTACCCCCGCAAAGAGGGCAGTAGAAGCTGACACAGCTCTAGTTGAATGAGCACGTACTGGAGCCGGAAGAGGCTTGCCAGCCCGTTGATGACAAAAAGTAATGGTAGAAGAAAACCACATAGTAATAGTCTGTTTGGTAACAGGTTGTCCTTTGCAGATCGGGCCATAGGTCACGAATAATTGATCCGATTTCCTGAATGATGCAGTGCGCTGAATGTAAAACTTGAGACAACGTTTCAAATCCAAGGAATACAATGAACGTTCCGCAGGAGTTTGTGGAACAGGAAAGAAAGTCTTTAAAATGACTGGTTCATTGAGATGGAAATCACTAGGGACTTTCGGAGTAAATTTAGGATTAGTACGTAGCGTAACAGCCTCCTTGGAGAACTGGAGAAAAGGAGGCTGAATTGTAAATGCCTGAATGTCACTGACACGCCTAGATGATGTCAAGGCGAGCAATATAGCAACTTTCCACGTGAGGAATTTTAATCTTGCTGAGTGGATGGGCTCGAAAGGAGGTAGGAGGAGCTGAGACAAAACCAGATTTAGGCGCCAAGCAGGTGGAGGACGACGAATGGGTGGAAACATACGAAAGAGGCCTTTGAAAAACTGCTGGATGATTCTAGATGAATACAGCGAGGTGGAACCATCATGACGGAAGCTGGAAAGTGCTGCCAAAAACACCTTAAGAGTGGAGTGGGAAAGTCCTGACTTTGCAAGGGATAGGAAGAAAGGTAGGATCTGTTCTGGTTTGGCGGTCATTGGATCCAAGGCTTTGGTGTGGCACCAGACACAGAAACGCTAACACCTCTCTGCAATCTGCGTCGATGATTAGACGCGCAAATTCATTGTGTTCAGGTTCCAGGCATGGAGCTGGAGGTATGCCGGATCTGGGTGGCAAATTTGCCCTTGCTGCATCGTGAGGAGGTGAGGCAGAGGATGAAGCGATATTGGCTCGTTCTGGGAAAACAAGAGCAGGTCCGAGAACCATGGGCGTCGCAGCCACTTGGGTGCGATCAGGATGACATGACGGGGTTGAAGCCTCATACTGTGCAACAGGCACAGTATCAGAGGAAGCGGAGGGAAAGCGTAGATGAATTCGTTCAACCAGCTGATCGAAAATGCATTTCCGCTCCACTCTCTGTGGGGATGAAGACTTGCAAAGCATTGGCATTTCCTGTTGGCGGCAGTCGCAAAGAGATTCATCTGCGGCTGGCCCCACTGACGGAAGATGAACTCGAGAGTTGGTTGGTTGAGTTCCCACTCGTGATTGTCCGAGAGAGACCTGCTGAGTGAATCCGCCAGAACATTGGAAACACCCGGCACATGGATGGCTGTAAGATGAATTTGATGACGAATCGCCCATTCCCATATCTCCTGTGTTTGTTGGGAAAGGAGAAGGGACCTTGTGCCGCCCTGTTTGTTTAGGTAATGCATGCTGGTGGTGTTGTCTGTCCTCACCAGCAGAGATTGGCCCTGTACTATCTGTTGAAAAGATTTCAGGGCAAGGAAGATCGCAAGAAGCTCTAGGCGGTTTATATGCCAAGTGTGTTGGATTGCAGTCCACTTTCCTTTTACTGACATTCCTTCGCGATGCACTCCACAGCCCTCCAAAGGCACATCGGTTGTAAGCGTCAGAGTCGGAGTAGCGTCTTGAAAAGACCGACCCATGGATATGTTCGGAGGGTGAGCCCACCACTCCAGTGCCACCTGAATGCGGGACGTGAGAACGATCCTGTCGTTGAATGATCCTGAGATCTGTTTCCACTGCTTGTCTAATTCCTCTTGCACGACCCTCATATGTAGCCTGCAGTGGGGAATCAACTGTATGGCCGAGGAAGCCATGCCTAGGAATGATTTTAACATCCGGACTGAAACATACAGTTTTGACTGCAGGAATCGTACCATCTTGAGCATGCGGTCTTGTCTCTCCTGGGAGACAAAAACCTTTGCCAGCCGAGAATCTAGTGAGGCTCCTAGAAAATCTCGAAGCTGTGACGGGCGAAAGTGTGACTTATGGCAATTGATGGAAAGAACCAATTTTCGAAAAAGAGAGATGCATGACTGAGTGTGCTGGATTGCAAGTTGGAGGTTCGGAGCCTTTATAAGACAATCGTCCAGGTAAGGATAAAATTGGATGCCTTGTAGGCGCAGAAAAGCAGCTACCGGGCCATGATCTTGGTAAAGACCCTTGGTGCTGAACGTAGGCCGAACGGCAGAACTCTGAATTGGAAGTGTAGGTGTCCGACTGTAAAACGGAGATACTTTCTGTGCCTGGGGTGAATCGGCACATGAAAGTATGCGTCCTCGAGGTCGATCGTGGAGAAGAACTCTCCAGGATTGAGATAATTTAAAATCTGGAGCAAGGTCAGCATTTGAAATGTTTTTGACGTGATGAATTTGTTCCGGGCCCTTATATCCAAAATGGGGCGCCACTCTCCCGACTTTTTCCTGACTAGAAGAAAGCGGGAATAAAACCCCTTGCCCTGCTGGCCTTGTGGTACGACCTCGATAGCACCTTTTCTGATCATTTATTTGACTTGAACCAATAGTTCTTTGAAATGGGGAGGAGGCGGGCCAGTAGGGGGGCGATTGGGAGGAAATTTTGTAAACTCCAAGGTATGTCCTTTTGAAATCACATCTAGGACCCATTGATCTGAAGTAATGTTGGACCAATTCAAGATGTAATTTGAGATTCGACCTCCAATTCTTACAGTCGGTGGAAAATTGACTCTGGGACTGTCACTGTTTCTTTGTATTTGAACCACCTCTCTAGGTGGTTTTCCTCTGGTATGGTCTGGAGGAGGTCTGTCGATTCTGGGACTGGTAAGTTTGTCTTTGCCGGTTGTCATTGTAGGAGCGATATTGGTTTGATCCACGAAAAGTGGAAGAGTTGCCACCTCTACCACGTGCTCCTCGAAATTGCCGTTTTCTATATTAGAGAGATCCTAACGCCTTGGCCGTATCTGTATCCTTTTTGATCGATTCGAGGACCTCATTGACATGTTTGCCGAAGAGCGATTCACCATCATAAGGTAGATCCAGGACTTTAGCTTGAACTTCAGGGCGAAATGCTGTCGATTTTAACCAGCCTTGACGCCTCAAAACAGCAGCCCCCGCCAATTGCCTGAACCCCGTAGAGGAGATATCAATGACGCAGTCAATTATCTCTGAGGAGATCTTTTCACCTTCCTGAATGATGGCTTGTGCTTCCGCACGGATGGCATCCGGTAATTGTGGAAGCAATGCTGCAATCTCGGACCACATTTGGCGGTCATACCGCCCAAGAATAGCCAAGGAATCAGCTGCCTTTACAGTGGTGGCTGCCATGGTGGTAAACTTTTTTCCTATGGAATCCAGCTTTCGGCCTTCCTGGTCTGGAGGAGAAGTGAGGGGTGTGGAAGGATTGCAAGACCTTTTTTGGGCTGCCTGAGTAATGACGGAATCCGCCTTAGGTTGTGACACTAAGCATGTCGGAGAATCTGCTGGCGCTTTATATTTTTTATCGAGTCTTGGTAAGACAGTCGGGATCGAATTCGGTCGCTCCATCAATTTGAGACCTTCATTCCAAATGTGGTCGATTATTGGAATAGTGTGAGCTTGCCTTTGAGGTAAGTCTTTAAAATCATAAAGAAAACAGTCAGTCTGTTGAACGTCTAGAGTGAGATGAAATCTCTTAGCAGCGCGTACCATCAAGTTGTGGAAGCTGCCAATATCCACAGGAGGCGAAGCTAATGGCGAAGTTGGTGGAGTTGAAGGTGTGTGAGCCCTGTAATCGGATGTACGTTGTTACAAAGCATGCTTTTAGCACGCATGCTGTAACAACGCGGTTTTTATAACGCATTCTTTTACAACGCATAATACAAAGGGGTGTTGGATAGTGAATATTTTAATTTACTATTCCAACACCAGTCCCCGTTGACACTAGGGAAGGTGTTGGATAGTAAATTAAAAGTATTCCCTATCCTTGAGCGCCCCCCAGAGTCATGCGTTGTAATAGAATGTGATTTAAAAACCGCGTTGTAATAGCACTGCGTGCTAAAAGTTGCGTCGTAAACGACGTTCCCCCTGTAATCATCCCACTCTTGAAGGCCATTGTCATCATCATCATTCGGATCCGTATTGTGAGGGTCTGGATCCTCATTGTCCGTATCATGCTGGGTACGCACCGGTGACCTTGACGGAACTGGTGCAGAGGCTTGTGGTTGTGGAGGAGGTTGCGGCACTGGAGAAACAGGCCTAGATGGTGGGAATCTGCGATTATAATCGTCTAGCATGTGCTGCTGATTCATTACCAAAGACAGCGGTATCTGTGTCGTTTGTTCTGACATAGGTGCCTCTGATCTGTCTACAGGAAATAGATCTGTCCCATCTTCGACGTTCTCTTCCTCCTCCTCATCATAATCCTGGCACTTGAGGTGTAGCTCGGATGGACTAGTCACTTGTCCAAAGACATTATCCAGCTCTGAATCATCATTGGAGTCCTCCTCCGTGGACTGAAATAATTTGTCAGGAAGAGTAGAACCACTCTTTATAGGACTCAACTGTATTAGAGGTACTCGTTTCAGCGTGGAAGCAGTGACCACTGGGAAGGTGGTAGCCGTGGCCAAAGAATGGTGCAGCGTCGACGAGCCCATCAACGTGGTGGTGGAAGAGTCAAAAGCCGGTTGAGGCGTCTGCACTGTGTCCACAGGCAAAGAATCCGTTGACGGATTTGATTTAGTCTTCGTCGACAAAGATTTTTTCGCCGTCGACGGCATCGTCGACGAGGAAATAGACTTGCTCGTCGACGAAGATGGTCCCGTCGACGAAGGGTGGACCGTCAACGAGGTGGCAACCGTCGACGAAGTCGTCGTCAACAGTAAGGCAGTCGTCGACGAAGTAGTCGTCGATGAGGCAGGTCCCGTCGACGGGCTACGGCCCGTCGACGATGCTGTAATCTTGGTCGTCGACGAAGAGGAGTGCATCGACGAATGGCGCGTTGACGGTTGTTTCTTCGTCGACGAGGTGGATTTGATAGCCGTCGACGAGATCTTTAAGACAGAGGTAATGGGTCTCACCTCGTGTGCTGTCGTCAACGAGGTGGACGTCGTCGACGTAGTTCTCGAAGATATTGAACATGTCATCGTCGACGTGGAGACAGCATCTACGGATTTCGTCGTTGTCGATGTTGTTGACGGACGCGTCGACGAGCCAGTGCCCGTTTTTGAGGAAGAAGGCATGGCTTTGGACAATGAAGCCAGAGAGCCAGGTCTCATAGGCGCAATTGGAGGTAAATCCTGTGGGGAGACAACTTTAGAGATTTCTACAAGTCTCTTTTTCTTAAGAAAAGGAGAAGGCATCTCTGACTCCGACCCACGTTTTTGAGAGGTCATTGACTGGAAAGAAGAGACACTCTCATCCTCCGGGACCACAGTGTCCGTTGTCTTCAACTTCTGAAGCCACAGAAGGAGACGGGCCTCTCTGTCCCTTAAAGTTTTAGGTGGAAAAGTACGGCAGTACTTACAGGTCTTCACTTCATGGTCCGGGTAGAGGCAGTAAATACATTTACTGTGTGGATCTTCATGAAAGAGACACAATTTTCCACAGGATGGACAAGGTCTGAACTAAGATTTCCTTGAAGAAGACATTTGGGAAGAAAAAACAGCTAAGTAAGATGAAAAAAACTGAGCAGAGCTCAGGGAGACTCCCTTCACACGACGTGCGGTAGAAAATCTGAGGACTTGGGCTTTTGAGGAGAAGGTTCTAGAGGGAACTACAGCCTGATTGGCTGGAATGTGGACCAAAACATAATGACACTGATATGTTACTAAGTTAAGTTTCTCCCTTAGGCTTTCTATGAGCCTATTCTGTTCTATGGTACTTTTGAGTTTTTTGGAAACTTTACTGTATTTTATGTATGTATATATATATATATATATATATATATATATATATATATATATATATATATATATATATATATATATATATATATATATATATACATATATATAAACACCTATCTGTGTGACCATTCCTCAAGGGCAGCTTGTGGAGAAAATAATTGCGGTCGGTCGGGCCGCGGAATGGTCCCGCCGCAGAAGTGCGGATCCATGGTGCTCGTGATTTGGAACACTACTTGGAAGATGGGGGGCCTGAGCCACAAGATCATTTGGCAGGCTGCCGGCAGGTTGTACTAACCTTTCCTGATGGGACAATATTTACACGGATGGAGGGAGCAAAAGCATTGCGAAAATGAACAATGGATTCTACCATGTAGAGACTAACAAGACCAGAATGCCCTGTGGTGACGCCCATTGGGCGGGACTTCCTTTTTGAAAAATAAAAAAAACGTTCAAACACTCACCTGCTTTCTTCATCTGTGGCCAGTGAACAAGAGCTAGTATTGCTCGAAACGCGTATGGCTTACTAAGGAGATGTAGCGTGCTGGCTGCATGCTGCTTGTGGCGTGCTGTGCAGAAACCCCTATCTGTGTGACCATTCCTCAAGGGCAGCTTGTGGAGAGAATAATTGCGGCTGGTCCGGCCGCGGAATGGTCCCGCCGCAGAAGTGCAGATCCATGGTGCTCCTGATTTGGAACACTACTTGGAAGATGGGGGGCCTGAGCCACAAGGTCATTTGGCAGGCTGCGGGCAGGTTGTACTAACCTTTCCTGATGGGACAATATTTACACAGATGGAGGGAGCAAACGCATTGCAAAAATGAACAATGGATTCTACCATGTAGGGACTAACAAGACCAGAATGCCCTGTGGTGACGCCCATTGGGCGGGACTTCCTTTTTGAAAAATAAAAAAAACCGTTCAAACACCCACCTGCTTTCTTCATCTGTGGCCAGTGAACAAGAGCTAGTATTGCTCGAAACGCGTATGGCTTACTAAGGAGAAGTATCGTGCTGGCTGCATGCTGCTTGTGGCGTGCTGTGCAGAAACCCCTATCTGTGTTACCATTCCTCAAGGGCAGCTTGTGGAAAGAATAATTGCTGTTGGTCCGGCCGCAGAATGGTCCCGCCGCAGAAGTGCGGATCCATGGTGCTCGTGATTTGGAACACTACTTGGAAGATGGGGGGCCTGAGCCACAAGGTCATTTGACAGGCTGCCGGCAGGTTGTACTAACCTTTCCTGATGGGACAATATTTACACGGATGGAGGGAGCAAACGCATTGCGAAAATGAACAATGGATTCTACCATGTAGGGACTAACAAGACCAGAATGCCCTGTGGTGACGCCCATTGGGCGGGACTTCCTTTTTGAAAAATAAAAAAAACGTTCAAACACTCACCTGCTTTCTTCATCTGTGGCCAGTGAACAAGAGCTAGTATTGCTCGAAACGCGTATGGCTTACTAAGGAGATGTAGAGTGCTGGCTGCATGCTGCTTGTGGCGTGCTGTGCAGAAACCCCTATCTGTGTGACCATTCCTCAAGGGCAGCTTGTGGAGAGAATAATTGCTGTTGGTCCGGCCGCAGAATGGTCCCGCCGCAGAAGTGCGGATCCATGGTGCTCGTGATTTGGAACACTACTTGGAAGATGGGGGGCCTGAGCCACAAGGTCATTTGACAGGCTGCCGGCAGGTTGTACTAACCTTTCCTGATGGGACAATATTTACACGGATGGAGGGAGCAAACGCATTGCGAAAATGAACAATGGATTCTACCATGTAGGGACTAACAAGACCAGAATGCCCTGTGGTGACACCCATTGGGCGGGACTTCCTTTTTGAAAAATAAAAAAAACGTTCAAACACTCACCTGCTTTCTTCATCTGTGGCCAGTGAACAAGAGCTAGTATTGCTCGAAACGCGTATGGCTTACTAAGGAGATGTAGAGTGCTGGCTGCATGCTGCTTGTGGCGTGCTTTGCAGAAACCCCTATCTGTGTGACCATTCCTCAAGGGCAGCTTGTGGAGAGAATAATTGCTGTCGGTCCGGCCGCGAAATTGTCCCGCCGCAGAAGTACGGATCCATTGTGCTCGTTATTTGGAACACTACTTGGAAGATGGGGGGCCTGAGCCACAAGGTCATTTGGCAGGCTGCCGGCAGGTTGTACTAACCTTTCCTGATGGGAAAATATTTACACGGATGGAGGGAGCAAACGCATTGCGAAAATGAACAATGGATTCTACCATGTAGGGACTAACAAGACCAGAATGCCCTGTGGTGACACCCATTGGGCGGGACTTCCTTTTTGAAAAATAAAAAAAACGTTCAAACACTCACCTGCTTTCTTCATCTGTGGCCAGTGAACAAGAGCTAGTATTGCTCGAAACGCGTATGGCTTACTAAGGAGATGTAGAGTGCTGGCTGCATGCTGCTTGTGGCGTGCTTTGCAGAAACCCCTATCTGTGTGACCATTCCTCAAGGGCAGCTTGTGGAGAGAATAATTGCTGTCGGTCCGGCCGCGAAATTGTCCCGCCGCAGAAGTACGGATCCATTGTGCTCGTTATTTGGAACACTACTTGGAAGATGGGGGGCCTGAGCCACAAGGTCATTTGGCAGGCTGCCGGCAGGTTGTACTAACCTTTCCTGATGGGAAAATATTTACACGGATGGAGGGAGCAAACGCATTGCGAAAATGAACAATGGATTCTACCATGTAGAGACTAACAAGACCAGAATGCCCTGTGGTGACGCCCATTGGGCGGGACTTCCTTTTTGAAAAATAAAAAAAACGTTCAAACACTCACCTGCTTTCAACATCTGTGGCCAGTGAACAAGAGCTAGTATTGCTCGAAACGCGTATGGCTTACTAAGGAGATGTAGCGTGCTGGCTGCATGCTGCTTGTGGCGTGCTGTGCAGAAACCCCTATCTGTGTGACCATTCCTCAAGGGCAGCTTGTGGAGAGAATAATTGCGGCTGGTCCGGCCGCGGAATGGTCCCGCCGCAGAAGTGCGGATCCATGGTGCTCCTGATTTGGAACACTACTTGGAAGATGGGGGGCCTGAGCCACAAGGTCATTTGGCAGGCTGCCGGCAGGTTGTACTAACCTTTCCTGATGGGACAATATTTACACGGATGGAGGGAGCAAACGCATTGCGGAAATGAACAATGGATTCTACCATGTAGGGACTAACAAGACCAGAATGCCCTGTGGTGACACCCATTGGGCGGGACTTCCTTTTTGAAAAATAAAAAAAACGTTCAAACACTCACCTGCTTTCTTCATCTGTGGCCAGTGAACAAGAACTAGTATTGCTCGAAACGCGTATGGCTTACTAAGGAGATGTAGCGTGCTGGCTGCATGCTGCTTGTGGCGTGCTGTGCAGAAACCCCTATCTGTGTGACCATTCCTCAAGGGCAGCTTGTGAAGAGAATAATTGCGGTCAATCCGGCCGCGGAATGGTCCCGCCGCAGAAGTGTGGATCCATGGTGCTCGTGATTTGAAACACTACTTTAAAGATGGGGGGCCTGAGCCACAAGGTCATTTGGCAGGCTGCCGGCAGGTTGTACTAACCTTTCCTGATGGGACAATATTTACACGGATGGAGGGAGCAAACGCATTGCGAAAATGAACAATGGATTCTACCATGTAGGGACTAACAAGAACAGAATGCCCTGTGGTGACGCCCATTGGGCGGGACTTCCTTTTTGAAAAATAAAAAAACGTTCAAACACTCACCTGCTTTCTTCATCTGTGGCCAGTGAACAAGAGCTAGTATTGCTCGAAACGCGTATGGCTTACTAAGGAGATGTAGCGTGCTGGCTGCATGCTGCTTGTGGCGTGCTGTGCAGAAACCCCTATCTGTGTGACCATTCCTCAAGGGCAGCTTGTGGAGAGAAAAATTGCGGTCGGTCCGGCCGCGGAATGGTCCCGCCGCAGAAGTGCGGATCCATGGTGCTCGTGATTTGGAACACTACTTGGAAGATGGGGGGCCTGAGCCACAAGGTCATTTGGCAGGCTGCCGGCAGGTTGTACCAACCTTTCCTGATGGGACAATATTTACACGGATGGAGGGAGCAAACGCATTGCGAAAATGAACAATGGATTCTACCATGTAGGGACTAACAAGACCAGAATGCCCTGTGGTGACGCCCATTGGGCGGGACTTCCTTTTTGAAAAATAAAAAAAACGTTCAAACACTCACCTGCTTTCTTCATCTGTGGCCAGTGAACAAGAGCTAGTATTGCTCGAAACGCGTATGGCTTACTAAGGAGATGTAGAGTGCTGGCTGCATGCTGCTTGTGGCGTGCTGTGCACCAACCCCTATCTGTGTGACCATTCCTCAAGGGCAGCTTGTGGAGAGAATAATTGCGGTCGGTCCGGCCGCGGAAGGGTCCCGGCGCAGAAGTGCGGATCCATGGTGCTCGTGATTTGGAACACTACTTGGAAGATGGGGGGCCTGAGCCACAAGGTCATTTGGCAGGCTGCCGGCAGGTTGTACTAACCTTTCCTGATGGGACAATATTTACACGGATGGAGGGAGCAATTGCATTGCGAAAATGAACAATGGATTCTACCATGTAGGGACTAACAAGACCAGAATGCCCTGTTGTGACGCCCATTGGGCGGGACTTCCTTTTTGAAAAATAAAAAAAACGTTCAAACACTCACCTGCTTTCTTCATCTGTGGCCAGTGAACAAGAGCTAGTATTGCTCGAAACGCGTATGGCTTACTAAGGAGATGTAGAGTGCTGGCTGCATGCTGCTTGTGGCGTGCTGTGCAGAAACCCCTATCTGTGTTACCATTCCTCAAGGGCAGCTTGTGGAGAGAATAATTGCTGTCGGTCCGGCCGCGAAATGGTCCCGCCGCAGAAGTGCGGATCCATTGTGCTCGTGATTTGGAACACTACTTGGAAGATGGGGGGCCTGAGCCACAAGGTCATTTGGCAGGCTGCCGGCAGGTTGTACTAACCTTTCCTGATGGGACAATATTTACACGGATGGAGGGAGCAAACGCATAGCGAAAATGAACAATGGATTCTACCATGTAGGGACTAAAAAGACCAGAATGCCCTGTTGTGACGCCCATTGGGCGGGACTTCCTTTTTGAAAAATAAAAAAAACGTTTAAACACTCACCTGCTTTCTTCATCTGTGGCCAGTGAACAAGAGCTAGTATTGCTCGAAACGCGTATGGCTTACTAAGGAGATGTAGCGTGCTGGCTGCATGCTGCTTGTGGCGTGCTGTGCAGAAACCCCTATCTGTGTGACCATTCCTCAAGGGCAGCTTGTGGAGAGAATAATTGCTGTCGGTCCGGCCGCGAAATGGTCCCGCCGCAGAAGTGCGGATCCATTGTGCTCGTGATTTGGAACACTACTTGGAAGATGGGGGGCCTGAGCCACAAGGTCATTTGGCAGGCTGCCGGCAGGTTGTACTAACCTTTCCTGAAGGGACAATATTTACACGGATGGAGGGAGCAAACGCATTGCGAAAATGAACAATGGATTCTACCATGTAGGGACTAACAAGACCAGAATGCCCTGTGGTGACGCCCATTGGGCGGGACTTCCTTTTTGAAAAATGAAAAAAAACGTTCAAACACTCACCTGCTTTCTTCATCTGTGGCCAGTGAACAAGAGCTAGTATTGCTCGAAACGCGTATGGCTTACTAAGGAGATGTAGCGTGCTGGCTGCATGCTGCTTGTGGCGTGCTGTGCAGAAACCCCTATCTGTGTGACCATTCCTCAAGGGCAGCTTGTGGGGAGAATAATTGCGGTTGGTCCGGCCGCGGAATGGTCCCGCCGCAGAAGTGCGGATCCATGGTGCTCGTGATTTGGAACAATACTTGGAAGATGGGGGGCCTGAGCCACAAGGTCATTTGGCAGGCTGCCGGCAGGTTGTACTAACCTTTCCTGATGGGACAATATTTACACGGATGGAGGGAGCAAACGCATTGCGAAAATGAACAATGGATTCTACCATGTAGGGACTAACAAGACCAGAATGCCCTGTAGTGACGCCCATTGGGCGGGACTTCCTTTTTGAAAAATAAAAAAAACGTTCAAACACTCACCTGCTTTCTTCATCTGTGGCCAGTGAACAAGAGCTAGTATTGCTCGAAACGCGTACGGCTTACTAAGGAGATGTAGCGTGCTGGCTGCATGCTGCTTGTGGCGTGCTGTGCAGAAACCCCTATCTGTGTGACCATTCCTCAAGGGCAGCTTGTGAAGAGAATAATTGCGGTCAATCCGGCCGCGGAATGGTCCCGCCGCAGAAGTGTGGATCCAAGGTGGTCGTGATTTGGAACACTACTTTAAAGATGGGGTGCCTGAGCCACAAGGTCATTTGACAGGCTGCCGGCAGGTTGTACTAACCTTTCCTGATGGGACAATATTTACACGGATGGAGGGAGCAAACGCATTGCGAAAATGAACAATGGATTCTACCATGTAGGGACTAACAAGACCAGAATGCCCTGTGGTGACGCCCATTGGGAGGGACTTCCTTTTTGAAAAATAAAAAAACGTTCAAACACTCACCTGCTTTCTTCATCTGTGGCCAGTGAACAAGAGCTAGTATTGCTCGAAACGCGTATGGCTTACTAAGGAGATGTAGCGTGCTGGCTGCATGCTGCTTGTGGCGTGCTGTGCAGAAACCCCTATCTGTGTGACCATTCCTCAAGGGCAGCTTGTGGAGAGAATAATTGCGGTCGGTCCGGCCGCGGAATGGTCCCGCCGCAGAAGTGCGGATCCATGGAGCTCGTGATTTGGAACACTACTTGGAAGATGGGGGGCCTGAGCCACAAGGTCATTTGGCAGGCTGCCGGCAGGTTGTACTAACCTTTCCTGATGGGACAATATTTACACGGATGGAGGGAGCAAACGCATTGCGAAAATGAACAATGGATTCTACCATGTAGGGACTAACAAGACCAGAATGCCCTGTGGTGACGCCCATCGGGCGGGACTTCCTTTTTGAAAAATAAAAAAAACGTTCAAACACTCACCTGCTTTCTTCATCTGTGGCCAGTAAACAAGAGCTAGTATTGCTCGAAACGCGTATGGCTTACTAAGGAGATGTAGCGTGCTGGCTGCATGCTGCTTGTGGCGTGCTGTGCAGAAACCCCTATCTGTGTGACCATTCCTCAAGGGCAGCTTGTGGAGAGAATAATTGCGGTCGGTCCGGCCGCGGAATGGTCCCGCCGCAGAAGTGCGGATCCATGGTGCTCGTGATTTGGAACACTACTTGGAAGATGGGCGGCCTGAGCCACAAGGTCATTTGGCAGGCTGCTGGCAGGTTGTACTAACCTTTCCTGATGGGACAATATTTACACGGATGGAGGGAGCAAACGCATTGCGAAAATGAACAATGGATTCTACCATGTATGGACTAGCAAGACCAGAATGCCCTGTAGTGACGCCCATTGGGCGGGACTTCCTTTTTGAAAAATAAAAAAAACGTTCAAACACTCACCTGCTTTCTTCATCTGTGGCCAGTGAACAAGAGCTGGTATTGCTCGAAACCCGTATGGCTTACTAAGGAGATGTAGCGTGCTGGCTGCATGCTGCTTGTGGCGTGCTGTGCAGAAACCCCTATCTGTGTGACCATTCCTCAAGGGCAGCTTGTGGAGAGAATAATTGCGGTCGGTCCGGCCGCGGAATGGTCCCGCCGCAGAAGTGCGGATCCATGGAGCTCGTGATTTGGAACACTACTTGGAAGATGGGGGGCCTGAGCCACAAGGTCATTTGGCAGGCTGCCGGCAGGTTGTACTAACCTTTCCTGATGGGACAATATTTACACGGATGGAGGGAGCAAACGCATTGCGAAAATGAACAATGGATTCTACCATGTAGGGACTAACAAGACCAGAATGCCCTGTGGTGACGCCCATTGGGCGGGACTTCCTTTTTGAAAAAATAAATAAATAAATAAATAAAAATAAAAAACCGTTCAAACACTCACCTGCTTTCTTCATCTGTGACCAGTGAACAAGAGCTAGTATGGCTTACTAAGGAGATGTAGCGTGCTGGCTGCATACTGCTTGTGGCGTGCTGTGCAGAAACCCCTATCTGTGTGACCATTCCTCAAGGGCAGCTTGTGGAGAGAATATATATATATATATATATATATATATATATATATATATATATATATATATATATATATATATATATATATATATATATATATATATATATATATATATATATATATATATATATATATATATATATATATATATATATATATATATATACATATACATATATATATATATATATATATAATTACGGTAATTTTTTATTTATATATGCATATATTACTGCTATTTTATGTACCGTGGGACTCACACTTCGACGACGGGGAATATTCAAGCATGTGAATCTATCAAAGACACTCCTAATACCAGAGAAGTATAATTGTAGGGTCTGATTTAGGTGGCACGGTACTGGCATCCGCCTAATTAGAAGTGCTTCATATCCTAATGCACTTGTGATACAGTAGACAGATGTCCATTATGTTTGTGATGGAGTAACCCGTCCGCCAAACTCTAAACTAGGCTGTAAATCTGTGAGTGAGCTTATAAATAGCCATGGTAGTGAACAGACATTCATTATTCCTAAGAAAAAGGGCAATACATAGTATATCTAGTCAATAAGTACAAATAAGAAAAAGTTAAGCTCTGTCACGTCTGGGTGAAAGGGTAAATCGCCTGCATCCAATGATAGGGTTCCATGTACTCACCCGTTGGTGACGTTCCTGGTCATTTTGCATAGCCAATGTCTCCATCCCACAGATATCAGCAAAATCGGACCACAACCCACACACTTTGGAGGGATCCTTGTCCAACCAGACTCTTGCTATACACAATCTAGCCGTTAAAATCATAAAATGTACCACACAAGAAGATGCCTGGCCATACCGGATGAGAATCCGAGCTATATAAGTTTGGGAGAGGGGAGCAATGTGATGCCAAGCAGTTCACTTCCTTTCCTAAAAACCTGATACCATGAACCCCAAGCCTGACACAACTGGCAAAAAGCTGGATTGTTCAAGGTTCTGTATTTGCGCACCAAAACCAGGTTGAGCTCTTACCAGAGACCAAGGTGAATAATCTTGGAGGTGTATAGCAAAGATCTTGTATAATTTTGTATTGGTTAACTATACTTCTACATATATTTAAAAATGATGTTAGAGAGTGATGCTCTTATGTATGTTTTCCAGAGTAACTGGCTTATTTTTTTGAGAAGACCATCTATAAGCCAAATTGTTGTGTAATGTTATATGTTATGTAGATTTGTAGAGCACACTATCACCCTGGAGGGTATCTTGGCGTTGAGCAGGTAAGAGTCTAGGCACACCTAGGGCCTGGTGTGACTATTCAAAAAGCCAGGTCTTCAGTATCTTGCGAAATTCAAGAAAAGAGAAGGAGGCTCTTATGGGTAGAGGCAGGTTATGCCATGCTTTAGGAGCGATGTAGGAGAAGGCAGGAGAGGGCTGCAAGTTATTCAGAAAGTCTTCAAGCAGCAAGAGATACAGGTGACCAATCAGTTCCTTATATTGGGGAGCAGCGAGCAAATCACTAAATGGAATAGAAGTCAAACTAATGTCTACAGGAGGTAATTGTTTGAAAACGTCCTGGATTATCAGGTATTTGGAACAACTTGCTGAAGATATTGTGTATGTCAAGGCAAGTGTATTAAATGAATGCAGAGTCTCTCTCTCTCTCTCTCTCTCTCTCTCTCTCTCTCTCTCTCTCTCTCTCTCTCTCTCTCTCTCTCTCTCATTCAATACATGATTTCCTATTTTTCGCCCCAAGTACACAGCCAAATACATAGCCAAAACCTTGCCATGCCCTCATACATTTGTGCCACACACTGTAAGGCTGAACTAAATCCTAGAGAGACCAAAATGAATCATCAGAGAAGCCAGGAAATGATAGATTTTGCTTACAGAAGTGTGTTTCATGATACGAGGAATGGCAGATCCATGACTCAGATCCTACCAAAGATATGCATAAACTGATAATATCTTAAATATAGTTGTTTTGTTTTCTTTTTTAATATGAGGGATCAAACAACTTGCTGCAGGACAATAGGTCAAAGTCCAAGTGGCACAAAGGTCATGATATATTAACTATGTATTGTACCTGTGAAAACCTGTGAAAACCTGTCTGCAAAGGCTGCTCAGTAGTAGTACCTAAGAAAGGGTAGACTCCGCCCTCTTTCTAAGGGTAGCTGTGGTAACCGGACAGCCCTGCACAGTATTCTACATAGCTAAATGAGGTGGGCTCAAAATTATTGAACCTTAAACAAAAGGCTGCAGGTAATAGTAATGGAATTGCCTGGGAAAGCTATAAGAATCGATGTAAAATAATAATTGTAATCACATTGCACATTTTATAAGTATAAAAAGGATTCTATACCATTTGGGAAGACAAGAAATGGATGTTAAATTTGGGGACTCATAATTCAACTTGATCAGAAATGTTGACCCCAAGATCAGCAAGATCTGAAGAAACACACTAATATCTGATCGAGTGGTCTGATGATGGAATAAGATATGGGTTTCCCCTGATTTAAAAAATATCCAGAATCTTGATAAAAGCGCCAAGCCTCAACCTCCCTGGACAAACCTGTATTGGGTGGATCAAATATAAAAATATCAATATCATCCGCATAAGCAGTAATTTTACACTCCACACTATTGAGGATCAATGGATGGATAGCTCCTACTCACTTCAAATTCTTCAAGAAGAGTTTCAGATAAAAGGAACACAACTGAGGAGCTAGTGACAGCCGCGGCTGCTGCAGGTAAGAGCGGTGGGGCCGGCTGGGGGGGATATCGAGAAACGCTTACAAGGGAAATTAAATACATAAATCATTTCCCCTCGTGGTTGTCTCTCGAAATCCCCCCCAGCCGGCCCCACCACCCCACCGCTCTTACCTGCAGCGGCCGTGGCTGGATAGTGGGCACGCCTGCCTAGTACTCCTTGCTATATCACACTTTTCCGAGAAACTACCAATGCATACAGTATGAGCTCCACATAGTGAATTAAACTCCTTTTCAGAGGTACAGGGCCAATAACATAGCATACACGTGTGTTTGCAAAGCACACGTTCACTCATTGGTCTCTTGTCACTGAATAACAGATGTTTGTTGTTACCCAACTCAATTGTACTCATTTTATTGACCTCAGATGGATGAAAGGCTGAGTGGTCCCACCAGAATTTGAACCTGTGACGATGAGGTCAAACCCAGGACCTTGCACTGGACGCATTAGTCCACTGAGCCACCAGACCCCGCTCAACCCAATTCTTTCCAGTGTATACCAAAGGAAGGGCAAGGAGACTCTGTCAAACACTTTTTCGGTACCCTAGCAGTCAAGCCAAGCTCTGAACGCCATCAATATCATAGTTTGTAGGTTGATGTGAGCAGTAGTTTCCCTAGTGGGTATAAATCCATACTGCATAGATAAGCTATTTCGTTATCATGGCATTAAGCCAAGTAACTAGAATTTTAGAGTATGCCCTGGAGTCACAATTGATGAGATATTGGTCCGTATGAACTGCACAGCCAAGGATCTTTACATGATGTTGTAAAAGATGACATATGTTTCTCCCACCAAGAAATAGGCATCCGTGACCCAATGTAAAATGAACTGACCATGGTTGAGAAGAATTGGAGAAGAATATTAGAAAAGGCCTTATGGAATTCCAAGGGAATCGAATCCGGGTACATGCTTTGCCCTGTGATGAGCTTTTGTTTGCTTGTTTAAGCTCCAACACTCTTACTGCACACTCCAGTCACCTGAGAACTAGTTGTATGCCCTAAGACGGCTATGATCTGTACAGATAGGAGCATGCAATCATCACAAACAGAGGACAGAATATCATGACTAACAAACCTTGATAAATGCTTCTTTACCCTAAACATTTTGTGTGTCAAGGGTAATCTGAATGAAATGTTTGCAACCTTGCTCTTTAACCTGGGATGTGAGTCTACGCCCCATAGTTCCACTATCTTTTAAACAATTAAAATGAAGTCTATGGCCAGATTTTGCAGTCATGTACCATATGATTTTAAGACAGATTTGTATTAGTCAAAAGCTTTTTATATGCCTCTTCTTGCCAAGGGGGAACATTACTCTGCTTCATCCCTATAAACTGAAGGGTCTTGTGGAGTTATTCTGTCTCCAGTCTAATAAGGCTGTCTCTCTGAATCATAAAACTAAAAATGATGCCACTAATGACTTCTTTCATGGAATCCCAGACAATGCTAACAGGGGGCAGTGGCCCTATTTGCAGTGTATTCTCCATATACCCATAGTAATTGCAATCCACCTGTAAAGTGTTATCAACTGTCCATCTTTGGGGCTTGGCATGTGAGATAGATAATCAAGAGATTTGGAAAGTGTTAAAGGATATGCATGGATTTAGGTATGAGGATATATATGGCATAAGAGCTTGGTGCACCCGCATTCTCAATCCCAGAATATTGTTTGTGAGGAACCGACGAAGAGGTAAAGCCAGAGGAATAGGTGCTGTAGTAGCACCATCCACCAACTATGCTACCGGATTGCATAATGCGACAAGCATAGGACTTGCGAGTGTCACGTTTTACCATCCCTAGACTAGCTGGGTGTATAAGTAGCATGTTACTATCTGCACACAAAATGAATGGTCCCTCCCAGGAAACCAGTTCTAAAAGTAGTTGTAGAAACTTGGCACAGTCTTCAACATTGTAAATGGTGAAAATCCACAATAATGAAAAGTAGTTGTTACTCAACAGAACTCCATTGGCTCTCCTAGCCAGCCTGTGCCGTTTTAAAAGCCAGCATCACCATTTACCAAGCCATCATAACAAGCAGCTCTGCTTATCTTTCCGGCAACTCGCCATCTCTGGTGGCTCTTGACAACAAAGATGTTTAAAAACAACGCAACAGGCCTTTTTCATCTATTTAATTTAATTTAATTTTTTTTTTTTTTTTTTTAAATTTTAATTTCTTATATCGCGCTGGATTCAATCCCATAAGGGTATCTCCGTGCTTTGCCAGCCATAGGATCAGCAGGTTATATGAGACAAAATATTGAAGGGACCGAAATGCTTCTTGGAAAAGGAGGGTTTTTAGTGCCTTTCTGAAGGACAGGTGGTTGGTAGTCATTCTTACATCAGTAGGAAGTTTATTCCATAAGGCAGGACCAACCGAGGAGAATGCACGGTCTCCTTGTCTGGATTTTTTTTGTTACAGGGGGTTTTAAGAGGGCTTGATTGCTTGAACGGAGTGACTGGCTAGGTTGATACAACTCAAGAGATTGTGTTAGGTATTTAGGGCTAACCCCATATAAGCAGTTGTGGACCGTACAGCATATCTTAAAATTGATACGCTGCCGCATCGGTAGCCAATGCAGCTCTTCCAACAAGGGCTTAGAGGGAGTCCTGGCCGGTACACTCATGACCAATCTCGCCGCTGTGTTCTGGACTACCTGCAAACGACCCACTGCATCTGCATTCGCTAGCAGCAGCCCGTTGCAGTAGTCCAGGCGGCTAGTAACCAGGGCCTGTACAAGTGTCTTCCTATAGGTGGCAGGAAGATACGGGAAGACACGTCTGAGAAGGCCGATGGTGTGGAAACACAACCCTGCGATGTAGTTGGTGTGTTCCTTTAAGGTCAGTTTTTGGTCCAACTTCACCCCTAGATTTTTAACATGAGGTTTTGAAGAGGGTACTGGGCCCAGATCTAATGGCCACCAGTCTGTGGACCAGAGAAGACTCGCCTTGCCAAAGAGCATAACCTCTGTTTTTCCCACGTTACATTGGAGGCAATTTACAGCCATCCAATGTGACACTGCCCTCATACCCTCAGCAAAGTTCTCCTTGACTTTAGGGCCAAGGGAGCTGAAAGGGTAGAGGAGCTGGGTGTCATCAGCATAGGAAACTGGTGTGAACCCATACTTCTGCACAATCTCAGCAAGGGGGGCCACATATACATTAAACAATGTAGGGCTAAGGCATGAGCCTTGTGGCACCCCCTTCGTGAGCGCCCTCGAGGTGGAACGATAGGGGCCCAAGCTGATAGATAGTGATCTCCCGGAAAGAAAGCTCTCCAACCATGATAATGCTAAGCCTCCAATTCCTACTCCCTGCAAATGGCTGAGAAGGATGTTATGGGACACGGTATCAAAGGCCGCGGACAGGTCCAACAGCACTAGAATCATGGAGCCTCCTCTATCCTGTGACATTTTGATCTTATCAGTCACAGAGAGAAGGGCCGATTCAGTGCTGTGGTTGGGCCTGAACCCAGATTGAGATTGGTCCAGGCCCCCTGTCGCCTCGATAAAGCTGGAAATGATGGTATTAACGTGTTTCTCTGCCAGTTTGCTAATGAAAGGGAGGAGAGAGATAGGGCAGAGGTTGGAAAGCTCTGACCAGGGCAAGGTGGAGTTTTTGCGTATAGGGTTCACTACAGCTTCTTTCCAGGATTGTGGGAGTTGTCCCTCGGCAAAGGAGAGGTTCAGCAATTTTTGAATTGAGGGGCCTAATATCTCATTCAAGGGGGAGACCAATTTAGCGGGAATCAAATCAGTAGGGGAGCCGGTCTTCATTTTGTTGATAAGTGCAGTCAGATCTTTGATGGTTATTTCAGGTATTGCATGAAGGGCTTTCCCAGGAGTCACCATTGGGGAGATTTCAGAGACCTCAACATCCAAGGGACCTGAGACTGAGATGATTTTCTTGTATATCCCTTCTATTTTATCCTCGAAAAACTGAGATATTTCATTACAGAGATCTTGAGTGAAAATATCTGGACTCTCACATATCACAGGGTTGGTGAAGGCCTGGATGATTTTAAATAGCTCTCTAGTAGAGTTGCCCGCCTCTGCAATTTGAGAGGTGAGGCTTATTTTCCTCGCTTTTTTGATGGTTTTATAGTAGGCGGTCATAGCCACCAGATATCGGTCCTTATCTTCCCCATTGCGTGTCCGTCTCCAAAGTTTCTCCAACTTCCTACACCCCTGCTTTTCTACTTTGAGGGCCTCAGTGTACCATGCTTCCCTTTTGGCTATGGTAGGTTTTTTGACAATTTTCTGAGGAGCCAGAGTGTCAATGGCTGTCATCAGTGTGGAGTTAAACTTGGAGAGAGCAGTGTTGATGTTATCTGAGTTTAAGAGTGCTGGCTCTTTCCAGACTTGTGTAAACCTGGCAGGATTGACTTTATGCCGTGGTCTACCCCTAATGGACTGCGAAGCAGAGTGATTTGTTGGTTTGGGTAGGTGTAGCAGGGAAAAATCTAACATTTTATGATCGGACCAATAGATGTGTTTAGGGGGATGACAGTAGACATTAGGATGGGTAGTGAAAATCAAATCCAGGGTGTGGCCACCTGAATGAGTAGGTCCACTATTTCGGAGATGCAGGCCTAGTAGAGCAAGATCTGTCAAGAATGCTTTCGTATCGGGATGATCAGCAATATCAGTGTGAAAATTAAAATCTCCAAGTAAAATAAAATTCTCATTGGCTTTCATGTAGTGGGCTAAAAGTTCGGTTAGAGCAAGGGAAAACCCAGCATTGGGTCCGGGCGGGTGATAGACTAATGCCCCTTTCCAGTGTACCTTAGGGCTGATTTTCAAATGAAAGATCACTACTTTCATGGTGGCTAACATTACTTGTTCTAAGACCCTAATATTCAGCGTATCTTTATATATTATGGCGATCCCGCCTCCTACTTTCTCAGGGCGGTCTTGACGAAGGATTTTATACCCCATAGGTATCCCTAAGGTGATAGTGGGGATAGTATGGGGTTTAAGCCAAGTTTCAGTTAAGAAACAGATCTCCGGCTGAATGCTATGTATAGAGTCCCAAAGTTGCATATAATGCTTTGGGAGAGATCTTACATTTAACAAATAGCTTTTCCAGCCTCCCTGGGTATCTATATTGTCACTGGGGTGTCCGACAATGATGTTGGAGTGAGTAGCTTGGAATCCGCATTTAATGCAGGAAAAGAGACCCTCAGGACATATTGGCGTTCTGTTAGTGCATCTATATTTGCCCTGGGGTTGTAGGGCAAGAAGGGTATGAGGTAAAGACCTGATGCTAGGGGCAGTCATGGGCCCGTTCATGATGCTTAGGGGCAGAGTGGCTGGCCCCTGGCCCCGTCCTGTCGCGGACGGGCGCAGACGGGCCACTCTTTGGCTAGTCTTCGGCGTTGTCTTCGGCTCTCCTGCGCGCGATCGCTGCGCGCTCAGGAGGGGGCGAGGGCTAAATAGCCCCGTCAGCCCTGGCCGCTAGAGCGCTAACCGCTCAGCGAGACCGGAAGTGGTGTCCTCCCTCCCCGTAACACAATCACGGGGAAGCGAGCGCTTAGAAAGCTTATGCCACAGGTGATATCGGCGTGTATGTGCGAGTGTGTGCACTTTAAATTTCTAATGTCACAGATGTCAAATTTAAAACAATTTCCACAATTTCCTACGTTTAAAATTCGCATTTGTCGCAACACGCACAAGGCTGATTATGCAGGCTGATAATCCCAGGCGAGCCAGCGGGTCCGGGAAACACTGCCACTGTCCCCCTGCCGCAGCGCGGAAAAGAAATGCTCAGCCTAAATAGCCCCGTCAGCCCTTGCCGCTAGAGCGCTAACCGCTCAGCGAGACCGGAAGTGGTGTCCTCCCTCCCCGTAACACAATCACGGGGAAGCGAGCGCTTAGAAAGCTAATGCCACAGGTGATATCGGCGTGTATGTGCGAGTGTGTGCACTTTAAATTTCTAATGTCACAGATGTCAAATTTAAAACAATTTCCACCATTTCCTACGTTTAAAATTCGCATTTGTCGCAACACGCACAAGGCTGATTATGCAGGCTGATAATCCCAGGCGAGCCAGCGGGTCCGGGAAACACTGCCACTGTCCCCCTGCCGCAGCGCGGAAAAGAAATGCTCAGCCTAAATAGCCCCATCAGCCCTGGCCGCTAGAGCGCTAACCGCTCAGCGAGACTGGAAGTGGTGCCCTCCCTCCCCGTAACACAATCACAGGGAAGCGAGCGCTTAGAAAGCTAATGCCACAGGTGATATCGGCGTGTATGTGCGAGTGTGTGCACTTTAAATTTCTAATGTCACAGATGTCAAATTTAAAACAATTTCCACAATTTCCTACGTTTAAAATTCGCATTTGTCGCAACACGCACAAGGCTGATTATGCAGGCTGATAATCCCAGGCGAGCCAGCGGGTCCGGGAAACACTGCCACTGTCCCCCTGCCGCAGCGCGGAAAAGAAATGGTCAGCCTAAATAGCCCCGTCAGCCCTGGCCGCTAGAGCGCTAACCGCTCAGCGAGACCGGAAGTGGTGTCCTCCCTCCCCGTAACACAATCACGGGGAAGCGAGCGCTTAGAAAGCTTATGCCACAGGTGATATCGGCGTGTATGTGCGAGTGTGTGCACTTTAAATTTCTAATGTCACAGATGTCAAATTTAAAACAATTTCCACAATTTCCTACGTTTAAAATTCGCATTTGTCGCAACACGCACAAGGCTGATTATGCAGGCTGATAATCCCAGGCGAGCCAGCGGGTCCGGGAAACACTGCCACTGTCCCCCTGCCGCAGCGCGGAAAAGAAATGCTCAGCCTAAATAGCCCCGTCAGCCCTTGCCGCTAGAGCGCTAACCGCTCAGCGAGACCGGAAGTGGTGTCCTCCCTCCCCGTAACACAATCACGGGGAAGCGAGCGCTTAGAAAGCTAATGCCACAGGTGATATCGGCGTGTATGTGCGAGTGTGTGCACTTTAAATTTCTAATGTCACAGATGTCAAATTTAAAACAATTTCCACCATTTCCTACGTTTAAAATTCGCATTTGTCGCAACACGCACAAGGCTGATTATGCAGGCTGATAATCCCAGGCGAGCCAGCGGGTCCGGGAAACACTGCCACTGTCCCCCTGCCGCAGCGCGGAAAAGAAATGCTCAGCCTAAATAGCCCCATCAGCCCTGGCCGCTAGAGCGCTAACCGCTCAGCGAGACTGGAAGTGGTGCCCTCCCTCCCCGTAACACAATCACAGGGAAGCGAGCGCTTAGAAAGCTAATGCCACAGGTGATATCGGCGTGTATGTGCGAGTGTGTGCACTTTAAATTTCTAATGTCACAGATGTCAAATTTAAAACAATTTCCACAATTTCCTACGTTTAAAATTCGCATTTGTCGCAACACGCACAAGGCTGATTATGCAGGCTGATAATCCCAGGCGAGCCAGCGGGTCCGGGAAACACTGCCACTGTCCCCCTGCCGCAGCGCGGAAAAGAAATGGTCAGCCTAAATAGCCCCGTCAGCCCTGGCCGCTAGAGCGCTAACCGCTCAGCGAGACCGGAAGTGGTGTCCTCACTCCCCGTAACACAATCACGGGGAAGCGAGCGCTTAGAAAGCTAATGCCACAGGTGATATCGGCGTGTATGTGCGAGTGTGTGCACTTTAAATTTCTAATGTCACAGATGTCAAATTTAAAACAATTTCCACAATTTCCTACGTTTAAAATTCGCATTTGTCGCAACACGCACAAGGCTGATTATGCAGGCTGATAATCCCAGGCGAGCCAGCGGGTCCGAGAAACACTACCACTGTCCCCCTGCCGCAGCGCGGAAAAGAAATGCTCAGCCTAAATAGCCCCGTCAGCCCTGGCCGCTAGAGCGCTAACCGCTCAGCGAGACCGGAAGTGGTGTCCTCCCTCCCCGTAACACAATCACGGGGAAGCGAGCGCTTAGAAAGCTAATGCCACAGGTGATATCGGCGTGTATGTGCGAGTGTGTGCCCTTTAAATTTCTAATGTCACAGATGCCAAATTTAAAACAATTTCCACAATTTCCTACGTTTAAAATTTGCATTTGTCGCAACACGCACAAGGCTGATTATGCAGGCTGATAATCCCAGGCGAGCCAGCAGGTCCGGGAAATACTGCCACTGTCCCCCTGCCGCAGCGCGGAAAAGAAATGCTCAGCCTAAATAGCCCCGTCAGCCCTGGCCGCTAGAGCGCTAACCGCTCAGCGAGACCGGAAGTGGTGTCCTCCCTCCCCGTAACACAATCACGGGGAAGCGAGCGCTTAGAAAGCTAATGCCACAGGTGATATCGGCGTGTATGTGCGAGTGTGTGCACTTTAGATTTCGAATGTCACAGATGTCAAATTTAAAACAATTTCCACAATTTCCTACGTTTAAAATTCGCATTTGTCGCAACACGCACAAGGCTGATTATGCAGGCTGATAATCCCAGGCGAGCCAGCGGGTCCGAGAAACACTGCCACTGTCCCCCTGCCGCAGCGCGGAAAAGAAATGCTCAGCCTAAATAGCCCCGTCAGCCCTGCCCGCTAGAGCGCTAACCGCTCAGCGAGACCGGAAGTGGTGTCCTCCCTCCACGTAACACAATCACGGGGAAGCGAGCGCTTAGAAAGCTAATGCCACAGGTGATATCGGCGTGTATGTGCGAGTGTGTGCACTTTAAATTTCTAATGTCACAGATGTCAAATTTAAAACAATTTCCACAATTTCCTACGTTTAAAATTCGCATTTGTCGCAACACGCACAAGGCTGATTATGCAGGCTGATAATCCCAGGCGAGCCAGCGGGTCCGGGAAACACTGCCACTGTCCCCCTGCCGCAGCGCGGAAAAGAAATGCTCAGCCTAAATAGCCCCGTCAGCCCTGGCCGCTAGAGCGCTAACCGCTCAGCGAGACCGGAAGTGGTGTCCTCCCTCCCCGTAACACAATCACGGGGAAGCGAGCGCTTAGAAAGCTAATGCCACAGGTGATATCGGCGTGTATGTGCGAGTGAGTGCACTTTAAATTTCTAATGTCACAGATGTCAAATTTAAAACAATTTCCACAATTTCCTACGTTTAAAATTCGCATTTGTCGCAACATACACAAGGCTGATTATGCAGGCTGATAATCCCAGGCGAGCCAGTGGGTCCGGGAAACACTGCCACTGTCCCCCTGCCGCAGCGCGGAAAAGAAATGCTCAGCCTAAATAGCCCCGTCAGCCCTGGCCGCTAGAGCGCTAACCGCTCAGCGAGACCGGAAGTGGTGTCCTCCCTCCCCGTAACACAATCACGGGGAAGCGAGCGCTTAGAAAGCTAATGCCACAGGTGATATCGGCGTGTATGTGCGAGTGTGTGCACTTTAAATTTCTAATGTCACAGATGTCAAATTTAAAACAATTTCCACAATTTCCTACGTTTAAAATTCGCATTTGTCGCAACACGCACAAGGCTGATTATGCAGGCTGATAATCCCAGGCGAGCCAGCGGGTCCGGGAAACACTGCCACTGTCCCCCTGCCGCAGCGCAGAAAAGAAATGCTCAGCCTAAATAGCCCCGTCAGCCCTGGCCGCTAGAGCGCTAACCGCTCAGCGAGACCGGAAGTGGTGTCCTCCCTCCCCGTAACACAATCACGGGGAAGCAAGCGCTTAGAAAGCTAATGCCACAGGTGATATCGGCGTGTATGTGCGAGTGTGTGCACTTTAAATTTCTAATGTCACAGATGTCAAATTTAAAACAATTTCCACAATTTCCTACGTTTAAAATTCGCATTTGTCGCAACATACACAAGGCTGATTATGCAGGCTGATAATCCCAGGCGAGCCAGCGGGTCTGGGAAACACTGCCACTGTCCCCCTGCCGCAGCGCGGAAAAGAAATGCTCAGCCTAAATAGCCCCGTCAGCCCTGGCCGCTAGAGCGCTAACCGCTCAGCGAGACCGGAAGTGGTGTCCTCCCTCCCCGTAACACAATCACGGGGAAGCGAGCGCTTAGAAAGCTAATGCCACAGGTGATATCGGCGTGTATGTGCGAGTGTGTGCACTTTAAATTTCTAATGTCACAGATGTCAAATTTGAAACAATTTCCACAATTTCCTACGTTTAAAATTCGCATTTGTCGCAACACGCACAAGGCTGATTATGCAGGCTGATAATCCCAGGCGAGCCAGCGGGTCCGGGAAACACTGCCACTGTCCCCCTGCCGCAGCGCGGAAAAGAAATGCTCAGCCTAAATAGCCCCGTCAGCCCTGGCCGCTAGAGCGCTAACCGCTCAGCGAGACCGGAAGTGGTGTCCTCCCTCCCCGTAACACAATCACGGGGAAGCAAGCGCTTAGAAAGCTAATGCCACAGGTGATATCGGCGTGTATGTGCGAGTGTGTGCACTTTAAATTTCTAATGTCACAGATGTCAAATTTAAAACAATTTCCACAATTTCCTACGTTTAAAATTCGCATTTGTCGCAACATACACAAGGCTGATTATGCAGGCTGATAATCCCAGGCGAGCCAGCGGGTCCGGGAAACACTGCCACTGTCCCCCTGCCGCAGCGCGGAAAAGAAATGCCCAGCCTAAATAGCCCCGTCAGCCCTGGCCGCTAGAGCGCTAACCGCTCAGCGAGACCGGAAGTGGTGTCCTCCCTCCCCGTAACACAATCACGGGGAAGCGAGCGCTTAGAAAGCTAATGCCACAGGTGATATCGGCGTGTATGTGCGAGTGTGTGCACTTTAAATTTCTAATGTCACAGATGTCAAATTTAAAACAATTTCCACAATTTCCTACGTTTAAAATTCGCATTTGTCGCAACACGCACAAGGCTGATTATGCAGGCTGATAATCCCAGGCGAGCCAGCGGGTCCGGGAAACACTGCCACTGTCCCCCTGCCGCAGCGCGGAAAAGAAATGCTCAGCCTAAATAGCCCCGTCAGCCCTGGCCGCTAGAGCGCTAACCGCTCAGCGAGACCGGAAGTGGTGTCCTCCCTCCCCGTAACACAATCACGGGGAAGCGAGCGCTTAGAAAGCTAATGCCACAGGTGATATCGGCGTGTATGTGCGAGTGTGTGCACTTTAAATTTCTAATGTCACAGATGTCAAATTTAAAACAATTTCCACAATTTCCTACGTTTAAAATTCGCATTTGTCGCAACATACACAAGGCTGATTATGCAGGCTGATAATCCCAGGCGAGCCAGCGGGTCCGGGAAACACTGCCACTGTCCCCCTGCCGCAGCGCGGAAAAGAAATGCCCAGCCTAAATAGCCCCGTCAGCCCTGGCCGCTAGAGCGCTAACCGCTCAGCGAGACCGGAAGTGGTGTCCTCCCTCCCCGTAACACAATCACGGGGAAGCAAGCGCTTAGAAAGCTAATGCCACAGGTGATATCGGCGTGTATGTGCGAGTGTGTGCACTTTAAATTTCTAATGTCACAGATGTCAAATTTAAAACAATTTCCACAATTTCCTACGTTTAAAATTCGCATTTGTCGCAACATACACAAGGCTGATTATGCAGGCTGATAATCCCAGGCGAGCCAGCGGGTCTGGGAAACACTGCCACTGTCCCCCTGCCGCAGCGCGGAAAAGAAATGCTCAGCCTAAATAGCCCCGTCAGCCCTGGCCGCTAGAGCGCTAACCGCTCAGCGAGACCGGAAGTGGTGTCCTCCCTCCCCGTAACACAATCACGGGGAAGCGAGCGCTTAGAAAGCTAATGCCACAGGTGATATCGGCGTGTATGTGCGAGTGTGTGCACTTTAAATTTCTAATGTCACAGATGTCAAATTTGAAACAATTTCCACAATTTCCTACGTTTAAAATTCGCATTTGTCGCAACACGCACAAGGCTGATTATGCAGGCTGATAATCCCAGGCGAGCCAGCGGGTCCGGGAAACACTGCCACTGTCCCCCTGCCGCAGCGCGGAAAAGAAATGCTCAGCCTAAATAGCCCCGTCAGCCCTGGCCGCTAGAGCGCTAACCGCTCAGCGAGACCGGAAGTGGTGTCCTCCCTCCCCGTAACACAATCACGGGGAAGCAAGCGCTTAGAAAGCTAATGCCACAGGTGATATCGGCGTGTATGTGCGAGTGTGTGCACTTTAAATTTCTAATGTCACAGATGTCAAATTTAAAACAATTTCCACAATTTCCTACGTTTAAAATTCGCATTTGTCGCAACATACACAAGGCTGATTATGCAGGCTGATAATCCCAGGCGAGCCAGCGGGTCCGGGAAACACTGCCACTGTCCCCCTGCCGCAGCGCGGAAAAGAAATGCCCAGCCTAAATAGCCCCGTCAGCCCTGGCCGCTAGAGCGCTAACCGCTCAGCGAGACCGGAAGTGGTGTCCTCCCTCCCCGTAACACAATCACGGGGAAGCGAGCGCTTAGAAAGCTAATGCCACAGGTGATATCGGCGTGTATGTGCGAGTGTGTGCACTTTAAATTTCTAATGTCACAGATGTCAAATTTAAAACAATTTCCACAATTTCCTACGTTTAAAATTCGCATTTGTCGCAACATACACAAGGCTGATTATGCAGGCTGATAATCCCAGGCGAGCCAGCGGGTCTGGGAAACACTGCCACTGTCCCCCTGCCGCAGCGCGGAAAAGAAATGCTCAGCCTAAATAGCCCCGTCAGCCCTGGCCGCTAGAGCGCTAACCGCTCAGCGAGACCGGAAGTGGTGTCCTCCCTCCCCGTAACACAATCACGGGGAAGCAAGCGCTTAGAAAGCTAATGCCACAGGTGATATCGGCGTGTATGTGCGAGTGTGTGCACTTTAAATTTCTAATGTCACAGATGTCAAATTTAAAACAATTTCCACAATTTCCTACGTTTAAAATTCGCATTTGTCGCAACATACACAAGGCTGATTATGCAGGCTGATAATCCCAGGCGAGCCAGCGGGTCCGGGAAACACTGCCACTGTCCCCCTGCCGCAGCGCGGAAAAGAAATGCCCAGCCTAAATAGCCCCGTCAGCCCTGGCCGCTAGAGCGCTAACCGCTCAGCGAGACCGGAAGTGGTGTCCTCCCTCCCCGTAACACAATCACGGGGAAGCGAGCGCTTAGAAAGCTAATGCCACAGGTGATATCGGCGTGTATGTGCGAGTGTGTGCACTTTAAATTTCTAATGTCACAGATGTCAAATTTAAAACAATTTCCACAATTTCCTACGTTTAAAATTCGCATTTGTCGCAACACGCACAAGGCTGATTATGCAGGCTGATAATCCCAGGCGAGCCAGCGGGTCCGGGAAACACTGCCACTGTCCCCCTGCCGCAGCGCGGAAAAGAAATGCTCAGCCTAAATAGCCCCGTCAGCCCTGGCCGCTAGAGCGCTAACCGCTCAGCGAGACCGGAAGTGGTGTCCTCCCTCCCCGTAACACAATCACGGGGAAGCGAGCGCTTAGAAAGCTAATGCCACAGGTGATATCGGCGTGTATGTGCGAGTGTGTGCACTTTAAATTTCTAATGTCACAGATGTCAAATTTAAAACAATTTCCACAATTCCCTACGTTTAAAATTCGCATTTGTCGCAACACGCACAAGGCTGATTATGCAGGCTGATAATCCCAGGCGAGCCAGCGGGTCCGAGAAACACTGCCACTGTCCCCCTGCCGCAGCGCGGAAAAGAAATGCTCAGCCTAAATAGCCCCGTCAGCCCTGGCCGCTAGAGCGCTAACCGCTCAGCGAGACAAAGTGGTGTCCTCTCTCCCCGTAACACAATCACGGGGAAGCGAGCGCTTAGAAAGCTAATGCCACAGGTGATATCGGCGTGTATGTGCGAGTGTGTGCACTTTAAATTTCTAATGTCACAGATGTCAAATTTAAAACAATTTCCACAATTTCCTACGTTTAAAATTCGCATTTGTCGCAACACGCACAAGGCTGATTATGCAGGCTGATAATCCCAGGCGAGCCAGCGGGTCAGGGAAACACTGCCACTGTCCCCCTGCCGCAGCGCGGAAAAGAAATGCTCAGCCTAAATAGCCCCGTCAGCCCTGGCCGCTAGAGCGCTAACCACTCAGCGAGACCGGAAGTGGTGTCCTCCCTCCCCGTAACACAATCACGGGGAAGCGAGCGCTTAGAAAGCTAATGCCACAGGTGATATCGGCGTGTATGTGCGAGTGTGTGCACTTTAAATTTCTAATGTCACAGATGTCAAATTTAAAACAATTTCCACAATTTCCTACGTTTAAAATTCGCATTTGTCGCAACACGCACAAGGCTGATTATGCAGGCTGATAATCCCAGGCGAGCCAGCGGGTCCGGGAAACACTGCCACTGTCCCCCTGCCGCAGCGCGGAAAAGAAATGCTCAGCCTAAATAGCCCCGTCAGCCCTGGCCGCTAGAGCGCTAACCGCTCAGCGAGACCGGAAGTGGTGTCCTCCCTCCCCGTAACACAATCACGGGGAAGCAAGCGCTTAGAAAGCTAATGCCACAGGTGATATCGGCGTTTATGTGCGAGTGTGTGCACTTTAAATTTCTAATGTCACAGATGTCAAATTTAAAACAATTTCCTACGTTTAAAATTCGCATTTGTCGCAACATACACAAGGCTGATTATGCAGGCTGATAATCCCAGGCGAGCCAGCGGGTCCGGGAAACACTGCCACTGTCCCCCTGCCGCAGCGCGGAAAAGAAATGCTCAGCCTAAATAGCCCCGTCAGCCCTGGCCGCTAGAGCGCTAACCGCTCAGCGAGACCGGAAGTGGTGTCCTCCCTCCCCGTAACACAATCACGGGGAAGCGAGCGCTTAGAAAGCTAATGCCACAGGTGATATCGGCGTGTATGTGCGAGTGTGTGCACTTTAAATTTCTAATGTCACAGATGTCAAATTTAAAACAATTTCCACAATTTCCTACGTTTAAAATTCGCATTTGTCGCAACACGCACAAGGCTGATTATGCAGGCTGATAATCCCAGGCGAGCCAGCGGGTCCGGGAAACACTGCCACTGTCCCCCTGCCGCAGCGCGGAAAAGAAATGCTCAGCCTAAATAGCCCCGTCAGCCCTGGCCGCTAGAGCGCTAACCGCTCAGCGAGACCGGAAGTGGTGTCCTCCCTCCCCGTAACACAATCACGGGGAAGCGAGCGCTTAGAAAGCTAATGCCACAGGTGATATCGGCGTGTATGTGCGAGTGTGTGCACTTTAAATTTCTAATGTCACAGATGTCAAATTTAAAACAATTTCCACAATTCCCTACGTTTAAAATTCGCATTTGTCGCAACACGCACAAGGCTGATTATGCAGGCTGATAATCCCAGGCGAGCCAGCGGGTCCGAGAAACACTGCCACTGTCCCCCTGCCGCAGCGCGGAAAAGAAATGCTCAGCCTAAATAGCCCCGTCAGCCCTGGCCGCTAGAGCGCTAACCGCTCAGCGAGACAAAGTGGTGTCCTCACTCCCCGTAACACAATCACGGGGAAGCGAGCGCTTAGAAAGCTAATGCCACAGGTGATATCGGCGTGTATGTGCGAGTGTGTGCACTTTAAATTTCTAATGTCACAGATGTCAAATTTAAAACAATTTCCACAATTTCCTACGTTTAAAATTCGCATTTGTCGCAACACGCACAAGGCTGATTATGCAGGCTGATAATCCCAGGCGAGCCAGCGGGTCCGGGAAACACTGCCACTGTCCCCCTGCCGCAGCGCGGAAAAGAAATGCTCAGCCTAAATAGCCCCGTCAGCCCTGGCCGCTAGAGCGCTAACCGCTCAGCGAGACCGGAAGTGGTGTCCTCCCTCCCCGTAACACAATCACGGGGAAGCGAGCGCTTAGAAAGCTAATGCCACAGGTGATATCGGCGTGTACCCGGGATCAGGCACAGCATTCGCGTATCTTTCAGAACTGTCCGTACACTGCTCCAATTTACAAAAGAGTTGACGACGCACCTATTTCAAGAACACGACATCACTATGCATTAACCGTCTTGAATCCTGAAGACATGAAACAAGCTACCCTTTTAACTCCCCATCTCTTCCAGAGCTCAGAAAGTTCTTGAAAACATGGCTATTGGGCTAATCAACTGGACCCTGCTAGCGCCTGGATACCTTCATGGGTGATAAGTAGCGCTCTACAAATCTACTGATTGCAGTGGCGGTGCGTCCATTGGGGGCGTTGGGGCGTTGCCCCACTAGCCATGGACGACCGCACTGTCTGGCAATACATGAATTAAGGGTTTTAAAAAATGCATCTGAAGACTGAGAATAAAAATCAATCTGAGCGCACTGCGCGCTACCGGCCGGGACAAACCCGACAGAATCGGGCACCCGATAACTAGGAAGTGGGCCGTGGGTGGGGGCGGGGGCTGCAGCAGAGTGACAGGCAGCGCACAGGCAGAGCAGTGTTGGAATACTATTACGCATGTGGAATGAAGGAGTAGTCGCAATTTCGACAGTCTCGCGCATGCGCACCGTGGTAGACCTTCCCCCGCCTCCCCTCATTAGCACAGGCACTGTCAGGCAGGGACCCGGGGCCCCGGTCTCTAAATGGGCAGATAACTGCCTGCTCCGTAGCCAATCCTGGCGCAGTGTTGCTGTTAACGCTGCGCCAGGATTGGCTGCTGCAGCAGGATGGTGCCGCGTGTTGGCTGCTCTGTACTGTATGACCAATCACCATATGGCTACATCCAGCCATGTCGAGGTGATTGGCCATTTCTAATGCTGTCTGGACGTCACCGCGCATGGCGCACTGGTGACAGAAAGAACACAAAAACAAGCAGTAAGTAAAAGTACAACTGAACTGAACTAAAGTGAAAGTAGAAGCAGACTAGTCTGGTGAGTCAGCGCGTGAGGAGTGACCAGTTCGTCGTCGCAGTGCTGCAGCTGAGCTGACCGGTGACCAGTTGTGTGCCAGACAGTGCCCAGTGACTACTGCTACTATGGACGGACCGGACCGCCTGGTGCTGCTTTCGCGTCCACCACCCACCATGTAAGTTTTTTACTGACTGTGCCGCCAGCCAGCCAAGTGTGGCCCTTGTCGGCCCGTTGTAATGTTTACCCGCTCCGTGCTGAGCTTGCAACTAACTTTTGGTCAATTCAGCTTGCCATCTGATCGGATTACTACCGCCACCACCACCGGTATTTTGATGTCCACAGTCTGTGGACATCAAAATACCGGTGGTGGTGGCGGTAGTAATCCGATCAGATGGCAACACAGTCCCAGTCCAGTCAATAGTACATTGCCAACATTGGCAGCATATTATCCTTGTTGTTGTTGCTACTGATAAGAGGGCGATCATGCAATGCCCAGCATAGTGGTTTGCGATGACTGAGCTAGTGAGCTTCTTTATTCCAATGCCAATGCTAAGGGCTCGTGCTCGCACTGTTGATTGTTGCACTTACTGAAAACCCCAATAAAATAATGTTTTTAAAAATGAAATGTTCGCCGTACTTGGCTCAGAAGCTCACTACGTTAAGATGCCAGCCAAAGTGACGTGCAAAATGCGTCAAATGATTAAGCATGCCGATGACCACCTTTAACGTGAATTTCGTGACAAGTGCAATGAAAGGATAACGTGCTGCTGGCCTAATACCTTCGACGGTATGCAATACCGGCGGCATAAATTTAAAAGACTGGCATAATCCACCCCGACAGCAGGCAGTATTTTGCGTGACTGGGGCGAGTTTGTTACTGACAGCAGGCATTGGTTGACCGGGTGTCTCGGCCAGGCCTCCTCAAGGCAGGTCACTTTGTGGTTTTTTAGACTGAATGGCAAAGCCACGAGCTGCTGTTACCAGATGTGGCCTGGCCAATACAGACAGAAGGGGTGGGGGGGCTGTACCTACACAACACATCCACCACCACTGGTCAAGTCTGGGAAACGCTTTAGGTTTATGCGAGGTGCAGCTGGCGGCGTGCGTGCCTTTCTTTTCGTATCGTTATGTGACAATATTAAAAGAAATGTTGCACGCTCAGGGATAATTCGTGAGAATGCTCATACCCCTTCTAACGATGTGGTGACGTAAGAGCTCGAGAGAATGTTGAGAAGATGACACTTGTGACAGCAGCATTTTAATCATCAGAATAGCAAAACTGAAGAGATCCCTTCATCGCCCCCCAAACCCAAGAGCCAATATTTAAATGACCGTGTTTTAGGTCACAGAGGAACTAATTACCTAAGTCAAGTATTGCGTTGTGAGGCAGAATCTCCTTCATAATTTGACTGTTAGGAAAGCAATATGATACTTAATATTAATAGATTGTGGTTCTCCATTAGCGGCAACAGGGGCATGGTATTGTGAGTCATTATATATGAATGAACATAAGGGCAATAACAACACCTGGTATTCATTGAACACAGAATTAAACAAGTTCGGATAATTAAATTTGAAACAGAAAATCAGTGGGGAAAAACCGAATTGAGCCCAATCTCACATACATGCTAATAAGCAGGTATTAGTTCAGTAGAGTCTCTCCAATGAGATGCGTGTGCCTCACACCCCTCGCCTTCACTGCTCAACATTTCATCTTTAATACTTATTATCAGTGCTCCTTCGTTTTTCTTTTCTTCTCAGTGATACTATGTTTCCAACCATGCAGTGCAGAAGGCTGAGAGGACAGCTGAACACCCTTGTGTGCACTGTCAGTGCATCTTGCCCTTCGACTACCCCCCACTCCCTGACCCTTGCCCCCTGATAACCACGCCAGGTCTTGTGAAATGGTGACAGCAGCGCCCTACAGCAGGTGCTCAGTATCTGCCCTTAGAGGTGGCAGTACTTTAATAATTAAAGTACTGCCACCCCTAGGGGCAGATACTGAGCACCTGCTAATACAGGATTATTGGCTCCTCAGCTAAGACTCCAGAAGTGGCGCCAACGACTTGTAAACTGCTGCCACCCACTCTTAACCAAGGAGCATTACAACTATCTTGTGAGGGGGTGGACGGCTATGACTTAGCAGCATTGGGGTGCATGTGTATGGTGAGGCGGTTCCGCAGTTTCTGCATGAGCACTCACACACACTCATAAACTTTTTCTAAAATAGCCTATCACACACACATTCTTGCACACACACATTTCTCTTTCACACATGCTTTCAGACACTGCTCCATTCTCTTACAGACAGTTTCGCCTCCACAAACACTCACACTCCCTGGCTGTCAGGAATATCAGGGCGGCTTGCGGTCTAGGGCCCGCCCCACGGCATGAGCTATGCTCGAGGTATTTGTGTGGGAAAGTTCACAGTTTTCCCTCCAGGGGGCGCTGGTGGTTCGCTTGCACAACCTACAGTAACATATGTTGATGCATATAATGATGTGTGATGTAAATGTACTTGGAACATGCTCTTTATACCCCTTAGTTCGCCTAATGCGTGAGATTTGACTGTCTCACGCGAAATGAGTGAGGTTTGGCAACCTCACGCGAGATGCGTGAGGTTTGGCAAGCGGTATTGAAAACCTCACGCGAAATGCGTGAGAAACGGCAAGCGGTCGCGTTTAACATCGGGCGTAGCCACGTTAACGTGCGCGACCACGCCCAGACCTCTTTGCTCACTATTCTAGAGATCTTGAGGGTGTAGCAGCGTCTCCCTGTAGCTCTGAGTGAAGTTCAGAGTTTTGGAAGCATTTTCTTGGACTTTGCTTCTGGAAGTGGTTGGCAATCCTTTTGAAGGTCCTTTGGGAAGGCGCAACCTGCTGTGGAGGCATTTGGGAATCCTTTGCAGTACCAGTAAGTTGGATATCTGAGGCTTAGGTTTCTTCAGCCACGCCCTGTGTATCAGTAGAGTAGGTCGTACTCTACAGGTAGGACATTTTAAGCTATTTTCTGCGCCAATATTTAAAGTCCATTATAGTAAACTTATTTATAAGTGTTTTTGAGTCTTTTATCTGCGCAAATTACACATTCTTTGTTCTCTGTGAAATAATTCTCTGAGAGCTTAGGCTCTAACTTGTTGGGTCTTTTTCTTATGGTTTCTTTGGTCGCAATCCATAACCGTCGCAGTACGAATTGACATTACAAAAGAAAGAATTATATTGTTAAAGAAAGAATTTTCAAGTGAAGGTTTTGAACTTGAGATTATTTATGTAAAGACTGCACTAGAGATTATTCATGTAAAAGTTTATGTTTTACTAGCCGAAGAGACATTTTTGACTGTCATTGTAAAGTGGTTATTTACAAGAAAGGTGTCATTCTGTCAGTGTTGAATCTGAGACCCAAATGTGTTTTCTTTTGATGCTTAATTTAAAGGAATGATTTCATATATGTTAATTTGGAGTTAAACCCAGGTTAAAGACAAAAGGTCTTTTATTGAGGGGTGAAATTTTAGTACTTTAAGCTGTTGCAGAGTTCTTAGAATATCGGTATAGATTTGCAACACTAACTTTTCCTTTTCAGATCTCCTTCCCTGCTGTTCCCTACCCAACTCCCCTGACTAACTTTTCCTTTTCAGATCTCCTTCCCTGCTGTTCCTTTCCCAACACCCTTTTCCCCTCGCTTGATCACTTCAATATTCTGTGTATTTACTACAATCAGAATTGGAGGTATCGAGAGGTGGGCCCCTATATCAACTCGACAGATCCTGAGGAAGACCTCGTCTGACAGAATAGTGAGCGCACAAATTCTTTTCCTCCTGATCTGTCGGAGTTGCTATAATGGCCACCTTAGATGATTTAATGGCGGTAATTGTAAAAATGCAAACTGATCTAAATGAAACCATGAATGCAACTGCGTTATTGGCTGAGAAAGTGGATAACATTCAACTTCAGAATACACCATTGCCTGATGAAGTTCAGGATACAGGTTCAAGAGCTCCCACTAATATCTCTGTTACTGTACCCCCGCAAATTCCTTTAGCATCCCCAGAACGTTTTACTGGAGATCCTTCTAAGGTGCAAACCTTCTTGACACAAATTGAGTTGCACTTTTCTTGCAGGCCTGCAGCCTTTCCCACTCCTCAATCTAGGATTGCGTTCCTTATATCCTACCTGTCTGGAGATGCCGCTACTTGGGCGGTTCCGTTGGTCAGACAGGATAGTGCCTTATTATATAACTGGAGACGTTTTGTAGGGGAATTTGAAAAGGTGTTTGATAGGCGAACTGTAACTTTATCTGCAGACAGGGAATTATTGCAATTAAGACAAGGAAACAGAGACCTTATTTCTTATTTGTCCCATTTTAACAGACTGGTGGCCGAAACCTCTTGGCCAGAAGAAAAGAGAGCTGCTCTTTTTTATCAGGGTTTGCGGGATGAGTTAAAAGATGTTCTTGCACAAATTGATCCACAACCAACTGCATGTTCGGATTTGATTAATCTAACCTTACGACTGGATCATCGGCTCTCTGAAAGAAGGTCAGATAAAAGAAAGAGCGAGAAGCCAAATTGGAAGAATGAACCTAGATCTCGGACTCAACTATCTCACTCCGAATCCAGTTCAGAACCAATGGAGATCGGAGCTCTTAGACAACCATTATCTAAGGAAGAAAAAGAAACCCGACGCAAAAATGGACAATGTCTTTACTGTGGTCGCAAAGGACATTTCGTGAAGGATTGCTTGATGAAGCCAAAAACTAAGTCCGTCAGTGCAAACAAGGCGGCAATCCTAGAAAAAACAGATCAAACGTCGGAAAACTAGTTTGCCCGAGATGTTTAGAAGGGGATCTCTTGGGTACCATCGCTTACCCTTCCATAAACTCTTGTGTGTCCAATTACAAAGCTCATTTCAGGTTAGCAGTACAAATTCAAGTAACTCTTAAGATTTGGCAAATGGAAGTTTTAATTGATTCTGGTGCTACTGGGAACTTTGTTGATCTAGACACTGTACAGAGACTAAGTATCATTTGCGAGAAAAAAGAAACTCCAGAAATTGTCCAAGCAGTCGATGGGAAGGTTTTGTCCGGTGGGCCAGTTACAATGCAAACCTCAAAAGTGGTTATGATCTGTGAGGATTCAAAGAAACAAAGACATTTAGAAGAAGTGCAATTCGATGTGATCCAAGCTCCTCAATATGGGTTTATTTTGGGCATGCCTTGGCTCTGCTTGCATAATCCTCTAATCGATTGGCAAAAAAGAGAACTTGTATTCCTCTCAGAGTTTTGTCAGTCATCTTGTTTAAAAATCTTGGAACCAATTGTAAGTAAAATCGCAACTGCAGAAGAAAAAGAGACAATTTTACCCAAAGCATACAGAGAATTTCAGGAGGTGTTTAGTGAAGAGAAAGCAGCAAAACTTCCACCTCATCGAAGCTATGATTGTCAGATTGATCTTCTGCCAGGATCATGTGTACCCAATTGTAGAATTTACGCATTATCAGTAAAAGAAAACCAACATTTGAGAGACTATCTAGACCAATATCTAGAAAATGGTTTTATCCGTCCTTCTAAGTCTCCAGCTGCCTCCCCTTTGATTTTTATTCCAAAAGCGAATGGGGAATTAAGAACTTGCATCGACTATAGGGCGCTGAATAAAATAACCATCACAAATAAATATCCATTGCCGTTAATCCCTGTCCTTTTGGATCAAGTCAAGACAGCAGTGATTTATACCAAACTTGATCTCAGAGGGGCTTATCACTTGGTACGAATCCGACAAGGAGACGAGTGGAAGACTGCATTCAAAACTCGATATGGTCTGTTTGAATACTTGGTAATGCCATTCGGTCTCTGTAACGCCCCAGCAGCATTCCAATTCTTCCTCAATGATGTCTTACGAGAATTTTTAGATCTATTTGTTATCGTCTATATCGATGATATTTTAATCTACTCAAACTCTGTGGAAGAACATGAAGGCCATGTAAAACAAGTTTTGAAAACCCTACAAAAACATAATTTGTATTGTAAACTAACAAAATGTGACTTTCATGTATTTGAAGTGGAATTTTTAGGTGTCCTACTCACCCCAACAGGAATGAAAATGACTGATCGAAAGATCCAAGCAGTAGCTGAGTGGCCTATTCCAACTTCAGTCCGGGATGTACAATGTTTTTTGGGTTTTGCAAACTTTTACCGTCGATTTATTGATCACTTTTCTGCAGTAGTAGCTCCTATCACAAGATTACTGAGAAAAAAGGTAAAATTTGAATGGTCTTCCGAGGCAAATGATGCATTTCAGAAACTAAAAAAGGCGTTCACAGCAGCTCCAATTTTAATGCACCCGGATGTTAAAGAACCTTTCATAATCGAAGCAGATGCGTCAGATGTGGCAATTGCAGCTATTCTTTCTCAAAGGCATCCTAAAACTGGTCAAATGCATCCGGTGGCATACATGTCACGAAAATTGAACTCAGCCGAACAAAACTATATCATCGCAGAAAAAGAGTTACTTGCTATCCTAGAAGCCTTCAGAGAATGGAGACACTACATCATGGGAGCTAAATTCACGGTAACCGTTTACACGGATCATAGGAATTTGCAATTTATGAGCTCAGCCAGAATGTTGACACCCAGACAGCTAAGATGAATGATGTTTTTTGCAGAATACGATTTCGTAGTAACTTATCGTCCTGGTCAAGACAACAAGAAAGCTGATGCTCTTTCTAGGAAAGATTCTTCTCTGCACAGGTTCGAAGGAGATCCACAAGCGATCATAAGCCCAGATAAAGTACTTTGTTTGATATCAGCCGATCAATTTCTAGAGAAAATACACGAAAGCTTCTCTCCTAATCAATGGAAAAAATGGGAGAATAAGGAAGAGAATCAAACTATCAAAGAGGGATTACCATTTCATGGAAGGCAAATCTATCTACCAACCAAAGAACTACAAAGAACTGTTTTCAGTTGGTTACATTCTCATCCAATGGCAGGACATCCGGGTCCGAGGAAGACAGTGGAGAAAATACAAAGATTATTCTGGTGGCCAACTCTGCAGAAAGATGTGACTCAAATGGCTCAAAACTGTGAAACTTGTGCAAGATTCAAAACGGATCACAGTAAACCAAAAGGTCTGTTGCAAGTGCTACCCACTCCAACCAGACCTTGGGAACATATTTCCTTGGACTTCATTACAAATCTTCCGCAAAACAGTCAACATTCAGTTATCTTGGTAGTTGTAGACAGTTTAAGAAAGTACGCACATTTCATAGCTTGTAAACAATTGCCTACAGCTGGACAGTTAGCGCAAATCTTTCTAAAAAATATCGTGAAACTACATGGACTGCCTTCAGTATTGATATCGGATCGAGGTTCTCAGTTTTCATCCAAGTTCTGGCAACAATGGTGTCAATGTCTACAGATCACGTCAAATATGTCAACCAGTCATCATCCTCAAACGGATGGTCAAACCGAACGATTAAATCAAACCCTGAAGCAATATTTGCGATGCTATGTAACAGATTCAAAAGAGTCTTGGTTGGATTTGCTATGGTTTGCTGAGATAGCCTATAACTCATCACCTCATTCTTCTACAGGATCCTCTCCTTTTGAGGCCCTATATGGCTATATACCAAAAACAATTCCTCTAAATCTGCCCAAAGAAGAGACCAATGCACCCGCAGTTCAAGAGACAGTGCAAATTATGCAGAACATTCATCAGAAAATTCACAAAAGGCTATTACAAAGTAAAGAGAAATACAAGCAGCAATATGATAAGCGTCATCGAGCAGGACCAATGTATTCTTCTGGAGATAAGGTGTGGTTATCCACTAAGAACTTACAATTTAAACACAAAAACATGTTTCGTCCCAAATTCATTGGTCCATATTCAGTGATCCGTCAAGTTAATCCAGTGACATACAAATTGCAACTTCCCAAGAACTTGCGGATTCATCCTGTATTTCATACGTCATTGTTAAAGCCAGCTAGACAAGGTGTAACCCCCAAACCTGCACCGATCCTGATTCAGGGCAATTGGGAGTATGAGGTGCAGAAGATATTGGATTCTAAACGCAGAGGCACGAAACTATGGTATCTGGTTTCCTGGAAAGGTTACGGTTCTGAGAATGATTCTTGGGAACCGGCAGAACATGTTCATGCCCCTCGGTTGTTAAGCAGATTCCACCTCCTTCATCCTTCTAAGCCGGGCCCTAGACCGCTCTTGGGAGGGGGAGGTACTGTCAGGAATATCAGGGCGGCTTGCGGTCTAGGGCCCGCCCCACGGCATGAGCTATGCTCGAGGTATTTGTGTGGGAAAGTTCACAGTTTTCCCTCCAGGGGGCGCTGGTGGTTCGCTTGCACAACCTACAGTAACATATGTTGATGCATATAATGATGTGTGATGTAAATGTACTTGGAACATGCTCTTTATACCCCTTAGTTCGCCTAATGCGTGAGATTTGACTGTCTCACGCGAAATGAGTGAGGTTTGGCAACCTCACGCGAGATGCGTGAGGTTTGGCAAGCGGTATTGAAAACCTCATACGAAATGCGTGAGAAACGGCAAGCGGTCGCATTTAACATCGGGCGTAGCCACGTTAACGTGCGCGACCACGCCCAGACCTCTTTGCTCACTATTCTAGAGATCTTGAGGGTGTAGCAGCGTCTCCCTGTAGCTCTGAGTGGAGTTCAGAGTTTTGGAAGCATTTTCTTGGACTTTGCTTCTGGAAGTGGTTGGCAATCCTTTTGAAGGTCCTTTGGGAAGGCGCAACCTGCTGTGGAGGCATTTGGGAATCCTTTGCAGTACCAGTAAGTTGGATATCTGAGGCTTAGGTTTCTTCAGCCACGCCCTGTGTATCAGTAGAGTAGGTCGTACTCTACAGGTAGGACATTTTAAGCTATTTTCTGCGCCAATATTTAAAGTCCATTATAGTAAACTTATTTAAAAGTGTTTTTGAGTCTTTTATCTGCGCAAATTACACATTCTTTGTTCTCTGTGAAATAATTCTCTGAGAGCTTAGGCTCTAACTTGTTGGGTCTTTTTCTTATGGTTTCTTTGGTCGCAATCCATAACCGTCGCAGTACGAATTGACATTACAAAAGAAAGAATTATATTGTTAAAGAAAGAATTTTCAAGTGAAGGTTTTGAACTTGAGATTATTTATGTAAAGACTGCACTAGAGATTATTCATGTAAAAGTTTATGTTTTACTAGGCGAAGAGACATTTTTGACTGTCATTGTAAAGTGGTTATTTACAAGAAAGGTGTCATTCTGTCAGTGTTGAATCTGAGACCCAAATGTGTTTTCTTTTGATGCTTAATTTAAAGGAATGATTTCATATATGTTAATTTGGAGTTAAACCCAGGTTAAAGACAAAAGGTCTTTTATTGAGGGGTGAAATTTTAGTTCTTTAAGCTGTTGCAGAGTTCTTAGAATATCGGTATAGATTTGCAACACTAACTTTTCCTTTTCAGATCTCCTTCCCTGCTGTTCCCTACCCAACTCCCCTGACTAACTTTTCCTTTTCAGATCTCCTTCCCTGCTGTTCCTTTCCCAACACCCTTTTCCCCTCGCTTGATCACTTCAATATTCTGTGTATTTACTACAATCAGAATTGGAGGTATCGAGAGGTGGGCCCCTATATCAACTCGACAGATCCTGAGGAAGACCTCGTCTGACACTGGCTCAGACTCTCTCTCACCACACTCTCAGCTTACCATGCCTCAGCATGGCACCCTACCATATCTCGATTCCCCACACGCCCCATCGGAATATTATTGGAGGGGCCCTCCATTGCTTTCAGAGCAGCATTAATAATCATTCATCCATTAGTTTAACTTTTATATTGATGAAGAAGCAGTGTGTACTACAGCACAGCATGCAAGGCAGCATTATAATCATTCATTACCTTACATGTAAAATTAATAGAGGGGCGCACTGTACACCCTTGCAGCTTGCACAGCAGCATTAATATAGGCCTTTCATTAAGTTAAAGCCATTTGCTTTGCTATACAATACCATTAGCAAAGCAAATGGCTTTAACTTAATCAAAGGCGCGACCTATTACATTTCAATGCTTGTTAATTTTGCCTCCAAGTTGTCTAAGAGACTGATCGCAGCCCTTTTAAAAATATATCAGGCCAAGTAAGTTGCAACGTGCTCTTGTGCAGTGAGTCACAGTGTGCTTATATTACGGGCTCAGGGGTCCAAGTCCAACACTCCGGTTCTGAAATGAAACATTTATTTTAAATATTCAGTATTACAGTATTTTTAGTATATTTCAGTATTCTCAATTATCTAGCTCTGAAATATATCTTGCCCCATTCCTTTTCCGTTAGCTGTCTCCCCAGTTCCAGCTCACTTTGTAGTGATTCGTAGTCTGAAACCTGGGTAGACGAGGAGACTATGCATCCAAGAATGAAAGGTGCAGATTACTGTCAGACTGAGTAAATGTGAAAGGATGTTGCAATGAGAGCGACTTTGAAACTGTATAGAACATGAAGTAAGTTTGCGGTGATACCTGACTCGTTGTGTTCCTGCACTTATGCTTGTTTTGCTGATTTATGAAGGATTAAAGACTGAGTGACGCCACTGCAATTGGAGTCCATGACCATAGGTTCATCTAGTGCACGGGTACTCATAGTACGGCCCGCGGGCCAGGGCCGGCCCGGCAAGCCTTACCTGGCGGCCCGCGGAGACATCGTACCCATGTTTTTTGTTTTTTCTTTAAGAATCTCAGCAAACACCCCTGCGGCAGCGCGATGCAGAGACTCTCTGTGAAGGCCGGGCGATTTCCGTCAGAGTGGGGCTGCAGGGGCCTAAGAGCTGAACAAAGCCTCATTAGCATGCAAATGGTCTCTTAAAGAGGTGTGAAGTGCTCAGGTGCGGCTGGCTGGCTGAGTGTGTGTGTGCCCAGAAGCAGTGTCAGCCCGGGCACACACAGGCATGATGAGATGAAGAGGGAGAGGGAGGGAGGAAGGAGACAGAGACAGACAGACAGAGGGAGAGCGAGGGAGGGAGACAGACAGAGGGGGAGCGAGGGAGGGAGACAGAGGCTGACAGAGGGAGAGCGAGGGAGGGAGAGCGAGGGAGACTGAGGCAGACAGGGAGAGCGAGGGAGAGTGAGGGAGGGAGACATGCAGACAGAGGGAGAGCGAGGGAGGGAGACAGGCAGACAGAGGGAGAGCGAGGGAGGGAGAGCAAGGGAGACAGAGGGAGAGCGAGGGAGGCAGAGTGAGAGAGAGCGAGGGAGACAGAGGGAGAGCGAGGGAGACGGAGGGAGAGCGAGGGAGACAGAGGCAGCTAAAGGGAGAGGGAGGGAGGGAGACAGGCAGACAGAGGGAGAGCGAGGGAGGGAGACAGAGGCAGACAGGGGGAGAGCAGGGGAGACAGAGGGAGAGGGAGGGAGGCATAGCGAGGGAGACATAGGGAGAGCGAGGGAAGGTGTCAGGCAGACAGAGGGAGAGCGAGGGAGGGAGACAGGCAGACAGAGGGAGAGCGAGGGAAAGAAAGAGCGAGGGAGGGAGACAGAGCAAGTGAGGGAGACCTCAGAGTGAGTGAGGGAGACCTCAGTGTGAGTGAGGGAGACCTCAGAGTGAGTGAGGGAGACCTCAGAATGAGGGAGACATCAGAGTGAGGGAGACATCAGAGTTAGGGAGACCTCGTAGTGAGGGAGGGGGAAGGAGAGAGAGGGAGACAGAGAGGGAAGGAGAGGGAGGGAGGGAGAGGGAAGGAGGGTGAGGGAAAGAGAGGGAAGGAGGAAGAGGGAAGGATAGAGAGGGAGAGATAAATAGAGGAAAGTAGAGGGAAACAGAGAGAGAGAGAGAGAGAGAGCGAGAGGGAGACAGAGTGAGTGAGACAGTCAGAGTGAGTGAGACAGTCAGAGTGAGTGAGGCAGAGGGACACAGAGGGAGAGAGAGGTAGAGAGAGGGAGAGAGGAAGGGAGAGAGGGAGAGAGTGAGAGGGAGAGAGGGAGGGAGAGAGAGAGGGAGGGAGACAGAGAGCGAGAGAGTGACAGAGAAAGAATGAGAGAGAGAGAGAGAAATGTGTGTATGCTGGGTCTGGTGGCTCAGTGGACGAAGGCGTCCGCTGCAGGGACCTGTGATCAACCTCATGGTCAGTTTTTTTTCCCTCTAGCCCGCCCCCTCCCCCACTGACCCCGCCCCCACCAGTGCAGCCCTCAGACACAAACCACACTGTAAATTTGGCCCCCAAGAGAAAGTTTGTGAGTACCCATGATCTAGTGAAACAAGGCCGATGTGATTGCATTGCAAAGGCATTGTGACCAGAAGCAGCCAGTCGTACTAATCCATTCATTTAAATATTCTCACAAATAGGAGGAAGTGAGTGTTTTTTGATGAAAACAAGCTTGCTTTTTTAATAGTGTTTAATATATATATACACCAATATAAACACACAGGCAGACACAGTGGGACCCCAGTGGGACGCTCACAGCCCCATTAAAGAAATGGCAGCGCTGAGGAAATCCGAAATCTCCATTCTCAGGGGTCTTCCTAATATCAATAAAGAACTTGGCACAGAAGCTGAAATATGAAACAACATCTTTATTAAATTTAATAAATGAGGCCACGTCACACAGAAACCGTAGTAACTGAATGAGGTAGTCTGATGAATACAGAGGACAGAGGCCTTTTATATGTTTTAGGGTTACATGACTCAGCACAAAAGTAAAGGGCAGTCCTAGCTTTTGCAAGCATGCAAAAACCCCAACATTCCTTCTTACACAAGCTGGACAAACCCATATCGTAAATAGGTCATAAAAAGAAGGAACAGAAACAGATGAGAGGTAGGATACTGGGTGTGCATGTGTATACCAAACTTTGCAATCTCCTGTGCTCTGATCCTTAATCTTGATCAGCTACTGGGCAAGAAACTGGTCTAACAAGGTCAGCTTCAGGCAACAGGGTCAGTTCACTCGGGTCATCCAGCAGTCAGCTAAAGTCATCAGCCTATGTGAGGGCAACTTCAAAATGGCTGCCATGCACAAAATGGAACCCATGGTTCAGAATAAAATATTCAAATACACAGTGAATCCATCGGTGTAACATGATAAAAACACTCATACTTGCTGAACTCACTGTTTATGGCTCGCTGTTACCAAAATCGTAACAGAACCACGACCTTTATGACCCAGGTTCAGAATTCACGGAACCTCAGCACCATTAAAAATTATCCAACGCCTTAATCCTGGCATAGTGAGATTGAGAACAGATTACTATAGGAATAAGTCTGTTATGAAGCTCTGTGATTATACTGAATAAGCAGCTACCTATGTTATATGACATCTCTTTAATAATGTAATACCTGCACTTCCACAATTGCTTTATTAACCTTTCTGCTTTCTCAAATTTGCTTGAAAATGCACCATTTTTCCGCTATTTTTTCAAAATTTTCTCGGGGGGAATTCCCCCCGAACCCTCCTTAGGGGGTTCGGGCTCGCTCACTACGCTCGCTCGCTACGGTGCAGTATGATTATCATTTTACGCCTCACCACTTTCAAATGTCACTAGCCGCCACTGACTGATTGATTGAATAATCTATTGATTTATTCCTTGATTGAACACAGCTACCTCTCCCAATACTCAGTGCATTTTTGCTATGTTCAAAGTATAGAAATACCACATACATACATACATAAATACATACATAGATATCAAGGCAAAAACTCCGGGATTATTGACTGGCACTGAGCCATTAGTGACGATGCTAGTCAAAGGAAACAGAATAAGGTGCGAACAGCGAATGAATGGGGGAGCAAAGGGATGAAACCTGGGAGCAAGGAAGGGAGCAAAGGGATGAAACCAGGGAGCAAAGAAGGGAGCAAAGGGATGAAACCTGGGAGAAAGGAAGGGAGCAAAGGGATGAAACCAGGGAGCGAAGAAGGGAGCAAAGGGATGAAACCTGGGAGAAAGGAAGGGGGCGAAGGGATGAAACCTGGGAGCGGGGAAGGGAGCAAATGGGTGAAACCTGGGAGAAAGGAAGGGAGCGAAGGGATGAAACCTGGGAGAAAGGAAGGGAGCGAAGGGGTGAAACCTGGGAGCGAGGAAGGGAGCGAAGGGGTGAAACTTGGGAGAAAGGAAGGTAGCGAAAGGATAAAACCTGGGAGCGAGGAAGGGAGCGAAGGGGTGAAACCTGGGAGAAAGGAAGGGAGCGAAGGGATGAAACCTGGGAGAAAGGAAGGGAGCGAAGGGGTGAACCTGGGAGCGAGGAAAGGAGCAAAGGAATGAAATGTGGGAGCGAGGAAGGGAGCAAAGGGATGGAACCTGGGAGCGAGGAAGGGAGCAAAGGGATGAAACCTGGGAGCTAGGAAGGGAGCGAAGGGATGAAACCTGGAAGGGAGTGAAGGGATGAAACCTGGGAGCGAGGCAGGGAGCGAAAGGATGAAACCTGTAGCGAAGAAGGGTGTGAAGGGATGAAACCTGGGAGCGAGTAAGGGAGCGAAGGAATGAAACCTGGGAGCGATGAAGGGAGCGTAGGGATCAAACCTGGAAGAGAGCGAAGGGATCAAACTTGGGAGTGAGGAAGGCTGCCACAGCAAGACCCACCTGCCACCCAGATCATGTGGAAGGAGTTCTGCCAGACGGTCTGGCTCCTGCCGGCGTAGATGTCGTGCCTGCTCTCCATGATCAGAGACTCGACCAGGAGGAAGATGAGGAACCAGAGGTAGGAGGCCGAGTGCAAGAGAAACTTCAGCACTGGGATTTTCAGCATTTTACCAGGCTAGACACATGGAGAGCAAAGACACAGAGAAATCACACCTGGGATGTTAGTCTGTACCAACCATACTAATATACTACAGTGAAAGAAAGATTCATTGTAGAGAAAAAGCTATATTTTTACCATTAGCCAGCAAAAAGTATTCCATATATGCACATATCATTATCATATCAAGGTTAAATCGTGCTAGAGAATGAAATATATCATCGTCCAAAAATTATGATAACATTTTGTAATATATTATAACACTTTAATTGAATATAATTTTACCTGAAGATTAATTGATTTTAATTTTGCCTGAAATAACAAAAATTCTAAATATGAACAAAAATGTTGCATTCAGAGGGACTGAGATAAACAACGACATGTCTGCGCTTTTGTTCTCAGGTTGTATTCAGGAACGGAGAAAGATCTTCACTGCTACAGACAAATGTACAGTTTAAGTGCTCCCATTCCCCTGAAATGGAATTCTAATGGGCTTTTCTGGTAGTTTGCCACCACCTAGTGGTAGCATGAAGGACTGCTGCTCTACCCTAGCTTTCCAAAACACTGGGCTTGTTTCTAATATACATACATGCAATGTTTGACGTTTAAGAGATAAATACTTCAGCCAAACCACATTTGCGACTTTGTATGATCTGAGTATGCTCGGCCAATTCCCTTCGCCCATCCCGCCCAGAAGCTGACCAGACAGGAAAATTTTTTGTTTAGGAATTTACTTGTTATAAGATGAAATAATGGGAAGAAGACGAGGTGTAGCATATGAAAGATGCTTTATTAATCCGACGGTAGATATCAAGGGGGGACCCCACCAGGAGCCGCTCACTTGCTGCTCAGCCCGACTCCAACTGATCCTCACACTCACACACAAGCATTCCAACTCTCCATTCTCATGCGCACCAACATTCCACTAACATTCTACTTATGGCTGAGCAGCAAGACCTACAACTAGTCTACTACATCACCTTCCCCCTTTTAAACAGAAACAAAAGGATTCTGTAAGTACATTAACAATATGAATCAACATTGGTGTAAAATTGCTAACAGAATGTGAAGGAAAAGAAATATGCAATAATTCGTAAAAGAAAATACATTGCATTAATTAAGAGCAAAAGACATAGTATGCAATTCATAAGCATATTACAAAGGCTGAGAGAAAAACTATATATTAAGAAGGGTGAAAACTGCACCCTGTTGAACTATAAAATAAGTTCAACGTGACAAAGCAAGGTGTGAAATCATGTACCAAACCAAAAGAATAAAACCACACACTGTCACAAAATTACAGAAACCGTAGAATCTACACACAATGGATAAATAAATCCAGTAAATTAAAGAAATAAGTAGAGACACAGCAAAAAAAGATATCACCGTACACAAGAATAAGTGACATCCACTTAACTAAGTGGTAAGGAAGACCACATAGCCGAAGGCTAAAACAATGTGTACCTTGATAAAACAAAATTATAATCATGTAGTTAAATTAAATAACGTACATTAATAATTTATGTGGCATTTCCAGTAAAATTGAAATGACAAGGGTAATGAATGCGTACCATGAAAATTCTGTTACTGACTGAATTTTGAAGCTTAAACTAATGAAAATTCCCATTAAGAAACTTGTAACAGATTAACTAGTTAAGAGAAGAAAATTACACGTTATGAACGGTATAGAGACAAAATATCGACTCCAAAATATCGACTGGACATAATATCGAGTTTTAAATATAGACTGGACAAAATATCGACTGGACATAATATCGACTACAAAAATATCGTTTTTCAGGTAAGTGAAGTAATATCGACTGTGTAAAATATAGATAGCAAAAATATCGATTTTATAATAATATATAATATTTTATAGTGTATTTTTATGTAATAATATGTGTGAATAGTGTGTATTAATGTTATAAAATATTTTATTACATGAATTTTGTTTTGTTAATAATTGCGTAATGTAATTCTGTAGCGGGTTGTGGGTTTATAGGGGAATAGGGTGGGAAGTAATTTAATAATAATTAATTAATTAATATATGTGTGTTAATATTTTGAATTAATAATTAATTGATAATTAATTAATATTAATTAGTTAATTAATTAATATAATTTTGAATATATTTTGTATTAGTAAATAATTGTTAATTAATTAATTGTAATTAGTTAATTACATTAATTAGAGTACATTTTTAATATATATAATTTTGTGTTATTTTTAAGTAATTAATTTTGAAAAAATTATATTAATTATTAAAATAATTACACCTAATGTTCTAATATATTTATTTTATTGTTATTGTTAATTAATAATTAATTGGTAATTAAATAATATTGATAAATTTTGGGTAAAGGAGCATTTTTAGGGTTCAGGGTCAGTTTTCAGTTCATGGGTAAAGGGGTATTTTTAGGGTTCAGGGTCAGTTTTCAGTTCATGGGTAAAGGGGTATTTTTAGGGTTCAGGGTCAGTTTTCAGTTCATGGGTAAAGGGGTATTTTTAGGGTTCAGGGTCAGTTTTCAGTTCATGGGTAAAGGGGTATTTTTAGGGTTCAGGGTCAGTTTTCAGTTCATGGGTAAAGGGGTATTTTTAGGGTTCAGGGTCAGTTTTTAGTTTTTGGGTAAAGGGGTATTTTTAGGGTTCAGGGTCAGTTTTCAGTTTTTGGGTAAAGGGGCATTTTTAGGGTTCAGGGTCAGTTTTCAGTTTTTGGGTAAAGGGGTATTTTTAGGGTTCAGGGTCAGTTTTGGGTTTTTGGGTAAAGGGGTATTTTTAGGGTTCAGGGTCAGTTTTGGGTTTTTGGGTAAAGGGGTATTTTTAGGGTTCAGGGTCAACAAATAAGATTTAAAAAAATTATTTTTATTATTTTCATTTATTATTTAATTATTATAATTTAATTTAAGTCGTTTTAAGTATATTTTAGTAATTAAAATTTAATATTAATTTAATTTAACACTGTTTTTAATAAAGTCGATATTTTTTACATCTATATTTTTGTTAACGATATTTTGTACTCGATATTTTTGTACTTACCTGTTTGTAGATACAAACTCGATATTTTGACTGTCGATATTTTGTCCACGATATTTTGGCAAGTCGATATTTTGTCAGTCGATATTATTTCAGTGATCCGTTATGAACCAGTGTATACATCAATTATCACACTGCAGGCAAACAATCTATACTTACATTAGGCATAAAACTGTATAGGGAGAAATCAGTGTAAAAAGGTGTGCGCATCACCCATACTGAAGCATAAAAACAAGTGTATAGAGACCAGCACAAATACATAACTACCCTAAAATAACAGTCAAAGCTTAGTGCATTGATAATAACTAGATTGGCCAAATCAATAACATATAAAGCTCTCTTTAAATGCATTCTCTGGAAGCAAAACACTCAATTAATGTATGAGTTAAAACTAGTATAGAACACAGCGTATATGACTAAAAATAAAGACTGCACTACCATTCCTTTTACATACAAATTCTCAAACACATTACATTCCTATGTAAGTTCTTGCATAAATTATTACAAGAAAATTAAATGGTTAACATAAACAGTTACAGATAACCATGTATGTAAAGCAAGAATGAGAAAGCTTCAAAGCTTGGTGTTGCTGTAAGTGCACCACAGGCAAATTCATTTTTTTTAATAAGGAAGCTACAAAGCTTGGTGTTGCTGAAAGCACAACACAGGCAAATTCATTTTTTTGTTTTAAAAACCCCACGTTATAAAAACGAGAATTACCACCAATTCTTTTTCTTATTGTTTTAAAAACTATAATGCAGTAAAGAAAATAGGATAGCCGCCGGTGAGCGAACCTTCTCACCCGAGAATAGTGTTGAACATGTCCCACGCCAATCAGTAAATGATTTAAATTGCACCCTCTGGTCCTTGACAGCAACAATGACAATAGATAAATGTAGTAAAGGAAGATGCACAGTCCAACTGTGTAAGTAGGTAAATCCTTTATTGTAGATCCCTTCTAGGTTAGATGGTTATGACAAGATAAGAAGTACAGATATAACAACCCCACCAGGAGCCAGCTGTTAGCAGCTCAGCCTGAGTTGATCAACTGCCACAGTCAGGTAGAGAGAGACACTGAGAGCCAGAGAGTCACCCAGGCATTCTATGATGTCACAGATGACATAGTACAGTCTGTCTAATGGAGGACAGTGGAGAAGTCATTTACTACAATAAACAGCAAGCCCGTAGACTTCCGATGAGCTGCACAGTATTTACACAGACAGTCAATAACTGTCACACTCCAGAGTGCAGGGTTGATTGATAACACTACCAAAGAGTGCACAACAAATGAGCAGGAACTGCTACATGGCGTGAAGGTTGTCCGGAACTGACCGCCAAATATAACGGTCAATTTAACTTTATTGCCAGCCCAGAAGAGCAAACGTGGTTGGCAGATGCAGTACTACTGTAAGATAGCGTGGGTAAAATGCAGTGACTAAAATGTAGCTCCTGTGTAAACACAATATGGCGGCAGGTTTTTTTTTACGCTGTCCAGGGTGGCTCTCGGTGCGCCAGTGCACACAGATGTCCAGAGCAGCTTTGAACGTTATGGAAGCTGAATCGCCTCGCGAGGAGATGCAGGTGAGCTCGTTCTAAGTTTGAACTGAGACAGGGGTTCAACTGCCTTAGGATGCTCCACAGCGATGTAAAGAGGAAAAATAAATAAATAAAAACTACATACAGACGAACTGCTCACCCGGGTGCTCGATCACAGCGAAGGAAATTATTCAGACATCCTCCTTGAATCAATTTAAAGCACATGTACAGTACTCGTACTAGGGATACGATTCCAATTAAATAAAAGTTCCTTTTACATCCAGTAGATGGCAGCAACCATTCATTCTCTCCCTCTTGACAGATAAATTACACATCTCTGACCTGACATTGAGATCGATCTCGAGCGTACCAGATCTCTTTACCGATCTCTTTAACTCTCGTTAGAGCTCCGCTGGGCTTCGGATTTTCTTATTAGTTGGATTCTCCTCAGATAGGGCTCATACTGATCCAGGTTTGTTGGGAGAGCGACTGATAACCCTGGAATGGGTAGGAACAGGTCCGGTATCTTTACGGATCCAAAAGCAGCAAACAGTAAACTGTAGGAAATGTCGCATGAAGAGTCCCGAGTCCTGACACATTTCAGCGGGCGACAGATGGTGGTCACTGGTGGGGTCCCAGGTGTCAGGTTCTTAAGTACGTAGGCTACTGTTTTAAGATAGGTGCTTTACCTTAGTTCATCTTAGATTTCTGTTTCCATCTGTTAAGGCAGCACAGGCAGGTTCTTCCGGATCGTCGCCAAATGTTATAAGATGAAATGATGGGAAGAAGACGAAGCGTAGCATATGAAAGATTCTTTATTAATCAGATGGTAGATATCACGGGGGACCCCACCAGGAGCAGCTCACTTGCTGCTCAGCCCGACTCCAACTAATCCTCACACTCACACACAAGCATTCCAACTCTCCATTCTCATGCGCACCAACATCCCACTAACATTCTACTTATGGCTGAGCAGCAAGACCTACAACTAGTCTACTACATTACTGTAAACACGTCAAGTCTACGCAAGCATATGTATAAGGCGCTGTATTATTAAGCCCACACACACAATGGCCTAAGAATTCTTGCTTATCTTGATCAATTCGGTTAATTCTACAGAAGCATGAAATTATTACAGACTTCGTCCGCCCTGAGGCCATGGACCTGTTCAGAAACTCATTGGGAAGCCTCAGAGAAGACGTTGTACACATATTTAAAAAGCTCACAGCTAGCAGGAGCCCCCCATGTCTATACACTGCCCCTAGTGCCAGACATGGGGCCAGGACCAGTCACGCGGAGCCAGATCTTGCAGTACCTGTCCCTCTCCCGACATGGTCAACGCCTGCGGGTCTACCAACACCCTTGCCAGAGAGTTCAGGGCGGACCTAGGAATGTGTTTATTTTTGGAAACTCCTCGCCATGTATGTTCTTTGCACCATCCAAGGACGCTTCCAAATTAGGTTAAAGGGCTCCTCCAGTATAGAGAAAAGTATTTATTCATTCCTGTATCTCTAAGAATCACAAACAAAAGCCATTCTAGAATTTTCCATTGTTCGATGATGTCTGCTTGGAAGGAGTTATTTTATTGCATCATTCACCGCCAGCGAGGGCATTATTGAGTCTTCTGAGAGACTGAAGCCAGCATAGAAACCTTGCCTTCCTGTCTGAAGGGTGGGGCATGGAGTCCCCAAAACTGAGAAGGCGGTGAGGGTTGGACACAGCCAGATTACCAGGGTCACTGCTGAAATGTAGATTCCACCACAGGATTGCGTCCTTCCTCTCCGAAGTCCAAACGGAATCTGTTGAGAGACTGTTCATACTCCAGAGAAGAAGTTGAACGCAGGGAATGCTTTTTTCAACAAATGCTTATTCAAATGATAATTATACAGCATGCGCGCATAACAACAATTGTGAGCATGCAATTAACAGAATGTATCTACAACATGAGCTCGTGAAGACAATGATGGCTTGTGAACGTGGGTACAGTATATTACATCACCCTTCTCCTTTCACAAACAAAAACAAAAAATCCTTGTATTTTGAAGGAAATGTGCAGTTCCGAGTAGGTCTTATTGTAGCAGTGTTGGGAATCATTGAATCCACAATATGTGGAGAGTTATTGGCTACTAAAGAGTTTAGTGAGTGCTGTATCCAGTTTTGGGGGCTGATTTCGGGCCGGACTGTGTTCCGCTCTTAGCTGAGGCCGGGCTTGGCTCCGCTTCTCTCCTTGGTCGGGCTGAGCTCCGGCACAAGACTACACTTCCCAGCAGCCCTGAGTGTGGCGAGGACGCCACAAACGCCACCACTGAGCTCCAGGAGGCTGGACTCTCATCCCGCGGGATGTGCGCGGGAGAAGCTCGGGACAAGGGCGGGACCGTCTGTGGCCGTCGGGGGCCGGAGGAGGCCGGGCCACCCCCCTAACTTCGCCCCCACTACTTTTGCTTTCGTAAGGCTTTATACACGTTGTTGCACAACTTTCCCATATTAAAGCTCTGGGGTTGTTGTAATATTAAAGTATAAAAGTTGTTGTATATGCCAATGACTACACGGTCAGGAAAGGGAAGGAGGGCAGGGGGGGGGGGTTGTTAGTGGCACATTAGACCAGTGTATCACTAGAGCCTATTCGGTCCTCGAACACGAAATCGCTATCACTGAGCGACGCCTCTCCGTTGAGCCACTGAACCATAGGCGTTCTTCCTTGGGGCCATTAATACTGGTTACCTCCCCTGACAATGTAGAGGAGCATATCAATAGAGATTTAACCAGCAATGTGTTAGCTAGCTTGCGATGTCCAGGGGCTAGTGCCCAGGGGTCTGTAGTGCAGGGACCTTTAGTGCAGACAGATCCCTCGAACCCTTTACAGGTGGATATCTTAGATAGGGAACCTGTATGCACCATAAATATATATTGCCTCCCCTGGGTATCTTAGCGCACCCTCAGACAACGAATATTGCAGGGACTAAAGCAGCTTCTGCCAAAAGAAAAAGAGTTGGTAGTGGCCAGAAGGGGGATGCCCAAAAACATCCAAAAAGCCTAAAATAAAAGTACATAAGGTGACCGAGAAAATAATAGGCTCGGGGACGCCAGAGAATTCCCTACTCCCATTAGCAAGGGATGAACCATCTGCCGGCAGCTCGGTGCCTCGAAACTTGATAGAGCTGGTATCCCCCAACCCAAATTCATTTCCATCGACAAACCCAATACTTCAGACCTCCCCTATCGCTCAGATAGAGCAAGTCGTGAGATTGCTCGTCCTCCCGCTACTCGAGAGGATAAAAGTAATATCTGAGAGGCTGGAGAGATTCGAACAAGCCTCTCTAGATAACTTTTTTTCCCTAAAAACATTGATAAAACTACAGGCAAGAAATAGACAGGATGATCTTGAAACAACACAAAATATTTTTAAAGATCCTACACCTCCACCTGTGCTGGTATCTCCACTCACTGTTGCAACCCCTGGGTCATCATCCGGATCTACATCGGAAGCTACGAATACCTTAACCCATAATGCCCAGACAGGCAGAAAATCCATTAATCTAACATTAGATAAAGAGGCTAATGAGCTTCCCCGAAACTCTTCTATGCAGGGTCGGGAAACAGAAAATAGCCGAAGTAAAATAAATAGGCATCCTAATGATATATCTGTAATAGGAGCAAAGATCGGTATAGAAAATCCAGCCAGACATACCTTAAGTCATAATAGCCTCATGCGCGCTAGCGGCATTCCGCTCCTGCGCTGAGATTTTTCAAATCGCACTTTGCGTGACGAGCTGGGCTCCTCATCAGCGTGCGAGCGGGCTACGCCATGACGAGCCCAGCTCGTCATCAGCCTCGAAGGGGTTAATTTTCCTCCTGAATGCCTACCTTATGTAGTCGTACTAACTGGAGTCTCACAACTTAAGGCTGGCAAAACCGAATCTTATCACGAACTTAAAAACAAAACTACTTATTGGCTGAATAAGAATAGACCGCTCCCGAGCCAAATGGATGGTCAAGTTCTATTTGTAAGAAGGGTTAACTGGGTTGGCAACAGGTCTAAGGATATTTCTGGGGACTGTATTCTCGTACATTTTAGGGATGCATGTGTCGCGAGGTTTATATGTGACCAACAGTATGACAGAGACTGGAATGGAATCGGCAACTACGATTTGAGCCACTTCCATTTTCCACTCATCAACTCGCAACACACACAGAATCCCCAATATCCGATTTTGAGAAGGATGCAAGGTGAGGCTACCTCCAATAATTTTTTAGCTTCTGCTCCTAACAGATGTCCAGATTTTTATGGGATAGAAAATGCATACTGACATGGGGAAATATGTTCCCCTATACCGGTGGCAAAAGCTGACGATAGGATATGGAGTACTGATAGTGGGACCATTGCAGAGCAGCAAAGGTACCCACAAACTTTCAATAGTGTCCCTCCAACTAAAGTTGCTAGCTGCAAGAACAGACTAACGACTAAACCAACAAATACTAAGAGCAAGAGTGGGACCCATGAGGGCAGGGGAAAATGCCATGATATTGTAACTAGGGAGGTAATAAGTGTCACTCCGGCTCCTCATGTTGAATCCAATGAAACCAGGTTGAATTCACCAGAACAACTCTCCAGGCCGAAAAATATGCCCAGGTTACAGGCCATTGCCTGAGTCTACTGCGTCACAGGATAGTGTATACTCTGCGCCAACATATATATCTCAGGATCTAACTCCAGCTGATCATAGCTTAAAGATTCTTAGCTGGAATATAGCGGGCATTTCAAAGAAATTAGACCTGCCTGATTGGAATAATCTGGTTGAGGCTCACAGGATTTGTATTTTCCAGGAATCCTGGAGTGTGGTGCCCCATCCTAAGGTCGGTTACACATCCTATTTTGTACCCGCAGTACCTTCGCTGTCAGGGAGAGGGCGCTCCTCGGGCGGTCTCTTAATTTGGGTTGCGATCTCCCTAGGCTGCAGTATTAAGCAGAAGCAATGTAATTCCCTTGATATTTTAAGGCTTTCGGTCAGGGGCGAATGGAGAGGGAGAACCCTGGAGATATTTAATATATATGCCCGAGGAACAAAAGGAGGAGCCTTATCCCCTACAGTTACACTTTTGGAAAATGAACTCAGGCAATGTCACCACGATATGCACGTCCTGGTGGCAGGGGACTTCAATTGTACATTCGAGCCCCTTGCGGCAGAGGACGTTCTTGACATCGCCGAAGATGATGCTAAGAGTTATCTATCCATCCGATAAAGAGGTGGTCGCAATTGGCAGTCCAGTTGAACTCATTAGTAATGGAGTTTGGAATATGGGCCGCATACGGCAGGACTGTTTCAGATCCTGCCGGGCCCACACGTATAACAGGGTGAACCATTCCTCAAGGATTGACTATATCCTTCTTGACTTTAAACTCTGGCATTTTGTGCAGGATATGGAAATACATCCAACTGCCGATAGTGACCACAATTCACTTTCTCTGAGTTTACAATCTCTGTGGCTGCCCGCGCATGGGCCTGTGTCTACAGATAAAATAATGTTAACATCAGAAGTGTGTCCCTCTTAATGCGAGAGGCGCTGAAAATGGTGCAAAGTCACTATAGATGATGGGAAAGTTCGGGATATAGGGGACGTTTTGTCAGTGGCACTGACTGAGCTAGGCACGACTCCTATGGACCAACATGATCCAGCCAGGGTGTCGGTAATATTCCAAGATACCATTAAAGCATTTGGGAACCTATTCCTAGTTCAAAGTAAAGGTGGGGTGCCGAGGGGGCCACAAAAGTCAAATGGTAATGACAGATGGTACACAAAAATTGTAGATGGAAGAAATCTGCACTAATTAAGGCAGTAAAGAGCAAATCCCAAGCGATGATACAGCTAGCCAGGAAACAGTATAAGGCGACTGTATCAGAAGCGAAGAAGGGTTGGGAGTAACAGTATTGGCAAGCACTAAAGGAGGCCAGCATTGGGAGGGATGCTGGCTGCTTTTGGAATATTATCAGAATCAAGAATAGACCAGCATGTGATCTAATAACGTGCAACATAACAAGCCAAATCTGGTTTGACCATTTCTCAAAACTTTACTCTAGTCCCCAAGAAGATCAAAATGAACCCATTTCCCAAAAACCCTTAATAGCCTCAGGGGAACTTATTAGCTACCCCTTTACCGAAAAGGAAGTGGAAAATGCCATCAAGTGTATGGTACCATATAAAGCAGCAGGTCCCGATGGTATCCCCGGAGATCTTCTTTGATCTGACCCGGCCAAATGGGGAAAGTTTATTTCTATTCTAATCAATGCCATCGATAAGGGCACCACAATCCCAGAGTCGTGGAAGGGGGCAGAGGTCGTCCCAATTTATAAGAAGGGGCGCAGAGACGACCCTGCCAATTACCGTCCAATAAGCCTGATCGACTCTACTCAAAAGGTTGTTGGGAAGGATCCTAATATGGGCTGATGACAATAAAATCCTTTCTGACTACCAAGCGGGATTTAGGGCTGGTACTGGGACCATAGAACAGGTATTTAGATTGTTACTTCTTTATTGGAAGGTGGTTCTCATAGGCAAGGGCAGTCTTTATCTTGCTTTCATCGATCTAAAGACTGCCTTTGACCTGGTGCCTCGGAAACGTCTATGGGGAGTGTTGTCTGAACTGGGGATCCCTGCGAATATCCTAGCTATACTAGTGAGGCTCCACGATGGAAATTTTGCACAGGTGAGGTGGAGTTCTCAGGGGCAGAAAACCGACAGAATTCCAGTGAATAGGGGTGTCCGCCAGGGATGCGTCCTTGCTCCCACTCTTTTTTCACTTTATGTGAATGGTGTGGTGGAGCACTTGCAGAGAGTTCCATCCGATGCACCATCCCTGGCAGGCAAACGAATTCCAACTCTCCTATTCGCTGATGATACCCTCCTCATCTCTAAATCGCCTATGGGCCTACAGAGCCTCTTAGATAATTTCCAGTCCTTTTGTACCCTGAGAGGGCTTGTAATAAACTCTGATAAAACTAAGTATCTGGTACTGAATCCACCCAAAAAACTTGGGCGGCCCCCAGTCCTGAACCTTGTAACCCTGGAAAGGGTCACTGTATTCGACTACCTGGGTATACGCATTTCCGACACCATGCAGTGGAATCCACATACACAGAAAATGCTGCTAAATCACAAAAAGGTAGTGGGTGCTATACTTAGGGAACATCGACCTTCAACATCTAGACCGATTGCTCCGGTCCTTGATATATATAAGGCGAAAGGAGTGAGCTCGGCCCTATATGGAGCCGAACTCTGGGTTACAACCAACATGGATCAGCTAGTAAGATCAGAAAACAAATTCCTTAAAGAATTAATGGCACTTCCCCAGAGCACCCCCACAGTTCCACTGCTACTGGATCTAGGGTGGACTCAATTAAAGATTTGGCAAAAGTTCGACCACTTCTACTGTGGGCTCGGTTGTGGCGAACACCAGAGCTAATAAAATACGGGGCGGGCCTATCGGAAATTATGTCCACGAAGGGGTGGCAAAAAATCAAGTGGCTAAAAGATGTTAAATCCTTGCTTTATGATCTGGGCCTCAAGGATGCATGGGAAAACAGAACTGCCCCACCCAAGGCAGTACTGAAGAAGCTATACTGGAGTTGGGTAATTAGTAAAGGCAACTCAGATCCCAAACTAGGCAGGATAACGGATGAGTTTTTGCGGATAAAGGATGCTGCATTCTGTGAACCCTACCTAGAAGCCCTATGATAGGGCCCTTTATTTTAAATTTAGAGTAGGATCATTGCCTATACGTGAATTGACTGCCCGATGGAAAGCTCCTTTTCAAACAACACCTTTCTGTCCAAACTGCGAACTTAGAATAGAGTCAATTGCACATATCTTATTTGCATGCCCAGCGTATAAATCTCCCAGGAATTGTTGGCTCAAACCACTATGCAGAGATTTGGGCACTAGAAACCACTCCATAGCACTGCGCATCTTTAAGTCTGATACCCGATCGTTATATGTATGTGGCTTGTCCAAGTTTTTGAGATGGGCATTGTCCATTAAATCGAAAAGGCTAAGCGACACCTAATAATTTGCTTTGCCCTCTCATTTGCAAGCACTTTTTATTCTCTTACTCTGTTTTTATCTTTATTGACGTAACTCACGTTTTTTAATTATTGGCAATTGTTATTTAATCAATTCTGTTTATGTAAACACAATCTTTTTATGATGCCAATGTAATGTTTCACGCTTTTAAGATATGTTTTTATCGAAATAAAGCTTATTTACTACTACTAAAGAGTTTGACACAGAATCATTTACATCTTGTACCTGAACATCATTTCTAGATGACATCACAGGTTAATCTGTGGTAAGATCATTTGAAAAGTGTGCAAAATGTAAATCATCTTGATAAAGATTATTTTTCTTTAAAATAACTCCACGATCTTGATCAGGTGTTAATTTGACTAACATTCTCTTGCTCCACCAACCTTTATGACCAAAAAACAAAAAACCTTTTGACACTTTAATAATTTACAGGAAGTGATAATTTTGAAAGACCCTTCTTAACTTTTATGGTAGATTTAATCATAACCCAGTCTCCAATTTTTAAATCATGAGTGTAATTGCAACCTTTTGTATCAAGGTTTCTCTTTTGCACAGACTGTTGAACCACAACATTTTAAAGCATGTTTTGTTTATCTTTTCAAACCAAACACAAATTATCATTTTTTCTCAACTTTTTAATTCAAGAAGGACAATGTGTTCCATTAGGATCTCTCTTTTTAAGAAGCCTAAAGGGAGAAAATCCAGTTGACGTATGAGGAGTAGTAAGATATGACCAAATCTTTTTTTTTTAAGATGTCCACAGGTTCATTAACAGATAAAGCTGATGGAATGCCTTCTTTTATAAACCTATTCATTTGTTCCACTAAGCCATTGGCCGAAGGAGAATATAAAGTGACCTTTACGTGCTTAATGCCATGAGCAGACAAAAGATTCTCCATTACACTTGAAGTAAAATGTGAACCGTTATCTGTGACCAATTATCTTAGAAATCCCTCAGAAAGAAAAATTCTAGAGAGAAAATGAATCACAGATGATGAGCTGGGAGAAGAACAAAATTCAAACTCCAGCCATTTTGAAAAATAATCTACTAATACTAATATGTATTTCTTATCATTGGAAAGTACATCAAAAGGTCCTGCAAAATCCAGACCTAATTTCCTCCAAGCCTCATCTGGAACTGGAGCGTTATGTATAGGTGTTTTCATGGTTTTCCAGTGTTTATCAGATAAAAGGCATGTTTCACAAAAATGTATCCAATTTGTAACATCTGATTCCAAACCAGGCCACCAAAAATTTTCTTTCAACCTCCTAGCGGTGGCACCTATTCCTAAATGCCCTTCATGTGCTAGTTCAAAAATGTTCATGCGTAAAGGTGTGGGGGGTACTGCCAGATCACCATGCATAACTAAACCTTCAACCAGGGAAAGTTCTTGATTAACTTGTGCAAAAGATTTTAAAGGGGAGGGCAGAGAGCGTTCTTTAGGCCAACCAGATACAATCATATTTTTTACTACCATAAGAGTGGAATCTTCTTGAGAAGCTTTCAGCCAATCTTCTTGAGTAATATGAGGTAAATTGGTAATAAAATCCTCAACAGAAGCCACGAGACACATTCCACATCAACAAACCTGAAAGATGAAGAATTATCCTCCAATGACAGCCTGGACAGACAGTCTGCCCTTGCATTGCGACCTCCTGGTATATACTTTATGATAAAGTTGTATTCATGCAAACGTGAGAGTAATCTAACTAGTCTTTAAGGCATCTTTTAATGTCCAGGGAATGTAGGCGTTGCTCTGCTGGAGATTGAGGATTGGCAAAGAAAGTTTTTAGGAAAACAGGTTCATTAATGTGAAAATCAGTGGGCACCTTAGGCATAAATGCTGGGTTGGTGCGAAGCACTACACAGTCCAATTTGAATTGGAGGAAAGGAGGCTTAATGATGAAAGCTTGAATATCACTCACTCGTCGTGAGGAGGTTAGAGCAAGGAGAAGGGCCACCTTCCAGGTCAGAAACTTTAAATCCGCTTTGTGGATAGGTTCGAATGGTGCCTTCATTAATTGTGCCAATACAACATTGAGATGCCAGGTAGGAGGAGGACATCGAATGGGCAGGAACTTCCTGAATAGTCCTTTGAAAAATTGGCGAATTACTCTGGAAGAGCAGAGCGGGGAGGAGCCATCTTGACGGAAATGAGAAATTGCCGCCAAGAAACTCTCAAAGTGGAATGGGAAAGTCCTGACTGAGCCAGTTGTAAAGAGAACGGCAGCAGCTGAGCCGGAGTGGAATGAACGGGATGGACATTGTTAGCTGCGCACCAGTGACAGAATCTCTTCCACTTTAGCTTGTAAGTCTTAACTGTAGACGGAGCTCTCGCATGAGCAAGAATGTCCCTGCATTCTGGCGAAATATTCAAATGGGCAAATTCAAGGTGCTCAGGTTCCAGGCTGATAATTTTAGAGAGGAGGGGTTCGGATGACAAATCTGACCCTTGTCCATTGTGAGGAGATCCGCTCGAGGATGAAGGAGGATGGGCTCGCACTGTGAGAGGAGAAGCAGCCCCGAGAACCATGCTTGTCGAGGCCATCTGGGAGCGATCAGGAGAATGTAGCAAGGCTGTCTCCACATTTTCCACAACACGCGAGGCACCAGCGGAATCAAAGGAAAGGCGTAGGCGAATAGATTGCACCAGTTCATCAAAAAGGCATTCCCGCATGATCCACGGTGGGGATGCCAACTTGCGTAAGATGGGCATTTCCGGTTCTCCGGGGTTGCAAAGAGATCCAAGGACGGACGACCCCACAGTCGAAAGCCTGAGTCCAGCGTTGGCTGATGTAACTCTCACTCGTGGGTCGAAGACGCAGACCTGCTGAGGGAATCCGCTAGGATGTTGGAGATGCCTGGTAGGTGAACTGCCGTCAGCGTAATTTGGTGACAGAGTGCCCAATCCCAGATCGTCTGAGCCAGTCGAGACAGGAGAGGAGATTTGGTTCCGCCCTGCTTTTTGACATAGTGCATGCTGATTGTATTGTCCGTTTGGATAAGCACCAATTCTCCCTGGACCAGATGATGGAATGATTTGAGTACCAGAAAGATGGCCATCAATTCCAGCCTGTTGATGTGCCAAGAGCGCTGAGACAGAGTACACTTGCCCTTTAAAGACAGCCCTTGAAGGTGCGCGCCCCATCCGTCCAAGGAGGCGTCCGAGGTCAGAATGAGTTCTGGAGCGGTGCTGAGGAAAGAAGTCCCTGCTGCAATGTTGGACGGTTGCACCCACCACTTGAGAGCCGCCTTCATGCGAGCGGTTACACCGATCAGGTCGTTGAAAGAGACGGTGACCTGACGCCACTGTCTGTCTAATTCCTCTTGGACGAGGCAAGTCTTTAGCCTGCAATTTGCGATCAGAGAGATGCATGATGACGACATCCCCAGAAATGACTTCAAGATCCGGACTGAAACGGACTGTTTTGAACAAACAAGAGCCACCAGGCGGATAATCTTCAGCTGACGCTCATGAGACACGAATGCTTAAGCTAGTGACATATCAAGAGTGGCACCTAGAAAGTTTCTGCATGGAGCTGGGTCGACCTGCGACTTCTCGGCATTTATGGAAAGACCGAGGGAGCAAAATACGTACTGACAGAGTTGAGTATCCCGAGACAGCTGGCTGCGAGATTGCGATTTGATGAGGCAATCGTCCAGGTATGAAAAAATGTGGGCGCCCTGCAGACGCAGGTAAGCCACCACTGGAGCCTAAACGTTTGTGAAGACACTAGAGGCGGAGCGTAGGCCAAAAGGCAACACCCTGCTGAAAGTCTCTCCGTCTCACCCGGAAGCGCAAGTACTTACGATGCCGTGGAAGAATTGCCACATGAAAATAGGCGTACTGGAAGTCGATGGTGGTCATGAAGTCGTCCTTGGAAAGAAGACGCAAGATCTCCACGAGCGTTAGCATGCTGAAGGACTGCCATTTGAGATATTTGTTCAGTGCTCATAAATCCAGGATAGGACGCCAATCTCCTGTCTTCTTGAGGATAAGGAAAAAGCGGGAATAGAATCCCATCCCCTTTTGAGACTTGGGAACCACTTCGATGGCACCTTTTTGGATCATAATACGAATTTGTTTGAAAAGTTCTTTGAGGTGGGCTGGAGGTGGGCCAGATGGAGGAGTGTGAGGAGGAAATTTGACGAACTCCAGAGCATGGCCCTTTGCTACAATGTCCAGTACCCAACGATCCGAGGTGATTAAGGACCATTGAGAAGAGAACAGGGAGATTTTACCTTTTGGAAGCGGAACCTCTATAGGAAGACTTCCCTCAATAAGATTTAGAAGATTGCTGACGGGAGGACTGTTGTGGCTGGGAGGAATATCGCTGATTTCCTTGATTGTAGGAGCGGTATTGAGTGGATCCACCATGAAAATTAGAGGAGGTGCCGCGTCCGTGCGCACCACGAAAGGGCTGCTTACGGAACTGCAAAGTGCCTAAGGAACAAGCAGTGTCAGTGTCCTTTTTTATCGTTTGCAGTGCCTCGTCGACGTGCGCACCAAAGAGTGACTCGCCGTCATACGGCATATCCAGGATTTTCGCCTGAACCTCCTGGCGAAAAGAGGTAGAACGGAGCCAACTCTGACGTCGCAAAACAGCTGCCCCTGCGAGCTGACGGAAGCCAGTGCAATCGACGACTACAGAGCAGTCAATGATTTCTTTCGACGCTCTCTCTCCCTCTTGAAGAATCTTTAAAGCTTCTGCTTTGGAGGACTCCGGGATGAGGGCCACAAAGGCAGACATGTCAAACCACATCTGACGGTCGTAGCGTCCCAATATGGTTAAGGAATTTGCCGCTCTCACTGTAGTAGAGGCCATTGTAGAAAATGTTCACCCAATGGCGTCAAGGTGACGACCTTTCCGATCAGGAGGAGCCGTAATGGGATAAGTTGGGTTCCTGGAGCGGCGCTGAGCAGCCTCAGTGACCACAGAATAAGGTTTATGCTGCGGAATCAGGCAAGCTGGTGAACCATGTGGCGCCTTGTACTTTTTCTCTAAGCGAGGCAGTTGCGCCGGGATGGAATTCGGCGTTTGCATCAATTTTACCACCTCATTCCAGATGAAATTGATGATGGAGACCGTATGGACCTGCTTAAACGGTTGACTTTTGAAATCGTATTGAAAACAGTCTTCATCTCTTTGGACCCTAGGCAGCTTAAAGCGTTGAGTCGCTCTATCCATAAGCTGGTGGAAGCTTGCAATGTCCACAGGAGGGGAATCCCCTGGCGTCACGGGAGGCGGGGACGGGGTCTGTATCTGGTAATCGTCCCACTCGGCCATATTACCATTGTCATCGTCATCATCCTAAACCTCACCATCCTCTCGCTCTGGGCGGACATCATCATCCTCATCAGCGATTCAGCATACACTGTAGTGTGTATCTGAACAGAAGTTTTAACTTGAGGAGATGGTGCTGCTGGTTGTGGCAGCGGAGCAGCAGCAGGAGCCGTAGCAGGCGCAGGTGCAGTTGACACCGGTGAACCCTGGTGAGATGGGGGGAAACGCCTGCTGTAATCTTCCAACATATGCTGGAGATTGGAGATGAGAGACAGAGGCAGTGTCGTTGTAGTAACTTGAATAGAACAGTCTTCTTCCTGAAAATATGGATCCTCGTGGTCATCCCCATAGTCCTGGCATTTAATACCCAACTTAGATGGGCTTCATGCCGCTCGAAAATGATGATCTACATCCTCCTCAGAACCAGAGTCCTGTTCAGAACCTGTGGCAAACAAGGGTGATGGAGGCTTCATGTCACTTGGAATAGAGATCTGGTCCACAGGCACCTGTCGACGCTGGTGCAAAGGGTCAACGATGGAAGAACCAGACCCTGATGAAGGAAGCGGCACCAGTGGCAATGAAGCCAAGGAGGACGAAATTGTCGTCAACAAAGTCGTTGTCAAAGTAGACGCTGACGACGGCATAGGCGTTGACGAAGTCGTCGATGAAGCTGCCGTCGACGGAGCACCCGTCGACGGAGTGGACGACGAAGAGGCACTCTTAACAACTTTCGTCTACGAAGATCTTACTGTCGACATAAGAGTCTTCTTTGATGACGAGGCGATAGGTATCGTCGACGAGACCGTTTTAAAGCTGAGGCATACCTTCGTCGACATGGATGACGTCGACGCAGCCGTCGTCGACGTGCCAGAAGCAGAAGTCGTCATCACTGTTGTAGTCAACGAGCCGGAGACGGCAGATTTCGTCGTCGGAACGATCATCGACGCGCCCGTCAACGATTTCACATGTTTTTTGGCGGAAACATGATGGGAAGAAGCCATAGACTCCTAAGAGTCAGATCTCCTGGGTGTGGGCATGGGCGTAGGCGTAGCAGGAGGAGGTGAAGATACCGCAGTAGCCTCTTTGAGTGACAGTTTCTTTTTCTTCAAAAAAGGAGAAGGCAATTCCTGCACACTGCTATGTTTTGAGGAGGCTTTAGAAGTTCCTGACACCAGGCTTTCTGCGTCAGAAAGAGCTCAATCTTTGTCTTTTAACCTTTGTAACCAGAGGAGGAGATGACCTTCCCTATCTTTAAGGGTCTTAGTGGAGAAGGTCCTACAGATCTTACATTTGCCTACCTCATAGTCCGGATAAAGACAGTAGATGCACTTCTTGTGGGGATCTTCAGAGTAGAGTCGCAACTTCCCCCAAGAAGAACAAGGTCTAAATTCTTACTTGAAGACATAGTAGAATTCACAGAAGTAGTAGAAAAAACTGAGCAGAGCTCAGGGAGACTCCCTTCACACGACGTGCGGTAGATAATCTGAGGGACTGAGCTCTGAGGAGAAGGTTCTGGAGGGGTGCTTGCACCTGATTGGCTGTAGTTTGGACTAACATAATGACAAGGATATGTTACAAGTGTTTTTTCTCTCTTGCCATGTATTCCTATGTAGGAATTATGACTTAGTATTTGCAACTATTTCTAGTGTGTATTTTATGTGTTATGTTTTTACATACATATGTTATTAGTATTTTATTGCTATTTTATTTACCGTGGGACACCCACTTCGACGACGGGGAATATTCAAGCATGTGAATCTATGAAAGACATCCTAATACTGGAGAAACTATATTTGTAGAAGCTGAGTTTGAAGAAAAATGATGGAGAATGTAGATGCCGTCTAAGTGTTTGGGACGAGTGAGCCTTGGAAGGGTTCACTGTCATCATCAAAGGACACTCGTGTTTTCAGAACCCCTACAGAGAGGAAGATATCTATGAGACTGTGTGTAATGTTTTCATACATGTATAGGTTTACGTTTGTTCTTTTGGGGTGGTGTGGTTTATATTGGTTTTGTTATAAAGGGGATAATGTGTTGGGTCTAGCTTGGAAGAATAAATATGAAATGTAGAATGAGGTATGGTATAAGGGTAGAATGGAATGTTGCAGTGCAGGGATTGAGTTATAGAGCACCTGCTTGTGTGTCAATTGCCCTGGCAGCTGTATATCTCTTTTTGGAATAAACTTACCTGATACACATTGACAGAGCCTAGCTATTTCTTCAGAGCTGGAACTTTTCATACCTATAATAGATTTACTTTTCTTGCTCATACTGAACAACTATATATTGAAGTAGGGGGGCGCTAGAGGGCGCGCGAGCTGAATGGCCGCACCTTAGTGAGGCTCCAGCAGCCTGGCATCACTATCCATCATTGATCCTTTTATTTCTGCTCCCACCCGCCTGAAAATCCCCACAGAGGAGCGGCAGGCAACACTGCACACTCGGTGCAAGTTTGGAGGCTCTACCTCCTTTGGTCACGAAGATAGCGCCGGCTGAATAGACGGCCGGGGTGCGTCCTACCACGGTGAAGCCCGGCGGCGGCTACAGGGACTACGCAAGCCCGGGGATCACCACGAGGCAAGCAGGCCTGCAGGGCATGCAGGACATGGGCGGGCAGCGCTGCTCGTCCCGGTAGCGGAGGCGGACGCTAGCTGACACTGGAGGAACTACCGGTGTACGTGTATTGATTGCGGCGCCTGGGGAGGATCTTGAGCGCCGCTGGCACTGCTTCACCCCTGCGGCCTCGGAACTACAGTTGCGACAGGCGCGAGCTCATAGCGCCGAATCGGCCTGCTACTGCCTCCATTAAGTGAGTTTCGAGCCCTGGACTGCCTGTGTTTCGTTTCCAAGAGTACCGGCCACGATATCTGTTGCTGCCATTACTCCAGGCCTGCGCTGTGGAGGCAGGCGCTACCCCAGGGCCAGTGATCCTGTGGTGGGCCTCGGGCACTACCTCTTGTCCTGTGCTGGGGAGCTTGAGGCGGCGCACTTGACTCGAGCGCCCGGAGCCCCGTTGAAGATACCAGCCCTGATCCATGCTTTACTTCCACGTGGATCTCCACAGTGGACGCCTACCGAATTTTCCCTTCTACCATTGAGGCACGTGCGGAGTGCCGAACCTACTGGATAGCACCAGATCAGCAGTGAGTAGCCCTCTTCACCTCACACTCCACCAGCCAAGGTGTGCATAGCGTTGGAACGCACCCCTTCTCCTTGCCGCCATGGGGAAACCGGATAACCGGCAGCCCAAGCTACAGTTTGAACCTGCAACACAAAAGAAAGCGACTAGACACACGGGCGACACCGTGCAACCCCGGAGTCCATCGGCCCACACAGCCCCGGACATTGCCACGATGCTGCAGGAGATGCACCAGGGCTTTGCCACTGTGGTTGACAAGGTGGATAGGAAATCCGCTAGAATGGACGGCATAGTCCAGAAGATGGATGTCCATGAAGAGCGCCTAACGGAGGTGGAGCGCCGAATATCCGAGAATGACGACACCACGGCGGCGCATACTTCACGACTTTCCAGAATGGATAATGTATTGTGGGTAATTGCCGCCAAAAATGAGGAGTTGGAAGCGAGAAGTCGATGGAACAACATCAGCGTCACGGGCATTCCAGAATCGACCAACACGGGGAAGATGGAGCTATACATCGAAAAGCTACTTACAGCAGCAGTGGGGGCGGAAGCTCTCTCGAACCAGTTTATTGTGGAGCGCGCTCACCGTTCGCTTGGTCCCCAGCCCAAGCCTGGCGCCCCGCCACGACCCATAATTGCGCGCCTGCTCAACTATCGAGATTGCGATGCGGCACTACGAGCGGCCCGGGCGAACCAAAACCTCACATACGATGGAGTGTCCTTCTCTATATATCTTGACTTTACCCCGGTGGTTCAAGAACAGCGGCGGAAGTTCCTTACTGTTAAGAGAAAACTTCGAGAACTGAACATTGATTATGCCCTTTTGTACCCGGCCAAATTGCGAGTAACCCACCAAGGCACGCAACATTTCTTTCTCAACCCCCAGCAAGTTGAAGACTATATTAAAACTTTGCCCAAACGAGGTAGGCGACCTGCGGATGCTGAAGGCCTACATGACTCTGGTTCTGAATGAATGATCAACGGCCCTGTGTTGTTCTAATTTTGCGGTCTACTGGATTATCATCGCTGTCTCACTGCATGGCGAAGGCTATCACTGTGTGCAGTGGTTACGACTGGCTCCTGGGGTGCCGTGGACGGGTGACGGACTGCAGGTGGTAATGTATGCCAGGCCCCCACCCCCCCTACTCCCTCTCCCCTCCGGAAAGAGACGCTAAGGGTGGACTTGCACAGAGCGGGAGGACTGGGGGTGGTCGGACGTGCACCTCTGATGACCCCTACTGGGTATACCCCAAGGACCTTGACTCTTTTCCTTTTGTTGTTCAATTGTTTTGGTTACTATGTGGGTGGGGGGTGGGCTTGGGATGCTGGCGAGTTGGGGAAGCTTCAGTGGGAGGGGGTTGGCGGGCGGGAGACTTTGCATAGTAGGACTGCAGCTGGCAAAGAGCGGCTCACTTTAGCGGAGCCGGGTGGATTAAGAGACCATGGTTGGTTGTTAGATGCTACTGGTATTTCTGTACGCCTTGTCCTTTCGTTGGGATTCATTGAAGAGGGGTGGGAGAGAGGTCGATTTGGGAGAACTGTTTGGTTTCGGTTCATAACATGTGCATTAGGTATCAAAGAATTGCTTCTACGTCTCTGTGGGGGACAGCTTGATTGTGGCAGGGAGGTGGGTGGGCCGGTTTTGCGGTGTATGCAATATCCGTGGCTAGGATATGTTGCTGGTGACAGGGGTGTTGCCTCTACGCTGAGACTCCTGTTCCCTCTGGGTGCTACCGGGCGGGCGAGACTTCAAAATGACCTGCTACTTGCTAATGGTGAATACGCCGTGCTGGATATATTGATCTTTACTTTATATATACCAAAGCATACATGGGGGACACACGCCTGAATGTGATCACCTGGAACGTGAGAGGACTGGGTGATCATCGGAAAAGGAGACAAATACTGGGTTACCTTGATCGCCATAAAGTTCATATTGCTTTCCTACAGGAAACGCATTTCGCGCCTCATAGATCGTACTCCTTTGGACAGAGGTGGGCCTCACATACAGTCTTCTCCTCATACTCCTCATATGCACGGGGCACGGCCATTCTGATCAAAAGGAATACACCTTTCCATCTAGCTGGCTCCAAGACAGACCCACAGGGGAGGTATTGCTCAATGTGGGGCAGGCTGGGGCGTATGGCTGTGGCGCTCGCCTGCTGTTATGGGCCTAACGTGGACGACCCGCAGTACTTTACTGATTTATGGGCGGCGATAGTGGGGACGGGACCTCAACACCTTATATGGGGGGGTGATTTCAATACAACCTTGAATCCCGTCTTGGATAGGTCACACCCCGCCCCCCATCATTATACTAGTGGAAGGGAAGTCCTCCGGGCGACCATAGATAGTAATAATCTCATAGATGCCTGGCGATCTCATTGCGGGGCAAGGGGCGAAGGTACGCATTTCACCGCGCAAGCTAGATCGTGGGCAAGACTTGATTACATACTCCTGACTTCACACCTCTACACGTCACTGGTTCACGCGACACACCTCCCCAGGACATATTCCGACCACTCCCCCGTATTTATCACACTGAACGGCTCTGAACTGGGCCCCCCGGTCACGGCATGGCGTATGCAACCCTCGATGCTGCTGGACTCGGAGTTCCAGTAAGAGCTTCTGGAAGAATGTTTAGACTTCTTTAAACGCAATAAAGACTCTGTCCAAGATGTGGAAACCATATGGGACGCCTTTAAGGCCACACTCTGAGGTCTCTGCATTTCGAAGGGCTCGGGGGTACTCAGGAGCATACTAAACAGATTGCAGTCTCTGGAATCTGACCTCAGACACGCAGAGGAGACCCTCCGAGTGAACCCTGGGAGCACTACCCTAGCTGAGATACGGGAGAAACTGTCGGAGTACTCTGACAAAGCTTCTAGGGAGGTGAAATTCAGGAACAAACACTGGGTGGCAAGAAGATATGGGGAGGGTGAGAGACCTGGGAAAGCGTTGGCGGCGACGGTTAAACTCATGCGTTCGCCGACTGTTGTACTCGAGTTAGAAACTGCTGAAGGGCTGGTGCTCAGAGACACTACACTAATCCTGAATGAATTTGTACGGCACTATAGTACGCTATACTCCTCCACCAGGACAGGCGAATTGACACTGGATGACTACCTGGCGGATGTGTCATTGGGGTGGCTGAGTGATTCACAAAGGGCCTTTCTGAGTGCCCCGTTCGAACTAGATGAGGTCAGGGAGGCTACCATGCACATGAAATCAGGTAGGGCCACCGGGCTGGATGGTATCCCTATTGAATTCTACAAGACGTTCATAGACTTCATGGCGCCGGTACTGCGCGAAGTCTATGAAGATGCGTTGGAGGTTGGCCACCTTCCTGCCTCCATGAGAATCGCGCTCATCACGTCTCTACTCAAACCGGGGAAGCCCGCTACTAATTGCGATTCATATAGACCCTTATCCTTGTTGAATTGCGACGTGAAGATTCTAGCTAAACTAATTGCGGCACGCATCAGCCTCTTACTGCCCGATCTGGTACTCCCGGACCAGTCCGGATTTGTCCCAGGTAGGGCGACATCGCACAACCTCCGCACCTTTTTCTCTGTCTATGACTCCGTCTCCGAAGACTTGCCAATGGCAGCCATTTTTTTAGATGCCACTAAGGCGTTTGACTCGCTCGAGTGGGATTATGTGTTCAAGGTACTCGAGCGGATGGGATTCCCGTCTATTTTTATCTCCTGGATCAGATTATTATATACGCGCCCAGTGGCCAGAGTTCTCATCAATGGGAGATTGTCTTCCGAATTCCCTGTCTCCAGGGGAACTAGGCAGGGCTGCCCCCTTTCCCCGCTCCTGTTTGCCATAGCCACAGAACCCCTCGCAGCTAAACTACGGCAACATCATCGAGATAGTGCATTACGATGTTTTCAGAGGCAGATACTCATTTCAATGTATGCCGATGATATTACACTCTATGTTCGCCACCCGGGTGAGAACCTGCATCCCATCCTTAGAGAGTTCATACGGTTCGGTGCTCTCTCTGGCGTCCAGATCAACTGGAACAAGTCGTGCATTTTCCCACTCACTGCCTCGACACACCAGTTTCCACTGGAGTTCCCGCTTGCTTGGTGCGAGGGAGACTTTAAGTACCTGGGTATACATGTAGAAAAGGATAGGGAGGCACTGATTCGCGCTAACTATGGCACGGTGATGGATAAGATTAGTGATAATATTTCCAGATGGATAACTCTTCCCCTGTCTATGGCTGGGAGGGCTTCGCTAGTCAAGATGGTGATACTCCCTCAGCTTTTGTATCTTTTTCTGAACATACCGTTTCATCCCGGGGCCTATTTCTTTTGGCTGCTGCGCTCGGAACTCCTTAAGCTGGTGTGGGGTGGGAAGGCACCTAGACTCAAATGGGAGGTCCTTATCAGACCCTACTCGCAGGGTGGGTTTGGGATTCCTGATTTCGAACTTTATTACCGGGCTGCCCAGGCTTACTTTGCCTATTTCTGGATCCGACAACCAAGATACATGCCCCAACTAGCGGCTGAACATTGGTTGGAACACCCGACGCCGATTGAAGGTGCGCTGTACTCCCCGGTGGAAGGCAGGGATAATACCCCAAACACGGTACTTAGCACTGTGACTGCGTGGAACAATATCACCTTGAGACTCGATTTGCAACTACTATATGCCCCACTATTGCCCTTGACTTATCACCCGCAGTTGCCGCTTTTGCAGGAAGCAGGCTTTCAAAAATTGTTGACGAAACTACTCGTTCGTACATGGGGGGACTTGTACCATGATGGTACCTTTCGTACCAAAGACCAGCTTTATGAAGGCATACAGCCGACACCATTAGAAGCATTTTACTATATTAGACTCTGACACGGGTTACAGGCAGTTACACCTAACTTCCTGCACGAACCTCCTGTACTTCTCCCACTGCAGAACCTACTACTACACGATAATCCCACCAAACTAGTGTCCACACTGTATAAATCGGTCCGTGCAAACATGACCTACACAGATTTGCCTGCCAGGACAAAGTGGGAACAGGACCTGGCCATGGCCCTTACTGATAGGCAGTGGGAATTCTGTTTACAACAAACTGAGCGCATATCATCTAGCAGTAGATATAGGATCATTCATTATAAGTTCATACATAGGTTGTATCACACACCGGCACGCCTATATAGATTCCAGCTGAGATCTACTGACTCTTGTGACAGATGTGGGGCTCCAGGGGCGGATTTCCTCCACCTTGCATGGGGATGTGCTCAGGTGTGCAACTATTGGGATCAGGTTTTCCAGGCCATCTCCAAAACGATACACATGACGGTAGATCCATCCCCGATGGTGGCATTACTGGGCTATGTTGAACCACTTCAGGCGGCCCATCGCAAATATGTGGCACTGGCCATGCTATTAGCCAAACGCAGGGTGGCCTGTAGGTGGGGGAGGGGAAGAGCACCCAAATTCAAGGATTGGATGCGAGACATGGTATATTGCCAAGAACAATTGCATACTTACTCCGAACAGCTGCCGCCCACCTCCAGACCCACTGATATATGGGCCCGCTGCACTGTTACCTAATAGCGGAATCCGCAGAGGATTCCAGTAATTGAGGTTGAGATGCTGGGACGTTGCTGTGTTCCTCCCGATTTCGTGGGGGATGGAATCGAGCTAGTCTAGTGTGGTCTCAGTAGCTGCAATCCTTGTTCCCCCTCCCCCCCTTTCCCCCCCGCATCATTTCCTGTGACCCACTCCTGCTCCTACAATGATACCCCGCCGGCTCGTTGCCATATACCTCAGAAGCGATGATTCCTCTGGTCATCTCTTGTGACGAGACACATTCTTCTGGCATTGGTGTGATTCCTGCTGTATGTCCGGCGCGCCCTACGCCGCCCACCGCTTTAGGTCCGCCTCCATGCTGGCGCACAAGCCCCCCCCCTCTGGTGATTGGGATACCGCACATGTTACAGTTAACAAAAAATGAAAAAAGCGAGACAAACTGATTTGGCCATGTTGAGTATGTACTTGTCACTAGGTTGATATGATGTCTGTACAGCGATGAGTGCAACAGCTTTATTATGTCTTTGATCATCCTGTTGTTGTGCACAGATAGCGGCCTGCCCCCGGGTTGTTGGCATGACGCTGTGTATCCCTGACAGTACTCAATAAATGTCTTGCACCAAAAAAAAACAACAACAAAAAACTATATATTGAAGTAGGAATTAAAACACTGAAGATTGAGAAGGCATTCTACCAGTGGATCAATTTGTTGTAGTTGATGATAACCTCTCTACTACTGCATTAGATATTGAAGCACTTGAAGGAGGTAGCAAAGAACAGAATCAAAAGCCACACTTTATATAATTAAATACAGCATGGATTTCCTCCATACTGATAAATACAGATTGGGTGATGTTTGTTAAGGATTTTAAGTCCTATGTTTACAAGAGACATAGGCATGTAATACCTTCCACGTAGATGGCTATTTGACATATCACATTCCTGCTATGCCATCTATGGCAGACACAGTAAAAGGCGGACAAGCAATTGTGGTTTTGCTTCTTTTACCAGGGAAAATATTGAGGACAAGGCTTGATTGACCATATTATCAGTTTTTGGGTCTACAAATGGAAGGGGGAACACAATTGATAGAAATTCATTTTTAAAATAATCAATTCAGCCATCAAAGCATTGATGTTATTACACTGCTAAAAGGGCATGGAACGCTATATATAAACTATAGATAGGGGCATTTATATCTTGTGGGCTTGGGATTTTAATGCACATTTATACCTTCGACCCCTATATAGACATGTAAGACAGTTGACACCCGTGGGGAGGATCAGTCTCATTTTAAATATAATGATATTGGAGAGGCATTAAATAATCTTTTTATCAAACTGAATGTTGTACTTGCTTATGATCAATGCCCTTCGTCACATCCCTCAATTGCCTCGATTGTAGGCAGAGGGCAACTAGTATAATCTGGTGACTGATAAATTGTCTCCATTTGTTTCTAATTTTTCTGTAATTCCAAATTGTGCTAGTGACCATAATCCGATTATTATTGTAAAATGTATGGTGCGGGCCTGTTAAAGTATTCGATGTAATAAAAGATGTCCAGATGGTTAGAAAGATTGGGAAAAGGATCATATAGAGGCGAGTGAAAAATAATGTGGCTTCTCTCAGACCTCATTATGTAGAATACAGCAGAATGTATAGTTTGCCTGGATGACAGTGCACGTAAAATTGTGATTACGTCCTCATTTTTTGTTATCTGTGGTACGCTTAAGGCTCTATTGAATGGTCTTAAGTCAGTGAAGAAGGATAAATATCTCGGTTGGTTTTACTTGCACATAAGAACACAAAAACGTAAGGGCTGCGTTAAATACAATACCCAGAGATAGATGGGGAATTCGAGGATGCAGACAAATTGCTAAATTTATGGAAAGCCAGCATTAGAGAGGAAATGTGGGAGAGTTTGGTACTAGTCAGTGAGAGGAAAGATAGCAGCTCCTTCTGGAAAATGATTAATTCTGTGTTTTTTATGAATCAATTGCTCCTTCTGCTGATGAATTGATTCCTGCTTTGAAGTGGATAAAGTATTTTAGTAATATTTATGATCAGTCACCATGGGAGAGTCCCGCTACTATAGACAGGGATTCCATTTTAGAATCTAGGTGCTGTTCCTGCTCGTTTGACTTCATTCATGTGTGCTCTGCTATTAAAAGGAGTAACATTGGTAAAGCCCCAGGCTGTGTACCGATGGAGAAGTACAAGGAGAATGTGGGTCTTTCGGCCCCCATTCAAACCAATGTTTTAATGGTGAAAGCCGAAAGCAATTTGCCATCTACAGGGTCTCAGTCCCTCATAATCCCAATCTTTAAGAAATGGAACAGAGCAGATATCAAATGCTACTGGACCTCTTTATTAGATCATACAGTAAAGATGATAAGAAGAATACTATTAGAAAGACTGCAATCTTGGGCAGAGGAAAACTCTATCCTGATAATGCTCAATTTGGTTTCTGAAAAAGACTGGGTACAGTAGAACAGTGTTTAAATTTGCATATTTTAATTAGAAAGTACCCTGTAGCCAGGAAGGGATTTGTTCATCAGGCCTTTTGGACCTTGACAGCTCATTTGACGGCGTTAACCACGCAAAGTAATGGGCCATTTTGAGATCATTCGGGTGGTCGAAGCTATAGTCCATTATTTCGGCGAAAAGGATATCAACACAACTGCTAAGGTCTGTTATGGTCCTTTAAAATGAAAAGGGGAGTTAGAAAGTGGTATGTGCTTGCTCCCTTTTCATTTACACATTAAATTTTTGATCTGGAGTAGTTCTTGGTTGCCAATTGTACCAATCTGCCACAGATTGGTTCTCGCCCATTCCCAGTTTTACCTCTATGCGGTTGACTATGTTTTAATAGCAAGTACAGCTGATAAACCACAAACATTAATTGATTCATTATTGCCTTTTATGGACCAACTGGAACGTAAAACTAATTTCAGTAAATCCTTCACAATGATTTCTGGAAAGGATGTTGCAATGTCTCGACCTCATATCATTCGTGTTGTCCAGATTACCAGATTATGTTCTTTTACGTACTTGAGGATCCAATTTTCTTGGTAAATTGGCGCATTTGAGGAACATCAGGAATCAGCAGTTTTGTAAATCAATAGAGGCAGATTTCAGATTTGCTGTTAAGCTGGGCTCCAACCCCCTCAAGGAGATACACACTATTTACAGCAGCCAGGCTCTTTCTGTTGCTAGTTTTGGCACAAGTCTGTGGAGCTATGTATTTGTGGTGCTCTACAAATAACAGAAAATGCCTTCCTAACAAGGCTACGGGCCTCCCCGCGCAGTTGCTCAATTTCAATTTGTCACAGGGAACTGGGCCTGGCCTATTTAGAGGACATGATTCAACTATGCCCTTTAATCTTGCGGCATTCAATGTGGTCCAAACCAAAGGCTACCTTTTATAGGGCTATATTGCGTGATCGTCTATCACTCGATTATGCCAATCATATCTTGTGAGTTGGACATATCAAAATATTATGTGGGATCTCTGGCAAACCAGAATTCTTTGTGGAGCCCAAAAAGATGACGACTTGTTAAAGGTCAAATAAAGTCCTTATTTAATCAAGTGTATGATGATGAACGGGAGATATGAAAAGGTAGGATTACCTTACACTTTTTGTTATTAATTAGGGATAGCAAAGAACCTCAAGGTGGTCATAAGCCCACAGCTATGATTCGGGCTTACATATGTTCAATTAAACATTCTTCACTTTTTGGTTGCTTTTCCAAAAAGTGGTCAGTGGTCATTGGATCTTTCTCTTTGCTCTTGTGATGGTTGCTCTGTTCTGGGTACCTTATATTTTATGGGTTTCTTTGTAAAAATATTTAATCTCTAAGGAAGCAATACCTGAGATGGCTTTTGACAAACATGAATTTTAGACAGTACAGACCTGTACTTGTATTCTTATAATAGTTACACTCTGTTACTATTTGCTCAGTGGGAGTACGTTTTGTACAACATGCTGTTAGAATTTGGAAACTACTCGTGTGTGTCTGACCACTGTCCTTTTTCCTGAGTGTTTATGGCATAATATGAACTGTTTTAGTGTCTGTGATTTTACTGTATATTGTTTTTTATGGATTGTTTTTTTAAAACAGTATAAAGAAGTGATTGAATGATTCATTGGTAGACATCATTCACCGGATGGATCCTTTAAGCCTAGGTTATATTAGTCATCTCTGGCAATAGTGATGACGCGTTCGTCTATGGCGCATCTATACTCCTGATCGATTATCCACTCCTGATGCATCAGATCCACATGCGTCAACGATGGAGTAAGAGCAATATTTTCCTTGATGTTTGAATCCCAACTTAGGACATGAAAATTGTGCAATAAGGCGAGGAACGTTTGGTCAAGGTATGTTGTGAATTATACCAGAAAGAAGTAGAAATACAGCTGGTGCAAATGCAGAAGATATTACACAATGGGCAGGGACCAGAGCAGCTGGGATGTTGTGAACCCCCCGTTTTAGCAGCTGCAGCGGGGGTGGAGTTCTTTATGGCCCTATTTTGTCTGCACCTTGACAGACAAAAGCTCACAAGTAACTCTATTAGGAAGAGAGAAAGATGGGTCAGAAAAGGCAGAGGGTGGCAGTTGAAAGGAAGGAAAGGTAAAAGAAAGGAAGGATCTGTGGATGAGTGGGTGAATGGATAGGTACGTGAAAGGATGGCTGGGGAAAGGGAGGATGGATGGACGGATGGATTTGTGGATGAATGCATGCATAGATGATGGATGTGCGAACGGGTTGATGGATGGAATGGTCAATGGATAGCTAGAATTGTGAACAACAGAATGAAGGATGGAAGAATGAATGAATGACACAATATAAAAGTGAAATAGTGGATATCAAAGGGTGGATGGAAAGTGAATGGAAAGGATGGATGGATAGATTCTTGGATGGAAGAGAAAAGGGAGCTTCTCCAGGGAGGCTCAGTAATTGGTTCCGTCACGGCTTTGATTTTAAGTGGGGGGTATTTTAATTTTCTGGCTACTCCCTTGCCCAACAAACAGGAACACAGACACATGCATACCTGGCATCTCAGGGGTGTTAGACAAGCCCCGCCTTGTTTCGTGCTTAAGAATGACCGCAAGCACTTCTCCTTCATAAGGCTTGAAATCCAAAGGCCCATACCTCTTGCAGGCAACCAGTCTATTTAAGATTAAAGCCCCTCAAGAGCTTAAATGGGCTACTTTCATGGATGGATGATGCTGGGTGCAGTGACATTTACAAGTGCAGTAGGAACAGAAATCAAGTGCACAGTAACTCCGCAAAACAGCAATAAAGGAAGTAGGAACAGCAAAGGAGTAGGAGGGGGGTAAACCAATGAATCAAAAGTGTTGTGTTTTTGTGATTTTTTTTAATTTGGGAACTACTATGCTCCAATTGTCTCCAATATTTTTTTTAAATCATTTTTATTATGCAAATAAGAAATAAAAATATTTATCCATTATGATATACGTATAAAGCAAATGCACTTTAACCCCTTCGCTACGGCGGCTATTCCGCCGCAGCGCTAAGGGGGCGGGGCGGCCGCGCGGCGGGTCCATGCTGGTGACGGAAACGCTCCGTCACCAGCCGCGGTTGAGCTGTGCTGATGACGGAGCGGTTCCGTCATGGCCCTGCCCGCTCAATAGAACGCCCAGCGCAGGCGCGGAATCCGCACCTCGCAGGCGCGTCGGGCGGGCCATGCGGAACCGCTCTGTCATCAGCACAGCGCCACCAAGGGCTGATGACGGAGCGGTTCCGTCATCAGCACGGAAAAGGTTAAAAAAAAGAAAATAAACAATTTCCTTACCAGAGCACCTGAAACTGATATCTCGCTGATGTAGAGCTTTATTTTATAGTAGCCTTATTTTTAACAGCAGTTTCGTTTCAGCACATTATTTCTAAAAGTGTGTTTGGGAGGGGTGTTCGTGTCCTGATTACCTACCAGCAATCTTCATTATTCAGAGTCCTAGTCTTTCTCATCACAGTCCTTGCATTGTGAGGTTAACATAGACAGGGTTTAGCTATTTTGACTTTAAAATAAACTTAAAAGGAAATATGTACACACTGTCCCTAAAATGAGACTGCACCCCCTGCCTAGAAGTCATAAAGAGACTCCACCTACCATACTTCCTGAAAAATTAAGTACCTCAGGGGCCCTGGGATTAAAAAAAAAACATGCATTGATGCAGGGTGCCCAGGACTGTGACCAGGAAGGGAGAACAGGAGGTGGCAGCTTGATTGAAGTGTAGCCCCAGGTAGCCCAAGTGCTGTGGGCTACCTTTACAGGTGACACTGTAGCGCATCACAAATGTGGTGTTGCCTAGGCATGTCGGGCCCCTGAGTCTAGGGCTGGGACTTCATCTGCCTGGGGAAATGTTTGTCATGGCTTCAGCAGACACCTCCAAGTGACGGCACCAGCCGTCAGCCAGATTCACTGCCTCAAGCTGCTTCTTCACCATCACACCCTCGCTGGCAGCGATGATCAGAATTTATTTAATATGTCAATAGTAAATAATACTTTAATAATCTCTATTGGTTTCATTAAAAAGCAGCAGAAACTAAAATGGGCAAAGCCGAGATCTCCTTAATGGCGAGCCGCCGCTGCTTTGCAAGTTTGCCTGAGTGTCGCTGAAAAGGGATGTATGTCATTACAACACATGCTTTTACAACGCATGCCATTACGACGCAACTTTTACAACGCAAGTCGTTACAACGACTTGCGTTGGGGGGCACTGGATAGTGAATAGTTTAATTTACTATTCCAACTCCAGTCCCCGTGGATAGTAGGGCAGGTGTTGGATAGTAATTAAACTATTCCCTATCCTAGAGCGCCCTCCAGCGCAATTCGTTGTAATGACTTGCGTTGTAAAAGTTTCGTCGTAATGGTAGTGCGTTGTAAAAGTTGCGTTGTAAAGGATGTTTCCCCTGAAAAGTCAAACCAGATGATTTTCTGTGGTTCAGACTGTCAGGCTCTTGACTCATGTCCAGGATATTGTTCCAAATGTTAGATTCTAATTCAGTGTTTCTAAAATCGAATGTTTATTGATTATTGTTTGAGAGTTTAAAACTGCTGTTCTGTCATGGTCACCTCGGACTCCCAAGAATCTTCTACTGTGATCTTTCTAACTCCTAAAATAGTTTTTCATCGTCTGGAACCCAGTGCATGTGTGTTTACTTACTCGCTCTACATAATTGTGACGTCCCCACTCCAGCAGCTGGAGAAGGGCCAGGTATCAGTCCCTGTGTGGCTAATGACCCCCGACACAGCTGATGGCAAACACAATAGCACTTGTGAGCATTGATAACTAGCATATATTTTTTCAATTATTTCCTGAGTTCTAATCAGAAAATGCCTAACAAATGTGTAACTTTTTGGCAAAATTACTTTAAAATGTTGCTGCAAAATTCGCAGATTGGCCTGATTTTTTCAAACTTTGTCAGAGGCGGCCCCTTCACCACTAGAGCCACTCCACTAAGGTTGAGATTTGCTTGTGTAGACCACTTAGTCACAGCCCTTTTGGATGTGGTTCAAAGTGTGGTATGGCTTGCTGGTAGTTCCTTGCGCTGTAAACTGTGTGACTGCTTTAAAAAACAAGCATTAGAAATGTGATAGGTCGCTCATATTTTTGAGTTAGAGCTATGGGTATAGTTTAACATCTACGGGACAGAAATTGCCACTATGCAAGTGCTGAACAGAGCATTGCTCCGTTAAATGGCCTTAAACGACGTTGATAGCCGACAAAATAAAAAGGCAGACCAGGATGACCAGGAGGAACTGGGAACGTATTAGAATGGCCCATGCAAGCAAAGAATGAGTGAAATCGCATGGGCGTGACCCAAGTATGCAAAGGCGGGAGAATCACACCCAATGCACCAATAAAACCCTGTATTTTGAAAGGGCACAACAAAGAACAAATGGCAAGTCATGGTCATGCCAAAAGCCAATAGAGGAGATAACAACAGGTCTTGCATACAGCGCAGGTGCGCAGCCTAGGCTCAACCCAAAAAGGCTACTTGGCTCCCTTCTGCATCTGAATGTAAGCACAGAATGATAATATGGCTGTGCTGATGAGAAAAGATCAATAAATGAACACACCAAGTAGCCACATTTGATTTTTTTGCTTGTCTGCATAGTAGCTATTTTCAGTGCGGGAGCTGTGAAGACACTCATTAACCCTATCACAGTCTTAGTGTAGGGCACGTCCTTACCTTTGATTTTGGCGCAATCCAGTACACAAGGCAGAGCACGGGCATGGTCAGGAAGATGATGCAAGAGATGAAGAGCTTCCAGATGGTGTTGCTGCCCCGCCAGCCTGTCAGTTTCCCGCTCCAGATTGATGAGAGCACCTGCTGGCAGATTGGATGAGCTACAAACTGGACACAGAAGAGACATGTAAACAGAAGAAGCACCCTTAGAGCTGAAAGCACTACAATATTTCTGATCTAAAAGGCAATAAACAGACACTGAAATAATGTCTAATGAATCAGTACTGCCATTATAGACTGAACAGCTCCCTCTCTTCCATTAGCATACTTATCTCCCAACCTATTGATACTCCAGTAAGGGGGAAATCAGATTTTTGTGGTGGGTGATTCCATTGACGTCCATAGAGGGAAGGGATCCTTTTGTGAATGAGGAATGTTTGCAGAGTGAGTGTCCCTGCTGAACTCAAGGGGGCATAATTCCATGTTAGCTTGCTTGAGTAAGGCCCTTGTCATCACATAACAGCACACATTCACCCTGAGTATTACCTTTTATTGACCCATATCTGGTCTCTTCCAGTGATAGACACCAAGAATATATTTTTGAGGTTGGAATTGTTTTCTTTGTTAAGAGGACCTAAAAAGGACATGCATGGAAGCAAAGACTTTGCATATGTAGTAACATGTTTTATGTACTCTTAGTCACATTATCCCTTTTTGCATTTGACGTAACGCAAGACCTTTTGATTTTACTATAATTGTATATATGAAATACTTACGTATAGGGGCTTTCAGCCAGCCCTATTCATCTGTTGGACTGTTATTGTGTCGTTCATATTTTTCTTCCACCCACTAGAGGAGACAGAATGGGGCTGTCGGTCAGCCCACTCCCCCCACTAGCTATCCTAATTGTGAGTGGCTTTGTCTTTGGAGCCTCAGATTCATTTAGCCAGCAGAAGAGCTTATTACCAACTACAGCCCATGCTTTCATCAATTGTTCAACCCATTCATTCCCAAAGTAACATCGCTCTACTGGTCACTTTCAGCCCATCACAGAGTAGTTTTAGGCACTCTAAAGATTTTTCCATGTAAGGTACATTACAGGCAAAATCACACAACTTCAGTCATCTTGCAACACTGAGATGTTACTATGGTGCTACCAACACAGCAAACCCTACACTGTTTGCACATTCAAAGAAAAACTGGAAGACAAACCTCTTGTTCACTGTAATATGAGTAGCAAAGCTTCATGCTAAATTCAAGGAATACTCAGGAGTTGCACTTTAACTTAATGTTTGGGGAGTAGAAAATTGATTCATCTAAAAAGGATGCTGCAGGTGGGACTCTTGAATTTTGAGGCACAATATTGAAATAGTGGTTAGTGTCAGCAGGTACTGCGAATCTCAAAAAAGCTGGTAACATGACTCTAATATCTACACCTAGATCAGAGTTCATTGAGGCTATTTAATGATTGTCATTTTCTTGTAATTGCAACTTTCCCTGTGTAGCTTCTTTTGCCCACATCATATCAAACGTTCATCCTGAGCATACAGAGTTCTTTATTATAGAGATACTCCACAATGTCATGTCTAAAGGCATGGATAAAGGGAATTGAAAGCCCTTACCCGTTTCTGGTTGTGGTTCACCGCCAGCCGCAGCCTCGCTAGGTTGGGAATGCCTTCTTCAAAAGCCTGGTTGTCCAGCTCCTCCTCGTCGCTGTCGTCTCCGCAGTCATTCAGCACAGCGGTAACTTCACTCTGGTTTCGACACATGCCAAGCAGCTCCACAGCAAATTCCTGACACAGGTCTTCAAGACTCAGGTACTCGGGCTTCAACAAAAGTAAACAGGGCAAGTCAAACCAGCAATAGGAGTGTGTAAGGTCTACCTTGTGGCACTGCAGGGCTAAAAGGGTACTTCTCCCTACTAGCAAGATTTTGAGCTTCTGCCAATATTGATAATTTCCATTCCTTAGTCTCGAATATAAGGACATACTGAGGCTGGGTCTTAAACTCGCAGTATCTAAAGTAACAATAACTCTGTATTTCTTATATTGCCGTACTTATATGGGAGTTTTCTGAACATTTTCTACAACAATCGACCTCTATCCCATCTGTGTCTGCATGGCATGCCCTGTTGGGCTAAACATTTGTTTGCTTTCTTAGACATAGAGAAGATCAGGTTTTCCTGTCCATTTGGGCTATAAAAGTTCACCTCTTTGGATTAGGATCATTCACCTGTGCATGCCGTCTTTGGGCTATAAGCATTCTTATTTGTTGTCCTCTTTGTACCAGAAATGTTCCCATGTGTTTTCCCTCTCTCTGATAGAAAAGTGGTCATTTGTTTGCTTTCTCTGTGCTAGAAAATTCTTCGTTTGGACGATACCTTGTTTGAAATACAAACATTCCCATGTGCTGACCCCCCTCCTTATTCTAGAAGAGTTCTCATATGTTTTGGTCCTGTTTTGCCTGGAATATTTCTGATTTGTTTGTTGCAATCATTGAGCTTGAAAAGGCCTGAATTGATTGTCATTTTTGGGCTAGAAAACATCTGATTTCTTTGCCCTCTTTGCACTAGAAAGGTTCACATATGTTTAGACTCACTGGGTTAGAAACATTCACATTTGTTGGCCCTCTTGATGCTAGAATAGTTGCTATTTGTTGCCCTACTGATTGTAGAAGAGTTGTCATATGTTTGTCCTCGTGGTGCTAGAAGAGTTGTCATTTGTTTGCCCTCTTGATGCTACAAGAGTTGTCATTTGTTTGCCCTCGTGATGCTAGAAGAGTTGTCATTTGTTTTCCCTCTTGATGCTAGAAGAGTTGTCATTTGTTTGTCCTCGTGATGCTAAAAGAGTTGTCATTTGTTTGTCCTCGTGATGCTAGAGGTGTTGTCATATGTTTGTCCTCGTGTGCTTTTCAAAATGGCCACAGGAGGGCAGCAGTGCTTTAGATATCAAGACTAGAGCGCATCAAACTCCTTTGTATAAGAATAGCTCATTTAGGGAGCACACGGCTTCCTAAAAGTATTCTGTGACATTGAAACATACGGCAGGACCAGCAACAAAAAGTGTACATCCTTAAAGGGCAGATAATGAAGATAAATATTTTTATAAGTAAAGGCGAAAGCCTATGTTGTTCTTGATTGCTCTTAACCCGATGGGTAGATTCTTAAATGCTTCCTAGAGATAGCACCCTGCGGAGTCTCCTCTTTTAATACGAAGGGGACACAAAGCTGGCATAGACTTTTTTTTAATCGCAAAATGCAACTAGAGTTGTAAAGTCACCACAATTTTACTGGTTTACATTTCTCCACATAGTAGAATCATTGATGAAAGACAGACATTTAAACCACGCTCTGCAGACGGCGCTGAACCCTCCGAGCCTCTCACACATGGCTGGGTTTGCAGAGGGGCATCACTCTTCTGGCTACATAGGGCATGTTTATGTAGGTCCTGTGCAAGGGCGACGCAAAACCTAAATAGGATTTACAAAGACTCGCTATGCCACCTTACGTGGCCCTGCATGGCTTGATAAATCCAGAGCAAAGCAACACAGTACAAATCGCGGCCTTGTGTTACGGCATTCCATGGATGGAGGGTGGGTGTTCTCACACAACACCCATGGATTTTGGCACATTCCCAGATGTACCATTAGTGGTCGACCTGGGAATGCGTCAAGAGGCTTCGCCTCTCCAGGTGAGGCGAAACAATTATTATTATTATTATTATTATTGGGCATTTGTAGAGCGCCTGGTTACGCCACTGGCGTGTCCCCGCGCTATGGTAAGTGATGTGGCTGCCCCTACCCCCTTCCACGGAAGGCTACCTGTTGAAAAGGTGGGTTTTAAGCTTTTTCCTGAACAGGGCTTCAGATGGTTCTAGCCGCAGTTCTAAAGGTAGGGTGTTCCAACATCTGGGAGCGAGGTATCTAAAAGATCTTCCTCCCATTCGCGCCTTCCTTACTCTGGGGACCTTTAGCAGCCCAATCTGCGAAGATCGTAGATTACGTGTGGGCTCATAGTAGGTCACCAGACTCTGGAGTGGAGCCGGGGCTGTGCCGCTCAAAATGCGGTGGCATGTGGAGAGGGCTTTGAACTCTACCCTCTTCTCCACAGGGAGCCAGTGAAGGGCTTGTAGGGCTGGTTTGGAGGGTGACCACCTAGGGAGCCTGAGGACAAGCCGCGCCGCGGCATTTTGGAGCACCTGCAGGCGGCCCATGACCTTGCCCGTGGCGCCCAGATATAGAAGGTTCCCATAATCAAGACGCGATGTGACCAGGGCGTGCACCAGCGTCCTTCGAGCAGAAATAGGAAGAAGATCTAAGACTTTCCTTAAGGCTCTCAGAACATCGAAACACACCCCCGTCAGCCGGCTGATCTGGGGACCAAAGGCAAGGTCCTTATCCAGCCACACACCAAGGTTCCTGGCCTCACGGCACGGAACGGGGACCTCACCCAAACAAGGCGGCCACCACGCCGACGTCCACGCAGATGGCCCTCCCCCCACCACGAGCACCTCAGTCTTGCTACCGTTCAACTTTAAACAGTTTGCGGACATCCAGGCAGCAAGGTCTTTCATGCAGTTCCTGAAGATGTCCGCTGCAAGGTCGGGTGCCCGCGATAAGGAGATTACCAGCTGCGTGTCGTCGGCGTAGGACACCAGGCGAAGTCCGTGACCCTCCACGATGGCTGCCAAGGGGGAGACATAGATATTGAATAAGGTTGGGCTCAGGGACGAGCCCTGAGGCACGCCCTGGCCCAACTCAATCTCCTTCGAGTAGCAGTCACCCAGTCTGACCTGAAAACATCGGTCAGACAGGAAGGACCCGATCCAACCAAGCGCTGCACCAGTGATCCCACCTTCATTCAGACACTGTAGCAAGGTGGAATGTGCTACAGTGTCGAATGCCGCGCTTAGATCAAGTAAGATCAAAGCCATGGTTTGGCCCTCGTCCACACCCTGTCGTAGCGCTTCAACCGCCGCAAGAAGTGCCGATTCCGTCGAGTGTCGGGGGCGGAAGCCAAATTGCGAATCATGGAGTAGTGAAGCCTCCTCCACGAACTGCATAAGTTGTACGTTGGCTATCTTTTCCGCCACTTTAGCCATGTAGGGCAGGAGGGAGATTGGACGAAGATTGTCAAGTTTTTCAAAACTTACATTGGCTTTCTTCTGCAGGGGAAGTACAACTGCTTGCTTCCAAGCCTTGGGGACACTCTGGGACTTAAAGGAGGTGTCTAATAGGTGGCGAACATAAGGTTCAAGTGCAGGCAGACTACCCTTCAATCGACTAGGGGTAGTCGGGTCTCTAGGGGAGCCAGATTTTATCGACCCGCAAATGCGGAGAAGTTCCTCAGTAGGAGGGGTGATGAAGGTGGTTAATCGTTGTTCCCCTAGAGTTTTAGTGGCCGCCGGGTGTGGAGGGCTATTGTCTGCCTTCTGGGGGAAGGATTTATAAATGTTGATCACCTTGTTTGCAAAGAACTCTGCAATACGGTCACAACCCTCCGCAGTGCAGAGTTTCTTGGGCACCACCGCGGGCTTCCCTATCACAATGGTTTTGTAGATTGAGAAGAGTTCCTTAGTGGACTGTTTAGCTTCTTCAATCTTATTGCAGTAATATAGAGATTTCCCTTTCCTTATCAGTTTATGATAGTTGCGCCTACAGTCTGTGTACTCTGCTTTGGCATGGATTGAGTAAGCAATCCTCCATTGTCTTTCGGCACGTTTACATGCTGCTTTGGCTACCCGCATATCCTCGTTATACCAAGGAGCCGATCTCTGAACTCGGCCCCCCATTTTTTCCATGCCAAGTGGAGCCACCATGTTCAGCGCCTCCGTAATTCGTTGGTCTAGGTTTAAGTTAATTTCTTCTACCCCTTCACCCCCAGGATGACCCTTCACAGTTAGCGCCTGGTTGAAATTAGCTTGGGAGAAATATCTTTATTTCCATGGAGCAAGAGTGCCTCTGCTGGCACTGGGCAGCATATTGTGCAACATCGCTGAGAAATTACAGGAATGCACCATATATTGTTAACACCTTGCATGCTGATGACGGCCAGAGCCGTCATGGCACACAGTGCTCGTGTGCTGATGACGGCTCCCGGCCGTCATGACCGCACCCACGATCGGAATGTGCCGCACAGGCGCAGAATCGCGGCAGCATGCAAGGGGTTAAATACGGCGCATTCCTGCCCTTTTTCCTACCATGTAGTGCAGAGCAGCAAGGTGGATTGCTGCGCTGTGTGACATATTAATAAATATGCCCCTCAGAATCAAGTCCATGTGCCCCCTCCCACCTCACAGCTTCATTTTAAGAAGATAATCATTTAAAAGCAAACAACGTATTCATTTTGTGAAATTTTTCGGCTCCCGTAAATAAATGGAATGTTCCAGTCTTTGCCGGCTTGTATGTACTGTATCTCGCTTTCTCCTTCCAGATGCCTTTTTGGATACCGTGAAACATGATCAGCTTGTCGCATTTCTAGCGCAGATATTATTGGAGAATCAAGGTAACTTACGAGTGATTCTCACACTAGACAGAAGAGACCAGTGTGGTATTTGGGAGCATGATACTGGATTGATGCTTCAGATTGTGAGGACTGACAAACAGAGAAAGCTGGGAAGCAAAAAAGATGAAGTAAAGGAAACAGAGGGTGTCTTAAGACTGAATAATGAAAATATGTGCTGTTTATGGAAAGGATTGACGAAAGTGAGATACAAGGCACCAGTGCACACAGCTTTAGATCCACCACCATCGGCCCCGGTGAAACACGCTTTGCTTTTGTATGGAGGAGCTCAGAGTTAGAAGACATCTGTGGAGGGAAAGACAACTGGACACCAACGTCAGTCATTGTGTCCACATTTCAAATCACTGGCTCACCTTTCTGCCCATTGAAGATTCCACCTGCTTCTTCTGGCAAGGCAACATTTGACTACTTGTTCTAATTCATATGAACTACTTTGACAGGCTATAAGAAACGCCTAGACAAACTAAATAAGGAAGTGAATGAATATAAGGATTCACTGGCGCAGTCCAAAGCACAGAAGCTTCAAAAAGACATAACAAGATGGTAGTATGCCAATGTTTACCCCTATGCAATTCCAGATTACAATCCACCGACTAGAAATGACTGGAGCACAGATGGATCGGACGACGATTCCTCTGCAAGCGGTTCGAGTGTGGATAGTTATCGTTCCCGCCCACGTGGCAAGGGCAGAAACAGGAGACAGCCACAGTACCAACAACCATGGCCATCTTTCCCCCTACCAGGAGTTCCCAACTACCCCAACTCTTTTCAACCACCCCAGTTCCACCCGATGATGGGGTGGAACGCTTCTTTTATGCCCCATCCACATTTTCAACAGAATCGGTACCGCCCTCCTGTTTTTAGCTGGGGGCCGGAGGGCAAGGGGGCGAAAATGAGGGAACAACCAAGTGCACTGGGAGCAAGAGGAAGCGGTGGGAGACAACATCAGGAGCAAAGCACAGCATGCAGGGCCCAGCAACATGAAAGCCTAGTGACCAACCTCTCATCAGTAATTCTGACGCCTGATGAGCAAGCAGTACTTGAGAAGGGACTAGGCTTTATTCCTACGGCCCGCTTGGACCGATTCAGACTACACTGTGAACTTGCGGAATTTTTCCGCAAATTAAAGCTGAAGAGTTTCTTTGAGAAACAAGAAACCACATTGACACAAGAAAATCGGGGTGATACAGCCTTTTGCCTGACATCTTCTTTTACACCTCCACCTTATACCATCCCTCCCGAAATTACAGTTTTGAGCAAGCTGTCTTCAATGACATCGAAGCCTTCGAGGACACAACAGTATTTAAGAATATGAAGGCCTGTGAGTTCCATGCTTTTGATTCTCTACGAAATAACCAGAATATTGTTGTAAAGTCCGCCGACAAAGGCAGAGGCGTTGTGATACAGGATGTGGAGGCATATGATACAGAGTGCAGACGCCTCTTATCAGATGGTGTCAGTTATACTCGCCTTACTGAGGACCCTACACCAGCACTCCGGAATACTATCTTGACCTTAGTGAATGAAGCTGAAAGTTAGGGATACATCACCAAACACGAAGCAGACTTTCTCACTACCAGCAAAGGAACAATATGGTATTTTTACACCTTGCCGAAAATGCACAAGAACATAATGCCGCCTCCGGGGAGGCCCATTGTATCGGGGTTGGGCTCCCTTTTGGAACCATTATCGCAGTATTGCAATTTCTTCTTAAAACCTCTAATTCAGGCAACAAGTACGTATTTAAAAGACACTAAGAGTCTGCTTGCCCTTCTCCAAACCATCGAGCTTACCAATGACCCCACATGCCCTACTTACCTGGTAACTCTCGATATAGAGAGTCTTTATACGTGCATCCCGCAAGATTCAACTATTAGAGTGATCGATGAGACTTCGGCAAGCAGTGAGTGGGATTATATAACACCTAGGAAGTTTGTGGTGGACTGGGCGACTTTGGCTTTAAATAACATTTTTTTTTAATATCAAGGAGTCCTGTACCTCCAGTCAACCGGGACGTCAATGGGCAGCACTTTCGCCCCAAGTGTGGCCGGGATGTATGTCCATGATTTTGAATGCAGGCATATCCTGTCAGATGCTAATCCAAACTTGCCCCATGTATCTTTTTGGCGAAGGTACATCGATGATGTGCTCGTCATCTGGAAAGGCCCTGAAGACATCCTCCTGGATTTTTTTACTTGGATCAATACATGTGATGCCAACCTGAAATTCACCCACTCATACCACAAGGAAGAAACGGTGTTCCTCGATGTTGTAATTACCAAATCTGGCAACAAACTACAAACTAGGACTCACTATAAACCCACAGCTAAAAACAATTTACTACATTTCACCAGCTACCACCCACGGCCCTTACGGGAAAACCTCCCGTTTGGCCAATTTCTGCGGTTAAGACGCAATTGTAGCGAGGTTGCATCCTTCAAGAGCCAAACCACTGATCTGACCAAAAAACTTCAAAGTCGAGGTTATCCGGCTGGTATCCTTAAAAAAAGCTGCAAGAGAGCTCGTAACCAGAATCGAGAAGCTCTTTTGGATATGAGTAATCCCAGAGTTTCAGAGCCTCCACCACTCACCTGTGTGACGACTTTCAACGCGGCATCGAATGCAGTGAGCAAGTCAATACGCAAGCATTGGAGAACCCTGGAGGGCAATAACCAACATTGGGAGAAACCTCTCTTTTCATACAAGTGAGCACGCAGTTTGAAAGACACTTTGGTTCATACACGACCCAGGCATGATAAACCTGAACAACAACAAACTGTGCTAAATGCTTGGGGCCTTCCCCCTGTGGTAGGACACTTCCCCTGCGGCTCATGTAGCGTGTGTCATCTAACAACCACCACGAAACATCTTGACCTAGAAGAACGAAAACGCTGGCTACAGAGATCACACACAAACTGCAACTCCACCCACGTGGTGTACCTAATCACTTGTCCATGCAGACTTAGATATGTGGGAATGACCACTTGAAAGATTAAACAACGAATTTGCGAGCACCGTAGCAATATCCGGTGCAAGAGAAATAGCACAAAACTAACTGATCATTTTCTCTCGCAGTAGCACACGGCGAACGATCTACAATGGACAGTGATAGAGCATTTTTCCACCTAACACCACCACGCAACAGTCACTTTTTGAAAAGGAACAGAGGTGGATTTATCGTTTATCCACCCACCTCACAGGATTGAATGATAACATTCCTAGGGGCACAGTCCTGGCGCGCTGAAATTAACGCTTAGGTCTAAGTGGTTCTTGAAATGCTTGTTCCAACGAACACCTCTGATTATGAATGAATCTTCTACAAGCAACAAGTGGTTAACCCAACCCACATTCCACACCTAGCCCTTCGAGCAACGAAACCTAGCCAGGCACATTTTTAGGTTGACGTTCTCTTGTACCCACTCTGACTAAACCCTTATGGTCCTACAGAGAACATACAAGAGTATGTAGGTGCGGACAACACTATTAACATTAATAATACGCGGGAATACAGAGGTGCTAATTACCAATGTACACACCATTTGGCCAGTTTACATTGGCAATATAGTAAGGGCCCTCAATAGCACGTCTATTAATATGCTTTTACCGGCAATGCCAGAACCACACATATTCCATGCTTCCTATGACCCTCATGGGCCTGCTGACCCAGAGGAGGTATACATACACTTGTTGCCTGTAAGTAATTCATAAGGCTTATCAGTCTTTAACGTGACACCTAGGCATATTTTACTTTTACTTTTTCTATTTGAAAGGGTGACGCCCTTTTTTTACCATACGGTACCTCTGAGCGGACTATACATCCGGGCGTAGATTTAGTTTAATAACCCATTTCATGTAATGTAAAGGCGTATAGTTGGTTAATGAGAGTCTCGGTATTAACGAGGCACGCTGCAATTAAAGCTTTTTCAAATACACCCAAAAAATTTCAGTGCTCTAGTCTCCCGAGCACTCTAGTTTCCGAAGTCTTTTCAGGCCCCGCCCATTTTTCCACGACACACGCCTCAGATGCGTAACGTATACACGAAGCAGCATTTGTACCCAGAAGCCCGGTCACCCGATAATATTCGGGCCAGGGATCAGCCGACTAGGTACTCTGCGGGAACGAACAAGACGGGAAGTAAGTCCGGCCCCGTTTTTCCCGTATATGGCTTGTGGGACACCTCTGGACCTTTGAAATAAATATCAAATTTATATATGGTTTCTTTAGATGCCCAGGTTTGATTCCCCCTCCCTGCCGGTCCCATGATGCAACTGATTTCTTCATTTCGCGTAAGCCTTTTGTCTCCTGCCATTGGTTAGTGATGATTAGTAGTATTATTTTTATCCTGTCTTATATCTAGGGATTTTAATCACAAGTCGCATTGTAAATATTTAACACGAAAAACTAGTTAGATACTTTGATCCTTGTGGAAAACGTTGTATATGCTTATTCGGGTCCATATGTCCTACCAGGTGAAACACCATGCAGATGCGGTGTTCCTCAAAGGGTATAGACGTAACAGACATCGCCCTCGACCAAGTTGTATTTTAATTTAAAAGAAATAGGCATAGTCCAATAGTAACTTTTGTCATGCCTCCTAAAACAGTCAAGTAGATATGTTTTACATTAAGATAATGTGTACCATTCCCAGTATGTTTGCACAATAACCTGTGTTATAAGTACCTCATTGGTCATGAAAATGCATATATGCCTTTTTATCTTTATTTTCTTGCAGGTTCCAATAAAAAGGTCTACGAATCTACACAAGACCTTGTCGGTATAACCGTGAGTTGTACCAAACTGTATTACTCCACAGGTTAGAGTGCGCCTTAGCGAGTTCATACCGCTGTGGAACTTTGTATAGGTCCTGACGAATGCTTAGCTAAAATAAGCGTTTACAAGCAGAAACATGTTGACCATCTTTTGAAACATCTCAAATCGGATGTTGCCAGCTACTTTACAGAACTGGTTCACATCCGTCTCACTTCTTTTAATGGTCTTTGGTCAACCTTTAATAAAATAGTTGATAGGCTAGCACCAAACACCTTTTAATCTCACTTTTTCACTCTCTTCACTTGAGCGCACCCTCGCCTTTTGAACACCCTGCTCTGCTGTAAACCAGGCGTGGAAGCACACCAGGAAAGCCTTCGGCTTCTCTGGTGGAACCCATTGATGAAGCATGTCATCGACCAGGTCGGTGAGTGAGGGTTCTTTTAACAAACACTGGTTATGTTGACTCCCTTTTGTTACTTCGTGTGACCGCTCCCAGGTTGCCCCATCAGTCACTCTTTTGTTGTTATAGATTGATTTACTGGGGGTACAAGAGTGCCTTGCTCCCTCTCTCTCTCTTTTTGTTATTCATACTAATTCATATGCCACCAGACATGGCTGTGTCTGGTGTACCGCTTTTAGTACAGCTTTTGAGGCGCTAACCTTTATTAAACATCCCATTACACCAAGAAGCTGCCGGTACACTTTTTAAAGGACTTCGCTACTGGTCAGCCAAGTAATCGTGCGAGCCATTCTGCTCCTGTAAGAGTATTGCTTGACCAACATGTTAGACCCATTTATTTAATGTGAATTAAGGAGCAATGCTCAGTAATTCCTTGATTAGCAAGCAGACAGCACAGCTAGTAAAGAATGCCATAACTCAAGAGCTCTCCATATTTAAGTAAGTCGGAGCGCCTTAATCTCAGACAAAATTAAGCGGCTGATTTAGAGTTTGTCCGGCAAGGTACTCCATCATGAATGTGGTGGAAATAGACTACCCTGTATGCCAAACCCTCAATTCCCATGACTCACAGTGACAGCTTTGTGGAGCCCCTATTGACTCCATTCATGTTCAAGCTTCCTCCAAAGACCAGATGTAGGAGGGGGTAGAAGGGGCCTCGGAGGAAGGGCATTACACCACCTTCTGTATATGTATATATATATCATGAAAAATGTCCCAATGTAGTGCGCTCTCAGTAGAAAGGTCCCGTAGCCAGATCTCTAATCCAAGGGTGTTTATTCCAAAAAACATGTTTCGGCTTACCAAGAAGCCTTGTTCACGACATTTTTCGTGAAGTTCGACTATCGGCGTGCTCTGCCGAGAGTGTGCGCCAATTCCCTGGGGGCCGAAGGGGGTCAGAAGGAGCCACTTGGTGTGTGTGTATATGTATATATATATATATATATATATATATATATATATATATATATATATATATATATATATATATATATATATATATATATATATATATATATATATATTCCAACAACTTGGCTCGTTTTGGTCGACCCCTGGCGAATCTCACATCCAATTCCTCAGCAGAGCCCCGCCAAATTCAATCGTCCACACCTCCTCTTCAGAAATGAAAACGCACTCGTGGGAACTCTCTTTTCAAATTCTTTATTTATCTATAGTTCTCAGCATAAAAAATACCATGGTATTTTTTATGCTGAGAACTATGGATAAATAAAGAATTTGAAAAGAGAGTTCCCACGAGTGCGTTTTCATTCCTGAAGAGGAGGTGTGCACTCAGCCCTAGAAACACGGAATAGCTATCCCCTTTCTTGCTAAATAACAGTAGTTGCATACACATAAAAGCAAACATATTTCGCAAACAACACTGTACTATTAATAACAGCACATAGGATGCATTCTCCACCGCTAAAGCCACATACACTTTGATACTAACTTCACATCACACAAAACGCTAAAATCAACACCTTATGTATGACATTAAATGGGCACTCAGCCCTATAAACATACAGAAAAACACTACTGATTTACAGAAATCATTGTCATTTCCATATTTTATCAAAACAGATAGGAAATGTTGTGTAAATGTTAAATGATGACAATTTAACTACAATGCCCATAATGCATAGGGTGCTATATGTGTATATATGGAAAAAGTGAAAAGGGACTTATTGTTCAAACTTTTACCGTGATCAAGAACGCTACGTTCGAAACGCGTAGGTCTGCACAGCCTGAATTAAATGCTGTTTAAAAGTGTTCCTGAGTAGAGTGCCATCATTTTTTGAACCTTGAGTTGATAATTTACGGGACCCTGCCTTGGTCCCGTGGCTTGGCACCAGCTTGTTCGTGCTCCCCCTGCGACGAGGCAAGTTGCGATTATATATATATATATATATATATATATATATATATATATATATATATATATATATATATATATATATATATATATATATATATATATATATATATATATATATATATGTAGTGCTAAGAATCGTAGTTGACATATTTCTATGCTGAGGGATCTAAAGCCTTACTGGGAGGACTCAAGTGCCCAAAAAAGCCAACAAATCTTACCATCATATCTCATGCCGGGTTGCCACTTATGGTAGTTAATTCAAGCTGGTGGCTATCTCATCAGCTTTCTTCAAGAAGAGGACAACCATGATAATCCAGTGATATTTTTCCACAGCACTTTTATAATATTCATTTTTCAACTTTGCGACTGTTAAGTTTTCTATTGTAATAATGTGTTCCCTGTTCATTTTTGATTCCTATTTGGTTGAATGAATATCGTGCAAGAAATATTGATTGACCTGCCAACATTTTTGCCGCCTAGATACTGAGTACCATAATATGAAGAAGGGAAGTATATATAGGTAAGTATAGATTCACTATTCTTAACACCACATCTAAGTCCCTTGACAATTTATATCCTTTCAACATAAAAGTGGAGTTAAGTATGATAAATGTATAATTATCTATACATACACATCTTGTTGACATTTTTTTCCATGATATGTTGGCAACAGCATTTTGGCACATCACTCACTCAATCAGTCAGGGATTTGTGAAGCATGCTACTCACCCGTGAGGGTTTCAAGGTGCTAGGGAGCTGGGGCTTGCAACTCCAATTCAGCCAAAGAGCCAGGCACATGTATATTTCCCACACGGTATTCAGACAGTAAACCTCTTATTGAAATCTGATTATCTCTGCTGCCTATTCTTATAGCTGAAATATTCACTTAGATTAATCTAAAATTCTTACGTTTTTAATTAATCTTTACATTTTATGTTCAGATATTCATATATTAACACCAAAATTGATGTCTGCCAACACTTGTTTCACTTGTGGGACAATCAGCAATTCTATCAAGGACCATCTCATTGTTAATAATAAAGGTGCAAGAAAAGGAATACCTAGAGAAGGAAAATGTAAATTGAACAAAAGCTCAATCAAATAAGAATGATTTTCCCTGGTGCCTTGTCAACCTATTGACAATGGGTATATTTTGCAAACTAAAGGACTCCTGAAAATCTGTGACTGTCAGACAATTATCGGGGAACACCTGAGATTCTTTGCGTGCCTTTTACATGACATAACTCTACTCCAAATATATGGAATTTGCACTTATCAAAGTTTTCCTTAGTGAATCAGGTTTATAGTGGCTAACAGATGTCAGGGCTGCATGTGGAACCGGTGAGTTAATGGCAGAAAGTCTCATCCCACCAGCATCCATGAAGGGTTGTACTCCTGCATATCAAGCATGAGGACATCAAGATACATGAATATCTTAGGCAGAATTTCGAGGGAAAATATCGATAGGAAAGGGCACATAGATGAAGTAAAGATTTGCTATTCGTAACTCCATGTCTACGTACCTTGAAGATATATACATCGTCAGAGTAAATATATGTGGAGTTAGGTATAGAAAATCTATAATACCTTTCAATATTTTGGTTTCAATATTTAGTAGTGGATAATTGTATGCTTCAATATTCTGGCTTTGATATTCAGGGGACACACCCCAGCTAGAGACACAACCCCTTCACATGTTCTGTTGCTGTTGCCTGTGATTTGCCATTTCCAAAAGAATAGTTCTCAATGTACCATTCCCACAAAGGACTTTCATTCTCTGGGTCAATTGCTCTCAAATGGTCATAGTATCTTCATACAGTCACTTTAATCTATACAAAGGAAAAAGTATAATGTCACAGACCTTAAATTCCGGCTCCTTCTTAGACAAACGCTTCAGCTCCCTGCTCAGCTTGAAGGCTCTCAGCATGGCATCCTCGCTGGCGATGGACAGATATGCACGGCTGGCAATGCCCTTGTATGTGTTGATACGGGACAACGAGAACTTGAGCAGGTCATATTTGCGCCCATTGCTGCACTCCAGGCAGGAGCATGAGATCTTGTGCGGAGTGGTGATGACGTGACCCTTCTTCATCAGCATTTCCACAATCTCGTATAGGTCCTTCTCGCAAGCGAGAGTGAGAGGGGTCACACCCGGCGCAAAGCGGGAGTTGTCAATAGAGTTGTCAAAGAATGCCATGGAGAAAGATTTAATGTCCATTTTACTCCCCTTCTCCTGATCAAGGCGGTCCAACAGCATCTTGACCACATGGGGCTGGTTAGTGTCCACTGCCACCAGGAGGGCTTCATGGATCTGCCGAAAGTCAAATTTGATGCAGTGAAGTAGAGTCTTCATAATCTCTTCGTTGCCCGTACGGATGGCCAAGTTGAGGGCCTCCCGCCATGAGCGGTCCTCACTATCATCCAGCTGCCGTAGGATTCCATCGCTGACCTGGAGCAGCGACTGTACCTGGGCAAGGTTCCCATCATGGATTGCGCTAATCAAGGCGATGGGAAACTTTAGCTTCTTATTCACAATTTCGCGCCAATTGGCTTGCTGCAATAAGAAGAGAAGCATGAAGTGTTAATATCCCAGTTGGACTTAGAAGTAAACATCAAGAGTGTCATCCTAACAAATCAAATCAAATCATACCTTCCTTTTCACCAGAAGGCTAACTTGTATTGCGATAAACACGGCTGAAGCCCCCATGATAGCTCATGGGACAAATAGTGCAGTGGAATACTGTATTTTTGTAACTATCAAAATCTTCATTACTAAAATCTTTTGATATGAAATTAAGGTCTCAGTTTTATTATGACATTAGGATTTAGGAACAAGCTCATGCCTTATTAAGATGATTGAGATGATTGAAAGTTAAACTCGAGAAGAGGATAAGTATATTGCCAGATATCCAGATATGAGCACGAGCAATAAAATAAAATGAAAAGTAATGATATTTCGCTAGTTAATGAAGGGATAGCCGCAGCTTGTGCTGCCCTTTCTGTATAACCTGTAGCAGATCTTCCCATGTCCCATAGATTGTGGTATGAAACACAAAAGGTACCAGGCTGTTCCTATTACGAGTGGGGGTTTGGTGTTGGTGACACCCGTGCGTCGTGATAGAACGCGTGGGTATCCAGTTTGTTGGATATAATGGCCTCACACACCCTTGCAGGTGTCATGCTTCATCATCGGCAATGCTCCTCGTTGGGTCGCTATTTGTTGCTAATTTGCCCCTGAGTTATTAAGAAAAAACTCAGACTTAACATTTACTCCACTGGCACCATTACCCCACTCCCCATCCCCCACGCCCAGAACCATAACTACACAGTGGCGACCGCTAGTGTGTAGTTATGGTTCAGTCGCACTTTCTACTAATGGCATTTTTTGATGTGCTGATATATTTTCACTCCATGGATGGATTTTCTCGAAACTTGCCAATCTATTAGTTCAGTCAGCTAGGTTTTGGCAAGATCTATCCGTGAGAAAAAAGTTAAGGGAGGGTGAAAAATGTACTTATCTGCAAAGTACAGAACTCCTGATGTAAAGGGAGTAAGAGGACTGCTATCAGGGGGCGCATTAACAACGCGCCACCTTTTAGGTGCGCTTCCTGACCGCTTTTTGCCTTCTTTGCCTCTACATGCACGTTTATAATATGGCGCTGGGACAGAGGCAAAGGAATTCCCTCGATTGCAAGGGGCCACACCCCCATGCAAATGAGAGAACACCCTCTTGTGATAGTGCTGGTGCTGTATGTGCACCTTCACTCTCTATATTACAGAAAGTGCTGCATAAGCATCTACGGCCCCTTCTTTAATACCAAAATGCTCCACTGGTGCGCAAAGCAGGCACTGATGCCCATTGCGCTCCTGGGGCACTACTGTAATACAGCCCCTGGAGCTCAATTTGAGCTTTTTTATGCTCACAAATGGAATCATGGCCATAAAAGAGCATTTTGTACACACACAAACATTACATGTTTCACATATTAAAAACTTCAAAAGATGTGCCACGTGAAGCTTGCAATGCGTGTGCAAAATCTTCACTTTATAAGAGCAGCTTGCACGGCTTTTGTGCTTCTGTGCACTGGCCACAAAAAGTGGGGTATAAAATGAGGTTATGGAATAATAAAATATTTGCATATGTAAATTGAGTGTCCTGAAACTGATCAAGGTGTAAATCCCACAGATATGTCTGATGATTCAAAAAACAGAAGTAAATAATTTTCCTTTGCTTACTCCATTCAACATTTGCCATTAGGATTTTGTCTTAAGTTAGGATCTTAAGTTAAATTTAAATTTGTCTTAAATTTCGTTCTTAAGACAAAATCCTAACTTAAGACAAAATCCTAACTTTACTACTACTAAAAGTCTTCTGTGAATACCAAAAGTACTAATTTTAGGATTTTGTCTCAGATTAGTTCTGTGAATCGGTCCCTATATTTTTTACAGTTTGGTACAAATAGAACTCCTGACGGGTGCACAGCTACTGGTATGGCTTGAACTGTGTGCTAAATGACCCCAAATAGGTTCAATTCTATTTCTGTAGTTTTTCCCTTCACCGCCTTCTCAAAGGAGCTTCACCCATTGAAATGAGCATGTCTCTTGTCAGGATATATCTTGAACAGCCTGTACTAGGGTGGGCTGGCAGAGAAAATAAAAGGTAGAGCTGAGCCAGAGCCGAGCCAATTGTCTGGCTTGGCTCTAAGAGTCCGTGCAGGAGCCGAACCACAAACATGTTCGGCATGCAAATTGGGCAACAAGCTGCGTGAAAAAAATTGACAAAGCCTCTTTAAAATTCGAAGGTGCAATTCTTTTCTTTTTATGCGAAAGGGTTTCACCTTAGTGCAATAGAATTTATCACTGCTTTGAGAGGCATTTATTACAAGCAATAGTGTTTAAACATTAACTCAGAAACATTCATGTGACACTCCCTGTGTCATCACCACCCCCTTTTCTGAATCATCTCCCTGTGTCCCAGCATGATGAAAATGCCAATAGTGAACTAAGACAATAGACACATGATGATGGACAGAATTCAGAGCAAATCAAACATTCAACGCCAGTCAAGAGATTTGGGTTAAATCCATTGTTCTTTTGTTCACCATGCCACCCCAGTTTAGACCCAGCCATATGCAAATCAGTCTTGACCCTGCACCTCACTGTAACAGTCCAGCCCAAACTGCCAGGCCAGGTCCTCCCTGAACCAGAAACAAGCATCCTGGGACAGGTTTTGGGGTACCTTCCCCCCCCCCCAAAATCAGCCAGGCTTGCTTGAATCCAGTGGCAAAGTGAGCAAGGGACCCATGTCTGGGCATACCCTGCCAACTTAGGGCGAACAAAGCAAACACAAGGCGATGATGGACGGATAGCTGAAACGTTTCAGACACTCGCCCCCAGTCACAGATATGGGTTGAAGCCATCATCATTTTTTAGCGCACTTCGCCACTTCAGTTCAGACCTAGCCATATGCAAATCAGTCTTGACCCTATGCCTCATAGGAACAGTCCAGACGGAACTGCCAGGCCAGGTCCTGCCTGAACCGGAAAGAAACACCCTGTGACTGATTTCGGGGTAACACCCCTGATCAGCCAGGCTAGCTTGAATCCAATGGCAAAGTGAGCAAGGGCCCCACGTAAGGGCATACCCTGCCAACTTAGGGCAAAGAAAGCACACACAAGGAGATAATAGACAAAGCGCTGAAACTTTTCAACCCCAGTCACAGATCTGGGTTGAATCCATCATCGCACTTCGCCACCTCAGTTCAGTCCCAGCCACATGCAAATCAGTCTTGATCCTGTGTCTGAAAAGTTTCAGTGCTCCGTCCATCATCTCCTAGTGTTTGCCACATGGGAGCAGTCCAGCCTGAACTGCCACGCCAAGTCTTCCCTGACCCAGAAACAAGCATTGCACAAATGTAAAAACCATTGTAAATATAGGAATATGAAATAAAAATAAAATTAATGTAAAACTAGGCAAAGACATCTCAATATTGCATAGGAACAAACATCACATTTCACAAATATTAAACAACAATAAGTATAACATTTTTAAAAAGTCACATAACTCTAAGAATTGCCAATACCTATGCAAATCATATATAAATATTATTAAATATGTAAAAATTAAAAATGTAAACAATAATCATATACCGGCAAATTGCAAAAATTATATTATAAAATGTAAACATTAAAAATGCACAGAAACTTACAAATGTATAAATACTCTGAATAAATTACAAAAGCATGACATCTTGCATTTAAGATTACTCCCACTCAAAAGACACATCTTAACATAGTGCAAGTACAACAAACACACACACACACACACAAAATATGGAAATCAACGCAGATGTAGGTGATATCTGGCACAGCATCACTCACAGCATAAGGGAGAGAAGTCGAAGCCCATGCTCAAGGCTTTATATATGTTCTTCCGGTAATACTGTTTGTCGGGTACGTTTTATGTTCTTCGGGTGATGCCTGTTTTTCCTATTATTTTCATTAGATTCCAATGTTTCGTTGATGTACACATAGAATATGTCCATCACATTATTAGTAGTAATTTTATAGGTTTTTTTTAGCTATGCATGCCCCACCTCACAAGCCAGTGGCTGGGGTTATACATTCCTACCACTAGGCATAAACCTCCACCCAGAATTAGTCAATTGCTTGCAGTCAGAGATTTATACCTAAGCAAAGGTATGAAACTACAGGTGCGGAGATCTCAGCTCTTAGATTTACCTTTGTGGATTCTGCCTCGAGGTAACCCAGGAGCACTCCTGAAATTCAAAAACCAGGAGTACTACAAGATTTAATCACTCCTACTCATAGCAAAATCTGTATCAATAGGGCCCCATGTGGGCTTTCTCTCCCTTATGTAAGAAATCTATGCTATTGCCACTGGGTGGCAGCATCGGACCATGAATGAGCCAGTTTTTATCTTGACTCACGTTTTGTACTTAGAGCTGCACAGGGCGGCGGGGATTTTATGCAATGTAGAGGAAGCTCTGAAAACTGAGGTTTGCCCTTGAATGTTCGTTGTTGAACTTACCCTGCAATATGACATGTCCACAGTCCAGCTACATACACCTGAATTCCTTACATCATACTTATGCAGTCATTAGATTGAGGGGGTTGGGATGGTTTTGGCCTAGGTGTGTGCGTCATTTATTGTTACCTTCCCACTCTTTCATGGAGCTCTTGATTGCTGTTCTCATGAAGGTTGCACATTTTGACATTTTTCTTCCACTTCGAATATGGAACGTTTTTTTCCACACTTCTATTTTATCAGATGAAATTTCCATAAAGCATATAAAAGATAAAACTATTTCCTGAATGTTTTCTCTCACTCTTGCCACAGCAGACACACCATTCCTCTGACACCGGATATGTGAGCTCTCTCGAGACTTCATTTAAACTAGAAGTGCAGTCACATGTTCTCACAACTTAACATTACTTACTAATTGCATCATTTTGCAGATAATTTTACCGGCATAAGCAGGTGTTCCTATTGCTAAAAACTGTTTGTGAACATTAAATATTGCAAGTTTTACATAGCTTTAACAACCTTTAGACCGAATATTCAGGTCTCCACAGGATGTAGAATAGAAACACCTTTATAGAAAGCCTAAAATGAATGGACATATTAAGCCATTTGAGGGGATAACTTTTAACGTTTGGCTTTTTTTTGTAAGTGAAAACTATTACACCCCATCTCGTCTACAAAAAAAATGTCTATCTGCTTTTGGGGTGTGCTTCCGATGTAGTTACCATACAGGAGATTGGGTATGCCTGTTTTCCTTGCCCGGCCATAATAGATTTCTGGAGGGAAAACAATCATTACAACGCAGTCATTACAATGCACTACCTTTACAACGCAGCTGTTACAACACACCTGCCTTTACATTGCATGCCATTACAACTCATACCATTACAACGCATGCCATTACAAAGCATTATAAGGTAAGTAATGGGGATTTTTTTGTTTTAGGGTGGGTATGGGTTTTGGGGTACATGGGGATAGTATTTTTCCCCCTACACTATCCAACACTTACCCTACTGTTGCACTCACTGGAATGGGAATAGTAATGTTTACCCCTACACCATCCAACACTTACCCCACTGCTGCCCACAAACGTATGCATCGTAATGGTATATGAAGTAATGGTAGTTTCTAAAAATGCGTCGTAATGGCATGCATTGTAAAATCATGCGTTGTAATGGTAGTTGTGATGTAAAAACCCACGTTGTAAAAGGCATGTGTTGTAATTGCTTGCGTTGTAAAGTCATATATTCTTCTGGAGCAGTGGCGTCACTAGGGGGGTGCGAGGGGTGCGGACCGCACCGGGTGTCACCGCATCAGGGGATGACACCAATCTGGTTACGCTCGCTGTGTAACACAAACACAGCTCTGCAGCCTGAGCCTCACCTCTAGTCTGCGCTCTGCTTTATTACAGTGCAAGCGCACCTGCTGGCTGCTTACAAAATACTGCAGTGAGTGCACGTCGCCACGCACGCACCACCTACTATAGTGGTGATGTGATGATGGTAGCACACGGATGCGATTCTGACAGACACTTTCTGAAAGTTAATTGGTCACCTCAGGTGATAACTGCTGCAGTCAGTGGCCACTGAAGAAAGCGACAATAGTGTCCAGATAGTGTGAATGTCCCCATTTGATGGACTGGAGGACTACTGTGTCTGCAGCAGGGATTCAGGAAGAAAATCATTACATAAACACAATTCTTATTTGGTGGATAAAATGATGACTTTTTTGTCATGATACCTTTTGTTTACAGCAACCACAAATTCATGTTTATATCACAGACACTTATCTCAAAGTTGCAGTTATTTCAACCTGACACTCAGACTTTGAAAGAATTGCACGTATGTTTCATATGTTTTTATGGTCCCAAGCCTTGAATCCTAAACTACCTCTAGTGAAACACATTCATAATAAATCTGAAATGTTCTATACTCTTCTGCAGAACTGTTTTAAAGGGGAAAAGGTGCTGCATCACTGACCCATTCTTTGCCTTTATTTGCTGAATAATTTAGCTAAATATTCTGAATGGTTTTGTCCTCTGCTGATGCATAATGTAAGCGGTCCTGGGTATGCCAAGGCAACACCATAGAGCGGGCCTTTCACTCCATAATTAGCATGCCACAGTTTTTGAGTTATTAAGGTACAATAGGGCTACGCCAATCAAACTGTCAGGATTGGCCTGAGCAGGTAAACGCGGTGAGGCCGGAGACTCAACAGAGGATGAAGAGGGAAACTTAATTATTTATTACATTTTCCCTCGTAGTAGTCCTTCGAGTCCCCCCCAACCTGGCATGCGATGCGCAGCGGCGTACCCAGTTTGTGGGTCCCTGGGCCGTCAATCTTATACCGCTACCAATGATGGTCACGGCCTTGGGCCAGCCCCCGCGCTGTGCTCCGTCCTCTGACGCGACGCCGCCACCACCACCACGTCTGTGGAGACAGTCTCGGCAGGGGAGTGCTGCTAGAATTGCCACCTGCTTACTGCTTGACGGGGCCCTGTTCCTGTGATCGGAGTCTCGCGGCCCACCTGTGCAAGAGTCTTTGCAGATGTCCTCAGGTGGGTGCGGAGTGCGTGCGTGCGGCGGGCAGGCCCTGGGAGTGGAATGCGAGGAACTCGCGCTAAGGTTAGCAGCAAGACGGCTGCTTCGCCTCAATATAAATAATAACTAACTTTTCGTCGATCGGAAAAGGCATGGCGCATGCAGTAAGCCATCACTCTGGATGTCTTCCTGCTGCCTGGAGACTAGAAAAAATACAACTATTGTAAAGCTCGGTTGCTTAGATTTTGTTATAGTAAATCCTGGAGGTTGATGTGTAAAAGCATCAGCGTCCTCCAGTATAAAGTGAAAACTGCCAGCGAAACCATTCACTGTAAAATAATAAACATGACAGACAGTTAAACAGATGTATCACAGTAGCGGATGCACGATTACATGTAACTCAAAATCCGTAGCATCTGACCTTTGCCGATCCTCCGTTCTGCACTTCCATGTGCTCTAAATATTATTTAGAAGGCAAGAGGGCAGTGTGAACGTTGTATACAAATTCCTAAAGCTGTCTGTCTTTTCAAAGGAAAGGTACCATTATCAATCATGGACCACACTCAAGGTACCCTTGTCCTGTGCATAGCTGGCAATTTCTTTTCACAATGTGCAAAGCAAAAGAGTGCACCTTTTGGCTGTTTGGTAGATCTGATCTTGACATGAAGCAATTAAGGTGCCTGCGCCACTGGGAAAACGGATAGATGTAGCTTCCGTCTCACAATTTGCTTACTCACATTTCCATAATAGGTCACGAATGTCCCTCTAACAGAGAGTATGCAGTGCACACAGCTATGATGATTAAGACATATTAATATTGCATACCATAACACATCGGATATCTGGCTTTTGAGAGTTAGAGAGTTCTTTGTTTAGGAGTGGAAAATGCGTCTGCGGCTGGTATTATTCTCCACAAAGTCCTTCATCTACAGCCCACTGGGTGGAGAAAGATGGGTCTAAGGCATACATTGAAAAGGACTTGGACCAGTTGCCAATTACTATCTCACTAATGGGTGCTTGTGGGTGGCTTTGGGTTCTCGAACAATTTATTGTAAAAAAGTGTCTGTCTTCTAGCCAGTAAGGGATGTGAAAAGCAGCGAATCTCCTAAGACCCCCAATGCTGCCCGGCGCAGGGTCACCTTTAATTCACTGGATTTACTATGAAAATAATGAGGCAGGCGCTGGGAACTGGAGACAAGAAACAAGTTTATTTCTCATGAAGAGAACCTGTCAACAGACACCGTGGTAATCTGCTGAGGTGTTCTGACAACAGCTTTCCTGCAGGTCACTTTTATACAGTATGCGGACAAAGTAATCTTTATGATCAGTGTCATGTAAGCTTGGTATCCCCGCCCCGGACAGGTTGTCACACAAGCCAAACATTGTTTCATTAACATGGTTACACAAGCCCAACAGTTATTCTCCTCCCACCCAGGCCAAACAGACAATTTTATCTTGCAGCTGGACCTTGCTTCAGGGTCTAAAACATGTGTGACCGGCCAGATCTAAGAGTCCGTTCTGTTGATAAAAACAGGTCCCATTGTTGGCAAAAACAAGTCTTACTGTGTGCAGTGCAATAAACCATGTTTGCAAAAGTCTGTTTGGTATTTGGAACCTGTTTGTGTAAGGGTGTCCATGGGTTTGCCTGTAAACAGAGATGAGAGGAAAAACGAGTTTGTGGCAGCAAGTGCTGTTGATGTTTGTCGTGGCAATAGTTTATAGCCCACAGCTCACATACCAGGCTGGTCAGAGGGATGGTAGTATGGGCAGGTTGAAACAAAAGGTGACCAACAGAATACAAAATTGCTGTGGTGGTCAGAATGACTGCAGTTTATGTGCACATAGAAACTTCCATCAGACAAGATGGCGCAGATAATGTTCATGATTGTCGTTTTGCTATTAACAGGGAGAGGGCCTACGTTTTTAACCACATGGATGCTGCACATATTCCTCTGATGTGCTGGACAGCAATAAAAACGGGTGTGGTCATGACGAGCTCAGCTCGTCATGAGCACACGAGAGGTGTACCTCAGCATCGAAGGGGTTAAGCACACTCAGGCACTGATGTATTCTTAAAAATTCAGTCCTCTATTCTGTAGAGGAGCCGTAATAATTGTGTAAACACAAAAAAAGACCTGTCCCCTAGAAAAATGGTGTTAAGTGATTGAGTTGTGAAAGGTGAAGCTAACAATGAGGCACTAGAATGATCTTGAATATATTGCACGTGTTTTTCTTAAGGTCTCAGTTTTTTTTTATTTTACCTCTTCATCAAATTATAAAGAATTAATGTACACTCGGATATTTCCACACAAATTTTCTTGGGTGATCCAATGGCAATGGCACCGTGAACAAACGCAAGTCAAACCTATAGACGCCATACTCCATAGGAACTGGGATAAATGTATTGAATCACTCCTTTTGGACTGGGCCTTGTAAAATCGAGTTAAAAGGCCATTGGGAAGAGTTGTTGTGGACTTATAGTAGTAATTCCAGCTCTGTATTTCATCTTGCACTACTAACTACGTTCTGTGATCTTAAAATAGGAACTACGCTGGGTTGGTAAATTCTATCCGTCATAAATACCTATAAAGCAGAGTGAAATTTTTAATTATAAAAATGTCAATAGTAGTGTCAATGGAGGAGTATTGCAAATGATTTATCATGGACCTAAATTTACAAACGTTGCTAAGGGTTCTGTATGGTCCCGTTATTTGCCAACTGTGTCCACTGGCGGACTCGGAGCGGACTCGGTCCATGTGGTAAGTCGTGAGGAGGTGACACCACGAGTTTCCCGCACCGGGTGACACTAACCCTAGTGACGCCACTGTTCTGGAGTCAGGTCTTTCAGTGGCTTAGTAAAACATTGCTGATACTTTTAGATCCTGACTCGTTGGCCACTTTGGAGTTTTAATACTTAACCTAGCCATTAATCAAAATCAGTTAGTGTTTATTGCATCTTTAGTGGCTAAATCTTTGATTCTTCAAAAATAGAAAATGGTTTAGGCTCCCACCTTCAGGCATTGGGAACACAGAGGACTCAAGTCAAGTGCAAGAAAAACTGTTCTCCCAAAGAGATGGGGCCATGATAAAAGTTCATAAAAATTTGGGATGAGAAATGGGGCTTGTCCTTCTAAGGGATAAGTTAATGTATGTTCGGGTTCCAAATCTAGTGCGAGGACTGTTTCTAGGAATATGAACCGGAATCAATTGCTTTTGGGAATGGGAGTTTAATTCTTAATTGTAATCCATAATGAGGAAATGTTGCAGATGAAGTGTACTATTTATTTCTCCTTTCTACCTGTGATTACAAATAAAGGATTCAGAAAACAAAAAAACGCTTTTTACCCAAAGTTCAAAAGACTCATAGTGTAAAGCAGCCAATTCAACTGCTATTGAATGAGGATGCCAGCTCTTCTTCTTGCAGTGCCTCTTTTGTGGTCGCTGCTGCTTTGCACATCCCCTGGACCTGAAGCTAGTCATCACATCCTGTGCCTGCAGCATCTTTCTTCAGTCCCTTGGAACATCAGGTACGTTTTAAACTAGTGTGTTAGAAGGGCTAGTTGAGTTGTGGTTGGCGGCACTTTTATTTCTTTCAAATTTTCGGCCTTTTTTCTTCGTTGTTGCAGGAGCAGGAGAAACTTGCGGGTGCTAGTAGAAATTCTATGAGTAAGAGTGTCTGGCTGTAGAACCGTTTTTTCATTTATTTCATGTTTGTGGTATTAGTCTGGGCCCTTTTTATGTTAACATGTTAATTGCAGAGTTTTCTTTTTTTTCTAATGTTTGGCTTATTTGCGTCGTTGATGCGGGAGCAGGAAAAATTGGGTGCAAGTGGAATTTCTATGTGCATGGGTGTCTGGCTGTAGAATCATTTCTTCATTTATTTCATGTTTGTGGTATTAGGCTGGGCCCTTTCTGCTCTTGGTGGTATGTATGGGTGGTGTGATCGGATGTGGGTGTCCTATGAGTTATACCCAGCTTTCAGGCATTTCTTACTGCGGGTGGCATATGTTGTTTTATTGCTGTCTGTGATGGTAGTCTGGGAGGCGGTGGAAAGCTTTGTATTGCTCTCGGATTGATCATTGCTGTGGTTATATTTAGCTGTGAGTGGTCATGGGTTTGGGGCTGTGGAAGGATAGTGGAAACCTCGAAATGTATGTCTCATTTTGGGACATTTTGTCTGTTCACTTTATGTTTGGAGGCTGTGGGAGGGGAAGCAAGCTCCCAGATTTGTCAGCAATTTCAGCAGCATCCTCTGTTTTTTTGGTATTTTCTTGCTATTGGTTATACAACGTTGGATCCAGGGGAGACCTTTACCTGTGTTAGCCCTCTTTTCTCCCTCTTTTCTCACTCTTTCAAGCTCCTCATACCTTTTCTATTCTGCTCTTGCCCTTCATGTGATCCACTCCTTTCTCTCTTTCTACTTCTATTCCTTCTTCCCTACACCCCTCTTCACCATTTCTTCTTTACCTCTTTTCTTCCCGTCTTTTTCCCCTCTTCTCCTGTCCATCACTCCTTTTCTCCCTTTCTCTCAACTCACATATATTTGTTAGCCTTCCTCTCGTCTACCAATCTCTTCCTTCCTCATTCTCTCTCCTGCTCTCCCTCTTCTTCTGTATCCATCTCTACTACTCTCTACTACTCACTCTCTACTACTCACTCTCTACTACTCACTCTCTAATACTGTCTACCACTCACTCTCTACCACTCTCTCTACTACTCTCTTCTAATCACTCTATTACTCACTCTCTACTACTCACTCTCTACTACTCTCTCTACTTCTCTCTACTACTCTCTCTACTACTCTCTACTACTCACTCTCTACTACTCATTCTCTCCTACTCACTCTCTACTAATCTCTACTACTCACTCTCTACTATTCACTCTCTACTACTCTCTACTACTCACCCTCTGCTACTCACTCTCTACTACTACTCTCTACTACTCACTCTCTACTACTACTCCCTCTCTACTACTCTACGCCTCACTCTCTACTAATACTCTCTCTACTACTCTCTCTCTACTATTCTCTACTACTCCCTCTCTACTACTCACTCTCTACTACTCCCGCTCTACTACTCTCAACTACTCACTCTCAACTATTCTCTACTACTCACTCTCTACTACTCTCTACTACTCTCTCTCTACTACTCTCTCCTACTCTCTACTACTCTCTCTCTCTACTACTCTCTTCTACTCACTCTCTACTACTCACTCTCTACTACTCTATACTACTAACTCTACTACAATCTACTACTCACTCTACTACTCTCTACTACTCACTCTCTACTACTCACTCTCTACTAATCACTCTATTACTCACTCTCTATTACTCTCTACTACTCACTCTCTACTACTTACTATCCACTACACTCTACTACTCTCTCTCTACTACTCTCTACTACTCACTCTCTACTACTCTCTACTACTCACTCTCTACTACTCTACTACTCACTCTCTACTACTCTCTATCACTCACCCTCTACTACTCACTCTCTACTACTCACTCTCTACTACTCTCCTACTCACTCTCTACTTATCTCTACTACTCACTCTCTACTTCTCTACTACTCACCCTCTGCTACTCACTCTCTACTACTACTCTCTACTACTCACTTTCTACTACTCTCTACTACTCACTCTCTACTACTCACTCTCTACTACTCTCTCTACTACTCTCTACTACTCACTCTTTATTACTCTCTACTACTCACTCTCTACTACTCACTCTACTACTCTCTCTCTACTACTCTCTCTCTAGTACTCACTCTCTTTACTACTCACTCTACTTCTCTCTCTCTATTACTCTCTACTACTCTCTCTCTATTACTCTCTACTACTCACTCTCTACTACTCACTCTCTACTACTCTCTACTACTCTCTCTACTACTCTCTGCTCTCTGCTACTCTCTACTACTCCCTCTCTACTACTCTCTACTACTCACTCTCTACTACTCACTAGCTACTACTCCCTCTCTACTACTCTCTCTACTACTCTCAACTACTCACTCTACTACTCACTCTATACTACTCTCTACCTCTCTACTACTCACTCTCTACTACTTACTCTCTACTACTCACTCTCTACTACGCTTTACTACTCACTCGCTACTACTCTCTCTACTACTCACGCTCCACTACTCTCTCTACTAAAACTCTATTACTCTACTACTCACTCTACTACTCTCTCTCTACTACTCTCTCTCTACTACTACTCTCTCTCTACTACTCTCCTCTCTACTACTCACTCTCTACAACTTCTCACTCTTTACTACTCTCTCTCTCTATTACTCTCTACTACTCACTCTCTACTATTCTCTACTACTCATTCTACTACTCTCTGCTACACTCTCTCTCTGCTACTCTCTACTCTCTACCACTCTCTACTACTCCCTCTTTACTACTCTCTCTACTACTCTCTACTCCCTACTACTCACTCTCTACTACTCACTATCTACTACTCTCTCTACTACTCTCAACTACTCACTCTAGTACTCACTCTCTACTATTCTCTACTACTCACTCTCTACTACTCTCTCTCTACTACTCTCTCCTACTCTCTACTACTCTCTCTCTACTACTACTCACTCTCTACTACTCTCTCTCTACTACTCTCTACTAATCTCTCTACTACTCTCTACTCTCTGCTACTCTCTACTACTCCCTCTCTACTACTCTCTACTACTCACTCTCTACTACTCACTAGCTACTACTCCCTCTCTACTACTCTCTCTACTACTCTCAACTACTCACTCTACTACTCACTCTACTACTCTCTACCTCTCTACTACTCACTCTCTACTACTTACTCTCTACTACTCTCTACTACGCTTTACTACTCACTCTCTACTACTCTCTCTACTACTCACTCTCTACTACTCTCTCTACTAAAACTCTATTACTCTACTACTCACTCTACTACTCTCTCTCTACTACTCTCTACTACTCACTCTCTACTACTACTCTCTCTCTACTACTCCCCTCTCTACTACTCACTCTCTACAACTACTCACTCCTTACTCTCTCTCTCTATTACTCTCTACTACTCACTCTCTACTACTCTCCTACTCACTCTCTACTAATCTCTACTACTCACTCTCTACTACTCACTCTCTACTAATCACTCTATTACTCACTCTCTATTACTCTCTACTACTCACTCTCTACTACTTACTATCCACTACACTCTACTACTCTCTCTCTACTACTCTCTACTACTCACTCTCTACTACTCTCTACTACTCACTCTCTACTACTCTACTACTCACTCTCTACTACTCTCTATCACTCACCCTCTACTACTCACTCTCTACTACTCACTCTCTACTACTCTCCTACTCACTCTCTACTAATCTCTACTACTCACTCTCTACTACTCACTCTCTACTACTCTCTACTACTCACCCTCTGCTACTCACTCTCTACTACTACTCTCTACTACTCACTCTCTACTACTACTCCCTCTCTACTACTCTACTCCTCACTCTCTACTAATACTCTCTCTACTACTCTCTCTACTATTCTCTACTACTCCCTCTCTACTACTCACTCTCTACTACTCCCTCTCTACTACTCTCAACTACTCACTCTCAACTATTCTCTACTACTCACTCTCTACTACTCTCTCTACTACTCTCTCCTACTCTCTACTACTCTCTCTCTACTACTCTCTTCTACTCACTCTCTACTACTCACTCTCTACTACTCACTCTCTACTACTCTATACTACTAACTCTACTACACTCTACTACTCACTCTACTACTCTCTACTACTCACTATCTACTACTCACTCTCTACTAATCACTCTATTACTCACTCTCTATTACTCTCTACTACTCACTCTCTACTACTTACTATCCACTACACTCTACTACTCTCTCTCTACTACTCTCTACTACTCACTCTCTACTACTCTCTACTACTCACTCTCTACTACTCTACTACTCACTCTCTACTACTCTCTATCACTCACCCTCTACTACTCACTCTCTACTACTCACTCTCTACTACTCTCCTACTCACTCTCTACTTATCTCTACTACTCACTCTCTACTTCTCTACTACTCACCCTCTGCTACTCACTCTCTACTACTACTCTCTACTACTCACTTTCTACTACTCTCTACTACTCACTCTCTACTACTCTCTACTACTCACTCTTTATTACTCTCTACTACTCACTCTCTACTACTCCCTCTACTACTCTCTCTCTACTACTCTCTCTCTACTACTCTCTCTCTAGTACTCACTCTCTACTACTCACTCTACTTCTCTCTCTCTATTACTCTCTACTACTCTCTCTCTATTACTCTCTACTACTCACTCTCTACTACTCACTCTCTACTACTCTCTACTACTCTCTCTACTACTCTACTCTCTGCTACTCTCTACTACTCCCTCTCTACTACTCTGTACTACTCACTCTCTACTACTCATTAGCTACTACTCCCTCTCTACTACTCTCTCTACTACTCTCAACTACTCACTCTACTACTCACTCTATACTACTCTCTACCTCTCTACTACTCACTCTCTACTATTTACTCTCTACTACTCACTCTCTACTACGCTTTACTACTCACTCTCTACTAATCTCTCTACTACTCACTCTCTACTACTCTCTCTACTAAAACTCTATTACTCTACTACTCACTCTACTACTCTCTCTCTACTACTCTCTACTACTCACTCTCTACTACTCTCTCTCTACTACTCTCCTCTCTACTACTCACTCTCTACAACTACTCACTCTTTACTACTCTCTCTCTCTATTACTCTCTACTACTCACTCTCTACTATTCTCTACTACTCACTCTACTACTCTCTGCTACACTCTCTCTCTGCTACTCTCTACTCTCTACCACTCTCTACTACTCCCTCTTTACTACTCTCTCTACTACTCTCTACTCCCTACTACTCACTCTCTACTACTCACTATTTACTACTCTCAACTACTCACTCTAGTACTCACTCTCTACTATTCTCTAGTACTCACTCTCTACTACTCTCTCTCTACTACTCTCTCCTACTCTCTACTACTCTCTCTCTACTACTACTCACTCTCTACTACTCTCTCTCTACTACTCTCTACTACTCTCTCTCTACTACTCTCTTCTACTCACTCTACTACTCACCTACTCACTCTCTACTACTCCCTACTATTCACTCTCTACTACTTACTCTCTACTACTCTTTACTACTCACTTTCTACAAATCTCTACTACTCTACTACTCACTCGTCTACTCACTCTACTACTCACTCTCTACTACTCTCTACTTTCTGCTACTCATTCTCTACTCTCTACTACTAACTCTCTACTACTCACTAAGCATACCTTTCTCTGGAATGATGTAAATGACTTGCACAGAAGTGAGCAAACACCTGTCAATCTCCGCCTGAAAATCAAGTTCCAGCTGGAAGTTTCTGACCGACTTGGACTGCAGGTTTGACCCATAAACAGTGGATGCCTACGAGCTACAGCTTAGTATAGAACAAGCATTTGCAATGCAATAGGTCTTGCATTTATGAGATTTTAATCTATTGCATTGTAAATTACAATGCTTTTTATTTATGTGTTGGTTTTCAAAACAGATAAATAAAAGGTCTTGTCATTTACAATGCCAATTGCTTAAACTCTCGCAAATGCAAGACCTATTGCATTGCAAATTCTTGTCTTATATTGGAAAAAAGGAGTAGCAGGTAGCATAATACCTGTCCGCAGTCTCCTGCATCCTACTTCCAATTCAGGAAAGAACTTTATTTATTACATGGCTTAGATGTACTTATTTTAACTTTGGGACCTGCAAACCTGGGTTCAATTTCAAGTTTCGGATTACCTGAATCCATGGTTCTTGGAAAGTTGTGCATATTCCTGTTCCTCAAATTACAAGTTTGTGTGATGTAAACCCAAATTGTATATTTTTTTGTCTACAGATGGCCCAAAATGCGGCAATAAGACTACTATGCAAAGTACCAAAAAGGGAATCTGTTTCTGCTTTTCGACGCAAATTACATTGGCTAAACGTCGAAAAACGAATTAAATTTAAAGCACTTACTTATATGTATAAAATAAAAGCCAACAGAGCCCCCAAGTACCTTTGCACTCTGGCCAAAGCACACATTCCATCTAGAAATATTAGATCAGCTACCCATGGCCGTTTCATGATCCCTAAAATTAAACGAGCACGCATTGGAGGCAAATCTTTTGCCTACCTAGCCTTGTTGTACTGGAACTCTCTCCCGATCTCATTGAGAAATGAAACAAGCTACTCCAGTTTTCGCAAGTTGCTAAAAACCTGGCTGTTTGACAAATAAGACATTCTTTTTCCCATCTTGTCAACTGACTGCTCTGCGCCGGGAAACCCTTTCTGGGTAGCTGTTGCGCAATATAAATGCAAAAAAAAAAACCAAAAAAAAATACTGCTACCAAACTATTACACATATTATGGGTGCACTCCATCAAATCATCCGTAACAACTTCCAGGTTTATTTCTTGGTTTACTAGCCCTTCTTATCTTTCTGGTCTCCCAAAACACTGTGGAACATGTGGTTCTATAGTTTTGCTTTTCATCTACTACTTTACAATTGCTAATTACAACCAGTCCTTGGCCTAGTAGCCCATGTGTCCAAGTCCCAATGCATTGTGGTAATTGTAGTGATTGATATAATGAAAGATTTATGTAACCATTCTGCATTCATACAACTCATGATACGTGTTTCGCTCTATTAAGGATGGTTTGATAGCGACTGTTAATGGACAGTTATTGAAGCATTATACTATAAAAAAAATCGTTGTTTTCAAAATGGCATTGCTGCACTTCACTTAACAGCTCCAGAAACAGTGAAATACATATCAGGAGCTGCGTTGAAGCAAAACGCGAGGAATGTTACTAGTCAAGTCAAAAGCCACTTTATTCGATTAATACAAATCATAAAAGTATACTATATAAAACAGCTCCACATATTACATACAATCTCATAAAAACAGTTAAAAAACAGTTTAACAATTTCATTTATAATTTAATACTTCCAATGGTGCATGGGACTATTGTACCAGCCAATCTTATTTTCCTGCTCCGAACAGCCCCGACAAGAAAATTTGCAGCGCAGAAAATAGAAAATGGATGTTACTAAGTGAACAATACACCGCACAAGATTTAATCTCCAATCTTCCTGAGACTGCAGCCTTTAACCTGTCTGTGACGTCGTTTCCGGGGCATGTGCTTAACTCAAAAGTCTATTAGCAGATTTTCTCAACTTCATTTTCTGCAACCAAGAGAGCCCTCTACACTTTGATAGAGTTGAAGGGTTCAAGAATTGTCTGGTATTAAGATAATATTGTCCACCCTCCCAGTGACCCACCCAGACCCAACCAGGGGCGTAGCCAGAAAATTAAAATACCCTCCAATTTGAACCAAAGCTCTGACAGCACCAGCACCGAGCTTCCCTGGAGGAAATTCCTTTTCTGTTCCACTCAAACGTTTATCCATTCATCCTTTCAATCTTCCATCCATCATTCAGTCTTTATACCATTCCTATACCATTCCACCAATCCACTGTTCACAAAACCATCTATGGATGCTTCCATCTATACTGCCAGCCATTCAAACATGCATCATTTGATCTACCCATCCATCAATACAGCCATCCATCCATCCGCTTTCAGATTTCCATTTACACTGCTCGATCACCCATCCTCTCACCCACCCATCCACCTACTCATCCATCCATCCACCCATCCTATCATCCTTCTAATCTTCTGCCACTCTTTTTAGGGCGAGCTGACGTAGCTTGAAATGCAAAGCATTGCAAGCTGTCAGCGAAGACAACTAATGTTGCCCGTATTTGGGAGAGTGGACACGAGAGGGGCACGAGCGCAGACGCGGATTTCACCTCGTGGGCGCGCACGTCGCCTTGCCCCTCTCGTGTCTCATTCCCTTGCGCAAACACACTCCACAGTCACGCATGCGCACATACCCAGCCACACACACTGCATACACACACTGCATACACACACGCAGACCCACGCACACACATTCGAACAGACACACACGCGTACACCCCCCTCCCCTCCCACTCACCGGGCTCTTTCGGCGTGTCTCCTCTGCAGCGCTGGTCGGAGTCGGCCGGCTTCACTGCTTCCTCGGCGGCGGCGGGCGGAACTTCCTGCTGGATTGCAGGCCCCGCCCCCGTCTCGGCCAAAAGTGCCTGACTTCCGGTTTTCACGGAGCAGGGCTGCGGCGGTGATTTCTTTTGGGGGCAACAGCGGGAGGCACCCTCGAATTCGCAATGCAATATTAGTATTGGCAAAAATGTGTAACGAGTCGCCAGAATAATAGTATTTATTTAAAACGTAACCTACCTGCATCTCAGAAGGGTTGTGTTCTTTTCCCTTTGCCTGTCTGTGCACGGTCAAGAAGTCTCTTTTGATCTATCTCACTGGCAGGAAGGAGCCTGGGCTCAAGGGCCGGATTGTGATTGCGTAACATGAAGTTGATAAACAACAAGCAAGTGTCTGGGGGGGGGGTGAGGGCTCGCCTCATGGTTTGGACCCTATGCAACACACACTCCACACAATACCACTCAGTGCCACAATTATATGCTACATAATTACACTGCACTCAATGCAACATACACTCCAAACAATACCACTCAGTGCCACATAATTACACGCCACACAATTACACTCTACTGAATACATCATACACTCCACATAATTACACGCCACATAATTACACTGCACTCAACGCAACATACACTCCAAATACCACTATGTCACATAATTACACGCCACATAATTATACTCTACTGAATGCAACACACTCCACACAATACCACTCAGTGCCACATAATTATGCTTCATAACTACATTGCACTCAACGCAACATACAGTCCAAATACCACTCAGTGCCACATATTTACAGTGCACTCAATGCAAAATACACTCCGAATACCACTCAGTGCCACATAATTACACGCCACATAATTACACTCTACTGATTAGACTGCGCTCAATGCAACATACACTCCAAATACCACTCAGTCCCACATAATTACACGCCACATAATTACACTCTATTGATTAGACTGCGCTCAATGCAACATACAATACACTCCAAATACCACTCAGTGCCACATAATTACACGCCACATAATTACACTCTACTGATTAGACTGCGCTCAATGCAACATACACTCCAAATACAGTTCAGTGCCACATAATTACACACCACATAATTACACTGCACTCAATGCAACATACACTCCAAATACAACTCAGTGCCACATAATTACACACCACATAATTACACTGCACTCAATGCAACATACACTCCAAATACAACTCAGTGCCACATAATTACACGCCACATAATTACACTGCACTCAATGCAACATGCACTCCAAATACCACTCAGTGCCACATAATTACACACCACATAATTACACTGCACTCAACATCTAAGTCACGTAAATACAACACACATTGCATTACAAATGCTATAGGTGTCAGATTTGCGAAAGTTAAAACTATTGGCATTGTAAATGACAAAGCTATTAATTTTGGTATTTTCAAAACCAACAGATAAATATAAAATTTGTCATTTACAATACCAACAGCTCAAACTTTCCTAATGCGAGACCTATTGCATTGCAAATGCTTGTTTATTTTGTGTCACCCCATCTTTCTTCCTCGTAGCATTAATAAAGAGCTTTGGCCTTCAGAGGTGCAGATGGAAGAGAGAGACCTATAAAGAACTTCACCCCTGAAACAGCTGCTAAAGCGGGGGTTCAGGAGGACGCCCTGTGGATACTCTGCCCCTCCCTACACGTGACGCACTTGTTGTAGGGGACGCCGAATGGCTGGTCTGGAAATAACAGCTTTACACCCACGCTGAATCTCACGAAAGAAAACGTCCGGCTAATTTCTTGGGGCGAGTTGCCTGGCACAGGACGTCATATAGAGACGAGATGTGGGCTGTAGGGAGTCCTGTGTGTGCTTTACGCCACTACAAATACTGTCCAGGGGTAAAACACGCGCTAATGACTGCTGTGGTGTTTATTATTTTGAAGCAGGACTGTAGCTTAAAATCAAAGCCCCAGACGTCGGCCTAAGTATATGACGTTCTAAACCACGAACATGTGACATCAGATTTGGACCTAAGGCGCGCGGAAGGATCTAAACAAAAGAGGCCTGTGACGCCCCTCCCCCTCCGACGCCAGGTGCCAAGGAAAGGCTCGAAAAACAATCAAGCGAGGCTTATCTGCCACAGTGAGTTTCTTTTCACTTGCACGTTCCTCCCCGGGGGTTAATTTGAGAGCATGGTGTGATCTATTAGAAGGCAGAATTGGAGGGCTCGAGGGACCGGAGCCACAGGAGAGAGGGGAGCTGGAAGGGCGTCATGAAGCCAGCTCTGTTTGTGTGGAAATTCTGCACTTGTTGCCTCGTGCGCTCTCACATAAACAGTTACACCGGCGCCGCCTTTAAGAACCCTACAACGAGCGGTACTCGGAACCGAAGAGTTCTCCCTGTGCAATAAAAAATAAATATGTTTAATAAGGTTTGTATTTTATGTTTTTTAAATGTACATCCGTTTAAATTCATACTTATTCTGAGAATTTTCGAAGCTTTTTCCACACTTATTTATTTTTAGGAGAAAATAAGCATTTAACCAACACATAATTACTCTTGCGCTTGGGCTCCGACACAATCCTATCCGCTAGCACTACGTGTAGCGGATAGGATTTTCCATCTGGTCACACAGATTGTACATACCGTCCTACTCTGTGCCAGTCCACAGTCTTAACTGGGTGCACTGAGCACACGCGTCCTACTACAGTGAACGTGCTGCTCTGAGTGCGGGCGCGAGCCTGTGCCAGCGCCCAGGGAACCCTCAGGTACCCTTCACAGGAGGGTTTAGTGAGTGAATGCACCCACCTGAGGGGCGATCCTTTACCTCATTCTAAACTCTGTCTTCAGCAAGATGCTGACTGGCGTCTTCAAAGATCTGGTCTGCCTTTCACCAGTGTGCTGTTCAGAGTGCTGATTGCAAAAACCACAGTTGATGGACAGAATGCAGAACAATGTCATACATTCACCCCAGTACAGAGATCTGGGCGAAAATCCATCGTTTTTTTTGCACTCCACACCACCCCAGTTCAGACATGGCTATATGCAAATCAGTCTGACCCTGTGCCTCATGAGAACAGTCCAGCCCGAACTGCCAAACCATGTCTTCCCTGGACCGGAAACAAGCTTCCGAGGACCGGTTTCTGGCACTCCAGCCGTCTTCAGCCCGGCTTGCTTGAATCCAGTGGCAAAGTGAGCAAGGGACTCACGTCTGAGCATACCCTGCCACACTTATGGCGGCCAAAAGCGGTACAAAAGGGGGTGGTGATGGACGGAGCATCTGAATCAATCAAACACTCACACCCAGTCAAAAGATCTGGGTTTAATCCATCACCGTTCTTTAGCCCACTCTGCCACCCCAGTTCAGACATGGCTATATGCAAATCAGTCTGACCCTGTGCCTCATGGGAACAGTCCAGCCCGAACTGCCAAGCCATGTCTTCCCTGGACCGGAAACAAGCTTCCGAGGACCAGTTTCTGGCATTCCAGCCGTCTTCAGCCCGGCTTGCTTGAATCCAGTGGCAAAGTGAGCAAGAGACTCACATCTGAGCATACCCTGCCACACTTATGGCGGCCAAAAGCGGTACAAAAGAGGGGGGGTGATGGACGGAGCATCTGAATCAATCAAACACTCACACCCAGTCAAAAGATATGGGTTTAATCCATCACCGTTTTTAGCCCACTCTTTCCGGTCCAGGGAAGACATGGCTTGGTAGTTCGGGCTGGACTGTTCCCATGAGGCACAGGGTCAGACTGATTTGCATATAGCCATGTCTGAACTGGGGTGGTAGAGTGGACTAAAGAACGGTGATGGATTAAACCCAGATCTTTTGACTGGGTGTGAGTGTTTGATTGATTCAGATGCTCCGTCCATCACCACCCCCTTTTGTACAGCATTGAATGTTCAGCTGCAACTATAAGGGCAGGTGTTGAAAGGCAGCTGTACGGCCATAGAGTAGCCCGATTAGAAGTGAAGGTGAGTGAAGCTCGGCCACTGTAAGTTGAAGGCTACCTAGAGGTCCAGCCTGCCAGAAACACAGCTACTGGAAGTGGACTACCACTTGGCATGTCTCATTACCTGAAGGAAAATTAAACTGGGGTATGCTTGCAGGGGACTGTTGAAGCACAACCACTGAAAGTGAAGGCTCACCTGGTGTTCTTGTATGACTGAGGCACAGCGGACAGAAGCGGGCGGCCACCCAGCAAGCCTGATAGACTGAAGTGAGTGAAGCATGTCTGGTGTACAATCGTAACTGTTGAAGCACCATCACTGGAAGTGAAGGGTCACTCGGCCTCCTTGACTGAATGAGTTAACAAACGTTGTGTTTTGTCTACTTTCTCGCTCTTGCTCTGCGATGAAGTCTGATGAGGAAAAATAAGGCTTATTCCCTAAAACTGAGTGCTTGTCTCTAAAATAGCTAAGACATATCTTGCTATGTGGCTATTAAACCACTTAAAACAAAATAATCTACTGATGTGGCTCTAACTGGGTTTTGACCTTAGATGGAAACTGAAACTGCTCTGATATCAGTCTTGAATAAATTAAGGTGACATTTGGACAGTGGACTTCATCAGGTCTCATCATTTTAGATCTCTCCACGGCATTTGATATGGTCATTCATGCTCTCACGAATGACTGTTTGGCAGAGATAGGCTGCCCTATCTTGGTTCCCTTCAGTTTTGGTAACTCAACTTTATTAAATATCAATGACACCTTTCAAGTCCAAAGTAACTGAAGTGAAAGGTGGAGTCCATGAGGGCTTTTCCTTGTCCCTGATCTGGTTTCACATTTGTGCTTGACCTTTATTTCTCCTTTTTCGTTCAATTTACTGGTCCACTGAAGAGATGCAACAATTTCCAAAGATCTTCCTTGTTGCTATCCAAACCTGGATCAGTAAAACCATATTGGGCACGGGCAAAACAGAAATTTTTATTGTTGCTATGATGCCTTATGGAGTGACAGTCTCTGGCCTGTAAGGTTGGGGTTTCCACCTTATTGGTCAATGTGGTAAAAAATGTACACTACAGAATTGACAAAGACCTATATCTGGAGACATAAATCAACTCTGTAGTGTCTGTATGCTCTTGCCAAATCAAATTCCTCTGGAAAACCGTAAAAGTCTCAGAGTTATCCAGTGTTACTTCTGTGCTACGGTAGTTCACATTCTCCAACCTTTCCAGGATTGATTATGTCACTACCTACTATTTGGACCTGCCGTGTACCAGACCCTTTGTCACTTTGTGGGTTGCGAGCACTACCTCGCTGGTGCTGCGCACGTCCGTTGGCCGACGAAGCCCGCCCACTCATTAATTCTCCTGCACTGCGGAAGAATTTGCGCCGCAGTGAAGCGGTTAAAGAATGAAGGGCAGATTAGTGTCAAATTTCACTCCTAGATTTCTAACCACCAAGAAGGGTGAAGGAAAAAGCTTGATGCAAAAGGCATTCAGGCCAGAGACTAAGGAGAGGTGGAGAACCCAAAAATGAGAATCTTTGGACCAGTTTAGTCGGTGGAGCCATATAAAGATTGAAAATAACAGGGTTCAGTGAGGAGCACTGTGCAGCCAGGGATTAATATTGGTCGCAGAGAAAGAGAAAAGGGGAAGACTGACTTTCGGTGGAGAAACATAACAGACAGTGAGCTTCTAAATAGCCAGAGAGTTGGCCGTTTAGCAGCTGTGGGTACCAAAGATATTGAACTATTTGTGCCAGTGTGCTAGGTTGCTCCAAATATTTAAGAACTAAGGGCCTCATTTAAGAGGCCCCTTGCGCTGCAGGAAAGTGACTTTTTGTGATGTTCTGTGGCGCAGGAGCCTGCTCCATATTTATGAAGCAGCAATAAGCCACTTTTTTTAGCTTGATGCTGCCTCATAAATACACCTTTAACGCAGTTTTCTGCATTAAAAGGGTGTGCAATGTGTGTTGCTAGGGGTGTTTTCCAGCAACACCCATGGCTTTTTGACACTGCCTCAGATTTACAAGAAAATCGTAACTCTGAGGCTGAGCCAAAAACGTACACCTCCGCAGGGGAGGCATAAGGGGGGCCCAACAAGGAGAAATACCTGTATTTCTCCTCGTTCATTCTGCAGCACACATAGAAAAAGGAAAAAGCCTCTTGTGTTTATCTTGGTGTAGGAAAATGTCCCTGCCTGCTCAAAAATAATCATCCCTGCAATGCAGGGATCCTTGCACCATGGTGCAAAGGTGCATGCGTTGGCGCAAGGCAGCCCATTGTGCACAGAGACAGGGGGGAAAAGACAGGAATGGTCCCTATCTGATAGATGTGGTGCCTTCCTGCCCTTTTCTTTTGCCGTAGGGAAGCGTAGCAGGAAGGCCTGCGGAGCTGCCCAATGTCAGAACCTCATAAATGAGGCCCTTATTACCTAAAATAAATGCAGTGTTGAGTTGGTGTATCAGCCTGTAACAGAAGTTTTATGTATTACATTGTGTTATTTTTGACACATTTGTATGGTGCTCTGTAATACTTTTCTGTAAGTGGGCAGTTGCTGTAAGTTGGGGAAGGCTACTAAACCACTACACAGATGCTTCATAAATAAGGCTTCCCGTTTTCCATTTTTACAGATGAATACAGACAAAAACCAATGTGTTTCCTGTCAGCAATTATTTTTAAACACTGAAAAATTCAGAATATTAGTGTACTTTTCAGTGACTTTCCATGCTCTCTTTAATTAATTACAGGCAAATAACTGAGCAGAGAGATAGCATGGATAGATAAAAACAGGATAAGGTTTACTTAAATAACGGCATAGGGCAACATTTGTTTGTAATATTCACATGTGTGTATGTTGTTATGTTATATTTGGCTGCTTAATTTGCGTAAACACAACAAGCATAAAAGTTTGAGTGTACATTTATCAGTTAAATAAATGTGGGAATCTACGATTTTACAACTTCATTTATACAGAAAACACTATAAAATATGGATAATGCTGATAAGACGGGCAAAATATAAACATGGATAAATACAGACAGAAATATTAAAAAAAACATAAAACCGGGAGCCCTAATCATGAGTCATCAGTCAGTCCTGGAATCTTTTCATGCAGTCTGTGAACCTGGCAGCAGGGTGCAAGCTACAAATAGCACAGTATGTACAGGCAGTCTACTCGCCCATCGCACAGGCGTCATCTAAGTTGTTATTAACTGAGCCAGGACAGAAGGGTTCCAATTCTGCCGTCACCATTAGGGTACAGGTTGTGGTGATGAGCAAACCATTTCATCTCTGCAGGCCTCAGTTTACCAAATCAGCCAAAAATCTGGGAGGGACAAGAGCTGATTCCAATTGGATTCCTGCATTCTACTAAACTAGTATTCACAGTCGCTGTTCGCATTTGTCTGCCCGTAGTACTTGATGCGAATATTGTACATTGTTTTATATAGGTCTGCCTGCAAATACCCAGTATTTCCTATACCTAGCACGATACGCACTGGGGGCCTAATTTATGAAAGGTGTCACAATGCTGCGTGAAAACAGCGATGCAACACTTTTCCGTGCACCCTCCTTGCGACACCATGGATGTGACATATTTACTGTATGGCGCTCCATGTCGCAAGGATTTACAGATACGTCAGTATTCCTAACGTATCTGTAGGCGCAAAAGTGATGCATTGCTGGGGTGTGTCTGAAAACAGATGCAACTCCAGCACTGTGTCCTGTGAAAGAGCCTGCTCCAGTCTTATGCCTGCTCTGAGTCAGGCATAAGGATTTGCGCAGTGGCGTCCTAGAAGTGTCTTCACTGCAACACTTCTATGAGCCTTTTTTTGCGGGGGAATGTCCACCCTCCATACATTATACCTGACGTAGGTATATTGTAGCGCAGGGATTTACAAAGGGACGCATCTGATTAGACATGTCACTTTGTAAATATGGCGCAGCGTCGTGCATTTTTTACACCACCTCAGCGTCACAAAAAATTATGCAACAGCGATGCAAACGGCTCATAAATAAGCCCCTAGGTACATAAAGATTTTAAAGATAATGCCAGACTGCAAGGCCCATTGTCATAGATAATTATTGATTTACTTATATTTGGTGGGCTATTCTGTTTTACACTGTGTAGGTGAAATAAAACAAGCATTGGCAAAGGCAATAGGTCTGGCTTGCATTTTGATTGGACTAGAAAATCTAAATATCCTTCTGCGGTAAAAAAGAAAGAACACAATTGCTTTCTCCATTCAGTGTATCTATGTTACAAAAAATGTGATGTATTATGATTTGGAGTACTTCTCATGCACTGCAAAGTAAGAAATCTTTAGTAGGTCACTTATTACATCAAGCATCCAGCAACATGAGCTGAAAAAGATGTACTCCACTCATTGGAGCCAAAGGCCATTTTGTGTTTTTTTTTAAGAATTGGTAACAATAGGTCCTGCAGACAGTAGCGCTGTCAAGCCAGACCTAAACATAATGTAATAACCAGCAGGGGTTCCTCCATGGGAGCGGAGCAGCACCATCCCACACATTTCCGGGCAGAAAGCGCCAAAAATTAAATAGTAGTACAATTATTTTATTATTTTATTTTCGACACTTTCTGTCAGCAAACGAAGTGCCAGGGCGGGGCTAGTGCGTCACTGCTGCCAATGATTGGCAGCAGTGAGGAGTGGCCACTTAACTTTGCATTGGGCATGTTGGTTTGGCTGGCTACCTTGCTATGGCCAAACCGACGTGCACAAGTCAAACCTCTCCAACCCGGCTGTCTTGAACTGCTGGGTTAGAGAGCAGGCACAGGCCTACAGTGCCTTTTGGTGCATGGAGCCAGCCCACTCTGGCCAATCAAGACACTTTAGAACTTCGTCTTGATTGGATGAGAAAGTTGGCTTTGGGCTTCACACTTGGAGGACGTGCTGCAGGACATCGAGTGGCAGTGTAAGCTAAGTGATTTTTTAATGTGTATTATTATGTTAATGTGTATAATATTGTGTATTTTTTATGTGTATTATTTGTATGTGTATATGTATATGTGTATATATTATGTGTATTATTTGCATTTTTTAAGTGCATATTTTTTGCACACACCCCCAATATGATTTGCCACCAACCACCGATGGTAATAACAACATCAAAGCATGCAAGACTGCAGCAGTGAATGTGGGAGTGTGGAATCCTGCAACAAATCAACGGGTAGAAGAAGTAAAGGCACCAAAGCAAGTGTGAGAGGGAAGCCCAGACCTGCATCAAAACCTGACAGTGTTCCTCCAATGCAACTCTTAGCAGGCACAGAAGGTGCACACGGGCATTTGCTAAAAATGGCTTCAAAAACCGAGACCACCAGGTCACACAAGGCTTTCAGTTTCTCTGGAGACTCCACTTGTCCCATTATCTGAAGGCCCTTTGGTCTCACTATTCATCACACCTGTAACTCTTCTGCAGTCACTTATCGGTGCCCTTATATGTTGGTCTTCGGTGCAGCTTCTCAACCAAAATATACATTTATGTCACATATTACTGTATAATGTTTAATTGTTTCCCTGCCTTTTCCTGTCCAAATGTCACTATCATGTTCATTTCTTTTCCTAAAAACAAATTTATAGGGCCCCACATTTCCCGGACACATAGTGCCCCTCTTACACCCCCAGTTCTTGAACTATAAATGAAATTCTCTCTCTACAGTATTTAATATCCACGGAATTTTAACCTCTCTTTCCTACCTCCCATCTCTCTTCCTTCACTATCTTGGTTACGAAGATCTCTTTCCCAGTGTGCATAAGACACTGTGCTGATGTCAGTCTCACCACAGCTGTGTTTGAGTGTTTTTTTCATTTACAAACATCTACTCTCTCTGCTACAATTGTGACAAATGTTGCTTACAGGCCTCAAATGCTTGCTTTATTTGCTATCAATACATGGTTGACTCTATATGTTTTTATTATGCTTTGTAGAATACTTTGACTCCTGGCCCCGTGGAGTTTCTGCTAGGCAAGATGTTAAATACATTCATTAAAAGGAGGTGGGCAAAGCGGAGTATGGCAGACTACGACCATAAGCAGATGCTTGCCCCTCATTCAGTAGTTGAATTTGATTTCTTAACAGAAATTGATAGGAGAAAGAAGTTCAATACATGAGGTGTTCCGGTCACAGATAAAAGTTGAACATCAATCCATATATGACATTTGACTAGTACCACCTGCAAAACTGATTCTTTCTGTATCAGAGACTGGTGATGATTGAAAGGGGGCCCAGAGCAATTCTAATCTCGTATGATGGAACCACTCTGGTCTTATGAACTGCGAAAGCTCATTCCTACAACTAAAAAAGCAACATTGAAAGTGATTGACCAACATATAAACCTAAACAGCTCCCTTTCGGTAGGGTAACTGCTCAAGGATTTGCAAACATTCTGAGAACAAAGTCTTCGAAGCTGTGCAAATGTGTTTTGTGTTGCTATAAAGATCACCATTAATGCTTTGAAAGTTGACCAGCAGGATCTCAAGTAAGTGGAAATTGCTACATTCTTTGCACCACTCCCCCACATTTCACAATATAACACTGTTCCCAAACATTGATTTTTCCTGGAATAGTGTCACCAAGACAGTAGAAAACTATGTACAAGCAAAAGTAATTCAGTTATCATACTATGTGGTACATATGCAAAGCTCTAAACTGGCAAATTGGCTTTCAAGGATCTGACTGAAAGAACTTTCTGTTAGATTATTAAGGTTTCTACTGGTGTCAAGCAAACTATTTCACATTGAAACGTATAACTTGTCCATGAGCAAAGAGTGTATGGTTCAAAAACAAGCGTGAGAAAGAGCCGAACCTCAAAAGTGCATTGTCCAGAGGAAGGCCAAATGTGGGTGAAAAGCGTTGAAACGTCCGAGGTGCCTATTTTGCACATACAGAGTTGGGATGTTCAATGAGTGGCCAAGAACAGACCTGTAAAAGGGCAAATCCGAAGAAGGAATTTACTGATTCATAAAGCAGGACTAAGTAATTAGCTTATTCTTAATCTAGCCACACAAACAACCAGATGAACCCAGCATGGCAATAATAAGAATAATAATAATAATAATAATAAGCATGTAGTTCCTTATAAGCTGTAAACTAGCACCAAATTAAACTTAAACACAACAGCACTATTTTATTTTATTTTGATTGGGTTTTTCGTAAAGTGTTTCTATCCAATATGCGGTGTCCTCAGAGCACTTACAGTTAAATATGCATAAAGGACTGGCGGCTGGTGATGGGTAACAGGAGCAAGTCCTCCACCATTGTTGTGTCCTTCTGTAAGGGCAAGGATGGAACAAACGTTGCCCTGGTGCAGCCGGATAAGAGCAAGCGCCTTCCTCTGTACTTGCCACCTAGGATGGGATTCTATGAGCAGCTTCCGCATTGGACAATTTCCACAAAGTGCAAACAGTTGCATGGCCAACCTGCGCATATCATACCTTATACTTATATTAACTTCCTATTCTGGGGGTAGGAGGGTAATCAGCCATGAATGCACAGCTTGGGAAATGAGAAAAGCGGAAAGACCACCCCATCAAAAGAAAAGATGAGAAGTGAAAATATGGTCTGTTATGTTAAAGAGATTTGTAAGGCACTAGACCTACAACACAATACAACATTCAGAAACTGTAGCACACGTTATGTATGTGATACAAAAACATTCAGGTTCAACAGTTGTACAGAAGTCATGAAGCTAGCATTTTATACATTCCCGAAAGGGGACAAAGAAGCGTACCAGGAACCTGACTACCAGTACACTAACAGGAAGATTGAATGCCCCACTACCACATGTGCCTTCCACATAACGCGATACAGGAGCACGCTGGGAATATCCACGGAATGTGTGTAATGTTTTTAAACATTGTACGGTACCTTATTGTTTTTCTTACAGGTATTTTTCGAAACGCGAGGATCCACATATGGTTAGTCCTCCCTGCATATACAGTACTCCTTAGCACGGGTACTAAAAATGCTTTAACACATGGTATCTATTTTTACCACTCACTTTTTCACGACACTCACTTTATTTGAGAGGGCCTGAAGAAAGCCCAAATATATTTTCAAGTGGGATGAAACATGTCGACCATCATAGGGTAATAACTAGCTAAACATAGTATTTCTAGCCCATTATCCACTCTCTTGTTTTTAAACATACCCCAGATCACCAGGAATAAATTAACGGGTAGAAATCTGGAGGTATTTTTATATTTACACTCACTTCATCACATTCACTTACACCTCAATACGCTCCACTGTAAACAGGTGTCGCAGCACAGCTGGGTAGCATTCGGCTACTCAGCTGGGACCCGATGATGAAGCATGACACCAACCAGGTTGGTGTGTGAGGGTTTTCTTAATAAACTTCTGATGTGCCAGACACTCTTGTGTCAGACAGTCATTTTAAAGTGATATCCTTTACCACCTTAACTTTAGGCCACTTGGAATAGTAATCAATTAAGACGATGCCAAAAGCCTCATGTTTAGGTAAAACGCTAAGTGGCCCAATTATGTCCAAACCTCGTTTCCGCCAAGGAGCTGCGGGAAAATCTACAGGGTGGGGTTCAGGACACAAAGCTGTGGCAGACTTGTCTCTAGCGGCACACTTTGCACAGCTTTGCACAAAAAAAACTACACACATGTTGATACCTGGCTGCCAAAAGGAGTCCCTGATGCGTCTTCTTGTGCATGAAATCCCTAAATGACCTTCATGGGCTATTTCCACAATAATGTTCCTTAATGAATGGGGAGGGACAAACGTGTCACTTCTCATGACAACATTATTTTCAATAGCCAACTCATCATCTACTTTGAAGTAACTTATCATGTCACCTAATAATTTTCATTCCTCAGGCCAACCTTGTAATATATAACCTTTGACTTTATTTAGCTCCAAATCTTTCCCCGTTTCGTTTAACCATGCATCCTCTCGTAAACTTTCTTGTTCCCCGCATACCATTGACATCAAATGGTGTAAAAGCCACTTCACAATCTTCTTCATTGATTTCCTCCAGGTCAACAACAGAAGGAGGAAACCTAGACATGCAGTCATCGTGTAAATTTGCTTTACCTTGCACATATTCAATATGACATTGAAAGGATTGCAATCTAGATGCCAATCTTGCAAGACGTGCTGACATAGTGCGTCCCCCGCCCGGTGCCATCATGTACACAAGTGGTTTGTGATCCGTTTTGATAGTGAACTTGGTTCCCCACAAAAAGGATCTTAAATGTTTAGCACCCCAAACTTAAGCTAGGAGTTCTCTCTCTATGACTAAATAGTGCTTCTCTACATCTCTAAATGCTCTGGATGCATAAGCTCCAGTACATTCTTTCCGTTGCTCTTTTGGATTAGCACTCCACCCAAACCGGTATTGCTAGCATCGACCATAACAATACTATTTTTCCCACTCACAAACGGTTTTAAGCAAGGAGCATTAACTACATATTCCTTCAATTTGCCAAATGCCATTGACATTTCATTAGTCCAAGAAAATGTTGCATTCTTCTTAAGGAGGCACCTGAATGGATCTACCTTGGAAACATAGCTTGTTATAAATTTAGCATAAAATTCAATAAGTCCAAGGAACGCCACAAGTTGTTCCTTGGAAGTGGGAATGGAAGCATTGGTGATATTTTCTACATGGTTGCTTTTGGGTTTGATGCCCATACCACTGACGGTGTATCCTAAGTATTCTACTTCCGTTGCCTTAAATTTGCACTTAACAAGGCAAAGGGTAAAACCCTCATAAGATAATGCAGCAAACACCTTTTTCAAATTTTCATCATGTTCTTCAGCAGTCTTACCATACACAAGTATATCGTCTTGAAAGGCAGTAGCACCTGTTAGCCCCTCAAGAGTGTCTTTGATCAGTCTTTGAAAGACTGAAGCAGCACTAGCAAGACCAAATGGCATGCAACAATACCTGAAAAGCCCTTCAGGTGTTATAAAAGTTGTCAAGTTCTTGTATTCCTCCTCCAGGACTACTTGGTGGTACACACTAGCCTAATCAATGCAGGAAAATATCTGTGCACCGGCTAATGTGGATACAATCTCGTGCAAATTAGGTAAAGGATGGGCATCCACCCATATGGCATTATTTAAACTGCGTAAGTCCACACATTGCCTCAGTTCACCAGAAGATGTAACCAAAATAACTACAGGAGAAACCCACGGTGAAGTTTCAATAGGCTCTATAATGTTTTTCTCACATAAATCCTTAGGCATGTCTTTGCTCCTATAGAAGAGAGGAACATTTCTCACCCTGTGGCGGACAGGTACAACTTTGTCGTGAAGTTTAATGCAATGTTTAAAACCCTAGCTTTCACCGAATTTTCCACTAAAAACGCTTGGAAATGTTATTTTTAATTCATCAATGAAATTGGCACTATTACTGTCAATAGCCTTGAGAGACTCTACCACATAAACATGAGGATTAGCTTTAGGATCCAGTCTAAAGCCCATTTGCTCCTGGTGTGGCCACCCCTGAAGTGATTGCCCTGGCTTCGCAACATAAACTTTCCGAAACGTTTGGCGTCCCAAAAATACAAAATTGGTCAAGAAGTACCCGACCAAATTTAATTTTCTGCCCAGTGTAAACTCCTGGTGTAACATCAGGAGCAATTATCATCTTATTAGGCCATTTGTCATTGACAATGTCTAAAGAAACAATGGTATACCATGCGCATGTATCAACAAGAAATTTAAATTTAACACGATCCACGAAATCATACAAGAAGGAAATTTACTGATACCTTCATTACCGCAAACATTGATAACAGTGTTAATATCATTGTCGTTACTGTCCTATATACTATCATAATCATCCATAGTTTGTATCATGTTTCCCCTTTTTGACATTGATTTGCATACTTTCTTGTAATGTCCTTTCTAGCCACATTTTGAGCATATTTTTCCGATAGCTGGACAACTTTTAGAATTAGCCAAATGCATGTTACTTCCACACCTGTAACACAGTAAGGGAAACTTTTTGCTTTCAGCTCTCATACTCATTCTCATCAGCTCTCATACCGATTCTCTTCAGATCCTTCCCTTCAGATCTTGGAAAATTCTCGAATTCTTGTGAAAAAAACTTCTTAGATTTGTCAACATCTTTGGATAAATTAAATACATAATATTTATCATTACCTCTTATTTCTTTAACAGATTTCTCAGAATGCTCTATGGATTTGGCTATATCAATGGCATCATTGAGAGACATGTCAGATGTGGCCCACAACCTTTCTTCAACTTTTCTGAGATTCGTTCTCAGTAAAATTTGATTCCGGAGTACCTGTTCGGAAGAAATGTGGCCGAAATCACACATAACTGCAAAAGATCTAAGAGCTGAGACAACATCTTCAATAAACTCATCAGGTTGTTGTTTTCTGGAATAAAAAATGAATCTTTCCATGACAATATTTTTCTTTTTCCCATACCTTCGATTAAGTTGCAGGGAAGCATACTTGTAAACATTAATGTTGCAAGGGTTAATTAAAGCAGGTACAGTTTTGAATTCTTTTAAGCCAATTCTGCTAGCTTCCTTTCAGGTTCACACTTCTCCCCATCAAGTACCTCAACATATGCTAGGAATACTGGTTCCCATATTTCCCAGTCCATCAGTGGTTCACCAGATGTTGACAAAAACGAAAGGAGGGACATAACAAAAAAACTAAGAGAAAAATACTAAGGGAAATAAAGAAAGAAATAAAAGTAGTCACCGTAGTCCTTTAAAGATGTGTGCGCAGTGTGTGCATATCACAGAGTAGAGTGTATGCACCCAATCAGTACCCTTTGTTTGGAATAGCCTCCACAAACAGCTGCTGGAATGACAAAGAAATAATCCACCCCCAAAAATAAATGAATAAAAAAAAATAGCCGTAAGAAGGGTCACAGACATGACCCAATGTAGTAACATGACGTTCTGATCTAATGCTCTGATGTGGAGACGTGAGGACTAGAAGGAAGGAGCAGCGAAGATCCAAACTGACGTGAAGGAAGTTGAACGCCTCACCTAGCAACAGCTACCCTGGAAATAGCAGCATGCCTCGGTTACCAAGGGATCCCGGAGGTTTAACTATCGTTTTGCAGCAGGTAAGCGCAAGCTCAACCTACATCGCGCAGTATGTAGGCAGAAAAAAAATCAAAATAAGATGAGGCACAGGTACATCGAAGAATGAGAAGCCTCGCTGCAGAAACCAATCCTGGCTCCAAAAGTTAACCAATTCCACTTGTGGATTTCCCAAACACCTCAGACTCAGGATGAAATGCCAGTAGCTGCTACAGTTGAAAAAAAAGGAACAAATTACAGCTAGACAGCTTTGTTGTGTCGGAGGTCGGCACCTCCGTGGCAGATGAAAGGCTAGGGGATGGCACGGAATGGGCACTAACGGTTGAGGGAAATAAACACAAACGCACACAAGGTCAGGATCGGGGGTGTCGCCCCCTTGCGGACGGCCTCCTTTTATTATCTCCCCGCAGGCCACGCCTGGCCTGCGGATGTCAGGATGGGTGAGGGGTGACGTGTCATAACAACTAGAGCGGGGACATTACATCCCTATCCAACTATAACTTTTTTTTTTTTTTTTTTAAAACAGTCTGCAACAAAGAGTTCAAAACGTGCCAGGCTTCCCAGGTCGCTAGCATGACGAGGGTGTCGTTGGCGTGTCTCTTGTTGGGAGATTAACGTCTCAGCAAACAGGCACAGTCTCTAAGTCTTTGACTAGGCTGCGGGTTTGGCCGCAGCCCAAAACTCTGCGACCGGGTTCCTCCGCTTGGGGTGCCCTGGCTCGAGCTGCTTTCCATGGTCGCCGGTATAAGCGGGCCTCCTGCTTCCTCCTTCTCCACTTGTTGTTCAGCCTCAGCTGTTTCTCTTCCACTCTCAGCTGCCCATTCTCCTTCAGCATCTCCTTGCCCCGGGGCGAGGTTCTTGCTTTCGCTCGGGGTGATCTTTTTGAACCAGGAGGTGTTCCGGGATACCTCTTCTTCTCCTTTTCGTGCTGTCACCATTGTTCCTGAGGTTGAGGCTACCGTCCAGGTGCCTTGCTCGAAACCAGTCTGGAACTTTCCTCCTAGCCGCCTGTTCTTGAGGATCACTTGTGTTCCCGGTTCTATCCTGTTGGGTCTCAATCTCCTGGTGTGGCTAGCTTGCTGGTTTCCCCGTCTTCTTCTTTCCTGGGTGTCTTCCACGGGAGCCGGAGTTGGTGTCCATTCCGGGTTGCTAGGAAGGAGGTCTATTCGGGGTCCCTGAAACATGAGGCTCCATGGGCTTCTCTGGGTGGTGCAGTGAGGGGGTGCTCCTGTATTCACGTAGGAATTCGTGTAACCTGTGTTCTGGGTCGGCTTGTTCCACCTGGGCAATGCAAAAAGTCTTGTTAAGTGTGCGCATGAACCTTTCCACATCACCATTGGCTTGGGGCCATTGTGGGGTGATGCGGCGGTGATGGATTCCCCTCTGCTGTAGGAATATGGCAAACTCAGCACCTTGAAAAGGAGGACCATTGTCACTGCGTACTTCCTCAGGGTACCCAAACATTGCGAAGATTTTTTCGAGTGCCGGGCCCACCAGGCTGAAGGCCGTGGATGCCACTATTTCCACCACCGGGTATTTGGAATAGGCATTGATGATTACTAGGCTATGTCCGCCTCCAGGGAAACTTCCAAAGTCGACACTTATCTTGGTCCAGGGCTTCACACACGCTTCTTCGGTGATGACGGGCAGGGGCCTGTCTGGGGCGCTTGTCAGTTGGCATGGCATGCAGCCCCGCACATGTTCTTCGACTAGTTCATCCAGGTCCAGGAACCATATTTTCTCTCTTATCCTCGTCTTCATCTTTGTGACCCCTTGGTGTTCCCCATGGGCAAGTTGTATTGCCCGATGTCGCAGAGTTTGGGGGATGACTAGTCGGGATCCCCGTAGGAGTATGTTGTCCTCGGTGGCACTTAGCTCATGTCGGATCCGCCACACTTTAGTGAGCGCTTCTTTGTCCTCCGCAGTCCAGGAATTGGTGTGACGGAGATATTCTGCCCAGGATCCCTCCTGCACCACTCTGAGTGTCCGAGCATACACGGCATTGGTAGTGGCGGCTTCTTTGATGTCCTTGAGTGTCATGTTCTGAGGGCATAAGGTTATTGCTACCCACTGGGCGAATTCGTCACAGTCTCCATCTTCCCCCGCCTGGCCTTGCTCCCCTGGGTGGCGAGACAGAAAATCCGCGGGGTTTTTAGCGCCTGGCCTGTAGACCACCTCCATTTCGTAGGGTTGTAGCTGGATTGCCCATCTTTCAATGCGCGGAGGGGGGTGTGGTGCAGTCCCCTTAAAAAGGGATACCAGTGACTGATGGTCGGTGACCATAACAAATGGGTGTCCTCGCAGATACAGGTGGAAATGACTGCACCCCCATTTAATGGCGAGCGCTTCTCTCTCAATTTGCGCATACCTTGTCTCCGTTGGGGTGAGGGCTTTGCTTGCAAACGCCAATGCGACCCATTGTCCTGGCTCTTGTTCCTGTGTGAGTACCGCTCCCAGGCCTACGGGACTGGCATCAACTAATACTTCTGTTTGTTTGTCCGTATCAAAGTAGGCCAGGGTGGCTTTCTCCAACAGTGCATCTTTGATTCCTTGGAACGCCTACTCTTCCTTTGTTCCCCACTGCCAAACTGCTTCTGTTTTGGTCAGTGCCCGTAGCGGTTCACTCCAGGTGGCCAAACCGGGTATGAACCGGCCACAGTAAGTGGCCATACCTAGGAAACTCCGGATTTCCGTCGGGGACTTAGGTGCTGGTGTGTCTTTGATGGCTCTCGACTTTCTGGGATCCACTTGTATGCCTTCTTGACTGAAGACGTATCCGAAGAATTCGATTGTGGGCTGGAAGAATTTGCACTTCTCCTTGTGGAGTGTCGCCCCGTGAGCGCTCAGTCGTCTCAAAGTGTCTCGGAGGTGTTTGTGGTGTTCCGCTGCTGTCTTGGAATGTATCAGGATGTCATCACTGACATTGATGACGCCCGGTAGGCCAGAGAGCAGTTCCCTGATGGTGTTTTGGAACACCTCGGCTGCAGATGGTATGCCGAAATTGAGCCTCTTGTAGCGCCGTAGTCCTAGATGTGTGCTGAAGGTGGTGATGAAACGACTCTCCTCTGCCAGGGGAAGTTGATGGTAGCCAGCATTTAAGTCAATTTTGGTGAACCATTTTGAGCCATTGACGTCTGCGATGATGTCGTCCATGGTGGGTGTCAAATGGCGCCCCCTTCTGATAGCCTTGTTAGGGAGGCGCATGTCGATGCACAGGCGGATTGCTCCGGGTTGTCAAGGTTTTTCAACTATTACCATTGGGGACACCCACGGGGTAGATCCCGACACCTTCTCGATGACAACCTGGCTTTCTAGTTTCTCTAGTTCTTTCTCCACTATTGGTCTCAGGTGGAAAGGGATACGACGGTGTCGTAATGCGATGGGAGTGATTGTCTTGTCCATATGCAGCCTCACAGGCTCACACTTGATGCAGCCTAGCCCCCTGAAGAGTTCGGGGAACTGATCCAGCAGTTCATCAACCTGATGGGTTCGGATCCGATTGGCAAAAGCTATAAGTCTCAAATCTTCAGCCGTGTGGCTGCTTAGCAGTGTGTCAGCCTCCCTGTCGATTATGTGGATGGTCGCCATCACCTCCAGGTCATCCACCTTGATTGATACTGTGATCTTCCTTTGAGGGGAAGTGGAGTGTCTGCCCCATAGGCGAAGATACGAGGTGGGCGAGGACGCAACTATTTGAACTGGGGTAAACCCATGACATTTACCGTGGCCCCGGTGTCAATCACCTCCTTGACTTCATTGCCTCCCAACTGGACGATACACGTAGGTTGTGGTCGTCTGCGTCGTTTCAATTCTCGTGCGAACGAGATTACATGTACCTCCTCGTCTTCTGAGTCTGATGATTCATCTACAGTCGGTAGGTATGTCCCCGGACTGCGATAAGGTCCTCCCGGAGGGGGTGGGTCACTCACAGACAGCTGTCTCACCGCCTTGGACATCGACTGAGGTCTCCTTGGGGTTTTTGCGTAGTTGCGTCTCCGACACACTGAAGCAAATGATTTGGAATCCCACAGTGTGTGCATATCTTCCCTTGGGCTGGGCAGTCTTTTGCAGCATGAGGTTCATGCCCACAGTATCCACACTTTGTTCGGGGACTTCCTTTTCGGGTCTCCTTGGAGTAGTGACCCCGTGTCTGCGTCTTCACCGCGTCTGCTCGTTCTGTCTTCACAGCATCGAGTTTTCCTGGAGGCTTGTTCAGTGCTTGGTCCATCGCCGTGGCGCTGAGAGTTCATGCGACCTCGCTAGGATTAAGTCTTCTAGCGTAATTCCTGGCTTCCTCAGGATGAGTCCTCGCAACGTCTTGTCTCTGCACCCTTGGATGACTTGTCTCCGTATGGCTTTGGGTTGGTCTTCGTCGGTGCAGGTGCTGGCGAGTTCCCTTACTCGGGCATAGAATCTGTCCATGGATTCACCCTCGCGTTGTCGTGCTTGGCCCAACTTGAAGACCTCAAAATCAAGGTTCAATTGCGGGTCAAAATGACCATTGAGTGCCCTTACCGCTGCGTCGTAGTCTCCGGCAGCTCCGGTGTCAGGCAGGTGTTTGAATAACTTGAAGATTTCATCCCCTGAGTAGTGGAGGAGTAGGGACCTCTTGATCGTGTTGTCGGTCTCTCTTGATACCACAAAATAATTTTCCAGCCGCTCTAGCCATGTCTTCCATCGGGGAGACGCAGTGGATGGGTCTGTTAGTTCACTGAATGGGGATAGAACCGCCGATGCGGCGTGCTGAAACGGGAGGTGAATCGGAACCACGGGTGCGTCTTCATCCACCATGGCGGTGATTGTTTTTGTGGCGTTTGTGGTTACCAATGCTTGTTTGTCTGGGTGCCCCTCTGCTGTTGTCCTGACTGAGTGTATCAGGGTGTATAGTATCTGTCCCTGCTTGAGGAGACCCCTCGTGGGCGTTGCTGCTCGCGCGATGTGGCGTGTTCACTGTGGGCTACTTTGATTGCAGCTGCCAATGCTTGTTTTATCCAGCGCGCGTATGCTGCGATGGGTCCGCGCTGTTTTCCTGTGTGTCAGGCCTCGGTGCCGTCCCGGCACCTCCACACGCGATTTGCGTGTCAGCAATAGGCCTCAGATAGGCCTCAGTTTATAGTGCGCATGCGCGCCGGGCCTTGCCGGTGTCAATGGCGTCGGAGCAGCGTCCCGCTTCCTCGCCCTGTTCGCGCCGTATAGTTTCTTCCCCCGCTGGTCTCCCCTTACAGCTCCTGGTGTATGCTGCTTACCGTCGGGGTTTCTGAGGCAGGCAGTCTTCCTCCCAGCTTTCCGGCGTTGGACCCGTCACCACACAGTTCGCTCACAGGCCGTCCCGGCCAGGCCCAGGTGAGTTCCTTTGATTTTTTTTTTCTCGGTTGTTGGGGTGACCGCAGCAGTCTCTGGTCATCCCACCCTTCGTCACCAGTGTTGTGTCGGAGGTCGGCACCTCCGTGGCAGACGAAAGGCTAGGGGATGGCACGGAATGGGCACTAACGGTTGAGGGAAATAAACACAAACGCACACAAGGTCAGGGTCGGGAGTGTCGCCCCCTTGCGGACGGCCTCCTTTTATTATCTCCCCGCAGGCCACGCCTGGCCTGCGGATGTCAGGATGGGTGAGGGGTGACGTGTCATAACAACTAGAGCGGGGACATTACAAGCTTGAAATATTGAAAATAGCATGGAATGTAGCTTCCCTCATAGAAAGAAAAGCTCAGGTTCAGTCCAGACATAGAAACAACTAGAAGAAACGATGACTGAATATTAGCGTGGCTCCGTGCCCGCTTGTCGCCAGTGTTGGAAAGGTATTCAATAATGCTATTCAGCAAAGAAGAAGGTATCAGAAGCTGAGTAGCTTCAGGTGTTCCGTGTTTATTGGAAACACACGTCCATACAGTTAAAAAAACAAGTAACTAATTACAACGTTTACAATTCTACTTCCCCGTCCAACCTTCCACAAATGAAACCACAACAACATTGTTGATCGCGAAGCAGCCACGAGCCATGACACGCAGTGCCAAGTTCATGTCCACCTCGCGGTACACAATGAAAGCACACGAGAATGCACAAGATAAGAGAAAGCGTGCACCTGACAGAGACAATGCACAAACCTATAAAATCACGGCTGAACATGTAGCTCTGCAACCGGTGCATTAACCACACAACTATTGTGCATACTGAATGCGGGCAGTTACCCCAAACCAGACAACCAGGTATTTTGTCTTCTGCTTAAGGGATGGGCTGATTTTAAGGTGACCCCTCTATTCAGGTCTTTCCGGTCAGTGTTCACTTACAATTCACTGTTTTCAAGGGTGTTTATCTAATTGGTTCAAAGGAAGCAAAATAGGACTACAACAACCAGAATGCATTGGGTTATCATAAAAACGTACAGGAAGCTGTACCTGGAGCGACCCGTGACCCTGTTTTCAGGGTAGGCCGCTCCCCACGCCGCACAGCACCGCATGTGTGTCCGTGTCCAAGCCGCTGCAGCTGCTGTAAGTTTGCCGCTGCTGTTGCCCTCATTGTGCTGCCTGTATTTTACTGTATCCCTGCTTATTTGCCCTTAACTCTTGATTTTTCACTGTTCACTGGTTCTTATGTCACTGTTACCCTCAAATCTCTATTTTTCACTGTTGCGCTTGTATTGTACTGTATTTTTTTTCCCCCTCGGTCTGTTGCCCTTATTCCTTGATTCCTCGTCCTTCCTGCCGTTTCCCGCCACTGCCTCCCCTGCGGCCCGCCCCCCTATGTGCCCATTCGCCGCCCCGCTTCTGCCTCCCAGCTGCTCCTCCCACCTCCCCTTATATGGCAGCCGCTGCGCGGTAGGGAGAGCGACCCATGACCCTGTTTTCAGGGTAGGCTGCTTTCCACGCTGCACAGCATCACCTGTGTGTCCGTGACCCAGTCTCCGCTGCTGCTGTAAGTTCGCCACTGCTGTTGCCCTCATTGTGCTGCCTGTATTTTACTGTATCCCTGCTTATTTGCCCTCAACTCTCTATTTTTCACTGTTGCGCTCGTATTGTACTGTATTTTGTTTTGTTTTTTTCCCTCGGTCTGTTGCCCTTTTCCCTTGATTCCTCGTCCTTCCCGCCATTTCCCACCGCTGCCTCCCCTGCGACCAGCCCCCCTGTGTGCCCATTAGCCACCCCACTCCCGCCTCCCAGCTGCTCCTCCCTCCCACCTACCCTTATATGGCAGCCGCTGTGCGGTAGGGAGAGCGACCCTTGACCCTGTTTTCAGAGTAAGCCGCTCCCCACGCCGCACAGATTCACCTGTGTGTGTCCCAGCCGCCGCTGCTGCTGTAAGTTCACCGCTGCTGTTGCCTTCATTGTGCTGCCTGTATTTTAACTGTATCCCTGCTTATTTGCCCTTAACTCTTGATTTTTCACTGTTCATTGGTTCTTCTGTGACTGTTACACTCAATACTCTATTTTTCACTGTTGCGCTCCTATGGTACTGAATTTTGTTTAGTTTTTTTCCCTCTGTCTGTTGCCCTTATTCCTTGATTCCTTGTCCTTCCTCCCGTTTCCCTCAGCTGCCTTCCCTGCAGCACCGTCCCCCTGTGTGCCCATTTGCCGCCCGCTTCCGCCTCCCAGCTGCTCCTCCCTCCCACCTCCCCTTATATGGCGACCACTGCGCGGCCGCGAAGCTGGCGTGCCTAAGGCAAGCCCGTCTGCGCCCGTCCGTGCCTGGATCGCGCCCAGCGCCAGAACCCCTGGCCCCCGCAGATGCCACGACGCCCGACACCACTACGATGCCAGCACCCTCCACGCACTCAACACCGGATTATCACACACCTGCATCCTGGCCGCCCCGAAGTGCACCCAAGGACCCTTCTCCTGCCAGAACTGCAGCTTCACCAGCACCCGGCCCGCCAACCCATCTACCAGGAAATAACCCAACTACCTCAGATGCATTCTTCTCAACACCCGCTCCGCCCGCAAACACGCCGTTGAACTCTGGGACCTACTCGACTCAACCACCCCAGACATCACCTTCCTGACTGAGACCTGGCTGAACCCCTCCTCGGCACCCAACATTGCCATAGCCATCACGGAAGGCTACAAGATCCCCCACAGGGACCACACCAACGGAGTAGAAGTAGGAATCACCATTGCCCACAGGAACACTCTCAGAATCTCGGCCAACACCAATGACACCCTCAGCACTGCCGAACACCTGCACTTCCAGATCCACACTGACCCCAACACCACCCTCAGAGGAACCCTCGTCTACAGACCCCCCCAGACCGTGATCACAGTTCAGCGACTCCATCACCAACTGCGTCAGCACAAACGCCCTCACGTCTACAGACCACATCCTCCTCGGGGACCTGAACTTCCACCTAGAGAACAACAACGACACCAACTCCACCACCTTGATCAACAACCTGTCCAACCTCGGACTCAGACAACTCGTCACAACACCTACCCACTCCGCCGGCCACACGCTTGACCCCATCTTCTCCGCAAGCACCCACGTCTCCTTCAACCACATCACCGAACTCCGCTGGACCGACCATCGCTGCATCCACTTCCCCTTCTGGAAACGCACCACGGCACCCAACAGATGCCTTGGCGCTGCTGAAGCAAAGTCACTGAAGACCAGCTAACCACCACCCTTGCCCAGAGCCCACCCGCCAACCCCACCGACCCCGACACCGCCAACCTCACACAGTGGATCGACGACTGCGCCAACACCCTCGCCTCATTCAAGAAACCCTCCAACAGCCACACCACCAAGAAAGCCAGCTAGGTCACTGAAGACCTCCAGGCCTCAAAGCAAACCCGCCCAAAGCTAGAGAAGAACTGGTTCCATGAACGGACACCGGACAGCTATGCAGCCCACAAGAACGCCACCCGCAGACACCATTACCTCATCAGATCCTCCAAAAGGACCTCCTTCAAAGACCGCCTAGACAACAAGGCACACAACAGCAAAGAGCTCATCAACATCGTGAAGGAACTCTCCAACCCCAGCTCCAACACCAACAACATCCAACCCTCGCAAGACCTGTGTGACTCACTGGCCACCTTCTTCCATCACAAGATCGCAGACATACACAACAGCTTCAACGCCACGACCAAGCCGACAACCAGTGAGACCTCCACCCCCATTACCACCATCCGCACCAAGCGCCTGCTCTCCTGGACCAACATAAACGACGACGACACCATCAAGATCATAAACACCATCCACTCCGGATCTCCGTCAGATCCATGCCCACACCACATCTTCAACAAATCCAGCACCGCCATCACACCCCATCTCCGGAAAGCCATCAACATTTCCTTCGAGATAGCAATCTTCACCGGAGAGCTGGAAGTGTTGTATAGCGTTTTAGGATCCAAGCTAAATTTACCGATTCATGCCCTTATATAGATACAATTCACATTACCCTTATATAGGCATAACAATCATAACCATATTTAGACATAACCCATACAGTCCAAATACAGGCATGGCTACTTCCACTCGTTCCAAAAAGCCACAACGATTTCTTGGAAAATTCGGCTTTGGGAGTCAGGGACATCCCCTTACTTGAATTTTGATTTGTCCTAGAAATCATGGAGTTTCCAAAGAACTACCATTCCCTTGGGGTTCTTTGGTGATGTTATTATGTCCGACTTTATGTCAAACTAGGCCCCTTCAAGGTATAAATATGCCTACACTTGCCTTAGTAAACACACGGTGGTTCGGAGCAGCTCGACTATCTACTTGCCCGATGCAGCTCGCTACAGCAAGTGCCGAAGGAAGCCGACCCTCCAGCTGACGCAGTGATCGAGAAGCTGTTGAGTGCTTTTAGCCTTTGTTATTTATGAATGTATATTATGGCTTAGAAATCATACCATGCTTTTACAGTATTATTTTATAATTCTCTTCTTGCTGTACGCATTATACTTTACAGCCAGCATAACGATTGTAGCAGTTCATTTCTTTTGCATGAGAAAGAAGACTGTTCAATAAATCCTTTTATTGAAAACGCCCATCTCTCTATTCCTCTGCACCTCTGTTGGAACGAAGCATGCATGATTGACTGAGTAAAATATCTATCTATTTTTCCATGACTCTGAAGATACGTTTATTCTTGGGGAAACAAAGTTGTTATGTTTATGTCAGAAACTAATCCCTTCTTGTGTATTCGAGAAAGTTTCTAGTGACCTCTGAGCTAGCTGGCACTCACAATTAAGTCTAATATATTCGATAGAGACCTAGTCGACCTCAGTCCTAGGATATATTATTCCAATGCGCAGAGCCTATTGGGAATATAGGAACTACACTACATGGCGCCCAACGTTTGGTAAGGCACTAATGTAACGCTAGATACTAGAGTAACTCAGTCGTGCTTGTCCTGTAAAATACTCCAATCGACGTCTGGAGTGGGTAAAAGGATAAAATATCCACCATAACTGAGTAGGACGAAAATCCTATGTATTAGTTTTTGGTTTGTTCAACGTTGAAGGATACAGAGTTCCGAAATATTGTGCACCTTATCTTTGTTTCCTTGAAACTTGCTCTGCAAACTTTCAGTCAACAAAATGTCGGATAGCGACACCGAAAACGGTGGAACTGCAACCAACAGGCAATAATGCCCTACCAGGGTTTGACACAACAGGCTTCCAACAAGACAACCCAGATGCTATAATCATCCCAGAAAATTTAAGTAAAGCCATCACTATAAAGCTTATAACAAATGTCCTATCATCAAGAGGTGGTAGGGTAATTTTTGTCATAGAAGCCATGAATATCGGCAGACAGAGGTATTCTATTCATGGATTGTCTTCCCTGAAGCATATCCAGTAACACATGTGTTTCACTTCTACAAAGTAGAGGATAATCCAACGGAATGCGTTCCTTTCGAGGATATTGAAATTCCACTAATTTACCAAGAGCATGCGCTCTGGTTTAAAGGTGCCCTACAACATCAAAATCACATTACCAGGCTCGGGCCACTAGGTAGACCAGGAGCAACCTGGACGGTTTTAGCCAGCTATACACCACATCCTGGTGCAGAACTATTAGTTCAACTAAAACAACTTATCAAAATACATAGACAATTAGTTCAATATGCCTTGCGGACTCTAACAGTCCAACCTCCTATAAGGATTCCACAACAAACCCCTCACCAGGGGAACACAAATAAAATAACACCACAGACTATACAATCAGTCATTGGTAATTGGTGTAGAAACTATGAAAGACGTTGGCGCAGATCGTACACAATGGAAAAAAAAATGCGCTATAAAGAGGAACTCGTCAAGTATAAAAAGATGATTATGGAGGAAAAGAGAAAATGTTATATTGGGCAGATTGAAACAGCAAAGAACTCCCATAGAGAAATGTACCAAGTTGTGAGGCAATTATCCAGAAGAGCACCGTATGCTGCTTCTTCTTCACAAGCACTGACCGATGCCTTGGTCATACATTTTTTCGAAAAAGTTAACAACATTTATCTAGAGTTTTCCTCTAAAGTTAATACTTATACTAAGTCATCTAGTATTAACTCCCCTGACCACTGTCTACCACAATTTAAAGAAGTTAATGAACTGCATATTGCGGATATCATAAAAGCAATTAAATTGGGCTCTGCCGTCGACCCATGCCCTCCCAAAGTGCTTTCCCCAGTCACTAATTTAATTACGCCGGTGATAACCCAGATCTGTAATGCCATGTTTGAAACTGGGATTTACTCAGCCTCATTGAAAAACACTCTCCTCAAACCGCTCTTAAAAAAACCTCATCTTGATAAAGAGGAATTGAAAAATTATAGACCTATAGCCAGCCTGCCCTTTCTAGCCAAGGTGGCAGAGAGAGAGATGAATACGCAACTTTCGGAATTCATCGAGGTGTAACATCTATTTGACGATACGCAATTCGGTTTCCGTACGTTTCACAGAACCGAAACTGCTCTTATCAAAGCCACAGAGGATATCAGAATAATTAGAGACAGGGAGGCACTGCAGTGCTTATACTGCTGGATCTGTCTGCAGCCTTTGACAAGGCCGATCATACCATCTTGATCGACCTTGTCTCGGCGATGGGCATTCAACTTAAACCAAAGACCTGCTTGCCTCTTTCCTGTCGGAGAGAACGCAGGCAGTTAGCTTGGGGCCATTTCAATCGGCTGAGCTGACCCTTCCATGTGGAGTCCCTCAAGGCTCATCCCTAAGTCCGACACTTTTTAACATCTATGTGTCGGACTTAGCTAGAGTATAAAATCTTATGGGATGGGCCTTACCTCCTATGCCGACGACACACAGTTGGTGTTAGCCATAAATAATGACGGAGACAGGGTGGCAAAGTGTTTCCAAGAAGGCATGCTGGACATCAAGGATTGGATGGCCAGTAATTGCCTTAAACTTAACTCCGAGAAGACGGAGGTAGTCATTTTTGGGAAACGATCTCCAGTCTGGTCTAGTTCTTGGTGGCCTTCATCAATGGGATCCGTACCTAATCCGTTCTCAAAGGTAAGGAACTTGGGAATAATATTTGACGACAATTTAAACTTTGTCTACCATGTATTTGAGCTTATATAGCGCACAGCTACCCACAAAGGGTTTCCCGGCGCTTGCTTAGGGAACCCGTCCTGGTATTCCCCTGTGAGATAACCCTGGCAGGGTATCCACAAGGTGAAAGCCAGGCATCCCGCCGCGAGGGGCCGTTGTGGAGATTAAGCAAGCTATTGCCCAGAGTCGCAGAGTGTGAACCCGTGAGTCGAGAAGGCACCGGAGCGAGAATTATCGAGTCCGTGGAATTTTTGAGCCCAAGACCCGCCGAGGAGGGGAATTGAACCCTGGTCCAGGGCCGATCTCAGCTTCCGGGTCTGCCGCCTCTAACCCCTGAGCCACACATCTCCACCCCTGAGCCACACTTCTCCATGCCAACCAAGTTGCGTCCACAGCCTTCTTTAAACTCAGTATGATAAAAAAAGTAATTTCATTTTTGCCAGAAAGTGCAGGGAAAACACTGGTCAGTACTCTGGTAATGTCATCACTGGACTACTGCAATGGACTGTTTGCAAATGCGCAATGCAGAGTTATCAGAAAAATGCAGACGGTCCAAAATGCAGCTGCTAGACTGCTTTCAAGGACCCCCAAATTCCAACCAATTTCATTCGAAATTACCAGTGGCCGGCAATTAAGAATCGCATCAAATGTAAGACCCTATGTTTAACTTATAAAGCTGTACAAAATCAAGGCCCACAGTACTTGTCAAAACAGTTAGCCCCATATTGCCCCACGAGACAACTTAGATCTACGATGGCTCATCAGCTAGTGGTACCCCATACTAAGACAGTATCCTGGGGAGACAGATGCTTCGTGGTGACAGCAGCTAAATTTTGGAATGCTCTACCACTACAGCTTCGCTCCACTCCATCATTGCTTCAGTTTCGCAAAATGATAAAAACATGTTTGTTTAATCAGTAAACCTAGCCTCTATATCCAGCACTGAATCTGTAACACCGAGACGCCTAAGGGCATTTGTTTGCGCTCTATAAATTTCAAAAATAAATAAATAAATAAATTACCCGCAAAAAGGGAACAAATTCCATTCTGGATAGCTCCAAAAATTACTCAAATCGAGGCAATATTTCCTGATACTACTCCTCATGAGAAACACAGGATTTTAACAATCTGTTTACCAATGGAGATTTGCACCACACTTGGAATACTGCGACACTCGGGGTACAGTCTTTGCTGCACTCTACACAAAAACACATGGTGTTCCGTCTATGGCGTTAATTCTTGAAACAGATTCAAAATGAATACAGGGCAGAACCTGCTCTGAATCTAGGTATGAAATTACTGAAAGATTTCAAACAGGTCTCAGCTATAATATTAGCTAATATTAAAGGTGAGGCAGCATCCGTGGGGATCCGCCAAAAAATAAGAGAAATTGATGTAACTGAGCAACCATATGAACTGGCCAGAATGGTTGAAAAATCCTATGAAGAACTAGATAGAGATAGTTTGGGTGAGAAACCAGTCAAACCACAACTAACAGAAAGTCCTGAAAAGGTCTTTATTAAAACCACTCTCACCACTCCCAAAAAGAAGTGGTAGAACACTAAACAAACTTCTAAAGAGAAGCGTTCTCAGTCCTGAGGAAGGTCTCAACGCGCGAAGTCCAAAGACGATCAACACGTTCCAAAAAATAAGAAAACCCAATTTACCAAAAAGAAGGTAGCAGGTCTAAAAATCAGACGTGCCGAGGATCTTGAGGCCACAACTCAAGAACAGGGAGTGGGCCCAGACAATGCTGGACAGCGCAGCAGAAGTCACCATAGCTCGTAAGATCTTGAAGGATCATCTGGAGACAGTGGACTTGAATGAGTACATTCAAGTTGAAACAGCCGATACCAGGGTTAGCGCACCCCATAGGTTATATGAAGTAACGCTCCGGATGGAGGGGGACATAACTTTAAAAATAAAAGCACTCTTTTGGGAGAAGCTCTCTAAGGGTTATGACATTCTTCTAGCTGAAAAAAGACTGGCCACCAAAATTTATCAGGGAGTGACCACATGGTGAAGACATCATTATCTAGACAACAGAGTAGTAACCTGCACACCTTTACCTCCTAGAAAAGGTTTTGTCTGAATTCAAACACTGTTGTCTGTATTTTTTGAAAATTGGTGCTGACCCCAGAAATCCCTGACTAGCCCCTGTCAGGTAAAATATAACATTACAATTTAAACAGAATCTGTTAAAGTACCAGGATGCACTGTTCAAATGCCCAATAAGGTGCTAATGGTTACGGTTATACAATAATGATAATGATGCTTCAAATCAAATGATACATTTAGTACTTATGATTATTCAATAGTGAAAAAAAGCAATCCACAAATTTCATCATTTGTATATTTGCCACTGCGTGGTTGATCATAAAACGCCAGCAACCACGTCATTTATGCATGAATAAGTAAGAATTGCAAACAAGAAATGGACAAGAACAAGAAAAACAATAGTTCATGCTGTATGTGCAATCTTTATATTAGAAAATCCCCAATGTTCCAATGTTCAATTCTTCAACAAAGTGTCCAACATTTCCCAATGCATTTCGGTGCTGGCACCTTCATCAGGGGAACACTGCAAAAATATATGTATACACATGTGTTGCAACTTTTTCAAATTCAAGGAAAAAACAATAAACTAATAAATATTGGCTTGTCTCAGTATATCCAATCATAATAGTTAAATTGGCTTCACCAGCTTAAATCATTCTAATCACCAAAATCTCCGAGTGATATTAGTAACAATTGTGCACATAACCAAGATTCAGTGTAACTCATATATGTAAAAACTACTTATTGTTAAGAAGTGCTGTTTTCAAAAAGACACGCAAATTGTGTGGTGAGTGACCCAAATTAAATGATGTGCAACATGGTGCTAAGAATTCACTCGTGTCAACATGCCAAGTATTCTGATAGCCCTTCAAACTCCGGTGCCTCGCCTTTTGGCATTATCTTATGTCGATGACATCTATCTAACAGACGATGACTTGGATAGGCACTTGAACAGAGTGAATACCATGATACTTGGATTCGCCTCTGAAGGGTATAAATTACATTTTAAGAAATCTAGAATAGCCCACCTCAACATCCTTTTTCTGGGATACGAGTTATCAAGTGAAGGCAAAAGCCTGGCAGCCAACTTTTTAGAAAAGTGTGCTCTGCTCCAACCTCCGAAAACGCTGAAAAACTTACAGTCAATTCTAGGTTTCCTCAATTTCAGAAGAACTTACATTCTAAACTACACAGAAAGGGTTAAACCTCTCTACGAATTAATCAAACCTGATTTCAAAACAACTAATTGGACTCAAAAACACACAGAAGTTTTGCGTTCAGTGCAAACAGACATGTTAGCAACAACACATTTACAGACATGCGTAAACGTACGCTACCTTGTAATCCGAATCATTCCAGGAAGATGCGGATTCACGTACTTAACCTTTTAATGAAGGTGAAAAAGTACCAATTGCTTATAAATCACACTTGTACACACAAGCTGAAATGAAATTCACTGCAACAAAAATAATTCTGACAGCGGTTCAAACTGCAGTAGCAAAAGAGAGAGCCCTCGCACAAGGAAAACGCATAATGGTCGTTACTCCTGTACCTGCCTTAGAGGCAGTGACAAAAGCAAGCATTCCAAATGCAAAGGCTTTACATCCGAGTTGGATACAATGGGTTGAATACGTTTTTGACCCCTATTTGAAAACACAATAATTTCTCCAATACGAACAAGAATGTCCTCTGCCCACTAAGATTCTGCCTCTAGAACAGTACATAATTTATACAGACGGATCCTCACAACCCGCAATTTGGGTGTAAACAAGCTTATAGTGCTGTGTGCGCTATTGTTAAAGGTCGCTGGCGCGATGGTAAATTCTGACCTATGGTCACAAAAACACAATCTCTCGGAGACTGTACAGCTCAGTGAGCTGAACTACAGGCTTTCAAGATGGCGCTTGAAAATACTGATCGCGAATTCCCCACACTCATAGTGTGCGATTCCTATTACTGCATTCAATCTTACAATGAATACTTGCAGAATTGGCTTCAAAACGGTTTCAAAGATGCGAAAGGTGGCACAATCAGGCATAAGTTACTTTGGGAACAAGTGGTTCAATTACAGAAAGAACTACAAAAGACTCACGTGATCAATGCACTGAGTCACCAGCGTGATGGCGTTCACGTTGCAGAGAATTCATTGGCTGATGAAGCCGCGAAGGCAGCTGTGCAAACGGCTTCCATAGCTGCAATCACTCGTTCTAAAACAAAAATAGACAGCAAAATAATGCAGGCCGTCGCCGCTTCCAATAAGGACAGCGGTTAAACATTACCAAAAGGTTTTCCACTCAAGTACTCATATATAACTGATGTAAATAATGTTCCTTTTGCTCAAATCCCTGGAGTGGGGGATAGAGTAATTCCAAACAAGAAACATAGATTAGGACTAATCTTAGCAGCACATGAAGGGCTCGCCTCTGCACACGCAGGTGTTTCCGCCACAGTGTCAATATTAAAAAAAGATACTGGTGGCCACGCATGAGGAAACAGAACAGAAACTATGTTTTGGAATGTGAAATCTGCCAAAAAATGAAGGTTTCAACAGTGAAACGCCCGGCGCAGACGCCCCTTCTAATTTCAGATAAACCATTAGCATGTGTTTACCTAGACCACTGTGGTATTTAATCAGGGTGTTAGCGTAAAGTTTCTGGTTTATTCTGCCAGAAACCAGAAACTTCACGCTAACACCCTGATTAAATACCATAGAGTACTAAGGATTCCACGTGGACTAAGGATAGCACTTAAACCTTCACTCTGTAAAAATTCAAAATGTTTTCAAGACAAGTGGAACGCAATTCTAAATAAGTGTAGCCTTGATCTTATCTTACTAATAGTGGAAGAATTGTCCAACATACTGGTAGATCTTACTAAGGAAATTAAAGATATTGAAAAAGAATTAGAGGATTCAATTCCATGTGAGGAATGGTCCAAAACGCTGGAGGACATCAATATACAACTTGACAAACACACAAAAGAAATTAATGAAAGAAAAATCCGTAAGTTCAGACGTGACACCCTGGACTACAAACTTGGTGAAGTTTACACCTGGGCGGATGTATACGCCCAGAGACGCCGTAAAAAACCCTACAGCCAGCAAACAGACACTTCCTTGTCTGGAAGTGAATCATCTAACCGTCCACCAAGAAAAAAAGCCTTCACAACACCTGAAGGGAACAGAGACTCTAGTGAAAGATCAACCTCTAGAGAAGGACATCTACCAACATCGGAGCCTTTTTTAGTAGAAGGCCAAAGCGAAACAGCAGACCCAGGAGGGGCAAAAGAAAAGGAAAAAGATCACCCCAGCACGAGGAGCACAATCCAACAACAAAAGAAAGACACCAAAAAAAGAACACCTAGTCATCAATATATCAGACACCACTCTTACATCAAACGAAATCAGATTACTTCAAAAGGGTATATCATTCATTCCAACCACTTCGACCAATTTACTGGAACTAGAAGTTAGTACATTCAAATTTACACGTAAACTTCGATTACGCCATTATTTCGATAACATTGTGCCACCTAGCACAGCACAGAAACCTGATCCACTGATGTGCCTAGGCCCACCAAGCTCCTTCTTAGCTCCATGTAGCCACAAATGCATTGATATGTTTAAAACTCTAGTCAAACAAGACCTTATGAAAATAAATTACCAAAAAAGAAGCAAAGAAAACATCACTCAAAAAGACAAAGACACACTGAAAAAAATAGCGGCTAACAAGGACATTAAATGTATAAAAGCGGATAAAGATGATGCCTTGGTCATTGTAAACACCAGTATGTATCAAAGCAAAATACATGAACACATATCAGATCAGCATACATATATGCAATTGGAAGCAAATCCAACTAACCAATTTAAAATGAATCTGATGGAAATACTTGACAAAGCTTATAAATCTGGCACTATTGATGAAAGAACTAAAAAATTCTTACTATTGGAGCACCCAAAGAGTGCTACCATCAATATGACGCCAAAAATTCATAAAAATCTGCTACACCCTCCATCAGACCAATAGTATCTACCAGAAGCTCTAGTCTCTACACGAACCGGTGGGGCAATTCTTGGAGCGGTACCTCCAACCCCTAGTCAAGCAAATGAGGAGCTATATCAAAGATACTACAGAATTTCTAATTAAACTGTCTGAAGTCAGCATTCAAGAAGGGGAAAGTCTGATTCTCTGCACGGCAGATGTGAAAAGTCTATATACATCTATTCCCCATGGAGGAGGAATTGAGGCCATTGAAAAGGCCATTTTGAACAGTAATATAGACAATAAAATGCAAACTTTCCTAATGGAACTCATGATGTACACCCTTTATCATAGCTATTTTGTACATGATAACAAATGGTTTCTGCAGCTATCTGGACTGTCCATGGGAAACTGTGCAGCCCCCACGTACGCCAACATCTACATGCAAGAATTTGAAGTTACCAACATTTTTGAGAATCCTAATTGGAATAAAAATGTGAAGTTATTCGTCAGATATATCGACAATCTCTTCTTTATCTGGAAGGATACGAGAAAAAACCAGGAACAAGCTCTCACGGAGTTAAATACTAAGACAATAGAATCCAATTCACATGGCAGATAAGTTAGGATACGATTACATTTTTAGACGTACTGATTTCAAAAACTGACATGGGATTTGAAACTGACTTGTTTCGGAAAGAAACAGACCGTAACAACACATTACACTTTTCCAGTTTTCACCAGGGATCACTTAAATGCCATTTACCTTTTTCTCAGATGCTACGCGCTAAACGCATAGCATCAAATACTGAAACATGTGAGAAACGAATAAAGGAGATGGGCTCCAGATTCCTGGAAAGAGGATACCCAAAAGAAATCATAAAAGAGGCTGAAAACCGAGTATCTACAATAACCAGAGAAAAAGCGCTAACCAGAACAACAAAACCGGAAGACACAAGGATGGTATTGGTATCAAAATTTTCCACACAAAGTGTGGTCTACAAAAAGATTATTCTGAGACACTGGCGAATTTTAACATCAGAACCTCAGTTCAACGATATATTTAAGAATCCACCTATATTCAGGAATAACAATCTCAAAGAAATTCTTTCTAAAGAACCCATGAGTCAGACAAAATCCAAAGGAACCCGCCCATGTCTAAACTGTAACAGTTGTAACAACGTATTGAAAGGTAACACCATCAGCCACCCTATGAAGGGGCACAGTATTAAATTGAACGTCAACGCTACCTGCGATTCATCCAATCTAATCTATCTTCTTAAATGCCCATGTGGCAAAATCTACATTGGAAAGACTGAAAGAAAAACAAAAGTACGATTGAATGAACACAAATCGAACATTCGTACTAAAAATGACAAATCCAATATTGCAATGCATTTCTTGGAACACAAACACAGCATTGCTCAACTCAAATTCTTTGTACTAGAAACTATTGAGAAAAAAGAGGGCAAAGAATATAACAAAGCACTACTTCAATGTGAAATTTTCTGGATATATCGCCTACAGGCCATGAAGCCCTTCGGGCTTAATGACAGGACTGAATTCAGCTGCTTTTTGTAAACCACCAGAATGGTGGGATCTAAGGCACAACGCTTTTCTGCTGCCGATAATGATACTGTCATATATTATTTTTTATTGTATCATGCTGCACACATATGTTATTTGGATGCTTTTATTACCCTAGTCATGCTGATACACTCTGACACTCACTCGAGATGGCTGCCGTGTTATCTCACACGTTTCGGTAGTCTGTTTTTTATTGTTACCACTCACGCGAGAACCACTGTGCCCATTAGTGTTCCTTCCGGGTTGGTGTTTATAATCTCACCGCCCGGTCAGCGTCTTCCACCTCTAGCGTAGGAATTTTCGCGACGTGTTCAAAATCCGTTCCGGTTACTTGCTTACAGCTAACCCTCCAGCAATACTCACGTAAGTCGGCGTTTGGCCCGCAGTTACCTTTTCATCGAGCGCATGCCCGAGAGGCTTGCAGTCACTAACCACGGTTCCCCATTTTCTGTTTCAGTTGGTAAACCGATTCCAGCTGGCTCATGTAAGCATAACTGTCGTTTACCGCGGTGTATGATTTAAGGCACAATGTTTTTTGGCACATCACTTTTACCGAACCGCGCACTTGACCACATATCACTCACCAGGCATGAATGTGTGACAGCATCCCTTTATTTTTTGCATGTGACATCAATGTACATATTGTGATTTATATATTTGTGAATTATGCAATGATGGGCAATATTGTTTATTTGCGTTTCTAGAGCTCCTTGACCGAAATGCATTGGAGTGGTTAAACACTTTACGAAGAAGTATCAAGTATCAAAAACATGGATTATTTGACAAAGACATTTAATATGAAAGCAAAATATTGAATGGAATCAAATTGTGAAAAATAAACAAACTAAAACAATGATTAATCCGACCCATATGGAGTCTTCTATGAAGAACTAAAGGTGTGCCCAAAGCAGGGATGCACTCACTGTTGATGTGTGCACTATTTCACAGAACTGATTATGACATCTTAGGCCCTGCAGAGCTGTTGAAGATTCCACATCAATTCAAGGTTTCCTTGAGTGACTTTGTTTCACCCATCACATTTTCTGATGATTGGGACTTTGAAACTGTTAATAATGTGATGTCAGACTTAGAGATGTCTGCAGAATTTTTCACAACATGAATACTTAGAAGGTTCATCAGATTATGAACAAATGTACTGTAATAATCGCTATGGTCATCATTACTTGCTCAAATCTGCAAACCCTAGAAATGTTTTTACTTATAATCAATGGGAACATTGTCCAACGCCACCAAAAGGTAGCTCAAAAACATTTTATGAAAAATTTCCATACTTCTCAGGTTTTAATGTCTCAAATCCAGAAACATTTTACTTTAAAAATGTTAATAAGACAGGAAGGAAAAGTATGTTGACTAATACTAAGCTAATTTATTCTGCGGCATTTTATGCTCAGCTGTCCACATTAGGTTTCGACTTTTGGAGAGACAACATCAAGACAAAAACTGTCTGGGGCACAAAAGACTGGCAGGTGCAGGGAATAGAAGCTTTATTTAGAGCCTGCATCATCCCTGAACAAATAATGTTTTTGAACGACACTGTGCAACAGACATCCTGCCTTGGCCTGGCCAAGATAAAAGATTTAAACAAACCGTCCATACCTACACCTACACCTGATAGTAAAAACACTTCAGAAGGAGGGGTCGACGTAAAAACAATTTTACTTAACAACAGAACTAATGCTGATTGGAAAAATAATGGTTAATCTGGCCCACAGACACAAACAACTGTCAAGATAGATTCCTGAATAAGACACAAGGGTTTACATTGATTAGGCCAGATCCAAGATATGTCTAGAGACAACACCCAGGGATAGTAACAACATATCTTGTAGGAAAACTGTGCCTTGAGTGGCTACAAAAGTCTGCACTTACAGAGGTTAAACAACACTTATCTTTACCTAAAGATGGCGTTGATTTAAGGGACTTCTTACAAGGTCCTGCAAAACCACGTCATAAACGTTTCATATACGCAGGTATATACGCCATTTATAATGAAGCTTGGAAAGCGACACAGGCAGAGACTGCAGAAAAAATACTAGAAATTGATCGTATTAATTTAGAGAAAGCTCTCTCTGTAGTTGACAATGGGTTAATGACTCTGTCATCCAGAATTTATTTTTTGGACAGCATAGTATCCTCTGCCATTGACATAATGGAAGAGGACTTGCTCATGCTACAGCATGGACAGTCACAATTACGTTCTATAATGCTTTTAGGCTGGACGTTACAAAATCTTCGTTCTGGATATGTGCCATGGAGTCTAATCAACACCACGTCATTGTTTGCTGTATTTAACCTTATAGATAAACAAATCACTTTGGCACAAAGAGGAGCAGACTATACAGTGCTGAGCATTGAAAAACTGGAAAGATTACCATTAACTGTTTCGGAAAAACTGCAACAGAATGGCTAATACACCGGATAATCACTCTGCCTGTCACAATTTTCAATACTGTTTAAAACATATACCAGTTGCCGTATATGAAAGGTTGGGTAAGGAATACTTAAAGTCAGCCTGGGAATTACCATACACACACAGATGTTGGAGTGGGGGAAAAGAAGTATTTCTTAGTGGTACAAACTGCAAAAGCGCACTAAGCGGTACACCTTTTACGTCAGGGTATTAACTTCCACGGAGCCCGTGATGGTCCTACGACCAACTTATCCTGCCACCTGCAAGGCTCTCCAGCTGCAGTGATAGATCCAATTTTTAGGCAGCTTTCTAACGAAAGCTATATTATGTTGAATGATCACAGCTGCTGTGGCATGTTGCCAGGAATAGCCTATCTTGTAACTGTGTCAGCCAGGGTCACTTGTTGTATGCAAGTATTGTTTCCTAAAGCTAAGTCAGACGGGGAGTTGCCGTTATGGCCTTTACTGAACATCCCTTCTATTCAAATTGATACTTTAAGCAGAATGAAAGCCATTCTTTTACAAAAAACGGTGCCACTGACCTCATCCAAAGAGACGAATGAACTACAAGTTGCAAAGTCCTCACTAGAGATACATGCCCTTTTATCCACATACTGCCCCATACATTTCGCTGAAATGTTAGGTCATTTCTTAAACATGTCTGATACCAGTGGTACTGTACATGTATTTAAGACAGTTTTTTCGGGACTGTTAGCACCTTTTGAAGCAGTCCTCTGCATTTTTCCAAACTTCTTGCACTCTGTGTTCGGCAGCCTGCCTCTCATTTTGGGACTCGTAGCAGGAATACTATTCTTGTTCCTTCTGCTCCGATATGGCAAGTCCAGTCATCAGCGACACCCAGATTACCATAGAGAACGCTCTCCTGGCAATGAAGTGTTGTGAGCGCATGGGCTTGGCTTGTTTGAGAGATCTGAATACCACGTGGTTTCTATCATTCTGACCAATCTAGCAAGATTGCATCTTACCTGTTCTACGATGCCTGCTATGTGGAGAAGAATGCTTGTTGGACATCTGTCTAACACTTCCATCAGCACTGCCAACGGATGTTGATACTTGCTTGGTTCGGTAACGGCTCATGCATTGTGTTGACCCCAGCGGCTACCAATCCTGATGACGGCATTCATTGAGTTCTCATAGACGCAATCTGCTGACGGTAAGATAAGTGGATCGACAGGCATAAAGGTACCATCTCCATCTCCATTGAACATTGCTAATGCGGCTGACGCTGATGGCGATGCTTCACATTTTTGTGCAATCGATCTACTTAACGAAGTGGTCCAACTTTCACCTACTGTGGTAGACGAGTTCTTTACCAGCTTAGAAGATCTGATGTTTTCTCCTAACAACAAGAGTGACTTTTGAAATTGCACACAACGTCCTATGAGACTCTGTATTCGACCTTCACTTTTCAAAACAAAACTTCCAACTTCAGAACTCTATTTTTATGCGATTTTGACTTTTTTCCAAAATTTACCTTTTTTTTGGGGGGGCACTAAGTAATCTGCTTAGAGAACAAGAATTCATTGAATACTTCCAAGTGACAATATTTGACTTTGTCCACAACCTAAACAGTATATATATTCTGTCATGGAATGGTTTCGACCTTTTCTTCTGTATTTAATAGACTCCCCAGGATATAGAGGCATGGGATTCGCAAATTTAGCGGCAAAATATGGAAATTTAGCGGCACAAATATGGAAATTTAGTGGCACAAATATGGAAATTTTGTGGCATTTTTGCGGCACTTTATTTTACTCATAATCATTCATTTTCAGCCTTACATCAATGGAAACTGTTTTAGCAGAGTATTCCACTTTGAATAGGCAACCTGGAATATGGAATAGAGGAAGCAGCCCACAGGTGAAGGCTGTTATCCCTTGGAAATGCAATTCTTAATTTGCTTTAGTATAGGTTGGTAGCAGTTATCACACCTTTTGACACATTGCGGGACCGGTGTTTGGCACATCCTTAACCCTTTTCTTGCCTGAGAGTCTGAGGGCGGCTGGACACTGCTTTCGTGGACAGGCCATGGCCCGTTGAACAGGTCCGAGAAGGCTCACTGTGAGAAAAATAACTGACTTTGGGGTAGATTAGAGATGTTAATATAAAGGTTTTTACAGGTGGTCTCTTTGCTAGACAAAGTAGCTTGGTAAAGTGACTTTAGCAAGGCTGTAGCATAGAAGGGTCACACTCGGTGTACATTATTTACAGCTCCCACTTGAGTCCATGTGTTGTCAACAGTCCTTTGCATGTTGTCTTTATGCTCCCAGTTTTAACCTCTTGGCTGCTTAGCCTTTACCCTCTAGAAAGCAGAGACCTTTTTGGGTTATTGTAGGAAGCTGCCTCTATATATGGTGCACCATATTGAGGTACACTGTGCAGTGTGTCCAGGCAACACCTAAATGAATTACAGAGACACAAATGATACTTCAAATGCTCTCTTTTGCAGTTGTGTGGGCACACAGTTAGGCATATCAGAGGGTAGTGCTAAAGCATTTATTTGTACATGCATACACACAGGCAGTAAACGAGACAGACTACAAATAAAGACCTACACTGATTCATAAAAATAACACATACTTCTAAATAAATTTGGATGCGGTCTTCAAAAGCAGGATGAGCCTTTTAGTTTAGTTTTGGATTGGAAGTATCATCGGTGTGTGGCTGGGGGGCCCCCAGCAACAGTCCCCACACTCTCCGCCACATGCAGCAGGTTCCAGGGGGCCCTTCATAGGAATTACTGTGCCAGAGGGTAGTCGTGCCATCCCACGTCTTTAGCTCACACTCTAGGCCAGCAGCAGAGGGCAGGTGGCAAAGTGGGCCCAGTCACTGCGAGGGGGTGCCCCCATACAGCCCTTCTGGGCAAGTCCAGGCCCAAGCAAGCAGATCCCTCAAGGCAGGCTCGTTGGGGTGCAGGATACATGGCCCTCTGGAGTCCAGGTGGCCGACACTGCTACGTCTTAGCACCAGGTCCTTGCCAACTGGCCCTGTTCTCAGACTGTGGGAAGTTAACAACAGCAATCAGTATGCCCCCTTCTCACCTGATATGCCACGATTGGATTGGGGGCTTTGCTCATGTGTGGTCGGTGGGCCAGAGGCACTGGATGCGCAACCCTCTCCTTTTGCGCCACTTTCTGGAGATCAAGTGCAGGCGCCACTGCAGCTGGAGGCCTCACCGTCAGCTCCCCTCCCTGACCAGGCCTCACAGTCACTCGCCGACCAGCCATGCGCCCTCCAGCCCAGACTATCAGCATCTCACAGCTGGCCCGCGCTCTCTGCTGCAGGGACAGGAGGAGACTTGTTATGTGAGCCCGTAACTCACAATGTCACTCCACAGGCCCTGCATTGAGGTCCCTTCAGCCCAGAACCTGTTGAGACATTTACTAGGTCTCACTGGATACTACATAATATATTTAGCCTACTCTAGGACCGTAGTGAGGGCAGAAGAGTTTAATGGGGAGTTGTTGATTTTGCAGGCACTTTGTAAAAATTGCGGCATTTTTAGAAAAGTGCCGATTTCACTGGCGTTTTTGTAAAAATCGCTGCATTTTTACAAAAGTGCCGATTTCGTGGCAAACCGCGAAATCGCGAAATCCTGGAGGGTCTAATTTAAGAGCCATTTCATAAATGTACTTTCATGATTCATTCGGATCGCATTTCCAATGTCATACTAATGCTTTGAATGAAAATATTGCTTTTAAAATGCGTACAGCACAAAGGCTCATTTTCGTGTACAACCATTTTTCGAATGCATTTATGTATTTTGGGGGTCATTAACACATCATGCTTTAGATATGTTTTAAATGCTTAGAATTTAGTAATATCAAACATAATAAAGTGGAGTGGGTGTTGTATAGCATTTTAGGATCCGAGCGAAATTTACCGATTCATGCCCTTATATAGATACAATTCACATTACCCTTATATAGGAATAGAAATCATAACCATATTTATACATAACCCATGCAGTCCAAATACAGGCATGGCTACTTCCACTCCTTCCAAAAAGCCACAACGATTTCTTGGAAAATTCGGCTTCAGCAGTCAGGGACATCCCCTTGCTTGAATATTGATTTGTCCTAGAAATCCTAAGAGAAATCTTGGATAGATTCTTGGCAAAGATACTAAACCTATGCTACACCACACTTACGTCTTCCCTCGTACTAGACCTAGGTTAGGTACATTGGGATAGGTTTATTTTAGTAGCACCAGTTGAGTACTTTTAGCCTTTGTTATTTATGTATGTATTTTATGGCTTAGAAACCATACCATGCGTTTACAGTATTATTTTATAATACTCTTCTTGCTGTACGCATTATACTTTACAGCCAGCATAACGATTATGGCAGTTCATTTTTTTTTCTTTTGCATGAGAAAGAAGACTGTTCAATAAATCCTTTTATTGACATCGCCCGTCTCTCTATTCCTCTGCACCTCTGTTGAAACGAAGAATGCACGATTGACTGAGTAAAATATCTATCTATTGTTTCCACGACTCTGAAGATACGTTTATTCTTGGGGAAACAAAGTAGTCATGTTTATGCGGTTGTCATAAACTAATCCCTTCTTGTGTATTCGAGAACGTTTCTAGTGACCTCTGAGCTAGCTGGCACTCACAATTAAGTCTAATATATTCGATAGAGACCTAGTCGACCTCAGTCCTACGTCAAATCTATAGGATATATTATTCCAATGCGCAGAGCCTATTGGGAATATAGGAACTACACTACAGAAGCACGCCGAGATCAACGCCTTATTCAAGAACCCCAATAATGTCAAGAACTCCCTGCTCCCGTTTCTGGTGAAGGTCATCGAGAAGACCGTCAACAAACAACTGACCCGCTACCTTAAGGAGAACAGCATCCTAGACCCGTCCAGTCCGGGTGCCCCAGCAACCACAGCACTGAAACTGCCCTCATCGCCGCCACCGATGACATCAGGACCCTGCTAGACAATGGAGAAACCGCGGCCCTTCCTCCTGGACCTGTCAGTCACCTTCAACACGGTCTGCCACCGCACACTACGCACACACCTCCATGACGCCGAGATATGAGAGAAGGCCCTGGACTGGACCACCTCCTTCCTCTATGGCAGAACACAGAGCGTCCACCTCCCCCTTCCACTCCGAAGCCACTGAGATCATCTGCGGCGATCCCCAGGGCTCATCCCTCAGCCCAACTCTGTTTAACATCTACATGGCACCGCTCGTCCACGTCGCCCGACTACACAACCTCAACATCATCACTTAGGCCGATGACACCTAGCTGATCCTCTCCCTCACCAAGGACCACCAAAACCAACCTCCATGAAGGAATGAAGGCCGTCGCCGAATGGATGAGGAACAGCCGACTGAAGCTGAACTCAGACAATAATAAGATATACAAATATATAATTTTAAATTAAATAAAATATTCTATATTTATTTAACACATTAACCTATCAACAAAAGAATAAAACATACATTTAATAACAAAATAAACACAGTATTAGTGAAAACATTGCATAGAGATAGGGTAAAAATTACTATTCCCTCTCCAGTATGTGCAACAGTAGGGAAAGCGCTGGATATCCGAGGGGTAAAAATTACTAGTCCCACTCCACTGAGTGAAACAGTAGGGAAAGAGTTGGATAGTGTAGGGGTGAAAAACTCCAGCTAATTTTGAAGTAAGTTTGAACTGTGTACTGCATTTACCAGGATGCAAAAGGGCAAACTGTGCTGGGACTGTTATGTTATGTTATGTTATAACCAATTTATAAAGCGCACTTTGACCAAGGTTTCATGGCGCTGTTTTGAGCAGTTGTGAGTTAACTGTTCTGACATGACTTCAAAAGGGACGGTTACTCATGTGCCTTTATGAACAGCCATGTCTTAAGCTGCTTTCTGAACCGAAGTAGATCAGGGCAAGAACGGATCTCCCATGGGAGTGAGTTCCATAGTTGTTGACGTAAATAATTAATTTACTCTCTTAATTTCTATGCAGGTAAGTACTTAATCAATAACAACTCAATCGGAATGAAAAAAGACAGAGTCCGTGGTGTTAGAGTTTCTAAGGGTTTTATTCCTCATAAAGGAATGGTCTGATCAGGATATCATGTTCTGACCACCACAGGGATGTCAGAAGGGATAGAGCGCTCTCGTTTATTGACAATACATAGCTTATATACTTGATTTATACCATAAGAATCAATGTAAGAGGCGTAACAGCTGAGAGAAGACAAGATAACAGTATACACGTGGTACTAGTACGTAATTAAGAGGCGTAAACTAGGCGTGAACCAGAGGTGTGTGCTAGAAACGTCACTGATAGGTGACGCAAGTGGGTGGCACCAAGGGGTGGTGCTAACAGAATTGTTGCAGTGTCAGCCGAAATCGGAAGCTTGGATGCGCGCGCAGCTGCATGACGTGTGATTGACGGGGTGCAGGGGACTTGACATTTACACTGACGGAAAGAGACAGAAGTCTGGCATGTCAGATCAACTTGTACTTCTATCACATCTGATATCTGATGTTTAGGAACTATACTATCTGGGCGGAAAGGTCTCTAGGGCAGAAGCTATTCTATGCTAACTGTGGATGCGTGTATAAGCGCCTAAGTGTCTACATGAGAAGCGTGGGGCACGGGGCCTTCCATGGAAGCATGGTAACAGAGGCTATGAATTACTTGCATTGAGACAGGTCGGCCCTTTGGCTCTGCAGCTGGGGAGGATGTTTACAGGATCTAGTAGGCAGGAATGCATTCTCGAGGAGCGGAACAGATAACTCGAAGGTTATAGTCAGTCTTGGCAGAAAGCAGGCTTAGCTGAGCGCGAGGGCCGCGCTGAAAGTAAGTCAGAGTTCACGGGTACAGAGGTAGCCTGGGCAGAGGCAGCCAGAGTCAGGAGCCACAAAAGAGGCTCGATTGGCAGAAATTCAGGGCCTACTCTGCTAGAGCAGGAAAACATGTAGAGTGTACTACAAAAAGACGGTGGCATAGCATACTTAGGAACGGACTACATAATCCATTCAGGGTGGATCTGAAAGAGGACAAGTTAACGTTGGACGCAAATGTATTTGCGTCTTCATAGCTGGCACAGGAGGGAAGTTACATGCACTTTAAGCTGGTACATGGAGTCGGTGGGGTACGCGCTAGGGAACATAACATGACCTAAAATTTAATTTTCCTCATTCCCTCCTTGTTCCCTACGGACCCTTCATGAAATATCGATCCTCATGAATCGATCAGTCTGTTCTTGTAACATCATTTGTTCTTCTTTCTTTCGATTACGTTTTGAGAGAAAACTGGAGTGTTCAATACAAGAAGTGGCACACAGTCCACAAATCGCTGGCCCACACTGTAGGCACAGGCAGCAACTGAATACTAGGACTAGGCCAATGCCTAGGAAGGATAGGATCTTCCATCCCCAAGCTGTTAACGTTGTCCAGAACCAACCGGACCAAGTCCAGGTGCCTGGATTCTGATGTATCTGATTTGCGATTTTATGAAGACGGGTGATAGCTTGATATACAGATGGTGCGTTTTGTGGAATGAAAACACAGCAACTTGACCCGATGACCTTACAGGCTCCACCTCTATCTGCCAAGATGACGTCTATTACAAGACGGTTCTGAAGGACAACAACCCGCATAGCGGACTGCTCTTCTGTTAGGTTACCTAAGGCGGAGGCAGTTTCATTTACTACTGCTTCAAGTGTTCTAGTTAATCTGCGTATTAATTTACTATTCTGGACAGGTCCTAAAAAGAAAAAGAATCCTTTATTAAAATCGGTATACTGTTCCCATGCCGTTTCTGTATAGTCGACAAGTGGGATGTCTCTTCTGAGTCTATTCTTTACTAGATTGGTATTTCTATGATAATCAGGAGGAGCTAGAAAAACAGGTGGCAGAAGGAATGCAATGTAACAGGTACCATCCCAATCTGGAGGTAGACGAATGTATGCGGTATGACCACAAACAAAGTAAGAATGACTGATAGCTTTAAAGGACGATTTTCCATGATCACTGAATTCGACCACAGTAGTGCATTTACTATGACCTAAGTGTACTGAACCTTTCTTCTTGATACATAATTCACCAGTGACTGGCAGTACTGACATAATGGGTAGAACTGGTGTGGCTTCGGATTCGACAGTGAGAATCATAAGGCTAATTGTATAATTACCTAATCCATATACTTCATTTTCTAGATCAGTTCCTATTCTGGTGGGGAGTCCCTCCTTATCTGGGTAACAGACGTCGAGCAGGACCAAGTTCAGGTTTCCCCAAACCCAACCTCCATCGAAAACAGCAATATCAGGATCTAAAGAATTAATTATTTTAAACCATGCTCCGCAGGAGCCATTGTGAGTGAACGGGTACGGAAAGAGAGGCAGAGCTCCCTTGTAATTCTGGTAGGGAGGGAGTCGGCCACATATCCAGCAATTTGTAGCATTGTTAGTTTGATGAGAATGATGTAACATACTAATGAATGTGTTGTTGCGCAGCGCAAGTCTGTAGGAAAGCTCGTGAGGAGGTAACTCACTAAAAGTGTGTTCAGCAGATACATTGTAAGCAGATTGTTCACGCTTGAAAATAGGGTAATAGATAGGCAATAGGATGCTAGTAATAATAATTAAAACACTGAGAATAAACATGATTATTAATGTCACTATGCAGTGACTACGAAGTGATTTGCAGTATGTACGTTTCTTTGCTTCTCTCTCTCTCTCTCTATCTCGATCTAGGGGATACATGTCAGAAACTATTTAACCGATTCACCTAGGGGAGGACTTAAACAATTAAACTGTCTGACTTGCTAGATCGTAATTTCATGCGATATTGTTCTTGAGGAGTCTTTTCTCGTTCAGATTCTGTAAAGTCTTTCTGTTTGACACAGTCTTTGGTGGGGGTGGACGAGTCTTGCTCAGGTTTCAGTCCGGAATTTTTTTTTTTATATGACTCGTATGAACCCACCCCTTTCTTCCTTCCAGTTTCACTGCGGTCCTTGTTGTTAGAAGTACGGTCTTCGGAGACTTCCAGCGGGGCTCCAGCGGACTTTTCCTGTCAAAATTTCGGACGAGTACAGTATCACCAGGACGGACGTCGTGTGGCTTTACATCAGTGTTGTCAGGGAAGGCTGCGGCAACCTGTGAACGACATGATTGGAGTGCAGACATCAAGGAGGCAAGGTAATCTGTCAACATGTTAGAATCAACATCAGTAATCTTTTTTGGAATGGGCGTCCCCCACATATTCGGTGGTCTTCCAAAGACCACCTCGTACGGAGATAGCCCTGATCTCGAATGGGCGACCATTCTCATGTAGAATAGTGCCACTGGCAGGGCGACTATCCAGTCGACCCCTTTCTCCTGACATATTTTAGCAAGGCGGATCTTTAGTGTCTGGTTATGCCTCTCAACAAGGCCTGCGGCTTCTGGATGTCGGACACAATGGAACTTCCACTGGTATCCCAGTAATAAGGAAACTTCTTTCATTAAGGCAGATGAGAATGGCTGACCGTTATCTGAATACACGACACGAGGCAGGCCGTATCGTGGGAAGAATTCACGAACCAACTGCTTGGCAGTGGTCGGAGCAGTGTAATCTGAGACTGGGTATGCTTCGGTCCAGCGGGACAGAGCACAGACAACTACGAGAACATATTTAAATCCTCGACAACGGTCCATCTGGATATAATCCATCTGGAGGACTTCAAAAGGGTGATCGGGAGGATGAAATCCACCTTGCTCTACAGGGACGCTTTTACCTGGATTGAACTGACAACAGATCATGCAAGTACGCACTTTCTGTTTTGCGGCTGCTCGTAAGTGTTTATTGTTCCAGATATTTTGTAAACTGTCTAGCATTGCTTTCTCTCCTAGATGTGCAGGACTATGTGCTGTATTTATCATGACTTGAACCATAGAGTCAGGGAGAAACCATGTAGATTTTCCCTTCGTCATCCAACCTTGATCTGTCTGGATCCCTCCTAGTTCGATCCATTTCTTTATTTCTTCTGGAGTAGCATGTGTCTGAATGTCGATAACATCTAGTGTGGGATCCCTGACTGTCATACAGTTTGTCGGATCTGTTGTCTTTGTCGTATCATTTGTCTGAGTGTGAGTCAGTGCTGTATGTTTTGCTGTCTGGTCTGCCAGGTCGTTACCCTGGGAAACAGGATCTGTGACTTTAGTATGTGCTTTACACTTCATGACGGATATGGCTGAAGGCAGATGTATTGCTTCTAACAGTGCTTGAATGAGAGGACCATGTTGTATCTTGGCACCATGAGAGGTCAGAAAACCTCGTTCTTGCCACAGCATGCCGAAGTCGTGTACGACTCCGAACGCATAACGGGAATCTGTGTATATGTTGACATTTCTGTTCTTGGCTAGAATACAGGCTCGGGTCAGAGCGATGAGCTCTGCCGCTTGAGCAGACAGTGTATCAGTACGATGTGTTTCTTTAACTTCAGTTTCAGTGGTCACTGCATATGCGGCCACTAACTCTCCTGTACTTGTTCTCATGCATGAACCGTCCACATAAAGTGTCAGGTCTGGGCTTGTCAATGGAACATCTGTTAAATCTCGTCGGGGCTTTGTTACTGCATTAATGATCTCTATACAATCATGCGGAGCTGGGTCTGTCATAACTGTAGGTAACAGTGTTGCTGGGTTCAGGATACTGCAGCGTCTGATTTCTATGTGTGGCTGGAATAATGTCAATTCATAACCTGTCAGTCGTGCTATAGTCAAGTGCTGAGTCTGGGTTCTGTTTAACAGAACCTCTACAGAATGTGGGACTTGTACTGTTAACTGATGACCTAGAACAATTGAATCGCTTTGTCTGATTGCTAACGCTGTTGCTGCTACTGACTTTAAGCACGCAGGGAGTGCCTGGGCTACGGAATCCAATGTACTTGAAAAATAAGCGCAAGGCTTATGTGAACCTGCTTGATCTTGGGTGAGGACAGACAATGCTGTACCATCACGTTCTGTAACAAAAAGTGTAAACGGTTTGCTGTAACATGGTGTCGCTAAAACTGGTGCCTGGCATAATGCTTTCTTTAACTCCTCAAAGGCTTGTGTGTGTTCCTGAGTCCAAGGGAGGACAGTCGAAGTCGCTGCCTCCTGCGTCGTTAACTGGATGAGTGGTTTAGCTAAAAATGCATATTGAGGAATCCATTGTCTGCAGTACGAGGTGAGGCCTATGAAGGCCCGCACTTCCTTTTGTGTCTGGGGTCGTGGCATATTTACAATTAACTGAATGCGATCGGGAGTGAGCTGTCTCCCCACTTTGGACAGCAAGTGACCTAAGTACACAACTTGCTGAACACAGAATTGTAGCTTCGAAGGAGACACCTTGTGTCCCTTGTCGGCCAGGAAATGCAAAACTGTCAGTGATGCTTGTTCACATTCGGGCTCACTTCGTGCGGTGATCAGTAGATCATCGACGTATTGCAGTAAAGCGGTGTTAACTGGCATTTGAATACAATCTAGTTGTCTTTTCAGTGCTTGACTATAGATGCTGGGGCTTTCTGTAAATCCTTGAGGTGCGCGGGAAAATTTGAAACTTCGTCCATTTAAACTGAATCCGAAGAGATATTGGCTCTCCGGATCAATAGGTACACTGAAGAAAGCGTTCTTGAGATCTATTACAGTAAAGGACGTTGCTTCTGAATCAATAGCAGTCAATAGGGAAGAGATATCGGGGACCACAGGATACTGTGGTACAATACATTTGTTCAGCTCTCGAAGATCAATCACCAGCCGATATACTGGCGGTGCATTGCGGTCTGTACGTTTAAGAATTGGAATGATGGGTGAATTACAGATATTGGAGTTGGTCTCTACGACCACTCCCTGGGCAATAAGCTCTTCAATGATTTTCAGTAAAGCCACTACAGCATCGGGTGGTAACTTGTATTGTCTGATTCTGGGTAGGACAACTCCTGTCTTGAGTGTAACACGATATGGAGTAATATGCATACAACCTACATCTGCTGGGCCTTTCGCCCATAAGTGATCTGGTACATTTTTCAATCTAACATCAAAATCACGTAAAACATAATGACCCTTGAAATCCCGTAGAAAGAGTCTGACTCCCTCCGGGGAACAGCATATTATAGCTCCTAGAGCCTTCAGTGTTTTAATTCCTAACAGATTTTCTGGACATGATTTCGTAAGTAACAAATCTGTAACTCGGGATAATGGACCTACAGCTAATGGTACTGGTTCCGATACTTCATTTACAATAGGCTGTCCTGAAAAACCAAGGGAAACATTCTGTGAGCCTGAGAGGGGTGCCCCTGGGACTTCATTGTGACTGATTGTAGTGCGACTTGCCCCTGTGTCAATTAAAAACTTTCTGTCTTTTCCCAATACGTGACTGTGTACATAAGGACCTTCTTGATCTACGGGAATTTCAATAAGAGGCAAATCACCTTCCCTCTCTAGGCTGTTTCATGTATAACGGGGATAATCTGGATATGCAGACTGGGCATATTGGTACATCTGTTGTGAGACTTGCTGAGTCGCGGCAATGGGCTGTGGCTGCGGTACTGCTACTGTCTGTGCTGCGTGTGATGGAGCATGCATAGGCTGTGTATTCTGCATTGGCTGTACATTTTGTGAGGTCTGTTGCTGAACCTGATCGTGTCTAGGCGGATGCGGTCTTTCTTTAGTTTTACCTGTCGCGATGTTGTGTTTCAGGACTGGATATTCATGTACGTAATGACCTGGCTGCTTGCAGTAATTATATGTCCCTTTAACAGGAGCTGTATTGTGATTGGTGTGGGCCCCACCTTTTCTCTGACCGTCGGATGGGACCGTCTGAGCTACTAACATTTTCATTTTCGTGTCTTTCATACGTTTCTGTTCCTGATCTTGTTCTTCCCTAATTCTGTTCTGATGATATTGTAACATTTGTAACATCTGGGATGGCGTATTTGCTTGCCAAGTACTTTCAACTTTGTACACTCTATTTTTAACTAATGGTAGGGAATTCTCGACTAATTTGGATACAAAAAGGTGTGGATATGACTCGCTACTTGGTTGCAGGCCACTATTTATAATGAAACATTTCTCGAATCTGGAATAGAAGTCACTAGTATCTTCATCTTGTTTCTGTTTACAGGACGAGATTGCGTCCCAATCTTCCTTTCTAGTTGTCAATAATCTTGGCAAAACCTGTACTATCAAACCTGGTAATGCTTTAGTCCTATCCCCAAGGCCTAACCCTGGGATCCGTTTACTTTCTTCGTCTTCTATTTCTGCCCATGCTATCTTAGACTCTCCCACCTCCCAATCCTTTTCCTTTAATTTCCCGTAAATGCCCGTGGGCAACAGTACTTTTAACATTTTCATAATATCATCATACGTGTAATCTCCCATCAGTAACATGTCTTTGAGCTCTCTGTGAAAACCTGCAGGGTCTTTATCATGACACGGAACTAATTTCTTCATTTCTAATAGTTCTAACTTAGTCAGTGGTGTGTGTACATACACACGCTTCAGGACGTTATCCGTACCCATGACTGGGTGTACTTCTCGTAAGGGGTTCTGACTTTCAATGCCACTACCGCATTGCATGTGGTACGTTTTTCTTTCTGGAGGCGGGGCGGGAACATATTCAGAACTTATGAAGGTGCTATATTTACATCGTTGTTCTAGAATTATTTGTATTAACTTGGTACTGAAACCTCTCCATCTATCCATGAGTAGTGCTTCTAATGTTTCGTGTAAGGGACCTGGATCAGAATGATGGTTTCTGAACTTGATGAGGAGGTGCTGAATCATGTATACACCTGCTATTTTCTGCTCTTCTGGGGAAAGGTTCAAGAATGTCTGCACTAACGTATCATCATTATATATGTCTGGGTTTTCGGCCCATAACACGGCTGACCGGGCTAGTTCCTGTTCATCCATAGAATTGAGTACATGGTACCCCACTCGGTCTCGAAGCCTTTTATCAGTTTCCTGGAACTGATGTTCGGAAGAATTCGGGTTTGTTAAAGCAGAGAAAAGAACTCTCTTGCTTTCCGGACGGATACCTTTCCTAAGGTAATTTCCCTTACCTACATACGCTATAGTATCTGTAGACCTTCCTGGTGCTTCATGGTCTTCTTCCTCCTCGGAGGAAGCTTTATCATTCCCTTCCTGGTGTGCAGTTAATACTGCCTTTCTAATTTTCTGGGACATGCTGGCTATGCAAGTCCCCTTATCATGTTTTCCATCGGCTATATTTTGACCCCACTTGTTTAATGCGTCTAATTCACTTTGATCTGTCTCGGGCCTGTCTCGTTCTCTTATTACACAATTTATGAAAAATCGTAATATCTGTGCTTGAATGTCAACTTTCTGTTTATGCATGGCATCTTTGACACTGTCAGGGTCTTTCCCTGTCTGTATAAACTCATATAGTCTGTCGAGGCGTTCCTTCATTCCTACATAGCATAGCAAGTTATCAGTGGCAGATCTTAACCGTAGTGATGCTAATATCATTAGATCGTTTCTTCCGGGTACTGGATCATATCTGCAAACTGACATCTTTTCTTTGAATGCGTCAAGACGCGCCGAGTGGGGAGACTGGAATGGATTCTGCGTGTCCCTTAAATGCAATCTGTGTGTTAATGGCGGTGTCTGCGGACCCGCAGTCGCACCTCCTGAGGCGGATGCTTGGGCATTATCTCTCCGCGGAGTCTGTATCTGAACTTGAATTTGTCGTTTAGTAGGATCAGGTAGGACTTGTTTCGGTAGGTCAGTCTTGAGTGCGGGAAGTGGCGGAGCTGGCGGAACAGGGGAGGTCTGTTGCGGTACCGGCGGAACATGATCTGGGGGCGTAATGCCACCCCCATCCCTGTCAGTAGGCAGGGCACGAACAGGCAGATTGGTGTAAGCTGGTGCTACATCCTCTAAATATGAATTTAGGAATATGTCTTTAGTAGTTTTATGCATTACTTCAGTTGGAACTAATGGTGTCGGTAAGTTTTTCGGTATTTCTGATAGGGCTTCAGATGTGCCATCTGCTGCAAGATACATACCGTTTACAAGGTTATTTCGGGCACGGTCTATTTGTTCTGTTTTTACTCGGATCCCTTCAGTAACTAATTCGTTTTCTTGGTCTTTCTCTGATTCTTTAAGTCTGTCTTCTCTACGGAGTGCTTTGTCAGCACGCTTACGTGATTCCTTACGCCAAAATTCTATGGCGTCCTTCTGAGATTGTCTAGCTTTCTTTTTCCATAATGCTTCTTCTACCCTCATGATGCACTCGGCATCCCATGTTCCGGTGACAGGCCATCTGTGTCTTTCGTCTAGGTGTTTGGTGTAATCGGCCCATAAATCTAGATATAATATGGCATCTATGCCATGCTTCTGGTACATAAAATTGCCTGGAGTGTCCCTAGGGGGAATAGGAATTTCTTCCTCCAGTATCCCTTTCCTAGTTCCTATCTGCTTTAATTTGTTGAAAAACGGCATTTTGCTTACTTATTACTGAATGCTTAATCCTTATACCTGAGTACTCTTGACAGCTAGGTTATACGAGGAACACAATAATACACATTTAAACAGTCACATTCATACCACAACATTAATCACATAAGAACATTGAAGACATAGATGACTACCCCCCCTATACTGGATGTACTGCTCAACAGTACAGATACACTGGTGTAACAGTGCAGAAATTCGGAATACTAGATATACTGCTAAACAGTACAGATACACTGCCTAAAACAGTGCAGACCGGACTTGCGTACCCAAACCCGTCTAGATACGACCCAGCAATGGTACTCACCGGGAAGCACGGAAACAGAAGGCCTCGGAAAACTTCGACTGGACTCGACTCGGTACTTCGGAATACTTCGGAAAACTTCGGAAAACTTCGGAAACCTGGTGGGCCTCTTAACACCTCGGACCTTGCTTCTTTCGGCTAGGCTCTGGTCGGGATCCTCCGCACTCCTCACCGCCTCGTCTGGGCACTGATCGCAGTCTTCGTCACCTCCGTGGGTCAGAGGGAGATGCAGGAAATCCTGCCAGTACGCGTAGGTTCCTTCTAACTGATGGCAGGGGACATAGCTTGCAACGCACCAACCGGCGCGTGAGGTGGGGGAGGGGTCCCTATTCGGGCGCCAAAATGACGTAAATAATTAATTTACTCTCTTAATTTCTATGCAGGTAAGTACTTAATCAATAACAACTCAATCGGAATGAAAAAAGACAGAGTCCGTGGTGTTAGAGTTTCTAAGGGTTTTATTCCTCATAAAGGAATGGTCTGATCAGGATATCATGTTCTGACCACCACAGGGATGTCAGAAGGGATAGAGCGCTCTCGTTTATTGACAATACATAGCTTATATACTTGATTTATACCATAAGAATCAATGTAAGAGGCGTAACAGCTGAGAGAAGACAAGATAACAGTATACACGTGGTACTAGTACGTAATTAAGAGGCGTAAACTAGGCGTGAACCAGAGGTGTGTGCTAGAAACGTCACTGATAGGTGACGCAAGTGGGTGGCACCAAGGGGTGGTGCTAACAGAATTGTTGCAGTGTCAGCCGAAATCGGAAGCTTGGATGCGCGCGCAGCTGCATGACGTGTGATTGACGGGGTGCAGGGGACTTGACATTTACACTGACGGAAAGAGACAGAAGTCTGGCATGTCAGATCAACTTGTACTTCTATCACATCTGATATCTGATGTTTAGGAACTATACTATCTGGGCGGAAAGGTCTCTAGGGCAGAAGCTATTCTATGCTAACTGTGGATGCGTGTATAAGCGCCTAAGTGTCTACATGAGAAGCGTGGGGCACGGGGCCTTCCATGGAAGCATGGTAACAGAGGCTATGAATTACTTGCATTGAGACAGGTCGGCCCTTTGGCTCTGCAGCTGGGGAGGATGTTTACAGGATCTAGTAGGCAGGAATGCATTCTCGAGGAGCGGAACAGATAACTCGAAGGTTATAGTCAGTCTTGGCAGAAAGCAGGCTTAGCTGAGCGCGAGGGCCGCGCTGAAAGTAAGTCAGAGTTCACGGGTACAGAGGTAGCCTGGGCAGAGGCAGCCAGAGTCAGGAGCCACAAAAGAGGCTCGATTGGCAGAAATTCAGGGCCTACTCTGCTAGAGCAGGAAAACATGTAGAGTGTACTACAAAAAGACGGTGGCATAGCATACTTAGGAACGGACTACATAATCCATTCAGGGTGGATCTGAAAGAGGACAAGTTAACGTTGGACGCAAATGTATTTGCGTCTTCATAGCTGGCACAGGAGGGAAGTTACATGCACTTTAAGCTGGTACATGGAGTCGGTGGGGTACGCGCTAGGGAACATAACATGACCTAAAATTTAATTTTCCTCATTGTGGTGCCAAATATCCAAATCGAGACCCACCGTGTCGTTTGCGTTTGAATTTTGTGCTCACCAACAAGTTTTGATGTTTGGAACGGAGATCACGGGTTGGAACATACCTCAGTATCAGATTGTTGATAAAAATTGGGCTATAACAATTTAAAGATTTAAATGTGAGGCAGACAGTTTTGAATGTGGCCCCCTGAAGCAGTGGGAGCCAATGGAGTTTTTTTATCAGAGCTCTAGCCGATTGCCACTTGGGCTGCTGATAGATCAATCTGGCTGCCTGGTTCTGTACAAGCTGGAGCCTCTTGATCTGATAGGAGGGGAGGCCTAGGTAGATTGAGTTCGCATAGTCTAGATGGGATAAGACTAGGCGAATCACAACTTGTATCAGTGCTGCCTGGGAGAGTAAGTGGTGTATCTTTTGGATCTTCCACAGTTGAAAAAAACATTTAGAGACAACTGAGCCCACTTGAGTGTTTAGGGACAGATCTTTATCAATGGTCACCCCTAGGCTTTTTACGGAAGAGGAGGGTTTAGGGAACGTCCCTAGTTCTGCTGGCCAATAGTGAGGGCCCCAGGAGATGCGACTATCTCCTATCAGCAGTACCTCGGTCTTTCCGGGGTTCAATTTTAGATGGTTATAATCCATCCAGTTGCGGATGAACACCATGGTGTCCTGAAAGTTGGAGATGGATTCAGTGGAGTTGTCTATAGTAAAGGAAAGCTGCAGATCGTCTGCGTAGTTGAAGGTCGTTACTTTCCTCTGTTTTAAGGCTTTAATTAGGGGGAGTAAATAGATGTTAAACAAATGTGGGGACAGGGAGTGTGCTCCCGACTCCCATTCTGTTAAAAAGGCTCCCTTGAGCCAGCAAGCTGACGAGCTTTGGAGATGCACCTGTGTGCCTGTGAGTGGTACTGTGACCTGAGAGAAACCTGGCAGCATTTCCAGCAACCCCAGATGATTTTTCTTTGCTCTCTAATACTGCTGCTCTCTACTGAAGACAGGCTCAACCCAGAAACACGTGTCCAGAGATATACAGCAATGTCTGCACCAACTTAGGTGAAAAACTCCAGCTAATTTTGAAGTAAGTTTGAACTGTGTACTGCATTTACCAGGATGCAAAGGGGCGAACTGTGCTGGAACTGTGAGGCAGTGTGCTCCCAACCCCCATTCTGTAAAAATTACTATTCGCACTCCAATGAGTGCAACAGTAGGAAAAGCGCTGGATAGCGGAGGGGTGAAAATTACTATTCCCACTCCAGTGAGTGCAACAGTAGGGAATGCACTGGATAGCGGAGCAGTAAAAATTACTATTCCCACTCCAGTGAGTGCAACAGTAGGCAAAGCGCTGGATAGCGGAGGGGTAAATATTACTATTCCCACTCCAGTGAGTGCAACAGTAGGGAAAGCGCTGGATAGCGGAGGGGTATAAATTATTATTCCCACTCCCGTGAGTGCAACAGTAGGGAAAGCGTTGGATAGCAGAGGGGTAAAAATTACTATTCCCACTCCAGTGAGTGCAACAGTAGGGAAAGCGCTGGATAGCGGAGGGGTATAAATTACTATTCCCACTCCAGTGAGTGCAACAGTAGGGAAAGCGCTGGATAGCGGAGGGGTAGAAATTACTATTCTCACTCCAGTAAGTGCAGGATAGGGAAAGTGCTGGATCCTACAAAAATAAAAAACAAAAACATCAACATTTTTATTAAATTTAATTTCCAATATGAACATAATTACTATATAAATTTAAATAGATTATTAACAAATATAATACACTATAATATGAACAAAACACACCTAAAATTAATTACACAATTACTAACTACTAATTAATTAATGGAAATTAATGTAAAAATATTTAATAATTAAACAATAAAAATTTACTTACCACCCTTCACACCATTTACACATATAAACACCACAACACACACCTAAATTAAACAATTAACATAATTAAATATCAATTAAATAATTGAAATTAATTAACAACTAATTATCAAACATTTATTAATCAATTAACACATTAATTATTCAATACATTTTATATAATTAAATTACTTCAAACCCTATTCCCCTATAAACCCACAACCTGCTACGGAATGAAAAACACAAAATTGAACTTGAAATAAATTATTAACTAGTAACATTTTCAAACATAATAAAATCACAAACAATTCTCATTAAAAACACTAAAATACATAACATTATTAACAATTCGATATTTTTTGTCAACTATATTTTTGTATACAATATTTAAGACGTCGATATTTTTGAAATCGATATTACTTACCTGTCAGTCGATATTATTGTCAACTATATTTTTGTTGTCGATATTTCTTGCCTACGATACTTTTGCGGCGATATTTATGTCTCTCGATATTTCTCTGTGATATTCCTGCTCTGCACCAGGAAGGTGAAACTGGTTGTTATAGGGAAAGGGAGGGGAGGTGTCATGCAATGGCATCAGTGTGGTTTTATTAAGTTGAGGTATTTGGTACCAAACACCTTGGGGTACAATGAAGCAATCATGAAGCTGGGGAACTTGTAATGACGAGTGTCCAGCCCATGTACTTGTTATGGCTTCCCTGTGCACTGATAATATCTAAGTGTGAACTTAAATATCATAAGGGCACGTCCACTCTTCACATGGGTATAGTGCACCCTGCCTTAGGGCAGTAAGCCCAGCCGGAGGGATGTCTTACCTCTGCCACATGTAGTGCTGGCAGGCATGGCACACAGGGATGTGTGCCATGTTGACTCTTCAGTTTTCACTGCACCAAGACACGCAGGCTGCTATGGCAATTTGCATGAAGCTTGGTGAGGAGTCCCTTAGGGTGGCACAATTCCTGCTGCAGCCCTTAGGGAACCTCTTTAGGTCCAAATCCATAGGTAACAGGGGTACCACTTATTAGGAACTTAAAAGGGATCCCAAAGGGTTTGCAAATTTTGGAACAATTTTACAGTTTAGGGAAAGAACACTGGTGCTTCGGACCTGGTTAGCAGGAACCCAGCACACTCTCAGTCAAAATTGCACCAGATACCAGGCAAAAAGTGGGGGTAACCATGTCAAAAGGGGAACTTTCCTACACTGGCCAATACAATCCATAATGAAACAATACACCAATCTAACCTAGTTGGGCCCTATCCAGTATTATTGTTACATTACTAACTAAGCCACTTGTGCTATTCACAAATAACACATGACCGGATCCAAATACATAATTATAGCATATTAACCAGTTGCCAAGGGCTATGCAGGTTGTTTAAGGCTCTATTCCTCATTATTGGTCCTAACCTGTGACGCAGACCTTTAACATGAGCTCATGGCATTTAACCACCAGGATAATTTAAGGCAGAAGGGTTATGATACTAAACGCGCCCCAGACAGGCTACCTGGTCCTACTGGGCCTTTGACTGTCCCTCCCGTCTACCCATCCTTTTTTCAACAAGAGTCAGAAACTCAGAGTGGAGGAAAAGGTCACAGTTGATTAAGGTTAAATCATAAATCATTAAATGGTCATAAATCATCATGACAAAAATCAATCATAGATATACGCGATGAATCATGCAAGAAAATCATAAATCAATCATATAGTCATAAGTAATTGATCCCAAGCTGCAAGTCAATTTGTCACCACCATAAATCATCTTTTGCAGCATAATTCGACATGGGTCACGCCCCCTCCCAGTCTTGGTTCTTTTAAAAGGACCTTGGCCAATCTTGACCTGGGTTTTCCCGCATCAAGTTGTGGTTACCTGTGGCAGTCAAAGGGGGAGGGGCAGGGTGGGCATGCTCTCTGATTTTATGCCTCACACACCGTTTCTCCTCCACGTCGATGCCCATGCATCCTCGAGCCCTCGGGCGCGTTAGCTGCATTCCCCTCATTGCCTGACTTCACCTCCCCAGCCCGCTCTTCTTAGAACATTTCACCCACTGAAGGTATAGTTTTCTAAATTAAAAAGAATGAAACATAAAGCCAAATAGTGGATTGTTTGAGCAAAATGTCTATACCTTCTATTATTACTCGCGAGCCACAGAGCTCTGAGCATTCCAATGTTCTAATACAGATGAGGAATCAGGGCCAGGTATGATATACACAGGCCTCATCCAGCCAATGGGCTGCAAGATCACACACATGGAGGAAGTGTGCTGAGTAACTTCGCTTAACACGAACTCTCATCCGGGGAAGGTTCTGAGCAGGAACAGCCCACCATGCATGCATTTGCAACGGCTTTTTAAGCCTGTGTTTTTAATAAAAGGACTTATTAACCTAAAAATATACTCATGAAGGCTTATGCCTACATACAAAGTTCATTTACTTTTTTTAGTAAATATCATATAAGCATATTTCTGGTACATTTGGTGGACATTTATATTTTTTTAGTAAATCTCAAAGAATCTCAGATGTAACTCCTGTGCTTCTCAGACTTCCAGGTAAACTCACATGCGTAACTCCTTCCACGCCCACAACTCCAGCAGGTAAACATTTACGCCTAAGATATGACACAGAAGTGAAGTTGCATTGGCAACATTTTTTCTTTCCCCAATCCATTTTAGGCCAGTCTGTCCCCCATCCTATCCAAAAAATGCATTTACGATTGCCTTTAATTGGAATAATTTTGCTGGCAGATATTTGCAGTCCTCAATTTACAAATTTGTTGGCTGGGGCAGCTACTCTGTTGGAGCGGAGAAGCGTCGCCCCACTTAAAATCCCCCCTAAACCCAGAAAACTAAAATGGTAATTTATTACCATTTTTTTCCCCGTCCCGAGCCGAGCGTCAGGACAGGGGTGGAGCCGCTGCTAAGTGACAGCAGCAGAGAGGAGGGTGGACTGTCTAATGTACTTGTTTAAAGTTTGCTTTTCTTTTTAGCGGCCATCTTGCAACGGCAAGCCACACATGCACACTTTAAATATCTCTAACCCAGCTGTCTTAAAAGTGCAAGCCTCTGGAGCGCTGTGGAGCGCCAAGTGAGGCTGCTCCCTCCAATCAGGCCGGGGCTCTCATGCTGCATGAGAGCAGCGCCCTGAATGGTCAAGGGAGTTGCTGCATCCAGTTCCGGTGGCGAGAAAAGGACCAGATTGGAGGACGTCTCATTCAGGTGTGTTTTTCTAAATTGTTATTTTATTTTGTACTCACCTTCACACACCCCTACGTAGATGCCAGCCACCACTGTATGTTGGTGCCCACCGGATCAGTGGTGCTGGATATGGGGATGCAGCCCCAGAGAAAGTGTGGTAATGTGAACTGGTCAATTGGCAGTCCTAAAAGCCTGTGAGGCCCCTCTGTCCTTAAGCATGTGGTGCATATTTAAATAGAGTCAGAGGTTACTTGTAATTAACCTATATTAAAACGCTTTTCACACGTTATAATTCTGTCATCTTGCAGAGCTACCTCCATAATTGTTTGTCTTCAAATTTAGTGGAATTGTTTTTTTGTTGTTACTTGGATCCAAACATTTTATTGAGATATGTAGTTAACTAAAATAAAGAAAAATGCATGAAATCCAAAAATGAAAACGTGTTTATGATCACAAATTGCATCCATATCTTGAACTTTAGAGGCATCCAGGTTAAAGGTAGAATGAACTTAAGACTGTGTCAACTATTTAACACCACTCACAGAAGTAAAAATAATTTCCTATCTTGCTTTTTGCAGTTTTTTTTCACAACAAAATTTTTATTGAGAGATTGCAAGAAAGACGGAGCACTCCGAACACCGGAGGAGCTGCGAGCAGATGAACAACATTTGCTGAAAGGCAATCTATACAATAGTTTAAAGGAACACAATTACCCCAGCCCTCCCACACCCCTTTCCCCCCACCAACTTCCCCCACCCGGATCCCACCCTAACCCCCTGCACAATGTCCACACATTCCTAAAAAGAAAAAAATAAGTTATGAAACATTCAATGTATACTCTCCCTCACCCAGGATCTAAGCGCATCTGTCCTGCATCCATATCATGTTGCACTGGCCGCTCCAGCCACAGTCCTCTGTAATCTGCCCATCTCCTCCATATTTGATAGTGCTTCCTGGGGCAGCCTCAGGCCTCAAACACTGGACGCTCCAACCCCATGCAGTAATGTAAACCGTTTTTCCATACTCTCACCGAGGGGGGCCTGGGGTCCTTCCAGGCTCGAGCCACATCCCTCTTGGCCACTGTAAGACCCAGAAGCAGTAAATGCCATTTATAGATGTTACCACCCACTTGTTCCATAACATGGAGAAGGCCCAACTGTGGCGTACGGGGAAGCTCCCAGCCCAACACTTCGGACAAACAGTCCCAAACACCTGTCCAGATCCCTTCCAGTGCACCACATGACCATACCGTATGCATAAAGGTGCCCACCTCTCAACCACACCTCAAGCATTCAGGGGACGCAATCAGGCTAGCCTGCCATAGCCTCTCCCCAGTATAGTAAGCTCTATGTAAATATTTGAATTGAATAAATCGTAGGCATACGGCAATGGCCGCTCCCCTAGGGGCTGCAAGGGCTTCTCTCCAATCCTCCTCTTCCAGCTCACCCAAGTCCCCTTCCCATGCGGTCCGCAGCTTATCTAGCAAAGGGGAGCAATGTGTAACTAACGTCTGGTAGATGCGGGATATCTTCTTATCTTCCAATTCTCCCATGAATACCTTAGCCTCCAGGGGGCTGAATTCGGGCAAGGAGTCCAGGCCTTCCAAGGCGGGGGAGATGGCATGACGGAAATGTAAATATTTAAAGAACTGGGTTCGGGGCATGTCATAGTCTTCCCTCAGCTCTTGGAATGATTTAAGGGTTGTGCCTTTCATAACATGGCCCAACGCCGTTATTCCTAACACGTCCCAGCCACGGAACCCCTGTAGGGACGCCAGAGCCGGCAACCGACCATTCTGCAACAATGGGGTTTCCTCCGTCAGTCTGTTCCACCATCCCATGCGGCGTAGCGCCTGTCGCCAAATCCGGAAAACCACCTGAGTAACAATTGGGAGCCTCTTCCAGCCGAATACAATATAGTATGTAGGGTGTCCGGTTCCATTAGATACCTCTCAAGGGCATACGCTGGGTCTCCCCGGTCCCCAAACCACCATTCGTTCAGTATCAATAGGTGGGACGCCTGATAATAGGACAAAAGATCTGCTGACGCCAATCCACTGCAGTATGTGGAGAGGAAACAGGTACGTAGCGCCACTCTCAGGCCCAGAGGAATTGGCCTAACGCCGAGTTGACCTGTCAAAACCACTGTGGCGAGATAGGGTAGGGGTGGTTCTGCAGTTGGTATAGCAGACGCGGGAGGGCCACCATCTTGAAAATGGCCCAGCGGCCATAAATATTCAGGGGCATACTGGCCCATGTTTTCATCTCTGACCGGACCCGGTCCCAGACAGGAACGACATTACGCTCCCAAGAGACCCCAGGTAGGTCCGTCAGGAACACTCCAAGATACTTAAAGCCTCCCGCCGCTTCCTGCAATGCCGACGCCCAGGACCCCAGTGCCATACGATCTCCTAGTGTCCACAGTGTGGATTTTCGCAAATTTAGATGGAGCCCCAACACTTCCCCGAACACCCGCATTATTTCCAGGACCCTCAGCCCTGACCTATTTAGTTCCGTGAGGAAGAAGAGAACATCATCGGAATATAACGCGATTCTGTCCGAGCAGTCCCACCGCCCATTCAAAGCCTCGCATTTGTGCGTCTATTCGTACCCACGCCGCTAATGGCTCCATGGCAAGGGCAAACAGATACGGCGAGAGGGGGCACCCCTGCCGAGTGCCCCGTCAGGTAGGAAAGGCATTGGATACAGTCCCAGCCACTCTCACAGAGGCCATCAGGTCGGTATACAGCAACTTCAAGTATGATAGAAATTGGGGCCCAAGATTCAGGAGAGGTAGGAGCGCATGTAGGTAGACCCAACTCAACGAGTCAAAGGCCCTATCTATGTCGGCCAGCAGGAGTGCCGCCTGGGTTCCTGTGGCCCGCATCGCCTCCACCGCTACCTGTGCACGCCTAATATTGTGCCTCGTCGCTCTATGAGGCATAAATCCTGCTTGGTCCGGGTGGACAAGGTCAGTGATATATGGAAGGAGGCGATTGGCGAGTGCCTTGGCCAATATCTTCGCCTCAACATTCAGAAGCGAAATGGGCCTATAGGATTTGTGGTTTTCGGGGGGCCTCCCAGGCTTACAGAAGACTACGATTTCGGCATGTCTCCAGTCCGCCGGTAAGCGGCCACAGTCCCTGGCCGCCTCCAACGCCCTCTTATAGTACGTCCCCAACTGAAGATGATATTTCCTAAAAAAATCGCATGGGAACCCATTGGGCCTGGGGGCCTTACCAGCATTGAATTCACCAAGGGCCGTTCCCAGCTCCGCAGCCGACAGAGGGAGTTCGAGACAATCCCGTCCCTCCTCCGAAATTGCCCGTGGCGGAAGGTCTGCAAGAAATTTGTCAATGGCCTCTGCTGGGAGGGATTCCCGAGGGGCATACTGGGCCGCATAGTATCGCGCAAAACTGTCTGCTAGCTCCTCAGGGGCCGACAAGGAATCCCCGGCCTCATCCCGAAGACTCGGCAGGGCCTGCGCCTGGAAAGTGCCCTGGCAGAGCTTATACAGCATCGTACTGTTATTATCGCCCCATTGGTATATTCTGCTCTGCGTAGCCAGCCACACCTGCCGTGACTCCTCAAGGAGTAAAGACGCATAAGCCTGCTTCGTTAGTAGTTGTCCTACGTCTCTTTCATCCCCCGTCGTATTGCATCGCTCCTCTAAGTCACGGACCCGACCCGCTGCCTCTTCCAGGCCCTCCCTGCGTGCCCTACGGGACGCCGCGCACCACGCAATATCTACTCCTTGGAGTGTGGGCTTTAGAGCCTCCCAGAGGGTCATGTCATCCGTCTCCGACCTTTCATTGTCCTCTCAATAATGGGCTATGGCCTCCCTCATGTCAGTCTGGTAGTCGTTCTGTTGTAGATGCCATGTGGAGAGACGCCATCGAAACGGTTGCCGCCTCCTATCCAGGAGAAGGTCCACAGTAATCAGGGAATGATCGGACAGGTCTCGCGGCAATATAGACGTTGAGTCCACCCTCCCTATCCGAGCGTGGGGAACAAATAGGTAATCTGATCTGGAGAAAGATTTATGTACCGCAGAAACATAGGTATATTCCCGGCTATGAGTGTGCTGATAACGCCATGTATCTATCCAGCCCATCCCTCTCACCATATCACTCAATTTAGTGGGAGTGTCTGCCACCTGCTCACCCCCGGGCCTATGGCGATCCATCCGGCTATTTATAACATCATTCCAGTCACCCCCAACCACAGCCATCACGTCCGGGATCTCAGCCCATATAGTAAACAGTTTTTCTACAAGTGACTGCAATGGGGGCGGGGCATACACACTTCTGAAGACCACAGGTTCATCTCCAATCATCCCTTTGACAAACACATACCTACCCTGCGCATCCACCCATTGTGTCGAGTGGACGTGGAACACCCTGCCGTGTATCAAAAACAGCCAGTCCCCGGGAGCCTGTCGCAAACCCGGCATGATATACCTGTTGGTACCCATATCGCTGCAGGCTAAGGGTTTTGGTGCCCAGGAGATGCGTCTCCTGCAAAAGCAGGATATCCGCCCTTTCTTTCTTCCCCTGCCGCAGAACTGCACCCCTCTTTATTTTATCAAGCATACCCCTTACATTCCAGCTCACAATTCGCAACAACGCCTTGGGGAGGCCTGGCCCAAGATCTTTAACTGCCATCTTTGGGTTGAAAAACCAACTGCCTGGGTGTCAGGGACTGTAAACGTATACATGTCTGTAATGGAACTTGAAGGGACATCGTGCTGCAGAGAACTACCCCCCCCCCCAATCCCGTGCCTCCCCCCACCTCCCATCAATCCCCTTCCCAACATCCCCTCAACTCCCAACCTCCCCCCCATACCTCAGCAACATTGAAGTACCTGTCGCGGTGTAGGTGAGCGCCGACCCCCAACGGGAGGCCGGAGGCCACCCACCCCAATGGATCCCCATGAACTACTCACACAATCCCCAACTTACCCCCCAGAAGTAATAAACCTCTCTGAACTCGGGGAACGTGTCCGCCCGTCAGTTCGCTGCCCTCCCCCTTCCCAGATCAGCTAGTTATTAAACAGTTCAACATCAGATATGGTGAACCTCAAGTTCTTCAGTCATCTCCAGTAGGAGTTATTCAACATCTCGTACCTCCCACATAAGTTTGAGCATGTAAGTTGTCTTCAGGTCCGCCCAAGCCCTCATGGATCCGGCTACCGAGTGTCCGGGGCATCAGGCCCCTCTTCTATCATCTCCTGAGAAGGAGAACGTTTTTTGGGCCGGGACCTCCAGTTGCTCGTACTCCGCGATCGCCGGGAAGAGTCGTGTCCCGGTGGAGTGTGCACTCGAACTCTGACAGTTTTGTCGGTCCAGGTGAACACCTCCTCCAGTGTGTTAAAGAAAAAGGTACGGGACTGAAACACAACCCGCAAGAGGGCCGGGTAGAGCAAGGCGTATTGAATCTTCAGGTCTCTTAGACGTGCCTTGGCATGACCTTCGATGCCGCCACCCTCCTAGCCCTTAACCCCGGTCGCGCCCCCAACTGCGTCCAAGCCGCCCCTGGACAAACCCATGGACCTTTCTCCTGCTACTCCTGCAAATTCAGCGGCACCGACAACATCTCCGCTACGACCACACCACTGACTCCCGACCCCAACCACCTACAATGCATCCTTCTCAACACCCGATCGGTCCACAGGCACGCCATTGACATATGGAATCTACTAGACACCATTTCTCCAGACATCGCCTTCCTAACGGAAACATGGATGAATGCTTCCTCCGCACCAGACATCGCCATTGCCATCCCGGAAGACTATAAGATCACTCGCAAAGACCGTACCGGCCACACAGGAGGAGGAATCGCTATCGTCCATAAGAAATCAATCCGCATCTCAACCAGCTCTGACGCCAACCTCGCCAACTCCGAACACCTTCACTTCCAGATCCACATCGACCCCAAAACCACACTCAGAGGCACCCTCCTCTACAGACCACCAGGACCCCGCGCAAAATTCAGTGAAGACATCACGGACTTCATCACTCCACACGCGCTCCCCTCCAAAGAATACATCCTTCTGGGAGACCTCAACTTTCACCTTGAAAAGATCAACGACCGCAACACCACCACCCTCCTGGACAACCTCGCCAACCTCGGACTTAAACAACTGGTCACTTCCCCCACCCACATCGCAGGTCACACACTCGACCCCATCCTCACCTCCAGCAATCATGTCTCCTTCAGCCACACTACGGATCTCCTCTGGACTGACCACAGCTGCGTTCACTTCACCTACAACAAGCCCAAACCCACCAACCACCTCCAACCAACTCTGCAAAGAAACTGGAAAAAAATCTCCACCGACCAGATCTCCTCATCGCTCCTTCTAAACACCCCAGCCCACTCCTCGGACCCAAACCTAGCCGCCGCCAACTTCACCCTATGGTTATCCAACACCGCCGACACATTAGCACCACTGAAAAAACGTCAAAGCAAACCTGGCAGCAAGAAGGCCTCATGGTTCAACGATGATCTTAAGAAGTCCAAGAAAATCTGCCGCACCCTTGAAAAAGCATGGAAAAAAGACCCAACCACCAGCACCAAGGACGCCTTCAAAAACGCCACCCGCACTCACCACCAACTAATCCGAAAGGCCAAGAAAACAGCATTCAAGGATCGACTTGACAACAACGCCCACAACAGCAAGGAACTTTTCAACATCGTCAAGGAGTTTTCCAATCCCTCGGCCAACTCCAACGACATCACCCCCTCTCAAGCCCTCTGCGACTCCCTAGCCTCATTCTTCCACAACAAGATTGCAGACATCCACAACAGCTTCGACAACCAACCCGGATCCCAACCCACCCAACCACATGCTGAACCCTCTCCCCCCGCGAACACCCTCAACGACTGGAACCCAATCTCCACTGAGGACACCATCCGCCTGATGAACTCCATCCACTCAGGATCCCCCACAGACCCATGCCCTCACCACATCTTCAACAAAGCAGACTCCGTCATTGCACCGCACCTCCGAGACGTCATCAACTGCTCCTTCAACTCCGCCACCTTTCCGGAAAACTGGAAACACGCTGAACTCACCGCCCTTCTGAAAAAACCCACTGCGGACCCCACCGAACTCAAAAATTACCGACCCATCTCGCTCCTTCCATTCCCGGCCAAAGTCATCGAGAAAGCCGTCAACAACCAGCTCGCCGCCTTCATTGAAGCCAACAAATCCCTCGACTCCTCACAATCTGGCTTCCGAGCAAAACACAGCACTGAGACCGCCCTCATCGCAGCAACAGACGACATTCGAACTCTACTGGATAATGGAGACACAGTCGCCCTCATCCTCCTCGACCTCTCTGCAGCATTCGACACAGTCTGTCATAGCACCCTGTTACAACGCCTCAATAACATCGGAATCCAAGGAAAAGCACTAGAATGGATCACCTCGTTCCTCACCGGAAGAACCCAGAGAGTCCGCCTTCCACCATTCAAGTCAGAGGCCACTGAAGTCATCTGCGGCGTACCACAAGGATCCTCTCTCAGCCCCACCCTCTTCAACGTATACATGAGCCCCCTCGCGACCATCGCCCGCCAACACAACCTCAACATCATCTCTTACGCGGATGACACTCAACTGATCCTTTCTCTCACCAAGGACCCCAGCACCGCCAAAACTAACCTACACGAAGGAATGAAAGAAGTTGCTGAATGGATGAAACACAGCCGTCTGAAACTGAACTCAGATAAAACAGAAGTCCTCATCCTAGGTACATCCCCCTCTGCATGGGACGACTCTTGGTGGCCGGAAGCCCTTGGAAAAGCACCCATCCCGACAGACCACGCACGGAACCTAGGCGTTATCCTGGATTCTTCACTTTCAATGAACAGACAAGTCAGCGCCGTATCCTCATCCTGCTTCAACATTCTTCGCATGCTCAAAAAAACATTTCGCTGGATCCCCTCCGAAACCAGGAAAACAGTCACCCATGCTCTGGTCACGAGCCGACTGGACTACGGAAACACCCTCTACGCAGGCACTACCGCTAAACTCCAAAAGAAACTCCAACGAATCCAAAACGCCTCAGCCAGAATAATATTAGACATCCCACGCAACGAACACATCTCTGGTCACCTGAAAGACCTCCACTGGCTACCCGTCAATAAGAGAATCACTTTCCGACTGCTAACCCACGCACACAAATCACTCTACGACATCGGACCAGAATGCCTCAACTCAAGACTGTCCTTCTACACCCCCTCCCGCCAACTACGCTCCTCCAGCCAAGCCCTCGCCACTGTACCTCGCATCAACAAGACCACCATGGGAGGCAGATCCTTCTCTTACCTGGCTGCTAAAACATGGAACTCACTCCCCACTCACCTTCGCCTTACCCAGAACCACCTAGCTTTCAGAAAGCAACTTAAAACGTGGATATTTGACAAGTAATCCTCCTCCCCCTCCTTAGCGCCTTGAGACCCTCTGGGTATGTAGTGCGCTATATAAATTATCTGACTTGACTTGACTTGACTTAGGATCTTCTGGTTGTCGTACAGGAGGGGTTCTTTTGCTCGTGCTTGGCGCAGGATAGTGTCCCGATCATGGTAATTAAGCAGCCGGGCTATCACAGGTCAGGGGCGAGCACCATCCGGCGGCTTCTTGATGAGCGCTCTATGAGCCCGCTCAACTACGAAGCAGCGTGAGAGGGAGTCCGACGGCATCCACCCCTCTAGCCACTGGGTCAGGAAGGCCTCCATGTTGTCCTTCTTGCAGCCCTCTGGAAAGCCAACAAATCGCAAGTTGTTGCCCTGAGCCCGCCCTTCTGCATCTTCGACCCAGAGCGCAAGGCCCTTCTGAATCTCTTCCATATTGGCCACTTTTTTCTTTAAGGTCGCCACGCCGTCCTCCACCTCCGAAAGTCTGGATTCGGCTTCTGTAATGCGGGCCACAGCATTCCACAGGTCCTGGCGCAAGAGGGCGACATCATCCCCCACCACCCCGATCTTCGCATCCAGCATGTCCCTAGATTGCGTAATGTTATGTTATGTTATGTTATTGGTTTTTATACCGCGCACAGCTGCCCCAGCAAAGGGGCGTCCTGGCGCCAGGAAAGGTATACACAACATCACAGAACGCAGCAAAGTCAGGAAATATTAATTAAAAAGAAAAGTTTTGATGGCACGTCTGAATAACAATATATCCTCCATAGCTCGGATTTCACTGGGAAGAGAGTTCCACAATTTGGCCGCCACTACCCGGAAGGAGCGGCCACCCATCCTGCTCAGCAGAAAGCGTGGAACAACAGACAAATTCTGACCCATCGATCTCAAGGATCGAGAGGGAACATATGGGGTCAGTAAATTCATCAAAATAGGTGGAGCCATACCTTTCAAAATTTTAAAAGCCAGGCAGAGCACCTTAAACTCGATCCGACGAGCGACAGGCAGCCAATGAAGCGATTGCAATGCTCTGGACACCGAGCAACGACAGGGCAATCCTAGTACCGCTCTTGCGGCGGCATTCTGCACTCGTTGCAGCCGCATGAGTTCTGCCTTGTTCGTACCTGCTAGTAGGACACTGGCATAGTCTATCCTGGATAGAATCGAGGCCTGAACCACAAGCTGTCTAGTGGGGGCATCGAAGAATTTAAGCACCGGCCTGATACCCCTGATTATGCCGAAACAAGAGGCAGCCACCCTCTTAGTTTGGCAGATGAAGCTCAGTTTTGGGTCCAGCCATACCCCGAGATTTTTTATCTCAATGGCAGGAGAAGGAATCGTTCCTAGCTCGGGGGGGCCACCAGTTGTCATTCCACCATCCAGGTTGCTTTCCAACCACCATCACCTCGGTCTTCTTTGTGTTCAATTGGAGACAGTTTAGGTTCATCCAATTGGCCACCGCACGTAGCCCCTCACAAAAGTTGAGGGCGTCCACAGCTGAGTCCCCACTTAGTGTGACCGCCAGATGCGTGTCGTCCGCATAGGACACCATTGTCAGGCCCCAGCGTTTGACTACCGCAGCCAGCGGGCTCACATATAGATTAAAAAGAGTGGGGCTCAAAGATGAACCCTGTGGGACTCCCAAGGTGAGCGGGTGAGAGGTGGATTTGCCAGGTGGTATCGCAACCTGAAAGGATCTGTTGGTAAGGAAAGAGCGGAAACACCCTAGAGCCGAACCCCTAACCCCAGCTTCCGCTAGCCTCCGCAATAGGATCTCGTGGGACACCGTATCGAAGGCGGCACTCAGGTCTAACAACAATCTAATTGTCTAATTGCCGCCATGAGAGCCGCATTGTCCGGCCCCGGTGTCTGGAGGCTCCCGGAGGTGCCTGTTCCCCCACTCAGGCCCACAAACATATCCATGGGCCCCTGTTTCGAAGCCCCTCCGCCATTCCCGCCTGGTCATGGTTGGTCGTGGCCAGGCGCCTCTGCCCTGGTCTCACTGAGCTTATCACCCGGCTCCTGCTGTATTATTGGAGAGGAACCACGTCCCAAGACTACTTCTGTTCTCTCAGGCTCCGGGGGTGTCCGTGCCACGCTGTCTGTATCGCACTCAAAGACTCGCTGCCCCTTTATTCTGCCACAATTTGCAGCCGTCAATGCCTTCAGCGCCTCACAGCTCCCTTCCTGTAGTTACAAGCTGGTGCAGTGTTCATTAAAGGCTTCTTCCAGGGATCAAGTGCCAGGTGAGGCCAGCCTTCATGAATCCTGAATGGGGAGCTTGTACAGCCTCACCGCAGCACCCCCACAGCACCTCTCCGGTCAAGGCTGGTGGACTGTGTTGTGGCTGCGGCCGTTATCGCCCCACCTCTGCTGCCCGTGACCCAGGTAGAAACACAGTGGCTCATCAAGGGAGGTTCGCCTGGGCCCGCGCTGCGGCCCGACCTGACTAATGAATGGAGGGCGTCACCAACCCGGGCAAGCTAGGTGTGCAGGGTGTCCCAGCGCGGCGTCCCCCCCAAGCTCCTGGGTCGCACGTGTGTTCAGGAAGGGGGGGTCCCCGGCAGTGGTCCGCGAAGTCGGGGCACTCAGTGTGCAGGGGGGTTGGGGGGGAGAATATCGCACTCTTCCGCCCCACAGCACCAACGCGGTCCGATGTAACCGCCAAGGAGGAGGTGCCTCCCCCGCACAGGCCGCCGCCCCACAGGGTCTCTCGCCTCCCTCTCTAGACCCGCTCACCTCATGGAAGGATCTAGACGGCCGAGGCCTCGTCGGATGGAAGGCGCCCCAGCCGCCAAATCAAATCCCTGGCTGCGCCTCACCCTCTAGGCCGCACCGCCTATCTGCCCTCTGCACTGCTTGCCTGTAGTCTCTGGTGTCCGTCGCCTGTTGGCGGTGGCTAGGATTACCTGCTCTTCGCCCGGATTCAATGCGGCCGCGCCGCCGTCAGGGCTCGTGGCAACCAAGGTCCCAGCTTCTTGTGGCGAGGTAGGCCTCACCGACCCAGGTTCCACTCTGCTCTCAGGGTTTGCCTACCGACAGGGACTGCAGGACACCTCGTTGGGATGCTTCCGGGTAGGGGGGGGAAGCAGGATAGATGGTCGGATACTGCAACAGCGGGACGGAGCTCTCTCAGGCTGCGTCCGCCATGTTGGCTACCTTGGCCACGCCCCCGCTTTTTGCAGTTTTTGAAAGGTATTATAATCGTAAAATGAAGGCATAGTGCCTCGTAATTTTGGGATGTGATTAGAGCATCTATTTCGAAGCTGCATAAAAACTCAAACTATGGCACAATGATTGATTTTACTTTGTGTCATGCATATAAAGATATCACTGCAGCTTAGTGTGTCCCTTTGCAATGTAAATTGTGATCCCATAGCCAGGTCTAATGCTTTACTGTCACTCAATGTCTATATTTGTAATGCTTACATTTGATACTTTTTGTTTTTGACCTTGAAATGTCAATTTATGCAATTTGAACATTACTAGACAGTTCAGATAACATTGTACTACTGAATTTCGAGCCTATGAATATCATGCTACAAGAAGATCATGGTCAAAATACGAAGACCAAAATATCGAAACGTAGGGGAAATATAGATTTACTATTTCTAACTCAACATCTACATACCTTGAAGATACATAGAACATTAATGTACATTTATGTCGATTTAGGTATAAATAAATCGATATATACCTTTCACTCTTTTGGATCGGATATTTTGTCCTGACTACCTCGACGTTATGACTTCGATTCTCACAGTGCACACCTTCAGATAATTATTTACACTTCACATATTGAAACATTACTTGCATATCAGCTTTTGAAGCCGAGAGTAATAAAGTCAGATAAATAGAGTGGCAAAATGTTGGTCAAGTGTCAACATTTTGAATCTACACCCATTATTTTCTCGGCCCAGCTATGTGTAGCAGGATCATTGTCTATTGACGTGGTTAGAAAATATTTTCCCCACTGTGCAACATTATGAAAATATCTCCGGTACACCTGAGAGATGTATTCGGAATACCTGGAAATCCCAGGTAATTACATACAACTCCTGGGAATTTAGACAGTTCTCAATGGCAGCGTTTTGTTGCCGTAGAGATGAGGACCCTTGGCTTGCACAGTTTTGTCATCAATGATTTCATTTCATATGTTGCAGTGATGTCATCAATGATATCATAGAACATGTCATTTGTGTTGCAATTTGTGGGGTAGTTGTGCATGATATGATGATAAAATTATTTATTGAGCGCACGTACACCAGCGGTGTCTAGGCGCTTTGGCGGAGAGGCAGTGACAGTAGCAACGGGGGGACTAGTTGTACGCCAGGGGAAAAAGCCATGTTTTGAGCAATTTCCTAAACTGGGTATAGGAGGGGATATGGCTCAGTCCAGAGGGGAGGGAGTTCCAGAACTGCGGTGCCAAGGATGAGAACCTTAAGCCACCGTGTCTTTTCCGTTTGAATAGGCAGAGGGTCAGGAGGTTTGAGCTGGAGGAGTGAAGGTCGCGGGATGGGGTATAGTGCTGTATTTTGGAGGCGATAAAAACAGGACCATGGGAAGACAAGGCTCTGTGAATCAGGCAGCCCAGTTTAAAGAGGATGCGTTGCGTCACTGGAAGCCAGTGAAGGTTCTTTAGTAGGGGTTTCACGTGACTGGATTTCGGCTGGCCGCGGACAAGCCTAGCGGCTTGATTCTGTATTACTTGTAGCCGGCGTGATTGATATGCAGGGATTCCGGCACACAGTGAGTTAGCATAATCCATACGCGACATCACTAGGGCCAGTGTAACTTGGACAAGAGCCTCCGATGAAAGAAATCTGCTGATTTTCCGAATTCTAGGCAAGTGAAAGAAGCAGACGGAAACCACTGAATTGATCTGGGCTGTAATGGAGAGGTCACCATTTATAATTACTCCTAAACTCTTAACCGAGCTAACTGGGGAGGGCCGGCATCCCAGGGAGTGGGCCAGAAGTTAGAGTTCCATGGATTGGCTGAGGACCCTATGAGGACCCGCTCTGTCTTGTCAGGGTTAAGCTTTAACTGGTTTAGGCTCGTCCAGTTGCTGATGAAGTTCATAGTTGATTGAAAGTTCTCCAGAGAGGCGGGAGAAGAGTCGATGTTAAAGATGAGCTGAAGATCATCAGCATAGTTAAAAGTAACTCCTTCTCTCTTCCGTAGATCAGAGATTAGGGGGAAAATGTATAGGTTGAAAAGAAGGGGGGGGAGAGGGAGGACCCCGCAGGGCAGTCTTTTATTCTCCGAAGCTGGAGAGACGAACCGCTTGATAGCGTTCGTTGAGAAAGTAGCTGATCGATCTTAGCGGAGTGCCCCGAATGCCGGCACCAACGACCCGGTCGAGCAACAGGTTGTGGTCGACGGTGTCGAAGGCTGCCAATAAATCCAGGAGCACTAGTGCCTGCGGCAATGTTCTGGTCAGCCCCCTTTCTGAGTTCGCAGTGGACTGCCAGGGCAATGGACTTGGTAGAGTGTTCGGGCCTAAAGCCCGCTTGGTTTGGGTCTAGGTAGTGGAAGTGTTCCACGAATTTGCTCCGAATATTTGTAACATAAGCCTCCAAGATTTTGCCTAAAAAGGGAAGCAGCGATATTGGGCGAAAGTTGCTTAGTACTAGGGGGTCGTGCCTGCTTTTTTAAGAGTAGGTGTCACTTGTGCTATCTTAAGGGAGTTGGGAACGATGCCCAAGGTGAGGGAGTTCTTAAGGAGCATTAAGGGAGGGTCAGGAATGTGGGAAAATATCTCCCGGGCGATATGAGGAAGGCAACTGTCCCTCGGGGAACCGAAGCGGACCTTCTTAAGGAGGGAGAAGAAAGCCTCCTGGGAAATCGGAGGAAAATGGTCGAGGAGGGAAGGGTTTTGAATGGTATGGCGGGAGTCAGGGGGTAAGTTGCCCTTGGGAATACTGGATCTTGGTGATTTTGTCGAAGAAGTAGGAATCAAGGGAGTCACAGAGGGATTGAGATGGGGAAGGTTTTACCGTGACCCTATCGGGTTTCGCAAGTTTAACAACGATGGAGAAGATGTCTTTGGCTTTGTTGGTGGATACGAGGATTTTCGAGGAAAAATAGTCAGATTTAGCAGCGAGAATGGCAGCTTTATAATCTTTCACGGCTAGTGCGAAAATGGATTTTTTGAGGAGACAGTAGTCTTGTCTCCACCTACGCTCTGTTTGGCGCAAGGCAAGTTTCTTATCCTTAAGGACCTTGGTGAATCAGCGTTGGGCGTCAAGGGGCCTCTTGTTCGTGAGCTTTTTGAGAGGGGCGAATCTGTCTCTTGGCGAAACTAACCAGGCATTGATGTTCTCTGCTTGAGTGTGCGGCGAGGCCGGGGGACCCATGGGCAGTAAGGAGCTAGGCACAGAGGTAGATAGGAAGGAGATGAGAGTTGAGATATCTACCCGGCTCCTATTCCTAACCAAAGGGGGATCTGATGAGGGTGCTTTTGTGACTGGTGTATAGGGAATGGAGAAAGAAATAAAACGGTGGTCGGACCAAGTTCAGAGAGTGATTTGTAGATTAGTGATGTCAAGGTTGGAGGTCAAGACCTGATCTAAGGTGTGGCCTTTAATGTGGGTGAGTACTTTGATGTGCTGGGAAAGGTTCATTCCTTTCAGCAGCTTGGAAAATTCTACTGGGCCAGGCTTTCACGGGGGTCAAGCGGCCAGTAGTTAAAATCGCCAATAATCAAGATACTTGCAAGGTTGATCGCCAGCTTAGCCATCAGATTACCAAAGGATAGTGGAAAGTTAGGCATTTGGGCCGGGGGCCTGTAGAATAAGGCACAGGTGAAGGAGGAGCCTTAAGATTCAAACTTGAAGAGAAGGCTGTCGACCAATGGAATAGTTGAAGTCGTGAGAGAGGAGATTTTATGTGACTGAGATATTATGACCACAACTCCCCCCCCCCTTTTTTGCTCTCAGGCCTGTTGACCTGAAGGACATAGTAATTGTCTGGGATTGCGGCTAGAATGTCGGCGGTGGATTCGGTGGTTAGCCATGTCTCGGATAGGAGTAGTATACCGGGTTTGATGGAGTCTAGGAGGTAAAAGATCTCTAATTGGTGCTTCACCAAGGAGCGAGTGTTAAGATACCAAAAATGGACAGATTGTCCAGACTCTCGTGCAAGGGGGGGGGGGGTGCTAGGGAGGGCGTCCCTCGTGTTGTTGCGTGGTATATAGGTAGAGAGATTGGGAGTGGGACTACAGGCAATAACTTTGTTAGATAGGATCCAGAGTGTGTCTAAAAGACTCCTGGTCTCTAAGTTGATGGCCCAATCCCCCTGAAGAAAGTTAAGCTCTGTAGAGGGGTAGCAGAGGGGGCATGGTGAGGCGGTGAGTTAAAGTTACCTTAGGGCACGAGTTATAGTCACTTGAGATAACTATTACTGGTGAATTTCAGATGTATTTTTAGTTTAAAATGTTACGTTGTCACTGAAATTGTCACCTAACTATATCACTTAACATTTGTTTTTTTCAGTGAATTGATAGTTTTTATTGTAAACTAATATTTTATTACCATACATAAAGCCAACCCACCCATCCAACCCCCGAAGCAGTCAACCGCACCCCACTTATGGCCACCCTTTCCAATCCACTCCAGGCCCCCGGGACTCAATGTAAATGTAAATGTACAGGTATTTATATAGCGCAAATCACCAACCGGTCTCTAAGCGCTTGCTTAGGGAACCCGTCCTGGTATTCCCCTGAGAGATAACCCCGGAAGGGTATCCGCAAGGTGAAAGCCAGGCATCCCGCCGCGAGGGGCCCGTCAATCCCTGTGGCCTTTTTTTTTTTTTTTATTAAAAGGGAGGGGGACACACAGCTACTCTCGCCGAGCAAACAGTTGCCACTCGGACCCCGTTCCCGGGAGCCAAAACATATAATTTAAGTGTACAGGATGCGTGGAACCCCTCCCAAAGCCACTATGGGCCCCGGAAGACCCCATTCCCTGGGGCCTTCTTTTTTTAAAAAGTGGAGGGGCAACATCCCCTCCTAGAGCCTATAGTGGCATCGGGGACCCCAAACCCCAGGGCCTTATCTACTTCTGGGTGGATGCACCCATGCCCACCCCGGGCACCTAACAAACATTACTTTGAGGACTGTGTGGGTAGTCCCAGGGCAACCGTGATCCCGACAGCATTGCTCCCACCCGGCGGAAGCAGTTGTTTCTGCTTGCTCCTGCCAGGCGGGAGCAATCGGAGTTTTCCTACCTGCAAGAGATTGGGCAGAGAGAAAAAAAATCTACTCCCACCTGGTGAGAGCACTTTTGAAACTCCTGTCGGCTTGCAGCAGACTTGCCCTCCCTGCCTGCTCAGGAGCATAGCTTCAGGGGGGGGGGGGGGGGGGGGGGGGGGAGTATATGCGGGGGAACACGACCCCTCCTCCCCCAAATAATTTCTCTGTCGGTTACGAGGCAGCATAATTAGTTCGGCTGCCTATAACCATGTGTTTATTTTATCAAGCTGTAAGAAAGTCAGACACTAAAAACTGAATTCTTACATGATTCTGGGAACATGCATTTAAAGTTTAAGAGGTGGCCATGTCGTTTTGGGAGACCAGCAGCTGGACCTCAGACAGGGACGGCTTTTAAGGCGGTGGGCACTTGGCACTGAGTTAGGAGGCACTGTGTTGGAAAATAACTTGTTTTAAAGGTGTCTGCTGCAGCAGAGTTCCTTGTGTATTTCAGCAGGATTTAGGCAACAATAAAAATGGCAAGATAATGCTGGTGATTAAAACTGCTGGAGAGAGATCGGACTTTTGTCTAGTGGCAGTTTTGACTGTAGCACAGAGGGTTAATGTGCCTTCTGCAAAGACCGTGTAACATGCAGATCCCAGACTGTATTTATGTGGATAGCTCAGTGGGTTTCTGTTTTCGTCACAGAGATCCTTTTGTTACTTACTGTTCATAAATACCAATCCTAAGTAATTTACTACAGTGACCTATGAACTTTCATCAAAGAGCTGCATGCAAACTGAATGGTATAGGTTAGAACGGTATGTTTTTCCCCAGTGTTTTATTACCCTAATGTTGCTTAAAAAGGGTTTGGTTTTGATTGAAATACAGTTTCATAAGTATAGCAAACCCCAATGATATGTTTTAAATCCTAATTTTGTGTTGAAGACCACTCACTCTTAAAATATACTGCCTAATAGTATGGAGAGCATGTGATTCCTACACCTTGTAGTCCTCATTGTCTTAAGTAACATTTCCTACAGACTTATTTACGCACATATGATTCATTGTCTCTGAATAGTTTGTGTATTATGTGAAGTGCTTTGACACCCTACACTGGTATGAATAGCGCTATAAAACAAACAAAATGCATTTGCCAGAGGGGTTTTGGAGAGAAGGACTGTGTTGTATGGTTGTAGTAAAGAAAACCATGAAGAAGGAAGCCATTGGGGGGGCGCACTGAAAAAGAATGTCGGTCCAGGCACCATCAGCACTAAAGCCAGTCCTAACATCAGAATAAGTTTCATAAACAAGAGAATCGCTTTTTTTAAAGTGTTCTTTTTCAATTTTTTATTTTTGTCCTTTTGTGGGCAGTGATCTGGGTACAGGTGAAACTTAAAACACTCAAATTCATTTTTCAGGTAAGGGCTGTTTGTTTCTAAATACAAGCGGTTTATAGCGCCTTTTAAGCACATGCTATAAAAACATTAGTCATAGTATACTGCAATTTGCATATACATAGTAGACACTTTGAATTATATGCTAGCTTGTGTTGTGGCTTAAGAGTTATATTATTGCTGCCAAGAATATCCTTGCTTTACTAAAATAACTTAAAATGAATGCCCCTAAGCTTGTCTCGTATTCCCATTCAGTGACCTCAGACTGGTGTTACAATTTTAAGTTGGGTCCACCACGTTTGCAAGTCTCAGACTCATGCCCCCCTAACATTTTTTACTAAGCTACACCCGAGCCTGTGCTGGCCGGGAAACTACTGTGTCTTGAGGATGGGCTCACAGTGCCTTGTATTTTTTATTTAATGCGATTTTCTATAGCGCGAACTTTACCCGAAGGTGTCAGAGCGCTTTACATAAGAACCAGTTGCAAAACATAAGGACTTAGAATTACATGTGTTACATAAAAGATACAAACAGAAAAAATTGCAAATGTACAAGATGTAAAGTCACACAAGGAGGAGATACAAACAGAAAGGAAAATTGCAAATGTACAAGTAGTATTGTCACTCAAGGAAGAGATACGAATGGATATACTCAAAGAGTCACATAGGAATGGTAGAGAGTACAAAGGTCTACTGCATATACTAGTTATTAGAGTTATCTCTTTATACATATTCCAGTGATGGCCCCCGGAGGATATGGTCCCTGGGGTCCCATTGGTGGCCCTTTTGCCTCGAGGGATAGGATTCCTGAGAGAGGGGCCGTGTGCTATCCTTCCCTTTTTAATAAAGAAGTGGACCAGGGGTATGTAATCAGCGAAGGCAGGAAAGCCACACGCTTTCCTCCCTTATTTTTCAAACCCAGCCCATGGGGATGGGTTCCCCGGGTCCTTGATGAGGCTCGGAGAGGGTGGGCTAATGCACCCACCTACCCTTGTCCCGGCAGTCCCCTGCCACAATTTAAATTTTAGGTTTCGGCCTGGCCGTAGCACTGCGAAGCAGTGCTCCGCCCAGGGCGAAATCTAATGTTAGAGACAGTATGGGGCTTCGTCCCGCCTCTGTCTTCCATTGGCTAGCTCCATAAATGGAGGCTAGCCATTGGAAGAGAGTGGCTGTCAATCATTCTTTTCCCGTCGGAAGGCGATTCGGGGCCGTTTCCGTGTCTTTTTTTAAGTCCCGCCCTCTCCTCTTCCCATTGGCTGGAATTTTACCTTCCAGCCAATGGGAAGGGGAGACCACGAAAAACACGCCCCCTAATCTGCCGGCCCGGGACACCCCCGTGACGTCATTCCCCGGTCGCGCTGTGATTGGCTGCCGGCCCGGGACCCGACTTGTGTTTAAATGCAATTGTTTGTAACTGGACATTGCAGTGACAAGGTAGTGGACTGAAGAGAAAAGCGAGTGTTCACGAACTAACTCATTTATTATGTGAAATAGTTTTGTTGTATTTTACATAAGGTTAGTTAAGTTATTCACATGCCAAATGAAAGCTTTTGATGCCTTGTTTTAATGTAAATGGTCGAGTTGAGTGGTCGAGTTGCTCTCTCCAGCTCACAAAGAGTGATTGTCGGCCCTGGGCATTGCCTGCGTAGAGCTATTGTTTGTTAGCTTTATGCTTAACAGAACCCTTATTAATCTTTATTATAGGAAAGCCACAGTCTCAGAACATGTATATTTATGAGTATGTAGTCACAGAAATGCCTCTTCAGGAAATTACTGAGTCCAGTAGTACTGGTTTAAAAAGGAACGCAGGGCGTCCGTGACTCCCGCTTCAAGGGAGGGACGCTTCCCTGAAGGCACGCCTCGCGCCAGTTACTGAGAGCTCGAATGACTGGAAGAGTGTCAACAGCGGAACAAGCATGCAGGTCAGCTTCGCAGAAGTGTAAATCTAGGCGGGTTTTCTTTGGAAATACTCTATTTTCACCCGTTCTCAGGACGACTCTGCTGCGGGTATAATGCTTCGAAACATGCGTGAACTTAGCATGCCTATATATGATGACGCACATGTGGCGTCGTGCAGGTGAAGGGGGAAGGGAGCGGAGAGAGACACAGTATCAAGGACGGGGGTTTACCTTTCATATGTAACGTAAAGAAACGAGTTTAGACATGTATGCAAACGTGACCTGGGGGTTCGTGACTTCCTCAGAGGAAGTTATAATTTGTGAAGGTTGGAAAGCGAGGCTCACTAATCATTACTCATCCGCCGACGTCATGCATTCCCGAAGGCTGGGCAGGGTCACCTACATATGCAGGTGAGGAAGTCTTACTGATGAGGACATGGATGACGAAACCAAGGTGAGATCAGGCGTGCGTCATCTGAGCGTCATGAGGTTCGTCGAGTTCAAGCAGCCAGACTGTACCAAAAAGATCTTACTGCGTTAGGATTATCAGACTGCTAATAGTCAGAACCAGCCTTTCGACGTGTAAATTACTAAATACTGATTTGGTTTTAAAAAAGAAATTTTAATGTAACTTAGGAATTTATGTTTTATGTATTTATTGTGCAGTGTATTGAAATGGTTTTTAATCAAGCAATAAATATTTTTCTTCTTCTGATTTGTGGGCTTTGGAAGGTGCACTGGTAGTAGAGAGGAGAACCCCCTGCATAAAATTCCACAGTCAGACTATGGTTTGTGTCATTATCTACTTTTTGGGGAAATAATGAAGCCTTCAGTTGTACTCTCTTCAAATCATCGAATTTCATTTATTGACACAGACATATGTTTGCTGATTGGTACAATAGCGTACAATCGACAGGTCTGGACTCCCCAGACCCCAGCCAAAAAGCTGTCATGCGGGAACACTTCAAGAGCCATGTGAACAGCCTGGCAGTGGTGAAAGATGAGGGTGGAACCAAGTATGTAGTACTCAAGAAGAAGTACCTGTCACAAATCGAGGCTCGGGCAGGGGAAGGGGTGGGAGGCCTGGACACTGCTCCACTGACCCCTCTTACCACCAGCAGTAAAACAAAAAGGCCCTCCTAGCAAGAAAACTGATGCATGCCATACGCTCTCATTGACTGCATGGTATTGGCTGGTATGTATCCAGTTTAGTATCGCGATACCTTTCGTAGTGAGACTGGTTAAGTTGCGCTCTTTGGTATCACCAGTCTTTGACACTTTGTTGTGCAGCGGGCATGGTTGCAGGAGGAAGGCAAAATACCTCGTCCCATAAATGCTATATTTTCAATGAATTACATTAATTGGTGACCGTTTTCTCTTACCTTTTCGTGGTAATCGAAGGTGGAAACAGGGTTGTACTCGGACCCAACTGGTGAAAGTTTTTGAACACGGCTAATTTCTCAAATTATACATGAAAAGTGGTTGCCCCAGTAACTAGACTAGTTAAGGGATTATACTGATGTACTTCATAAATACGCATTGTTGTTTGGGGGGTAAACATGTGTGCACAATCTTTTATGCTCGTGTTATTTTCACCTACTTTGTTATAATTGTTCTCATGTGTATGTAAAATGACGGCAAACGAAGCAAAGGACCCCTCTGTGGATTCAGAACGTGATGACTCGTTGGAGAGTAGTTTTCCATGCTCCTGTGGTCTTTAGGCCTTGCCTACATACAGCATTATCTGCTTGTTGTTGATTGCCTGTAGTGAACAATGTAATACAGCGAATGGGTTTTGGCTCAGCCCCTTTCATTTCCTTTCATTGCTTTTCTCCCAATACTTGTAACTTAACAAGCATTTCGGTCTCTCCATATTTTGATTGGTTAGCACGTGAACTCCATTGCTTTCAGAACATGTAGCAGTGCATGTGAGGTCTACTTTATCTCGTTTAAATGTTGCATGGAAGTCGGATCTGTTCTGAAAGTGGACCAGTTAAATACCACACAGTTGAGGAAAAGTTTTGTGTGACTGTGTGCTCCTCATCTGGCATGCAACTGGACGCAAGCTTTGGGGGAGGAGAGGGAGTGAGGGGAGAGGGAGTGAGGGGCGGGGGTGTGAGGGTTGTCTCCAAAGCCATGTCTAATAACATTGGTAAACAGGGCTTACAACCAGAAATATGTTGCTTTGAGGAAGGCGCAATATAGTCGAAATGTTTTTATTCCTCCAAACTTTTCAAACTTCGCATGTCTGCTGCACTGCACAGCACACATTCCAATGTGGGAAACGTTTTAAATCAGTCTAAGCATTGTTACAGACAATATTTTCTTTGTCGATTTTTCAAGCTTGGGGCCAGAAGGAATTAATAAAAACAATGGTTTTAGCTACATTATTGTAGCTCCTCCCTTCTGTCTGAAAAGCACCTTCTACATCCCTCAGGGCTGGAATATTGAAGATGCATTTATGTAGGAGATAAGAGAACCCCCATAACGCACATTTTAAGGATATTGCAAGAGTTTTGTATCAATATATTGGAATGAGGCTAAAAGGCAACTTCTTATTCAGAACGTCGAAGTACTTACAATACCCTGGCTGTGCTTGCTTCTCTGCCCCCTGGCTGTGCTTGCTTCCCTGCCCCCTGGCTGTGCTAGCTTCCCCGCCCCCTGGCTGTGCTAGCTTCCCCGCCCCCTGGTTCCCCTTCCCCTGGCTGTGCTTGCTTCCCTGCCCCCTGGCTGGACTTCCCTGCCCCCTGACTGTGCTTCCCTGCCCCCTCGCTGTGCTCCCCTGCCCCCTCGCTATGCTCCCCTGCCCCCTCGCTGTGCTTTCCTGCCCCCTCGCTGTGCTTGCTCTCCTGAGTGTGTGTGTGGCTCTGTGTGTTTGTGGGGGGCTCTGGGTGTGTGTGTGGCTCTGGGTGTGTGTGGGGCTCTGGGTGTGTGTGTGTGTGTGTGGCTCTGGGTGTGTGTGTGTGTGTGGCTCTGGGTGTGTGTGTGTGGCTCTGGGTGTGTGTGGGGCTCTGGGTGTGTGTGTTGGGCTCTGGGTGTGTGTGTGTGGGGCTCTGGGTGTGTGTGTGTGGGGCTCTGGGTGTGTGTGTGTGGGGCTCTGGGTGTGGGTGTGTGTGTGGCTCTGTGTGTGTGTGGCCCTGGGTGTGTGTGTGTGGCTCTGGGTGTGTGTGGCTCTGGGTGTGTGTGGCTCTGGGTGTGTGTGTGTGTGTGTGTGTGTGTGGCTGGCTCTGGATGTGTGTGTGTGGCTCTGGGTGGGTGTGTGTGGTAGTAATTGCTGTTTGCTGAGCTCGTCCGTAGGGTACAATAGGTCTCACATTGCGAGAGATTAAGCTAACGGCAATGTAACTGACAAAACCAACACATAAATTTTGTCATTTACAATGCCAATAGCTCTAACTTTTCCAAAGGCGAAACCATTGCATTGTAAATGCTTGTTTTCTTTAAAGCTGAAATCCTGCTGGAGTCTTGCGGGATTCCCTCTAAATTGCCGCGTTTAAAAAAAACAATTTTATTTGGTCTGGGGGGACCCCTCTGGGACCACCCCACTTAGCCTTGGAGGAAAGGTATCCTTACCCTACCCCCTTATATTGTTTTTCTATATTTCAACTCCGGACAGGGGATTTAGTCCCAGAGCCCTGTGATGGATGCCTGCAACATTTGTCTTCATCTTGCAGGCAGCCAATCCGAGGGCTGGCTCCCATGAGGGGGTGTCTCCCATGATAACTAATTGGCCCAAGGGAAAAACAGCCCCATTGGGCAATCAGAATGCTCTATTTTTCAACACCTGGTTTGAGGGACTCTTGTGAAACTCCCTCCAACCCAACTGTCCATATATACAAATATTTTTGATCCTTAATTTTTCAAAAACTAATTAAAAAATAGACATCAAATCACACAAAACAGCTTTCTGGGCAAAGATCTAGCTTCCTAGCAAATTGGTGTAGTTCCGTTCAGCAATTTTTGCGGTAGCGCTTCCTTAAAATATCCACAAAAAAAGAATGGGAATTTGGCTTTAGGGACCACCTTTTTTCTTGCCTTCCTCCTCACCCCCTTCCCCCAACTTTTCACGGATCAACCCAAAACTTTTCATGCACAAAGTAGGCACAAAAGAGCACTTGTTTGGAAAGTTTCATAAAGATTCGTTGCAGGACGCCAAAGTTATTAGCAAAACAAAAAAAGGCATTTCCTATGCAAACGTGATCTAAATAGAACTACCCAGTGGCGACAGCCACTGAATGATACATATACATACATATATATTGTAATACATAAATATATATATATATATATATATATACACACACACACGAAAAATAGGCATACACGTAGAGCAATAACTTTAGATAATATGAATTTTGAAAGAGATATACGAATAACAATCATCAACTTTTATATTTCTCAATATTTATTAGCGAAATATATCTATCATAATTTGCGACAAGCAGTTGAGACTGGGCAGCGAAGTAATTGTTTCTGGTGATTTATTGACGCTGTTCTCCCCATATTTATTCCTTTATATAGCCACATAGTTCAAAATGTGTGCACCGGTGGAGCATGTGTTTTAACAAATGTTTTTGTAAGACCCCCCAGGGAGGAGTATTGATCATTAGCTGTACTCGTGCAGTCGATCATAAAATATTCTTTACAAATCCTGTGAGTTGAAGTTAGCTGACTCAAAAACAGACATTTTTTTCCGTAACTTTTGATGCGTTATCAAAACTCGATGAAATTTCTAGGGAAAGATGAGGTAAGGCCAGTCACCCCTCCTGAGACGTGTGAACAGACAAGCGGTAAGTCCTTCGGAGAAGGTGAAATAGAGACAATTCACCCTTCAACAACCCCACCCCCGACTCACTCACCGTCAAGTGCTCCATCGCTCCGTCCGACTCCTCCCGGTCCCACAGACTAACAAATCAAGACCTGGTCGGGGTATCAGTTCATAGCAAGGGTGCCTGGCACTCCCTTCCGACCTCAGCCAGCTCGTGCCAGTCGGCCATGGAAAGGGCTCACCAGCCAGTGCGTGGGGGTCTGGGCTGCGTGGGCACAGCGGGCGCTGCTGGTGCAGACCCTGCTCAGCCGGGCACCGAGTGCCGCCACCCTGTGGTAGGCCCTGACCCAGGGGGTAGCCCCTCGAGCGCTGCAGCCGTGGCACGAGCGTCCCTCGGTCTCGCGCAGTGACGCAGGGCTGGGGCAGAGACTTGCAGGCAGGCACCTGTCCCAGGTTCAGGCACCGGTGCCGCCTGGCTGCTCCCAGGAGTCCGCAGTGACTGCAAGTGAACGGCGCGCGCTGGGAGCAGACGATGCTCGCGCGTAGCTCCCGGGGGCCCGCGGGAGCGCAGGTGCGCTGCTCATCATGTTTATCTTGCTGGTCTCCGCGCTGCCTCGTGTTCAGGCTTTCCTAGCCCAGGGGCTGGCAGCGAGAGAGGGGAGTGTGGCGACACGGGGGTTAACGTGTGCAGAGAGAGGGGTGTAGAGACACAGGCCCTAATAAAGTACAGAGAGAGGAGTATGGAGACACAGGCCCTAATAATGTGCGGAGAGAGGAGAGTGGAAACACAGGGCCTATTAATGTACAGAGAGAGGAGTCTGGAGACACAGGTCTTAGTAATGTGCAGAAAGATGGGTGTGGAGACACAGGACCTATTAATGTACAGTGAGAGGAGTGTGGAAACACAACTCTTAGTAATGGGCAGAGAGAAGAGTCTGGAGACACAGGTCCTATTAATGTGCAGAGAGGGGTGTGGAGACGAGGTCCTATTAATGTGCAGAGAGGAGTCTGGAGACACAGGTCCTATTAATGTGCAGAGACAGGAGTGTGGGGACAGGAGTCTAATTAATGTGCAGAGAGAGGGGTGTGGAGACACGGGACATACTAATGTGCAGAGAGAGGAGTGTGAAGACATGTCCGATTAATGTGCAGAGAGAAGTCTGGAAACACAGGTGTTAGTAATGTGCAGAGAGAGGAGTGTGGAAACACAGGTGTTAGTAATGTGCAGAGAGAGAAGTCTGGAAACACAGGTGTTAGTAATGTGCAGAGAGAGGGGTGTGGAGACACAGGGCCTATTAATGTGCAGAGAGAGGGGTGTGGAGACACAGGTCCTATTAATGTGCAGAGAAAAGAGTGTGGAGACACGTCTTATTAATGTGCAGAGAGAGGTATGTGGAAACACGTCTTATTAATGTGCAGAGAGGGGAGTCTGGACACACAGGTCCTAATAATGTGCAGAGAGAGGGGCGTGGAGACACAGGTCTTATTATTGGGTAGGGAGAGGAGCGTGGAGACACATGTCCTATTAATGTGCAGAGAGAGGAGTCTGGAGACATGGGTCCTATTAATGTACAAAGAGAGGAGAGTGGAGACACGGGTCCTAATAATGAGCAGAGAGAGGAGTGTGGAAACACAGGTCTTATTAGTGTGCAGAGAGAGGAGTGTGGAGACACGTCCTATTAATGTGCAGAGAGAGGGGTGTGAAGACAGGTCCTAATAATGTGCAGAGAGAGGGGTGTGGAGAATGGTCCTATTAATGTGCAGAGAGAGGAGTCTGGAGACACAGGTCCTATTAATGTGCAGAGAGAGGGGTGTGGAGACACGGTCCTATTAATGGGCAGAGAGAGGTGTGTGTGGACACAGGTCCTATTAATGGGAAGAGAGAGGGGTGTGGAGACGGGTCCTATTAATGTGCAGAGAGAGGAGTCTGGAGACACAGGTCCTATTAATGTGCAGAGAGAGGGGTGTGGAGACAAGTCCTATTAATGTTCAGAGAGATGGGTCTGGAGACACGGGTCCTAATAATGGGCAGAGAGAAGAGTCTGGAGACATAGGTCCTATTAATTTGCAGAGAGAGGGGTGTGGAGACACAGGTCCTATTAATGTGCAGAGAGAGGGGTGTGGAGACAAGGTCCTATTAATGTGCAGAGAGGGGAGTCTGGAGACACAGGTCCTATTAATGTGCAGAGACAGGAGTGTGGGGACACAGGTCCTGATAATGTGCAGAGAGAGGAGTCTGGAGACACAGGTCCTATTAATGTGCAGAGAGAGGAGTGTGGAAACACAGGTCTTAGTAATGTGCAGAGAGAGGAGTGTGTAGACACAGGCCCTAATAATGTGCAGAGAGGAGTGTGGAGACACAAGGCCTATTAATGTACAGAGAGAAGAGTGTGAAAACACACGGCCTATTAATATACAGAGAGAGGGGTGTGGAGACACAAGTCCTATTAATGTACAGAGAGAGGAGTCTGGAGACAAAGGTCTTATTAGTGTGCAGAGAGAGGAGTGTGGAGACAAAGGTCCTATTAATGTCAGAGAGAGGGGTGTGAAGACAGGTCCTAATAATGTGCAGAGAGAGGGGGGTGTGGAGAATGGTCCTATTAATGTGGAGAGGAGTCTGGAGACACAGGTCCTATTAATGTGCAGAGAGAGGGTTGTGGAGACACGGTCCTATTAATGGGCAGAGAAAGGAGACTGGAGACACAGGTCCTAATACTGTGCAGAGAGAGGGGTGTAGAGACACAGGTCCTATTAATGTGCAGAGAGAGGGTGTGGAGACACGGGTCCTATTAATGGGCAGAGAGAGGAGTCTGGAGACACGGGTCCTATTAATGTGCAGAGAGAGGAGTCTGGAGACACAGGCCTTATTAGTGTGCAGAGAGAGGGTTGTGGAGACGCAGGTATTATTAATGTGCAGAGAGAAGGGTGTGGACACAGGTCCTATTAATGTGCAAAGAGAGGGGTGTGGAGACACAGTTCTTATTAATGTGCCGAGAGAGTGGTGTGGAGGCACAGGTCTAATTAATGGGCAGAGAGGGTTGTGGAGACATGGGTCTTAATGTGCAGAGAGAGGGGATGTGGAGACACGTCTGATTAATGTGCAGAGAGAGGAGTGTGGAGATACAGGTCCTACTAATGTACAGAGAGAGGGGTGTGGAGACACAGGTCCTGTTAATGTGTAGAGAGAGGGGTGTGGAGACATGTCTTAATGTGCAGAGACAGTATTGTGGAGACACCGGTCCTATTAATGTACAGAAAGCGGGGTGTGGAGACAAGTTCTACTAATGTTCAGAGAGAAAGGATGTGAAGACACATGTCTTAATGTACAGAGAGAGGAGTGTTGAGACACTGGTCCTAGTAATGTGCAGAGAGGTGTGGCGACAGAGGTCCTAATAATGTGCATAGAGAGGGGTGTGGAGACAGGTCCTATTAATGTGCAGAGAGAGGTGTGGAGACAGAGGTCCTAATAATGTGCATAGAGAGGGGTGTGGACCACAGGTCCAATTAATGTGCAGAGAGATGAGTGTGGAGACACAGGTCCTATTAATGCACAGAGAGTGGGGTGTGGAGACACAGGTCCTAATAATGTGTAGAGAGAGGGGTGTGGAGACACAGGTCCTATTAATGGTCAAAGAGAAGAGTCTGAAGACACAGGCCTTATTAGTGTGCAGAGAGAGGGGTCTGGAGACACGGGTCCTAATAATGGGCAGAACGAGGAGTCTGAAGACACAGGTCCTATTAATGTGCAGAGAGAGGAGTCTGGAGACACAGGTTCTATTAATGTGCAGAGAGAGGAGTCTGGAGACATGGGTCTTTTTTTTATTTTAAATATTTTTATTAGGTATTTACTCCATATTCCCCCCCCCCCCCCTCCCCCTGGCTGCATGACACTTCACAAACAACAAAACACCGTTATTGTTCTACATATACAAATTCAGTACTTGCAATAAGAAGCAAAAAATAGAGAAAAAGGAAAGAAAAAAAAGAAGAGACAACCAAAAAGAAAGAGGGTAAATTTTCATAAAAGCAAATACATGAGGTTATCAAAAATAAAATACAAAAAAAACATATAAAGCATAAACCAGGCCCCTATTGAGAAGGAAAGCTTAACCTTGCCATCTTCCCGCCATTCTATCTTTTCTTCCAGGTTTCCAGAGGTTCCCATATTTTTAAGCCTAAATTCCTCCCCCTTTTACCTTTCCTTGCATATATCTCCCTCTCCAAGATATATAGAGCGAGTAGCCTTGCCAGCCATTGATGAAAAGTGGGCGGTGCCGGGTCGTTCCAAGCTGACGCCACACAGTCTAAACACAGCCATTGCAACAAACAAAAATGTAATGGCTGCACACTGCCATCCACTCCCAGGACCACCCTTGCTGGTGTCAGCTCTGTAATAATACCCATTGTGTTTTCCAAGAACTTTTCTATTTCCTTATGCAATGGTAACAATATTGGACAGGTAGCAAACATGTGTGCCATCCCGGCTTCTGAACTATTACAGCGCGGGCATGTGATTCCGGAAGTACATCCCCATTGCGCAATTTTTGCTGGCGTGTAATAGAGTGAAAAGATGGTTTTGTAGTGTTGCGCCTGCAGGGCTGCACAGCATAGGGTATTCCTACCTAATTCTAATGAGAGCTGTAAGTTTTTCTGCCCTACTCCCAATCTCTCTACCCATTTATCTTCCAGTTTCCCTAAATCATCCTCTCTGCTTTTTATCAATTCAAAGTAAATTCTTTTGATCTTGCAACCCCCCTTGTTTCTCAGCATATTTCAGCACCATATTTTCACTGAATCCCGCTGAACCCCCCTTTTTTGTAGCCCAAAAACTCTTCACTTGTAAATATTTATAAAAACTTTTTGTGTCAACACCATAAAGCTGTTGTATTTCCACAAATTGGTGCATTCCATATACCCCCATCAAATCCTTAATACTCACAATGCCCTTCTGACCCCACTCTCTAAATACGGAGTCAGCAAATATCTCTGCCGGAAGCGATTTGTTGTCTAGTAGTCGTGTGTATGCATTGTATCTTCCTAATCCATATTTCTTTTTGAATGCTGCCCATATCTTATATGCCACAATCAGAGTTTTGAATTTCGTCCTTTAGTAATAACTAACCTCAGTGTACTTTAGAAACAGATTTTTTATTGCCCCCCCCCCCCCCATCAATACTGCGTATACCGAAGTACCCTCGCCTACTTGCTCTGGTGCCCCCCCCCCCGCCCCGATTAATTCCGCCATATATTGAAAAACCGCTGCCCAGTGATACATTTTAAAATCTGAAACTGCCCACCCACCTTTCTCTCTAGGGAGTGTCATATCTCTGGGCCCGCCTTGTTTTCCCGTGCGCCCATAGTAACCTATTTACCATCTTCTCCAGAGCAGTATACCATTTTTGATCGAGTGTTAGCGGAATTGCCCGAAAGATGTAACCCAGTTTTGGCAACAGCATCATTTTTACTACATTTGCTCGCCCCACTTATGTGAAATGTAGGTTATGCCATCTATCTAGATCTCTTTTTGTCTTTTTAATTATTGTTTCAATATTTCTTGCAACCACACTATCTAGATTCGCCGTTATTTCTACCCCCAGATATATACCTGAATCTACCACTCGGCTATCTGAGCACTGAACCTTGTTGTTTATAATAATCTGCGTTTTTGTTTTATTCAAGGAGTAACCAGCTATTCTGCCAAACAATACAGCTTCTCCCTCAATTTCCCTTATCTCTTTCATAGGAGCCGATGAAATAACAGCAACATCGTCGGCGTATGCCAACACCTTATCTTCACCCCCCATAGATTTTACTGGTGCAATTCTCCTTTTCCCCATTAATCTACGCAGCACCGGGTCCAAATACACGGCGAAGAGCAGTGGGGAGCATGGGCATCACTGTCTAGTGCCACGCTTGATTTCTAACGTATCTGTATATTCCCCATTAACCCTCACCCGTGCTGTTAGAGCTTGGTAAAGCACCCGAATAGCACGTATAAAATTGTTCCCTATGCCAGCCCAGCGCAAAGATGACCACAGATAGTCCCAGGAGACTCGGTCAAACTCTTTCTCTGCGTCTAGTAGCATAACCGACATTGGGTCCCCTGAGACTTTTGTGGCATCAAATAACGTCATTACTCTCCGTATGTGTTCCGTCGTCCCCCTCCCTGGGATAAAACCGTGCTGTGTTTGGGTCACTATAGTGTCTATCTCCCTTGAAAGCCTAATGGCAAGAACTTTGGAGTAAACTTTGGCATCTGCGTTTAAGAGGGTGATTGGCCTGTAAGAGCCTGCCTCTGTCGGTGCCTTGCCTTCCTTAAGAATAATTACAATCTCTGCCCCCGCCCATGACTTCGTTATTGACTGACCCTCCTGTGCCTGCTGCACTGTTTCCAAAATATGCTTATAAATTCCTGCCTGAAAGGTTCTATAAAACTCCACTGGCAGCTGATCCAGCCCTGCAGCTTTCCCTGCCAGTTAGCTTGCCAACGCATGCATCACCTCTTCTTCCCGTATTGGTGAGTCCAAGTCATCTCTATCTTCCTGTGTAAGGTATGGCGCTACTATGTTTGCCAGGTATTTCTGGGTTAAAACCTCATCAGTTTCCTGATCCTCGTTATAAAGTCTGGTATAATATTACCTGAACACCTCTCTGATTCCAGATGCTTCCTTAATCAAACTCCCATTGCTATCCGTAATTTTTTTTGTTATCTCCCCCCTTGCCTCGTTCTGACCGCCAAGGTGTGTTCCACTCTTTCGCTATACTCATGGCAATGCTCCTTTCTTGCTGTGTAGAGCTCTGCTGCCTTCGCTGCCACATTCCCCCCTGCTTCTGCTTTTGCTCTAGCTAATTTTACCAGGGTCTGATCTATGGGTGCCCTTACCTGTATTAGCGCCACCAACTCTGCCTCCACTTCTGCAACCTTCTGGTATAACATGGTCACCTTGGCCCGCTCCTGTTTTTGACTTGTTAGGCTATAACTAAGAGCTTCCGCGTGCACCTGCCTTGAAGGCGTCCAAGTAAAGCCTGTGGTGGTGCTGTGCCAATTCGTCTCCCAATAGCCTTCTGTCCACTTTTCCATGTGCTCAATATACTGTTTATCTTTTAATAACCTGCGCTCAAATGTCCATTTTCGTGGAGGCCCGGTTTTTATTATGGTCTCTAATGTGAGTATCAGTGGGTTGTGATCTGATACAATGCATGGTATCCTTTCCATCTTTGCTTTTCCTATCAGCCTATTGGAAATCATAAAGTAATCTAGCCTTGCAAGAACTTTGTGTGGTGCAGAAAAATACGTGGGACCATCATCCTGTGGTTTGATTGTATTCCAAGCCTCTGCCAGAGTTATTTCTTGCCATCTCTATAATTTCCCTACAAACCCTTTTTTTCCGCCCCTGATATTTCCCTGACCCACCTATACCTAGCCCTCTGATCCCATTGATGTTAAAGGTGTCCCCCAAGATTACTGTCAGGGCCCATGCCCGGAGCTCAGTATCTAAAAACAAAAAAATCTCAGAGTCATCCTCCGTTGATCCATAGATAGATCCTATTGTGATCCAGTCCCCATTCACTTGGCATTCCACTAGGGCCCATCTACCCCATAAATACTCTATTTTTTCCTAACTGTTACTTGGTTTCTTTTAGCCAGTATTGCCACCCCTCTTGTCTTTGCCCCTTGTTTGGAGCATGCCAACACCTGAAAGCCTAACTGATCCAGAAGATACCCCTTGCTGCCTTCTATATGTGTTTCCTGTAAGCACATGAAGTCCGCTCCTGATGCTCTTAACGCAATCATTCAACCTGCATACATTAATAGTGATTATTCTGTTGCTCATCTTTTTTTCACGGTCTTATTAATGTGCAGAGAGAGGAGTGTGGTGACAGGTTCTATTAATAAGTAGAGAGAGGGGTGTGGAGACAAGGGTCCTGTTAATGCGCAGAGAGAGGGAGACACAGGCCTTATTAGTGTGCAGAGAGAGGGGTGTGGAGACACGTCCTATTAATGTGCAGAGAGAGGGGTGTGGAGACACGGATCCTATTAATGTGCAGAGAGAGGGTGTGGAGACACGAGTCTTATTAATGGGCAAAGAGAGGGGTGTGGAGACAGGTCCTATTAATGTGCAGAGAGGGTTGGGGAGACACAGGTCCTATTAATGTGCAGAGAGAGGAGTGTGGAGACAGGTCCTATTAATGTGCAGAGAGAGGGGTGTGGAGACACGGTCCTATTAATGGGCAGAGAGAGGGGTGTGGAGACAAAGGTCCTATTAATGGGCAGAGAGGTGTCTGGAGACACAGGTCCTATTAATGTGCAGAGAGAGGAGTCTTGAGACTCAGGTCCTATTAATGTGCAGAGAGAGGCGTCTGGAGACACGGGTCCTATTTATGTGCAGAGAGTAGAGTGTGGGGACACAGGTCCTATTTATGTGCAGAGAGAGTAGTGTGGAGACACAGGTCCTATTAATGTGCAGAGAAAAGAGTGTGGAGACACGTCTTATTAATGTGCAGAGAGAGGTATGTGGAGACACATCTTTTTAATGTGCAGAGAGGGGAGTCTGGACACAAAGGTCCTAATAATGTGCAGAGAGAGGGGTGTGGAGACACAGGTCCTATTAATGGGTAGAGAGAGGAGTGTGGAGACACATGTCCTATTAATGTGCAGAGAGAGGAGTCTGGAGACACAGGTCCTATTAATGCGCAGAGAGAGTAATCTGGACACGGGTCCTATTAATGGGCAGAGAGGAGTCTGGAGACAAAGGCCTTATTAGTGTGCAGAGAAAGGGGTCTGGAGACATGGGTCCTAATAATGGGCAGAACGAGGAGTTTGAAGAAACAGGTCCTATTAATGTGCAGAGAGAGGAGTCTGGAGACTTAGGTCCTATTAATGTGCAGAGAGGAGTCGGGAGACTCCGGTCCTAATAATGTGCAGAGAGGAGTCTGGAGACGCAGGTCCTATTAATGTGCAGAGAGAGAGAGGAGGGTGGAGACAGGTCCTATTAATATGCAGAGAGAGCAGTCTGGAGACATAGGTCCTATTAATGTTTAGAGAGAGGAGTGTGGGGACACAGGTCCTATTAATGTGCAGAGAGAGCAGTCTGGACACACAGGTCCTATTAATGTTTAGAGAGAGCGGTGTGGCGACACAGGTCCTATTAATGTGCAGAGAGGAGTCTGGAGACAGGCTTTATTAGTGTACAGAGAGGGGTGTGGAGACACGGGTCCTATTAATGTGCAGAGAGGAGTCTGGAGACACAGGTCTGGTGTTCAAGATTCAGCTCGATTATTCCTGGGACTGGTTTAAAAGAAATGTGTGGCTGTTCGTCCAGGTGAAGACCCGCAAAACAGCATCATCTGGGCTAAGCAGGAACCACTAGAATATTGCAACATGGTTGCCTTTTCATCTTGTTCAGCACCTAGGGAACTACAGGCCGGTTTCCAGGGGGAAGAAGCATAAGCGAATAATCCTATCCATTACAACTTCTGGAGTCTATCCATTACAACTGGAAGGCGTTCACCCATGAGCCCTTGCGTGAAAACCTGCTTGACATTTCCAGTTGAGAGGTGTAGCGAATAGATCTAGGGCTGGCTTTCCCCCGGCGGAAAACATTCTGTGAAGTGCATTTGGGACAACTCTCACTCGTGCCATTGTTTTGATGATCTGTTCAAATGGCCAGCACACGGATTGTTCAATCCAGGGACATAGGCTACTTTCAGAGAGATTTGTTTTTTCAAGGCCCAGTTCCAAATTTTTTGAACTTCAAAGGAAAGGAGGGGAGATTTTGTTTCCCCCACTTTGTTTAAGTAAAACCTGGTAGTTGTGTTCTCTGTGCGAACCAGAATGAAAGACACCCTTATCCTTGGAAGGAAAGTGCAGAATTCCAAAGCCAGAGCCTTGAAATCCAACAATGTTATCTTTTCCTTGATTGACCATCTGCCACTCACTTCAAAGTCTTGAACATGAGGTCACCATCATTCCACAGACACATTCGTGGTCATGCTATATAATGACAGATTGTGCTTCTTTATCCACATCATGGCTGTTTTTTACTGCTGGTGTTGATGTGATGTCTGTAGAAAGATAATCTTGTTTGCTTCCACACCATATCTGTTTTTGTAACTCTCATGAATAGGCGACAATTGGGAATTAATGGAATGCATAACTACATTATTCCCAGGAACAACTTTTATAGTCTCGTCGTTGAGATTAATCATTGCGTCGATGCAATGCTTGATGACGGTTTCGGTAACAAGGCACTCATCATTGATAATAATCTTGAAGACTGGAACGGTAGACATGGATGTAGTTACCGCTGTTGATGGAGTCGTTGACAGTTTTACTGGCTATGCATGCTTTTTGAATGGGAGTCTGAAGAAGACTATCAATCCGTATGAGGTCAATCATTTTTCCAGAGTAGATGGCTTTGATCCAATTTTTGCTGTTTTGGAAAAACCAGGATATGATCAAGGTTTTAACCAGAGTTTTGGCTTCCCTTATGTATTTTCTCCTCCTTTAACTTTGACTTCTTAGCTGGTTAATCTAATGATTGTACTTGATGTTGATCTTCTTTTCAATTATTATTATTTTTTTTTTTTAAAAGAAGAGTGTATTCCTTCGTCACTCATCTCCAGGGACTGGAGCTTCAGCTGATTTTTTCTTCTGTAGCCACAAGATAATTCTTGCCTCCCTATCCTTAAGAGTTTTGGCAGAAAAGGTCCTGCAATATGTGTATTCCTTGGCCTTACGGTTAAGATGAAGGCAATATAGACAATTATGAGGATCTTCTGATAAAAGTTAAAATTTACCACTGGACTTATATGGTCTAAATAATTCTCTTTTGGCTCCTTCTGATATGAATGAATGATGTGATTCATAATGCACGTACATGCCCGGAGGAGTCTTGGCGCTATGAGGACCAGAGTAGGGATGACGATAAGCCTAGAGTATTGGGGGAAATCACAGATTAAAAAGCCAAGTTTTGAGATTCCTCCTAAAAGCAACGAGAGAGGATGTGTTTTTCTGCTCAAGAAGGAGACAATTCCAGTTAAAGGTAGTGGTTCTAAAGAAACTTATTCCCCCACTGTGGCCAATTTAAAAGGGGCAATCCTCAAAAGTCCAGTTGAGCAGGAGTGTAACGTTCTGCCTAATGTGTACCACACAAAATTTTCCTTGAAGTAGACAGGTGCTTTCCCATATTGATTTGTAGGCTAAGCAGAGAGCCTTAAATGTAATACAATGTTTAACTGGCAGCCAATGAGGTTGTCTGATGGTTACCCTAACTGATTGAGATTTAAGGTTTTTTTAGAAAAAAGCGCACAACTGCATTTTGAGTGGTCTGCAGCTTATTAAGTGGGCCGTTCGGAAGACCCAAATTAAGACTATTACAATAATCTAGTTGAGAAAGACCAAAGAAATGACCACCACTTTAAGTAGAGTGGCCGGAATAATTTTTTTTACAATTCTGAGCCAGTAAATGGAGGAGGAAGTAACCGCATTGACTTGATCTTCTTATGTTAGCTTCCTAGCCAGCCAGATCCCCAGGTTTTTTTTTTGGAACTGCCCAAATCTGAGGGCCACCAGCTGGGTGACCAGATGGATGGATTATTGCATAACGGGATGGCCTCTGTTTTTGTGAAATTAAGCTTCAAGCAATTATCCATCCATTTACTTACGACACACATGCAGTTGTTGATCTTGCTCCCACAATAATTTTCATTTTTCGCCAGTGAGACTATTATTTGTGTATCGTCTGCATATGATGCCAAAGACAGAACAAAGGATTTAATCAAAGAAGCGAGTGGTGTAACAAAGATTAAACAATGTAGGACAGGGAGGAACCCTTTGATATGGTGAGTTTAGTCAGAAAACAGACAGAACGATTTATGCTGTTAGATGGCAATAAAGTTCAAGTAAAGGTCAAAAATAGCAGTTCTCTCTCTGGAACGGAGTAGAGCTCAAGGAGACCCCATACACACGATGTGCGGTAGAAAATCTGAGGTACTCTAGCACTGGAGGGAAGGGATGACTCAATAACTATTCTCTGGTTGGCTACAGTTCGGTCCTTTCTAAAATGATGTGAATCTGCTTACCATGTCACCTTTTAAGATCCATTGTATAAGGCTTTTCTTCACACTGCTGATTAAAATTACTGTGGGACTCCCACGTTAATGATGGGGAAGATTCAAGCATGTGAATCCATGATAGATTCAATACTGGAGAAAGTAACATGGCCAGAAATCTAGACGTGTTCCTTAATAGTTATCCTACAGAATACAGGGCAGGTTCCCCTGGGACCGAAAAAGAAGGGGAAGATGTTTAGTTCTTATAATCGGAGGTATACTAGCACTGGTGGGAAGGGGTGAATCAAGAACTATTCTCTGGTTGGCTATAGTTCGGTCCTTTCTAAAATGATGTGAATCGGCTTACCATGTCACCTTTTAAGATCCACTGTATAAAGCTTTTCTTCACACTGCTGATTAAAATTACTGTGGGACTCCCACGTTAATGATGGGGAAGATTCAAGCATGTGAATCCATGAAAGATTCAATACTGGAGAAAGTAACATGCCCAGAAATCTAGATGTGTTCCTTAAAAGTTATCCTACAGAACACAGGGCAAGTTCCCCTGGGACCGAAAAAGAAAGGGAAGATGTTTAGTTCTTATACACTGAACGTATGAACTTTCCAGTTGGTGTTCCTGGTTGTTCTGTCCATACAAGTTCCCGATTTAACTATTCATTAACCCTTCCATTAATAATTTGACCAGTATGGTACTAAATTTCCCTTTAACAGTTTTCTTTCAATACTTGGTTACAGATTTGGTTTTCTAATTGGTTCAGAGCTAATTGGTGTCAATTTAGCTGCCCATGAAAACTAGATTCTCCCAGAGCCTCTTTTCATCTCAGTGTTTTATGATCGATTACTCATCTTTCCGTAGAGCTTGGATGGCTTACCAATTTGTTCTCAGATTTGGGCTAAACTCATTCTTTTGGTTTTTAATCTTCTTACATCTATCATACCAATCAACCATATCAATGTCACCTGTTTGTTTCAGGTTTTTACCCCATCTGATCCTAAACCCTCAAATATATACATATCTATATATATTTATTTTGCTGCACACCATACCCACTGTCCTTTTAAAGGGGAAATGCCCAAAAGTGTGTTTTTGGACACTGAATGGCCCACAATCCAAAATTTCAGAATCACTGAGCAATTATTTTTCCTTCAATGTAACTTCTGTCACTTTGTTTCCAACTTTAAAAGTTAAAAACAATATCTTGGGAGCTGCCATATTTTTGCTAGTCTCAAACATATTCCATATTTTCAGAGAATAAAACAGCAAAGAGGTAGAAATATGGCAGCTAAGTGTCATCTTTCAGCTGTTAAACCTGGAAAAAAATGACAGACAATACATGAAAGAAAAAGAAATGGCTGGTCGATTCGGTAGTTTTGTACTGCGGATGACTGAAAGTCCCCAAAAAGCATTGGGTCGAACACGCCCAGGAGTTGTAGAATTGCAACATAAAACTGCCAGTGCGGACATTCACATTGAATCTTCCTTCAACATAAACCTGTTTCAACCATGAAGGCTGTTCAACCGCAGACTAAACCCACAGTCCACTCAGTTATTCTATACAACAAGCACTGCTTGAGCACACCCACACATTCCACCACATGCTTTGTAGCAGAAATAGGAAATGATTTAAGAGGCGCAGGTCCTTGCAGAAACTATTGTTGCTTGTTTGTGAAAACAAAGATACATGTCATTTTGTAACATTAACAATGGAACTGCTTTTGATTACATAAAAAAACAGGTTTATGTGAAGAAGAAAAAAATGCATATACAGTATAGTAGATCACAAATCACCCGAGCTTCAAGACACTACTGATCTGAGGAGGATCAGGACAAGGGTTCGGGGAAAAAAGTTTTCCACATGTACAGTATGAGAGATGGAGAGGCACACCAGTAACCCATTGAGACAGCCATCCATGGCAAGGGCCAAGTACTGGTTGACATTAGGGGCGGTAGATGGGCTAATGGAAATCAATTAGCACCACATAACATCGTACAGATGTCTGGTTAGTGTTATGTCCAAGTCAAGTGTAACATATATGCTGTTGCATGAAATTGGTGAAAACAATCCTTGGACCAAATCATCTCCTGCAAAAAAAGAACAGGCAGGAATAAACTCATAAAAATATATAAAATATTCACAATCGAATCATTTAAAAAAATGTAAAATGCCAAACTGATAGTACATGGACCAGACGTTAAAAAGTACAACCTACAGATTGCCCTACATGGTGAATATACCAGTCACAAAATGTAACAGAAAGCAAATACAAACTGGAAGTCAGTTGTTTTCTCCCTTCAAACAAAGGCATGTATCATTCACTTAAGATTGTAAAGTCGAGCAGGTCTAGTTTGACATGTCACTCCACAGCGATGAATGGGCAGCTACCACACCTTTGTATAAGTGGCCAGAAGGGAGTTGAGCAACCAGCTGTTTGTGCTCATGCCCACCACTAGCTATGCTTCAAGTATTCATAGGGCTTCAGAAATGAAATGTCCCGGCACATGGAGCACAGCTCCTAAAATAAAATGTAAAAAGTAGCTTAAACATGACAAAGGGGAATGAATGAAACACAGATTAATCACACAAAGATCTCAGACAAAAAAATCCATAATTATTGCCTGAGACACTCAGAACCCACTACTGCCAATTACAGCACTTAAATATTCTCTCATTCAACAAAAGCAAGTATTCCATGCAGCAAGCTTGTTGCTAACCCCACAAAGTTTAGTACTCGGACCTTTGTCTCCTAAAGACCAAAAAGCCTCTGCATGAGGAACAGTCAGACTAGCTAGCTGGAATCACTGTATGTTCTATGCAGCATTGCCATATCCATAAGTCAGCTGTATTAGAAGTTCTTAGAGTTGCAGCTTTACTGAGGCTTCTGAGTGGATGTTATTTGTGAAGTTTCATTTAGATACAATCAGGACTCAATATCTGTGCCATTCCGTGTCCAAACTGATTTTTGGAGTAAATAGTTTGGGTCAGAGTTGTTCATGGCACATAGTTAAGATAGTCACTTGTCCTTTGTGGTCAGAAAAGGTGCAAGTGGGCTATACACACACAGTAAAAGTCTCTTGTTCATTAAAAAGCACAATGTTATTAGAAGTGTTTTAGTGTGACTTCATCTTCAATTATGAGATAAAAGCCGAAGGCCTAAGTCCAATCTTCCTCAGGAGCGTGAAGCGTCCTTGGCATGTAGACAAGATTGACAAACAGACTCAGTTTGCATCTTTCCACATACTACTCCACCCAGAGACAAGGTGACTGGCCATCCTCGGAGTCCATTTCCTCCGCACAAGCGCTAGCATGGAGCTCGATTGCAGACGCTCGGAACTGAAGGCCGCAGAGCGGGCAGGGCACCCAGGCAGTGGATGGTCCAGGAGAGCTGCTGCTGCTCATAACTTCCTCTGGAGAGGACTCTTCATCAGAGGACACAATAGGTACACCATGTGGACACACCCTTTCTCCACAAGTAGAGGCGTGTATGGGGAGAAAATCCATCCGGAAACAGCCTAGAGGGGAGAGAAGACCATATTTTATTAGATAATATAGGTTTTGTAAATGCACACTCTTTAGAGAAAATAAGATTTGAAACCTAGGACCTCTGGTTCAAGTTGGTTGACAACATTTTCGATACTGGATGGATTCTGAACACCAAATCATGAGAAGTCAGAGTTTGGGTACAACCTGGATAAACTGCCCGCGTGCTCAGTATTTCTCTCTGCTGCAGTGGGTCCCTCAAAAAATAATTGAGGCATTGCAGCTGCTTAATCGTAGAACTGTGCCTATCAACTTAGTTCATCTCATTTTCTGGGGTGGTGCCAAGTACACCAGGGGCCTTTGAGCTACAACTAACTAACTCTACATCCCTATTTCTTTTAGCAGTCCCATCAACCCAATATCCAAGTCCAAGACTGATCAGATATCTATTTTCAAGCAATGGCCGATTCCTAAATTCAAAGAACCAGAGATAACTAACTGATCAAATTACACCTTTCAAACAGATTAGTAATAAACCATGAAACTCTCAGCCAAATCCATAGCATATCTAAAAATTAGAAAAGCATAAGGAACCATGTGGTTCCTTGGGTCTCAATAACCGGGGGTGGTACAGGAATATGTATGACTAGACATTCCACATGCTCATTAGCATCCTTCGATTTGCTTCAGTTACAATCCTATTTGATTACTCATCTGAAACTCATATGAGTTATGTTCTGTAAGTAGGACTTTACATGTAGAATAACTTGAATTTATGCAATTTGCACCAACCCTTTCCTCAACATCCAAGCCTCGATGTGATTCAAGGCTCGCACTGCATTTACTTCCATCTCTTGATACCTACTTAGCACATCCCAAATAAACCTATAGATAAGCTTCCGCAGATCATGAGTCAACTTCTCATAAGTGCCCCCACCCCTTCCCCATTGTCCTCAACTCTAAAGCTTTCACCAGACTGGAGATGCTCAATTTACCATTACCCTGGACAGTGGTCTAACTCAATCCTCGAGTCAGATCCCAACAATGTAATCAATTATTATCACTTTCTTACTAGAGTACAGTAGCACATTCCTTAAGAGGAAACTAGGATTTTTGTAGTGCTGAGAAAATGATCCCAGCGGAATGCCGCCGCTTTAAAACCTTGCCCCGGATGAGTGGAGAGGTAGATAACAATACTATTAAATACAATTTCTTATGTTTAAATCAACTAGACCAAGGAAACTATGCACCTTGTCAGCCCAGAGGAGGGGCTACTCAGCACGCCTGCACACCCAAATGCTGTTAAAGTGCCTTATTCTTTCTGAGGTGCGGGAGTGAAAGTGACACTGTTTTCTGTTGCTGGGTGGGACTCTGTCTCCCAGCAACACCATGTCAGTCCAGAGAAGGGGCTTCTCAACACACCTGCACGTCTGAGCGTATTAAAGCGTCATGTTATTCCCGCGGCACAGGTGCGACAGACACTTTTTTCAATTGCTGGAGTGGACTCCATCCCCCAGCAACCACTTTGTCTGCTCAAAGGGCTTCTCAGCACCCAAGCATGCCTGAGCGCTATTAAAGCACCTCGATATTCGCACGGCGCGTGACACGCCGGGTTGCGTGCCCGGCGCAAGATGGGCCAGTCTTTGCCCATCATCAGCAGGAAGAGGCAGATCCAACACCCCCGAATGGCTTGGTGGAAAAAGATTTACTTGCTGCATAGCAATTTAAAGTCCTAGTCAAGCTTTGTTGAATGCGGATATTGTCGAGGATTATGGGAAAGAGTAAAGCCACTTTTTATAACCGTGGGGGGTGCAGCCCCTAAACAAGCTTAGCTGCGGGCGCATTGTTTGCCACCCCTTATTAGGAAATTATGATTGTGGCAATGATTTTTCTAGCAACCCTTGTGTACATGTGAACACCTCAGCAGAGGTTTTCGAAGTTGTTGCCAATACCCATCTTCAACCACGTTCACCCTTAAAGAAAAGTGAAAAAAAACAATCAACCTGTGACAAGACTTAGAGTTACATCTAAATCTTAAACCGACTCTCAGAAATCAAGCAGCTCTCTGACCACTAACATCCAGGTGGACGAGACCCAGAAAGTCCTATTTGCAAATCTTTTCAACATTCAGTCAAGGAGGATTGTGACAGATTGGCTGTTAAATTGCAAACTATGTTGAACTTTTTGCATTCAGACATTTTTAAGCTATTTGAAAAGGAAACTGAGAAGATCTTGGCTTCAACCCAACATTTAATTCAATCTTCCAATGTTCTGTCACTCCATGCTGAGGCTTCTCGCTGCACCTCAGTCAATTCTACTGCCGGGCCTGCCTCCTTTCCAAAGGCCAACGGCTCTATACTTGCCTAAGCTGAGGGCCTGTTGCCAAAAGCATCCCACGTGGGCAATTTGGTCCCAGCTACCTATAGCGTGACCCAGCCTCAGTGGTATTACCTTCCAGATGTTAGACCCTCTCCTATTTATGATGGCCATCAGTGTAGTTTAAACCTGCCCCCAGAGTTTACCTCTTTTGTTATTATTTTAGATCAAGTCCCACCCCTGCATCCAAATAAGATACAGAGAAGAGAGTTCCAAGGCTTGTTGGTAATTTTAGATGACCTCTTTTGCTGAGAAAATTACTAGGTGCTCTAGGGCACCTGACAAGCACACAAGGAAGAATTTGAGCTTTAACTTTGGGTTTTTATTACCCTTCCCACCACAATCAGGCCACTGATCAGATGGCTAATAGAAATATTCACTCTGAGATACCTAACCTGGTCCCCAGTATGGCCATCTCTATCTCTCCAAGTAATCGTTTTGCTCCACTGGGAAATCTTCAGGATATTTATTGACATTCAAAGGTGACTGTTCCCTCAATTTCTAATTCCCCTTCTCTGACATTGGTCTATTGCTATCAATGTGTTCACGCCCCCTTCATCAGATATAGCCCTCCTGCAATCGGCATTGGGGGCGGGCGGACAGACTCTTCAAAACAAGTCAAATAAATTAAGGGCCTTCTTGTTTTTCATGGCCTAGAATCTGCTAGCTTGGAAATTTGCAGGAATGTATTGTACATTGTCAAACGAAGATTGGGTCTCCTTTATAAAGAGTTTTTAATAATTTGACTGCAAGAGACTTGGGCCAGAACGGGCTTACACGTGGATGGTTTTCAATCTTTTTGTACTTTGGCAACTCCATTCCCATCTGGGAGGGAAAAGTGAGGCTTGGCTGTTTTGATTTCGGTCAATTTTTCTTATCCTAAAGTAAAGCTTTTTCGCTCGTCCCCTTGGCTTAAATAGTGCTGTTGTCTGGTTTACGACCAGTGAATTTGTTGATTATCAACATGTATAATAATCTGTTGGAACACCAATCTTCACAAGTGGTAGACCGGCTAGCTAAAAATCGAACTGTAATACTAGGGCACACCGTATGCTATGAATGGGTGACTTTAATTGTAGTTGGTGCCCTTTTAGTGGGTCTCCAGTCTGTGGTCTGGAGGACCATTTGAATCAGGAGATCAGCCCATTTTAAGCACACTGTGTATGCTTTCAATAATGATTTTTAACAACGATCTACTATTTACGAGCGAGTGTAACCCACAGTCCTCAGTGGCATAACAAAAGCCCCTGCAGTACGGGGGCCCCAAGCTCCAGGGAGCACCCTCAGCAAACATGGTAAGTGGTCCGCCAGGAAGCCCCAACCCTCCCAAGTTTTGTTACGCCACCACTGGGAATCCTCAAACTAGTGTCCAACTTTTACAGGGGTGGCGTTCATAGCACTATTGATTTTAGGTTAATTCCAAAAGATTATACTTTTTTAATTTCAGAATTCCAAATTTCACCCAATTGTATGTGATCATAACCCCCTTATTAGATATTGAATTGTTGGCTAAAACCTCAGAGTCGGCACCTATTACCTTCACAGCAAATAGTGGTCTTCGTATCAAGTGGGGCGCTGTTAATTCGTCAGATTTTATTATCAGGTCATAGTGTCCCAGAATCAAGACCAAATTAATAAGTGTTTAGCTATTGACATACCCACCAGTCTAATAATAGATAGTTTTGCCAGGTTATGTCATTTAGCCACTCCTGTTATTGTCCAATATCATTGTTGGATTCAACCATGAAGACTTTAGGCAGGGTTCTTTTGGTGAGACTGTAGAACTGGGCAGAGACAAATAATATTTCAGATCTCTAGTATGGGATTAGACAAGGCACTGGAACTACAGTACAATGTCTCAATATTTCCCTCTTAATTGGAAAATAAATGTATGCTAAAAAACACCGCCTTGCACTAGGCTTATATGGTCTTGTCAAGTGCTTTTGACACCGCAAATCGCTCTAAACTAAGGAACATTTTAGAAAGCTTGGATTTGGTACACCCATTATTCATATTTTTACACAGACTGCACTGGGGCACCTCTAAGTATTTGCAATTCTCCTACTGGATATTGTGCATCCTCCATAAATTGTCATGGGATCCATCAAGGCTGTATTATAGCCCCGTTTTTATTTGTAATTATGTGAATGTCTCGAGGGAAATCTTTTCCAAAAGAGGCTAGACACCCAGAGCGTAAGGAATCAATATATTCCCACACTCCTTTATGCCTATGATGCAGTACTCATAGCCAGGACTGCCATTGGTCTCCACCAGATGTTAAATGGTTTTATGAAGTTTACGAGCAACCTGGACTTAAAGGTCAACCAATCAAAATCTTATTTTAATTTGTGGGCCAAAAGCACCAAATTTAAAAATTATCATACGGAGGGATCTCCAGTTTTAAAGGTGGCATGTTTGATTATGTAGGCATTCCTTTTGGCCTCAAATTTAATGGGCACTTTTGCTATCGTTAAGAGAACTTCAATTTTCAAGAGCAATTGAAGGGAGTTTCCGCTCTGTATTAACACTGGGGCATAGGCCAGTGAAAAAATATGTTAATTTTGTTGAAGCCTAAATGTACCTCAGTTGCCTCTTATGGGGCGGGTGTGGCACGGTATTTAAATGGTAAAATTCCAGAAACTGCAAAACAGTTTTTTGTTAAGGTCACAATCCGTTCCCTCAGCCACAGCCACTCTTCGGTCATTCGGAGGTTGGCTTATCCTACTTCGATTTATTAGGGTTAGCTCCTTTTTGCTTTCTGGCCTTTCTAGGAACTATAGTACCCTAATGGGTTCGAATGTATAGGTCAGTTACCTTTGCATTTTGGGTTTTAATTACTATAGCCGTGCATTTACATTTCAACTCCACCACCTTTGGAATAAACTTCGCCTACAACTACGAGAGTGCATTGCCCACTGCAATTATTAAAATCGAAACTATTTCAACTCCTAGGCTACTGCCGACGTTGCTCCTGCTGCACCGAGATATTCCTTTGGGGGTGATTCATGCGCATTACAAAACAAATAAATGGATCAGTCATCTTTTATTTTGGTTTTTAGCTACCCAGCTTACCACTTTATCACCCACGTGTGTTACCTCACAGTCTTGGAAAATATGGTTGACAGTGCGCCGTATGTTTCGTTGACACTTGACCATATACGTGCATGGACAGATTGGATGCTGCCTTCCGCTATGGCTCAATCACTTTTAATTTCAGATTCTCTTTTTTTCTGGTCATCTGACTGTACCTTGCTCCTCTCTCTTCCTCATATTTCATCTTCCTTGCAGGCATTTTTAGGTCTCCTGCTTATTCAATTAAGTCCCGATGAGCCCCATATTGTAGGGAGGGATCGAAATGTCATCAACAAATAGTACCATGACAATTGAAAATGTTTTATAAATAAGTTATGATAGCATTGGACTCTCAACTGACATGTGATAAGACAGGTTTATTATTTCTAGTCACTAAGAAATGTCTGCACTTTGAAATTCTTGCTTCCTGTCCTGCTGTTCCCCACCACTTTATATTTTTTGTGTGTTACATGACTGAATATATAAATGTGTATATCCATTTGGATCTTCTGACATAGAAGAACAAGTTACTTACCTTCGGTAACAATATATATTTAAGAGACATAGATTAGTTATAGATTCCTTACCTTGTGAACTACACCCAGGCGAATTTTTCGTCAGCAGTACCCCTGCGTGTCGAAAGGTGGCGTCGTTCGGCTCCGCATTAGTCGTTGGAATTGTGGTCGCCGGGCTGACATCGCGGCAGATACTTAGACGCAGCCCTTGTGCGCTGACAGCAGTTCTTCACACGACATTGCACGCCAGAAGTGCAGAACCATGGAAGACAGTGACCACTGGTGCACAAAACTAGTGCCATGCCTGCCTGGGGAGGATGGGTGGGGCGGTAAGGAATCTATAACTAATCTAGGTCTCTTACATATATATCATTACCGAAGGTAAGTAACTTGCTCATCTGAAAGAAACAATTAGTTATAGATTCCTTACCAGTGGCGGCTGGTGACATTTGAAAGTGGTAGGGCGTAACGGTTCTCCACTGAAACATTGACACCTGAATTCATCTATCTTTGTCACTTAATAATACTGACGCTCACTCACTACAGCTCGCTGTCCACACTAACCATGCTCTCCAACATTGCAGCCCACCGATGGAATACGAATGAATGCTCCTGCAGTCCGTAAAACGTAATTAACTAATTAATAAACTGCAGTCCGTGTAGCTTGTAAAACATGAGAAATAGAGAGGAATTAAAAGAAAGGGAAGATTAGACGGACCCACGAGTCTTTAACACTGAACGCGGATCAGAGCAAACTCATCTTGCAAACGAACGTGAGGCGACCGAAATATTAAAGACTCAACCCGGGCAAAGCTCCACCTCGGTGGTCTCCCCTCCAAAACTCGAGCCCTACCAGCCTCGGCTCCAGGTTCTCATTAGAACAATTCTGCCTTCACTCATCTAGCTAGCACTCTGCTCATCAAAGGCAAACTTGCTACCAATACTGAATACACGGCTCGCTCACAGTGGGGGCCAGGGGGGTGGGGATAAATAAAATAAAAAACTTACCTTGTCTTTACTTGACCGGGTCCGCACCATCTCTGCTCTGGGGTCCCGTTGGCGCCTAGACTAATTAGTAATGGCTGCCAACTTGCCGAGACACAGTAGTAGCCAATCCTGATGCTGCTCTCTTTAGAGGAGAGCTGCTCTCTAAAGCGAGTAGCATCAGGATTGGGCTGAGCCTTAAAAAAACGTCGTTCGTTTTTTCAGCAATGGGGTGCGTTGCATTAGGCAGGCAAACCCCTAATCGGTTGTTTTTTTGAAAACCACATAGTTTGCTAGTTGGAGAAGCCCTGCCGGGCAAACACCACATGCGCAGTGAGTGCGCACTGTGCCGGCACAGAGTCAGTCCAGCGCCACCCAGTGTCAGACAGTGCATACTGTCCATGTCCATGACACACACCACGGCCGCAGGGCAATAATTATCGGGCAATTTATTCGAGCGGCGCGTTAATTTATAAAACTTTTATTAACGCGCCGCTCGAATAAATTGCCTGATAATTATAGGTGGGGCAACGCCCAAACGCCCTAATGGTAAAACCGCCACTGTTCCTTACCTTGTGAATAGATACCCCAGCAATACCAACCCCGGAGGTGGGTCTGCGAACCAAGTTAACACCAGAAAGCCCTGGAGAACAGAATGGCCATAAAAGCTGTCTCTCCGGACTTCGCTATACAGCCAGTAGTGTTTTGTGAACGTGTGCGGAGATACCCACGTAGCTACCTGACAGATGCCATTAAGGGGGACTCCCCGTACCAAAGCAGTGGTAGCTGCTGTTGCCCTGGCGGAATGAGCGTGCAATCCCACTGGAGGCTCCTTCCTCAGCAAAGAGTACCAAGCTTTGATGCACAAAACAACCAACCTAGAGATGGTCCGGTTGTGCGCAGCCCAACCTTGTTTGGCACCCACGTAGCCAACAAAGAGCTGGTCATCCACCCAGAATTGTTTGGTGCGTTCCAAATAAAAGGAAAGTGCACGTTTTGGATCCAGATGGTAGAGCCTCTGTTCCGCCTTAGAAGGAAACGGAGGCGGAAAAAAGGTGGACAAAGTGATGGTTTGACCAATGTGGAAAGAAGTAACCGCCTTGGGAAGAAAAGAAGGTCTGGTTCTGAGGAAGACCTTGTCTGAATGATTAGCCAAAAAAGGGGGCTTTGAAGAAAGAACTTTGAGCTCACTCACCCTGCGAGCAGAGGTGATGGCAACCAGAAAGGCAGTCTTTAAAGTAAGAAGTCTGAGAGGACAGTTATGAAGCGGCTCATAGGAGTGCATGTAAGGTAAGGAAGAACCAAGTTCAAGTCCCACTGAGGCATTACGAAGGGAACAGGAGAAAAAAGTTGAGTAATGCCCTTAAGGAAGCGATTTACAACAGGGGACTTGAAAAGAGAAGGCTGATCAGGAAGCCTGTGAAAGGCTGAAATGGCTGTGAGATGGCCCTTAAGAGTGCCCAGAGCAGAGCCCTGCTGGGCCAAAGAAAGAACGAACAAGAGAACCTCAGAAAGAGGGGAAGAAAGGGGATCCACATCCTTTGCTGCGCACCATGCCACAAATTTGATTCATTTGCAGGCGTATACTGTCTTAGTGGAGGGACGTCTGGCTGCAGAGATAACAACACAGACTTCGAGAGGAAGGTCGAAGCTTGTCAACTGCTACCGCTCAATCTCCACGCAAGGAGGTGGAGGCTGGACAGGTTCGGGTGGAGGACTGTCCCCCGCTGCTGCGACAAGATCCTCCCGAAGAAGCAGTCAGATCAGAGGATCGATGGCCATGTATAATAGCTCGGTATACCAGACTCTTCGTGCCCAATCCAGAGCCACAAGGATGACTTGGGCCCGGTCGCGCCTGATCCTTTTCAGCACTCTGGGCAGAAGTGGTAGAGGCGAAAAGGCGTATAGAAGACCGCAACTCCACTCGCAGCGAAAAGCGTCGCCTAGTGAGTGCCGCTTTGGAAATTCCAACACACAGAATTGCTGACATTGCGCCTTCTCTTCGGTGGCGAATAGATCTAACCAAGGCTCGCCCCACTGCTGAAAGAGACCTTGCACTACCTCCGAGGGAAGACACCATTTATGATCCATCATGCATCTGAGGCTGAGTTCGTCCGCCGTGGAGTTCAATGAACCTGCCAGGTGTTGAACCACCAGGGATATTCCCTGATGTTCCAGCCATGTCTAGAGAGGGAGAGCCACTTGAAATAGGGTCCACAACGCCAGCCTGCCATTTTTGCAGTACCACATGACGGTGGTGTTGTCTGTTACTTGAAATGGGGTCCACAACCCCAACCCACCCTTTTTGTTTCACCACCTCATGACAGTGGTGTTGTCCGTTAACACCTGCACTACTCTTCCCTAGACAGAGGAAAGGAATTATTTCAGTGCAAGACGGATCACCCGAAGCTCCAGAAGGTTCATGTGGAGCCCAGACTCTGCCGGAGACCACAGGCTTCTGATCTCTGCCTCTCCCATGTAGCTGCCTCACCACAGAAGTTAAGCATCCATCACCACTGCGTACTCCGGTTGGGGAAGGGAGAGAGATCTGCCGTTGACCCAATCCTGGATCGTTAACCACCACTGCAATTGACGTGCAGTGCCCTCCGAGATCTGAACGCAATCTGACAGATTCCCCTGATGCTGTGCCCACTGGAACTTCAGGTCCCACTTCAGGTCCCATTGGAGAGCCCGCATATGCCACCTGGCATGATCTACCAGCAAGATGCAGGAGGCCATGAGGCCCAGCAGCCTTACAGTCATTTTGACCAGAACCTGGGATAGAGGCTGCAAGATCAGAAACATAGCCCGAATATCCCGGACTTGCAGCTCAGGAGGATAAACCCCAAACTGTGTCGTGTCCAGGAGCTTCTCAGAGGGAGTCAGGTGTGACTTCGGCATATTCATAGTGAACCCCGGCAAGTGCAGGAGGTCTGCCGTAATCTGGAGGAGGGACACGTCATCTAGATAGGGGAAGACTGGAACCCCTTACCTGCGCAGATGAGCTGCGACCACCGCCATCACTTTCGTGAACACCCGAGGGGTGTTGGTAAGGCCGAAGGGGAACACTGTAAACTGAAAGCGCTCGTGGTCAACCATGAACAGCAGGTAAAGCCGGCAGGACGGGAATATGAAAGTAAGCTTCCTGCAAGTCCAACGCTATCATCCAGTCTCCAGGGTCGAGGGCAGACAGAACCTAAGCTAGCATCAACATTTTGAACTTCTTCTTGCCAGTGGGGGAGGTGATGGCGAATCCTGCCTCCCACTGGTGATTAGTGGCCCTGAAAGGTCGGACTAGGAGGGTTTGGTGGCTGCTGCAGAGGGGGCGGTGGTGGACTGGCCCGCTCACTGGCCCCTAGACCCATGACAGTGGGTCCCACGTCCCTGGGCTGAATAGCTTGCGCCGGCCTGTAGCTCTGGGCGGAACGTGGTGGGGCAACCCTTCCAGAGCCACGAAAGGGGCGAAAAGCAGACTGCGCAGGGTGGGTGGTGGAGGGGTCCAAGGACTTGGCCGTAGCCAGAGTGTCCTTTAAGTGCTCTAGCGTGTTGTCTGCTTTGACACCGAACAGGCGACGGTCGTCAAAGGGCATGTCCATTTGGGTAGCTTGGACATCCCTGGAAAAAGCAGTCGACCTCATCCAGACGAAGCGTTGAAGGGCTACCAATGTTAAAATCGTCCTGCCTAGCGAGTCGGTGGTGTCCAGTCCACATCGCATGGTAAACTTGTCACTGTCTCTCTCCTCAGCAACGGCACTGGAGAGCACGGCCCAGGCCTCTTCCGGGCACTGGGGCAGCACCTGCGCTACAGTATCCCACACAGAGTGGGTGTGCAGCCCAACAGACATGCGGTGTTTACCGACTGCAGTCCCAAGCTGGAGGAAGAAAACATCTTCCCAAGATGGTCCAGCTTTTTGGATTCCCTATCAGGCGGAGCGTTCGGGAATGCACCTTTGGATGTTGAGGCTTGAGCCACCAAGCTCTCAGGGGTGGGGTGTTGAGAGAGGCAAGTGGGGTCACCCGGGGCTCGGTCAATCATCATATCCACAGGAGCTCCTGTATTAGGCCTGGACCAGGTGCCCAAAAGGAGGTCTGTTACGGCTTCATTAAACGGCAACAGGGGCTCTGAAGAGCTTGCTGCCAGTTGGAGCAGCTTGTAGTAATGGCATATTCCTTTATGGAATATGGTCTAGGAATACTGTGTATGCAAGTATAGAATGTGGTGTATGTAGAATCTCGTACATGTAATCTCTGTAACCTTGTAAACTGTTAAGAATGTTATGATTCATTCTCTTCAGTCAGCTCCACTTGAGCTGCATGTTTCCTTCGTTCCTGCATCTTATTATTCTAATAAAAAGAATACTACAACTCGATTCTACAATACTTATTTACTGCTAGACCACTACAATTTTTGGCTACGAGGATACCAACGTGAGATTTCTTGAAGTTAGAACAGCAGAAACTACTGGAGTTGTTTCCCTATGGATTTTAATTTCCATCAACAATCACTTTGTGAGTACTTTAGTGCAATTTTTACGCGTGTATCCCGTTTTTTGATCTACACAGAAAGACTGTATACTACGTTGGATGTGAGATCATGGCATGCTGTTACTAAAGTACAAGCGTTTGGGAAAAAGAGTTTAAGGGCTGACTGTCGGAGCACTGAAAATCGCATCGCTGAAGTTCATTGTATGCCAAAATTAAATTTTAAGGGGTGTTTTGTGGCAATTTACGCTGCGGTTGGTGAGCGAGCGTTGGACGTGCTTACTTTTGAATCTGCCGCTAGAGTGCATGTGCCGTGAGCTCGAGGAGGAGTTCGCCTCCGACGTGCACCAGTGTGGAGTTCTCAACGTTCGCCAGCGCTTACTGCGCACGGAGGTCACGCACCAGGAAATACATCAGAGCGCACGTCACCGCGTTCAAAGGTCACGCAAGGCGGCCATTTTGGGAGCTAAGAATTTCAGTTTCCATAACAACCAAGCAATTTTGTCGAGTGAACACTGTGAAGCTTATTAAGTTGATAAAGCGGATTTAATCAACTTTGGACATCGGCGATTTTGAAAGGTATTTTCTGAGATTTTAGAGAAGGATATGCATGCAGCATCAAATTCTTGAGGTGGTCTTTATTATTTTTTTCTTGAAGTGGAAAAGCTTTATTGAATCTCTATCTTGCTGGGAACTTGATCATTTTTAAGTAACTTTTACTACATTCATCATATAACTAGACAGTGGACTCTAAGTATAATACGGAAACATGACGACGGAGGATAGTTCTTCAAGACCAAATACTTCGGGGGACAGTAGTGTGCCAAAACTTCAAATTAACTCGCCAAAGGAGTTTTTATCTGTTCCAGGCAAACCTATAGTAGCATGTTTAAACTGGAAAGAATATTTTCTAAATTACATAGCGAATTTAGAGGATGTTAATGGTACATTTACTCCAGAAAGGAAGAAGAGAATGCTTTTGTATTCCTTAGGTCCTGAAGGTTTACGAATTTTCTATGATTCACATACACAAGAAAGATCTGAGGGGGATTTAGATGTTTTTAAAGTAGCTTTGTTAAACCTGGATGATCATTTTTCTCCTTCAGTATGTATAGCAGTTACTAGGCATTCTTTCTTTCATAGAAAACAAGAGAAACATGAGTCCGTTGAAGAAAATGTATCTGCATTGAAAAAGCTGGCCACCAAGTGTAAGTTCTCACAATTACAGGAAGAACTTACACGGGACCAAGTAGTCATGTATGCTAGAAATAAGACTGTTCAGGACAAGTTTTGGGTGGAGTTTCTCAAGGACATTATTGCCATGGTAAAGAAAGTTGAACTTTCTGAAAGATGTGCTAAAGTCACTCTTTCCCAAGACAAAAAAAGTACTGAAGAAATTGTTGGGAAAATTGTTGAAAAGAAGGTTGGGTATAAAAACCACAAGAGTACAAAATTTGATAAAAAGAAAACGAGTTTTCCAGAAAGGAAAAAAAGGGAAGGTAATGAAGTACAGAAAAAGTTTAGCACTGTGATATGTTACAGGTGTGGCAGCTATTCACATTCTGCTACGTATGAAAGGTGCCCTGCGAAGTCTGCAAAATGCGTGGAATGTGGTTTGGTAGGTCATTTTTCTAGGGTTTGTAATCGTAAGAACAAAAATAGCTCGAAAGGGAAAGTTGCGTATGTCCAAGACACGTCCTCTTCATCCTCAAGCGACACTGATACTCAAGTAAATTTAGTACAAAGAAGAAAGTAGTACTTAATATCACTTCTGACTCTTCCTCTATACCTTTGTGTCACATTTCATTGGGGGGAGTTATGATCCAATTGGCGGCTGATTCTGGTTCGCCTTTTACTATTGTTGCACAAGATGTTTGGAAAAGTAAATGTGTCAACAACATAGGAGAATAGTTGGAACCAAATGACATTGGCCAGTGTAACTTTCAGCAGCAAAGTATAGACATGTTAGGATTTAGAACTTTGATTTTCCGCTTTAAGGAAAGACAGTGTACAGGTAAACTCTACATAGCTAAGGAAGGGCCATCGGTTTTGGGATGGAAGGACCAGAAGATGTTGGACACAATCCTTAATCCAAATAGCAAAGAGCAAGAATTAGTCTCTTGTGAAAGTGTAGACACTAAGAAGTGGGTTTTAGAAGAATTTCCGAAGTATTTGAGAATCGCATGGGGAAACTAAAAGGCTTCACGCATCAGATTTTCCTGAAGGAGGGAGCATGTCCTAAAGTTCATAAGGCAAGAAATATTCCGTTCATTATTAGGGAGGAAGTCAAGGGAGAGTTAGATAAAATGCTTGCTAACAAAGTAATTGAACCTATAGAAGCTGCCGAATGGATTTCTCCATTGGTCGTTGGCCGGAAGTCAAATGGCAAGGCCCGTTTATGTGTGGACCTTAGGTATTTTAACAATAACATCCTGGTCGACCAGTTTCCCCTTCCCAGAATTGATGAAATGCTTGCTTTGACACGTGGTGCTAAATGGTTCTCCACTCTGGACCTATCGGCGGCATATCATCAAGTTGTTTTGGACAAAAATAGCAGGCAATTTACATCGTTTTGTACACCTTATGGGTGTTGGTTTAAACGTATGCCTTTTGGCTTGGCATTGGCCGCTGCCGTGTTTCAGAGGCTCATGTCAAACCTTTATGGCCATATTAAGGAGGTTGCATTTTTTCAAGATGATATCTTGATAATGGGGAAAGACAAGGCACAACACGATGCCCTGCTAAGAGAAGTTTTGTCTATCCTTAAGAACAATGGTTTGGTGGCTGAAAGTACCAAATGTAAATTTTCAGAAAAGTCTGTCACGTATTTAGGCCATGAAATTGGAGGCAGTAGTATTAAACCCAAGAGCTCCTTAGTGGAAGCTATTTTCAATGCTCCTGCTCCCAAGTCAAAGGACGAATTGCGTTCGTTCTTGGGTTTGGCAGAATTCTATGCAAAATTTGTCTATAATTTTTCGCAAAAGACATATGAGATGCGTTTACTAATGAAGAACAAAGCTCCTTTTGTGTGGAGTGATGGTTGTCAGAAGTCCTTTGAATGTATTAAAAAAGCCATTGCGAATGCGCCTGCTCTGCAGGGTTTTGATCCACTGGCGGACAATATTGTTACAACTGACGGCAGTGGTACAGGTTTAGGTGGTGTGTTGTCTCAGATCACAGAAAAAGGCAATGAAGTGGTCATTGCTTTTGCATCACGCTCTCTCTCTCCTGCTGAAGCGAAGTATTCAGTCTTAGAGCGAGAGACCTTAGCGTGTGTATGGGCTATGGAACATTTTAGAAAATTCATATGGGGAAAGAAATTTGTATTGAGGTCGGACCATAAGCCTTTAACAAAATTGCTCACTACAGAGGGTCTGTCTAAAGCTTCTGCGAGAATTGCAAGAATGTCAATGAGGTTTCAAGATTTTGTTTACGAGGTGCAATATGTTCCTGAGGCCAAGAATGTCATCGCAGATTTCCTCAGTAGACTTCCTTTGCCCCTTAACACCTTAACTGCGGCGCAAATATCCCTCCCCAGTGTTGCGCTGTCCATTGGAACTAGTGTTGAATGGACGTCCAATGGTCGTGCGCAGCACTGGGGAGGTAGCGCTCGTGACGACCGTTGGCTGTCGGCAGCGCTTAAGAGGTTAAAGAGGTTGAACCGGATCCTTGGAATGATGTTTGTGTTGCTGCAGTGTTTACAGACAACCCAGGTTTGTCTAAAGATACTTGGGGTGAAGAGAATAAAAAGGATGCTGTGTTGCAGATTGTGAGAGTCAGGATCACTCAGGGGTGGAGTAAGAATTGTAAACTGGATCCAAAATTGAGGCCTTTTTGGGAGGTTCGAGATGAGTGAAGTGTTGATGGTGAGTTTTTATATAGAGCTGGAAAAATTATACCTCCATGTGGCGTAAGAGATAGTATTGTGACTTTAGGTCATGAAGGACACCCAGGTGTTTCTCGCACCAAGAGAAATATTAAAGTTTTATATTGGTGGCCTAGGGTGGATCTGGATATTGAAAGACATGTTCGTGACTGTATCCATTGTGAGTCTGCAGACAAGTCACAAAAAACTCTTAATCCACCAATGTCCTCTTTAGGTTGTCCAAGTTTACCATGGGAACACATTGCTTTGGATATAATGGGCCCAGTAGTTTGGCAGGATGGCATTTCAAAGTACATTTTAGTGCTTGTTGATTTATTTTCAAGGTGGATTGGAGTAGAAGTGGTCACAAGTGTGGATACACAGGTTGTGATTAATTTATTGGGATAAGTATTTTTTGAGGGAAGGCTTTCCAGCTTCCATTCTAACCGATAATGGTGTGCAGTTTATATCTGATTTGATAAAGAAATTTATAAGTAATACTGACATTGAGCAAAGATTTACAGCTCTTTATCACCGTGGAGGAAATTCGGTGGTGGAGAGAATGAACAAATTGGTTTGGTCATATGGGGTCACGGTACATGATACTGTTGGAGAGAGTCCGTTTGGTTTGATGGGTGGAAGATTTCCTCACTGTAGGTTAAATCCAGGATGGATTGGAAGGAGTAAAGTGTATGAATGGGATCCTGATCATGTGAAACAGTCCATCATTAAATCTCAATGTAAGAATACATTGTGTTTCGACACTAAACATGGTACCAAAGAGGTGAATGTCAAAGTAGGACAATGTGTTCGAGTCAAGTCTGGTAGGAAGTCTGGAAAATTACAGTCTAAGTTTTTGGATCCCAGAGTTATTACCAAAGATATGAGGAATACGGTTGAATTAGATGATGGTACTATACATCATATGAATCGTATTGCTTTAGCTGGTGATATTGGTGTTGTAAAGAAGAGTGCTCCTTTTAGGGAAAGAAATTACTGTTGGTTGGAAGTTTTACCAAATTTGGAGAAAGGGGATGAGTCTGGAGTTCCTGTAGAGCTCCAAAGGCAAAATCTGATTCCTTTGGAGGATCCAGTAGATCCGTACTCTTTACTGGGTGATGTGTCTGTGGATTCGTCCTCTAGTGATAAGGGGTTTGACAACCATACTAGGAGTGAGCTTCATCGTGTTGATTCTCAGGTTCAACTACCAGGAGATGCGTCTACATTGTGTGAAGGTATGGTTGTTCCTGAAGGTGATGTTGTTAACAAGTCCACTAGAGGTGGAAGACGTGTAGTCACTCCAAGGAAATTTCAGGATTTTGTCCGTTTCTAAGGTTAGGTTGGTTTAATTTTCTTTTTGTTTTTTGTTATATTTTATTGTTCAATTAAGAAAAGGGGATGTGTAGTAATGGCATATTCCTTTATGGAATATGGTCTAGAAATACTGTGTATGTAAGTATAGAATGTGGTGTATGTAGAATCTTGTACATGTAATCTCTGTAACCTTGTAAACTCTTAAGAATGTTATTATTCATTCTCTTCAGTCAGCTCCACTTGAGATGCAAGTTTCCTTCGTTCCTGCATCTTATTATTCTAATAAAAAGAATACTACAACTCGATTCTACAATACTTATTTACTGCAAGACCACTACACACCTCTGTCAAGAGGTTAGTCCTGACTGCACCGTAGTTAGCTCGAGGTTGAGAGCCTCAGCCACGCTACGTAACAACGCTGCTTAAGATGCTCCCTCCCACGTAGCCTTGTTAGGAGGAGACAACATGCCAAGGTCTGGGGAGGTATCCAGAACACTGGCATCCCCCAACTCCTCTCTCCAGTCCCGATCATACTCCAACTGGTCAGTTAAAGGGTCTCCAGACACCTCCCAGTCGTACTCCCCCGTCCTCTGGTTGCCAATCTGGCCTGAAAGAACCAGGGGTACAAAAGTACCCGCCAGCGCCGATCGACATTGGTCCGGCTCCATGTCCACGTCGGGGTGGAGGCCAAGGTAGACGCCAGCTGGGGACACAACTGGCGTCGGCTGCAGGCGTGGGGCCCGTTGAAACGGCGCCAGTGGAGGTCTCATGAAGTCAACCGGCGCCGATCCGGATCCAGGCCTGGATTTAAGGGGACCCTGTGAGGCCGAAGCCGCCAAAGGCCCAGGGCCCCCAGCCGAGTCTGCGGGGCCCTAAGGTGCGCCAGCAGAGTCTGGCTGCCGAAAGAAGGCATGCACCGCTCCGTAAAAACTTAGAAGCTGAGCAGGGGTCGATCTGGATCCCGGAAAGGGAGGGAAACTCAGAGCCGACCCTTCGGGCTCTGTACGCAGAGCCGCGAGAGGGGCACCACCAGCAACCCCAGTCGCGTCGGCCGACGGATGGGGAGAAGTCAAAGAGTGATGATGCTTCTTGGACTTCTTCTTGTGCTTCGACTTACCCGAGGAGTTTGAAGACTAGTGGTGGTGGTGGCTCAGCTACCTCGAACAGCGCAGAGAGGACTGCCGGGCCTCAAGAAGCTATTGGGACCGCTCCTGCAAAGACTTCGGATTTATGGTTCGGCAGTCAGAACACGACTTGGGATCGTGGGCGCGTTCCAGGCACCACAGGCACATGTGGTGCAGATCCGTCACAGACATCATTTTTCAGCAGGAACAGCAAGTCTTGAAACCGGGCATCCCTGATGTGCACCAGGAGTCGAAGACTCAAAAACTGTGTCAAAAAAAAAAAAAAAAACAGTCAAAAAGTGACTGGAGGTACCGCTCTCTCCGAATCTGCCCTGGCTGGCGTGGAATAAGAAAGAAAGAACTGACATCAGCACGCGAGGGCGGCGTCTAAGTTGCTAGCGTGATGTCATCCCAGCGACCACGACGCCAACGACGTACGCTGAGCCGACTGACGCCACCTTTCGATGCGCAGGGGTACTGCTGCCGGAAAAATTCTTCAGATCCAGTTCGGTGCATGGGAGTAATTCACAAGGTAAAGCATCTAGAACTAATTGTCTCTTTCAGATTTTATTTTACTTCTATGGTTTTTACTTAGGAATATTCTCCAGTAAGGGACCTCTTGTTCCTTTATAAATACATGTACCAATGGTTCCTTACATATGCTTGGGTTCCCTGGTTTTTTATAAATTGGGTAAAAACATATCAATTACGCAGGCTTGGCCTCACAAAGTATAATTAATCATCGATTCATTGGCCCTTGACAAGGTGGCTTACATCCCGTGGCTAGCCTATATTAACAGCACTTTTTCAAGCCTGGAGGCACAGAGTTGTAGGATACAATAATCCTGAATTACTAGGTCCAAGACGCCAGGCTGGCAGTAGCCACCGCCGGCTTGGCGGGGGCAATCGCCCGCCATCCTCCGCTAAATGCCCCCCCCCCCACGCCATATTAGTATGGCGGGGGTGACCGCGGCGGACAGAAAGACCGACAGCCGCGTTTCCGCCCTGGTCGACCTGGGCGGAAAAGGTCTAACATGGTGGCGGTGTCTATTTGACACCGCCAGCCATATTAGGATGGCCCAGGATAGATGCCTTTCCGTGGCGGAAAGGCATGCGATCTTCACATCGGGTCCCCCTACGGGCTCCCGGAGTGAAGGAGAGGTGGGGGGGTGCACAGGGGGGGTACCTGCATTTGTTTAGCATTGTGGCGGGCGGTGCTGAGAGCCCCGCCCGCCACAATGCTAAACATGCAGGATGCGCCCGCCACAGTGGCGGGCGCATCCTAATGCCCCCCACGGGACCCCCCCCCCCCTTCCCTTATGGCGGGCTGTCCCAAACACAGATAGGATGGCATCCTAATGACCTCCTAGGTTAGGGCACATTACATTTTTTTTTACCCGCACCAAGGTTCACGGCTCAGTAGTCTCTTTTTGCCCCTGTGATTTCAGTTCAATCCTCAAGGCCCTTTATGCTTTTTTGTTCTCTTTAGAAAGACAGTACGCTCTAAAAACCGTTTTACGTCCTATGAATATTGTGTCATATAAATTGGGCTTTTGATATCTTCAGCAGTTAGACTCCGCTATATTGTGTTGTGCAGTCATTAATTTCATTAGAGGCGCACTTCGTATCAGGAACAGATATTCTTGATGAGGTCAATCTCCGGGCAGTTAGTACAAAATGTTTCTGCACTTTGTGGTAATCTAAATTTGTAATTTTTCACAATTGTTATATTGGCTTGTTTACTTTTATATATTTTAAAACACTTCTGTCCCCCCACCATCACAATTTCTACTTGAAGGTTGTGGCCAAGGGCATTGGCTCCCTATCGGACCGAGCTAAATTCAAGGGCCTCTGTATTGCACACAAAGCCCTCTACGGCCGAGCTCCTAGGTACATCAAGGACCATCTTGCCGAATGCACCCCCAGCAGTGAACTACGGTCCACGGATGCTAGCCTCCTGGCTTGCCCAAGATTTACCATGTCCACGAAAGTAGGCAGAGCCTTCTCATCATCTGTCCCCTTCATCTGGAACAACCTACCGGAGAGTCTTCGTAAGGAACATGCCCTCCTTCCATTCAATTTTTTTTTTTAAAACAGTCCTTTTTGCAGAAGCCTGGATATAATCTTACTCCTCTGTCTAGGTTAAGACCTCTCTGACAGCGCTTAGAGACCTGCTGGAGATAATGCGCTCAACAAATACCAATTAACAATAACAATCCCTGGGCACAAGTTAGGGTTAACAATGTATCCTCTTCCTTTGAGATCTGCAGAGGCACCAGGTCAGGCTGCCCGCTCATCTCGTTAACGTTTGCTCATGCTTTTGAACCACTGGCGGTCTGAGTGCGCTGTGATGCCAAAGTCTGAACTGCTCAGAAGACCATATTGCATTGTATGCAGATTACGTCCTGCATTTCTGTCAGCCTCACATTACAGGACCATGGCTCCTCCAGATGTTCCGCTCCTATGGTGTGGCCTCGAAACTAGTGGTTAATTGGGGTAAATCAATCTTCGTTCCTATTTGAGGGGTTCGAGAGGCAATTGGTTGACAAGACTGCATTCCTGTTCATAGATTAAACTTTCCTTATTTTTGGGGTGACCATTGCACTGGAGCCAGAGCTCACTTGGAGCTGGAACTGAACACCGCTGCTGTGTCAGACCTGTTGGGCCTTGGCCAAATGATCTGTCATTCTTCTTGATGTCCTTGGAAGAGTGGCACTTTTCAAAATGATTGCACTCCGACGGCTACCTTATGCCCTGCAAATGTTCCCTCTTTTACAGCCCACACTCCTGGTTTAAGGTTTATCTGGGACAATAAGCCCCTTTTCTGTAGGTGAATAAGATTCCGCGAATAGAGCTCTTGAATTGTGTTCAGTAAGTCTAAGACAGCGGTATGGGAATCTCTAATGTTTTGCTATGCTATTGGGCCGCACAGCTCCTCACAGTAAATGACTGCCTGTGGCGAAATCCCAATTTTGTATGTCAATTACACATCTGGGATGCCAAAGTATCCTGCAATACTTATATGGTACTCTGCTTTCTTTTTCCTTGCCTAAGAACATGAGGCTTACTCTCCTATATCGGCGACAGAAATTCTCTCACCTGGGGGACATCTGGAGGGACTCACATATGAAGTCCTTTCAGGGCCTCCAGGAAGAATTTAGTCTCCTCGAAACACAATTCTACAGGTATTTGCAGCTTCGCCACAAGCTGACAGAATACCATCCGCTGCTACATGACATGCCAGAGTGTAATCCTCTTGAGGCCCAAGTCCTCTCCTCACCGCTGGGCCAGGCGGCATTTTGATCATACCACTCCCTGATTGTGAACTCACCCGATACCTTCGAGGCCCAATGGGCAAAGTGGCAGCGCTGGATTGGCAACCAATTATAATTACAGGTAGGACGCCAGGATGGCCCAGCGGGAAATGGTCATCACCTCTCGCTTACAACTCACTCAACTCAAATTCCTTCCCACTGCATATTCTACCCAGAGACTGCTTTGGAGGATGGGTGCTCTCCCTAAGCCTGCCTGCCTGCGGTGCGCAGCAGGGGAGGGTGACTCCTTCCATGCCATGTGGGACTGTCCAGTCTTTGCTAAATACTGGTGCCCCATCTTTACAACTCTCTAAGGTTTTGGGGAGACCGGTGACCTTGCTGGGCATTCTGGAGGATGTCGAGAGGACCCAGGAGCAAGCATGTGTTGGTGGGTATTGTCGTGACTAAGCACAACATTGCTCGCTGCTGGATATCCTCCACACCGCCAACTATTATGGAATGGCGTTCCATAATGGACTGGTGTGCTAAGGCAGAAGAGACTAACGGGTGCCCCAAGAAACATGTGATTATCTTGGGAGGGTGGTGGCCTTGATGGGGATTGCCATTTAAGGCTTTTTCTGTCTGGCGTCACATATGTGATTACACTATACAATCACTGTTCATGTTTCTGAACTTTGTTGTAAAACCAATTAAAATTCGGTTAATAAATGGAAAAAAAATACATTTACATTTTGTACAAAAAATGTACAGTATCGTCTATGGCCAAGCAGTTTCAAGTTTCTTTACCAATGGCTATTCGATTCACAGAGCAACGTTTACCATTTACAAAAAGCAAAAAAATCAAGACCTGGTGAACAAGTTACTTACCTTCGGTAACGATATATCTGTAAGAAACATTAGTTAGTGTTAGATTCCTTACCTTAGAATATCCCCAGGCGTCAGTCTGGATCCGGAAACTTTTGCGTAGCAGTACCCCTGCGCGTCGGTAGGCGTCGTCTGCAGGCGTCCCCTGCGGCTCTGCGTCCGTCGTCGGCGTCGTGCGCCGTGATGACGTCGCTGGAGTATATAGACGCCGCCTCCGCGCGCTGACGTCAGTTCTTTGTACACAGCCTTTCCGCACCAGGAGACGCAGAGCCATGAGAGAACCAACACTGGTGCCATGTAAAACTAGGGCCCTGAAAGGGATGTCCTTAACCCTAGGTATCAGTTCGCAGAACGGGGAGGATGGGTGGGTTCGGTAAGGAATCTAACACTAACTAATGTTTCTTACAGATATATCGTTACCGAAGGTAAGTAACTTGTTCATCTGAAAGAAACACGTTAGTGTTAGATTCCTTACCTTAGAATAGATACCCCAGCGATACCAACCCCGGTGGTGGGTCTGCGAACCAATACATTCCTACACCAGAAAGTCCTGGAGGACAGAACGGCCAAAGAAGCCATCCCTCCGGACTTGACTGTCCAGGCAGTAGTGCCTCGCGAAAGTGTGCAGCGAGGCCCACGTAGCCGCCTGGCAAATGTCCTGCAAAGGGACTCCCCGGCCCAAGGCAGTAGTAGCCGCCGTGGCCCGAGTGGAATGGGCCCTCAGCCCAACAGGAGGCTCCTTCCGAGCCAAAGAGTAGCACGCTTTGATGCAGAGAACGACCCATCGAGAGATGGTCCGTTTATGGACCGCCCGTCCCTTCTTCGCACCCACGTAGCCAACAAACAGTTGGTCATCCACCCGGAACTGGCATGTGCGATCCATATAAAATGAAAGCGCACGTTTTGGGTCCAGGCGATGGAGCCGCTCTTCATCCTTTGAAGGATGCGGAGGCGGGAAGAAGGAAGGGAGGGTGATGGACTGCCCGATGTGAAAGGCCGAAACAACCTTGGGCAGGAAAGAAGGTCTAGTCCTCAGAACCACCTAGTCAGGATGAATGGACAAGAAAGGAGGTTTGACAGAAAGAGCCTGGAGCTCACTCACCCTCCTGGCAGAGGTGATGGCGACCAGGAAAGCCGTCTTCAAGGTCAGGAGACGGAGAGGGCAAGAATGAAGGGGCTCAAAGGGAGCACACATCAGAAAGGTCAGAACCAGGTTCAAATCCCACTGAGGCATCACAAACGGAACAGGTGGAAACATGTGAGTGATGCCCTTCCAAAATCGAGTTACAATCGGGGATTTGAACAAAGAAGGCTGATCAGGAAGCCTTAAAAAGGCTGAAAGGGCAGAAAGGTAGCCCTTGATAGTGCCCAGAGCAGAGCCCTGCTGGGCAAGAGAGAGAAGAAACAGAAGAACCTCGGAAAGAGGGGCAGAGAGTGGATCCACAGCCTTTGCTGTGCACCATGCCACAAATCTGTTCCACCGACAGGCGTATACCGACTTAGTGGAGGGACGCCTGGCTGCCAGAATTACATCACAGACTTCAGGAGGCAAGTCAAATGGCCTCAACTGCCGCCGCTCAATCTCCAAGCATGGAGGTGGAGACTGGACAGGTTCGGGTGGAGAACCATCCCCTGCTGCTGCGACAGAAGGTCCTCCTGAAGGGGCAGGCGGATCGGGGGACCGACTGACATGCTGAGTAGCTCGGGATACCAGTACCTTCGAGCCCAGTCCGGGGCCACAAGGATGACTTGGGCCCGGTCGCGCCTGATCTTCAGCACTCTGGGCAGAAGTGGTATAGGCGGAAAGGCGTATAACAGACCGCAACTCCACTCGCGCCGAAAGGCGTCGCCGTGCGAGTGCCGTCTTGGAAACTCCAACGCGCAGAACTGATGACATTGCGCGTTCTCTTCTGTGGCGAATAGATCTAACCAAGGCTCTCCCCATCGCAGAAAGAGACCTTGCGCCACGTCCGAGTTCAGACGCCATTCGTGATCCATCGAGCACCGACGGCTGAGTTCGTCCGCCCTGGCGTTCAGGGAACCTGCCAGGTGTTGAACCGTCAGAGTCACGCCCTGACGTTCCAGCCATTGCCAGAGGCGCAGAGCCTCCTGGCAAAGGGTCCACGACCCCACTCCGCCCTGTTTGTTGCAGTACCACATGGCGGTGGTGTTGTCGGTGAACACCTGCACCACACTCCCGTTGACAAAGGGGAGGAATGCCTTCAGTGCCAGACGAATCGCCCGCAGCTCCAACAGGTTGATATGGAGCCGGGACTCCGCCGGAGACCAGATGCCTCTGATCTCTGCCTCTCCCAAGTGGCCATCCCAGCCCTGGAGGGACGCGTCCGTCACGACAACGTGCTCCGGTTGGGGAAGGGAGAGGGATCTGCCTCTGACCCAATCGCGGTCCGTAAGCCACCACTGCAGTTGTCTCGCAGCGCCCTCCGAGATCAAGACGTGGTCGGACAAGTTGCCCTGATGCTGGGCCCACTGAAACTTCAGGTCCCACTGCAGAGCCCGCATCCGCCACCGGGCGTGATGCACCAGAAGGATGCAGGAAGCCATCAGCCCCAGCAGCCGCAGCGTCAACCTGACCGAAACCCGGGATAGCGGCTGAAAGATGGGAATCAAAGCCTGAATATCCCGGACCCGCCGTTCCGGAGGATAAACCCGAAACTGCGCCGAGTCCAGAACTGCTCCGATGAAAAGGAGCTTTTGAGAGGGACACAGGTGTGATTTCGGCACATTGATGGAGAACCCCAGGTCGTGCAAGAGGTCTGCCGTCATCTGAAGGTGGTGGACGACTGTCTGGGGCGAGCCCGCCTTCAACAACCAGTCGTCTAGGTAGGGGAAGACTGAAACCCCCAACCTGCGCAGATGGGCTGCGACCACCGCCATCACCTTTGTGAACACCCGTGGGGCGCTGGTAAGGCCGAAGGGAAGCACGATAAACTGAAAGTGCTCCTGGCCTACCGTGAACCGCAGGTAACGCCGGTGGGCCGGCATGTGAAAATAGGCATCCTGCAAGTCCAACGCTACCATCCAGTCTTGCGGGTCTAGAGCAGCCAAGACCTGAGCTAACGTCAACATCTTGAACTTCTCCTTCCGGAGGAAGCCGTTGACGTTCCTTAGATCCAAGATAGGACGTAGGCCCCCCTTGTCCTTCTTGGGTACCAGAAAGTAGTGGGAATAGCAACCACGCCCTACTTCTGGCCCAGGAACGCGCTCGATGGCCCCCTTGGCCAAGAGGGCCGTAACTTCCTCCTGCAGAAGTGCCAAGTGGTCCCCCGACACACAGTGGTTCTACGGTGGCATGGCTGGAGGAGGGGTCTCGAAGGGGAGGGAGTAGCCCCTTCGGACGATTTGCAGCACCCACCTGTCCGAAGTGATCGTGCGCCAGTGAGCGTGGTGATGGCGAACCCTGCCACCCACTGGCGTCACATGGGGCCGAAAGCACGGACTAGGAGGATTTTGAGGCAGATGCTGCGGGGGAAGGTGTGGTCTGACCCCGCCGTTGTCCCCGACCGCCACCACGACGGTTTCCACGGCCGCCACCGCGTTGAAAGGATTGTTGCGGCGCGTGGCTGGCAGCACGTGTGGGGGCGCCCCTTCCTTGGCCACGAAAGGGGCGAAACGAACCCGGTTGCTGACGCTGGGTCGAGAGACCCAAGGACTTGGCCGTGACCCTGGAGTCCTTGAAGCGTTCCAGCGCGTGGTCCGCCTTGTCACCGAACAGGTGACAGCCATCGAACGGCATGTCCATCAATGTATTCTGGACATCTGCCGAAAAGTTGGCGGATCTCAGCCAGGCGTGGCGACGAATCGCCACCGTCGTTGACATAGCTCTGGCCAGCGAGTCGGTCGTATCAAGACCACACCGTATCGAATATTTAGCTGCATCTCGGCCCTCAGCCACAGCCTGACCGAGTTTTGCCCGCACCTCCATGGGGCATTCTGGCAGCAGTTCCGCGACCGTATCCCACACAGAGTGGGTGTAGCGGCCCAAGAGGCAAGCGGTGTTGCAAGACCGCAGGCCCAAACTAATGGACGAGAAGACCTTCTTGCCAAACTGGTCATACCTCTTGGATTCCCGGTCGGGCGGGGCCGACGGGAATGCGGACTGGGAGGTCGAGGCCTGGATCACCAGACTCTCAGGAGTGGGGTGGGTAGACAGGAACTTGGGGTCGTCCGGACAAGGACGGTGGCGCCTGGCCACGTTCCGATCAACAGGCGCACCTGAAGCGGGCCTGGACCACGTGCCCAACAGAACGTCTGACAAGGCTTCATTAAACGGCAGCAGTGGCTCCTGTGGGCATGACTGCGGTTTGAAGACCTCAGTGAGGATGTTAGGCCTCACGGCCGCGACGGGGAGCTCAAGGTGTAAGGCCTTGGCAGCCCTCATCAGCACCACCGAATATGCAGCTCCCTCCACCGATGCCACGGAAGGAGGAGAGACCAAACCAGGGTTATGAGAGTCGTCCAGACCACTGGCATCCCCCAAGTCACCTGTCCAGTCCGGGTCATACTGGCACTCGCGTGACAGAGGGTCCTCGGACCCCTCCCAACCTTCACTGAACTCTTCATCTTCTCCGTATTCGGAGTCAACGATGTAGACCGGCTCCTCGGGGTTCATGGGCCCCACCGGCGCCGAGCCCGGCATCGAGCGACGCCGGTCCGACTCCGCGTCCGGCGTCGGGGAAGATAAGGGGACGGCGCCGCCCGGAGCCGACGTCGGAGCCCCGTTGCCGGCCGGAGCCGGCACCGGAGAACCGGCGCCGCGCGGGGACGGCGTCGGGGGTAACCCTGATGGTAACGGCGCCGGAGAGGCCGGAAGACCAGCCGGCGCCGATCCCAAAGGCCCCTGCGGCGCCGGGGTCGGAGCCGTCGGCGGCGCCGGAGCACCCGACGGCGCCGAGGCAGGGACACACGAACCGCTAGGGCCCCCAGACGGTGGCACTGGGCCCGAAGGCGCCGTAGGCCCCATCGGAGAACCGAGCGCCCTCATGGCCATGAGGAACGCCTCGATCTCCTCAGGCGTCGCGCCGTGGCGTGGCCAGGGACCGGAGGGTATGAGGCAGGCCGCGCCGGCGACTCTCGCGGGGTTGGGGTCACCCGAGCCCCCGGCCGCATCGCGCGAGCGTCGGGGGGGGGGGAGTCGGGGGTACGACGACGACGCCCCGACTTCTTGTGCTTCTTACCTGATGAGCCTGACGAGTGGTGTCGACTTCCGGAACGCTCGGCGCGGCTCCGCGACCGCTCCCTCGAACGCTTTCTCGACCTCCGGCCGGACCGGGACCGCTCCCGGTCCCGACGTGGGGCCGACACCCGGAGCTCCAGTAGCTTGCGGGACCGCTCCCGCCTAGCCTTGTTGGTGAGGGCCCGGCAGTCGACGTAGGAGTCCACGTCGTGGTCGGGGCCCAGACACCGGAGACAGAGGCGGTGATGGTCCGTGACCGACATCGTGCGTTCACAGTCATCACAGTGCTTGAACCCAGGCATCCTATCGGGCACAAAGAGTGAAATAACAATTCGAAAAACTTGGTCAAAAGACCGGAGTACTGGGGGCGTGGCTTAGCGGGCGATCATGGCGGACGTGGCTTGCTAGAGCTCCCGCCGGCCCGACACTTATCCTGGCATTATCCTGGTCCCTGAACCCGAAGTGTGTTCCACGGCTGAGGTGACCTGAACGGACGTCGCTGGAGCCGTCCGGTGCCCGAGACAACCCGCGGAGACCATCTGGCGCGGAGAGGCGAGTGGGTGCGACGAGCAGCCTGGTGCCCGTCGGACAGGCCGGGGCCTCAATTTTGGCGTGCCCGGGCCGGAGGGCCGGACCCGGGGCAGGCGGCGCCGCTCCCAGACGGCGCTCCAGGACTACCCATTGTCAGCGGCCCATCGAGGAGTGCCCTATCTCTCCCCACATTACCAGCGGTGGGGGCCCGTGCCTCTGTGGGGGCTTCGGTGGAGCTGCGGCCTTCCTGACCTCGGCGGAGCCGGGGCCTCGAGTTTGGCGGCCCCCGCCCATCGTTGTCCCTTTGATCCTGGGACCCTCCGCTGTTGGCGCCTACAGCGCCCTACATCCTTGGGCGCATTCTGCTGCCAGCGGGCACGGCATTCTCCACTGCAGCCGACCGCTGTGCCCGGCCATCGGTGCGCGGTGCGCGCTGCGCCCTCCGCCCTCGCGGACCGAGGCGAGTCGGACAGGGGCGGCCAGTGCCCGTGACGGGCCGGGGGTGCCGGTGGGGCCGGTGCGGACCGGGCGCCGGCCCGCTGTGGGAGCCACCGACCTGTGCAGGAGCGAGTGCAGGACGCTGTGCCCTGGGGGGGCTGCTGCCGGCCCTGGACGACCTAAACACATTGGGGCTCGCTGGTTGCTCTGGCACAGAGTGGAGGAGACAGACATCTTGGGAGAGGCGCTCTGGGTGGCGCTTACATACGCTGGGATCTAGCGGGGCTGCACTGCCTGAGTACCTCCCTGTGACCGACGGCTCGGCGACGGCGAGAGCGGCAGGGGCGGCCTGGTGACCCGGGCGCAGCCGGGACCTTGATCTTCGCAGCCTGGGCTGGCCACGATCCGGGGCTGCCTGCTCCTGACGACCTACAGTGGGATCCCCTGCCTTTCCTCACCGTGTTTGCGGTGGGGCCTGCGACTGGAAGGGGTGTCGGAAGATCTGCGGCCTGCCTGGCCTTGGTGCGGCCGGGACCTCTAGTTTGGTGGTCCCCGCCCGGAGTCACCAGCCCGGATCCATTGCCCTGGTGAGTGGACACGGCGGGAGCCCCCCGGGAACTGAGGGGTCAAACAGGCGCCTGGCCCGGATAATTGCCCTATCCTGCTCCTGTGGTACCAGGGGCGGCGGTTGGAGAACTTGTGGTTTGCACTGGAGTGGCCCATATCTGCGCCGTGCCAGGAGTGCCGGTGGGCGCGAAGACGATTTCATACACCTTGGCGGGGCGGCATTGCCTGGGGTGTACCCGATCTGTGGGCCGGTGGCGAGGGGCTCTCGAGCGGCCTGGTGTGTTCGGGACGCCTCGGCCGGGGCCTAGCTGGTGGACTATTGCGAGAAGCGGCCCTGATACAGGTGCGTGTCACTGCTCTACCGTCTGAGCGGCCGCCATGACGAGGGGCTCGGCCGCCACTAAGACAGGACCCATTGACAAGTTCACTGGCCATGGTGGAGGAGCCGGGGCGGCTGGTGGGAGTCATCCTGCTGGACCAGACAACGCGGCGTTGATGGCGGCCATCACACAGTCCCGCGACATGCTGGATGCGAAAATTGGCGCGGTGGGGGCCGATGTGATGCTGCTGCGTCAAGATCTTCGCAATGCAGTCGCCCGCATTACTGAAACTGAGACCAGGGTCACGGCAGTGGAGGGAGATGTTGGTACCCTTAAGAAGAAGATTGCCGACATGGAACAGATCCAACGGGGCCTGGCGCTTTGTGTGGAGGATGCCGAGGGGCGGGCGAGGCGGAACAACCTGCGCTTCGTTGGCTTTCCGGAGGACTGCGAGAATGGGCCTATGGACGCTTTTCTGTCCCGGTGGCTGGAGAGCTGGCTACCACCGGACTCCCTGTCGCGATGCTTCATAGTGGAGCGTGCCCACCGCGCCCTGACACAGAAGCCGCCAGCCGGGGAGCGGCCCCGCCCGATCATCGCCAGGCTCCTCAACTTCCACGACAGGGACGTCATTCTCCGGGAAGCGCGGATGAAGGACACCCTGCTGTATGACAATCATAAAATAATGATCTTCCCGGACTATACCAAACTGGTCCACCAACAGAGGCACTCCTTCCTGGCTGCCAAGGCCAAGCTGCGTGGCCTGAAAATTCAATACTCGCTGCTCTACCCGGCCCGCCTCCGGGTGATCTTCAACTCCAAGACCCTCTTCTTTGATACACCGGAGGCCGTCTTCAACTGGACCGATGAAACAGTCAGAATCCGACCTCACGTCCAACCGGGGCTGCACTCTGGATCATCGCGTGGCTCGTCTCAGGACAGGAGCAACCCGTCTGGCAAAGGGAAACGTCATCGCAAGTCCCGCTCCCGGCGGAGGTCCCTGTCCCGGGACCCCCTCTTGGGGGACACACAGCCTGATGCGGATCAATCTGATGGAGGCTCCTGATCGCCCTTCATGGGGACTGTCTGCTGGTTGCCTTCTATATGTGACTATGTCTGGCAGAGGCTGAGCTGTGGTCGGTGGGACATACATTGGCTGGTGCAGTATTGACTTCTTCTTGGTGAATGCCGGGGCCTTCATGGGCTGTAACTTTCTTGTGGTGCTTTGCTTATGACTCTACTGTATGTTTGTTGGGGTTCAGGGCACGTACTTTGGGCTGCCTCCTCCTGTTGGGTCTGGGGGGTGGTTCTGGGAGTGTGTCTGATTAGTTCGGGGGGGGGACTAGTTGGGATCCATTGGTATGGCTGGCTTTGGGCGCTGTGTTTTGGGCCTGAAGTACCGTATACCGCGACAGATACTTCATTGTTCCTTGAGGTATGGGGGTGGGGGTGAGGGGAACCGGGGTGTTTGGTTGCTTGTGAGTTGGGTCGGGGTCGGAGGGGTAGTAGGGTTTGGGGCTTCGGGATTTGTGGGGTCTGGGGTTCTGGTTCTGGGGGTGCACGTGGTCTCTGTGTATTTTGCAACTGTGGGGTCTGGGGCATGGGCCGGGGGTCGGGGAGTGTGGGGCGGGGAGCATTGTGATCATGGTTGATGTCCTCACTTAGCGCCCAATGGCGCTTCCATGCGTGTTCTTAGCTGGAATGTACGAGGACTATTGGACAAGATTAAACGGGGAGCGGTGCTTCGCTGGGCTAAGAGGGACTTGGCAGATGTGCTCCTTCTTCAAGAAACGCACATGCTAGGTACGAAAGCCCTGAGTTTGCAGCGCTTTGGCTTCCATCAAGTGTTCCATGCCGGATTTACCAGGGGCTCCAGGGGTGTGGCCATTCTTATTCATAGACGGCTGGCATATGTACATGAGCGTCAGTGGCTTGACCCCCAGGGACGTTTTGTCTTTGTACAGGGGAAGGTCGGGGTGGAGCCGGTTGTGTTTGGCTGTGTGTATGCCCCCCCCCCCCCTTGCAGTGGGCCTTAGCTGAACGTTTGTTTGCCTTATGGGCTGAGTTCCCCCGCTCCATGGCTGTGATTGGCGGAGACTGGAATGATGTGATGGATGTGGCTTTGGACCGGCAGAGAAGGCCAGGAGTGGCACTTGTATCCTCCCCTACACGGTTGGGGGCTATGGTTGATGGTCTGGGCTGGGTGGATGTGTGGAGACATCTGCATGCGGAACGGCGAGAGTACACCTTTGTCTCGGCTGTTCATGGCTCCCTTTCGCGTTTGGACTGTGTGTTTGTCCCGAGGGCTTTCCTTGACAGGGTGAAGGGGGCAGCGATTCGGCCTCGCGGGCTCTCTGATCATTCCCCAGTGGCGGTACAAATTGGCTTGTGCAAAGCACGCTCCCCCTTCCGATGGCGAATGTCCGCGTGGCATCTGCAGCGCCCTGATTATTCCCAGCATCTGCGTAGCGCGATCGCCCATTATTGGCAGGACAACCTTACCGGAGGGATGGATGCGGTGACAGTCTGGGAGGCTATGAAACCCACCCTGCGGGGCATAGATATTGCTTGGTGTGCGTCTGCTCGCCGGACTCGGCTGGGAGGCATTGCTGCGGCCGCAGAGCGGGTGGAGGAGCTCGAGGCTCGGCACAGCGAGGCACCCGATGATATGGCACTGCGGCTACTCCTGCAGGCGCAACAGTCTTATTCCTCGGTCCTGTTGGATGAGGCTCGTCAGGCGTGGTTGGCCACCCGTAGTCGGGTCTACCAGTGGGGCGACAAGTCTTGCACCATGCTCCATAGGCTGTGCCAACAGAACCTACAGCCTCTTACACTGCCGGGCCTGGTTGATGGTGCAGGAGTGGCGATCACGGATCCGGCAACTCTTGCAACGAGTTTTGCGCGCTATTATGGGCACCAGTATGCCTCTCGGGAGACTCTCTCCCCTGCTATTATCGCAGATTATATTGCATCGGTTCCCCCATCTGCTGTATCTGATGAGGTGCGCGAGGCCCTGGACCTTCCCCTGTCGGCTGAGGAGCTGGGTGATGCACTGGGTCAGTTAAATGTAGGCAAGGCGCCGGGGCCGAGCGGTTTCCCCAGCGAATTTTATAAGAAGTTCCATCTGCAGCTCGGGCCGCACTACTTGCGGGCCCTGGAACAGGCACGAGAGCGTGGCCGCCTCCCACCGGACTGGCGTCATGCCGAAATAGTGGTCTTTTTGAAGCCAGGTAGGCCCCCCGATCGCCATGACTCTTATCGCCCCATATCCCTCATCAACTTCGAGGCCAAGCTTCTGGCAAAGGCGCTGGCGAACCGCTTACTTCCACACATTTCGGCCCTTGTCCACCCGGATCAGGCGGGTTTTATGCCGCGCAGGGCAACGAGACACAATATACGACGGGCGCAGGCCGCGATACAAGCGATTGAGTCTTCGGAGGACCCGGCGGCGCTCCTACTGGCTGACATTGATAGTGCCTTCGATTCGGTCAGCTGGACCTTTCTTTTTGCTCTGTTGCCGCTGCTGAATCTCGGCCCGGTATTCCTCTCCTACATCAGGCTGCTCTACACTGAGATCACGGCCTCGGTGCGTATCTCAGGAACGGCGTCTGCCCGTTTTCCGGTGTCCAGGGGCACGCGTCAGGGGTGTCCGCTCTCCCCTTACCTTTTCGCGCTGGCCATGGAGCCGCTGGCCGCCAGGGTGCGCCGCGATGAGCTCTACCGTGGCTTCGTCTGGGGTGCGGATCACTCAGACCGCATAGCTTTATATGCGGATGATGTGCTATTTTTCATGACCGACCTGCAGCGTACGGGTCCTCGTGTCCTGGAGTTGATGCAGGAGTTTGGTCGGGCATCGGGGCTCTTCCTTAACCCGCGCAAATCGACCATGTGGGTGCTGGGGGGTGCCGCAGTGGACTGCCCTTGGGCTGCATCCCTTCAGATGGCTGTGGAAGGTGTGAAGTACCTGGGTGTCTTCCTCTCTGCCTCGCCTGCAGTGGCATGGGACCGGAACATCCTGCCGGTATGGGATCGGGTCCAACTGGACGTCAAGACATGGACGCGCATGCCACTTAATATCTACGGCCGGTCGGCCATCTTCAAGATGGTGGCTTTGCCCCGTCTGCTATATCAACTGCAGAATCATCCCTTCCAGATTGACCCGCAGTGGTTCCGTACTGTTGATTCTGTGCTGGGCCGGTTTCTGTGGGCTGGCGGTGCCGCCAGGGTGGCGCTGCGCACATGCTTCCTCTCTACCTACTGCAGAGGCTTGGCGGCCGCGGATATTTTATCTTACTATCAGGCCTCCCATCTCCTTGTGCTCAACGAGTGGTGGTATGGAGACCGTAGTGATCCGGCTTATGCCCTTGAGCATTCACTGATGGGTGGCGCCTCCCTTCACACCCTGCTGTACTCGGCTAGGCGGAGGCGACTGCTTCCGCAAGTCACCCAAGTGGTCTTCGCTGTCTGGCGGCGGGCCCTGCACCGGGTGGGCTGGTGGGGTCGGCTTACAGCTGAAACCCCGTTGTGGTGCATTGGCCTGTTACCGGCGCTGGCGTCTCTGTCCGGATTTGACGGCTGGGATGCGATTGGGATCTCGTCCCTAGGTCATGTCCTCTCTGGTACTACCCTAAAGTCCTTTCGGGAACTTAGCTCCGAATTTAGCATGCCCAAGACCCAGTTTTTCCGCTACCTTCAATTTTGCCACGCACTTACTCCTAGTCTGGTGGGCCTGGAACAGCTCCCTGATTTTAGTCCTATCGAGGCTAAACTGTTTATGGGAGACCTAGGTGACAAGAAGGTCTCGCAGATATATCGCTCTCTGGTCACTCACTGTTCCCCTTCACTCGCAGCGCTGAGGGCCTCTTGGGAGGGTGATGTTGGTCCATTGGATGATGACGACTGGCGTGAGGCCTTGGAATCTCCCCGAGGTGCTGCTATAGCCATCCGCCTTCGCTTCATCCAGTTCAAATACCTCCACCGGGCGTATTATACTAGACACCGCCTATGGCGGGCAGGCCTTGTCGCGTCTCCGGAATGCCTGAGGTGTGGTTCTGAAGAGGGCACCCTGTTTCATACAATATGGTCCTGTGAGAGACTGACTCGATTCTGGGCTGGGGTGTGGGACTGCCTGTCAGAGGTGTTGGGTTGGGACCTGCCCCGTACCCCCAGGCTGGGCCTTCATGTTCTAGAGAACGTTGGGGGCAATATTTACAAACACCATTTGCTGTTGCTGGGGCTGGTGGTGGCGAAGAGGGACCTGGCGCAGGCCTGGAAGAGCGAGCGCGCCCCCCCACTCGGGGCTTGGAGGGCGGGCCTGGATTTCCTCATGGGTCTAGAGCAGCCTGTTTTTGAAGCCCGGGGATGTCCCCGCAAACATTACAAAATCTGGAAACGGTGGGCGGATTACCGGGGCCTGCTCCTTGACCCCCCCGTGGACATTGATGATGCATTACAGCTGGATATGGATCCCGCACTCTAGGCCGCTGGCTGGCTTCACCTTTGTAGGTTCTCATGTTGCTGGACTGTGATCACGTGCACTGGGTTAGGGTGGGATAAGGGGTGGGTAGCTGCGGGCAGGGCTGGTTGGTGTTTTTTTGGGGTTGGGTGGGTGGGATAGTTCGATGTCATTCACTATATAACGCTGGGTTCGATGCTGTACTAATGATGTGTCTCTTTCTATCTGTCGTTGACAGTCTCCTCCTGACTGTGGAGGGCTGTGTTGAGCTTTGCTTGAACTCATAATAAAATTGGTTATGAAAAAAAAAAAAAGACCGGAGTACTGCTCTTCGGATCTGCGCTTACTGGCGCGGAAAAAAGAAGAACTGACGTCAGCGCGCGGAGGCGGCGTCTATATACTCCAGCGACGTCATCACGGCGCACGACGCCGACGACGGACGCGGAGCCGCAGGGGACGCCTGCAGACGACGCCTACCGACGCGCAGGGGTACTGCTACGCAAAAGTTTCCGGATCCAGACTGACGCCTGGGGATATTCTAAGGTAAGGAATCTAACACTAACGTGTTTCTTTCAGATTGTTTCAACAAAAGCTTGCAGGTGCACTTTACTTGCATGAACTTTTCCGGGTTGCATCACAGTGCCAGAAGGCACTCTTGCTGGTGTCTTTGGGGACCAGTGGTGGACAACCGGGGACAAGTCGGGGACAAGTCGGGGACAACCAAACGTGCAATATTAGTTCTTATAATTTGAACGCAAGGAATCCTAGACAGGAATAATTAGGAACACAGTTTTCTCCATTTTCAACGGGTTGTTCGGTCTTTGGAAAAACCAAGTCTAGTTTCTTAACTTGCTATTCAATTGGAACTTTGAACCCACTTGGAATACCTTCTGTTGACAGATCTTTAGCTGCAAATGCACTGCAGCTAGACTGGTTTAATTGTTTAACTTTCCTACGGGAATAGATCAATATTTCATTTTCTGGCATAAAATATACTACTGGTCACGTGACGTTCTACATATATTGCTAGTCCAAGTTAAATCACATTGTTTGCCCTTCCTTTGACATATGAATAAACATAAAACCACACCATCCCAAACTTTACCTTTTACTTTTAGATTGGTTCCAGTTCTCATTTCCTTATAATGAGAATTTATTTTTTTCAATGTTGTTGAACTTAGCAATTTGTTTTCATTCAAAATATTCCATTAAACCCTTTACAGCAGTGTCTGCATAATCCTGTGCCCAACACCATGTGGGCCGGGACATTTGCAACTTGTTATCTTCAAAGAAGTTGGAGTCACAAGACCAGTTGTACCTCCACCCCTAGTGCACAATACATTAGCACCACCTCAAACTGTTTTAATCTCAGTGGGCCTATATAGATGTCAAGGACAGTGTGTTGTGCTTAGTAAAAGGAGTACAAAAAACTGAAAGAAAAAAAAATCTGTGATCATTGCTGGCTTCAAAGGTGGGGGGAATGTAAAGCACTACATGTTACGAACAGATAGTTCCAGGGTAAAAAATATTGTGTGGCTATAGATACACTAGACAGACTATAAAGCATCCCCTCTATATAAACTGTGGCTAGCAAGTACAGGCCTAGAAAAATCGACTCGCACTCTCGCTATGTAGAGTCAGATTGTATCTGGTTGAGCTATTGTTAGGACCTACTGGTCCATTCTGGCCGAGTCAACTTATGCTGAAAAGGGAACAGGTGTTCTGCTCATTCAGAAAGTGAATGAGCAATAAAGATGCTTTTACATTTTGGTTTAATCTTGAAACATTTGTGGTCTTTTAAGGGACAGGGGTCAAATGCCAGTTTGTCTTTTGTCAGTAATTGCTACTGATTCTATCCTGGAAAATGGGGTTTACTTTTCTTTTTCTTATTACTGTTAGAGGTTTTTGTCAAGTAAGGTCTCTGACAAACATTGTGAAACAAAAGGCTGTATGACATGTCAGTTTTTTTTTACCTAACACACAAGATTTAAATAGCTTGTAAATGAATATTACAAATATTTCAAAATATATCAGTAATTAGGAAAGCACTTTTTTTTAAATTCAGAAGTGTGATGAGGAATAAAGATTTAAACAGAAGCAAAACAAATCAGAACACTTTACTTGGTGATTTGCAAATGACAAATATCTGCAGAATACATTTTTGTTTGTACACTATATATGTTTATCAGTAAAACCTCATGTCTCGTTTTCAGAGGTAGATTTTGTGGCCATTTAAATGGACAATTAGCTGTTTGCAAACAGTGTGCTACCATTTCATACGTTAGTTATGTATTTATTAAAAGAGTTTTTAAACATGATTTGAGAAAGATTCCTGCCACTGCCCTTATGACAATGCTGTTAATTAACTAAGAGGCAAGACAGGGTTCTTGTGTATCCTGTATGTGGCCAGATTTGAATAATATATGGAGAAAAGGTTTAGGCTATTAAAATCAAACAAAAGTGTTTTGTACAGCAGCATGCTGAATTTGCGTATTTGAAGGTGCCCTCATATGTGATAATGGAGAAAATGGTGGCTCAGTGAACTAAAAAATTTGCCCAGGATCACATATTTTGAAACCTATTTATGGGTCAAGAGCATTACAATTGGGTTGAGTAGATTATTTAAGTCACCAGACCTGCCCGTCTAATAACATATCATGATTTTTCGAGGCTTCAAGTTTGAAAGAGTGTTCATAAGACTGCTTGGCCAACTAACCGAATATGCTACTTACAAGTATGCATCTGTTCTTGGTATGTAGGGCTGCTGACATTCATATCTGTGCATAGATCGCCGCCTAGTGTTGGGTCCGGATGATCGCACATTGTTGTCCTGGAAGAGTCTTCGAAGTATCACGAGATAGGTGGCTCCTCCCCTGGACTACAGTGCCCATGGGCATCGACTCCATCCCCAGATTGTTTTTAGCCATTGCGGCAAAGATGGAGTGTAACACCGTGAGTGATGACCATGCTAAGAGTAAATTGGAGTGCTGCAGCCGCTACAGGCGCCGGGGAGGAGGGCGGGCGATATGAATGTCAGCAGCCCTACATGCCAAGAACAGATGCATACTGGTAAGTAGCATATTCGGTTCGAGGCATGTGGGCTGCTGAATTCATATCTGTGCATAGAATACATAGCAGTCCCTCCATTAGAGGCGGCCGCCTGTGCAAGCTGCAGCAGTTTGAAAAAGTGTTTTTAGAACAGCCTGCCCTACAGCGGCCTGCTGTTTGGAGTGCACATCTACGCAGTAGTGTTTTGTAAATGTGTGTGTGGTAGACCATGTGGCTGCTCTACATATGTTTTCCAAAGGAATATTTCCAAGGAAAGCCATGGAGGCCCCCAACTTTCGGGTGGAGTGGGCCCGTGGGGGGGACCGTTAAAGTGCGCTTGGCTTTTTCATAGCAAATTTGAATGCACTTAACAATCCACCTGGCTATACCTGCCTTGGAAATGGGGTTGCCTTTGTGTTGCGGCGAAAAGGCAACAAACAGTTGTTTAGTTTTCCGAAAATCCTTGGTCCTATCAATGTAGTACATTAAAGCCCTTTTGACGTCTAGTGTGTGGAGCATACTCTCCGCCACTGACTCAGGATTTTGGAAGAACACAGGCAGTTCAATAGTCTGATTGATATGGAACTGTGAAACTACCTTAGGAAGAAATTTAGGGTTAGTGCGAAGCACCACCCTGTTGGAGTGAATTTGTATAAATGGCTCTTGGATAGTAAGTGCCTGGAGTTCACTAACGCGTCTCAGTGATGTAATCGCTATCAGGAAATATGCACGGGTAAAAGCCCAGGCAAAATAGGGAACACAAAGTCTGACAAAACCAGGGAGGTAGACACACCATAAAGAGAAAAGGACTCAGAAAAAAATATTATGTGATAACATAGAAAATTTAATTAGATTTATAAAAATTGATTTGAACATATTTCATAATACACATGATTAAAAGAAGGATAAAAAAATAATTTTTATAAAAGAAAACAATTCTACAAGAAAGATTCTACGTTAATCAAGGAATTGTTGACACAATGATAATGCCCAAAATTAGTTAAGGATGCTGATTTCTGTCAATGATAATGCCCAAAATTAGTTGAGGATGCGGATTTCTGTCGACGGGTTTCAAAACACACTTTGTGTCTTCCTCAGGACAATTTCAGCAATATTCTAAAGTTTAAACAAAAAAGAGTCACAACATCTCCTTATGCCAGTCACGGTAAATTCCTTAGTGATAAATACAGTGGTGTTACCAACTATTGTCAGACACATCAAAGATATATATATATATATATATATATATATATATATATATATATATATATATATATATATATAAAAACATGATACATAGCTAGGGGAAAAAAACCATAGACAAATATATTCCTATATACAAATATACAAGTGTACAAGTAGAACATTCCCTTATACAGGTGGGTATCATATTTTTACTATACTTTTTTTAGGGCCAACAAGTGAAAGAAAGAAGGGTTAGAAAAGAAAAAAGAAGAAAAAAGAAAGAAGAAAGAGATAGGAGATAGGAGATGATGGAGAAAAGCGAATAAAAACAAAAGGAGGGGCGGGGAAAGTGCAGGGGGATAGAAAGAGGGGGGGGGGAAGAGAGGAGAGGGGTAAGGGGGGGTTTGTATGGAGAGGGAAGGGGGAGGGGAAGGGAGGGCCTGGGGAGGGAAAAAGAGAGGAGGGGCAGAAAAAAGGATTTAGATTTGTGCCATTCTTTTTTATCCTATTCATTTTTTTGGGATCACAAATTTACACCAGTGCTCAGTAGTATAACCTTTTGGTGATCTTTCGTTTATAAATAGAAAGTCTGCCTGTGTCGGCATCGATGAATTGTTCCTGTTGCTCTTCAAGCGAGGGTTGTCGATGCTTTGTGGCCGGTACCACAGTAGTGGGCCTGGGCCCCGTGGACACATTCTTGGGCGCTTCGACGGCCATCTTCGGGACGAAGGCCTTTGGTACCACTTTTGGCGGCAGTGTGAAGTGGATGGGCGCCGATGTCTTTGGAGGGTTTACGGCAGGCTTTGGAGGAGGAGTATCCTTTGGTCCGAAAGCCGAAGCCTTGTCTTTAATGCGCTTCAACGAGTCCACCACCTGCTTCGAGAAGGAGGCGGACGGTTGCGTTGACTCGACGGAATCCTTCGAGCCACCGCCTGGCGTGGACTCTAGGGTTGTACCACTTTTAGTCTTGTCCGGTCGACGCGTAGGCTCGATAACCTTCTGAGCTCCGAGTCCTTTGTTGGCGTCACCGGTCTTCAGCGCCGATTTTTTCGGGTCGACGTCCTTGACCGGTGCTTTCAGTGTGCCAGTGTTTGGTTCGACGCCCTTTAACGGCCTCTTCGGGTCGATAACACCTTTATGCTTCGTCGGTGCAGATAGTTCAGAGGACTTCGAGCCGACCAAAGCAATATGCACTTTCGCTTTCGCCTCTAGTGCTTTGGGTTGCGTAGACACCGAAGCTTTCTCTTTCGGTTTCGATTTGGCAACTTGCGGCTCTTTAGAAGTGTCCGAAGCCGGGCCCGAAGGCGGGGCTGTAGAACCCAGTGGAAGATCTTGGGTAAGGCCATGTGGCGATCCCTCGACCTGACCCGTATGAAGTGTTTTGGCCCCAGTATCAGTTTGTGGGCCTAGCTCCTCGCTTGAGCTATCTTTCACGGCCCCAAAGGCCCTATCGTCGTCTCCTACCTCGTCGACATCTTCAGCATAGAGCATCTCAATATCAGCGTCGTATCTGGGGTCGATCTCCGATGCGGGATCAGACAGGTTCTCTCGAACCTCTCGCTCGGCTCCCTCCTCGTCCTCAAAAATGTTCACCGGGTCAGGTGCCGTCTGCTGGGCTTCCTTGCGCGCTGCGCGTCGAAGTCGAACCGTCTTCTTGGATCGGAAACGGGAACAAGCCATACAGCTGGCTTCATCGTGATCCGGCGACAGGCACTTGTTGCACACCGGGTGGACATCGATGTGAGGGTATTTCGAGTTGCACACGGGACATCTTTTGAACGGGCTCCGTTCCATGATGGTTCGTCGATAAGGCCTCTGCCGTCGACCGGGCCTTCAGCGCCGAAAAGCCACGCGGCTCCTCTGGATGTCCGGCTCAGGAACTGAGCTGGAACAGAACTGGGCACCGATCGCAAGACAATACTGACGATAAACTAAAGGCCTTTTGGCCAAAAGAAGTTTTATATCGATTCCGAATTTGAGTGAACCAATATGCATCCGAACCCAATGGCGAAAAAAAAACAATCTGGGGATGGAGTCGATGCCCATGCGCACTGTAGTCCAGGGGGGGAGCCACCTATCTTGTGATACTTCGAAGACTCTTCCAGGACAACAATGTGCGATCATCCGGACCCAACACTAGGCGGCGATCTATGCACAGATATGAATTCAGCAGCCCACATACCTCGAACACACAAGTCACTTCCCTTCAGTAACAATATATCTGTAAGAGACATTAGTTAGTGATAGATTCCTTACCTTCGAATTACCACCAGGCGTCAGACTGGATCCGGAACATTTTCGTGAGCAGTACCCCTGCAAGTCGGAAGGTGGCGTCTTGTGGCTCCGCGTCCATCGTAGGCATCATTATTTGCCCGGATGATGTTGCGGCAGCAACTTAGACGCCGCCCTCGCACGCTGAAGTCAGTTCTGTACACGACTTTCCATGCAAGGAATGCAGAGTCATGCAAGATACTGACTACTGGTGCATTGAAACTAGGACCCTGAAAGGTATGACCTAAACCCTAGAAATCCGTTTGCAGAACGGGGAGGGTGGGTGGGGCGGTAAGGAGTGTATCACTAGCTAATGTCCCTTACAGATATATCGTTACCAAAGGTAAGTAACTTGTGCATCTGAAAGAGACACGTTAGTGATAAATTCCTTACCTTAGGATAGATACCCAGCAATACCAACCCCGGTGGTGGGTCTGCGAACCAAGATCACACCAGAAAGTCACAGAGAACAGAACGGCTAAAGAAGCTGTCTTTCCGGACTTGACTGTCAAGGCAATAATGATTAGTAAAAGTGTGCAGCAAGGCTGCCTGACAGATGTCTTGCAGGGGGACACCACGTCCCAATGCAGTAGTAGATGCTGTCGCCCTGGTAGAAGGGGCACCAGAGGTTCCTCTTTAGCCAGAGAATAACAGGCTTTTATACACAAGACCCAGCGGGAGATAGTCTTCTTGTGTACAGCCCGTCTTTTCTTGGCACCTACGTAGCCAACAAAGAGCTGGTCCACCCAGAACTGTTGTGTGCGATTCAGTTAAAATGAAAGCACATGTTTTGGGTCCAGACGGTGGAGCCTCTCCCTCTTTGGAAGGGTGAGGAGGTGGAAAGAAAGTGGGCAAGGTGATAGTTTGCCCGAGAAAGTGGGCAAGGTGATAGTTTGCCCGATATGGAAGGTAGTAACAACCTTTGGCAAGAAGGCAGGACGAGTGCGAAGCACAACCTTGTCCGGACGAACAGACAGAAAAGGAGGTTTACGGGAAAGAGCCTGGAGCTCACTCACGCGCCTAGCGAGGTGATGGAAAGCAGTCTTCAAAGTTAATAATCGAAGAGGACAATTGTGTAGCGGCTCAAAGGGAGCGCACATCAAATAGGTAAGAACCAGATTCAAGTCCCACTGGGGCATCACAAAAGGAATAGGAGGGAAAAGGTGAGGAATGCCTTTGAGGAATCTATTTACAACAGTGGACTTGAAAAGAGGCTGAGCAGGGAGCCTGAGAAATACTGAAATTGCATGAAGGGAGCCCTTAATAGTGCCCAGAGCAGAGCCCTTCTAGGCCCAAGAGAGAAGGAACAAATGGACTTCGAAAGGGGATCCACAGGCTTTGCTGTGCACCAAGCCACAAATTTGTTCCACCTGCAGGCGTGTACCGTTTTATTGGAGGGATCCCTGGCTTCCAGAATGACATCACAGACTTCAGGAGGCAAGTCAAAAGGAATCAACTGTCGCCGCTCAATCTCCACGCAAGGAGGTGGAGGCTGGGCAGGTTCGGGTGGAGGACAGTCCCCTGCTGCTGCGACAGAAGATCCTCCCGAAGATGCATTCAGATCGGGGGATCCACGCTTATACTGAGTAGCTCGGGATACCAAACTCTTCGAGCCCAGTCCGGAGCCACAAGAATGACTTGGACCCAGCCGCGCCTGATCTTCAGCACTCTGGGTAGAAATGGTAAAGGCGAAATAGACCGCAACTCCACTCGAGACGAAAAGCGTTGCCGCGCGAGTGCTGCGTTGGAAATTCCAACATGCAGAACTGATGACATTGCAGTATCAAATAGATCCAAGCAAGGCTCTCCCCACTTTTGAAAGAGACCTTGCGCCACCTCAGAGTGAAGATGCCATTTGTGATCCATCATGCACCTGGGGCTGAGTTCGTCCGCCCTGGCATTCAAAGAACCTGCCAAGTGTTGAGCCACCAAGGAAATGACTTGATGTCCCAAGACGCAGAGGCTCCTGACATGGGGCCTGTTGCTGCTCCATCCCAGAAGGGAAACATCAGTCACCACTGTGTGCTCCGGTTGGGGAAGGGAGAGGGATCTTGCGTTGACCCAATGCTGGTTTGTGAGCCACCACTGCAATTGTCGTGCAGTGCCCTCCGAGATCTGGATGTAGTATGACAGGTTCCCCTGATGCAGCGCCCACTGGAACTTCAAGTCCCACTACAGAGCCCGCTTATGCCACCTGCCATGATTGATCAGCAGGATGCAGGAGGCCATGAGGCCCAGCAGCCTCAAGGTCAACCTGACCGAAACCCAGGATAAGGGCTGAAAGATCGGATTCATAGCCCGAATATCTCGGACTCGCTGCTCAGGAGGATAGACCCGAAACTGGGCCGTATCCAGAACTGCTCCGATGAAGAGAAGCTTCTGAGAGGGGAATCAGGTTGATCGGCACATTGATGGAGAAACCTAGCAAATGCAGGAGGTCGTCCATAGTCTGAAGGTGGGAGACGACTGCCTGGGGCGAGCCTGCCTTCAACAATCAGTCGTCGAGATAGGGGAAAACTGAAATCCCAGATCTGCGCAGATGAGCTGCGACCACCGCCATCACTTTTGTGAACACCAGAGGGGCGCTTGTACGGGGGAAAGCGAGCAGAGTGAACTGAAAGTGCTTGTGGGCTACTGTGAACCGCAGGTAATGTCGGTGGGCCGGCAGGATGGGGGACATGAAAGTAAGAGTCCTGCAAGTCTAGTGCTACCATCCAGTCTTGCGGGTCTAGGGCAAACAAGACCTGAGCAAGTGTGAACATCTTGAACTTCAACTTCCGAAAGAAGAGACTGATGCTCCGAAGGTCTAAGATAGGACGCTGGCCCTTGTCCTTCTTTGGAGCCAGGAAGTAGTGGGAATAACAACCACAACCTACTTCTGGCGTCGGAACGTGTTCAATGGCCCCCTTGGCCAAGAGGGCCGCAACTTCCTGCTGGAGAAGTGCCAAGTGATCCCCTGACATGCTGTAGTACTGAGGTGGCATGGCTGGAGGGGTAATCTCGAAGGGGAGGGAGTAGCCCCTTCGGACTATCTGCAAAACCCACCTGTCCGTAGTGATGGTGCGCCAGTGGGGGAGGTGATGGCAAATCCTGCCTCCCACTGGCATTTGATGGGCCTGAAACACCGGACTAGGAAGGTTTAGAGGCAGTGGCAGCATGGTAGGTGGTGGACTGGCCCGCTCACTGGCCCCGTGACCCACTCAAGCAGGTCCTACGTCCGCGGCTGCACAGGCCTGTGGCTTTGAAACAAAAGTGGTTCGGAGCCCCTTCCTTGACCACGAAAGGAGCGAAAAGCAGAAACCAAAGGAGTGAGCGTGGCCGAAAGGCCCAGGGACTTGCCCGTAGCCCGCGAGTCCTCTAAGCGCTTCAACGCACTATCTGCCTTGTCAACAAAAAGGGGAGTGCCATTGAAGGGCATGTCCATCAGAGTGTTCTGGACAGTCCCTGAAAAGCCAGGCGTGACAGCGTAGTTCCACCGTTGTGGAAATCGCTCTGCCCAGCGAGTCGGTGGTGTCAAGACCACAACGAATCGTGAACTTAGCTGCATCTGTCCCCTCAGCAATTACCTAGGAGACACCGTCCGGACCTCCTCCAGACACCGAGACAGCACCTGCGCCACCGTATGCCACACAGAGTGGAATAACTGCTCAAGAGGCATGCGGTGTTCACAGACCGCAACCATGAACTGGAGGAAGAAAACATTTTCTTCCCAAACTTTTCCAGTTTCTTGGATTCCCTGTCCGAAGGTGCGGAAGGGAATGCGCTTGGGGGATGCAGAGGCTTGGACAACCAAGCTTTCAGGGGTAGGGTGTTGGGAGAGGAAAATGGGGTCGCCCTGGGCCAGGCTATGGTGTCAGGCCACGTTCATGTCCACAGGAGACCCTGTGTTGGGCCTGGACCAGGTGCCCAAAAGAACGTCTGAAGGGTAGCAGCGGCTCCGCAGAGGAAGCCGCCAGCTGAATCATTTCAGTCAGGAGGTTAGTCCCGACAGCCACTGTAGGGAGCTTGAGGTGGAGAGCCTCGGCTGCTCTACACAACACCACTGAATAAGGAACACCCTCCTCTGTAGCCGTGGTAGAAGGAGACAGTGCACCAGGGTCTGGAGAACAATCCAGTCCAAATGTGTCCTCCAAATCCTCTACCCAATCCGGGTCTAACTCGCATTGGGCTGTGAGAGGGTCTCCAGATCCCTGCCAGTCCTCCGTAACCTGCTGGGCAGGTGGAAAAGAAGGAGGAGGATGGAGAAAGGGATAGAAATTCCCCATCAGTGTCGGCATCGGCCTCGATCGAAACCAGTCCGGCGCAATCCCCATGTCGGGGTGGAAGCCGGGACGACATCAGCCGGGGAGCCAGCCAGACTTCAAAACCCAAATTCCATACCAAATCACTTGAATTCACCCTGGACACCAACTTCACACTCCGGAAACACTTTTTTTTCTTTTTAAAGCAAAGACACGGTCTGGTACCAGCTATCTCTCATAAGAAGGTCAAAACATTACTTACAGAAAGCAACTTCAGAAAGGTAAGCCCGTCTACGCCCGTCCGCGCCCAGCGCCAGACCCCCTGCCCCTCGCGCTGCCCAGCCCTCCCGCATTACCTACGATGCCGCCACCCTCCTAGCCCTTAACCCCGGCCGTTCCCCCAACTGCGTCCAAGCCGCTCCTGGACACACCCATGGACCTTTCTCTTGCTACTCCTGCAAATTCAGCGGCACCGACAACATCTCCGCTACGATCACACCACAGATTCCCGACCCCAACAACCTACAATGCATCCTTCTCAACACCCGATCGGTCCACAGACACGCCATTGACCTCTGGAATCTACTAGAAACCATCTCTCCAGATGTCGCCTTCCTAACAGAAACATGGATGAACGCTTCCTCCGCCCCAGACATCACTATTGCCATCCCTGAAGATTATAAGATCACACGCAAGGACCGTACCGGCCACACAGGAGGAGGAATCGCTATCATCCATAAGAAATCTATCCACATCTCAACCAGCTCAGACGTCAATCTCGCCAACTCTGAACACCTTCACTTCCAGATCCACATCGACCCCAAGACCACACTCAGAGGCACCCTCCTCTACAGACCACCTGGACCCCGCGCAAAATTCAGTGAAGACATCACGGACTTCATCACTCCACACGAGCTCCCCTCCTAAGATTACATCCTTCTGGGAGACCTCAACTTTCACCTTGAAAAGAACAACGACCGCAACACCACCACCCTCTTGGACAACCTCGCCAACCTCGGACTTCAACAACTGGTCACTTCCCCCACCCACATCGCAGGTCACACACTCGACCCCATCTTCACCTCCAGCAATCATGTCTCCTTCAGCCACACTACGGATCTCCTCTGGACTGACCACAGCTGCGTTCACTTCACCTACAACAAACCGAAACCCATCAACCACCTCCAACCAACTCTGCAAAGAAACTGGAACAAAATCACCATCGACCAGATCTCCTCATCGCTCCTTCTAAACACCCCAGCCCACTTTTCTAACCCAGACCAAGCCGCCGCCAACTTCACCCTATGGTTATCCAACACCGCCGACATCCTCGCACCACTGAAAAAACGTCAAAGCAAACCTGGCAGCAAGAAGGCCTCATGGTTCAACGATGATCTTAAGAAGTCCAAGAAACTCTGCCGCTCCCTTGAAAAGGCCTGGAAAAAAGACCCAACCACTAGCACCAAAGACGCCTTCAAAAACGCCACCCGCACACACCACCAACTAATCCGGAAGGCACAGAAAACAGCATTCAAGGATCGACTAGACAACAACGCCCACAACAGCAAGGAACTTTTCAACATTGTCAAGGAATTTACCAATCCCTCAGCCAACTCCCAAGACATCACCCCCTCTCAAGCCCTCTGCGACTCCCTGGCTTTATTCTTCCACAACAAAATTGCAGACATCCACAACAGCTTCGACAACCAACCCGGAGACCAACCCACCCAACCATATACTGAACATTCTCCCCCCTTAAACACCCTTAACAACTGGAACCCAATCTCCACTGAGGACACCATCCGCCTGATGAATTCCATCCACTCAGGATCCCCCACAGACCCATGTCCTCACCACATCTTCAACAAAGCAGACTCCGTCATAGCACCGCACCTCCGAGACGTCATCAACTGCTCCTTCAACTCCGCCACCTTCCCGGAAAGCTGGAAACACGCTGAACTCACCGCCCTTCTGAAAAAACCCACAGCGGACCCCACCGAACTCAAAAATTACCGCCCCATATCGCTCCTTCCTTTCCCGGCCAAAGTCATCGAGAAAGCTGTCAACAACCAGCTCGCCGCCTTCCTCGAAGCCAACAAATCCCTCGACTCCTCACAATCTGGCTTCCGAGCAAAACACAGCACTGAGACCGCCCTCATCGCAGCAACAGACGACATTCGAACTCTACTGGACAATGGAGACACAGTCGCCCTCATCCTCCTCGACCTCTCTGCAGCATTCGACACAGTCTGCCACAGCACCCTCTTACAACGCCTCAGAAACATCGGAATACAAGGAAAAGCTCTTGAATGGATCACCTCGTTCCTCACCGGAAGAACCCAGAGAGTCCGCCTTCCACCATTCAAGTCCGAGGCCACTGAAGTCATCTGCGGCGTACCACAAGGATCCTCACTCAGCCCCACCCTCTTCAACGTATACATGAGCCCCCTCGCGGCCATCGCTCGCCAACACAACCTCAACATCATCTCTTACGCGGATGACACTCAACTGATCCTTTCTCTCACCAATGACCCCAGCACCGCCAAAACGAACCTACATGAAGGAATGAAAGAAGTTGCCGAATGGATGAAACACAGCCGTCTGAAACTGAACTCAGATAAAACAGAAGTCCTCATCTTAGGTACATCCCCCTCTGCATGGGACGACTCTTGGTGGCCAGAAGCCCTTGGAAAAGCACCCATCCCGACAGACCACGCACGGAACCTAGGCGTTATCCTGGATTCTTCACTTTCAATGAACAGACAAGTCAGCGCCGTATCCTCATCCTGCTTCAACATCCTTCGCATGCTCAAAAAAACATTTCGCTGGATCCCCACCGAAACCAGAAAAACAGTCACCCATGCTCTGGTCACGAGCCGACTGGACTACGGAAACACCCTCTACGCAGGTACTACCGCTAAACTCCAGAAGAAACTCCAACGAATCCAAAACTCCTCAGCCAGGATCATATTAGACATCCCGCGTAACAAACACATCTCTGGTCACCTGAAAGACCTCCACTGGCTACCCGTCAATAAGAGGATCACTTTCCGACTGCTAACCCACGCACACAAATCACTCTACGACATCGGACCAGAATGCCTCAACTCACGTCTGTCCTTCTACACCCCCTCCCGCCAACTACGTTCTTCCAGCCAAGCCCTCGCCACCGTACCTCGCATCAACAAGACCACCATGGGAGGCAGATCCTTCTCATACCTGGCAGCTAAAACATGGAACTCACTCCCCACTTACCTTCGCCTTACCCAAAACCACCTAGCATTCAGAAAACAACTTAAAACCTGGATATTTGACAAGTAATCCTCCTCCCCTCCCTTAGCGCCTTGAGACCCTCTGGGTATGTAGTGCGCTATATAAATTCTTTGACTTTGACTTGACTTGACTGTTCAAGCACTCATCCTCTTACATATGGATGGTGGTAATGCCCAACTCAAAGGTCTACCACACTACATACTGGCAACCCTTACGGGCATCCTATATGCCCCTAATGCAAGTCTTATCCAGGGCCTGAAGAAATAGGATCATATCACCCCCATCCAGATGGATCTCCACTGACTCTGTGTGGCGGCCTGCACCATCTTCAGAATCAGCAGCATAATTTACAAAGCAATAACGACTAGCATTTATCTTATCATTAAGACAAGCTAACCATTGCTGGTGGCTCACGGCACCCCAGGACACTATCAAAAAGAAAAAAATAAGACAGTCCGTTTCTATCTATCCACCCAGGATCTGGAACCCTTCCTGGCTTTCCCTGTGAGATGACTCCTCCTGGGCACCTCCAAGGTGAAGCCAGGCATCCCAGCGCTGTTGGGGCCGTTGTGGAGAGTAAGCAAGCGATTGCCCAGAGTTGCAGAGTGGGACCCATGATTAGAGTAGGCACAGAGGCGAGAACCATCGAGTCCGCGGACATTGAGCCCAAGACCCTGCCGCGTCGGGAATTGAACCCTGGTCCCGGGCCTGACCTCTGCTTCAGGGTCTGCCGCTTCTAACCAGTGAGCCACACTTCTCCACATATGTATGTTTGTGTTGAACTATGTACAGCCCTCAGTTGACCTTTTGCATTGTTCACAACATCAAAATACATACCACTTACTTAGTTAAGTATGTAAAGGCATAAGTGGAATTGAAATGCCCTTTGTAGGTACTGAAGTGATTCTGGAAGATTTTTGGTGTTCTTTTGTAAAGTTTATACCATTGATGGTATTGTTGATGTAGTCATCTATGTCAGGACAGTTGTGGATGGAACTGCTCTGGAGATTGTTGTAGATCATGGGTACTCACAAACATTTGCCCAGGGCCGTAAAATACGGTCTGTGGTGTGACCAAGGGCTGCACTGATGACAGCAGTGTGGCGGTAGGGGGAAGAGGTGGGTCAGAGATTGTGCAAGGAGGTGGCAAAGATTTTGCAGGAAGGGAAAAGGTAAATTACTAAGACTAAGGGCCATCACATGGCTCTACCGTCCTGTACGAGGCCTAAATCCAACATGTAAACACAAACATGTAGTAAAAATCCAGGGACTGGGATCTTCTATGACACGTGGAATAAAATTGAGGTAGGGCAGCTAAGTCAAGCATCGGCATGCAACATAAAGAGAACACATATATTATTTATATGCAGTTATGACTGCATGGTATTTATGCCCTACCAGATTGATTGCTAGGTCAGGTATGATGGACACATGTTGGAAGGGTTGTTGTGAGAGAGGAACCCCCTTTGCATTTATGGTCAGGTATTCATATACAAACTTGCTAGTGAGAGATACGGTCACAGATATTAAGGTTAACACTATGGCTTCACACATTTTTTGAGAGCCTGGGGGAGAATAGTGTATACTCTTTAACACAGAGGTGTGGAATTCCTATAGCCCGAAGCCCAGGAAAAAAGAGTTTGGGGTCCCATGACCAGTTTTCATGTTCACTTTGTCCTTGGGACAAGCCGGCCCAACCCCTCTCCATACAAACCTTTTGATTGCTAGTTACAGTACCTCACTATAGATCAAGAAAGGGTATGGTCTGTAGTTAAGGTAATATTTGTGCCCATATGTTAATGCTGTTCAAACTTTTACTTATGTTTCAGTAATGCAAAAACTTTATTAGGGTCAGCGCTCTTAAGGAAATGTTATAACTTCGGACTGCACTACTGACTGTGGTTACAGTATAAAAATGTTGAACGATATGAGGCTACGCATACTGCTCCCAGAATGCTCTGTGATTAGATTAATAAATTTGCAGAAGCTTGATAGCAAGGCTATAGATAGTTTGGTTTCAAAATAAATTGTTCAGAAAAAAATGAAACCAGGAAATAAAACGTTCTGCTAAACAATGACATTTTAGGTACTGTACTATTTCTTTGAAGCATCATTTTGTAAAATGTGTTGATGCGTGCTAGTATTTCCCAAAATATTCATAGTAGAAAAATTAGTAATCATTTTCAACACGATTATGAAAATAAATACGCAATGGTAAAGCCAATAGGTCCGGCATTGGTGGTCAGCCTGTTGGTTGTGTCGAGGTGTGTCTTGTTTTGAAAATTCTTGTTCTAAAACACTATTGTGGGATCTACCTGTCCCTCAACCTTATAACAAAAAGCAAAACTATTTTTTTGAACTCAAAAAGCACACATTGGCTCAGTACTCCATGGCACTGAACAATACCACTTTGTGTGCTATAATGTTCCTTGTGAAAGAGCAGAGTGCTTTCACTCACAGTAAGCCACCTGATCAACAGAGCGATACAATTTTTATAAAAACAAAAAGGCCCTGGTTAACACCAGACCGAAATGGTCCAATTCTTAAATTCACAAACGTGCTCCCATGGTATATGTCCTTGCATTAGTGGAGATTTACGTCTTTAATGAATTCACAAGAATTTACAGATGCAGGCCAGCGAATCGTACTCCTAGAAAATGTGTGCGCTGTATTTTAGCAAGAGCATTTTTACAAGTGTATATTTACTGAAGTGAAATAGTTTGAGCGCTTACAAGTTCAAGCCACTTTTTTCCCCCCAACTGTGGAAGACATTTTACTTTCGCCCTTGTCAGCAGTTCATTTCCAACCTTAGTATGGGAAAAGATTAAAGAAGAGCTGGTAAAAAAAAACTAAAACATGTATACAGATTCAAAAGGGATTTCCAACTCTGGAAGTATTGCTTACTGCTACATACCCAGGATGTAGATATGCAGAAAGGTTGGAAAATAAGGGAACTGCTAATATTTAAACCCTACTATACTATGAGCCCTGCATTAATCAGAGGCAATTATCAGAGTCCTTACATAATGCAATTGTTGCCATCATTCGTCAACGCACTACCTGGCACCAAAGGGACACGTGGATTTTTTTTCATAGGACAAGCAGATTTATGAAGCAACCTGTCCCATGACCAAGTAGATGTTTTATTAAAGTTCACATCCTTGAACCTCACCAATGGGTAATGTAAATGTAAATGTAGTGTATTTTGTAAAGCGCACAGCTGCCCATTGGGGCGTCCCGGCGCTGTATAACGCTGTGGAAACCTTCCTGGCTCTCCCCGTGAGATGCCCCTCCTGGGCACCCCCAAGGTGAAGCCAGGCATCCCAGTGTTGTAGGGGCCGTTGTGGAGATTAAGCAAGCTATTGTCCAGAGTTGCAGCGTGGGACCCATGATTAGAGTAGGCGCCGAGGCGAGAATTATCGAGTCCGCCGACATTGAGCTCACGACCCTGCTGCATCGGGACTTGAACCCTGGTCCCGGGTCTGATCTCTGCTTCAGAGTCTGCCGCTTTAACCAGTGAGCCACACTTCTCCACGTTGCCAGACTGGTGACTGCCCAAATGTGAAAGATTCACACTACACCTCAAATTAGCATGTGGTGGGGGAAGGGGTGGAATATTTAGGCAATGGAAAGTAATCAGCCCTTTAACATGATGGAACGCATACATTTGAGAAGGTGTGCTCCCATTAAAGACATATGAAAAGGATGCATGTCTAGTAGGAGAGCCAAGCTCAATGTCTGATGTACTGCTTCGTTCTCTAGCACGCGAGACATCGACAGAACACACCGAACACCGCCATGAAGACCTACCTGGAATGAATGATGGACTTACCAATAATCCTGCTGCAAGTGGTTTTGAAGCAGTATAATCGCTGCATTTCTAAATGAACAAGCCTGTTTAAGTGACTAGTACGCATACATGCCAACAGACCTGATTAAGGTAGGTTTCAGCTATCCCTTACACCCATGTAACCATGTAAAAAAAAAAAAAACTTTAAACAAACATAACTTTTCACAATATTGGTAATGTCAGGCAATATTTAACAAACCCTCCGCAGGAAGATCTTTCATTTCTAGTGGCAGAGAGCTTCTCTTATCTGAACTGATCAGCAAAACGGGGATGCCGTCAGGAAATACTTGGCCAGATGCAACACCTCCATCATCTTGCATGTGTGGAGATGAAGAGGGTGTTCAAGATATAAATCTAGTGGTTGAATTGCACAATGTGATCCAGAAAATCTGGGATCAATTATGGCTTCCATGCTTGCCCAAGCTGTGCGAGCCTAGGCAAATATATATTATTTCACAGAGCCCCCTTTTTCTTCATTATCACACATCAAAGCACTCTCAAATATGCAAGTTCGGGATAAGCACTGTCCAACTCCTTTTGTTTAACAACCTGTAATGTTGCTTCATCAATAATAAACTGTTCCTCATGTAGAGTACACATGACAACTCACTGTTCTTTGTGAACTAGTGGCATTATGGCTGAGGGAGGGGCACTAAAGTTTTGGATTAAAAACTACCACTTACATAATAAAACCACTCAATACATTGATATAATCTTATGTACTTGGAAGAAACCATTTCAAATGGACAAGAAAAACACTTTTTTGAATTTTAAAAGACAATATAATTTTGCTTGGCGATTGTTGCACGACGTTCGTGGAGCCACTCCAGACCACTGGCTCGGCCGTTCCTGTTCATTTGTTGGCTCACCCACCTCTAATGCAGGCCCACAACTTTTTGAACAGGTGCATCACCTAGGCTGGGACTGCATTTCTCCTGGTGCGGACGCATCAGAAACCTTTTCTAAAGGTTGGCACCTGAAAGCCTATTGGCGAATAGTTACTTTGGCTGTGATCGGATGTTACAGATAACATTGTCCTGCTAGATTAGAGCGACTTCTCAAATATACTGAAAACCAAAAAAGAAATCAACTCAAACAGCATGTCCCTGAGTGACAGCAGAAGGAATTTCAGAATGCAGATGATGAATATCAGCAGAGAGGGAATGGTGTCAGAACTTGCATATCCACTCAATGGCCCACCTACCTGGTCCTTTCAGGGAGTTAAGCACCAATGCCATACAGCTATCGGTCACCAATATGTTCCTCATTCCTTAACTGCACATGCTGTGAGTGATGAAAGTTTGTACTAGACCTTCCTGTTAAATCTCTATTGTGGTGAATAAATGCACTTGCTGCCTTCTGTGAGGAAGAGAGACTTGTTTCCTACTGCTGGCGCGTATCAGTTCTGTGAGGCAACAATGCTTGCACTGCCTCTGCCTAATTTTCAAATGTCTTTAGCAAAGCTCCACTATTCAGGACTCATAAGACCAGTCTTCTGAAGGACAGATGCTTACACTGTTTTTGCCCAAGGTGTACCTGTTCTATCACAAAAACGCACTGAAATGGCAGTAAGGGATTTATCTGTTGCACCACCTGACTATACACAAAAGGTTTTTTTAGTGGATATGACCACAAACGCTGCCCACCTCACTAGTCCACTGCCACAGGACTAAACTATTATAAACAAATCAAAAAGCACACAAAGAGGCAGCAATAAAGATACATTGTACAATGCTTAAATACACCCAAAGAGACACGTCCTTCTTTTAATATGAAAAGAGTCCTTATTTTTATTATCGTTGTATCCTGTTGATAAAAAAATGTACAGAACGACAGCCAATGTTCTTAATAAATGAAGACCAAGGAATATTCAAGGTAAGACTGGTGTCCACTTGAGTAACTAATCAAGAGCGTATCCGTTAATAATGAAGACAATAAGAATAAAACGTGAGATCACACGGAAGAAGCTTCCAATTTTATTGTGCCCCGACGATACTTCAGCGGGAAAGGATAATACCTTTCTAAATTCCCATTAATGTTGCGCCATTTCACAAGTATATCAGCCTTATTTGCCCGGGATTGTGTGGAACACTGTTACTTGTTGAGCCCAGTCTTCTGAAATATCACATGAAATTCCCTCCCTTTCTCCATCAGTTTATCAACAGAGTCCTATGTATATATATATATATATTGAATGTCATATATATATATATAAGAAATTTCAGATCTAATAAAAACAAAAAAATGTTTATAAAAAATAATGGACTGATTTAAATGTTTTTGATGTCAGTGGCTCTGATACATAATTAATGTCACCCCATTAATAATTGTTGTGGATCCCTTAGGGGACTTTTGTTGCGTACCTTGGCAGGGTCTCTGTTTTTCTATTTATATCAGCATATCAGGCCTATTGTTTGATTGGTACTATGATATGTACCATGCCCGCAAGTCCAATTTTGCTGCTCCGCGGGCTAGAAGCGGTCCCCAGAGCTCCTCCGCGGCCACCCTCCGTTTCCAGTAATCCGTCTCCAGTAATCCTGTTTTCCCGGGCCCCAGACTCCGCATTCAGTTGCGGAACAGCCGGAGCCCACTTGTGAGCGAGATCGGGGCTGTAGCGAGATCGGCACGGAAGAAAAGTGCATTTTCTCGCCCGCAGCAGCCCGTCTGACCGAGACTTTAAAATGGCGGCCCTGTACGGACGAACAGACGCCTGGTGAAGGAGGCAGATTCGGGAGCATCTCAAAGGTACTGCGGCGGATCCTGCGGAGGGAGCCGGACGGAGACGGCAGGAAGCGGGGCAGAAGGCGCCCTCGCACCGTCCGCTGAAAACTAATGGATGCTTCCTACTCCACTCCCCTGATGAAACAGCCCGACCAGGATCTCCCTGCAGCACGCCTGGAACGTCCTCTGCAGCCCCACAAGAAACCACCAAGTGAGACCCCAGTCCGACCGAAGACTCAGCCATGTGCACGGACTGCTGATCTTATTTTTGGAAGGATTTAAGTCCAACTCTCCACCGGAGCAGCGCCTGAGGTAGGACGCCTGACCCCAAAATGGCCGCCACGCGCGACATCACCATCAACAAATGAAGCCCGCCGACTCCCAATGCCCCCAATTTGATTAAGTGGAGCACATACTCCCTGGGGAGAACAAAGGGGAACCACAAAAAACATAATCGATCTTGCCACTGTCCCGTCAGCAAGTATGGACGCACGAAGAGCAATCTGACTTTAAAATGGCCGCCACTCACGACCTCCCCAACAACAAATGAAGCTCGCTGACTCCCAATGCCCCTAATTTGACTAAGCGGAGCACAGACACCCATGAGAGCACAAAGGGAACCCTTTGGAAAAACTAATCGCTCTGGCCATCGACCCGGCAGCAAGTCTGTATGCATGAAGAGCATTCTGACTTCAAAACCCTCCTCTGGTCTCCGGATTGTTCTCCTCTGCCCCAGCTCCTCGTGAACGATGAGGTTGCGACTTTGCTACGGACCGCTTTTCTCCCCCTGGACCTGCTGGCTATGCCAGCCCTCTTCCGGAACTGTCGGACTTGGTTCTTCTTGCTCCCCGCCATTTTCTCCGTATGACTTGCCTCTTCTTCTAACATTCTCTTCCGACATTTTAGTGATCTCTCACTGTCCTTTCGACTTTCCGATTGTCTCTCCTGTTGCCTCTGACACACTCCTCACATTCCATCTCTCGTTTATCTCACGTGCTTGCCTTCTCTGTGACTCTTAGAGTATATCCAGTCCTTTCCCTTCCCTATGTATATAGAGATAGCTCTAATCACTAGTATATGCTGTAGAACGTTTCGAACGTTGTTTCCTATGTTGATAGAGATATTACTAGTATAGGCCTAGAGTATATCCATTTGTATTCCTTTTTGTTAACCTTGTAATCCCTGGTCCGTATGCTTTTAACTGGTTCTTTTGTAATGCAAAAATTTGCAATCATTTTACGCATGTAACCGTCAGTCCTTACGTTTTCCACTGGATCCTATGTAAAGCGCTCTGACACCATCGGGAAAGTTCGTTATCTCACGTGCCTGCCCTCTTTGTGACTCTTAGAGTATGTATCATATGCCAACTGCCTGAGATCTACAATGAGCAAATCCCTACTAGCTTTCCTCTGAACATTCGTAATAAACAGGGGCAGCTGAAATTCCAGGAGCCTAGTCCCGACAGCTCGACGACTTCGGAGGGCTGGAAGAGGTCCCCCGCTACACGGCGGAGGAGGGCACTGGACATCGAATGCTGTCTCATACTTTGCGACCTATTGTTCCACTACACCTCCCCGCCCGAACTCTCTCACTCAACCTTTCAGTACTGTTATTAATTGCACATCACAGGGACAGTTGAAATTCCAGGAGCCTAGTCCCGACAGCTCGACGACTTCGGAGGGCTGGAAGAGGTCCCCCGCTACACGGCGGAGGAGGGCACTGGACATCGAATGCTGTCTCATACTATGTGACCTATTGTTCCACCTGTCTGTCTATGCTCCCCCAGGTACCTCTCTTGTAAAGCGCTCTGATATCCGCAAGGATCTTGTCCGTGCTATATAAAACTTTCTAAATAAAAAATAAAAAATAAATAAACATCCCAGAGTGGTCCGTAGTCTCACGACTCGTCAGTAACCTCGATACAAATTTCGCTGAAGTATCGTCGGGGCACAATAAAATTGGAAGCTTCTTCCCTGTGATCTCACGTTTTATTCTTATTGTCTTCATTATTAGCGGATACTCTCTTGATTAGTTACTCAAGTGGACACCAGTCTTACCTTGAATATTAGGCCTGAAAAAGCCTACGGGCGAAACACGTTGGCTGTTTCCTTGGTCTTCATTTATTAAGAAAATTGGCTGTTGTTCTGTAAAAAATTTTATCAACAGGATACAACGATAATAAAAATAAGGACTCTTTTCATATCAAAAGAAGGACATGTGTCTCTTTGGGTGTATTTAAGCATTGTACAATGTATCTTGATTGCTGCCTCTCTGTGTGCTTTTTGATTTGTACCTGTTCTACGAAGGGGTGTTCCCACTGCTGTTGCCCAAACTTATATTGGATGCACTTCCATAACAACCAATTAACCAGTGAGTCTTTCACAAGATCAGGTATTGGGAGTGAGATACCAAAACTTATAATCCGGAGTATAACACTATACTTTGTAGGGACAATATACGAGCGCAACAGCAAGTCGACAGAAAAGAGAAGCAGGGTCTGTTGCTCAACCTTCCTGTTTTCAATCTTGTGGCAGTGAGACATCAGTAAAAAAAAAGAATTAGCTCAGTTGCATGCAATTTTAATTCGGATTTGAAAGTTTAACAAAGGGAGAACATATGTCAACATAAGGGGCCTAGTCTCCAAGGATTCCTTAGATTAAATTGAGGTTAAGTAATCCTAGGAGACCGTTCTACAAGCGAACAAATACTCTGATGCTTCCCAGTGCAAAGTCTGAAACCCTAGGTAGGTGAGGGTTCATTATCCTGTGCGAGTACATGAACCATATTTCCATAAACCATATATCCATAAACCATATTTAGGTAAGTCCGTCTCGGACCTGCACACTTTGAAATTGACTAGCCTTAATACGAGGTCTATGCAATGTCACAATCTTGAGATCTTCACCTTGCTCCAAGATGAAGATATAGATATCCTGACGCTGACAGAGACTTGGCTTGGGGAAAATTCCCTACCTGATATCATAGCTGCTGTCCCGTCAGGATATGACATACATTGGCATAACCGTGCTGGGAATGCGCGTGGAGGGGGGAGTAGCAATATTATTAAAAAAACATCTAGTAGGAACCAAAATTTTGGCAGAAACAGTGGATCTGGTGGACATGCTCGCAGTGAAACTTATGTTTAACAATCTGTGTATAACTATTCTCACTGTTTATCGTCCACCTAACTCTACTCCGGCCTTTAATAATCTATTTATGGCTAGTATATCTGACTTATGCTCACGGTATAAAAACATAGTAGTCACGGGAGACTTTAACATGCACTGGGACAGGGATAATAAAGATTCAGCAGCTGACGCGTTAGAGATAACGATGTCCTCCCTAGGCTTTAGGCAGTTGGTAGACTCTCCCACGCATATAAAGGGCCACATTCTAGATCTGATTTGGGCCTTAGATCCCAAGGTCACATTAGTGAAAGTCCTCCCTTGTATTTGGTCAGATCACCATCTGATCTATTGTAAAGTCCCTGTTGGTATAAAATCCCCGCAACCACCACCCATAATTAAAAAGATGCGTAAGTGGAAAAACGTTGATTCACAAACGCTAACCACCAAACTTATGGAATTCATCCAACCTATGGATCCTGACGCTGATGTAGATCAAGAGTGTACGGATCTAATGGATAGTCTGATCAGAGCAATACATTTGATTGCACCTCAGAAACCTCAAAAAGTGAATTGTGGTGGAAAAGGCGCCCCTTGGTTCACCCCTGCTCTGAGGGAGCATAGGAAAGAACTACGTAATCTAGAGAGAACTTGGAGGAGGAAAAAAGATGGAGAATCCCATGACCAATATAGGAAGTTGTTTCATACTTAAAAAGTAGCTTTAGAGTTCTGTACATGTTTTTTATATGAAAATCGTATTAGTGAGGCAGATAACGTCCAGAAAGAAATCTTCAAAATAATGTCGGAACTAAGTAAAAGAGCTCAAGCTACGGATACCACTATTAGTTGTGACACCTTTCTGAAATATTTTTTGGATAAGGTTGACACTATTCTAAAGGAAATAAAAAACACTGTTACTGGCCCTACGGAACTACAACCTACTCAAACTCCGGTCGGAATTTACATGTCCGATTTCCCTCTAATGGATTCATTAGGTCTCGAAACATTAATGAGGAAAATAAAATCAGGTTCCCCAGCGGACCCATGTCCTCCAAGTGTGTTTCGCCTAGCGCGCCTTAGCCTAGAGGACCATATCTTGTCTGTGTTGAACAAGTCATTAAACACAGGACGGCTACCAATTAGCTTTAAAGAAGCTCGGGTAAAACCGCTAATTAAGAAAGTGGGGGCAGACCCCAAAGTGCTGAAGAATTACAGGCCGATCTCCCAGCTGCCATTCCTGTCCAAGGTTCTTGAACAACATGTACTGATATCCCTGACCTCGTTTCTGGAGGCTAACCATCTTCTCCATGAGATGCAGGCAGGGTTTCGAGCACATCACAGCACCGAGCTGGTAATGCTCTCGGTGCTGGACGATCTCAGGTTGTTGGCTGACAGTAAAAAACCTAGCGCACTGATACTTTTAGATCGGTCAGCGGCGTTTGATACTGTCAGCCATACTCTACTTTTGGACAGGTTGGCCAGCTATGGGTTTCGGGATTCAGCTTATCAATGGCTGGAATCTTTCCTATCCGGGAGAACCCAGAGGGTCCAGTTGGGAGATACAGTATCAGGAGTGGGAAAGCTCACATGTGGGGTCCCCCAGGGCTCTGCTCTATCTCCCCTTCTGTTTAACTTGTACCTACAACCCCTAATAAAAGCCCTGGTTGAGATGGGCTGCCGCGTATACAATTATGCGGATGATACTCAGTTGTTGTTGAGCATGGACGACACTGAACAGGCCCAGTTACAGGCACAGGAGGTACTTAGATTCACAGTTAACCCCGAAAAAGACGAGGTGTTAATAATGTCATCTAGTTGTTCCCCCTGGAGTGACCTGTACTGGCCCCAGGAATTGGGCCCCACCCCTAAGCCAGCTGATTTGGTAAAAAGCCTTGGTATTAAGATCGATCCTGCCCTATCAATGGTGAGCCAGATCTCCTCTGTTGTAGGAACTTGTAATGGTCTTATAAGACAATTACGCAAACTAGTTCCGCTCCTCTCACAGTCCATGCTTCGCACTGTAGTCTCTGCCACTATACTCTCGCGGCTGGACTATGGAAACGCGCTCTACCTGGGCCTACCAAAGGTATTAACCAACAGACTGCAGGTGGTTTTAAATGATGCGGCAAGACTTATCTACAAACTTCCAAGAAAATCACATGCCTCCCCGCTGCTGCAGAGCCTCCACTGGTTGCCAGTGACTCAAAGGTCTGCCTTCAAAAGTCTCTGCATAGCCCATAAGTCCATCTATGGGCAAGCCCCTGCGTATATTAAAGAAAGGCTGGAGATCTACCGGCCAGAAAGAAGTCTAAGGTCCTCCGAGGCTCAATTGGTGGTGTGTCCTCGGTTTAAACTGGCCACAAAAGGTGGAAGATCCTTTTCGGTCTTGTTGCCTAGGATCTGGAATAAACTGCCCGAGGCTCTTCGTAAAGATGGAAACTGGCTCCACTTCAGGAAAGCCCTAAAGACTATCTTATTTAGAGAAGCGCTGAGTCCAGTATAGTCTCTATCCGGTCCCTGTTGCTGATTAGGTTGTTATGTTTTGTGGTCAAAAGCGCCCTGAGACCTGCCGGTGAATTGGCGCTATATAAACTGACATTAACAATAACAGTATGGTAATTCCATAAAGAGTTTGGTTGTTTCATCCAAGAGTGTTGTGCTTCTTGTCCCCTTGTCTATTTGTGAAGAGGACACAACAGTTCTTTAACTTGTTACTCTCATTAGAGAGCTACCTGTTCTCTATGTGAAAGAGAATCAAGTTATGTTCCTACTGATAGTGTCACCTAGTCTTTACTTATTTGTGTTGGAGGAAGTTGCACTGCTCCTGCCCGTATTGCACTGTACTGCTTCCTAACTCAAATCACAAAACAAAATGTCAAACAAAGATTAGTTTGCCACACAATTTGCATTTTTGTGCAGCAAAAATTCCTAATCGATGTTGGAATATCCTTGGGGCAGTTGTTTAAAGAATGTTAAACCAACAGGGCAAACTATGCTGCCACAGCTGAAGGATTTACACACATATCCAGGAGAGTCTCAGAAAAACACCACAAGGTTTGGGTGGAATGGGTAACTAGCTGAGACTATTACGAGGGCACTAACTCCAGAAAAGCACTCGGTTGTTGACTTTCCTAGCGGGGTGAAGTGAGATTGGGGCCCACTGCAGCACGGTTACCTTGATTGTGATTATTCTCAAGTCTATAATCTGAAAACTAATACACAGTTATAAAAACTAAAAAATAAAAAGGCCAAACATACATTGGAGTGCTCATGCATATGATTGAAGGATCTACAACATTCTCATCTACACTATTACTGCGAATAGAAGACCCAGCCTCCTAAAAGCAAGGGCCCCATGTCTAAATGACAATAAGTAAGTATAACTTTGCAGATACGCTTTTACCATCAAGTTTTCTTATGCTAAGAAAAAAACAGATAGGACTGTAGAAATGTAAATATCGTAAGTGGAAAATGTTTTTCATTAGAGAGTGACTGAATGCGAGTGGATACAGTTTACACAAGTGAGAGGAAGAAGATTAGAAGGCAATAGTATCACTGATCTCACAGCACATGCGTCCCCGAGGGTTCACATGTTCAAGAAACCTTTAATATTAATTAAACAAACGTTACTGCTTACTCATGAAAACTTAAATCACAAGACAAACTATGTCTAACAAAGTTTATCAAGAAAATAAGCCCGCAAAAAACTAAATAGTTTGACACACAATTTGCATTTTTGCGACGCAAAATGTCACACCACAGTCCAAAATATAAAAACGAGAAAGGCATTCATAACCTATATTCACTGTTGCCTTGGCCTGTCTTGATTTTTGAAAGCTCTGGCTGATAACATCACAAACATTTACTTACATTTGAGTGGGGAAAAATTTCAAGAAAAAGCTGCAGAATTAAATGGAACGATTGTACAGCAGAAGGAGATCTAAAGGTTGAGGAACAGAATGGACTAAAAAGGATGTTGTAAAAGCCAACTGTAATAATGGAAAGGTAAAGTAAGATAACATGTATAGAAATTTGGAGAAAGGATAGCACGGCACCATTATTAAAGCTCTAGTAAAAAGCACATAGCATGCGGCATTAGCCTTACTCCCCTTTAGTATTCGATTCTAAGTTTTAGCTCCTTCTATACTGCTAAATTATATTTTACGGTTACGACAATACTCGACAGCTCGATCACAAGGAACAAAAGTAATGGTACCAATTGCTTTTCTTTTAATTTCTACACCCTTATTAGAAGTAGCTTGTGAAAATGGAGAGATTAAAGGAAGCATGGAGAGTAAATAAAGTTGCTTCACAAAGAATGTAGTGCTCAATTGTGCATTTCATACAGATTTTAACCAGGAGAGATCCATTCATGTAATGAAAATCATGAAGTCAATAGAACTTTTGCATGCAAAATTAATTTCTCCTGGGAAGAGTGTCTGGGCTTCAGAAAAGACACCTCAGATGTGGCCATGAAATCAACTGTGCTCAAACAACGAACTATGGCAAAGAACCCAAACAACTCAGCTATAAAAAAAATAAGAGCTCACTCCACAATTGGAATATATAGATTTCTTCTGTGTCAGTACTAGGAGATAGCACACACATTAGTACCAACCAAGATGGGACCCTGTCCTCTTGTTGCATAGGCCACTACACGTGCTCCTCAAAGAGGTCCCTCCAACTTCCTATGCCGAGAAACTCACCTCCGCATATGGGGCAGCTGCCGCATTCTATTTGATCCTCATCTTCTTCCTCCTCTTCTTCCTCCTCCTCCTCCTCCTCCCTAGGCATGTGTATCACTGCCGGCCTCCTATTGCTGGGAATAGCGCCCCATCCTCTATGTCTTGCTCTTCCCCATACCCTTGGCCGAGACCAGGGGGAGGCAGACAAGTAGGACCTGTGGGTTCAAGTTTAGGGAGAAATGTTTACCGATGTGCACACTGCAGTGACCACCTGACATTCAAAATTAAAGGCCACAGATCAAGTGCGTCCCATCGGAGGCGACAACAACAAGGCACTGGTTCCTGCAGTCTGTTTTATTGTCCTGATAATGGTCTTTGGTGGGGGAGAGGACGAAGGAGAAGAAACGATTGCACTATTTCAGACAGACCGGACTGTCATTGCCTCCAACTCTAATGGATGGGTCAGGAGCTTGACAGAAATCACCAATACCAGAAATCAGTACAAAGAGAAGGGTGTAAAGAAGAACACTTGGTCTCTGTTACGGAAGTCACAAACCAAATATAAAGCTGTACTTTTTTGGTAGGTTGACTGGCTGATGGAAGCAGGAGTTCATAATGAAGGAGGCGGTGTAATCTAAAAAGAAATTAACTTATTGTGACTTATTGTGACAACTCACACCACCTCCCCACCGGGATAGGGCATAGAGAGAAAGGAGGTGGTTTTAGCTGAAAGACAATAAACAGAACAGTAAATTGACAGTAAACGGTAGGACTGCAACTCAGTTTTTGGGGAATGGCAAACATAGGATCCTGAAAGCGTGGGAAAGGGGGTGGAACGCAGGAGCTTCAGTAGTACATGCTCTAACTTGACTCAACCCAGCAGAAGTTGACCCAACCGGACAGGAGTTACACTTGAACGTTGTTCAGAAGAGCAACAGATCTGGCATACTGAGCAGGCAGTTAGGACAAATGCCAATAAAGTCAAGAGACTGCAGCATGAAACCTCATGAGCAGCTATGGATAATGGCACATGGTTCTCTTCTGCACGTGTGGGGATGAGAAGCAAAGAGCCAAGTGCAGTTAATGTGGTATCAGATCAAGTAAGTATTAGTCCAGATAAAATGTACTATACAATACAAACAAGTTCTATGTGAAGTGGATAACAGCCCCACAGGGACAAAAAGGCATGTGTGTTAAGTGCTAGTTAGAAGGTACAGCCCTCCAGGGAGCATATCACAGTCACCTAAGCAGATGGAAAACAATCTGTTTCATCCGGTTACCTTCCTATAGCACCGAGACGTCCAGGTATCTTCTTGCGTCGCAGTATTAACCGGCCTCTCCTCGCTGGGGGAGTTACGGATGTATCCGGTTCGGAGCCTGCAAGGCAAAGGAAGAGCAACAAAAACAATGATGGGCTATGTGCATATGTAGATAATGGCAGTGGGAAGAAGTTTTGAAGGGAAAGGTTGAACAATTCACTTCTGTTTTTAACTTGTAACGTTCTGTACACACAGCCTATCGTCATTTGTGCAATTCATCGTACATCTTAAACATTATTTGACCAACTGCATTCCATTTCATCTCACTTCTGGTTTCTTCTACTGAATCTTTTCATGGTTTGGTTTATCATTTCACCTCTGCTGCAAGAGTCTGAATATTTGCAGTTTTATTAATCCAGAGAAGCCGATAGAACAGGCCTGCTGGAACATACCCAAAGCTTCCTGGCTCGTGCCAGCTGCACCTTGCTCTTCCAAAGGAGTATCACTTTTCCGTTTCGCGCCGGAAGTAGACTTGGGAGATTCTGGACTTGCGTTTGGCCCCGCTGGGAAGGAACGCCTGCCAGAGCGCGCTGCTGAGATCACCATGCGTGCACCGCGGCTCAGACATGGCTGGTTTCCTGGCCGCGGGGACAAACTGGAGTCCATCTGCATAAGACGGCTCTTCAGATCCTCTTCCTGTGTGCCATTCCTGAAAGAGGAGCAGAAAAAAACATGGTCTGGAAATTCCCATGGTAGTAATTATTTAATGAAGCAAATTACATTTAGTTGACTGGCAACATCTACAAGCATGTGGCAAAATTGTAGGGCAATAATATCAACTTAAAGGCTTCAATGTTCCTCTGGTTCAATATTAAAAAGAGATCAATCTCCAGTTCCCACTTACTGTAAATTTTCTGTGAAGGACTTGCGCACTGCTGGGGAGGAAGGCCACAAACTGGCTGCATTCTCCATGGATACCGCTTGTTCCTGTACAAGGTAGAAAAGGAAACATGAGACATGAAACTTAGCTGCGTGCAAAGTCTTGCAGCCAAATAGGGCACAAACAGGCTACAATACATCAAAACCCAGCCAGGTAAGATGCCAGTGTTGCAAGCAAGGCACCCTGATATGGAACAATTACATAGAAAGGGGCAGGGATAAGATAAAGCCCATTCTAGAAGGTGTTCCAAGTGATTCAATTTGCACCCCAAATGGGCAGTTTGTCTTGCTGTGCCATTCACACATCAAAGAGTCGAACTGCCAATATCTAGCCCAAGCTCACATGCCCAAGGTACTCTGAACACATTTAAAGCCTGTGTACAGGGCCCACAACAGCCAGAGACACTAAACAAAGGCAGAGTCTCCTGCTCACCCAGGAAAGGGGGTCTAGCCAGAGGAGGGTTGGAGATCTTAGGCGTGACAGTGCATGTGCCTCTGCTAAAGCGCCCCTAAAAAGTGTGCACCCTTTGCTTTCATGAGCAGTAAACAGCACTAAGGAAAACTCAACACTTGTGATATACCCACTATATTGATATTTTTGCCATAGCAGCTCAATTCTGCTTTGCAGAGAAAAGAATCAAAATGCTTTTCTACTCTACATATCAGTATGCCTGAGTAGCACATGGGATGCTTGGATAAAGGCATTTTGTCAAGTAGTGCACAAGGGTGACCTGTGTATGCATCGTAAGTGAAAACAAGTTTGACTAAGCTGGAATCACTAACAAAGATCATAACCTCAAATTAGCACCTTCCCATTAAAAGGACTATGGCAGTAACACCCAAGCAACTAATTCTCTTGATTGCAGATGATATGTACAAGGAACGAGTGCCCTCTCCCAGATTTATGTAGGAACGCCCCTCCTTGCCCTTTATAACATTCTCATTTGTCTTTTTCCTACGTGGGGAGAGCCCAAAAGCCCTTTTTCTGCAGCATTCTTAAGACGACACTGTTTTCAGCCCTTCATGTATCCCAAGTCTCTGCCACCATTTTTTTTTTAGTAACTCTCCTTCACCCATAAGATCCCTCTTCCTGAGCTCAGACGAAGTAATCTATTCACAGTGTTGAACGTTCCTTTTGGGTTCTCAGTTATTTCTTTATTTATTTCAATCAGGTGTTCCGCTCATTCATGAGGGCAAAGCACTAATATCCAAATATATTAGGATATTTGGAAATATATCCAATCCCTCAAGATTCCTAGGCGATTAACATTTTACTTGATCGGCATGTTACATGCAGCGTTCCATTGTTAGACTGTAGTTTTCGTATTAAGAGGTATTTTTGTGATAATTTATGTTTACAGAAGAAATTCTTATTTACATCCTTCTCCCTTTAATTCAGAAAAGGATTCCCGACAAGCATAAATGGATTTGCTGCTGTGGATTACTGTGCCAAGTATACAGAGAAATCCACTGTACTAAATTCATGTAAGGGTGGGAAGTTGGCATTACAAGGAATTATTTAGCTTGTATTTTTAAAAACATCAATCGACCCCTTCCAGCCAGGATAATGGTCGGAAAGTTACTTCAGCCAAGGACTGGAGTATCTCTTTCAGTATGGGAAGATCAACTAATCACTTCCAAAGGAAAAGTGGCTACAAAAACGTGCATTTGCACAGCAGGCTCAATTCCCTAGTAAAGAAATATATCCAATGTAGATTTTCAGAACAAATAGCTAGGAACCGGTAGAAGATGTCACAAGGCATTCCCGGTGGTGTGCCGGGAACCTGGGAATGGTGCTGTTTTCCAGATGTACTTGTAGGAATGTTTATGAATTAAGGGGTGGGGTGCCGGGGGGCTTTGGGGGTTGAGGGGAGTAAATGTAGAAGTACACTCCGGAGGAGATGGAAATCTTTTGGATTGTAAAATAGATATCTGTGTAGATAAATAACTACCTGTACTGTAAGCGCAGTACAAGCATCTGCTCGTAGTGTAGTTCTGTAGCTTCACATGCTTAGCATACTCCTGCCATCTAGTGTTGGGCTCAGATGTTTGCAAGTTATTTTTGTTTGAACAAGTCTTTCGAAAACAAGATGTGATGGGAACTTCTTTAGGTAACTATAAATCTTGCCTCGGTCATGCATAGCTAATTACACCATATATTACATCACTCATGACATGTTCTATAACATCACTGCAAAATTTGAAATTACATTATTGATGACAAGACTGTGCAGGGTGGGGTCTCGACTTACAGTTACCTTAGGGCACGGGTTAAAGTTACTAGAGAACTTGAAATCCTGAATTTCAGTCGTTTTTTTTTTTAGTTTAAAACATATTGTCACTGAAATTTTCACTTTAACCTTTGTTTTTTTTCAGTGGATATATACATATAATACATTAACTTACATATATATGGAATTATGAGAACTAAACCTATACCTACTATGTACATTTACTTTGTCGATATTTCAATCTTTCATATTTTGTCCATGATAATCTAGAGCACAATATTCTGGAGTCAATATAAAGACGACATACCGAGAGTTACTTACTGTGCCTTTGTAACGTACCAACAAAAGTAACTTCAGGTATATACTCTTAAAATGTACAAGAGCGTTTCTTCAAGTGCAGAGCCACCATATAACAACTTAAAGCTCAAAGCTGTTCATGCACCTGAGACATGGCGCAGAGTGGGCAGGGCTGTTTGCCCCACGCTCCACTCTTTTCAAGGCCTCGTGCGCTCACTAAGTGTAGTTCTACATCACAAACGAAAACTAGGCCTACTTTTGTACTATATTAATAAAGTAGTAAGAAATGCCAGCTGCCACTTTACTGGCGATACCTCGAAATGCACGTCTCTTCTGAGTGACCTGCTCAAGCACCAGAAAGGAGTTCCCTGTGATCCAGGCACAACACAAGTTTCTGAAAGGTCAGATCTGAGAGAGTAACTTCAGAGGCTTAAAAGTTACAGGGAAAGCTTCTTTAAGCTCAGTCAACTACATTTGGAAGGGGCAGATGCTACAAATTTAGAATCCTAGGTCGTTTCTTGTGGTGGTTTGTAAAAAGTTTGCTCCCGCTATACAACAGCAATCATGAGAGGATTTATAATAAATCACTGAGACTAAAGAAACTCTACTGTATGTAATGCCAGTTTCTAATTATTATGGGATCCTGAATGTATTCTAAATCACAATATTCAGAAATGCAACGATCCGAGGGTGGGTTCTTAATTGGACTCCGAGTTCTAAAGAGTTTACATGGCAAACTATAACCAATGGGCATGATGGCTACTTAGCAAACCATAGGTTTGATGGCATGATCTGCGCTAACATGGGAGGCCATACCTCAGCTGCACAAACATTCTCATCTGCAGTTTCTGCTGTGACACATTGGTCAATGGTTTCAATACGACACAAAATGTGCTCAACCATATAAAAACACTTTTGAAAATCCAGGACACTATTCGTTTTATGGCACTTAAAATGTTTGTATACTGGGTTCACTAAGGTGCCTACTTTCACACTTACCTAACATTTATCATTTTAAACAAGATATTCGGGAAATGTGTTAATATCTTCACAGTTTGAAACAATTTTTCTAAACATTTGGTAATATTGCTAAGCTTTCAGGCATTGCTAACTACAGCCCTCCCACTCTGAAAATAGTTCTAGCTTCACTACTAAATGTAGTATAATATGGCACATTAATATGTCATATCCTAACTAAGATGTTCTTGAGAATAAGATTAGGCAAAACACAAGTTCCATGCAGCACATGCTTGGGCATGAGCAACCGCCATCGGAAGATGAATTGTGTGAATTGGAATTGGAATCCTTGCCCAGACCCTCTCCCATGAACTCTGCAACAACCTTGCCAATTTCTTCCAGGGTACGTTCACTAAGATCTACCAGAGCTTCGAACCCCAGCCCATCGACTTCTACAAACAACTCATCCAACCCTGTAACCGCCGCAAGTAACTGACTGACTGTATAGAATCAGCTAACTCCCAGGAAACCACCTCCATCATGAGTGTGTTCACGAAGGGGCCCCCACCGACCCCCGCTCACACCACATCTTAAACCTAGGAGGCACAAGGATCTCTGAGGAACCATTCGAAGACAGAGGTAAAGTGGAGGAATTGTATTTGTGTACAGTAACTCACAGCGAGCCTAGAAGCAATTGTCTTGCTTGGAACTCTCTTCCGCTGTACAAAGGATACAGAACATAGACTGCTGTCCACACTCCACAGTCCCTTACTCATCCTATACCAAGGAAACATGTAGATACAGGATTACAACAATCAGCCACCAACTCACCTCCCTATTCAAGCCATCTATAGCCACAAGCACCTTCCCCAAGGACTGGAAACGAGCCATGGGCAATGCACTACTAAAGAAACCTTCAGCAGACCCCAACAAATTAAGCAACTATCGGCCCATCTTCCTGCTACCATTCCCAGACAAAGTCCAAGAGAAAGCCCTCAACCAACAACTCACTAAGCACCTGGAACAGAACATTCTTCGACACCTCCCAATCGGTCTTCTGCATCAACCACAGCACAGAGACACCCGATGGTGGCCACCGATGACATACGAACCCTTCTCAACAGAGGAGAAACAGCGGCACTGATCAGCTTCGACCAATAAGCAGCATTCGACACAGTCTCCCACCACAAGCTCATTACAGAGTTGCACAGCATCAGCATCCAAGGAACCGCTCTCAAATGGATCACCTCCTTCCTCAGCAGAAACCAAAGTCCGCCTACCAAGACTCACCACAAACCCTAAGAAACAGTCTGTGAAGTATCCAAAAACAAGTCGCTCAGCCCCACCCCTCTTCAACACCTACAGGACCCCATTGGCCGACATGGTCAGATCCTAGGGGCTCAACATAATCTCATACAATGACGACATGCAAGTTCTCCTCTCCATCTCAGTCGCCTTCTGGATCAGTAACATTGCCTGAAGCGCAACACGGATAAAACTGAGGTACTGATTCTCGGGAACAACCGCTCCCCCTTGGACGACTCCTGGTGGCCAGCAGAACTGGGCCCAGCACCATCTCTGTCCAAACACAGCAAAAATATTGGCATCATCATGGACAGCAAGCTAACCATGACATCCCAGGTCAACCCCATCGCCTCCTCCCCGCTGCCTCTTCATCCTGAGCAAGATCTTCAAATGGCTACCACAAACTACAAGACGCACAATCACTCAAGCCCTCATAGTGATTCGACTGGACTAGGCCAACCCTCTCTACTCGGGAATTGCAGCTCACCTCCTCCATAGACTTCAGGTCATACAGAACACAGCCCCCAGACTTGTCCTCGACCTCCCTCGACGAACCCACATCACCCCTCACCTCAAGAAACTCCACTGGCTCCCAGTGCAGAAGAGATGCCAGTTCAAGCTATTAACCCACTCATACAAAGCCCTTCACAACTGCGGGCCTGCCTACAACAACCCCCACCTGAACTTCCAGACACCTACGCTCCTCATCCCTCTTGCTCACCGTCACCCCGCAAGCACTGATGCAGAAGCAGTGGACGCTCCTTTATCACAGCCAAGACGTGAAAGGACCTCCCTCTACTCCGCCAGACCATCCCATCATTATCGGAGTTCAAATAATCATTAAAGACCTGGCTCTGACTAAATCACTGGACCCCGCCAGCCCCTGGATACCCTCACAGGTGACTGACAGCGCTCCAGAAATCTACGGATTGATGAATCCTTAAATCATAGCCTCCTTCACTTAGTAAACAGAGAAGGCAACTTGTCTCACATTTGTCCATGTCCATTGTAGAGGTGTGGAAACTATGAGCAATTATTATCCACTGAACGGAAATCGAAAAATGCAACAAGAATAAAAATGTTTGATTGCTTATGTTGCTCTTTTTTTTTTTTTTAAATGGACTGATTTTTTTTAATCAGTTTTTAAAAGTGGTCATTAAAAAAATGAAATTAAATAAAAATGAACACATTTCTTATAGACCTGGTTGACATTTACACAATTCAATCTATTCTTATGACGATACTGCTGGTTGAGCTATATTCAGTAGCCAGTGATATAATGAACAACGAATCAAGCTTTACAGACCTCTAGGTGGGGTTGAGGAAGATATAGCCACTGCCGAATACTTACAGAGTTGTACCCAATTTGAAGAACAAGCCAACTATTCTATTGCTTATGTAGGTGCTCTTGGTGGAGTAAAGCTTGAAGCACATGCAACAGTTTAGAAAAGCTGCTCCATGTAAAATGACATGAGGCCTGTAGTCTATTATTTGGGGCGTTACATCTGGGAGAGCAAGGTGTCATTATGCTTGGTGCGCATATTGCTGTGGTATGTTCTTTTGTATGGTGCAGGGCACTTGTGTGCTGCCTAAGAAATACCTGACTTTTACTTGGACCAGCAGCTGCTGTTTCGTCATCGTCTTCACTTTCTTCCGGTGGGGTGTAGATACGAAGGAAGGATAGACCAAACTGGCTGCGTTTGTTGAAAGGCTGGCTGCATGTCACTCGTACTCTATCCCATTTTTCACTCATTGCCTCAGGAAGAAAATCACCTAAAAAAGAAGTAACATTGAGAATAAACCAGCATACACTTGCTTAATGCAAGCTTTCATTAAAGTGCAGTATCATAATCAGAAGGAGCAGAGGCATTCTAGAATCCAATAGCCATCTACATAAGCATAAACGTAATAGCTGCTTCAATCCCACAACTCAACATAACTGAATCACTGAAACCAGCAGGAATCTCGAGAGAATGGATTCTGGTACATCCACTGCAATAGACATTTCAAAAACAGGATATCCTAGCTGTTCTGAGGACCTAGTAAGAACCTCCAACCAGACAGCCATCCCTCATTCTGCAGAGTAAAGAAAATATTTAAGAAATTTCACAGGGAACAGGCAAGTACAAGCACCCTTATCTCAGATCTAAACATTTCCTCCCAAAAACCTTCCACAAGCAACTATGCCTTGAAACGCCCCTCACTAATGGCCCTCCTGTACACTTCAAACCAACAGCCCGTTCCTAAACTTTATGAGCGAACTAAAGCCTTCCTCCTAATCCCAAAAATAGAGAACCAGTGAAAAATTAAACATGTTCTAGTCTTACATAGCTCAGCCCTCAACCCAATCTCTCAAGCTATTCATCTCGTACCTGCCACCAGTGGGAATCCAAGCATCTAAGATCAATGCTGTAGTGCATTAAGAGTCTAGTTTTGCCATTTTCCCCCCAAACATGGAGCACTGATGCCCTCCGGTTTTCTAAATCTCAAGCAAATGAAAAATAATGTTTTTCCTATGCGGAGGTTCGCTACTACCTACCCAAAATAGGGTTATCCAGGCAGCTCTGCTAGGAACTTGGTTAGGAATTAGCCAAGTACCTCACACTAAATTGTAGACCGATTTCATACTAAAACTCTGCAAAACCAAGAATCAAATAGTACACCATTTACCTAGATTTATAATTTAAAAACATAATACATCAACCCCCAGGCATGTACATATCTTGGTGCTCACTGGCATTGCAAACTTTTTCAGCCACTCCCAACTAATCCCAGTATCCTCCAGCCTGACTTTTAAAAAATGAATCCAATGACATTACATTTTACCCTCAACTCACAGGTTTCCACATAATTTCTGCACAATTTATTTATACAGAGTACTTTATTAAACCCTATAATCCTTTAAATAAAGAGGATAAAACCATTGTCAGTAACAACAAAAAAACTTCACACATTATGAACCAGTTGTAAATCTAATCTTACATTTGAGCCATAATAGCACATCTTATGTATACATTTTTGCAACTTCCAGGTGGTACCCTTGACAACACCCTGCTTAGCTACCGATGCGAGTCGAGGTACAAGAAAAATAAGAACTAAAAAGAAGTCCAAAGATACCTCAACTCAATCAAACAAGCTTTCTCGTTTACAATCCCAAGACTCTTATGAAAAACCATCCTCTTCCATATTAGTGGAAGAGGTTTGGTGCAGCGGCCAGGGTGCCAGACTACGCACCACAGGGTTCATGGTTCGATCCCCGGTTCCGGCGGCAGGTTAGCCCAGCACCATGTGACTCTGGGCAATAGCTTGCTTAATCTTCCAGACGGCCCTCAGCGCCGTGACACCTCCGTCAGCGGTAGCTGTGCGCTTTACAAATGCTGGCATTAGTGTGGATCTCTTGCTAATAACCTTCGAGAAGATCATCAACACTTCTATTGTAAGCTTACTTCCCAGGAATCACTTCTGCTCCATAACACACTCCTCCATCTCTGACCATCTCCAAATTCTGTGCCTGTCTGACTAAAGATATATTCCAAATTGTCAGACTACGCAAATAACTGTAAATAAAATAGAGGAAAACTGTTTGGTGGAAGATTCTAGCTCCCTTCTGCCCATCCTTCGAGCACCCACACATTACCCTTCAAAAGAGCACTGACCTCCTAATTACGGAGCGACATTAAATTATTTTCCTGTAAATATAACAGATTGGCAATTCTAACTACTCTCATGCATTAGCTAACAAAATCAGTCACAGAAGGCACTACTCATAAGGTCTCTGCTACCAACTCCATAGCAGAAAAAAATATTAAACCGCCAAACAAGCAATCTTTCTCCTGTCCCAACCTAATATACTCATTCCCCCAAAATCAGTAATCCCCCCCCGCCCCCCAGAGGAAATTATATATAATAGATAATATAAGGCAAGTACTATCATCATCATTGATACACTGAAATATTAAACCACCAGCATTGCGCATGAAGTTTCCCTAGAAGAGAAAGAAACATTTGAAGCTTACTAATGCGCAAGTCAACAATTCTCCACTAGACTAATCCACCTTATCAATTAAGAATGGATAGCAAAGGAGATAATAGGGGAGGGAAAGATAGAAAAGGTATGGGAAGAGAGATCCAATACTTTCCAGAACATGGCTTCCAAACCAGACCTCCCTATCTCAAAAGGACCCACTAAAAAGGTTCAGGCACCATCACAATCAAAGCAGACAAAACTATGCTAGAACAGGGAAACTAATCAGCAGCTGTACTTCCGTACAAAGCCTATAAGCCAATGATTTCTCCATTCCTCTTTGCAAAAATAACTGGGGTATGATCCACACTCGCCTTAGTGTTATTGCCAGAGGATTCTACTCTGCCCACCAAAGGATTTCTCTGGACTATTTACAATTATTAACTCCTGGCCCATGTTTTGGGACTATAGTCTGGAAACATGAACACTTCCACCCCGTATCATATTCCTCTCATGTTCACTCATACCAGAGTGCTTCTCTGCCTCTGTTGTTGCCGTACTGCGTACAGCGTGACCCCTGACCCCAACGTGTTCTGCGCTGGAAAGCGCGAGCGAGCTGAGAGCTGAGCCAGAGCTGAGCCGGAGCTGAGCGATAGTTGGAGCGAGACGAGACGAATCGGGACGAGAATCGGGACGTGAGGCAAGCCCGTTTTCACTACAGGGCAGCCCATTAAAAATCCGCTATTTTTCCAGCCCAGCCAGTCGCAGCCATTAAAGTGGGCCAAGTACAAACCACCTGCCCCCTGCCTGAGCCCTACCTGAGCTCTGCCTGAGGGTGTAAGCAGGTGTATCTGGGTGGAGTGTGGCAAGAGGAAATAGGAAGAGGCAAAGAGGAGAGGAAAGAGAACCGGTATTGCTGTCAACTTTTAAAAGGAGTGTTTTTTCTTCTCCTCCATTAAGCCTCACAGGAGTCTATAGCAAGGTTGTGAAAGAAGGAAAACCTTTGCTTTATGTGACTGTATTTGAGGATAAACTCAGGATAAATTCACAGGGAGAAGTGGAGAAGGGCACGGGGCATGAGCGCAATTACAAGAAGGCACAACAGAGGTAAGTGGAAAAAATCTCTGGCATCATCTGTATATCCCCCGTGCCCCTTTTCTGAGGATTGGGTGTTGGGGTAATATTGGGAGGATACTGAATTATAATAGATTTTAACTTGAAGCGCTTGGGTGAAGTGCTCAAGTACTTAAATGGCCCCTCGGAAAAACAAAAGTACTTTAGGAATAACAAAGAAAGCAAAGGCCAATGGCGAAAATCAACAAACTGCTCAAGAGAGCCTGATGTCCCTAGGGGCCATGCAAAAACCTAAACGTACCCAAAAGAAAAAAGAGAAAACTTCCAAAGAATTACAACAAGGAGGAAGTAAGGGAAGTATAGCATCAAATACACTTAAGGATATCGTGGGAAAGCACTTTAAAAGGATCTTTTCCCCCGCTAAAGTCTTGGCTACTGAAGAGGAGGAATCATGGAAAGTGGGCTCCTCTTTAATTTTTGACGAATGTTTGGCAGACTCTGTAAACCTGGCCAATCGATCAGTTCAGTCTTTGCAGGCCATAAGGGGATAATAATGTCACCGCGACTTTCTTCTTCTCCGTGATGGTTTCGACAGATGTCGGAAGAATTAGATAAAAATGAATCAAGAGAGGAAGGGTCAAAAAGACACTCTTATACCCCCAGAGATACCTATGCAAATCAACAAAAGAGTGACTAGAAAGGTCAAAATACAAAAAAAGGAACAGGTAAGAGGTAGTGAAATCATGAATTAAAGAGATTACTACCAGCTAGGCCCAAGTGACAGACCCAAAAGGACAGTACTGGAGTGGGTTATACATGCGTAGTGTAGAAAAAAGAACCCTCAGGCACCAACTGAAAGTCGGTTGGCAGTTGTCTTCATTGGGTTCTTATTTGGAAAAGAGTATCAAACAGTGATAAGAAAGTGATATAAAAGGAGTGCGGGATACTCCCCAAACCCTTTTAATGAAGGGTTAGCTCTGACTCTGTTAAAAACAGTGAAGAAAGACGGACATAAAGGAAATTAGTTTTAACCAAAATGTCCTATACAAATACGGCGGGAAAATAGTAACAATTACAAACTTGTATGTAATTGGTGCATAGGGACTTCTTCATATGTTCCCTGCACTGGGTGAATGATGCAGAATTCGTGCAAGCGATAAGAAATCATATGTATACAAGAGACCTGGCTCTGTGGAGTGCCCCCGGTAGTGGAAGGGTTCCGACAAATCCACCGACCGGCAGTAAAATCTAGCTCTGGCCGCCCTGCAGGTGGCTTGCTGACCATGGTATCAACAAACTTTGCGATTAAGGTTTCCCAGTTATCTGTGACGTGTAAGTGGCTCTTGGGTTGTAGAATTTTAACGACGTTTGCTGATAAAAAGTATGAAAATATGTTGATCCTAAATGTCTATATGCAATGGAGTTCACAGAAGGAATATGGGGTTGAATTGATGCATTTTAAGAAGGATATAGATTCACTTTGTGATAAGTATGGGAATGACGTGATTTTGTTATTGGGAGATTTTAACCACAAATTAAATCCAAAATTGTCAGATCAGTGGTATATAGAAATTTTAGAGTCATATGAAGTAAAAAGAGCTGAGTTTTTGGAAAGCAAAATACCAACTGATGCGGCTAAGTTGGGTAATTACTTAGCTACAAAAAGTTTATTTTGCCTAAATGGTAGGGTAGCTCAAGACCGCCCGGCAAATAAAACTTTTAAATATGGAACTCAAAACTGCCCTATAGACTACGTCTTTATGTTAGCATGGAATTTTGAGCTAGTAAAAGATTTTAGGATTAGCCCCATGGAATGTAGTGACCATAAACTAATAAAATTAGAATTGGTAATAGCCCAACAGTCAGCTTGCGACAAAGTTATTTTTCAAGAGATGGATTATCCAAAGCGGATAACCACTCGGTTATCCGACGTATTTATCGAAAGGTTAACTACACTGCAACAAAAGGTTCAGTTAGGCCACCTGAGTGGCCAAAACCTATCATGGTTTGTTGAGAAAATAAGACAAGTAGTGAAAAGCATAAGTGTAGATCTAAGGTCTGATGTAAGCACCCCTAAGAACAAAGGAAGGTTACAGGTGAAGCAAGGAACTTGGTTTAACCAGGATTGCTTAACTAAGAAAAGAGAAATAAGAAGAGAAGAGCGTAGCCTACGCAAAAAGTTTGTCCAAGTTCGGGTTGAAAATCTTGTAAAACTAAAGAGAGAATACACCGCTCAAATCCGCAATGGCAAAAGGACACACAAAGAAACTTGTTGGGGTAAATTATTGGTAGCAATCGAATCTAAGAATATATGTCAGTTCTGGAAGCTAATTCAGTCAGCTACAGATTCTTCGGTTGCCCCAATGATTTGCATAGTGGAAGAGGGGGCCTGGGTAGACTATATATAGAAATGATACGCCCCGAGGAGTGGAATTGAAAATGAGGTATCAAGGGACTGGAGATGCTTAGTAGAGGATTTAAAACAGGATTGCTCAGCAGCTAATGTCCTTAGGCTAATAAGGACTTTGAATTTAACAAGAGCTGCAGGCCCAGATAATTTACCAGCCCAGATATTAAACTCAAACCAGACCTGGTGGGCGGAATTCTTCTCTAAAATGTTTGCAATAGAGGGAGGAGGAGCTTCGCGGGCAACCAAGATGGCCGCGTAAGCTCGGAGCTCCGCGGACCTTCCGATCCTCCGCAACTATCCTGCCCGAAATCCTGATCCACGAGGGTGGATGCTCGTTGCTGAGAGCCCACTGAGGCGAGAACCGTTTTCAGATCTCGAATCGGAGTCTCCTACGCTGAGCTACGTCGAGTGGGGCTCCGTGCCAGCTCAGTGCCATTGTCTCTGCGGATTCCGCTGCTACGCACTGCCGATCTGCGGAGTGCCTGCCTGCCCTCACCAGCGGCGAAGTGTACTGGACAAGTGGTGATATTCGGGCGGCGGAGTGAACCTGGGACGGTGTTCTAGTGTCCCCCCGGACGAATCTCCGGCTCTCTGGGCTTGGACTTGCCTGGCATAGCCCTTTGTTCTCTTTGGATCTTACATGGCGGGCAAGAGGGACCTCGACAATCCGTCGAACAGAGGAGTTCGCGGTAAACCGCAACAACAGCAGAATAGGATTGAGCGCTATACCCAACCGAAGACGCCGCCTGTTACTGGACCCTCTGCCAAGGACAACCCGCACTCGGGCTTGCCGGACGACTCTGAACCCACTTTGAGCGACATCATGGGAGCCATCACAAACTTCCGAGCGGACATGCAGCAACAACACGAAGTCCTCACGCACAAGGTGGACGGCATGGCCGTTGATCTGTCCCTCATTAGAGCCGACTTAGGCAAAACTAATGATAGGGTCAAGAATTTGGACATCAAGACGACCAGTCTCACGGGAGATGTCTCGGACTTGCAGACTGAAGTTCGTAACCTACAGAGGACAGCGGAACTATTTGCGAGGCGGCTGGATGATTTTGAAAGCCGGGCCAGGCGGCAGAACGTCCGCATTGTTGGTGTACCGGAGGGTTCGGAGGAGGCGGCGACGGACCTCCTAGTTGAAGACCTGATCAGAACTCATCTGGCCCCGCCTGGCCTCAGCAACTTTTTCTCGGTGGAGCGTGCCCACCGAGTACCGGGTGGCCCGCCGAAGTCGGGCGTGGCACCTAGACCCATCGTGGCCCGGCTGCTCAATTTCCGCGACAGGGATGCTGTCCTACAGGCCTCCAGACGACATGGGCCGCTTAAATTCCAAAACGCCGATGTCCATTTCTATCCAGATTTCACCAGGACAGTTCAGCGACAGCGCCAAAGCTATGCAGGGGTTAAGCGAAGACTGCGAGAACTGGGTCTCAAGTACTCTATGATGTTCCCTGCTAAGCTCCGGATCGAGCACGAAGGTCGTGCCCTTTTCTTCGACTTCGCTGAGAACGTTAGTGACTGGCTGGACACTCTACCGCCGCGCCGAGAAGCACAGGAAGAACATGAGGGTGGCGCGGCTGGCGGTTCGGACCTATGAGACTTGGCTCTGTAATGGGTGATTCCTTGACTATCTTGCTTGCCTCAGTGGTCTATCGTATGTAGCTTTGATATGCCGTACTATCTTTCCTGTTAGTACATGGAGGGTGGCAGGAGGTGTTCGCGGGGATTCCTCACTCCTCTGGGTGTCTTTTTGTAGAGTAGTTATGGGGCGACAGGCACACTGCTGGTTGGGGGGGCTTTTTAGTCACATGCAGGGGTGCAGGGTGGGGGGTGCAACTATGCAAGTTTTATTGTTTGTTTGTTCTATCTCTTTTTCTTTCTTAAGGCAATGGACTGTGTGTTTTAATGTGCAATTGGCGTTTGAGTTGGATGGAGTCGGGTGGGGCGGTTTGTTTGGGGATGGGGGGTAGGAAATTGAAAGTGCTTAGCTGGAACGTCAATGGCTTAGGTGACCGGGTAAAGAGAGGGGTGGTGATCCAGCTGATAAAGAGACACATGCCTGACGTTGTACTGTTGCAAGAAACGCACTTAGTGGGGAACTCCTGTAGGGCCCTGAATCGTAAGGGTTACAAAATGGTTGCCCACTCTGGGTTCTCCTCGGGCTCCCGGGGGGCGGGCATCCTTGTGCGTGCGTCCCTTCCTCTTGAGATAGACGTCACACTACTTGATGACAGAGGACGCTACGCAGCTGTGGCGGGAAGATGGGAGGGGCGATCCTTGGCCCTGCTTTCGGTTTATGTTCCCCCTGGCCTCCAATCTAGCACCTTCCAGGACCTTGGTAGCGCCATCTTGTCCCTGCCTTCGGGCTTACTGATCCTGGGGGGCGATTTCAACTCAGTCTGCTCTGGCACTCTTGATCGCCAGCCACCGAGAGATCTCCTGGGTTCCCAAACGTGGCTGCCGGCCTTCCTTGACTCAATGGGTCTGGTGGATTGTTGGAGGTTATTACATCCTACGCTCCGCCAGTTTTCGTTCCTCTCCGGGGCTCATGGGAGCCTGTCCCGCCTAGATTATGTTCTCACCCTTGCGGCGCAGTCGCCTGCCATCTCTGAGGCACGTTTTTTGGCGAGGGGCGTATCCGACCACTCGCCGTTGTGGATCTCCTTCGATTTCGGTGTCCTTCTGTCCAGCCGCCCCGCTGCGGTGAACCTGGTATTTCCGCAACCATAACACGCGGGCACTCCTGGCCAAGGCCATCGGCCTCTACTTTACTGAAAACACGGGATCCGTGGGCTCTGCGGTCACCCTGTGGGAAGCATTTAAGACGGTGCTGCGGGGTGAAGCTTTATCTCTCATCGCAGCGGCTAAACGAGCTCGTGATGCTGATCTTCTGCATGTGGAGGAGGAGGTCCTGGATCTCGAGTCCCGTTTGGGGCCTGAGCCCGACCCTTCTCTCCTGCACGAACTCTCTCTGAAACAATCGGAGTATCACGATCTCGCCACGAGCGCAGCCCTGGCCCTGGCGAAGGAGCAATGTGAACAACAAGGACCCCCTGTTTAATTACTGGGTATGTAATGCAGGGAAATAACAGTGTGAAAAAAGGTGAAACATTTGATAACACAACTAGGGGCGAGACCAATATGTAAAGCACACAAATCAAATTAAAATATAACAAGTACCAATTTATTAATAAAAATACATTCTCCAAAGTTAATACAGGAACATACTCATTACAATGGTAAAAATACACAAAAATATGTATGGCTAAAATCAATTTTACACAATATCACAAGAAATTAGTTAGAACAACGGTGGCAAACAATGTAATCAGTCGACGCGCGTTTCGGCGTTGTCAAAACGCCTTCATCAGGAGCCACATACAGTCTGAAAAACATATTTTTTTAAAAAAATACACACAGTTAGAGACATTTCTTCATAAAAAACTTTTTACCAACAACAAACATAAAAGATAATTCTTTGTGCTTACATATCATGGACAACCCTATATAATACAGTTACCATATGTAGCTGTAATTGATACAAACTATTTCATATCTATTTATATTTGAGCAGTAATCATCCCCAAGCTTTATGTCATGTGCCCAGGAGGGGAAAAAGCTATGGGAGTAGGGGGGGGGGGGGGGGGGGGGGGGGGGCTGAGGGGGGGGGGGGGATTACATATTTTGTGAGCGATGCACAATGAACAATAAGGTAGAGCCTTAAGTATATGATCTCACAAGCATTTAGTTTTCTGTCCTATATTTGCTATCAAGTGTGCAATATGTGCAAATTATCTTTTTAATGGCTATTCGAAAACTATAAAATGGAAATAGTCTACCTATAACTTCTCTTGATTCTGAAGTTCTCTTACCTAGTGAACACAGTATAGGTAATCTCTAATAAATCTGGATACGGTCCAACATCTGATTTTTTCTTCGTAATTGACACTTGGATTAGTCTAGTACGGCTATTTTGGTCTGAAAGAAATGTACTGATTAATCATGTGTTGTCCTACTATATAAATATATAGAAACGATAGTTCTATTCATGCACCATGGTGTGCCAGATTATTTATGTGGCTAGAAGACCTTCTAAGCAAAATTCTTATTAAGGCTGATTGTTCTTTTGCTTTTATCACTGGATCTAGTTGTAGATAAATCTCCCTAAAAAGGAGCATTCGCCTTTTTTACATTATCAAAAAGGAAAGAACGGCGAAAACGGGTGCTTGAAAATTACTAAACGATCATATCTGATTCCAACAATAGCACCTATCCAACTGGTTATAGCCTATAACTAAGAATTAAACGAAAACAATATATTGTCATTAGATGCACCTAACTATCTGCATTTGTCATATACTCACCGTATGTATTAAAGGGAGTTGCTGACAACGTAATTAAAGCATCTGTTGCCGCTGTAATATCGATATGTATACAGCATGCTACAAAATGACAAGAAACAGGGATATGTTTCATTGCGAACGAGTCGATGAAGGTTGCTTTCTCGTAACAGTGCAACTTCACATCGTACTTACTTAAAAAGTCCGGGAGAAATGCCGGATCGTCAACCTGTCAAGAGCCGTTACAGTCACAATGAGTACTAATTCCCATGCGTCTTGCAGCCGTTGGTATAGTATGTAATCTTCCTACGAGGAAGTAAACGTATTGATCAATATAGCGCTGAAGGATTATGAGCCGATTTTTAACTTTAGTATAACCCCTATGTAATGTCACGCCAAGTTTTTCGCTTACCCGAGCTAAAAAGGAAATATCAGCCGGCAATGCAGCTTTTAGGGTTCCGGAAAGGTTTCCGTTGCTAGCAGACTCCAGCAGCGTATCGCAGCCGTTGTTTGGTATATATTACGTCCTAGGAAAAATATAGGGCAGTACTTGGTTACAAGGTACTACGCCAGCATATCTCGATTAAAAAAATGCAAGCGGCACAGCCTAGCTTCATTGGTGGCTTACCGAAAAGGATAGGAATCGGTCCGTATCATCAACCTGCGGGCGCGGCGCACACGTCCTCAACCGGCGTCCCGCAGCCGTTGGAAAAAGTTAGTCGACCGGACTAATGGGCGGTGCCTATTTAAATACCTGGATGTATACGTAGATTCAGAGTTCTTAAAGGGCAAGGAGCCTATGGATTGCTTGGAACGATTGTTCGCAAAAAAGTCTAACTGGGCAGTGAATACTCAATGTTCTCATGTACTCCGAGGTTATAAGTTACCACTACTAAAATTCTGTGATTATCGATCAACCAGATCGACAGTTGTTGAACGGTGTATTGGTTCACAATGCAGTTCAGGCAACATATTTCTTGGATACTCATATTTATTTTTTTAAAATGCAGATATCAAAACTGGATCACAAAGAGGCGAGTGGGGCATATTAAAAAATAGCATTCTCCCACGGCATCTCATTGTTGAGACCCTTTTTAAAAGTGTCCAAAACAAATATCCAAAAAACCTCACGTTTTTTGCGAATAGCACACCCGCCTTTGCTATCCGCAAGTTTGATTTTTTCTAATACTCTCCATTGGATATCTTCTGGTTTGTGTTGAGCCTCTACGAAATGCTTCACTAGAGGTGCATTAAGTTTCTTGGTGTGGATTGCAGATCTGTGCTCAGTGAGGCGTGTCTGAATTGCTCTGCATGTTTCTCCAACATAGCCCATACCACAAGGGCATTTAATGAAATAGACCACATTGGCGGTCTTGCAATTCCATAAGTCGTTTGCTGTGAAGGTAGAACCATTGTGTGTAAATGATTCCCCTGATATAATGGTTTTGCACGATTTGCAGGTCGAACAAGGCACTGTGCCCCTAACGGGCAGATTCGTCAGTATTGTTCTTTGGACATGGGGAATATTAGACAGTTTGTGGTTAAATTTAGAGTGGACAATTTTGTCCTTTAAATTCCGGTTTCTTCTGTGAGCAAACATGGGCTTCGCCAAAGCGGATGTGGAGGATGGATTACAATTAAGAATGTGCCAGTTTCCGTTAACAATTTGTCTAACACGCTCATTCATCGTCGAGTGGGTGGTCACACAGACGATACGGTCTTTTGATTGTTTGTCTTTAGGACCTAGTAAAGCATCTCGGTCAAAGTATCTTGCGCGTTTATAAGAATCTCTTATTAATCTATGGGGATAACCCCGATCTAAAAATTTTCTGCGCATGATTACAGATTGCCTATCGTAATCAGCTAGATTTGTGCAGTTCCTGCGGACTCTCAAGAACTGTGAAAAAGGAATGCTCTCGCGTTGGCATTTCGGATGGAAACTGCTGAAATGCAGGAGGGTGTTCCGAGCAGTTTCTTTTACAAAGAGATCTACCTCTAGTTTCTGATCCTTGGCTCTAATCAATAGATCCAAAAATTCCACCTGATATTCATCATAGTGGGCTGTAAATCTCAAATTTACATTAGTGAGGTTGATCCACTCCAGAAATTCAAGGAGCGTATCTTTCCCATTGGTCCAGATAAAAAAGATATCATCAATGTATCTGGACCAATGGGAAATTGACTCGAAAAATGGGGCTATCTCGTTATATATAAAGGTCTCTTCAAAATGTGACATATATATATTGGCTACTGAAGGAGCCACTGATGCTCCCATGCTAACACCTCTTAGCTGGCGATAGATGTTGCTACCAAATTCGAAGATGTTCTCAGTGAGAACTACGAAAAGGCAATCTATCAAGAACTGTTTAGGACAGGCAATATTCTGAATATCTATGAACCAGTCCGTGGCCCTGATTGCTTCATCCAATGGTATGTTACTGTAGAGAGATTCGATGTCCATGGTCACCAAAATATCTCTCCCTGTTGTAAAATTCAGATTCTCTACAGTATTGATCATATGGCAAGTGTCCTTGATATATGATTTGATCTTAGGTATGTGGGGTCTTGAAAAGTGATCAACAAACTTAGAGAGAGGTTCTGTCGGGGTACCTATCGTTGACACTATTGGTCGGTATGGAGGATTTTTAGGGTCCTTATGTATCTTTGGGAGACCATAGATACACGCCGTTTTCATTTTATTAGTATTCAGAAATTCATATTCTTTCTTGCTTATATCACCACTTGAGAGGGCACCATCTGTTAGAGTAACAATCTTCTTGATTATGGTACTAGTTGGATTATGATTTATCTTAAGGTAGGTGGAGCTATCACTTAACATTTTTAACATGTTCACTTCATAGTCATTTGAATCAAGGACTACTATGCCTCCCCCTTTATCTGCTCCTTTAATAGTAAGGTCTCTGTTGTTCGTCAACTCTTTTAATGCTAGAGATTGTTGGTAGTCTAAATTATATTTGGGTTTAGGAATAAATTCTAAGGATTTTTCTAATTTTTTCATCACCACTAATTCAAATGCTGCAACTTCAGGACCCAACTGATCAAGTCCCGGGGTAAAGGTGGAGGTGAGAGAAATCTCATTTCTTTCTTCTATTGTGTCGTCACCAATATTTTCTTTGTCTTGGAAAAACTTTTTTAGTCTTATTTTCCTGAATAGGGAGATAATATCTCTATGAAGTTCAAATGTGTTCACAAAGGAGTGGGGTACAAAGGAAAGCCCTTTTGATAATAGAGCTTCAATAGAGTTATCGAGTTTGTTGGAAGACAGATTGAAGATGGGGATTATATCCCCTGACCCCAATATTGTCTGTTTCGAGTCTCTCTGATGAATTGGGGTTCTTGCTGTTGAAGTTGTTGGTGTTGTTGGTGTTGTTGATGTTGCAGGTGTTGTTGATGTTGTATTTGATGTGTGTGTTGGTTTGTCTGGAAGTTCCCTCTCGCCTGTCCCTGCTGTTGGAATCTCACCCTGGGTCGGCCACGACGAGGCCCCCTGTGTGATAAAAAAGGGCGTCGTTGGGGTCTAGAGTTGGAATATGAGAACCCACCATCTGACTCATAGTATGTGTTGCTTTGGCCCTCCCCTTCTGAGTCTGAAGAGTCTGTGAAGTTATTTATTCTCTGCTGGGCATTACCTGACTCATTGGTGTAATGGTTCTGTTGATAAAAGTCAGTGTGAAGATAGGGATAAGCAACTTCTTCCGAGTAAAATCTTTTGTCTTTGTTAATTTTATCTGTTTTCCGTTTATTCAAGTAACTGCTAAATGATTCTAGATCTCTATTATATTCTTCTATTTTCCTGATGGCATCATCCACTCCCGTGAGTTGTTTTAATTTTTCTTCTAGTTCGTCTATCTCTTTTTTTATTTCTAGGGCCAGTTCTTTTGAAGTTGCCACTATTAATATCATGAGATCACGTGAACAACGGTTGGCTATAAAACTCCATTTTTCCAAGAATGGTCTGTGGTGTACAAAGAGACCCGGTATATTTCGTACCCTTAAGCCATTTGGGATAACTCCTGATTTTAAATAGGCTATCATGAATTCCCCATGGGCCTCCATGCGGATGAGTTTTTTCTTCAGGTCTATTAGTTTCTTACCTTCATCTTGGCCCCTAACGGATGAGTTGGTGTTATTAGTGGGGATCGATGTACCAACTAAAGTTTCGAATTCCTCATCCGTAAATCCGAAAGTTTTCATGTTGGCCATCCCTGCTTAAAATGGAGGGGGGGGAAAAAAAGGGGGGGGAGGGGAAAAAATTATTTGGAATGAGTTCTGGCAAGATAAACTCTTACTGCTCAAATATATTACAATCAATTGAAACCACAAATTGGTAGCAAACGTCGGCCCTGCACAGACAAGCTGTGGGATAAACAATGTGAACAACAAGGACCCCCTGTTTAATTACTGGGTATGTAATGCAGGGAAATAACAGTGTGAAAAAAGGTGAAACATTTGATAACACAACTAGGGGCGAGACCAATATGTAAAGCACACAAATCAAATTAAAATATAACAAGTACCAATTTATTAATAAAAATACATTCTCCAAAGTTAATACAGGAACATACTCATTACAATGGTAAAAATACACAAAAATATGTATGGCTAAAATCAATTTTACACAATATCACAAGAAATTAGTTAGAACAACGGTGGCAAACAATGTAATCAGTCGACGCGCGTTTCGGCGTTGTCAAAACGCCTTCATCAGGAGCCACATACAGTCTGAAAAACATATTTTTTTAAAAAAATACACACAGTTAGAGACATTTCTTCATAAAAAACTTTTTACCAACAACAAACATAAAAGATAATTCTTTGTGCTTACATATCATGGACAACCCTATATAATACAGTTACCATATGTAGCTGTAATTGATACAAACTATTTCATATCTATTTATATTTGAGCAGTAATCATCCCCAAGCTTTATGTCATGTGCCCAGGAGGGGAAAAAGCTATGGGAGTAGGGGGGGGGGGGGGGGGGGGGGGGGCTGAGGGGGGGGGGGGATTACATATTTTGTGAGCGATGCACAATGAACAATAAGGTAGAGCCTTAAGTATATGATCTCACAAGCATGAGGACGTGTGCGCCGCGCCCGCAGGTTGATGATACGGATGATACGGACCGATTCCTATCCTTTTCGGTAAGCCACCAATGAAGCTAGGCTGTGCCGCTTGCATTTTTTTAATCGAGATATGCTGGCGTAGTACCTTGTAACCAAGTACTGCCCTATATTTTTCCTAGGACGTAATATATACCAAACAACGGCTGCGATACGCTGCTGGAGTCTGCTAGCAACGGAAACCTTTCCGGAACCCTAAAAGCTGCATTGCCGGCTGATATTTCCTTTTTAGCTCGGGTAAGCGAAAAACTTGGCGTGACATTACATAGGGGTTATACTAAAGTTAAAAATCGGCTCATAATCCTTCAGCGCTATATTGATCAATACGTTTACTTCCTCGTAGGAAGATTACATACTATACCAACGGCTGCAAGACGCATGGGAATTAGTACTCATTGTGACTGTAACGGCTCTTGACAGGTTGACGATCCGGCATTTCTCCCGGACTTTTTAAGTAAGTACGATGTGAAGTTGCACTGTTACGAGAAAGCAACCTTCATCGACTCGTTCGCAATGAAACATATCCTGTTTCTTGTCATTTTGTAGCATGCTGTATACATATCGATATTACAGCGGCAACAGATGCTTTAATTACGTTGTCAGCAACTCCTTTAATACATACGGTGAGTATATGACAAATGCAGATAGTTAGGTGCATCTAATGACAATATATTGTTTTCGTTTAATTCTTAGTTATAGGCTATAACCAGTTGGATAGGTGCTATTGTTGGAATCAGATATGATCGTTTAGTAATTTTCAAGCACCCGTTTTCGCCGTTCTTTCCTTTTTGATAATGTAAAAAAGGCGAATGCTCCTTTTTAGGGAGATTTATCTACAACTAGATCCAGTGATAAAAGCAAAAGAACAATCAGCCTTAATAAGAATTTTGCTTAGAAGGTCTTCTAGCCACATAAATAATCTG